>NC_138501.1:6182791-7382791 GCF_964252035.2 Podarcis erhardii | reverse complement strand
GTAGTCCTCAACCATAGTCAGTAAGGCAAGAACAAATGTGGCTTGTTTTGTCACCTGAACTGGATATAACACTATGCCCAAGATTGTGGTTTGTTCTTCCTGTTTGGTAGCAAGAAGGAGCAAAGTAGTCAAGATCAGTGTGTTCTTTATGGTAAGCCATTAACTATGGTTAGCATATGCAGATTGTGTAGTTGATGTCATGGACTGGCTAGACACCAAGGAATGTTGGGAGGCACCAGCTAGAGAGCCCCCAAGGGATGATGGCTCAGAGGCTGGGGATTGGTGGTGGGATGACAGTGAGTGGTCAGAGGGAAAAGCCTTGGGAGGAGGATGTCAGCCTGGATAGCTCAGTTGGTTAGAGGTGTCCCAAGAGGGAACAGGGTTTAGTGAGCAGGGAGAGTCTGTGGCAGAGAGAAGCAGAAGTGGAAGCAGGAGAGGATGGAGGCCAAGAGGCAGAGATGAGTCAGGCTGGTGAAGAATCCAGGGTGTCTCCTCCTGCTGCTGTGTCAGGCTGCCCTCCTCCCCTGGTCTCCCTGGACCAAAGGAGGTATGAAAAGGGAGGAACAGAGACAGGTGCAATGGCAAAGTTTCAGATTGCTTGGGAAGGACCCAAGAGAGGAGGAGTTTAGGTAGTTGTGGGAAGGCTGGGATCTTTAGCTTCTGCAACTGCCTCATAGGGGCAAGACCTACCAAATAATTGCTGTGCTCATGAAGCCTAGCGCTTTTGAGCTCACCTTGTTTCTTCTAATGAAGAGTTAGCTTCACTTACTCGGGGTGATTTATTCCTGACAGTTGATTCCTTTTTTATACTTTACTGAAGTTTATGCTTTTCTCAGAAATTTGCATTGGATTCTGCTGCAGTGTTTGTGCTGCAGTGTTTGTGACAATTAGGGGTAATCAGAGTAGAATCCATCCCAGAAAGTCACCTTATTTATGTTCAGTGGTACCTCGGGTTACATACGCTTCAGGTTACATGCGCTTCAGGTTACAGACTCCGCTAACGCAGAAATAGTGCTTCAGGTTAAGAACTTTGCTTCAGGATGAGAGCAGAAATTGTGCTCCAGCGGTGGGACAGCAGCAGGAGGCCCCATTAGCTAAAGTGGTGCTTCAGGTTAAGAACAGTTTCAGGTTAAGTATGGGCCTCCGGAACGAATTAAGTACTTAACCCGAGGTATCACTGTAATTGAAGATGTTTAGAACTAGTGGCATTACCTAAGTTCATGGTTACTTGGTTTGGATTACAAATTTATCCAACTCTTAATGCTCACTCTAATTTCATACAAAGCAACATCTCTCCAGAAAGTTGTTCTTGTGCTCTGTTTATTATCTGAGCTAATGTGTCTCCCTCTGTGCACTTTGTGTGTTACAGCAGCAACATAGTAGTCTCCAGGACACTTGATGTCTATATTAAGGATTTGGGAAAACTATTTTTCTCAGGTGCCTGGGAAGTTGCCTTGTAGCATCCAGGGATTGAGGTATCCCAGTTGCCATCAAATTAGGGAAATGGAAAGGAAAGGAGACATTGGGCTGGACTCAAAGATGGGGGGTGGATTGAGACCATGTTATGCCGTTGGAAGTGTGGCAACCAAATTCTGGGATTGTGCTTGAAAAAACTAGAGTTGCTGAGCAGTTCTGTTGTTTGCTGAGCCCAGTTTTGAAGTAAACCAAGTGAAGTTCACAGATCTCTAGTTACAACTGATCCTAAAATATCAAGAAATCAAATAGTTGCTGTTCGTTGCTAGTATGAGCTCTTGATTGTGGGGATATGAGAATTTGTACTGAACCTAGGATCTGAAAGTGGTGAGGGGAAAACAGGTTTTGATTTAAGATAACAAGATGCAGCTGAGTATTCATCTAATCCAAAGCTATTCCTAAAAACCTTTCAGACCCCATCTGCTGTGCAGAAGATAAAACAACTGCTTAAAGACAAACCTGACCATGTAAGTAGAGATGGAGAGTATGCCTGACGTTACTCATCTGTTTAATATTCGTTTACATGTGCTGTTGTTTGTTATAGTTCTAGCAGATACCCTTTGAATTAATACGTTGTAAAATAGAGTGAATTTGTATTTTAAATTTGAAACTACTAATCTAGCAACTGCATGTTCAACAGTGGAGAAAGGCAATGCTGTTCCTGGTGAAAATGGTTTTAGAGTCTGTTGCATATTGATAGTGATGAAGCCTCACTGTTGTTTTTTCACATGTATTAAAAATATAGTGAAATGTTCTGAGCTTCTTAATATCATGTGAGAATGTCTGGAATAACATGTGATTCATTCATTATTAAGTCCATTGTCCCAGTCCTTAAAAAGTTGGTGCTGTTGGGATGTATCCAGTTGTGTTCCACTGCTGCTAGAAGGCTCTTAGATCCAGCAAAAGCTTCCATTTGAAAGCAGGAAATGTGTGGGTTGCTTGCTTGCTTGCAGATTCCATTGGAGAAGGGCTGAGGCTTAGCGGAAGAGAATCCATTTTATATGCAGGTTCCATGTTCAATCCCTGGCATCTTCAGTTAAGGCTGGGAGAGAACTCTGTCTGGAGATCTGCAGTCATTCAGTATAGACAACATTGAGCCAGATGGACCAAGGTCTGACTCTGTATGACAGCTTTCTATGTTCCTATAACCCCCTGCACCACCTCCTCTGCTGTTTCAAAGGGTATTTCAAATTTCTGCAGAAGGTTTTGGGGTAAGGGGTGCTGGGGACTGTAAAGGAAAGGTAGAATTGGCAAAAAATATCACCACTTCCCTTTTACACTTAGACAAGCATCTCCTGGATTAAAAAAACCTATCAGCAGATGGATACAGTTGGATGCAACTTATGAAGTCTACCAGGCTTGAATCATGCACAAATTGTTGACGTCACTGAAACTCAATTCCTTTTTACTGATTGGGAGACCAGAGAATGTCAAGCTTTCGTTTCTATGCAGACATGAAATTTTAGTAGATTAATTGACTGTTGCCTTGTGGGCTTCCTGTATTAACATTCTGTACCATTTAAAAAAACATTTTTTATATTTTATGATTCTACTTCGTGCAGCCGTGTAAATGTACTAATCATATTAGCTGAGGTTATGCATGTTTGAAAACAATTTGTATTTCTGCTGATGCTATGAAATTTTTAGATTAATTAAAAATGTTTTCTTACTGGTTTTTAAACTTATGTTTCAGGTAGGCGTTAAAGTTGGTGTCCGTACAAGAGGCTGTAATGGACTTTCTTATACACTAGAATACACAAAATCAAAGGGGGACTCTGATGAGGAAGTAGTACAGGATGGTAAGTGTGTTTTGGTATCCCAGAGATAATTGTAAGTCCTTTTTTACTCCCCTAAAATATTGTTAATGCCATTTAATCTCAGTTGTGCATGTTTCTCACTAACCTTGGTGTCTGTAAATTAAAAGGTAACCCTAATTCACTTAATTGATAAATTGACTTTCTCTCAGATAAACTTGGTGCTGTCACCAATCAGACCTGATTTCTGTAACTAGCCATTAAAGTTCTAATATTTGAATGTGCTTCTTATGTGGTAAGTTTCACATACTGTTGGAGCAGCACTTCTAAGTTTATGCTTTGAATCACAGCTTTAAATGGACAAAAAACAGAATTGAGACCACCAAGTCATTTTAAATAGATTGAAAATAAATCACTAATAGATGGCATCAGCTCAAGCTGACTAGAATTATGCTGAATTACGAAGAAAGCACTTTTTCTGCAGTTAGAGCAGGGCAGCCATGCAACGGCTGCAATCTAATTTGTGGGGTGGGGTGTTGAACTGTAGTGCAACAGGCCTCAGGTGTTTGTGGCTTGTCTCTGGGGGGAAATAATGTGTCTTGATGCCATGCTAGGACAAGGATTAGCTGTTTACAAATATTTTGCATGGGCTGGGGGGTGGGGAATCCAGAATTTGCTCTCTTTCAAATCTCATAATTGTTTCTTCTTCTTTTTGTCAAGGTGTTAGAGTGTTTATTGAAAAAAAAGCGCAACTCACGCTTCTAGGAACTGAAATGGACTATATAGAAGACAAACTGTCCAGTGAATTTGTTTTCAATAACCCAAACATCAAAGGAACGTGTGGTTGTGGAGAAAGCTTTAACATTTAAAACATCGGGACTGTTAACTTTTAAGACCACAACACTGCTTTCTGAAGTAATCACTCAGTGTGTGTGTTTTCACATCTTTAGGCTTTGTAATATACAGCCGCCTTTCCAGGAGAATAAAAGTACTGTGTTTTGAAAGTGTAATCTGTGTGTTAAATTCTAGCCCTTGTATATTTTGGGTTTAAGAGTGTGGAGAGGAATTGGTCTGCAGAAGATCGGAATATTTAGGTTTACTGTAAGATACCTCTTCAAATTTCAATCTGCAGAAAGCTCCTGTCAGTTCTTTGCAAGACTGAAAAATATTGTATTAAGGCCATATGGCTACTTTTTAAATCTTGGAGTAGAAGGAATTCCAGTACTGTAGGCCTAACATTAATGCATGCTTTAAGGCAAAAATAATCCTACCATGTACTAGAATTTTACAAAGTATTTTTAGTACTCTCTCTTCAAATGTTAAGTCTGAATTTTGAGGGGCATATGATCTAATAGAGTTGAGGTGAGTCACAGTGCAATCCTAACAATATCTACTTTGAAGTAAGTCCTCTTGAATTCAATGGGACTTACTCCCAAGTAAGTAGGGTTAGGATTGCAATCTAATCTGCATTTCAGACATCCTACACATGCGGATATTCTGCCCCCTCTTCTCTCCCACCATCCTATGTTATTCTAAGAGGCATTAATAATTTTTGGTTGCCACTAGGAAAGTCACTAATATTTTAAGGAACAATGTAGTCACTGTGATTTTAAAGAAGGTAATGCAGAATCTTTGACGTTGCTTGTTTTAATCAGTTTAAAAATATTCTGAAGCTAATTCTAAAACCACTCCCTACGTTTCCTAAGTCTAGATATTTTATTTTATTTTTATCTTCCTGTCAAGCAGCAGAGGACACTATTTTTTCTGGGTGATGTGATTTTGTTACCCTAACAACTTGTGGCCTGAGTTAATTTTAAGAAGTCTTCAAATTACAACCTAAATAAGAACAAAACATCTTGTAAAACCAACTTTGAATGTTGATAACAACTGTTCAAGTAGGGAGGGAGTATTTTTAAAAAAATCTACTGTTTTTATTTTAATGAGATTTATTATGTTTCATATTAAGAATGATTTTTTTTTAAAAGCCTGTTTATATCATCTTCCAGCTAACATACTGTTGCACATAAGAAGGTGGTGGCTGTTTTATTAGTTTGAGAAAACTCAGAGCCATTTTTTCACCCCAGTATTTCATAAGGCTTTGTATAACTAATGTTCTAACACTGGCAGTTATCTTATATAGACAGGCATTCACGCTGTGCTTGATGTGAGAGGGATATGCAGTGTTGGGAGGATGGTACATGTGTTTCAGTGCAAGATTACTAGTGCAATAACCTTATCACCTGCCACAGTTCTACCCATTCAGGCCTTGGCATTTAAGTTAAACATTGGGAGTGCGGGAATTTTAACTGTGAGGACAGTTCGGCAGTGGGGCAAACTGGTGAGCTGTGGAATCCCTGCCTTGCAGACTTCCTTGAAAAAGCTCAAGGCAGGCTTTTCCTACGTAGTAAATTAAATGTGCAACTAGGTAAACTGTCTGTGCACAAACACCGGCTCCCTCAGCCTGAAAGCGAGATGAGCGCTGCAACCCCATAGTCGTCTTTGACTGGATTTAACCGTCCAGGGGTCCTTTACCTTTTTTTACCAAATGTGCAACTTAAAAAATGCTTGAAAGAGGGAAAGACAGTTCTGTGCAACTTTGGCATGTTGGCGCACTAGAACTCATGTGCTTCTTATGTAGCAGTATGTTGGAAGATTCAGGACTCAAAAGAAATTTTTCCAAACTGAGGTTTGGGGTTTGTTTCCTCCCAAACAAACTTAGTGATCATGGTTGGTTTTAAGGGAACAAGCATGAGGCTGGGTTTGGGTGACAAGAAGTTAAGACTGGCTTGTTTCATTTCGCGTGTCAGTAACAGGAATGAAGAATAAGCACTACATAGAGTGTGTACCAGTGTGAAACTCATTTACATTAAACCATGGCTTAATGTACTGTGCAAACCAGGCCAGCGACTAAGAGCATGTCTGAGACTATTAGAACCTTTGCTTAGGACTGCTGCATTTCTACCCTGTGGAAATTTTGGGCTAGTGCAATCAAAAATTCCATATGGAGAACAGCCCCAGTATTTGACTGCTTCTTAATGAATGAAGAGAGGACACTGAATGTAGACAGTACTGTGTAAAAATGGTATTGCTGTATTCTTACATCTTAATATTTTTAGAAATGTTGTATATTCCGTGTTTTATGAAAGTGTGCACTTCAGTACTATGAAAGTACATTGTATTTAAATGCCTGATGCGCAAATTGGAAGTAAATTTTTGTTATCAGTAGTTTAAGAGATTGTAACTATTAATCATCTATCACGTGTGCAATTATGTAATGTTGACATGTAATAAATATTAACTTTTGCTAAACATGGAAAACACGTTTTGTAGTTTCTACATCAAATCCTAAATGAATTTTTTAGATTTCTGCTTTATTTTAAGGATCTTTACCCTACACTTCAGCCAAAGCAAGGCTCCTCCCAGCAGAGCTTACGAATATCTGTAAGACCATCTCTGCCTTCCATTTTATAATCTAAAAGCAACACTCAAGGAAAATGGATTGGTAGGGAGGAGGAAAAAAAGGAAACCCAATCACTAGTTCTTAGAGTTCTTGTAACAATGAGTCAGAATGGAAAAAGTTAAAAGGAGTGGAAGATCCAAAAGTTACTGATCTGTCAGCTGAGCCAACAGTGAGACCCTGCACTCCCATCTCCCGCTGCTTTGTTCTCATGGTTGCTGTGTGTATTACAGTGTAGAGATTCAGGGGTTTCTATGGATTTAATAAAGACATTGCACCAACCTTAAGGCACACGTCCCACAAGCCTGGCTTCTAATAAAGGCCCGTTACTTAATTCCAACACGGAGCAAGTAAGGCACCCTCAAAGCTAAATAAACATCAAAACTTTGGGGCTAGGTTGTATTTTGGCATCTAAAACTTCTGACTCAGATCAGGGCCAGATTTAGGTTTGATGAGGCCCTAAGCTGTTGAAGGTAATGGGGCCCTTTATATGTCCAGCTGTCCTTTGTCAACAACAAATTGTCGCTGTTTTTTGTGCTGAATATATGCTATATGGTAATTTATGGAACTAATAGGTACCTAAAGCCATTTGCACATAACAAAATATGTATTTTATAAAAGTAATTGATACAGAAATGAGCAAACAAGGGATATTTTAGGAAGCAGGCAACCAGGCAGGGCCCAAGACTTGCATCATAGGAGCCTACACAACACAAAACACTGTTGCTGTATATAGGTTTTATTTTATTGGTTTTTTTATCTTATATTTTGGAAATGTACATCCATTGGTTTTTTTCCTTTAAATTTTTTGGGGGACCCCATGAGAGTGGGACCCTAAGCTATAGCTTGTTTAGCTTATACGTAAATCCAGCACTGCTCAGGATCCCACACAGCAAGCAGCGATGGCAGGGACAAGCCGAGTGTCAACTCTCCATTCGAAGGTTGGCAACAACAACAACAACAACAACAACAACAACAATAATAATAATAATAATAAATTTTTATTTATAGCCTGCCCTTCCCGGTTCAGAAAACCGGTCTTGGGGCAGCTAACAACGAATTTAAAACACTTAATTGATGCAACAAAAAAACAGCATAAAATACCATATGAAACGTGAATAACAATAAATTCGGAATTCAAAAACCAATTTAGGAGGGAAATCCATCCAATAAACATTAGAGGATCACCAGGGCTAGCTGGCTAAATTAGTCCTATTTGGGCCAGCGAGGAGACCAGGGGAGAATTAGCTGCGGGGTCTCAGAGCGGATAATCTTCATAAAAAGGGAAGGAAGGAAAAGGAATAAGGCTAAGTTCAAATTGAAAGCCAGGCGGACTAGCTCTGTCTTATAGGCCCTCTTAAGGGAATCCCAAGGTCCCTCGCAGCGCAACTATTTTCCGCGCCTCTTGCATTCGGCGGGCGGGACTCGGCGCACCGGGAGCACTGTTTGGAGAAGGGCAATGCTCGGATCGGTTCCCTCCAGCCCTGATCTGGGCCC
The DNA here is from genome assembly GCF_964252035.2 of Podarcis erhardii. Taxonomy (NCBI): domain Eukaryota; kingdom Metazoa; phylum Chordata; class Lepidosauria; order Squamata; family Lacertidae; genus Podarcis; species Podarcis erhardii. The sequence goes on along the minus strand of NC_138501.1, from coordinate 7,374,610 downwards.
CGAAACGACTATATGGAACTGGCGGAAATGACTGGCAGAATCCGAGACCAAGGAGAAGAGTTGGTGGAAGAAGATTGGAAGAAATGTAAAGTTTATCTACAGAAACATTGTAAAATTAAGGAATGTTAGAAGGATGTTGGAATGAAGTTATGTGGTTTTAGCAGAAATGATATAAAGGATTAAGTAAAAATGGATTGCTAATTAGTGAAAGAAGAGAATGTAAAATTTATAGTATATTAAGATAAATTGTTAGGATAAAAACAAAGATGGAAAGGATTTGCTCAAATATCTAATTGAACTAGAATACAAAAAAGGGAGGTGTGAGGAGGTCAAGGAAATAAGCAAAGTTATGTAAAGGTTGGATCTTTTCTTTTTTTTTTCTTTTTTGTGATGATGTTTGTTCTTATGTATTGCTCTGTTTTTTTAATTTTTTAATTTTTTTTTTTGTTTAAATTGGTATCTTTTCTATTTTTCTTTTTGTAACCTTTAAAATCTTAATAAAAATCTATTTAAAAAAAAAAAAGATCTGGGCTGCGACGGCAGATGCCTCCTTGAAAGAAGCAGCAGCCCCGGCCCGATTCCCTTCCCCGCGCCCGGGCGTCATTCCCACGTGCCGGGAAAGTTGTGGCGTGATAATGGGGGTCACTATGAAAACGCCGGCAAAACCTCTCCCCGCCCCGACGGCTGCTGGCCCGCCGCTGCTCTTCTGAGTAGCACGATTTGCTTCCGATCGGGTTCCCTTCCTAAAACCCCAACGTGGATCCGGTGGATCGGCACCCTTCTGCAGCGCCCACTCGCCCCGTCACCCAGTCCAAGGATTCAAGGCTTTGCTTTTTGACGCTGGTGGCAGCATCCTTTGCTGCCCCCCCCCGTCTCCTAGCAACCCCAAATGCACCTGCCCTGAAATCTTCTGGTCCCATATCAGGTGTTCCTGGAAGTTGCTTTCTGCATCAATCCCGTGAGTAACGATGCTGGCACGTGTGAAGGGTAAAGAAGGCTCCTAGCGCAGCCGGGAAAGTTGGGGAGCTTCCAGACTGGGTGGGAGGAGGGTTCACTCTGTCACCCATGTAGCCAGGGTGAGACCCCCCCCCCAAGTATATAAAAATAACTAAAATTGTAGAAAGATGGTGACAAATTTTACTGAGCACTTGAGGTCAACAGAAATTTAAAACAACGGTGATTGAGACATCATTTCATTCCCAAACTGCTAGACCAGTGGTTTTCAGCCAGGGTGCCATGGCATCCTGGGGTGCCTTGAATGATGGTCAGGGGCAGTGGCGTAGCGTGGGGGGTGCAGGGGGGGGGCCGGCCGCACCGGGCGCAACATCTGGGGGGGGGCGCACTCACCGCCTCCGGAGTCGCCAAAGAGCCTCGGGCGCAGGCTGCAGCAGAGCCCCATGTCTCGCAGAACCGACGAGCTGTGCGCGCGTCCGGGCTGAAGGCGTCTGGCAGGCAGCGGCTCTCAGCGCTCACCGCGGTCCCCGCGCGTCATAGCCACGGAGGGCGCGCCAGGCAGCCCCTCCTCACAGCCCCGCCGCTGCTGCAGCGGCAGGGCCATGTTGCATTTTCCTCGCCTCTCTGCCCTCCTCTTCCTCCGGGCAAGCGGCATCGTTTGGGCGGCAGCACCAGCAGCAACTCGTCTCAGATCACCTGACACGGACCCGCCGCCGCCGTGGCTACCTTACCGTAAATACCCCAGCCCAGGCAGCAGCAAGAAGAAGCTGGCAGCGGCGGCAGATTAGGGGTTAGGGACGCAAATTACTTGCCTTGCCCCAGGTTAGGGGGCGCAAATTACTTGCCTTGCCCCGGGTGCTGACAACCCACGCTACGCCGCTGGTTCAGAGACCAGGGGTGGCAGCAGTGACTGCCCAGAGGACTCTCAAGGAGAGGGGACAGGAGAGGGAGCCGAGGGAACAAGCCACACGGAAGGTGGTTTGAAAAAGGGTGAGAGGTTGCAGGCAAGGTGTGACCTAACTGGGCTCCTGAGCCCCACAAGCAGTGCTTTTTTTCCTGTGGGGACGCAGGGGTACGCATACCCCTAAACATTTTGTGAATCTTTGTACTTTTGTCCATTTACCGTGGTACCTCGGGTTAAGTACTTAATTCATTCCAGAGGTCCGTTCTTAACCTGAAACTGTTCTTAACCTGAAGCACCACTTTAGCTAATGGAGCCTCCTGCTGCCGCTGCATGATTTCTGTTCTCGTCCTGAAGCAAAGTTCTTAACCTGAGGTACTATTTCTGGGTTAACCTGAAGCGTCTGTAACCTGAAGCATCTGTAACCTGAGGTACCACTGTACTGTATTTATTTCCCCCAATTTGAACTATAAAATGGTGATTTTCTTGAGTCAAAATGAGAGTACCCCTAAACATTTTTTTAGGAAAGAAAATAAAAAGCACTGTCCACAGGGGTGCCACAGAAAGAATGTAGTTGCCTAAGGGAGCTTTGGACTCAAAAAGGTTGAAAACCTCTGTGCTAGACAGAGCCAAACAGAGGATGACGACTGGTGGTGTCGCCAATTGCAGGGGGGTGGGGTAGGGATTCAGTTGCATAGAGGCAAATTCAGATTCTACAAATAAGGTTGGTTAAGAATGTAAAAAGAGCTCGCTGAATCATGCCAGAGGCCCCTCTAGTCCAGTGTCCTGTTTTCACAGAGGCCAACCAGATGCAGAGGATAGCCTTTGTGGCTAGTAGTCATTGATAGCTTAACAACAACAACAACAACAACAACAACAACAACAACAACAACAACAATTTATTATTTATACCCCGCCCATCTGGCCGGGTTTCCTCAGACACTCTGGGCAGCTTCTAACAAAATATTAAAATACAATAGTCCATCAAACATTAAAAGCTTTCCTAAACAGGGCTGCCTTCAGATGTCTTCTAAAAGTCTGGTAGTTGTTTTTTCTCTTTGACATCTGGTGGGAGGGCGTTCCACAGGGTGGGTGCCACTACCGAGAAGGCCCTCTGCCTGGTTCCCTGTAACTTGGCTTCTTGCAGGGAGGGAACTGCCAGAAGGCCCTCCATTAATTTCCCTCCTGTGGGATATGTTCCATAGCTCAGTTGGGCACTGCATGAAGTACAGGATTTTGTTTTACCTGTCCTGAATTTTCTGGCAGCATCACTGGATGTCCAGGAGTTCTGGTGTTATGAGCGACGGAGGTGGGGGAAAATATCTTCCACTTTCCCTGCAAGGCATGCCTTTGTAGACTTTTATCATGCCATCTCTTATCGGTATGTAAACTAAAACATCCAAAATGCTGCAATCTTTCCTTACAGGGGAGTCACTCCACATCCATGATCATTTTTTATTGCACTTAAAAACAAAATAAAATTGCACATTTATTTGATATTAAAGGAAATCATAACAATACATTTCACAACGCAGAGTACTAACCACTATACGAATCAAAATCAAAAGTTACATTACGGCTTTGTCCAATGCCATAAACCACAGAAGAAACAGCCCCTCCAATTCTCATTCTGCCATCACTGTCATGTTGGCTCCAATCGGCACCCAACTAGCAATCTGTTTACTACACATTTTCAATCATGTCCACAGAAAACTGTGATGATGATGGCATTGAAATACCTTGTTCTTCTTCAATAAAAGAGTAAAAGGAGACCAAGTTGTGTCAAACTATCTTTTTCCATGATAGTTTTGATTGCCCTTATTTGTACCTTTTCCAAGTCTGCAAAATCCTGGATTTGAAACTCTTTGCCACAAACTTGCTTACCTAAAAGCTTTTGCAGTAAGGAAAGTGATGGGAAAATTCAGTGGGAAGTGGGATAACAACACTTACTGTGAAACGGACACAAGGTCATCTTGCCTCCTCACACACAAATCAGAGGGAATGCTCAGCAAATAAGTCCTCTGGAGGCAACCAAAATTTCACGCTGACATTTTCGCTCAAAATTTCAATAGAGTGTCACCTGCTTTATTGAACACCTGTCATCCTGATGTTTTTGCAGAGGTTATGTGACATTGCCAGCTAATGATCCTAGTGCAATTTCCCCTCACTTTTCCTATCAGTTTTGTAATTTTGATGGGATAATTGGTCTACTAGAATAGGTGGGATAGCAACACAATTTTGTGTGAATAAGCAGACCATCAGGAAGTGCCTTTGTGCACATGTTGGAAAGAAGATTATGGGTGCATTTCACAGAAGGGGCTCCTATGCTAGGACATTTCCAAACAGGTGGGTTCAGTCACATACTGGCAGATTCGGGTTGTGCGATTGAAGTTGACCTGGAACTCTTGAGCGACAAATACTCTACCCTTCCCAAAAAGAATCAGACATTTAGCAATGAGGGCAGTTATGAGAAAATGCACTGGAAAGAATGGGATAACACTTGCTTGACACAATTTTATATAACCTCCCCACAAACAAGTCAGGAAGGGTGCTCAAAATATAGCCAATTCCTTCCAACCTTACTGCAAACTTTGAGCAAACATATCAGGAGAAATGGAAGCAACCTTCCATCTCTTGCATTAAAAGCAACAAGAGTTTTTTGGTACCTTGAAGACTTGCAAATGTATTCTGGCATGGGTTTTCATGGGTCAACAGATGCATGAAGCATAATCCTGAATTAGTAAACAGCCAGGGCCAGCCCCAAACCTTTTGCTGCCTGAGACAGCGAATGATGCCCTGCCCAAGTCATGCTACCCTAAGATGTATAGTACCCAAGGCATGCCAAGTTATTCTGGCATCTGCGAACCCTGTCAGTATTTATTTATATATTCAATTATATTTCTTCTATTTGCCCCTCTAGCTGTGGTTTTGTGGGGGTTTTTTGGCAATTCACAACATGATAAATCCAGTCCAAGTGTCATGTTCAAGAAAACCCAACATTGCGTTTAAAACAATATGAAGCAGCAACTAGAAATTTCCTCTGGCTTTGTAACAACATTAAACTTCAAGAAGTCCATGCTGCATATCCCTCTTTGTCTTTTTCTCCCCAGAACAGAGTTGTTTTGCATTGTCAGTAAAGTGCAGCCATGATGAGTCAAGCTGAGGACAGCGAGGGAATAGACGATAGGGAGAAGAATGAGTTATTTCCCTTCAGCTACAAAGTGAGTGATTCATAATGAAAAAGCCAAAGAGAATTCTGCTGTCGCTTCCACTTTATACATCTTTTTATTTATCTATAGCTTTCCTTTCTGTTTTTTTAATCTTTTATCAGAGTAGGGGAGAAATACACAAAACACTTACCTGGGAAACAAATGAAAACCAAAGCATGTAGATACCAAATTCAAAAAAGAGATTGTAACTTTAATGGCTAAGAGACAGAATTATTACTGGTTTGTTGAAAGAGAGGTTTAATACACACGCGTGCACACATATGGATTATAATGGTAAAATTGGCAACATCTCCATTGTGGGCTTTCCTTAGGAAATCTATTATTCATCAGTTCTATTTACCAGTCACCAAGTAAGGGTAGTTCTCTGGGTGACTTAAAATGATAAAGCAAATCTAAAAAATAACAAATTCTAGATCAAACTTAATTCTAAATGGCACCATTTTTAGAGTGAAACCTGTCATATTTCACAATTGGAGAGACTAAAATGAATTTTTTAGCGGCAGCTAAAAAAGCCAATGCAATTCTGGGCTACATCAATAGGAGTATTGCATCTAGATCAAGGGAAGTAATAGTGCCACTGTATTCTGCTCTGGTCAGACTTCACCTGGAGTACTGTGTCCAGTTCTGGGCACCACAGTTCAAGAAGGACACTGACAAACTGGAACGTGTCCAGAGGAGGGCAACCAAAATGGTCAAAGGCCTGGAAACGATGCCTTATGAGGAATGGCTAAGGGAGCTGGGCATGTTTAGCCTGGAGAAGAGGAGGTTAAGGGGTGATATGACAGCCATGTTCAAATATATAAAAGGATGTCACATAGAGGAGGGAGAAAGGTTGTTTTCTGCTGCTCCAGAGAAGCGGACACGGAGCAATGGCTCCAAACTACAAGAAAGAAGATTCCACCTAAACATTAGGAAGAACTTCCTGACAGTAAGAGCTGTTCGACAGTGGAATTTGCTGCCAAGGTGTGTGGTGGAGTCTCCTTCTTTGGAGGTCTTTAAGCAGAGGCTTGACAACCATATGTCAGGAGTGCTCTGATGGTGTTTCCTGCTTGGCAGGGGGTTGGACTCGATGGCCCTTGTGGTCTCTTCCAACTCTAGGATTCTATGATTCTATGAATGGCTTGGGAGCCAGTTACCTAAAGGAGCACCTGCCCCTGTACTGTCCTGTCTGTCCTTTGCGACCTGCTAAGGGAAGCACTTCTGATAATAACATCAACGCATGAGGTCAGAGAACCCATTACTCACCAAAGGGCCTTCTTGGTGATGGCCCCTTGGTTGTTCAACACCCTCCTGCCCCCAAGGTTTGGCAGGCACCAATGCTGTCTCTCTTGGGGTGCCCGCTTCTTCCACTCATTTTGAATATGTGTGCAGATGGCCTGCACAGCAAGATGGTATCAGTGTTTTGCTCTGTGTTTTATTTTTCCATTATAACTGATTTTTAAAAAAACTGTTTTAACTGCATCTTATATTTTATTGCATTCTATAATTACAGGAATGAGATCATCTATGGTGAAAAGAGGGATCTAAATCTCAGAAAAAGTAACAAATAAATAAATAAATAAATAGCTAAAATTGTAGCAAACACCCATTAATGCAAGTGCCTAACAATACACAGGAGTAAACCAACCTTTAATTCTGAGAGTTTCATATTGCCGCATCTTGTGTTATAGAAGCTGTCACGGTTTTAAACCTGGTTTTAGCTTATTTTGCTTTTAATTATATTTTGAATGTTTTAAATAGTTGATTTCAACTGTTGTTGTTTTTTACTGATGGCTTTATTGTTTATTCTTTTTGCAAAACACTTTGAGGTTTTATTACAATCAAGCAGTATATAAACTTTGTCAGAATAAATACTTGGGTGTAATCCAAGTTAGCTAACCTCTCTATGCTATATACTAAATTAAAAGGTGAAAGTGGGAATCCCTATCAGGCCTTTTCTAAGGGCGCTAGTTTCTGATTTCTGCCTCCCAGAGCTCAATTGTTTTCTTTTTCAGCAAAGTGCAGCTGAAATGAGTCCAGATGATGAGCCAGCCAAGAACAGCTGCAATGTGAGTGATTCACAATGAAAAAGCAACAGACCGTTCTGCAGTTTTTTCTTCTCATAATTTTCCTTTAAAAAGCAGATTTATAAAAGCAGAAAAAGGAATTGCCAGTGGGACCAGTGGTCAGGAATGATGGGAGTTGTAGTTCAAAAGCATCCATGGAGAGTCATCATTTCCACACACACACACACACACCCCCGATCTGGTGCTGTTCAGATGACCGAACAAGCCGGTTGTCACAAGCTTTCTAACATAAAATGTCATTTCCAAAACAGGTTTCTCCGGGATAATTCCTGTCTAAAAGAGCATGCTTTTTTCCTCTCTGGAACAGTATCTGTGGCAACTGTACTTGGCACTGGTAAAGCAACCCCTGACCATTAGGTCCAGTTGTGGATGACTCTGGGGTTGCAGCGCTCATCTCGCTCTATAGGCCGAGGGAGCCGGCGTTTGTCTGCAGACAGCTTCCGGGTCGTGTGGCCAGCATGACTAAGCCACTTCTGGTGAACGGAAATGCCGTTTACCTTCCCACAGAGCGGTACCTATTTATCTACTTGCACTTTGACATGCTTTTGAACTGCTAGGTGGGCAGGAGCTGGAGCTGAACAATGGGAGCTCACCCCGCTGCAGGGATTCAAACCGCCGACTTTCTGATCGGCAAGCCCTAGGCTCTGTGGTTAAGACCACAGCGCCACCTGCACAGGTACAATGATCTTAACACTGCTGCTTCCCCTTCATGCATTTCAGTTCAGGGCCAGGATGGTAGGAAGGCATATATATATATATATATATATATATATATATATATATATATATATATATACACTTTTTAAGTTTGCTACTGATATATGGGAAGCCAAGTTAAAAAACATAAGCTGCATGACATGTTGTTGTTTAGTCATTTAGTCGTGTCCGACTCTTTGTGACCCCATGGACCAGAGCACGCCAGGCACTCCTGTCTTCCATGCCTCCCGCAGTTTGGTCAAACTCATGTTGGTAGCTTCAAGAACACTGTCCCACCATCTCGTCCTCTGTCGTCCCCTTCTCCTTGTGCCCTCCACCTTTCCCAACATCAGGGTCTTTTCCAGGGAGTCTTCTCTTCTCATGAGGTGGCTAAAGTATTCGAGCCTCAGCTTCAGGATCTGTCCTTCCAGTGAGCACTCAGGGCTGATTTCCTTCAGAATGGAGAGGTTTGATCTTCTTGCAGTCCATGGGACCCTCAAGAGTCTCCTCCAGCACCATAATTTAAAAACATCAATTCTTCAGCGATCAGCTTTCTTTATGGTCCAGCTCTCACTTCCATACATCACCACTGGGAAAACCATAGCTTGGCATAGGACTCTGAAGTACTAAAAGCCTTTGAACCCTTTTCTGCACCACACACATACACAACAAGGAGCTATCAGCCAACTCAAAACCACCCAAATGTTTACTGGGGGGGGGGAGGGATCTAGCAGGAATTAATGCATTAAGGGGGGGGGGACACCCAAAGCACTCCACTGAAAACTCATTTCATTGTTTTGGCAGGTGGTTTCATGGTTCACACTGAGGAGGTATTTTTAAATGTCTCCAGAGATGGAAGCGAAGGGTACCCATAGAAATCAATGGGGGAGCCCCAGTTGTTCATCATATCGGGAACAGATGCCAGTGTACACAAACACAAAACCACCACCTCCTCCCCCAAAATGGAGAGGGAAACCCAACCACCCCATGAGGACCAAGCATGCTCAGTGAGCATGGATTGCTGTTGAGGGGTGGAAAATTGGTAAGGGGGAATAAAGGGAGCTGCTGGGACCTTGAACAAAAACACTCTGCACTGTAGCAAGTCCTCGTTTGTTGTCTCCTTTTTCCTTTCCTTACATTAAAACCATTGAAAGAAGTGATAAGCCGAACCCTAATTGCTCCCAGCCTGGAATACTTTAATGCAGGCATGGATTGTTCTCTAGATGATGCTGAACTACAACTCCCATGAGCCCCAGCCAGCATGACGAATGAATAGGGGTAGGTGGGAGGCTTTCTCTATATCTGCCCCAGGTCAGATGTATGGTTGGTGACCTTAGTGGGCAGAGACTTTTTAACAGTGGCACCAGGAGGGCAGAACTCCCATCCCTTCCTTTAGGTTCCAACCAAAGGTGGAGCATTCTCCCGGAGAGCTTCCGAAGCTTACTGAGAGATTACTGTTGCTGCTGTTTCTCGATTTGTTGCATTGTATATTGCTGTGCTTTTTCAGTTTTATTGGTTTTTGTCTTCATTCAAGCACTGCCGTTAACTGGCTTGTAGAATCCATAGATCAAAAGGTAGGGTTGAAATGTTTTAATCTATGACTACATGCCTCTGGCCATTGCTTGATATAAGGGCATCGTGTCTTTTTTTTTGGTGCAGGTGTCGGAACTGATAATGACCTCTGAAAGCGTTAAACAAGGGCAAGCAAAGCATGTCGATAGGCTGCCTTTTATGGAGTCCCATGCGTCTCTTTTCCATGCCATCCGTTCAATCACAAAATCTATTAGACAGTTTGGAGAGCATGAAGGTGGCATAACCTTGAAGGTCACGAAACGTCGTCACATGGACCTTGGCGCATCTCAGGAAGAGGCTGTTATAAAGGAAGATCTTGATTTGGCTCAAGATTCACAGGATTCCGATAGAGACTCATTGAATCCTGACTTGCTGAATCCTGTTATGGTTACAGATTCACAGGATCGCGATTTGGCTGAAGACTCAAAAGATCATGACTCAAAGGATTCTGAATCCACTAAAGACTTACAGGATCTTGTCTCACAGGAATCTGACTTGGCTAAAGCTTCACAGGATCTTAACGTACGGGATTCTAAGTCGACTAAGGATTCTGAGTTGACTAAGGACTCACAGGATCTTGATGCACGTGGTTCTGAGTTGATTAAGGACTCACATGATTCTGATTTGGATAAAGACTCACAGGATCGTGATTTGACCAAAGACTCGCGTGGTCCTGAGTTGGCACAGGACTCCTGGGATCCTTTCACATGGGTTCTTGAGTTGGCACAGGACTCCTGGGATCCTGAGTCCTGGGATCCTGGTTTGGCTAAAGGCTCATGGGATGTTGACTACTGGGATCCAGATTTGGTTAAAGCTTTTCTGGACTCTGATTCGAGTTCAGCTAAAGACTCACAGGATTCTGATTTGGCTAAAGACTCACAGGAATCTAGTTCACAGGGTCCTGATTTGACTGAAGACTCACAGGATCCTGATTTGACTAAAGACTCACAAGATCCAGATTCATGGGATCCTGATTCAACTAAAGACTCGCAGGATCTTGATTCGGCAAAAGATTCACAGGATCCGGATTTGGCAAAAGATTCACAGGATCCGGATTTGGCAAAAGACTCACGCGATCCTGATTTGGCTAAGGACTCCCGAGAAGCCAAAGATACTTCTGCACCTGTGCCTTCCAGTCAGTCTAAATTAAAAAGCAAAAGTGTTATTTCTAGAACGCAAGAGAAAGGTTACCTCATAGAACTGCCACCAGCACACCTGCTTCCTTACCTGGTTTTAATCAAGAGGGCCATGTCCTTGCCAATTTCCGCCATTCAAAAGCAGTGTCTTTCGGGAGAGATATTGTGCAGAATACAGTATTTTACACTGAAGCTGCAAAAGAAGAAACTACTGTCTCGGGCTGCATTAGCAGAACAACCCACTCATAGGCCACCAATAGTTCGAGGTTAGCAAATTTTATTCAGTTATGTACAAGTAGCAATGAAGGGAGCTCTTAGACTCCAGTACAATTTACAGCCTAGTCAAATGAGTGGGATTAAGTGAAAGTATAGAAAATTAAATAGTTTATGGTTGGCAATGGAAAAAGACTCCAGGCAAGCAGAGACTGGATGTTAAAGCTTTAATTCGGATCATAAACATGACTATGAGGTGGACTTAAAACTATTTGGGCCTGATTGTTACCATGATGAAAACACCCCTGTAGCGGATCCCACCACTAACACCAGTTAATATGTAGCAGATTCACCCCACTAACTGCCCCCAATTAAGCATAGCAGACCCACCTCATGGTACTTCAACTAAATGAATGTCTACAATTTACAATTTCATGAGTGAGGAGCACTTTTTCCCTAGTTACCCACTCTCTTAGCAATCCTGAGGTATTCCAATTCCTGAGGTATTCCAATTAGTATTACAGACCCAGGGGATCACCTCACCCCTTGTTACTGGTTTCGGGGTCTTCTTTTCTTAGAAGAACTCTCCCCTCATGACTGGAATTAGACCCAGGTAGACAGTATCCTCACAGCTTCTACCTCTCCTGACTCAAACTCAGCCCTCCAGTAAACTCCTGTCCGTATACTTTCCCCAGACACTTTCCCCAGTCTAAGCTGTGAGGCTCTTTCCTCTTGCTATAGACTTCTCATGGTGGATGTTCCACTCAAATCAGAACCAGTTCTCCCTCAGACAAATCCTATTTCCCATCTCCATCCCTCTCTCTCAAACAGAACCTTGTCTCCGAGGATCTCCATACACATTGCCCAAGCTTGCGTCCCAGGAAGGTCACTTCACTACTGCTAACTCAGCAGTTTGACTTCACTCCCAGAGGCGAAATCTGTTGTCTCTCTCAAGTAGACAGACGCCAACAAGATGGGGTACCTTCACAGGTTGGCGAGCCCCATCTGCCCCTCATTTCCCTCTACAATACATGCAGTAGCTGCCTTCTTGACCGTTGGACCCACTCTTGGTCTTGTCTGCTCAATCTCCCAGAGCCTGTCTTCGCAGGTAGGGGAAGTCTCCAACCCACTGAGACCCATCAGCTACCCTCATCAGGTTTAGCCGGCCAGTCGAAGCTGTTCCCAGGGTGTGGCCACTGTTGTGTGCCGACAGCTTCTAGGAGCCACAGGTGGGGACAACCCACCCTAGGAAGAGCACAACGTGTCCCGCACCAGAGGCACTGCCCCATCCCCAACGTGCCATACAATCCTGCTAAACATATACTGATCAGCTATAGAAGTCTTCCTTCTTAACTGGGCGGCAGGGGAAATTACAAATATATCATTAGTAGCAGTAATTGTTGCAGAGGTAGTAGTGCAAGTTGGAGCTGCAACAAATTTGTTGCAGTGTATCATCTCTCCTCAACAGGAGTGGTCCTACTCCAGGGGTTCAGCTAACCAGGCATGACCTTCTCCAGGATAATGTAAGCGGTAAATGGCAGAACCAGGCCACTTCCTTCCCTTCCCTTTCTCCCATTTTCTGTTTTTGTTTTTTTGCATGTCGAGACCCTGCAACCACCCCTTCATTGGGAAATAACACACACAAGGACACAGATATTAGGTTTATGTTATTGGGCAAATTTGGCCACAACTTTATTGAATTACAGAATGTGAGCGGTATTGGCTTAGGCATTGATTGGACCCGACTACAGTGGTGCCTTGCAAGACGAAATTAATCCGTTCCGTGAGGCTCTTCGTATAGCGGTTTTTTCGTCTTGCGAAGCAAGCCCATTGACAGCTTAGCAGATTAGCGCTATTAGCGGTTTAGCGGCTTTTAGCGGATCAGCTGATAAGCGGCTTATCAGTGGATCATCTGATAAGTGGCTTAGTGGCTTAGGAAAACGGGGGAAAAGGGGGGGGAACCCGCAGGAACTCGCAAGATATTTCGTCTTGCGAAGCAAGCCCATAGGGAAATTCGTTTTGCGAAGCGCCTCCAAAACGGAAAACCCTTTCGTCTAGCGGGTTTTCTGTCTTGCGAGGCGTTCGTCTTGCGGGGCACCACTGTATATCTGACTCCTGCCCAGAGTGCAGGAAGTCCGGTAAGGGTAAACCACCAGTAGGGGGAGCCCTGTCGGTGCAAACCAACTCAAGCTCCTCCTTGTGTTCCCGTCAGGGTTGTGTCAAGGCCCTAGCTCCCAGCCGGGCTTTGGACAAGATCAACACCCCCAGATTCCTTTAACGGAATACCCTTAAGCATGGAGGAGCAGGTGATGGCCACACCTCCCCTCCCACACACAAGGTCAAACAATGCCTAACCGCAACCCTAACAAAGTTGTGACGATTGCTAGGAGGTAGGCGAAAACCAAGTGGCCAGAGCCAATTTGCCAAGTGGAAAAATTCCTACCAGGCCCATTGGACAACCAAGGTGACCAACTGAAGTCCATAGCAAGGCCAGTGCCTAACCTGCAAATAGGGAGGGAGGGCTGGTGATTGAGGAAGCGAGCCAAGAGGAAGTCCTCCGGCTCACTCCTTGGTTTGAACTGTCCCGGCCACGCCCCCCCAGGCCAGCGGATTGGCCAGCCGGGCTCTGACATGGCTGGGATCCCTGGGCAATGGGGGACAAAGTCCCCCGCCCCCACTGGGGAGTGGGTGGCCACGTGATCCACCACAACTCCTCCCCACTGGGAAGTGGAGCGGATTTTTCCAACAGGTACTCAACATTCCATGCCTACTGGGCATGCTCAGTCCTCCTCACTGGGCTATGTTTGGCACTCTTGGGGTTGGCTTGGGTTGGCTTCACTTGGCTTGGTTTGTTCGTGGTTGCTTTTTAATCTATTTCTGCCATACCTCCCACCACCCCCTTTTGAATAATAAAAGCAATGTTTGCATCTAGTGTTCTTCTCTCTTTTTCTTTTAAGAAACAGGCTATGTAACTTTTGATTGCCTGAGGGATCTACAGTGGAAGTTATACAAAGGCATTGCAAAACGGAAACCCAAAACAATTGGCGTGGAGAGGAAATCATCTTACAGCTACGGAGTCACAGGAACCACCTTTGCCAAATTTACAGAGTACGTCCTCCCCTTGATCCCGAAGGGCTGGATAGTTGATGACTCTCTCAAGTTTTCTGAGAATATGGTTGTCCTGTTTGCACAAAACACAGACTTACTGGAGGGCAGGGTCTGACAGGGGAGAAAATCTGTCTAAAATGGCATTAAACACCTTTCAGTCTTGGGTGAGTTGTGTGGTGCTTCGTAGCCATTTGCGTCTGTGGGCTTTTTGGCATCTGCCATGAGCAGGAATGGGGGATCAGATGTTGTGGGACTCCAACTCTCATCATTGTCAATGGTCAATGGTCCCAGACCAAGCATAATCCTTTGCTGCAGCCTCTACCTCTATCATGCTACAATCTTGTATTTGGGTTATTAACACTTCTCTGTAGGGCCACCTGATCACTGAAAGATCTCACCTTTTTACATTCGGAAATATTTTGGATCTGGCTGCAGGCACCTTCAGTGCAGTTGCGCAACCAAGGGGAGAGTTTGCTGTCCTCATTTCCCTTCTGGAGAATCAAATTGCCAAAAATCTGTCTAGCTGACCTCAGACAGAATCACTTGTTTCTCCCATCACGTGCCCTCTTTATCCCCAGCTAGCTTCAGCTCCACATATGTATATATGGCATCATGTATATGAAGAGGGCACTGAAAGGGCAAAGTGAAGAGACCCTGTGATATATCAGCATATTGCATATTTAGCTGCTGATATATCGCGATGCTGAAAACCAGATGTCACCCAGCCCTACTCCCTACATATAGGTACACTTCCATAGGCAGCCACATCACTTACAAACATGTTGACTAGTTTGTTACTGGGAGAAGTTTCAATGCTAGCTTGTTCATGGGAGTTGCAACTGCTGCAGAGCAATAGTTCTACCTCCTAGGCAAGTTTCCTTTGCAATGAGTAGGGGGTTGGGCTCAATGACCTCTAAGGGACCTCCTAAATATATTATTTAAAGTTGTTGAGTAATGAACATGACAGAAGCTGTACATAGCCCGGAAGTGAGAGGCGTCATAACTTTGTCATGTTACTGATGGTCTGGGAAATGGGATACAAAGCAATTAATACACTATTGCAACTTAACCATCAAGTTCTAGAGTTATCATTAATATGTTAATGATCAAAAGTTATTTAATAGATGTTTCATTATGTATTTTTTTACACTTGAAGAACCAGGGAGAATCTTCCTTTAAGGTGTTGCTGCCCAACCTAACAATCTGCTTTGTGACGCAGATATGTAAAGGAGCTGGTGCAAAGAGCAAAGACAATAAAAAGGGTAAATAAATCAACACCTGAATCCCAGACTAGCACAGAATAGTTAAATAAAGCCATCTGTCATACTGCAATGGCTAATGGGTCAAATCTCAGAACGAATGGTGTCGTGAATTGGCCACGAGATGGCAGCAGCCTCATGTCATTCCTATGCAGAACCACCTTCGCTCTCTTAAGTCAATGTTGCAATGTTGCGCTTTGTGATTGCACCCATGCTCAGCCAAATCCTATGTGGTTTGGTGTATTTATGGCCTTTGATACACCCCAAGCCGCATAAGAATGGTCTGATATCAAAACATCTGGAATGTCGTTGCAGTGGCTGATACAGCAACGACTTGGATGATGGACTCAAGGGCATCCTGATCAAATTTGCAGATGACACCAAACTGGGAGGGGTGGCTAACACCCCAGAGGACAGGATCACACTTCAAAATGACCTTGACAGATTAGAGAACTGGGCCAAAACAAACAAGATGAATTTTAACAGGGAGAAATGTAAAGTATTGCACTTGGGCAAAAAAAAGGAGAGGCACAAATACAAGATGGATGACACCTGGCTTGAGAGCAGTACATGTGAAAAGGATCTAGGAGTCTTGGTTGACCACAAACTTGACATGAGCCAACAGTGTGATGCGGCAGCTAAAAAAGCCAATGCAATTCTGGGCTGCATCAATAGGAGTATAGCATCTAGATCAAGGGAAGTAATAGTGCCACTGTATTCTGCTCTGGTCAGACCTCACCTGGAGTACTGTGTCCAGTTCTGGGCACCACAGTTCAAGAAGGACACTGACAAACTGCAACGTGTCCAGAGGAGGGCAACCCAAATGGTCAAAGGCCTGGAAACGATGCCTTATGAGGAACGGCTAAGGGAGCTGGGCATGTTTAGCCTGAAGTAGAGGAGGTTAAGGGGTGATATGATAGCCAGTGAAATATACTCAGAGTCGCAAAGTGATTTCATGCTCTTTATTCAGCTCATAGTGGTGAGGAGGAATGAATGAATGTCCCCTCAAAGTATCTGCTTTATATACATTATTTACACAATGGGCTGCACATGATTGGCTAATTCCAGGATTCTACTGTAGGCCAATCAGGTTGTGGATTCACTTCTATCTGGAGCATGATTGGGTGGTTCCTGCTAACCAATCATACTGCTGCATTGTTCTAGGACCAATCAGACTGCTGCATTCTGAATCCTATTGTTCTAGGACCAATCAGACTGCTGCCTTTTGGAGCCTATTGTTCTAGGACCAATCAGACTGCTGCAGTTTGGATCCTATTCAACTCAGTACATAACACCCCTCCCCTCTAAGTTCCAGTCCTGCCCGGAAGGTCGCATTCATAGTCCTCAAGGTACGCCGGTGGCCTACGTGTGCGTTGCGGCCTGGGGTGTTCCCTGGTCCGGGGTTCAGGTTCTGGCTCGTGTTCCAAGGATGGGGCTGTTTGGTCTGGCGCAACCGGCTCGCTCAGTCGTGGTTCTGGTTCCGGTGTCCTTTCGGCCTCGCGGGTCCTCTCTGTATTTACTGATTCTGCCTCTCCTGCTTGCCCCTGCTGCTCTATGGGCCTCACTGCCCCACTGTTCCCTTGGGACTCCTCTGACCTGTCCTCCTCCTCCTGGTTTTCTCCCGGGAATCGTCGCCGTATCTGGTCGCAGTGGCGGCGCCAGCATTGCCCCCCATCTGTTAGCACCTCGTACGACACGGGGCCCGTGACCCTGGTGACTGTGGCAGGTACCCATGCAGGGCCTGCCCCAAAATTCTTTGCGTACACTGGGTCCTGGGCCTCGAAGGTCCGGGGGTTCCTGCCTTCCCCCACCACTACCTCATCCTGAGCTCTATCGGGGTGAAGGCGGTCCAATCTGATTGCAAGGCGCCGACCCATTAGTAGTTCAGCGGGGCTCCGGCCAGTCGTTGAGCTGGGGGTGCTGTGCTGTGCTAGAAGGAATGTGGCAAGGCGGTACTCCCAATCCCCTTGCGTCATGCGGCGAAGGGTGTCCTTGGTGGTCCGCACCATGCGTTCTGCTTGGCCATTGGTGGCAGGGTGGAATGGCGCCGAACGGATGTGGCGGATGGCGTTCTGCACTGTGAAGGTTTGAAATTCTCCTGATGTAAATGCAGTCCCGTTGTCTGAGACGAGAGTGTCAGGGAGCCCGTGGGTTGCAAACAGCCTGCGTAGTACCCGGATGGCTGCGGACGTAGAAGTGGACGGTACCAGTGCGACTTCCAGCCATTTGGTGTAGGAGTCCACCACTATGAAGAATGTTTTCCCCTGAAAGGGGCCAGCGAAGTCCACATGCAGGCGTGACCATGGTGCTCGGGCGGACTCCCAGGACTGGACTGGGGCCCTTGGGGGATCTGGGCGGGATTCCTGGCAGGCCTGGCAGTGTTTGACCCAGGCCTCTATCTCTCCGTCGATCCCCGGCCACCACACATAACTCCTGGCAAGGGCCTTCATTCTTACTACCCCTGGGTGTGTCTCGTGTAGGGCTGTGAGGACCCTTTTGCGGAGGGGCTGGGGAACAACGACCCTGCTTCCCCATAACAGGCACCCCTTGTGGGCTGACAGTTCATGTTTGCGGGTTGTGTAGCCGGCGAATTCTGGCCCGGGGCTGCGGCTGGGCCATCCCCTCCACACCCAGTCCAGGACCCGGGAGATGACCCTATCTTTCTTGGAATGGTGTGCAACTTCTTGTGCCTGAATGGGGCGGTCAGGAAGCAGCTCCAGGCTCATAACCTCTTGTGCAGGTGCTGGGTCGGGGCCTGTTTCCGGTAGTGGTAGCCTGCTGAGGGCGTCTGCATGGCCCATCGCCTTTCCAGGGCGGTGAATCAGTGCATACTGGTAGCTGGCAAGGAAAATTGACCACCTGAGGACGCGAGGAGACAGCACTTGGGGGGTCTGCTTTTCGGGGGCAAACAAGCCAAGCAACGGCTTGTGGTCAGTCACCACGGTGAAGGGCCGCCCGTACAAGAAATCATGGAATTTTTTTACTCCCTTCACGATTGCCAGACCCTCCTTGTCGATTTGCGAGTAGTTCCGCTCGGTTTCGTTGAGTGTCTGGGAAAAGTATGCTACCGGTACCTCTCTTCCATCCGGGAGTTGGTGTCCCAGGACAGCGCCGATGCCATAGGGCGAGGCGTCGCATGCTAGCACCACCGGCAGCCTCTCGTCGAAGTGTGCCAAGACCGAGTTTGAGACAAGCAAGTCCTTGACTGCCTGGAATGCGGCCTCCTGGCGCTGGCCCCACACCCAAGGGGCCCGCTTGTCCAGGAGTCTGTGTAGGGGCTCCGCTACCGCCGCCTTGTGGGGAAGGAAGGAATGGTAAAAGTTCAATAATCCCAAGAAGGCCTGAAGTTCAGTCTTGTTCTTGGGCGCTGGGGCATCACAAATGGCCCGTACCTTGTCCCCAGTCGGGTGAACCCCTTCTGCATCCACCATAAATCCCAGAAAGTCCACTTGAGGCACTCCTAGTAGACATTTTTTCCGCTTCACCTTGAGACCCGCCATCTGGAAACGGTGCAGAACAGTGCGGAGGCGGTCCTCAAACTCCTCTGGTGTGGGCCCGGCAATCAACACATCATCAAAGAAGGGGGTGACACCAGGAATCCCTTTAAGGAGAGAGTCCATTAGATTCTGGAATATGCCTGGTGCCACGCTGACCCCGAATTGCAGCCGCTTTACCCTGAACGCTCCTCTGTGCGTCACAATCGTCTGTGCCTCTGCTGTGGCCTCATCTACTGGCAGCTGTTGATATGCTTGGGCCAAGTCCAGCTTGCCAAAAATTTTCGACCCAGCCAGGGTGGCAAGGACATGGCTGACCACTGGCACTGGGTATGCATGGGCCATGAGGGCCTTGTTTATGGTACATTTGTAGTCTGCGCAGATGCGGACCGAACCATTAGGCTTGACGGGTGTGACGATTGGGGTTTCCCAGGGGGCATTAGGCACCGGCTCCAGCACTCCTTGCTCCACGAGTCGGTCCAATTCCTCGTCTATACGGGGTTTCAGGGCGAATGGGACCCGGCGGGCCTTGAGCCTGACTGGTCGTACTGCGGGGTCAAGCTGTAGAGCAATGGGGGGGCCCGTATACTGTCCCAATTTCCCATCGAAAACCCCCGGAAACTCCTTGCATATGGCGTCCACGTCCACTTGTAAGCTCATGTGGTTCACCCCGGTGATGGCTAGTCCCAGTGGTCCAAACCATGCCAACCCCAGTAAGCTAATGTAGGGGCCCTTGACCACAAGCAAGTCCAGTTGCCGCGTCCGCCCTCGGTATTGCACCCTGAAGGTCCCCACCCCCATTGTGGGGACCTTACGTTTCTGGAAGTCCCGGAGGGTGAATGGGGCCGGCCTGAGTTTGGGACCCCCAGTAGGACACAGTTTCCTTAAGGTCCTTGCCGAGATTATGGATAGAGTTGAACCCGTGTCAAGCTCCATGCGGCATGGGGCCCCCTCTATCTGTACCTCTACATAAATTTTCTCTACGTTGGGGTGGGGCAACTGGTATACCTGGAAGTCTGTGAGCTCCGTCGAGTTGCCTTGGTGCGTTGGGCCCCGGGACCTGGGGCTCTTGGATTGGTCATCTGATGCCTGGCTTCGGGTGGGCCGAGCCCGACACACCCGGGCGATGTGTCCCAATTTCCTGCACTGCCTGCACTCTGCGTTGCGGAAACGGCAGGTCCTCCTCTCGTGACTTTCTCCACAGCTTGCGCAGTTCCCTCCTTCTCGTCGAGGCAGCTGTGGTATGTGGGCTGCTTGAGTGCGCTGCTGTACTCGGTGCACCTCCTCCCTGTCGGATCCCGAGTCGTTGGTGAGGTCTTCGTGGTGGACCCTCGGTTGGGACGGCTGGCTCAGCCGTGCCTCTTGCGTCGACCTCTCAGCAGCTTCCGTTGCCAGGGCCTCCTCCAAAGCGACCTGGAACGTTAGGTTCTTCTTAGCGTAGAGGCGTCGTTGCAGCTTCTCATCCTTCAGGCCACCGACGAGGCGGTCACGAAGCATGTTCTCCAGCTCTGAGAAGTTGCAGAACCGGGCAGCTTGGCGGAGAGAGGTCACAAACCCAGTTATGGTTTCCCCAGGGGCTTGCCGCTTTGCATAGAAGGCATTTCGACGAGCCACCACTGAGGGCTGTGGCGAAAAGTGCCCCTTCAGCTGTTCCATTCTTGTTTTGTATGGAACAGTAGCGACGTCTTCAGGCGCAAGGAGAGCCCGGGCGATTTCAAATGTCTCCTCTCCGCAGACGCTGAAGAATATTGCCCTCTTCTTGGCGTCTTCTTCATCGGTGACCCCTTTGGCTTCTAGGAGGAAGGTGAAACGGGAGGCGTACGCTTCCCAGTCTCCAGATGCTGGGTTGAATGGCGAGAAGCTGCTGTCAGTTGCCATTCTGAGTTCCTTGTGTCCCGGAGCTGAAGCCTGGATACACGGTGCGAGGCAGCGGTGCGGCAGGTTGCGGTGCTGTGTGTGGCAGTCAGCTCAGCGGGATCCCATCCTCGTCGCCAGTGAAATATACTCAGAGTCGCAAAGTGATTTCATGCTCTTTATTCAGCTCATAGTGGTGAGGAGGAATGAATGAATGTCCCCTCAAAGTATCTGCTTTATATACATTATTTACACAATGGGCTGCACATGATTGGCTAATTCCAGGATTCTACTGTAGGCCAATCAGGTTGTGGATTCACTTCTATCTGGAGCATGATTGGGTGGTTCCTGCTAACCAATCATACTGCTGCATTGTTCTAGGACCAATCAGACTGCTGCATTCTGAATCCTATTGTTCTAGGACCAATCAGACTGCTGCCTTTTGGAGCCTATTGTTCTAGGACCAATCAGACTGCTGCAGTTTGGATCCTATTCAACTCAGTACATAACAGCCATGTTCAAATATATAAAAGGATGTCACAAAGAGGAGGGAGAAAGGTTGTTTTCTGCTGCTCCAGAGAAGCGGACACGGAGCAATGGTTCCAAACTACAAGAAAGAAGATTCCACCTAAACATTAGGAAGAATTTCCTGACAGTATGAGCTGTTTGACAGTGGAATTTGCTGCCAAGGAGTGTGGTGGAGTCTCCTTCTTTGGAGGTCTTTAAGCAGAGGCTTGACAACCATATGTCAGGAGTGCTCTGATGGTGTTTCCTGCTTGGCAGGGGGTTGGACTCGATGGCCCTTGTGGTCTCTTCCAACTCTAGGATTCTATGATTCTAGGTTACAATAGCAGCACCCTGTAGAGGCTTCTTCCACTCAGATGGGAGAAATGGGGGGGGGGGGTCATGGCCAAGCTAGAAGAGAAGGGTCAGTAATGGATCAATTGCACAGGGTGCACCAGCGCCACCATAAAACATTGACTTGAAACTGTGAGCTCCAAATCTTTAAAAGTGCATCTGATTAAGCTGTGTCTAGTCTTGTTTGCTTTAAGTCAGGGGTCAGGAACCTAAGGCCCATGGGCCAAAAGCGGCCCATGGGGGTCGTTTAACCGGCCCATGGACCCCCGCCACCTGCTCGGTCAGCTCCCATGCGCCGCGCTAAACCGGCACAGAGCAGAGCAGGGACCGCCTTCTGCAGGAAGCTCCTGCAGCCAATGGGAAGCTGCGCACGCCTCCACGCCGGAAGGAGCGCCGGAAATAGCATTTGCACATGTGTACATGCATGTGTGTGCACTCAGACCCACTGCAGCGTCTGGGGGACCGTGAACCGGCCCAAGCCACAAAAACTTTCCCCTGCTTTAAGTCCTTGACCCTCTTTAACTCCTGTATTGTTTGTGATGAGGAGGGGTTAGCAAGCAGGAAAGGGGGGGGCGTGGAATAAGAGAAAAAGTGTGGCTCTCTGGGTCATGATCATGACTCACCCTATCATGGGATGAGAAATCTCCAAGCCCGCAGGTCGCAGACCAAACCTGGCCCACCAGGGGTTCAAATTTGGCCTTTGGGACTGGTTTTGTGAAACCACACCCACCTGCCCCACACATGACAACACAGGTGATGTCAAGTGATGGGGCAGATAGAGATGTAACTGCTGCATGGATAGGAAGCTGATGCTTGCAGACATTATACTTTGGACCTCCAGGACAGATTCCCCTTAGTGCTCACAATCCTGTTCAAAATTAGACACACAAAGAATAATGGTGGCAACTACAGTCATTCCATTTAGCATCAGCACAGACAACGTAAAAATAGAGCACACAGAAACCATATTTGAATGCATATTTTAATATGTTGAGCATGTAATTTTGGGAATAATGTTGCAGTGGTGTTTTTTAAAATGTTGGTAAAAGTCTGTTTTAGCCTTAATGTATCCAAATAATACAAATTTCTATCTTCCACTGAAAAATAACATCTATTAGGAAACTTAATTTTCATTTCCGACAATGAAAGGAAACAATCCACTTAGATGCCTTGCATTCATCTCTTTAAGGGCAACCCTTAAAAAAAATAACTGGGAGGTAATACATCAGTTGAAAGAAAATGTTTAAAATGGGGGCAACGTCATGTAGAATTCAGTCATGTGTATAATATTCTGCTAAAACCTGGAAAGTGTAATTCCACAGGGAACGGCTGACATACAAGTGCTATTTCCGTGCTCCTCTATTTAAATGTTTTAGGATGCAATTCTGATCTAAACTCTGGGATGTGCTCACAAAATCCTTCCTCTTTATATTCCGGCTTGCATTGTTTTTGCATGTAATCAGTGTCCGCATTAATAAAGCATTGAAAGGGGAGGGAGAGTTTCTAAGAGCTGCTACCCGAAGCACATTTTGCCCATCCTAGTCTGGGTATTAATCCTTATATTGCCCAAACGGCACCATCTGGGCACAAGAGGGAGGTATCAGAAGGCTTGGGGAAACTCCAAAGGTTGCAGAAATACAAAAGGAAAAAATAAATGAGGGGAGGAGGAACAGCCCAATGATGGCTTGGCATACCCAATGTGCACAGGATGCTGACTGGCTGTCAGGTGGGAGGGTGGGGTAGAATCTGGAAGTGTGGGAATGGAACAAAGTTTCTAGGAAAGAGCAATTTGGACTATGCCCTCCTCTTTTGAGATGTGTATTGCTGTTTTGTTTTTAATATTCGGTTGGAAGCCGCCCAGAGTGGCTAGAGAAACCCAGCCAGATGGGTGGGGTATAAATAATAAATTATTATTATTATTATTATTATTATTATTATTATTATTATTAGGCTGGTGCCAACACTACAACACTACTGATATTTTGGAGTCAGCTTAAAAACCTTTCTTTTCCATCAAGCTTTCAGTGACATGGGAGTTTTGTGTGTCTACACCAAATGTATCTATAGAAAAAAGAGGGAGATGTAATATTTACGAAATTTATATATTGTCAGTGTTTCATTGATGATGCATTGTTCTCTTGTTTTAGTTTTTTGGGTAGCTCACCCTCTGATAACTTGTTTGATGAAGGGTAGATAAGAATGGAAAGAACACGCCTGACACGTTTCCTTCTCATCTGGTTCCCAATACCAGTCCTCCCCCCACCCCACCCCTACTTTGAAAGGAGCACCGCTCCTTAGGCATCTATTACCAGAATAAGGAACCCATGGTCCTTCTGATTATGTTGTCTCCAACTCCCATCAGCCCCAGCCAGCATGCCCAATGGTCAGGGATGATGGGAACTGTCCATACATACATAAACAATGTTATTTTTATGCTGCCTCCAGCAATCACCTGCAGTGCGGTTGCCCCTTTTGCTATAGTAAATCTATCCCATCCAAAGGTAACAGTGGAGCAATACCCTTTAGGTCATGGGTAGGCAACCTAAGGCCCAGGGGCCGCATGTGGCCCAATTGCCTTCTAAATCCGGCCTGCGGACAGTCTGGGAATCAGCATGTTTTGACATGAGTAGAATGTGTGCTTTTATTTAAAATGCATTTCTGGGTTATTTGTGGGGCCTGCCTGGTGTTTTTACATGAGTAGAATGTGTGCTTTTATTTAAAATGCATCTCTGGGTTATTTGTGGGGCATAGGAATTTGTTCATTCCCCCCCCCTTCAAAATATAGTCTGGCCCCCCACAAGGTCTGAGGGACAGTGGACCGGCCCCCTGCTGAAAAAGTTTGCTGATCCCTGCTTTAGGTCATGGGTAGGCAACCTAAGGCCTGGGGGCCGAATCCGGCCCAATCACCTTCTAAATCCGGCCCGCAGACAATCTGGGAATCAGTGTTTTTACATAAGTAGAATGTGTCCTTTTATTTAAAATGCATCTCTGGGTGATTTGTGGGGCCTGCCTGGTGTTTTTACGTGAGTAGAATGTGTCCTTTTATTTAAAATGCATCTCTGGGTTATTTGTGGGGCATAGGAATTTGTTCATTCCCCCCCCCAAAAAAATATAGTCTGGTCCACTGTCCCTCAGTCTGCCCCCCCCAAGGTCTGAGGGACAGTGGACCAGCCCCCTGCTGAAAAAGTTTGCTGGCCCCTACTTTAGGTGCACCCTTGAAATAACTATTCTAAAGGTGCCATGTTTAATGTTACTAAAGTTAAGTGAGCATCTGGGGGGCGGAATCATGATTTTGGGGAGAAATCACCACTGGAAGGATACTTTCTGGCACCCACTCTAGCAGTTGGTGTTGTGCATTTCCAAGGGACAGTGCGGTTTTGCCAAGCTGGTTAAGAAACTTCAGTGCCTCTGGGACAAAGGCAACCAGCGAAGGTTTGTATGTGCATGCTTGCTGGGTGCGGATGTTTAAAGTTCACCTCCCAACCTTCTGTTTGTTCTGGCTGCCTACTGTTCCTTCGCCCTCTGCAGCTCGTGGAATGAAAATGGTTTTGTTTTTTTTATTTCTGAGGGTGCTTCCAGGTTGTCACAATATTGTGGGAAGGATTCAAGTTAATACCAGATATTTACCTTTGTGCAGTTTAAATGGATTGAAGTGCTCTGTCACCCTAGCACACCAAATCTATTTAAAAAACAACAACACTGACTTTTGTGGTTAGGAAAGGGATGGGATGAACAAAACATTGATGGGAAGATATGCAAACTGACTGCAAGCAAATCAGGATGAATGCTCATTGTCCTATAATTCCCTTCTAGAGAAATAAGAATAAACACTGAGTAAGCTTTGCAATGGAGGCAGTGAGAGATTTTACTTTCTTGGGCTCCATGATCACCGCAGATGGTGACAGCAGTCACGAAATTAAAAGACACCTGCTTCTTGGGAGAAAAGCAATGACAAACCTAGACAGCATCTTAAAAAGCAGAGACATCACCTTGCCGACAAAGGCCCATATAGTTAAAGCCATGGTTTTCCCAGTAGTGATGTATGGAAGTGAGAGCTGGACCATAAAGAAGGCTGATCGCCGAAGAATTGATGCTTTTGAATTATGGTGCTGGAGGAGACTCTTGAGAGTCCCATGGACTGCAAGAAGATCAAACCTCTCCATTCTTAAGGAAATCAGCCCTGAGTGCTCACTGGAAGGACAGATCCTGAAGCTAAGGCTCCAATATTTGGCCACCTCATGAGAAGAGAAGACTTCCTGGAAAAGACCCTGATGTTGGGAAAGATGGAGGGCACAAGGAGAAGGGGACGACAGAGGACGAGATGGTGGGACAGTGTTCTTGAAGCTACAAACATGAGTCTCACCAAACTGCGGGAGGCAGTGGAAGACAGGAGTGCCTGGCGTGCTCTGGTCCAGGGAGTCACGAAGAGTCGGACATGACTAAACGACTAAACAACAACAACAACAAGCTTTGCAAACCAGGATGAATGAACAGGCTGTGGAGGAGCCCTAAAAATTCAGGTGCAAGGCCTGCTATACATCCGTTTGGTGTCCACCAGCTTGATGCAGCACATCTGTAAGCACTTAAGTTCCAGTGATGGTTCCTTGCAGAAAGGAACATGTGTCCATGTACAAGGCATTTATATTATCACCTTGGCAGATTTTTAACCCCATGGTCTGATCCTCTGTCATAGGCTCTTTGCACCTTAACCAGACCTGTCTTCTGTGGAAAGTTTTCATCTAAGCCTTTAGGTGAAAATGTTTAATGCAATCTTGCTAAAAGGCAGCTGACCATGTGAAGAACCACATACTTTTTCTGTCAGCCTTGAGATGTCATTCCTGTTTTGGTACTGACGTACCAAAGGAGCAAGTATCATCTGAGTAATTGTAGAATATAATTTCAGACTCACTTGGGATACAGAGATCCAGGCTAGGTATCTCTAGAGATAAGAATCAAAATTGAAAAGTGCAATACCTCAGGGATCATCTAATCCCTGACATAGTGATGCTGCTGTCAAGACTTCTACTCTGCATCTAACAAGATGAAGGGAATATTAGATGTTTCTTCTCCCTTCAGAATAAAAACTATCAAATATAATCAATTTATAAACTAAGATCAATGTATTCCTAGCCAATGCAGTGGTACCTCTGGTTAAGTACTTAATTCGTTCGGAGGTCCGTTCTTAACCTGAAACCGTTCTTAACCTGAGGTACCACTTTAGCTAATGGGGCCTCCTGCTGCCGCACCGCCAGAGCACGATTTCTGTTCTCATCCTGAAGCAAATTTCTTAACCTGAGGTACTATTTCTAGGTTAGCGGAGTCTGTAACCAGAGGTGTTTGTAACCCGAGGTACCACTGTATAGGCAAATAACAGAAAAAGAAAACAAAGGGCCTTTCACTGGCTGAACAAATCTGGTATGCTAAGCTTATGTTAAACAGGTCTGCAATCCTAATCATCTAGCTTATATTTGTTCAGACTTTGTTCTTGCATAAAAAAAATCAAAACATTAGGAGCCTTTCTGTCATTTTGGAACAACAGGCTTCCCATGGAAGGCATGGTTTGAAATTGTGCCAGCCATCCCATTTCATGTTTATTTTATATGCATCACTGAGGGCTAATGTTCTCTGCTGTATCATGCAACTTTTAGTGGGCAGCAGTGTGTTAATAACGTTTGGGATCACTTATAATGCGTTTTAAACCTATATATTTCGGTTTTTGCAAACCACTAACGGCCCTTCCTTCTTTCGTATTACTATTGCATTTGTGCATTTTCTCGAGGAACCGTTTCTCTTTTTTCCATTTCCTTTAATAAAATGCTCCCTCTGTGCGCCCTAATGTGTACCTTGATTCCCCCCCCCCCCACGCTATTGAGCGCTGCAGGCCCCCCCAGAAACGCTCGCGTTGTTCGGCTCCATCGACTGCCGTCTCGTCCTTCTCCGGAGGAGCCTTTGTTCGCCGGCCCGTCTTCCCCAGACAGGAAGCGGGCGGCGGGCGAGAGGGAGCAGGTGCTGCAGGACGGAGCCGGTTCTTCTTCCTCCTCCTCCTCCTCCTGGGAGCGCGCGCGCGCAAGCGGCTGCGGGGGGCGGCGCGGGGGCAGCTCCCGGCGCGCAACCTGCGCGGCCAGCCTGGGCAGCCCTTCCCGCCGCTTCCTTGCCGCCTGCTGCACTTCCTGCTCTGCCCGCAGTGCCTCCTTGCAGCAGCAGCAGCAGCAGCAGCGCCAGCTCCTCCGGCTCGCCTCTGGGCTTCCCCACCGCCGCCTCCTCTCCCTCAGCGGCGGCGGCGGCGGCTGCTGGTACTACTGAAGGAAGGCGGGCAGGTTGGCCAAGGCGCCGGGAAGGAGAAGCCTTCCCCGGGGCAGCTTCCTCGCCTTCTCCCCGGGGCCAGGGAGCGGCGCTCGCCCTGCTGCTCCTCGGGCAGCCGGCGGGAGGAGCGGGCCTCGCCGGGGAGGCCAGGCGGCGCGCAGCGCGGAAGGTGAGCCCCCTCTCCGCCTTGCCTCTCCTCAGACCCGGCCTCCTTCTGCGCCGAGGAAGGGGCAGCGCCGGGGAAAAGGCCCTCTTCTTCCCTCGAGGAATGAAAGCGGGCCAGGAGGCGTCTCCGCGCAGGCCGGCGCTTCGAGGCGCATTGCGCACGGCCGGCTCTTTCTCTCTCTTTCTTGCGCGCGCGTTTCCGCCAGCCAAGGGGCGCGGAGGCGCGCCGGGGGTCTTCCTCGGGGCGCACCCAAGTCCCCGCGCGAAGAGGGCGCGCGCGCTTGCCCGGCCGGCGGGGTTCCCTGGGCGCGCGGCCGCCTCTCCCTGCGCCCCCCCCCGACCTTTCCATTTGGAGCGAGGGGATGTGGTTGCGCGCCGAAGTCTCCCCGCCTTCTTCTGGTCTGAAGGGGGCTCTGTCTTTCTCGGGGGCTCCCATGGCGCTTTAAAGCGAGGTCAGCCCCCCCAAATCGAGGCGTCCCAAGCAGACCCCCCCCCCTCTCCCACCAGACGAGAGAACGGTGGGGATGGGCGCAGTCGGAATGCGCGCCCTTCCTTTCCTCGGGAGCCTCACCTGCGCTTTGGCAATGTCTCCCCAAGGCACATCTAAAAGTCGAGAAGAAGCGCAGTCCAGCAGGATTCTTGGCTCCTCACCCCTTAAAAAGACTTTTGGCTTGAGAATGCAATCTGACATTTCTAGGGAGTGAAGCAGCTCATGGTGGTTGGAAAATTAAAGCTGCTCAGTCATGGTTGCTTCTTAAGAAGAGACCACTGTTGACGTTGGCACCTCTGAAAGGGGCATGGAAAGAAGGAGGATGTAGGTTGTGGGATCTCATTACTTGCACTGGTTGAAAAAGTCATCCCATAAATGCAGAATGATTCCCAGTTCTGGTTTATGTTTGAGATACTTCAAATTGCCACGAATCAAGTTACGCTGAAGTCATTAGCTGATTTTTAAGAGGGCCTACGAATGTCTTGAGATTAAGACCCTACGGTTAAATAATTTACTCTGTGATTCAGATAGTATATACTGAGTGTTTCAGGTTGTGACATTTATTAATATGTCTTTGTGCTTTTGTGGAGGAGTCGAAAATGTTGAATTGCTGCATGGTATCTTTGAAGTACTTCCTCTTTGATGTTCAGATTTTCATATCTACTGTAGTATCTAATTTCTGTTAAAGCACAGAGCCTAGGGCTTGCCGGTGGTTCAAATCTCCTGATGGGGTCAGCTCCCATTGCTCGATCCCAGCTTCTGCCAACCTAGCAGTTTGAAAGCATGAAGTGCAAGTAGATAAATAGGTACCACTCTGGCGGGAAGGTAAATGGCGTTTCCGTGCAGTGCTCTGGTTCACCAGAAGCGGCTTAGTCATGCTGGCCACATGACCCGTAAGCTGTACGCCAACTCCCTTGGTCAGTAAAGCAAGATGAGCCCCGCAACCCGCGACTGGACCTAACGGTCAGGTGTTCCTTTACCTAATCTTTAGCAAAAACACAAACTTCTGATTGCTCAGTTGGGCTATATGTACAGCAGTTATGCAGATAGAAAAAAATCTAAACTAGTTTACTCAAAGTTACTCCCCCCTTTTAGCTTCTAAAAGTTTAACATCACTTTGACAATACAAGTAGGCTAGTTTTAACTTGAATTGCTGCTGTTAGTTATTATTTTGGGTATAAAATACTTGTGTTGCAAACACAAAGTGTTGGTGGTTATTTTGTATGCATTGCTTAATCCCTCTCTTTTTGTCCCGATAATACATAGATTAGTCTTAGTACTTTTAAGGAATTGAAATGCAGTACACTAAAGATGACGCTAATGTTAGCTTTAAAACATACCACTTGAGAAGACATGCAATTTCTTAAGAATTCAGCATTATTTTGTACATGGAAAAGATAAGAATTCAGAAACAAACATTTCTCATGATGAAGACGAGTTACCCTCATCATGTGGGCTGCAGTCAACCAACTTTATACAGCCCTTTAGGTGTATTCAAAAAACAATGCCAAATAAATACATTTTCTAAGCAAGTATCAGTAGTGACACCCGAGGGGGAGTTATTTATTAGGGAGTTGCATTATTCTATAGGTGGATTACACTGCGCGTGATTATGATAATGAGTGATGCTTTATTTTATTCCTGCTGTTAGACGGTGTGCAAATTATGACACAACAATCCAAAAATCACCTCACTGTGCATCAGGTTTAAATTATTTACAGAGTAATTTCATTGCATATTTATGGAGGGAGGGGGAACCTACAAGGCAGGGCAATAGCCACTTCTATTGCCCTGCCATTTTGCTGCAGGCAGTATGGGAAGGGTGTATGAGAAGCTTTTACTTCTTCCCTTCTGTTGATGATGCACGCAAGGGAATAAGATTGCCCAACCAATGTAGCTCTTTCTCTGACAGTGGAAAAGCACTAACGTGGCATCCTGAAATCATTCAGCCGACTTTATACTGAGCAGAGGATTGTCCCCTTAGAATTAAACCTCATGCAGACTCTGACTTCAGTTCTTTACACGTTGACTGTGAAAAAATAGAATTATTGTAGTGTAATTTATTATGCTTTGATGGGAAAATATAGTTCATTACAGTGAGCATTTTTTAATCAGTTGGAATACATATGAAGGCTTGGATATTAACTTCTTCTTTGGCGATCACTCGCAGCCAAGTAAGATTTTCTTCCATGAACACTGTTTTAACAGAGCCGTAAGTGACTGTGGAGGCCGGTTCTGGATCCACACGTCCTTCCACAGTGGGGACATAGGTTTCCAGTCAGGAGTTGATCACGGTGTGGATTTGCCAAGCGTGCCTTCCTCTTAGCACGTTTCTCCCTTGCGTCCTGAGTTCGAGCGTTTTCAAAGCCCACGACACCTTCGGTAAAGGCTGTTCTCCAATTGAAGCTCTCGCAGGCCAGTGTTTCTCAGTTGTCGGTGTTTATGCTACACATTTTTAGATATTGACATAATGTTGGATATTAACATGTTACAGGCCACCCCAATCTCTGCTGAACAAGAGTTTCCAGGGGTCTTGGCATTTAACTAGGGTTTGTGTTCCTTTGGAAAGAGGCACAGAAGAGACTAGCGTCTTTTTCAGAAATATGGTTTATTTTACACAAATTTACATCTAAAGCCTTCCGTGGAGAATATGCATGCAGAACATTATGCCCTTAGAGTGTCTCTTGTTGCTCCCCTAATAGCTTCAGCAAGCTTGGATCCAAAGCAGCAGTCATCCGCCCCCCTGCCCCCCGCCCCCCGTCTCTAAGTGCAGCCTCCAGCTGGTGCCTTTCAGTATCCCCCATCTCTCTTAACCTCAGTTTCAAAAGCCTACTGCAAAAAACCCACTTTTTACCCATGATGACATCATACCTACTGTTACCATGGCAACTTTTCCCTGTGTGCCTTCTGCCTATGGGGCTAATGGCTGGCCATCATCAGCACCATGGTTTCTTCAAGGACCCACCATCACCAGGTGGCTTCATGAGGAAGTTATTCCCAGCCCTTGAAAACAAACATACCGGTACTTTTTTGAGTTTGCTCAATTTCTGACCCTTCCCTGAATGTAGAATTTATGGGACTCTGAAAAGACTTCAGGGGATATTGGTGGCTTCAAACTTCTCTCCCTCTCTCTCTCTCTCTCTCTCTCTCTGTGTGTGTGTGTGTGTGTGCGCTTGTTTTGCGTTGTGCATAGATCGGCAATGGATATGTAAAATACATGCCTCTAAAATGTACTGTACCCCATGTTATGGAAACATAACTTTGCCTGGGTTTGCCTGTGGTCTGTGGGAAAAGTGGGGGGAACATTGTGGGAGAGTTTGTAGAACAGCATGCATGCTCTCTCTCTCACAGACACACTCATGCACACACATGCTCAACCATATGCAGAGTTTGGTGTTTAAACTTCTCAACTACTTTTCTAAGTTGTCAAGATTAGACTCTTTTCTGATGTTTTGCTTATAAAAGCAACAAGTGAACATAATGGAATGTTATTGACAAAGCAACCATCCATACCAGGCAGGATCTTTGATAATACAGCAAAAGACAAATGCTTTTTTAAAAAAAGTTATTTGGTAAAGAATAACCAATTTCAGTATGAATTACCACCAGATTCTTGTTTTGGGCAGAGAGCTATGTAATTGCGGTTGTAAAGCAGTACTGTAGTACTATAAGTGTTACTCATTAACATTCCATTTACATTTCAAAAAGGAAGCTTGACTGTTAAAGCAAATAGTGTGAAAATGCTCCTTTTAGCAACCCTTGACACACACCTGGTTTAAGGTTTTTGTATCTTTGGATCACAAATAGAAGGCTTTTGGGTTAAACAAGCAAGCAAAAAGCAGCAAAGCTTCAAAGTAGTTACGGAAAATTTGAAATGTACCATTAAATGGTACAGTGGCCAACACATTTTGGTAAAGACCTTCAGGTTGCACTGAAGAACAACTATATACCTGTAAATAAACAAACCATAATACAGATTTTTATATATATATATATATATATATATGCTTTCGTAGATTTTCACGGGTACAGGAATGCAGGTTTTGGTGTCCTCGGGTGTCTTCCCGTGTAAAAGTTGGGGTGTCTAGGCGACGTTTCGACGAGGTCTCACTCGTCATCTTCAGGCTGGTGCTTTCGGCTTCTTGTTACTGGAACAGAGCAGGATCTCAGTGTTTGAGTTCCTATAAATACTGTAGAGGGGGTGTGGTGTATAGCCTCCAATGTTCTGGGCAGAGAGGAAGTTCCCAGGCTAGTGTGCCTTTTCTTCTTTTGTTCCTTAATTACTTGAGAGATATCTTGAGTGGTTTCTTGAGTGATATCCTGAGTACCACTTAGGTGGGTCATTAGGTGTGGATTAGTTGTTAAAGTCTTTGTGTCTTGACCTCTTGAACTTTGTGAAGAGTTTTCCTGAGAAGATGGCTGTACTGTACTTAGTTGTGCTCTGGCTTGGCTTCGTGTATAGGGGCGAGCTGTGGTTTTGTGGCTTGTGTCAGCCAGATCTGTGTAGGGATTGCAGGGGGGTGCAGCATCCGGAGGTGCCACCATGGATTGGCTACTGGATGGTGTCTGTAATTCATCTGTGGAGAGGGTCTGGGTTTGGGTCTGGTGTGGTTGATTGGTGTTGGCGTTCCATGGCACCTCCGGATGCTGCACCCCCCTGCAATCCCTACACAGATCTGGCTGACACAAGCCACAAAACCACAGCTCGCCCCTATACACGAAGCCAAGCCAGAGCACAACTAAGTACAGTACAGCCATCTTCTCAGGAAAACTCTTCACAAAGTTCAAGAGGTCAAGACACAAAGACTTTAACAACTAATCCACACCTAATGACCCACCTAAGTGGTACTCAGGATATCACTCAAGAAACCACTCAAGATATCTCTCAAGTAATTAAGGAACAAAAGAAGAAAAGGCACACTAGCCTGGGAACTTCCTCTCTGCCCAGAACATTGGAGGCTATACACCACACCCCCTCTACAGTATTTATAGGAACTCAAACACTGAGATCCTGCTCTGTTCCAGTAACAAGAAGCCGAAAGCACCAGCCTGAAGATGACGAGTGAGACCTCGTCGAAACGTCGCCTAGACACCCCAACTTTTACACGGGAAGACACCCGAGGACACCAAAACCTGCATATATATATATATATATATATATATATATATATATATATATATTATATACATCATTCACTAATTATAATTTAACAAGTTATGTTAAAAAGTATACTCCCTTCTTACGCATCACTTTGTGGAGGCATGTCCCCAGAATGTTGCTTATAAATACCTTGAAGAAATTATTAACTGTTTTTATATTGTTTTGTTAGTGTTTTAGTTTTTGTAAGCTGCTCTGAGCCAGTCAGTGTCAACACTGAACTACATGGACTTGATATAAGGAGTTTCCCATGTTTCTAATCTTAAAATTCCAGTGAGTACACTGTTACTTGTTTTAGCGGCTAAAATTTAACATATCTGACCTGGACAAATCCTGCCACCTCCTATTTGAATACAATCAGTACTGCACAGTGTTTTGGATGAGTCCCAAACCAGAAAACATGTGTGCAAACCTTAAATTTCCCAGTGCAGCAAGGTTTTTCTTTACTGTTCCTCCAGTTGGCCTCTCCTGTCATTTGAACCCCTTTCCCTGCCTGTTCATTTGAGCAGGACTCAAGGCTAGAAATAGTAGCTTTCAAAATAGTTGGAAGACTATGCAGCAGACAGAAGTGAGCCAGACCAAAGTGACCAGGGCAGAAATAGGGAGTAGAAGCCATCCTTTTTTCCTCTTGCCTTGAGGAATATACTTCTGTTTTCAGAGTTGTGAACTGGCAACAACATTGCATTCTGTTCCTTACAAACATATTTTGTTTTGTTTTGTTTTGGTTTGGTTTGGTTTATATACCTCCCTTCATCATAAGGTCTTGGGGCAGTTCACAGAATTGTTGGACACCATTGTCTGGGCCAGGGGTCCACAAACTTTTTTAAGCAGACCTTTTTTGTCCCTCAGACCTTGTGCGGGGCCAGACTATATGGGGGGGGGAATGAACGAATTCCTATGCCCCACAAATAACCCAGACGTGCATTTTAAATAAAAGGGCACATTCTACTCATGTAAAAACACTGTCTGGAGGCTGTATTTAGAAGGCGATTGGGCCGGATCCGGCCCCCAGACCTTAGTTTGCCTACCCATGGTCTGGGCTGTACATTTTTGTAATGCTCTTTCTTTTGTTAAGGAAGTTTCCTCTGTTTTTATTTGCTTTAATTTGTGTATATTTTAGAAATGTTTTGGTGTAAGGCTGTACAGAGAATATTTATTGATAGGTGGCTATATACATTCAATCAATCAATCAATCAATCAATCAATCAATCAATCAGTAGCCTGGGTTAAAACAGAAATCCCAGTGATTTCTGCCATGTGTTCCACAGATCCCACAGAGATTTATCCACTCTTGACTTGAGTCTCTGTTTAGTGATTCAGCATGTACGTACCGGTCCTGCCTCTTTTCCTCCCATATGGAAAGTGTGCCTCTAGGGAAAGACTTTCTGGTTTTCATGATAACTGAAGCAAGTCGTCTGCAAGCAATGTCTACCAGCCGTATGCTGTCAGAATTATACTTTCAGATAATTCATCTGATAAATAGCATTTATTTGTGGCATCACTGCTTTCAAGTATGATTTGCAGCATGCAGTAGACAAGAGTAGAATTGATTTGCAGCATTTTTATTGTTGTTGGGCTTAACTTCAAGTCAGACATGGTGATGTGGAATATTTGCTTTCTGCCCTGTGCTGTTGGTTCAGTACAAATCATAAGGGGAGAAAACGATGTGTTCCTTATTAAAAAACACTTTGTTTTGAAGACTTCCAGAACTTGCTTTGATGAATCTCAGAAGCATTCAGTATCTCTTCATTCTTTTACTTTTTATATTTGATATAGTATTACCAAGATCCTCCTTGAGGATCTTGTTGATTCTAAAGGTAAAGGTACCCCTGACTGTTAGGTCCAGTCGTGACCCACTCTGGAGTTGCGCACTCATCTCGCTCTATAGGCTGAGGGAGCCGGCGTTTGTCCGCAGACAGCTTCCGGGTCATGTGGCCAGCATGACTAAGCCGCTTCTGGCAAACCAGAGCAGCACACGGAAACTCCGTTTACCTTCCTGCCATAGTGGTACCTATTTATCTACTTGCACTTTGACGTGCTTTCGAACTGCTAGGTTGGCAGGAGCTGGGACCGAGCAATGGGAGCTCACCCGTGGCGGGGATTCAAACCGCCGACCTTCTGATCGGCAAGCCCTAGGCTCTGTGGTTTAGACCACAGCGCCACCCCCATCCCTAGTTGAACATAAAGATTGCCTTGGAACATTGGAGAGGATAGTGATGATTAGCATCCACCTTGGCATGTTGCTCAAGGACCAGCCTATCCTCAGTCACACAATATCATCACCAGGGAAGGGGAGGAACACGTCATGGTGAAATTGTCTCTTCATTGGCTCTTATTGTCTCTTATCTGGCTTTGCATTGATTGATGTCCTTGCTGAAATGAGCTGTATGAGAAAGCAAAAGCATTCAATCCTAATAGGTCTTTCCTGTATGTCTTAAGTGGAACCAGTAATAGGATATGATGCTAAGCAAATATAATGCTGTGAGCGAGCCTGCCATTTCCTCTGGGCAGCTACTTGTTCATTATTGCTATGTTGCTCTGCTATTCAAGTTATATGTAGGGCCTGTGGTGCTGGAGGAGACTCTTGAGGGTCCCATGGACTGCAAGAAGATCAAACCTCTCCATTCCGAAGGAAATCAGCCCTGAGTGCTCCCTGGAAGGACAGATCCTGAAGCTGAGGCTCCAATACTTTGGCCACCTCATGAGAAGAGAAGACTCCCTGGAAAAGACCCTGATGTTGGGAAAGATGGAGGGCACAAGGAGAAGGGGACGACAGAGGACAAGATGGTTGGACAGTGTTCTTGAAGCTACCAGCATGAGTTTGACCAAACTGCGGGAGGCAGCAGAAGACAGGAGTGCCTGGCGTGCTCTGGTCCAGGGGGTCACGAAGAGTTGGACACGACTAAACAACTCAACAACAACAACAACAACAACAACAACAACAACAAGTGCCTTGGGCAATTTAGGGCTGGCTGACCTGTGGCCCTCCAGATGTTGTGGGACTCCCAACTCCCATCAGCCCCAGTCAACATGGCCAGCGGTCTGTGATGATGGGAGTTGTCACCTTCAGGGCCACAAATTAGCCATCATTGGCTTTAGAGATTACATTTATCATCCTGGGTCTGTGCATGGAAGGCTGACTTTGGAACCCTGGTGTATTTTGCATTCTCTAATCTTCCTGCCTTCCAGAAGCTGATCAGCTGCATTCTGTACCACTGAACAGTTTTCAAGGGCAGCCTTAATAATTGCTGATGCAAGATGTAGACTAATTTAAAAACCAAGAGATATGTGATCTGAACCAGGGGGGAACTCTTTGCCACAGCAGTGATAGAAGGGGCACTATGCTGTTGCCTCAGAGGCACCTCTCTGTGAAGACCCACCCAATGTGGAATGGATAAAAAAGGGTCTGGCTGACTGGTAAAGATAGCATATTGAATATTAATACTGCTTATTTAGTTCAAGCTTTGTTAATTTCATTGAGGCTTGTACTAATTCAGCTCTATATATTTGCTAACTCCCATTATATATCATGTTTTAATGGTGTGTTTAACACAAAGCAATCAACTGAACACATTATTAAATTGTTATTCTTTAGTATAATCTATTGGTTGTGTTGTGAGATATCTTATTTTAGAGAGAAGCCAGGCAATAAATGAACACAATTGTTCCTACATTTTCTATAATGTTTGTGCTGAGGATTATAGTAATGGGTGACAGTAAGAACTTTTGTTAAACCTAAACTTTCATTCGCTACCGCTTCTTCCAGGTCACAGCAGGTTTTGTTGAAATGGAGGTTTGCTCATGTTGCCAAACGGTTGTCGAGAGTGAGGCCTAATTGGCAAGGAAATATTTTTCTAAAGTGGACGCAAACGCAAGCATAACACATGCAGAAAGAGACAATTTTTTTTTTAAATGTTGTAAAAATGTGTTGTGTGAAGGAAGGAGCAGAATAGTTAGTTTCCCCTTTCCTCGCCTCCAGATAATAAGTGTATAGTCAAACTTCGGTTTTTGAACATCTCATCTAACGTACGTTTGGAAGCTGAGCGCTGAAAACCCGGAAGTGAATGCTTCCGTTTTTGAACGTGCCTCGGAAGTCGAATGGCTTCCAAGGCACATTTCTCAATTTTCCCCATTGAACATGCTGAAAGCCCTTTGATCTTCAGTTTTCGAATGTTTCGGAAGTCGAAAGGACTTCTGCAACGGATTACAGTGGAACCTCGGGTTGCGAATGTGATCCGTGCGGGAGGCACGTTCGTGACCCGCAGCATTTGCAACCCACAGCACCGCATCTGTGCATGCGCGTGGCACGATTCGGCGCTTCTGCGCATGCGCAAAGCGTGATTTAGCGCGTCTGCGCATATGCGATTGCCGAAACCTGGAAGTAAGCTGTTCCGGTACTTCCAGGTTTGGCGCGTCTGTAACCCGAAAATGCACAACCCGCAGCGATCGCAACCCGAGGTATGACTGTATGTTCAAAAACTGAAGTTCCACTGTATAAGTTAGATAATTCCTGTGTAAAATTCAGAACTGATATGACATGATCTGCCCAACTTTTCTCTCTGAGTGTTCCAGCTGAGGCAGCTCTTCCCTAGCAGCTGCCATAGGGCTACTCAAGGAGATACAACTGAAGATGATCAAATATAAGTATATCGGTTTCAGTCACTAATACCTTTTCTGCCTCATTCATTCATTCTACCAACTTTATCTTAAAAAGATCTCAAGGTTTCATGAACAGTTAAAAAAATAATTATTGACTGAAGTTAACAGGAGATACTACGTAAAACAAATGGTAGAAACTTTTTAAAGACTATTTCGTTTGTTTACAGATTATATTTGAGCTTTGTTCATCCATCTTTGTAGAACAAGAGAACTGGAATTTATAAGATTTAAGTGTTGAAATGAACAGGATTTACTTCTGAGCTTGTAACTGGGCTGTCAGTGTCTCTGGTGTGACTTGGATGCAACTGCAAGTTCAGCAAAGGGATATGTAAATATGCCTTTCCCCCCTTTCAATCAACAGATATTAGTCTCTTCACTTTGAGATGGTGGGACTAGGAAATAGCCGTCGCGGGATGAAGTCTCCACCCCTCCTAGTGGCGGCGCTTGTGGCTTGTATAATAGTCCTGGGATTCAATTACTGGATTGCGAGTTCCCGCAGTATTGATTTGCAGGTATTACTCTTCTATTGGTTTTCCACATTGATGGAATCAGCAAAGATGTTTTCCTTTGTTCAGAATTGCAGTGAATTATTGAAGTTTAAAAAGCACTTCAGGGTTTCCAAATCATCATACCTGACAGGAATTTGGATGCTAGCCAGGAGAGCAAATAGAGAAAAGAGAAGTGCCTGGGAAAAGGTTGTGATGATAGAAGTTAAATACTGAATCCTGCTCAACCAGGAAACTGTGGAGCTTTATGCTACCCTTGCTGCCTGCTATATCAATGTAAAAAACTCTTTCTGTTTCTCTCATACCTATGGATACACATATATGAACACAGACCCAGAGACAAAGTTGGGACTGGCTGTTTTGAATTAGTGTGTGGAACAATCATCCAGCTACCCAACACCTCTGCCCCTCAGTCCATTTTCTGCCTTACTCCCTACTTAAGAGAAAATAGCTCCTTCTGTGTCCCTTCTCTCTCTACTCAGTGTTTTTGCCTCACTTCCTGTTAACTACACACAACCCTGTCTGCCCCTAACCCAAGGAACAAGAATCTTTCCTCACATCAGCACTGATTATCAATATTCCTAGTGATTTTTCCCCCTTACCATCCATCCTATCCCATGTTCTAGAAGCATTTAGCATGGGCTCACAGGTGACTGGTAGTTGTGCGGTGTCCAATTTTGTTTTCTGCAAGCATAGATCGGGAAGTTAAAATTTTGATTACACACATTTACAGCAAAGACTGCAAACATTCTCTTCTGAATTTTTGTATCTGCTGCCTCTTAGAACCGCATAATGGAGCTAGAAGGAAGAGTCCGCCGGGTGGCTGTAGAACGAGGTGCTGTAGAAATTAAAAAAAATGAATTCCAAGGAGAGCTGCAGAAACAGAGGGAACAGATTGACAGAATTCAGAGCCTGCATAACTTCCAGTTGGAAAATACTAACAAAATACACATGGATGAGAAGGTAAGAGCTATTTATTTATCCTTGTCACTCTGCTCTGGGCCTCTCTATGCAGCTCCTCCTTTGTCCTAATGCTGCTAAGTCTTTCTTTGCAAAATAGACTGTAGATTTATCCAGTATTATTTTAGGGTCAAAAAAATCCCAGTACTGTCTCTTTTCTACTATAATGGAAAGGGCCTCGCCATTGTAGCTGTCCGTGAAAGGGAAGGTGCCTTAAAACTGTATAAATATTATTTAATATAAAATTATTATTTATTGAATAAAGAATACTCTTCCAAATGAGCCCAGGGTGGCAAACACAACATTCAAAACAATGAGGTTAAAAATAAAAAGGCATTTTAAACATTTTAAAGAGAGTTTATTATTACTTACACACCTTGTGCTGGAAGCAGCTTCTTGAGGGGAAAAAAACGTAAGAGGAAAACTGAAGTGGGGTGTTGTGAAGATGGTATGACAACCTGTGAGACTAACAAACAGCTCCTTCCACATTGCGAGGGATGTGAAATGTCATGCTTGGTGGGATCATTTCCATCTACTGGCAGATTGGATTAACAGTCTGAACGTTAATTACTAGCCGTTTCTCCACAGTAGAAGAATTGTAGCACACTGTCCTTTCAGTGGTTGAGTCATAGCTGTGACTTCATCCTAGAAAAACCTCAGCATCTAGAAAGATCCTAAAAAGGTACATGCAAATGTACATATTTTAGCAGAGAGTCTGCTGTGGAAGTGCCCTTGTGAGGTTTTTGGTAGGTTTCTTGGGTTGCATACAAATGTACCTGCAAACACAACCTGGTGTGCTTTTTCTCCACTGCAGAGGGATGGGGGATTTGCCCAAAATTGGATGGAAGAATTGGCCAATTCCTTTGTACTGCAACTGCATACACTCAGGAGGTCCTGCAACGCTCTAGAGCAGTGGCTATCGATTAGCTAAGTACTGCAGACCTCCCCTTTTTCAAAAGCCAAGCTTATGTGTAAGGTGCCACTGTGCCACGGACCACCTGGGTGGGTTACGCGGGAGCCCTGGGGTCCACAGACCACCAGCTGGGAGCCACTGCTCTAGAGAGGGTCCTTGGTGTCTACATCAGGGAGAAGAGGAAGAGAAAGTCTGGACTGCAAGCTGCCTTGTGCCCTTGCAACCAATGGATACAACTCAATGGCCTTGATTCACAGGCAGCACTAAGCCAAACCATGCCAGTGTGTGAAGCCACAGGCGCTCATAGTAAAAACGGCAGCCATTTTGTTCCTTGCTTGGTCATCCTGCTACTGCTGCACTGCCTGGAGCTGAGCCAATCTGTATTGCTGCGTGCAAAACATGAGCTGTAGGCCAAGGTTTGTACTGCTTGTAGTTTGGGGGAGTCTAAACATGAGCCAGGCTTGGGCAAACCATGGCTTATCCATCTGATACCTATAATTCTGTATTTGCACAGTAGCCCAGCTCAGCCTTGATCATAATAAACTGACACATGTATACTACAGATACACAATGAAGTAGTTTGTATGCTCTGAATTGATTATTTTTATGTAGCTGTTCTTTCTCCAGGAAATTACTACCAGCAGTATTATACCATCTGCCTCCCAGCTGGAGCAAGACATTTTTGCAAAACTAGCTACAGTTCAACTTTGTGATCAGATATCTAAGCTCTAGCTGTAATAAATGAATCGGCTCTCTTTTTTACACAAACAAGGGCTTGCTGTATTATTTTAAGAATGAGATTTAAAGGAGAGCAAAAACAAAAGACCTTCTGTGTTTGCTGATCTCTCCCTCTCCTGTTGCCTGCATTAACTTTGTGCAGGGTTAGCTCCAAGGCATTTGCCAGATCTTATGCCCACATAATTAAGCGGAGTTTCCTAGCTAGTTTGAATTTGAGCTCCATGCGGCTCCACAGGATTTTGTCAAAGCAGCAGCAAATGGTACCAGCCACCTCAGTGGTCTCTCTCTTTGTGAGGAGAGTTTACACACACAATTTTAACTTGTAGGCTAAATTGAGGTAGCTTGATAAGGAAAGAGCTTCATGCTTGGGGATGAATTAAAAGTGCAGTATACCGATTAGCGTATAGTTGCTGGATGCTTTGATGATCCTGAGAATCACAGCTGAAACGGTTATAATTATTTATGTATATCATGGGTAGGCAAACTAAGGTCCGCGGGCCGGATCAGGCCCAGTTGCCTTCTGGATCGCCAGCGCACACGTTCTTTCCCTCTCCCTCCCTCTTCCTCACATGGCAGTGGCTGTGCTTCCTCCCTCCCTCGCTCCTCCTGGCTTCTCCCTGCCCAGCCTACAGGAGGAAGGGGGCTGGGCTTTGTTGGTGCCAGCAACAGCAGTGCCTGAGCGGCCGCCATTTTAAGCAGCCCCTCTCTGGAGCCCTTTTGCGCGCCGCTCATCGTCCCTCCACCACCGCCAGCCCCTGTCGCTCACAAGACACAGGAAAGCAGCCACCGGGGCTCCTGGTGCTCTTGCATCATTTCCTCCCCCCCCAAAAAAATATAGTCCAGCCCCCACAAGGTCTGAGGGACAGTGGACCGGTCCCCTGCTGAAAATGTTTGCTGACCCCTGATGTATATTCTACCTGTCCTTGTGCTAATCCTGCCCCCCAAGATGATTCTTTATGCCACTTGGGGATAATTTTTTTGTTTAGGTAGCATTCCAGTGGAGTCTTCTTGTTGGCCCCATGGCCAATCTGAGATCTTTGCTCTTTTGATTTTCCTGCCTGGAGAACATAGGCAACGAATATATAGGGCTGGGATAATGTAGAAATGGAAACCATTGTTTTTCAAGCACTCAAACAATTCTTCCTTCCTTCCTTCCTTCCTTCCTTCCTTCCTTCCTTCCTTCCCTCCCTCCCTCCCTCCCTCCCTCCCTCCCTCCCTCCTTCCTTCCTTCCTTCCTTCCTTCCTTCCTTCCTTCCTTCCTTCCTTCCTTCCTTCCTTCCTTCCTTTTTTCAGGCAATGCTGATGAATAACATTACAACAAATGAAAGACTGATCCAGAATTTGAAAGGTAAATCTCAGCAAAGCACCATCTGCACAGCAATTAAGTTTGCTTATTTTTATACCTTTGCCCATTGTATGTCTACTGATACATTTCCCCCAAAGCTGGAATAGTAGGAAAGTATGGGGGCAGCTGTAGCTGTTTCAGAATATAACCCCTCACCCGCTTTAAACAGAGACAGTATAAAACTGTGGGACCTAGAAACTTACTACAGTGGTGCCTCGCAAGACGAAAAGAATCCGTTCCGCGATTCTCTTCGTCTAGCGGATTTTTTGTCTTGCGAAGCAAGCCCATTGACGGCTTAGCGGATTAGCGCTATTAGCGGTTTAGCGGCTTTTAGCGGCTTAGCGGATAAGCGGCTTAGCGGATAAGCGGCTTAGCGGCTTAGAAAAAGGGGGGGGAGGGAAAAAAACCCGCAGGAACTCGCAAGACATTTTCGTCTTGCGAAGCAAGCCCATAGGGAAATTCGTTTAGCGAAGCGCCTCCAAAACGGAAAACCCTTTCGTCTAGCGGGTTTTCCGTCTTGCGAGGCATTCGTCTTGCGGGGCACCACTGTACTTGAAGACAGAGCCTTGGGTCAACCTAGGAAATCGTTTTTTATTTTCTTAAAAGCAGCCACAAAGGGACTCTTTTATTAGATCAAGATTGTCATTCTGGGGAAGGGTTTTGGTTTTTTAAAACCTTTCTCAATGCTGTTTTTCTTATTAATATTGCCATGGTGCCCCCGCCAGCTGCTGTTTGATCAACTGGGGATAGTTTTAGGAAAATGGAATAATCATCAATTAAATGCAATGGTAGAAATGTTAGCTCCCTCTCTCCTCCCCCTATCCCCAGTGCGATAGTCTCATTTCATTTTTTTAAAAATAATTTTTTTTAAATTTTACACAAATATCTCCAATTAACAACTCCCAATTAACATATTTTTCTCTTTTGGACTTGCCTCAGCTTCTCTGACAATCATCCATATTTAAGTTTATTATCTACGCATTCCCAAAATTAATATCGCCTTTTAAAAATACCTTTACAGACATATTTGCATTCTTGCAATATTCCTTATTCTTTCACAAAGCTTCTTTAAAACCCACTAGTGTTGTTTGTTCATCACATACACTCTTCAAATACTCAGAAAATTTTCCCCAGTCCTCAATGAACTTGTGATCTCGTTGGTATCTTATTTTTCCAGTTAGTTTATTCAGTTCTGCATAGTCCGTTAACTTCATTCTCCATTCCTCAAGAGTCGGTAGTTCTTCCTGCTTCCATTTTTGGGCCATTAATATTCTCGCTGCAGTTGTTGCATACTGAAAGAGTTTATGATCCTTTCTGTTTATTTCGTTTCTTGTTATTCCTAAAAGAAAGGCTTCTGGTTTCCTTACAAAATTATATTTCAACATCTTCTTTAATTCGTTATATATCATCTCCCAGAACCCCCTCACTTTCTTGC
Source organism: Podarcis erhardii (assembly GCF_964252035.2). NCBI lineage: Eukaryota > Metazoa > Chordata > Lepidosauria > Squamata > Lacertidae > Podarcis > Podarcis erhardii. The sequence continues at coordinate 7,330,597 of NC_138501.1, read as the reverse complement.
ATTCCCACCACATGTGAAAAAATGTTCCTTCTTTCTCTTTACATTTCCAACACTTATTACAAGTTTTAAACATTTTTGCTAATTTAACTGGTGTAATGTACCATCTGTATACCATTTTCATAACATTTTCCTTTAGGGTGGTGCATGCTGTAAACTTCAAATTATGTATAGGGTGATATTCAGTTGTGCCTGTTCACCAGCAGAATAGGCTTCTGCTTGCACACCAGAACTTCTGTTATCCCCCCTGCTACTGCCCCCAAACCTGCTCCAGATTTTGGGGGGCAGAAAGGAAGGAGAAGTCGGGAGCAAATGGAAGTCTGCTTGTGCAGTATGGATTTCACAGACACTAGGCGGTAAACTCCGTTGAATGTAGTGGAATTTACTAAACATGCATATGTTTGAGCTACACAGATCACATAAACCGAAAAGACTGAAGCAGCGTTTTAATCTAATTACTATGAATAATTGGTGAAATAAATAAGAATGTTCTTTCCTACTCATCGTTCATTATTTTCTCCTTCTGTTTGTTTTTAATAAAATTTAATTTTTACTCAGAAAACTTGAGAGGTCTGCAGAAGGAATGTGGAAGGCTCCAACTCGACATTTACAGGTTTAAGAAAAACCAGACAAACCTTCAGAAAAAAATTACATATGACATGTAAGTATGTGACGATTGGCCAGCTTCTTTACAGGTGAAATGGCCACAAGCCAAGTTATTCAAGCACTAGCTTTGGTTACATATTTAGACTTTAAACAATATGTTTCCTACATTGAAATCAATGGGATTAAATATATAAAAATCAGGTTTGCTGTTGTAAATATTTTGCTTCACTGGCTCACAAATCTAAGAATTTAATTATAATACTGTACCTGTGAACAAACCAAAATGACAAAGGTTGGGTACGACTTCGCATTTAAATAGAGGATGTTTCTAACTTGCCTTACCTATATCCCTCCTCTGTTCTACTGGCTCCTGGGTCTACCAGGAAAGTCTGTCTGCTAATGTAGCTGGATTGTCATCATGGCAACAACAATTGGCCTGCAATTGGCTGAGTGGTGCAGAGAGCTGGTTGTCTCAGGAGATTGGCAGAAATGTCTGCCAGGGTTGGACAGGAACAAGTGCGGCTTTGAGATTCTTGGGACCTTTTTTTAAATTGCTTGAACACTTTTTAATTGCTTGAACTAAGCCCTAGTTGCCTAATGGACCAGCCTGTACTAACTTTAATCAGGGAGTAGGAGAAGTGAAAAGCAGAAATGATGCAACTACAGTGGTGCCTTGCAAGACGAAATTAATTCGTTCCGCAAGTTTTTTCTTCTTGCGAGTTTTTCGTCTTGCGAAGCACGGTTTCCCATAGGAATGCATTGAAAATCAATCAATGCGTTCCTATGGAGACCGTCTGGGGACAGAGGGGAAGCGCCGCGCGCCTTCCCCTCTGTCCCTGGACCTGTTTAAAGCAAGGGAAGGGGCAGCGGGGAGAATCGCTTCTCCCCGTTGCTGCCCCTTGGTTCAAAAGGGGTCCGGGGACAGAGGGGAAGGCGTGCGCGCCTTCCCCTCTGTCCCCGGAGATTGCGGGGCTGGCAACGGGGAGAAGTGATCTTCTCCCCGCCGCCCCTTGCTTCAAAAGAGGTCCGGGGACAGCGGGGAAGACGCGCTGCGCTTCCCCGCTATCCCCGGAGCTTGCGGCTAAGAAAACGAAGCGAAGCGGCTAAGAAAACGAAAAACTCCTTCGTCTAGCGAGTTTTTCGTCTTCCGAGGCGTTCGTCTTGCGGGGCACCACTGTAACTAAAACACTCAAATTCGGCAATTGGTAATACATTGCTGGTAGTCCTGTTTCAAAGATAGCCTCTCAGTTAACAATATACACTAATAGATGGGAGGTTTCTCAGGACCACGAGGCCCTAATTCTGCACTTACTGTGCAAAGCTATAAATCTGCCACTGGGCCTGCACAATTTGTGACTGTACAAGCCCCGCGAGGGGCTCAATAAACCTCCAATTCATGATCTCTTTAGGACTACAAAAACAAGGAGGTTGTCAATCAGGGAGAAGGCAAGAGTATGTGTCTGACAGGCTGTGTTTGACTTTGTGGGTTTCAAGTTGTGCAGATTTTTCGTGTTTTAAAGAACACATTTTACAAACAACATTCTGTTGCTTGGTTCTAGGTCTCAGTGTATCAGTCAGATGAAGGAACTGAAAGAACAATGTGAAGAAAGGATAGAAGCAGGCTGCAAGAAAGGCAGTCAGATATCAGAAGACATGAAGAATAGTTCAAAAATATTAGAGAGAAATGATCAAGTAAGTTTTTTAAATTTGTTTTAGAGGGGTATTTATACACAAATTGTAGGTGAACCAGGCTGGCTGAACTGATTCAGGCCATTATCCAGACCTCTATGTGGGGCTGAACAACTACAATTTTTGATGGCCCAAAGTAGGAAGAAGGTAAACCACAATGCTTCTCTTCTCTTCTCCATTTTTTGAATGCATGTTCCTTCCATTTGTTGCTGCCTTGACCTTTTGGAATCCCAGTGTGCTCATTCAACTTTAGAAATGCCAAACTTTGGCATGCTTATCTAACTCCCCAGTCCGGTGACTGGAATTATGTTACAGCAGCAACTTAAAAGAATCAACATGGTTTCAGTTAAATTATTTATGTTTTTGAACTTAAACAAGGAACTTTCAGTTCAACACCTGTTGTTTGAAGATTTCTGACACCTTCTTCCTTCAAAACCTTTGACCCTCTTTTTTTTTGTAAATAGTATAGCTCCATTCTATGCCAACAGGTAAACTTCCTCTTCCTTAACTGAGATTTATTTGTGGACATAAAATCATTTGTCACCATAGGTGACAGGGAGTGGCACATAAAAGTTGTACTTAGTACATTTTCATAAAGTTGTGAAGGTTTGAGGAAATGATTAACCGTAAAAAGTGAGTTTTTATAATGAATTTAAAAATAAAGTTGCTCAGAAGTATCCAAACAGCTTTCAAAGTTTGTTCCTGTGAGTCGTCACATTGTGTGAAAGCCAAAATTACCTTCCCTCCATCTCTCTCTCTCACTACGCCAACTATATGAGAGAACTCTTGACTGGATCACCTGAAATAATAATCTTTTGAAAGCTGGCTTGGGGAGGAAGCTCTATGGGTCCCCCCCCCAATAAGGTTATGGGGAGACTGACTCTCCTCATACAGTAGCCTTGATTAAAATTGTCATCTCCCTGCATGAACCTTTCTTAAGAGCAGACAATTATGTGGAGAGATCCAGTCACAAATCCGGCTAGATCCTGTCACAATGTGGTAAAGCTGAAAACTACCTAAGTCTCTTCTGATTTCAGTAGGAGAGAAAAGTGTTTAACTTGCCCCTAGAAATTAATGGGACCTGCTCCCCAGGTCACAGGCATGCGGTGAAATATATGCATGTAGCTATTGTCAAATGTAACTTCTTCCAAACATAGCAGGCTGCATTATCTTGTGGCTTGTGAAGCAGCCACAACCCTCTCCCCACCCCACCCCTTTCTTTTTTCTTTCTGTTTTCTTCTCCCCCTAATGCCTCAACAAATGAAACGGATTTGTAAAAACGTTACATGGAAGAAGAAGAAGAAGAAAAAAAAACACGAGGCACTACACTTCTGTAAAACAAGAAAATCCTTAATAAAAAATATTAAAAAAAAAAAAGGAAGGGAAAACAGCCGTCTGTTTTACTGTCATTCAGTTTCTAGCAGGGACTTTAATTTTGCTGTGAAACCACTTAAAGTAAAAATTCTAATAGTAGATTATTCATTTGCGTTGAAGAATTGTATGAATCAAGTAGGGCTGTTTTTTTGTTGTTTTCGTTTTAGATAAATATTCAAGAGCCAACAGAGTTTGGGCAGCGTGACCTGACAAAACAGGGAAATGAACTTCAAGGAAAACATTACATCTCTGATGATTCTTTGAAACTAGAAATTTTAAAGCCAGCACCACCCAGCATAAAAAATGTGGCAGAACTGGATTATCAAAGAGAAAAAGGTAAGAGTGTTGTAGCAAAGATTACTATTAATTTCCAATCTCTTCATTAGGTGTTAGCATCTAAAACAAATAGTCCAAAACACAGAACGACTTTGCATGAATAAGATTTGTTTCCCAGTACAATGTTGTGACTTTGGCCAGAGTTGAAACAGTGATTCTGTCACTTTCAGGCTCTCAGGCTTACTATCTTCACAGTAGTCATGTTGTGAGCTTAGCAATGCTAGAAATATAGGGATGTGAGTGTTCAGTTCTTGAAGCGATGCTTTCGTTGCCTGTGCAAAGGAATGTGCTTTCGGTTTTCTTTTCTTTTTTTAAAATAATATTTATTAAAATTTTAAGGGTTACAAAAAGCAAAAGTAAAAGTAATAACACCATATTAAACAAAAACAAAACAACACATCACAATAAGAAAAAAAACACAAAAACAAAAACAAAAAACACAACTAATCTTCCCAACTTATCTTTCATTTGCTTGTTTCCGTGACCTCCTCACACCTCCCTTTTTTGTATTCTAATTCGATTAACTATTTCAGCAAATCCTTTCCATCTTTTCCAATTTTTGTTCTGTAATTTATCTCCATATAATGTAACTTTACTTTCCCTCCTTTCACCAATTTTTTAACCTTATTTTAACATTAAAACTAAAATACTTATATGTGCTTAACGCCTTATAACATTTCTGCTAAATCCATAAAATATCAATCCACCATTTTTCTATCACTCATTAGTTTTGCGATATTTCTATATATAAACTTTAAATTTTCCAATCTTCTTCCATCAACTCCTCTCCCTGGTTTCGGATTCTGCCAGTCCTTTCCGTCAATTCCATATAGTGCATCAACCTGGAGATCTTATGTCCGAGGCTCTTAACTCTTTTCCAGGTCCCTTCTGCAGATCTTCTTCGTATTCTTTAATGCTGGAGAGCAAATCTCGAGAGAACTCCATCCTAACATTACTTTTATTCCTTCTGGACAGTTCAGCCAAATTTCCATAGTTGAAGCTAGAGTCTATACAGTGTTTCAGGACATATTTCAAGATTCCTCCAAATCCAAAGGCCCCCAAAACTTCAATCTCCTTCAAATCCAAGTCCATGTCCCAAAAGTCAATTCATCCCTGGATAGAGAGATCTTTCCAACTTTCCTTCTTCAGTCCAAGCCGGGATCCAATCCTCAAAATCTGGCTTTTTCTAGATTCAATCATAAAAGGCCTCAATTTATAGTCCTCAATTTGCTTCTGTAGAACTAAGGATCCCGCTTGTGTTATTTTAGGTTCAAAAACAACGACTTTGTGCTTTCGGTTTTCGTTGGGCTCCCGCTCACCCCACCAATGAATGAAATATGGTCACAGCTAATGATAGGGATCCTGGACAATGTATTCTGGTGCTGGGTTAAAACCATTTTCCAGGCATTTGATTAGTGGCCTCATTTTACTTCTGCTCTTTGCTGCTAGGTTTTAAAAGGGATTTTCCCATCTGCAATCCAAACCAAAGACCCTACTGTTTGCAAGGCATTGCTGCGCTGGTATTTTTTCACAAACTCAGTCGCTACTCACATGACATTTGGAAACACAACAGTGTTTCTCCCTTATTTATAATGCGATTCCATGCTACGTGGCATTGCAAAAGTCAGCAAGAAGCAGGAAAGGTCTAAAGTCACATTTGCGGTTCTGTATCTTTATCATGTAGGGACACGGGTGGCGCTGTGGGTTAAACCACAGAGCCTTGGGCTTGCCGATCAGAAGGTCGGCGGTTCGAATCCCTGCAATGGGGTGAGCTCCCGTTGCTCGATCCCAGCTCATGCCAACCTAGCAGTTCGAAAGCACATCAAAGTGCAAGTAGATGAATAGGTACCGCTCTGGTGGGAAGGTAAACGGTGTTTCCGTGCGCTACTCTGGTTCGCCAGAAGTGGCTTAGTCATGATGGCCACATGACCCAGAAGCTGTCTGCAGACGAACACCGGCTCCCTCGGCCTGTAGAGCGAGATGAGTGCCGCGACCCCAGAGACGTTCACGACTGGACTTAACTGCCAGGGGTCCCTTTACCTTTACCATGTAGTGTGGAAGTGGCTATTGCTTGATAGGTCACTGTGTGGAACAAGGGTCTCCCAACATTTTTGGACCCCTGTGCACATTTTGAATTCGGAGAGACTGCTGTGAGCACCAGCCACAAAATGGCTGCCATGAGGAATGTGGCATAACACAAACCACCCTGACAACATGATTATATATCCACACACACACACACACAGTGAGTTGCTGGCTAATCAACAAGGATCATTCCTCAATATTAGGAAACATATACAACACTAACTCACTGTACAGAAATAGTTTCAGAAGGTAGCTGCACATCTTTCCTCTTAACTTTCTTTCTTGGAGGACTAGATATGATTATTTAAATGAAAGCTCAGACTTTAGGACACCTGCGCCAATGAAAGAAAGCCTTTGCAGTGCTGCCTTGGTCCCCCCTGGTTCAGATGGTTAATGGAGAATAATCGTCTTTCTGGTAGCTTGCAGAGGGGGAAAGGTGACTGTACCCCCAAAACGGCTGTATAGGAGCCACTACCACAACCACAAACATTCTCTCCCTCATACAAAGTTAAGGCCTGGGGGAAAGGGCTTTCAAATTAAGTGCAGTGGCACATTGAGAAGTAGCATCCAGTTGAGGGCAAAATGGCAGATAAAACTTCTTCATTCCTAAATGTACATAGTTGCATGTGTGCGTGCAGGTGTACCGTATTTTTCGCTCTATTGGATGCAGCGGACCACAGGACGCACCTAGTTTTTAGAGGGGGAAATCAAGGGAAAAAATATTAGTGTCCCCCCCCCCAGCCCCAAAGAGCAAGGGACAGGCTGCACGCAGCCTGTCCGCTTCTCCCAGAGCTTCTCGGGGCTGCGGGGGAAGCCTGGGTCCCCCCCCCAGCCCCAAAGAGCAAAGAAGCCAAGACAGCGAGCGGGATCCATAGCTGTGCAAGCTCTCCAGCCAGTAGCTAAACCTCTCCAGCGCAGATAAGGAAGAAGACAAGGCAGTGAGCGCGATCCATCCCGCTCACTGCCTTGGCTTCCTCTTTAGTCTTGAGCAGCATCTTTAGCCTTGCGCAACAGGATGGATCGTGCCCGCTGTCCACCGGGGCTGGACTAGATGACTCCTGGGGTTCCCTTCCAACCCTGCACTTCTATGACCTCGGAAGGTGTTGGGGGTCTCCACCACTGGAGGCTTTTAAGCAGCAGCTGGGGGACCATCTGCCTGGTGTTCTTTAGCTGTAATTCCTACATTGTGAGGGGGCTGGGCTAGATGACCCTCAGGTGGCCCTCCCAACTCTATACAGTCCTACACTTCTGCGGCAGGAGATCCACAGCCACTTCACACAATGCCCACTCCCAATTTTCATTGGAGAGACATGTGGCTTCAGTGTCTAGGTAGGTACCCCCCTACCTGCCACTCTTCCCCCACCCCACTTAAGCCGAGGGAATTCCTGCCAGAGAAGCTCCCAGGTGAGGCAAGGGTTAAGATCTACCTCTGGTAAATGGCTTTCCATTTTCTCTTCTTCTTCTATGCTATTTCCTTCTTTTGTGTTTTGTTTAATCTGTTTTTATTCTATACTAAAATAAAAGCTGCAAAGTTTCCTTTTTTATAATATCCCCCTCTCCAAACTAAAACGTTAATCTAGATAAAAACACTGATCCAGAGGAAATGAAGGGGGTGGAGAAAGGACGAAAAAAGAAAAAGAGGTAGAGAGATTTTTTAAAAGTTGGCTTCTTTAACCTTGCACAGCCTCCCGCGGCTGGAGAGGCATGCTAGGCTAAAGAGGAAGCCCGGGCAACGAGGGGATGGATCGCGCTTGCTGCCCTGGCTTCCTCTTTAGCCTTGCGCAGCCTCCCCGTGGCTGGAGAGATTGCACAAGGCTTTTCTAGAGGAGGGAGAAGGGACTGACTGGCCGCGTCAATCCCTTCTCCCTCCTGGGATGGGAAAAGCCCGCAAGAGCCGCACAAAGCTTGTGTGTGGCTCTTGGGGGCTTTTCCTGCCAGCCTCCCCCCCCTGCATTCGCTCCATAGGACGCACAGACTTTTCCCCTTAGTTTTCAAGACGGAAAAACTGTGTCCTATGGTGCGGAAAATACGTATATACAATACCTTTGACCATACCTACCGCTGGTATGTGGCCATCAGTTCGAAAAAGGTTAACCACCTCTCTTGTAAACCAACTGGCCTAAGCAAGACTATGCTTGTTGACGGTTGTTATGGCGAAAAATGTGCCAGATCCTAAGCTACAGGGCACTGCTGCTTTCCTGACACTGCATGGAACATTCCATTCCTCTCTCGTTGATCAATCTGTTGCTCATGTATCTCTGCATACCGTTTGGAGATTGGCACATCCTGTCCCAAGTTGTCCTCTGAAGATGGAACTTTGTCCCAAACCCAAATGAGATTCTGGATCCTGGGGATTCCCCCCCCCCCCCCCGCTTTTGATGCATCTCCTTGATTAATACCCCCCACCCAACTTTCTCTTGTCTTGAGGATGGTAGTAAAATCTGGTTACAGCAGGTAAATAGACACTTGAGTCATACCTGTACTGCGTCATTGTGTATTTTGTGCTGCTGTTTGTGAGATGAATGTTGAACATCTAGCTTGTGAGAGCAGCTTATAAAAATTTGCACCCATTTTGCTGATCTTAAGAGAAATAGCCAGCTCGCCCAGAAAACTCTGCTATCTGTTCACTTGCTTTGTATTTACTGATTTTCCATCTTTATTCAGAGTCCTTTTTAAGGGTTTGTAGATGTGGACAATGGGAGGTTTTACTGAGTGAAAAAGTCCCATCTCATTCGTCATCATGCTGATTCCTAGACTCCTGCCCAGTAAACCTGAAGCAATACAAAATACACCTGGTGAAAGTTTCTCTTTATTTGTCAACTATTACTATCTAAACTCTGAAAGTGGAACAGCCCATTGGAAGTACCTTGGGATGCAGGTGTCGCTGTGGGTTAAACGACAGAGCCTAGGACTTGCCGATCAGAAGGTCGGCGGTTCGAATCCCCGCGACGGAGTGAGCTCCCGTTTCTCAGTCCCTGCTCCTGCCAACCTAGCAGTTTGAAAGTACATCAAAGTGCAAGTAGATAAATAGGTATTGCTCCAGCGGGAAGGTAAACGGCGTTTCCGTGCGCTGCTCTGGTTCGCCAGAAGCGGCTTAGTCATGCTGGCCACATGCTGGCTGTACGCTGGCTCCCTCGGCCAATAAAGCAAGATGAGCACCGCAACCCCAGTCGGCCACGACTGGACCTAAAGGTCAGGGGTCCCTTTACCTTTATCATGTACCTTGCCAACACCTCTTCCTCCATTTTATACTTGATTTGACTGTGCTGGATACCAGGGCCTAATGAATGAAGAATGTTTTGGCATGGAGGATCTCAAGTCAATGTAAAGGTTGCATGCCTTGCAGATCTTTCCTAGCCATATACTTTCTCAGTCCATGAATATGTATTAAAAGAGAAGCTCAGGATAGTCTCCAGAACTGGAACAATGTGTTTAGTAAGTGTCTTGTATGACAAGCTCCTTTAACCAACCAAAAGACTGCATGGACTTCTGGTTTCAATAGGTGGTGTGCCCATTCTGTGAAACAAGTTAGGCAAGGAAAAGCAGCTTAAGTTTTAAATACTTAAATTTTCATACCAATCCCATTCTTGCACCGTGTTCTTATTGTGCTTTTACAATTGTTTACAAAAGGAACTGCTTTTGCTGTCAACGAAAAGGAACCCAAGGAAGAGGAACACTCTGTTGAACAGGACAACCTACAAATAGTTGCTAAGCTTAATGCAGATAATAATGGTCTGCCCCCAGAACCGGGAATGGAACAGAAGTCGTATGAAGAAGTTAAAAATGTACTTGAAGTTGCAGCAGAAAAGCAGGCAGGCAAATTGACAGAACCTATGCGACAGCAAAATGCCAATCAAGCAAAAGCAGACGATGAAGAAGTTGAACGAGAGCACCTTTTAAATGATGAGCTGCAGCAGGATGAACAGGAGACCAGAAAGACTGGTTAGTATAAAGGCTTGGCTGCTGTCCAGGAAGGACATATTCGAGGGTATAAATAAACAAACAGCAAAGGAAAAATATAACCAGCTGTAGTTTGACATCTATCACTCCTGAAAAACTCTGTTTTGGGTGTAGCACTTGGTGTCAAACTTCCATTCCTGTTTATAATTAATAGTTATGCTTACTTGTTTTTCTCCCCATAATATTCAAAGTATATTAATTGTCTATCTACCACTGGAAGCAAAATGGTGGAGTGTCTTTAGTTCCAAAACCATGTTTAGAAGTGAGCTTGTTTTACTTTGAACATACTACTTTCCCTCTTTGTCAAAACAAAATAAAAAAAATCCTTCCAGTAGCACCTTAGAGACCAACTAAGTTAGTTCTTGGTATGAGCTTTCGTGTGCATGCACACTTCTTCAGATACACTGAAACAGAAGTCACCAGACCCTTCTATATAGTGAGAAGGTGGGGAGGGGTATTACTCAGAAGGGTGGTGGGATTGGATAACCTTTGTGTTAGAGGTTATCACAGGGCTGGAGTGACTAACCTCGTTTGGGCTGCCGGGCCAGGGGTTAGAGGCCAAAAGTGTGGGTGTGTGGCCAGTTTATTAAAGACAGATTTTGGGTGGGGTGGGGAGGTCTCAAACATCTTGGACCTGTAGGAATGGTATTTTTCCCCCAGTGGAGGAAGCCTTGAGGGCCTCACAACATAGGAAGTCAAAATTATTTTTTAAATATAAACATTTTGTGAGGAGGATGTCAATTTTCTTGGGCATGCTGGATGCTGACCATTCCTGCAGTAGGGCAGTATGCTACACATCCAAAACTCATTCTACTGCATTGACAAGGCATAGCAGGTTTCTAAAATAATTATCCTAATTCCAAACCCTAAGGAAGGACATGCCACCCAGCCTCTTGCTAATTGTTAAAAGATCCTTACCTATTGGTAAGAAGAGATTATACAGCAGACCACTTGAAGGAATAAAGAGGTGACTATAAGAATGTTTGATCTAGCATGCCACCAATGCAAATATTGCCTGTATCTCAAAGAAATGATCAGGTTGCAAGAGTTTACCAGGGTATAAAAGTGTTGAGACAAATGGGCATTATCAGGTATTACAATATTTAAATAAAACCATTAGTAATCTCGCCTAGCTACTGAAAATGTAACGTGCCTATGCTGGTTGGTTGATTGACTGATTGATTGTTATGAGCCAAGAAAGCCCAGTGTTAATATTTGAAATATTGAATGCTCTACAGTAAAAGACAACTTTTATATTCAATAAGATTCATAAAAAGAATTATTCTGACTTGTCTTTGCAGGTGAATTTGGAATCAAAACAGTAAACCAGGATAACGTAGTGGACTACAATTTAGAAATGAACGAAGCGGAATCTGAAACAGATAAGCAAGCTGCTCTTGTTGACAACCAAAGTAACTTTAATGGTAAGTGGCGCATTTTCTGTTCTGATGGTCATAGTTCTCAAAGATATTCTAGAATACCTTAAAACTATTTTGCACAGTGATCAGTCAGATTTGTCATTAGTTCAGTGACATTTAAAACATTTTCAAACTGGGTATTTAGCGAACTTTGTCCTAATTTAGCAACATGGGACGTCACCCCTGACAGCTGCCAATATGTTGTGAAAAACTGTCAGTTGAAAATATGTAAATTTTGCACGATGACCAACATACAGACATAATGCTTATGTTTAAATATTCTGTGATTAAATATCTAAGTAACCGAACTCTATGTATTTAGAATTTCATAAAATTTCTTCTTTTCAGTCCAGAAACTTGAAGATCCCAACATGCAGAACCACTTATTTAAGCTTGGCGAAGAACATCAACAGAGGCTGTGAATAATGAGTTGTTGCAGGAAACAACTACAAACACTGAGACAAGGCTTGAAACCTTCAAGGCTTGAAATGTTAGACTGAAGCGGATCAATTAGGGTTTATTTAAATAATTTCTGACCTTATTAACTTGTCTCCTGGTGTAATGTTCTTACTATTCCTATGAAGTGTGCCATGAAAACATTTCAGGAGGAAGCCTTTTTTTTAAAAAAAATAATTGAATCTATACCTGTTCTTCTGGTTCTCCTTGAACTGTGACAAAAAAAGCCCCCAAATACAAGTTGTCTAGCTACCAAAACTGGAATTTCTTAAACTTTAGCTTTAGAAATGCCATCGTTTTCTCTAGCTATCAAAGAAAGACAGTTCTTCCCAATTATTACTGGATTTTGTACTTGTTTTCCATAGCAATTTCCTCCAGAAAGAAGATATCCTAGGGTTATACTCTATAAACCAGTTTTAAACACTGAAATATTTGCCCATAGTAGTAGCCAAGAGCATGATTTATGATCTTATTGCAACTTGAAAACATGGAGAAGATGAATCTACAAGCCTCAGATAATATTGACTATTTCTTATGAAGCATCTTAATGTAAAACAAAGCTCAGTACTCTAATCTTATCACACGAATAGGAAAGAACATGGTACTGAAGTGGACTCAGTATAGGGTCATAGAACTTTATACCTGTTGAAATTCATCCTTGACCGTAGTGGTGACCCTTAAAAATAACAGGCACATAGAAAATGTGGTACAAGTTTGTTGCTCCATAATCTTTTTTCATGTTTATCAACTAATGGTTACATCCAGTTGGTGCCCTTGCACAAGCACTTTTGAGGCAGGGGGTGGCTACCCCCACCCAAATCCTATCCCCTCCTCCAGCTATTGAAAATCTCTGGAGAATCCCCTAACCTTTCGGAACTGTCTTGGGGATGTTTGGTGGTAATAACAAAAATGGCCTCCCTTCTTTTGCAATTACCTTCCACTTGTGGCATAAGCACAAGGCTAACCAATTAGATATTCCATTACGTATCTGATTTTGATTATTTCAATAAAACAGCCTAGTCTTTGTGAAATGAAAACCTATTTCGATCAATGGTGAATCAAATTAAAGAGTAGAAAAAACCCAAATAGCCTGGTTGATGGTGTCTTATTCAAGGGGAATACAAAATGTACTATACAGTGTGTCTAGATTTTAGGTCTCCTATTTAAGCTATGAAGAAGGAAACACGTATTCTACAGAACATTCCATGAAACTAGCTGGCTCTTTATTTGCATAGACATATCCTTACCTTTAATGCTGCTGTTTAGCTGATACTTCAAACTTTTAAACAAAAAAATTCCCAAACCCTCAACTGTATTATGCTTCAAAAACTAAAATATGAAAACAGTGCACAGAACATTTAGCTAACCAAATAAAAGTGGTCCAAATCATTTTAAGTCTTTCAATTTACAGAAATAACTTGGTATAGGGCAGCCTTTAAAACAAGTGGAGAGGAAGGTGCAACCATGTATGTCTAAAGGCTTGCCAAATAATGTCAAGTCCTGAATGCAAACTCTCAGCAATTAAATCCAAAGACATCTGTCTAGAATACTCGACCAGTGGCCAGAAATTTCACCCCCTTCTTTTGAAGATTTTGCACTCTAAAAGGATATGCCTTCCAAATTATTTCTTAGCAAAACTCCCAATACATTTTTTTGTGTGTGTGTAAGTTAAGAACATTTCATATGTGGTCTAATGAAAACATGCAGCACATCTGCAGAGCCTACCAGTGTTCCTTCAGAGGAGAGTCCTGCTTTTTAGTCATCAAAATATAACCGCTCCCTTACTGCAGTGTACTTTTGAAGTGGGCAAGTGTGTTCTGAAATGCTTACAAATATTCAAAAGCCATTCATAAAAATGATTTATGGGTAAAACTGAAGTAAAACCAAAACATACAATGCTTTAACAATGAAGTTGTTAAAATCAGGTCCAATGGTAAAACATTTCACAAACCACTTTAAAACAGCAGTTGTCACTCAGGCTGTGTGGAAGCCAAAATCAAGCTACTCCCAATACAACAGTACTTTTGTCCAAGTGAATCATGTCCCTTTTGAGCACAGTATAAAAGAGCCTACCAAAGCAGCTCTGTTGTACATATTATAGGTTGTTTGTTCTCCTAATCCTTTGCCTCAAATAAGCTTCACTACTGGGAAGTATCTGTGAGGGGAGAAGTCAAATTCTGGCGGAACCTAGAAGAAAAAGCATTGAGAGATACTTTAAAGCATGTCCAAATGACTCCTTAATTAAGCATTTTGGATTCCAAGAGTGAGAAAACCCTGAAGATGAACAACAAAAAGGTGAGACAAAGCACTCTTTACCTTCTCTTCCAGACACAAACCATACAGAACTTACGCAAAAATTAGATACACTGCCAAGTGCACTATATCGGACTAGGGATGGATGGGCCAGTCTTTATAAATTTCATGTGCCTTTTCAATACATCCTGATTGTGTGCAGACTTTTTCTGATTTTTTTTTGGGGGGGGGGTTAGGGTTTGCTTTGGGGGTCTTCAAAGTACTTGCAATACAAGGGATGACTTTATTTTCCCCCATTTCATAGGCACAAACTGCCTGGAGTGACTAAAGCGCAGCTCCTGCCACACATTTTGAAAATGGGGTCGAAACTGGCTCTGGGAATAGCAGCTTATGATAAACCCACTGAGCTGTCCATAGCTGTCAACTTTTCCCTTTTCTTGTGAAGAATCCTATTCAGAATAAGGGAATTTCCCTTTTTTTAAAAAGGGAAACGTTGACAGCTATGGAGCTGTCATTTTCACTCATATAATGATCCTGGGAGGCTTTCAAGGACAATGCATGTAAAAAAGCCATTCTTTCCTCTATACAAGTCTCTGGGAGGGATGACACTTGCCACTCCAATGACAGCTTTATTTTCACCCTGAGTGGTGGGAGCTATGTTTTTTAGCTGTGTCAGGCAGCTAGTAACTTTTAAAAGAACAAAAAGCACTGACATCAGCCCTCAACCACTTCATACAAATACGGTGTGAGGATTCCTACAGAGAACTACATTCCAATCTGCACACTAGTCTGGGAAGTGGAGATTGGGTGTGTTAATTTAGGAAACCCAAAAAACTGGTGGGTTGGTGTTATGTACTAATCAGGACATGGAGTTCAATGGGGCTTATTCTCAAGTTAAGTTGGTAAAGGGCTGCAGCCCAACCAAGACTTTTAAGGTTACAACATAGCACAACATCCTTTAGAATAAATGTATTAAATATTACACTATTAAGTTGTTATAGCAACATGCCCCATCAACATAGTTTGTTATCTGCCATTTTAACTGAAACTATGCACCAATTCTCGAGTATGCCATTACAAATATACTATTTAATCATGGCCCGCTAGCATGTGACATATTTGCAATACATCTACCCCTTCTGATAGTCCAATGCTACGTTTCAAAAGCAGTGATATTAATTTAGCAACAATCTGCTTACTTTAGAATCCTTTTTGTGACCTCCTGCCAGCAGCTTCATGACCACAATATTGGGCTTAGCAACTTTAAGAATTCTGTTGACCTAAACAGAAATATTCCAAGTTTGATATAGTTCACAGGCAGGAAAAAAACCTGAATTCACAATAAAATGGTAATTGCAGTGTTTACTGTATTCGTTTTCTGTATTATTTAAAAAGGAGCAAAACTTTACCCAAACACCAACACTCTGCTTTCAAGTTACCATATTTTTCGCTCTATAAGTTTTTGGAAGAGGAAAACAAGAAAAAAAATATTCTGAATCCCAGAAGCCAGGACAGCCAGTGGGATCGCAGCGCAACAATTCCGCTGGCTGTCCTGGCTTCTTGTTTAGCTGCACACAACCTCCCCAGCCGGGAGAGGCTGTGCACGGCTAAGCCAGAAGCCAGGACTGTAACTGAAGCAATGTTAAATGCTCACTGTTTAAAAAACGCCCGAATCAAGTGCCAACAATTTATACAGCCAATTCTTAGTAACATATGTTAGAAAGGATCTCACCTCATGGTCTGGGTTAGGGATATTTTCCAGGATCATTTTAGCTTGCTGAAAGTGTTTGCTAGCAGCCATGTAGAGATCAGAGGACTGAGGTGGAGGACTGTATTTGTTTAGGTCAGACATTTCCTAAATATCAGAAAAATAAGTATCCTTTAAGAACAGCCAAAATCCCCCAGAAAGATCTTTCTTTTCAATGAGGCTACACTTTAGAGGCACAGAGGTGACAGGACAATGAAGCAAAAATAGTTTCTACACATTTACTCCCTAGTTCTTCCTTGTATAATTTTGTAATTGGATAAAAGGCGATCTATTAAATAATTTTAAAAGATTTAATGCTTTGCAACTAATGAACACTTGGGAAATGGCTTTTTATTTCGTGTGCTTTGGTTTTAACTATGGCACGCTCCCCAGCGTAGGCAGGCAAATAAAGAAGGAACCTTGGGATGTGCCCTGCTTACTGAACAGAGTGTTGCCTGCCTCCATTACAATAGAGGGAAACCCATCAAACTGGTAAGGATGCAAGAGGAAGAGAAAAGAAACCATATAATATACACACGTCCTGTAATGTTCTTGTGGCTCACCTTGAACTGCAAATAGTGTACGGGTGGTGGCGTGATGACACTGTTGAAAGGGGCAAACCTGTGCTCGTACCGAACTTGCTCACTATCGAGCTCAAACTTCGGCTTTCTCACTTTGCCATCCATATCAAAAGCAATCATAGTCTTCAGGAGAAATAGGGAGACAAGGAAGAGAAACGTACAGAATGAGAAATCTGCTTATTGCAATGTACAGTGGTACCTTGGGTTAATAACTTAATTCGTTCTGGAGGTCTGTTCTTGACCTGAAACTGTTCTTAACCTGAAGCACCACTTTAGCTAATGGGGCCTCCTGCTGCCGCCGCGCCGCTGCTGCACGATTTCTGTTCTTATCCTGAAGCAAAGTTCTTAACCCGAGGTAATATTTCTGGATTAGCAGAGTCTGTAACCTGAAGCATATGTAACCTGAGGTACCACTGTATCAGCAACAGAAGCACTGGCGCACATACAGACACAAGTGACTCCAGAAAGATGCCAGAGGAAAAATAAATGTAGCTGCAACACAATGAAACGTGACACATATGGTTTCCACTCATTGGACTCTTGAAAGGGGTGTTACAACTGAAAAGTATTTACTAATCTGCCAAACTGATTCCAGTAGCCTCACACCTTAGAGACAAATTATGCCAGTATAAAGGAGAGGAACTTGCGATACAAGTTGTACGGAACAAATCTGCGGGTGCTAGTTCTGCTTTGTCACCACAAAACAAAACAAAACAAAACAAAACAAAACAAAAAGAATGCCAACATTTCCTTAGGTACTATCTGGCATATAAAATGCATCCCATCTTAATTGAGGACAAGCACAGTTTCTTTGGATCATAATCTTTGTTTTTAACACCACAACACGCTGACTATAGTTTTATCCACACACTAACTCATTTGGAAAAGTGTTACAGAATGCAGACATAACACTGCTCATTCTAAAACTATAGCATCACATGCTCTCTCCCAGCAGCAGAAATTCGCCTGCCAAGCGCAACCCATAGCTAGCTTTTGAGCTGGAAGAATGATACTAACCAGTCTGGGATCCAATATAGCCAACAACTGAAATTGTTTCATAGTTAAGCTATGTTTGCACTGTTCCTACACAAAGCATTACTTAGGAAAACATGCAGTCATTTAGGAGTGTTCAAGTACAGTTTTCTTGCCTTAATTCTGAAAAGTATCCAAATTTCGTTTTTTTAAAAAAGGGTTATCTTTACAATCACAATTCACAATACATCACTCACCTTATACATTCCAGCACACATGTTTTGATAGGCTTGGCTCATGGTGATCTCTCTGCTCAGAGGACGAGCTGCAAATTCCGTATACAGAAATATTTACCATGTAATGTTGATTTCACCAGAATTAAAAAATGCAGAATATAAACAACTACGGCAGTTTTTGCAAGTGACAGACCTACTACCCTGCAAAACCCAAAATAAACTACAGGATTCATGTAGCCATAACAAAAATCATGCTTCAACTTCTCAGGGGCAGAAGAACTTGGGGAGGGAGAAATCACTGTTGCTGTATAAAGAACTAAAATAGGATGATAAGTAGATGAATTAGGAGTTTTATTACCCAACAATAAAAGTGAAGTGCCAATGTTCAGCCAATTAGTAAGGTTTCAATCACAGGGGATGACAGGTGATTAACAGAAGGACTCCCCCACGCACTTGCCAAATCTGTCCTGGGGGTGGGGTATTAGGGGATATAGGATCTGGCCTACTGGCGAGATCTAGTTCCGTAATCCCTAGACTACAGAGAATAAAACACTTTATTCAGTGGTTACCAATTTTGGAAAGTAACTATAAATAGTTATACTCAATTTCATCATTCAGTTTCATCATTCAGTCACACATAACAGTCTTATGAATCTTATGAACCTACATTTTAAAATGGGTCAACAACAAACATTAGACTCATTCTATATGAAGATAAGTGAAATACCTATTGAACAACAACCATCTTTAGATGGCTGAACACAGGAAAAACATCAATTTCAAGTGTTCTAACAGAAACATAAGATGTGATATAAACCAGCTTGCAAGGTATTTGAAAAGCAGCTATACCTTTTTTCTTTTTCTTGGTTTTTTTATTACTCCGGCCTTTCTGCTGCTCTTCCATTATTCTTTCTTCTGCCATTTGAGAGCTATCAGCACGGCTGAGTGTTGACATTAGCCATGCATAGAGAAACTCAGAGAGATACCTACAGGAGAAAACAGTACTAAATTTAGGCGAATCTTGGTTACGTTTCTGGGATGAGCAAGACCTCATTCTTGAGTAGCTGAAGAGCACCACTATAAATGCTTTAAATACAAAAACAGGTTTTCAGTATAAGCAACACACCAGGCCTTGGCAATATGGTGACAGATTGTTGAAAACTAGTTTTGAGTCCACATTGTGATAAAACAGTCCAAAATATTTGCTCTGACAATAAACTGCTTGAAGCCAGAGAATGCTCTTGTCTGTTAACCGGTCCAGCTCTCCTCTGCCTCCTGCAGGGGGCAGCAAACCACAAAGCAGGCACGGAGCAGGATCTTTCCTCTAGCTATCACACGACTAGCTCAACTGAGGCACAGAAAGGCTTCCATGCCTCAGCTGAGCAGTTTAAAAATGTCCCTCTGGCTTGCACACAAGTCGGAGAGGTATTGGGGCTTGGCTGGGCGATGTATCTTGGCTGCTTCTTCCTACCATAAGGCGGGGAGGAAGAAGCTGATGAGATGCATTTCAAACATCGTGATACATCAGCGTATTGTTGTAGTTACCTGACGATATATCACAATGTTGAAAACCAGATATTGCCCAGCCCTACAACAAACATCCTTGCAATTTACGGTAAATTCTTGCAAATCCTGTGCAGTATAAATAGCAGTTCAAAGAATACATTTATGCTGCACTGCCTATTCTGCTACAGAATGCATTGTATTTTATTGACAACAGTATCTCCTCCCTGCTCCCAAGTACCGTATTTTTCGCTCGGATAACGTAAACTTCGGGTTGCGAAAGCAGCAAACCTGGAAGTGTTTTGCCGCGCATGCATGCACAGAAGCGGTCCCTCCGGTTGCGGAAACCTCGGGATCCGACCGGAGCTCCAGAATGGATCCCATCCGCAACCAGAGGTACCACTGTACTTCTTTACACAGCGCATAGGCTATGGGATTCCCTATGACAAGATGTAGCAACGACTACCAACTTGGAAAGTTTTAAAAGGGGACTGGGACAATGCATGGCACTTAAGACCATCAAATGTGTGTGCGTCCTATGGAGTGAATGCAGGCTCCTTGGCTTCAGCGATAGCAACGCGAAGCCTCCGAAGCACAGAGGGAGCACTCCGTCCGCGCTCCAGAGGCTTCACGTTGCTTTTGCTGAAGCCTGGAGAGCGAGAGGCGTCGATGTGCACCGACCCCTCTCACTCTCCAGGCTTCAGGGATAGCTGCCTGAAGCCTTCGGAGCACAGCGCTGTGTTCTGGAGGCTTCAGGTACCTTTTGCTGAAGCCAGGTGTGTCTTGCTCTCCCGGCTTCAGCAAAAGAAACCCGAAGCCTGAGGAGCGCAGCGGGAACTTGTGCTGCGCTTGGAAGGCTTCAGGGATAGCCGTGCGCAACCCCTCTGGCAGGGAGAGGCTGCACGCGGCTATGGCTTCTTTAGCCCCGCGCAGCTTCTCCCTGCTGGAGGGCTTGCGCATGGCTAAGGCACAAGCCAAGACAGCTCCGCTTGTGCCATAGCAGTGTGCAACCCCTCTGGCAGGGAGAGGTTGCGCGCAGATAAAGAGGAAGCCAAAATAGTGGGTGGGATCCATCCCGCTCGCTGTCTTGGCTTGTACCGTAGCCACGCTGCTCTTTGGGGCTGGGGGGGGGAATAATATTTTTTTCCTTGATTTCCCCCTGTAAAAACTAGATGCGCCCTATGGTGCGGTGCGCCTTATGGAGTGAAAAATACGGTAATTTGTTCCTCTTACCAATATATGTAGTAGTATTCGTGCATACTGTAGAGTTCCAGTTCAAACCCACTCAGAAGATACTGTATCATGATGCGAAGGTTATGGTAAAGGACCCAGGTGCCCAAGCAGGCCAAGTGTTGCCTTTGGGGTTCTTGTTTCAGCAGCATACTGTGAAGCGCTGCGTCCACTTTTTCTGCCTAACAAGTTGAAAGAAGTGGCGTTATGCTCAAGTATCACGTCTGTAAATTGCCAAACAATATTGACAAAAGTCATGATTATGCCCGCAGTCACATTCCAGATAAGCTAGATGACAAGAATGTCATACACTTGAAACAGCAAAATTGAAGAAGTGTTCAAAGGAATAGTAGGTCATGCTCAAAATATTCTAATTTGTATTAAATTAAGCACTCTGTTTCCCAGAGGATGTCACACCCCAGAAATTTGCTTCTTAGGCACATTAATTTTTGTGTGTAACCTAGACATTTCTTAACCACTATAATCAACATTTCCCCACTGTGGAATGCTTTTCCTTTCACTAATCCCAGTGCATATTCTCTACTTTAATACACCTGTGTACTGTCAAAACAAAACAAATTCCTTCCAGTAGCACCTTAAAGACCAACTAAGTCAGTTCTTGGTATGAGCTTTCGTGTGCATGCACACTTCTTCAGATACACTGAAACAGAAGTTTCCAGACCCTTCTATATAGTGAGAAGGTGGGGAGGGGTATTACTCAGAAGGGTGGTGGGAATGGGTGATTGGCAGATAGCTGTGATGAGCCTGTTGACGACTCTTAATGACTGCAATAGGTCTTACAGGAAAAAGCAAAGGGTGAAAAGGTGAAAAATGGCTTTGTCATGTATAATGAGATAAGAATCCAAGGTCTTTGTTCAGACCAGGTTTCTCCATGGTTTTAAGTTTGGTGATAAGTTGTAATTCAGCAGCTTCTCTTTCCAGTCTATTTCTGAAATTCCTTTGTAGTAAAACAGCTACTTTGAGATCTTGTATAGAACTTATCACCAAACTTAAAACCATGGAGAAACCTGGTCTGAACAAAGACCTTGGATTCTTATTTCATTATACATGACAAAGCCATTTTTCACCTTTTCACCCTTTGCTTTTTCCTGTAAGACCTATTGCAGTCATTAAGAGTCGTCAACAGGCTCATCACAGCTATCTGCCAATCACCCATTCCCACCACCCTTCTGAGTAATACCCCTCCCCACCTTCTCACTATATAGAAGGGTCTGGAAACTTCTGTTTCAGTGTATCTGAAGAAGTGTGCATGCACACGAAAGCTCATACCAAGAACTGACTTAGTTGGTCTTTAAGGTGCTACTGGAAGGAATTTGTTTTGTTTTGACTATGGCAGACCAACACGGCTACCTATCTGTAACTGAACCTGTGTACTGTGTTATGCCACATCATTTTAAGGAGATAAAGCACTTGTCAATAAAACATAGTATGGCCATGCGTAAAGAAAAAAATATTTCTCCCCAAAGTTAAAGGTAAATATTCCTCGACAATGAAATTTGGATTAAATTTAAATGCTTTTTGAAACAGCAGGGAGAGTGCAACAAAGCAAGCCTGCAAATGGGGTCTTGGAGGCATGAGGAAGGAATAGCAGCAGCAGTTAGCTTGGCCATTAGAAACTCTGTCCAAGGTTCTAATGCTGACTGCACAGCTTACACATTTGACAGTTACAAGAGCTGTTGTGGGGGAAGGATAGAAAACACAAAGCACTGTTCATGATCTTATGCTCTGTACAGTATTGTGTCTCCCTTTGAATTACCTCATCTTGCAAAGTAGCAAATTCCTCAAGAATATGGCCAAGTTTATCTCTCTGACGAGCCCTATTGTGCCCATGAATCTGAATCAAACTACAGAATGGCTGGAAAAAAAGAAAGTCTGGTGAATTTTTAGACTTGTACTTCATTTTCACACCCTAGACTTTATTTGCATTACACATCATAAGGCTGTTCCTTAAGTTAACTAGAGGTAGCCTGACACTTTGTTGTGCCCGTCTTGGCCCTTTTGAAACACCACCAAAGGAAACCTGGCTGAGTTCTTGGCTCAATTGCAGTGCTGACTTAAGCCAGTCAGGGCGCTATTTATCTGAGTCTATGTGCTGGTTGCACAACACAGGGCCAAACACATCCTGCATATTGTTAAAACAAACAGGTATAGAAAGATGCCACTCATTTCAAAGACGATGCTTTAGATGCCACTGGATACACTTGGTACAACTTCTGCATGTGTCTAGCAAAGAAACCACAGGGATAAAAAGTAGGATTTGGCAGAAACTTTTTCTTTTTCTCTGATAGGTCCATGATTAGCTGTTGGGAGGTTCACCAAAGACAGTATGAGATGAGGGGATCAGTGATTTAGAGTCTGAGCCAGTTGTGACCTTTGTGAACATGGCTTGGGCAGAAAGGTCTGCCAGGCTGGAGAGAGGTAGCTGCAATAGATATTGCTACTAGTGACATCTTGATTAAGCAATAGATATTGCTACTAGTGACATCTTGATTAAGGTGGGTGCCAGTTTTTTATCCCCCTCTGCCTGATATTTAACTTCACTGTTTCAGTAGAATGATGCAGTAACAAAATAAAAGCTTGCTACCAGTGCCTTATTATGGTAAAAGCTGGAGGCTCAACATTTGGGTTAGGATTGCTCTTCAGCATGCAGACTATGGAAACCTCTGCTTAGATCTCTCCAAGCCTTTTAAAACGTTAACATTCTATCCATCATCGAACATGGACAAAGCTTGCTTCTAAAGGTTGATCTCACCCCAATACCTCTTTCTTCTAATCCTCGGTGGGGCAGGAATAGCAAGGGTCCCAGTGCCCTTAGCAGGCATTAAGGGACGGTCTGTAAAAAGGGAGAAGGAGCCTTCAGAAGGATGAGGAGTCAGACCTCTTTCTTTTCTATTTATTGGGGGTGGAGGAAGAGTAGGCGATAATGTTCTGAACATTTCCTAAGTATTTTAAGGTCTCCATCACAGAGATCTCTGCACCCTTAAGAGTTCTGCTTCATAGACACTATATTTTCCCATAGAACCTTGCATTTTTTTGGGGGGGGGTGTGCTAAAGCCTGATCAGGTGCCTGAGGACCCAATGAGATGCTGCTTGTAGGGGAAGCACCCAACTGAGGTAGGTCTGTTTTACACAAAAACAAGCTGAGGTGACTTAGAATGCCCATCCAAACTATCTCTGTACTTTATCTTTTGCTGCCTCAACTGCTTCATCCAAGCTTGCAAAGTGCAAGTAACTTCAATCCCTACAGGCAGATAAACTGAAGGAACTCGAGGAAGAGGAGAGTAATCTGTGCTGGGGGCAGGCGACACTTGCTACTCAATCACAGCTACAGTAAAATCCAGAATTTCTCCATTTACTTCTGCCATGGGGACAAAAACCAAAACTTACTGAAACCATAACTTCAGGCTGGGCTTCCTCCTTTCCCAAGGAGTTATATTATAGATCATGGTCCTCACGCAGATGTTTTTCTCCCTCTGTCATAATATCAACCCCCAGTGTCACAGAAGGGATTCAGGAATGACCAGGGAAGTACAGTAGTATCTTGGCTTACGTTACCCTCGGATAACGTAAACTTCGGGTTGCGAAAGCGTCAAACCTGGAAGTGTGCGTGCATGCGCAGAAGTGGTCCCTCCGATTGCAGAAACCTCGAGATCTGACTGGAGCTCCAGAATGGATCCCATCCGCAATCGGAGGTACCACTGTACTTCTTTACACAGCGCATAGGCTATGGGATTCCCTATGACAAGATGCAGCAACGACTACCAACTTGGAAAGTTTTAAAAGGGGACTAGGACAATGCATGGCACTTAATGCCATCAAAAGCTACTGGTCATGGTAGTCGTGTACTACCTCTCGGAGCAGAAGCAGGCTGCACCCAAATGCCAATGGCTGGGGAATGCAAGCAAAAGAGTAGTTCTGCCCTCCTGTTTGTGGGCTCCTCATAAGCATCTGGTTGGCCACTGTAGGAACAGAATGATGGACTAGATCAGTGTTTCCCAACCTTGTGCCTCCAGCTGTTTTTGAACTACAACTCCCATCATTCCTGACTAGCAAGACCAGTGGCAAGGGATGATGGGAATTGCAGTCCAAAAACAGCTGGAGGCACAAGGTTGGGAAACACTGGACTAGATGAACATTTGATCCAACAGTCCTCTTTTTACATGAAAATATACCATCTTTTATACTTAATGTGCATAAGTGTTTAAATATTCTGTAATGCCATCAATACTCACTCGAACACAGTGCGTGACGAAGGAGTCAATGTAGTCCTTAGCCTGGTGGTTATTATATAGACAACATCTAAGAGAGAAGGGACAAAATTGTTCTAAGTGAAAATCCTGCAGTGTTGTAAAATCAAGGGGTTGGCTAACCATCCTGAATATGGCTGTGCCATATTGATCTCAGAAATGTTTCTAAGGGGATGTGTAAACCAAAAGCATTGAAAACTAGTGAGAGATTGTGTTCATTAGGGACTCTGTTCTTATGAAGTAGCTGATAGTATAAAAAGCTGCATGATCCTGAATGGGAAAATAATCAAACTTATTTTAGGTTCTAAGTGTTCCTTGCAGATTTACATCTCACATTTTTGTGTTCCTCTTTAAAAGTTTGGCATCACATGGGAACAACTGTAGTCATGCTGGACTGTCTGATGAGGAAGATAAATATCACCTCCTTTTGGCCTACTTACAGACATTCAAGGAGAGGCAAATGATTCGCCATTATTCTGTTAGGAGATTCAGAACTTACAGGGTTAAACAGTTCTGAGTGACGTCTCACATTCTGAGGCGTGGCATGTTCGCAGAGGGGAGTGTTTTCTCTGTGTTCTTTTTCCTTTCGTTTTTGCGGCGAGGCAGCAAGATGTGCGCTCTGTCGCCGGGTTGATTTATAATGTTTTTCTACACGATTAAAGACTGTTAGAGATAAGCAAGAACACTTGCGTGCAGTCTGATTTATTACACACACACACAGCAACAGTTTTCTGCCGCTGCGACAACTCTGCTACAGGAAGCTGATGGAGAGCTTGCCAAGGGAGCCCAGTGAGGCGCAGGGAGGCGTGTGGACTCCATCCAACAGCCACATATTCATGTACAAAGTTACAATGCAGTAGAAGGTAGCATCTAAGTCCCATTCTGGTATCACAGCCTGCAAATAATTGCCTTTTACAGACCCCAAAGCATGAACAATTTTCATTTAACTGAATCTAGTCAGATGCTGTAAGATTTTGTTAAATAATGAGACATGAGGTAAACATGCATATAATAATATCAAAACTAGATTTTGTTACTCACTTAGGTGAAAGTACTGGAGGACTGACAAAAGATCGCAGGGCATCTTTCACCATATCTTGCATGAGATGAGTACCAAATACCTTTTTGTTATCCACAAGAAAAGTAGTCTGCAACAAACAGTAAGTTTGTTACTTCACACAGTGACTTCACATACCTAAAACGTATTTTCTGTATACGTCATTTTCTACTTGCCTGTAACAATGATCTTGAAAGAACGCAAGGTGACTGTTCACTAAATTCACAGAAAAAATCCTAATTTATAAACAGAATTTGAGAAAAATTATGATTAGCATAACACAAAGATTTACACCTTGAAGAAATAAAATTCAGCTTTGCAGTGAACATATGAATCCATTAGAAAGGACTCTCTATAATAACCTCCTAAATGCCTATAATTTGATTTGTTTGTCTACTCCTTGATCACTTTGCTGATGTAGATACCATTAAAATGTTGAAAGGGAGAGGGTATTGGTTCTCTAAGACATAGTGAGAGAGTTGGGTGAGTTTTACTATCTCCATTTGGTATGGAGAAATTTTTGGCAGATAGAATGAAAAGAAAAAGAAAAACTTCCCTGAGTTCTGCATTAACTATAGGGTTGTAGCCAGCAGTGGCATGAAGTGGAAGCACTTCTGCCTGTGCAAGACTGGACACCCAGTTTGTTGGAGGAACTGGACATAGAGAAAGGGCTTAATTTCCTTCATGAGCACAAATCACCCCATGTATGAGATAAGCCAACAGGTGCAAGGTCAGCCAAGCCAGTTGCTATGACAATGGCCCAGTGCCAGAGTCAGCTCACTGTGTCTGGGCTCTTGTGCTGTCCTACTGTGTCAGGGTCAACCATGAGAAGTGAGGTGGAGTCTGTGTTAAATCTTTAATTGCTGGAGCAACATAAATACTTTGAACTTGTATATATTTGTATCTGCAAATACCTGAAGGAGCATCTTCACCCCCATCGTTCAGCCCAGACACTGAGGTCCAGCTCTGAGGGCCTTCTGGTGGTTCCCTCATTGCGAGAAGTGAGGTTACAGGGAACCAGACAGAGGGCCTTCTCGGTAGTGGCACCCGCCCTGTGGAACGCCCTCCCATCAGATGTCAAGGAAATAAGCAGCTATCCTATTTTTAAAAGACATCTGAAGGCAGCCCTGTTTAGGGAAGTTTTTAATATTTAACGCTGTATTGTTTTTAACACTCGATTGGGAGCTGCTCAGAGTGGCTGGGGAGACTCAGCCAGATGGATGGGGTATAAATAATAAATTTATTATTAATTATTATTATTATTATCATCATCATCACCACCACTACTCCTACTAGCTGTGTGAATATACAGTGGACGCTCAGGTTGTGAACGAGATCCATGCGGGATGCACGTTCGCAACCCGCAGCATTCGCAACCCGCAACAGCGTGTCTGTGCACGAATGGATTGCGCTTCAGCGCAATTTAGCACTTCTGCACATGTGCGACCACCAAAACCTGGAAGTAACCCATTCCGGTACTTCCACGTTTCGGTGGTCTGTAACCTGAAAAAATGCAACCTGAAGCGTCTTTAACCCGAGGTATGACTGTATCAGTGTTCAAAACTATATTACTGAAGCCTTATCCTCTGCAGCTGTAAACTATTTTGGACCTTAAGCTACTTCTGTATGATGACTGGCACTGAGGGCAACTTCCATTGCATGGACATCTCACCTCAGATTCCCAACATCGTTGTCACAGATCCTCCCTACATACTACAGCCGCACTCCCTGCACCCCTTGAAAAGCTGCTGCTGAGGTTTGTGGGGGGATTTGTATAACAAATATAACGAGGTGGACTGCCATGGGTGGTGGTGGGGATATCAGCAAAAACTTGCATTCTGTGAGTAGAAATGCTTATGTCTGCCTCCACCGAATACACCCCAGTTTTCACACCAAGATTCTTTCCCTAGTTTTCACCTAAGTTTTATATTCTAAGTTTCCTCTATGTTTATTCCATATGTGAAACAACAAAAAGTAAAATCAAAGAAAAAGTATGCAGATATTTGTGCACAAGTCCCAGGAGCTATTCAAGTAACATTCTCTTATGTCCCTATGAACAAAAAGCTAACAGTTGATACTTACCAGTATGCAGTGCAAATTAGTTAAATTGACAACTTCACAGACAGTTTTTATTCGGTCTATAAGTTTTGAAAAATAGTTGACCATTTCTTCCCTTTTAATAATTTTTGCATATCGAGGAAATGTTGGAGGAAGCAATCTCTGATTAACAAGGGGTTCAAAACCCATCATAATAGGGTGATCTATTAAAAAACAACAACAACAAATGTTCAATTACTATTCTTAATCCCAACTAAGCGCTGTATCATGCACTAGTTACTTCATCGGGGGGGGGGAATTAGGGTGGGGGGAAAACAAGGCATTCAAAATATTAAGCAATTTCATCTTGTCAATTAAGCAATTTAAAATGAATATTAGAAAAATAATATGCTCAAGGTAATTTAGACTTGTTAGTGGCATTGTAATTGCTATTATGCATTATGCTTATTTGTACTGTTGTATTTAGACAGATTCTTTTTTTGCAAACTGCTTTGAGAAGTAGTGTACCTGCAAAAACCCCAGTATATAAATAAGTGACTATGATTTATGACTCTGCATTTTTCCTTCTCAGAAGGGACACCATTTTATGTGTATTAATGTATACTTTACTTTGTGCGGATGACGCTCAGAGCTACATGCAATGTGACTGGATTTGCTTGAGTTTTTAAGAGGGCCATAGCCCACTATGACTCATCAGTCGGCTGTTCTGAGAAACAACCTTGTACCGATTCACACGTATCAAATCACAGCTAGTGAACTGTTATCAATGACAGCCAGATGATTGCTTTTTCACAGCACCTATGCAAATCTCTGACTGTATCATGGGAAGTGTATGCCATCAAGCATGGTATAGCATCATTCAATAACATCCAGAGGGCAAATGAGGTAAAAGATTGTTGCCAAGTTGGCCTACACCCACGAAAGCTCTGCCACACCCCACCTGTGTGCAGAGGGCAAGCATCTGGTGTGGGGCAGTTTAAAACCTGGTTCAGCAGACGGGGTGTTTGTACCGCAAATCAGTGGTGCCTGAAAAGCCCCTTTCAAACTGCTGAGCAAAATAGTGTTTTGAAAGGAGTTTCTGAAGAAAAGCAATATAGATCACCTGACATCCTTGCGCCAACAGGTGATTGATTGAGGGACAGCTCTGGCACACTTGGCCCACAAGAGGTGGGAGAGATAACAATCTGACCCACTGGGCTAAAAAGCTTCCACAACCTTGCACTAGAATAACCTCCCTAATGACATGTGAACTAGCTCCTCCTTCTTCTTGAAATAGCTCCAATGCCCATTTATTTAGAGTGGCTTTTGGAGATTTACAAGATGGGAAGCTGCCTGAATGATTCTTAATCCACAGAATTTTGCAAACTTTTACATTCTGTGGACAAGAGTTCTGCATCTGTGAACAAGACTGCATTAGCTGAACAACCACATATTATGAGGAACGTTCAATAAAAATATCTATGTCTAGAATAACTAGGAGGTAAAGTAACAGATCAAGACAAAAGATCAACCTAGATGTGCGTAGCAACAGGTCACTGAGTGGTTTTATACCTTAAGAGAGAACAAAGGCAGAGAACACTTCTGAAGATAACTGCTTACCTCCTTTGGTTGTGTCATTCTGAGCCTGAATGCCATGGTGTAATGAATTGTGAATAGCAGAAAGCAAGTCAGCTGCCTGAGTCATCAACTTCTGAGCTTCTGCAACTGCACTAGTCTTAAAAAAGCAATTTGAAAATCTCTGTGAATGACACTAATAATAATAATATTTTTTTATTTATACACCGCCCTCCCCAGCCAAGGCCGGGCTCAGAGCGGCTTACAAGCAATAATAAAAACAAGAAGAATGATTACAAACTTAAAAACAAAAATAAAATACAACATTAAAATAATGGAACATTAAAATATTAAAATGTAGCCTCATCGCAGGAGAAGGAAAAAAAAAGAAAAAAAAAAAAAAGAAAAAGAGAGAGAGAGAGGGAGGGAGGGAATCAAATTGGCTCCAAGCCAAAGGCCAGGCGGAACAACTCTGTCTTACAGGCCCTGCGGAAAGAAATCAGATCCTGCAGGGCCCTGGTCTCATGAGGCAGAGCGTTCCACCAGGCCGGAGCCAGAGTTGAAAAGGCCCTGGCTCTGGTTGAAGCCAATCTAACTTCCTTAGGGCCCGGGATCACTAGGGTGTTGCTATTTATGGACCTTGAGGCTCTCCGTGGGGCATACCGGGAGAGGCGGTCCCGTAGGTACGAGGGTCCTAGGCCGTGAAGGGCTTTAAAGGTCAAAAGCAGCACCTTAAATCTGACCCTGTACTCCACCGGGAGCCAGTGCAGCTTGAAAAGCACTGGGTAAATATGCTCCCATGGCAGAGACCCCGTGAGGAGCCTCGCTGCAGCATTCTGTACCCGCTGGAGTTTCTGGGACAGCTTCAAGGGCAGCCCCGCGTAGAGCGAATTACAGTAGTCAAGCCTGGAGATGACCGTCGCATGGATCACTGTGGCCAATAAATCACTAGGCAATAAAAGAACACCAGTATTTCAAGAGCAATGGATAAATGTCTACCATATGGTCCAGTAACAAAGCAATAAAATTATGCAACAAAAATGTTATATATAAGTGTAAAGGTTTATCTCTAAAGCTATGCTTCTGTTTTATACATGCTGCAATTGATAGCTATGAGCCATGTAATCAGTAGAAAGTAACCCTACAGGCTTCATTAGTGTGGCATAAAACGGCTACTGGGACACATGAAGGGCAGATCCTGCCCCTCAAGATGCTCGTAAGCAGGACATGAAGACAGAAGCCTCCTGCCCAGCACAACCATTCTGTGGCCCCAGCATCTTTATTCAACCATAGGGGGCCACTGAAAAGCGAGGTTTCACATACCCAACTGCCTTTAACACTTGAAGCAGCAATACTCTGTAGCAATCATACCTCTTTTTTGGTAAAAGCTATTAATACAGTCAGTAATACTCGGGTGAACTTCACTCTGCTGAATACTGCAAAGCACTGTTGATGCTATAGGGAGGAAAAAATCAATCCCAAAATTAATGATTTCCAAATTTCCAGAAAAATAACCTTTAGATGAAATACTACAAGCACATTTACTACTCATATATACAAAAGTTGTTTTTCCAAAAACTATCGTTTTGCTGGGACTTTATTACTGATAAGATTAAATTATTGCATCTTATGTGATTAATGTATATTTAGATACTAGATAATCTGGTGCATACTTCAAGCCCATTTAAAAAAATAATAATAAACAACCATGTGATTGGTCTTTTTGCATAATTCCTTGTAGTTTCTTGAGAAATATTTTCTTTTAGAGCATATTCTAGGTCACTAGAAGTTGCTCAAGTAACCTTTTTACAATCTGTAATAGCATGCAACCATCCTTACTTCAAGTTCTACTTCTGGATCTCTCTCTTCCCCTTGTCGACTTCGAGTGCTCTACAATCACACACATTAGAAACAATTTAATTAGATATTAAGTGAAGTACAAATTTCACTTTTCAGATTCTGCTGATTCTATCTATACACACTGCTTAGAAATTTTGGATTAAGTAGTTTATAAAGTTTATAAAGAAATGGGAATGCCTGATCACCTCATCTGTCTCCTGAGAAATCTCTATGTGGGACAAGAAGCTACAGTTAGAACTGGATATGGAACAACTGACTGGTTCAAAATTGGGAAAGGAGTACGACAAGGCTGTATATTGTCTCCCTGCTTATTTAACTTATATGCAGAATTCATCACGCGAAAGGCTGGGCTGGGTGAATCCCAAGATGAAATTAAGATTGCCGGAAGAAATATCAACAACCTCAGATATGCAGATGACATAACCTTGATGGCAGAAAGTGAGGAGGAATTAAAGAACCTGTTAATGAGGGTGAAAGAGGAGAGCGCAAAATATGGTCTGAAGCCCAACTTCAAAAAAACTAAGATCATGGCCACTGGGCCCATCACCTCCTGGCAAATAGAAGGGGAAGAAATGGAGGCAGTGAGAGATTTTACTTTCTTGGGCTCCATGATCACTGCAGATGATGACAGCAGTCACGAAATTAAAAGAGGCCTGCTCCTTGGAAGAAAGGCAATGGCAAACCTAGACAGCATCTTAAAAAGCAGAGACATCACCTTGCGAACAAAGGTCCGTATAGTTAAAGCCATGGTTTTCCCGGTAGTGATGTATGGAAGTGAGAGCTGGACCATAAAGAAGGCTGATCGCCGAAGAATTGATGCTTTTGAATTATGGTGCTGGAGGAGACTCTTGAGAGTCCCATGGACTGCAAGAAGATCAAACGCATCCAATCTTAAGGAAATTAGCCCTGAGTGCTCACTGGAAGGACAGATCATGAAGCTGAGGCTCCAATACTTTGGCCACCTCATGAGAAGAGAAGACTCCCTGGAAAAGACCCTGATGTTGGGAAAGATTGAGGGCACAAGGAGAAGGGGACGACAGAGGACGAGATGGTTGGACAGTGTTCTTGAAGCTACAAACATGAGTCTGACCAAACTGCGGGAGGCAGTGGAAGACAGGAGTGCCTGGCGTGCTCTGGTCCATGGGGTCACGAAGAGTCGGACACAACTAAACGACTAAACAACAACAACAGTTTATAAAGTCTTCCATTACCCATCCCTCCCTAGTAATCTGTTTAGATGAGAGAACTCTATGTCCTCATTCACTAAGACAAGTCATAAGATAAAGATTGGTTCAGACAACACAATAAGCAAAACAATGGCTTAGATCAGCAAAACAGCCATGAAGCAGCGAAGCCACCATGATCTCCTTCCCAGTTGCTCGTACATGTGAACTTGGCCTCTATTTATAAATACTGCCTAGTGTCAGAACCTAAGACACGTTTTGTTATGACAGAATTTATGAAGAGCCACCAGATTGTTACACCATATTGCAGATCTACTAAGAGTCAGCAACCAAAGCTTGAAGTTTGTGATTCTGTGTTTTATATTAGCTGCATTTGATTGTACTCTTTACCACTTTTGGGCTATATTTAGCTTGCATTAACTGTGCTACAAATTTCTATATAAAATTAAAAATTGAGGGGGGGGGGGGAATGAAAGAAATATACCTTAACTCGCCGTTGCATGTCATCCTCAACATCCTTCAACATACCTGGAAAAATGTAATTCAGTTTAGAAGCATAAATGCCACTTGGCAGACTCCTTTGTGTATCTAAGTAAATATTTCCATGCTACATGTAAGTCATTCTAACGAAATCAGGGAGGGGGTACCTGTGTCCCTCCAGATGGTGAAGCACAACTTTGATCACCCCCCACTATTAAGAATGATGGCTAGAGTTGCAACCTAACAACATCTGGAAGGTCATAGGTTCCTTAGCCCTTAAAATCTTTTCAGAACCCTAAAATCTATTATTTTGATTTGCCTTCACTAATTTAATGACAGCATTCTTATTCTGAAGGTATTGTATTTCAAATAATCCAAACCAAGATCGGACATAATGGCAAGCTTGGCTTTGATAAGACATTTGGAGGACCATTTCAATACAGCTAATTTCTTGACTGTACAGTCTGTGCATAATGACTGAGCATTAGTACTTGTGTCAAAGTTCAATGGAGCTCAATGGAACTGGATCCTAGGTAACTGTGCATAGGACTAGAATCTTATCCTTTAAAACCTATGAAGCACAACTTTCTTCCCAGAAAAAGGACCGAATTGTTTCAGCTCTTACCTGTAACGCGAAGATCTGTCACACTATTCGCCATTTTAAATCCATACGTCATAGACTGAAAATCTTCCTAAACACAAAAAAGATAAATTAAGTGCTATAATCAAGGTGTATCTACCAACAACAACAGCTTCCTTCACAACCTTATGCACAAAGCACTGAAAATCCGGCTCTAGTTTTAGGTGGAAGCTATGCCTACAGATAATTTCAGTAGATTGCTTTAAAAAATGCAAGATGTGTAAAATGAAATATAAAATGTTAAAATCATCATTCCATCAAAGTACTAGGGAACAAAAATAACTATTCTAGGCTGTATATAATTTCCTGGAATAATAATATAAAAGATGTATAGGCAGTCTAGTGTCATTCCAGATGTTCTGGACTACAGACTCTAGCATGGCTAATGGTCAGGGATGCTGGGGCTTGGAGTCCATAACATCTGGAAGGCATCATGTTGCCTATCATTGACATAGTGTTACAAAAACACTGCTGCCCAGGAAGCTGTTTCCCACACAATTTTTAATGATAATTTCATTGTTATTCTTTTTGTAAACCACAATGAGATTTAAAAAACCAATTGAAAGGTATATAATTTTTTATGAAATAAAGAATTATTAAATAAAGAACTAGTTATGATTTTAAAACCAGAAGCTACAATTGGAAGACAGCAGCAAACTAAAAAAAGTTGTACAAGGCAAGTTGTATTTACTAATAATGGGTAGGAGAAATCATCAGCTGAACAATGACTTACCTCTTCAAATACTGCAGCTTTGTTTACTTTTTCTCTAGCAATATCACAGATTTTGAGGATCCCCAGAGCAAATGCCTTCATGGCAGGATCTTCTATAAAGTCTGGATTATGAATATAAAGGCAAGTGAATACTGTCTGTGCCAAAGAATGGCCTTCCAACCATGTAATCTGAAAAAGAAATCAAGCTTACAGAATGAAAAGGGCAGGAGACCAATTTTGTTACTCAATTCATATTTTTTTCACTAAAGAGTAACTGAATATTTAACTTCAATTCCACGATCCAAAAGAGGTGGGAAAATGTTCATTTGAATATTGCCTACTCCATTCTACAGACCGCATGAAAAAACAAAGATGCTCTGATTTATGTCATTAATGTGTTTTACATCCATTATACTTCAGTGAACAAATATTGGGCACCAAATAGGTTCTATAAAGTAGTAATGCTCATGGACACAATCTGGAAACCTAGGCAAAGTCATAAGAAGGTAGGGAGTAGAAACTTCATGCACAAATGTACTTTGAGTGGCAACGTAAGAGGTGCTACAGCAAGTGGCATTAATTCTTAAGGACTTCAGGCCCAATGACCTTCCAACTTGCTCTACCACATTTTCACCAGGTATAAAACTCCACAATAAGCTGGGACTTAAAGCAGAAGCCCCGTCAGAGCTGCTATCAGAAAACTGCAATCCAAAGGAAGTCAGATACAATGACCTTCCACTTGCTCTTTCACATATGAAACATATAAAACAGCACACTAAGCTTGGCCCAACAATGGAAGCACTACCATGTCCTACAGGAAAGCTAGACATCAGTCAGGATCTGTGCAGGGGATGTTTATTCAGGACTAGTGCAGCTGCAAGATTGTCACTACTGTTATCAGGGCACTTGTATGTAGGAGGCTGTGGCATGGCAGACAGACCAGGGCCAAATAGGTCAGATCTCCAAACACAGCCTTATTCACTCCAAGAGCATCAGTAAGGGCTGCAATCTACCTGGAATTCACCTTCCCTCCAAAGGATGCACTAGCATAGTGGGTGATGCATGGCTGGTTTTCCTGGATTTTACCCAATGTTAGTTTACATTCATAAATTTATTTCTGCAAAGGAAACAAAATCTGGGAGGATGAAATGTAATACTGTACATTTTTCATTTTGTCAGAAGTTTGATTATGCAAACTGAGCCATGTTTTTAAAATTATTTGTTCAGAGGAAATATACCATAGCTCTAATCTGGACCCTAAGTGCACTCCTATACATGTTTACTCAGAAGTAATCCCACCCACATTAATAGAAATCTAGTAGTTGTGTTTAGAACTGCATCTCCAGAAACTCCATAGAGTTAAAATTGATAAGCTGTTCAAACTAGTAACTTGACTGGGAACTTCTATCAAAACACTCCTGGAGTACTGTTACTCATACTAATCAAACATAAAAACATAATATTCTTACCAAGCAGCAAAAACAAGTGTCCATGATCCCTATCAACTCAGGTAATGATAAATCTTTAATTTTAATGGTACCATCCTAAAAAAGAGAGAGTGCGCACATGAATTTCCATCATTGGCAAATTAAATTTCATCAGCCTACTGAATAAAAGCACCTGTATGGGGGCAGGGAGGCAAAAGTGATGTGCACAAATGGAAGTGAGACTCTAGAAGCAGTGTGCAGCTTTCTGCTGAGTTTGTAGTGCTGTATGATAGAACAAGAGTCATGTATGGAACTCCATACAGTCCTCTCTGCCTTCTCCCTTAGAACCTCTCCTCCATGCATAGTTTTATTGTAATGGTTGTATGTTTTAATACATCATCAACACACACACACAGAGTGAGTTGATGTTTAATTGTTTTTAAATTATTGCTTCCCATCCCCTATGTTTTACACTGTATCTATTTTAGTACTAAGCTGCCTTTAGACCCTGTTGAAGAAAAAGGCGGAATATAATAGTGGAACAGAGCTGTTCTACACTCACGTAGATCTGAAATTACACACTGCTTTAAATTTGAAGTTTAGCATATTAGAGTTCATTAAATGATGATAATCATTTTCATGAATCACCAAGCAGCTGACAAAAACACAAAGTGTGCCAACCTTGATAGCTTGTTCAAAGTTAAGAACTTTTCGATTAACTTGGTTTCCAATCATACCAGCATCCATCTTGGGATCCATCATTTCAATAGCAGACATTGCTTCAAAAAGACCAAAACTAAGGAGAGCAACACAAACAGAAAAGAAAACCTAAGCTGGAACTAATCAATTCATATATAAAGCAAAAGTTGTTTCAAAGCATAACTGCCAAATACTGTGAAATAAAATCAAAGAGTTTATGCAATGTATTCATATCATGCAACTCGTGAGTAGTTACCTTAAATTAAGTGAATAGTAACATGCCCTAGTAAGATGCAGAACGTATATATGAAGTCTTTAAAAACATTTTAAAGGAAGGAATTGGGAGATTCAACACACTGAAAAGCAAAATACCAGCTAAATGCAGAATTAATGAAGCAGTAAGATTATTCATTACTATGGATATACCTTAGCAGTTCAATCCTATTCATGACTACACAGAAGTAAGTTTCACTGTGACACTGGCAAGTGTGCTTCCCTGATACAGGGATTAGGAATTTGTTGCCCAACAGATGTTGTCAGACTCCAGCTCCCAACAACCTCAAGAGTACAGCAAATGGTCAGAGATTATGGAAACCGTAGTCTAGCAATATCTGGAGGGCCACAGAGGTTTCTTATCACTGATGTAAAGGAATTAGCATTCTCAGGGAGGAGACTGCATCTGTGTCTACAGATGTCAGAGTTTACATTGAAATCAAATCTGCTAATGGACTTAGGCATTCCATGCATGCATAAAATACATATATTATGGACTGAGATTACTGTGAATGTCATATCCACAGTGAAAAAAAATGGAGTGAAAAAATTTAACAAATATAGAGCATGAGTTTAATTCTTTTCCATAATCTGAATGATTATAATCTTCATCTACTTTTACAAAGCTTTTACAAATGTATGTTATGTGCCCAAGCTTTCTAAGGTTTCAAAGCTTTAAGAAATTGAGGACTTAACTAAGCAGCATAATTAACAATTATGAAAGATGCCAGTTAAAACAGTTCCAGAGATTAATATTCTACCTATAGTTATTTCTGACTAAGCGTGTTTGTGGCTGAGGCATAAGAATCTGGTTTATCTAGGAACCGTATACCCCAGTCCTAAACAGCTTTTTTTCCTGAGCAGGTTATTATTAGCTGCAAGTATGACTATACCATATTTATGGTAAAACCTCAGCGCCTAGGACTTGCCGATCACGTGGTCGGCGGTTCGAATCCCTGCGGCGGGGTGAGCTCCCGTCGTTCGGTCCCAGCTCCTGCCCACCTAGCAGTTCGAAAGCACCCTTAAGTGCAAGTAGATAAATAGGTACCGCTTTATAGCGGGAAGGTAAACGGCGTTTCCGTGTGCTGCTCTGGTGCTGGTTCGCCAGAGCAGCTTTGTCACGCTGGCCACGTGACCCGGAAGTGTCTGCGGACAGCGCTGGCTCCCGGCCTCTAGAGTGAGATGAGTGCACAACCCTAGAGTCTGTCAAGACTGGCCCGTATGGGCAGGGGTACCTTTACTTTAAGTCCTCCCAAGCTCAACAAGTAAGTGTGCATAATGCTGAAGCTCTAGGTTGCTTTAAACAGTTTTCAGATTGATAGCATAAAACAATGTTAATTAATGTTCTTTAACTAGCTAACAGATTTGTCAAGAGCACATGATTAAGAGTAAGCACCACAAAAATCAGTAGATGACACTTCTATGTGTTTGTTTCAGACTAAGATGCGAGAAAAACATTATGAGAACTTGTTTTTAATGGTTCACTCACAGTTTGTCATGAAGCAACTCGCCCAACTTCAATTCTACAAGGAAATTAAAAAAGAACAACTCAAAAACGTTACATAACTACTCACAAAAACTATTATATATAATAAAAATGAAAAATAAACTGGATTGGTTTTGACATAATGCTCAGCTCCAGTTTAGTATTAAAACATCAAGCTTAACTTTCCCCAACCTTGGCTCATACATTCTCTATACTTTGTGAGCAACAGATAGGTAGCCGTGTTGGTCTGCCATGGTCAAAACAAAATAAAAAAATTCCTTCCAGTAGCACCTTAAAGACCAACTGAGTTAGTTCTAGGTATGAGCTTTCGTGTGCATGCACACTTCTTCAGATACACTGAAACAGAAGTCACCGGACCTTTCTCACTATATAGAAAGGTCCGGTGACTTCTGTTTCAGTGTATCTGAAGAAGTGTGCATGCACACGAAAGCTCATACCTAGAACTAACTCAGTTGGTCTTTAAGGTGCTACTGGAAGGAATTTTTTTATTTTGTTTGTGAGCAACATGAGGCTTACATTTATATACTGTCCTTTACCAAAGCTTGTTGCATAATCTGAATTTACATGGTTGATCTTCATATGGTTAGTGGAAACAAACCAAGTTCAAAACATAAGTTTCAATCCTGGCTTATTTTCACTAAGCATAGTTTAGGATTTGGAAGACATACTATACTGCAGTTAATCTAAAAGAGAAGTAGAATCTTCTGATTGTTTCCTTAAACAATTGTTTAAGGAATTTCCTTAAACAA
This sequence comes from Podarcis erhardii, assembly GCF_964252035.2. Classification (NCBI taxonomy): domain Eukaryota; kingdom Metazoa; phylum Chordata; class Lepidosauria; order Squamata; family Lacertidae; genus Podarcis; species Podarcis erhardii. The sequence continues at coordinate 7,291,686 of NC_138501.1, read as the reverse complement.
TCAGAAGCTGGCAAAAACCAGCTGTTGCCACTAATTAAAGTGGATTGTTGGCACATAAGGTGGGAGAGTGATGGAGGGAATGGGATGGGAAGGGTCCAAGTCAAGTCCACAACTCTCCATAACTCTCTTCTAAGTTTCCGCCTGGCATGCCTCCCCATCAAAGCAGCGACAGGCAGCAGAGTTCATGCGACAAAGACTCCACCTTTTTTTTTTAATATTACAACGACAATATCTTTCAGTTACAGAGATTGTATCATATCTGCCCTCTAGACGTTTTGAGGGCATAGCATCGACTTGTGCAAAGAGAAAAACTTTTTTTTTGGGGGGGGGGCGTTATTTACCTCTACAGCAGTCCTCAAAGTCTTGGGTGATATCTATCCAGCTCGTGTTACTCTTTCCCATCTTCTCAGGTATATTGAGCTCCCATCCCGAATCATCATCTTCTACTGAAGCCTTCATAACCATGATCTTAACCTGCAAGGATATTTTTTTTTGGGGGGGGGGGGACGGACACAGGAAAAAAAAAGAAGGGAGCATTCAAACCTGGTCCTGCGGAACCGGGGAGAGGAGTGGAAGGGCTTTACTTGAAAAGGGGCCTAACTGTGCTCACTGAGAAGGGGCCTAACTGGTGACTGGGGGCGGCCGCCGAGACCACATAACACCGGTCTTGAAAGACCTACATTGGCTCCCAGTACGTTTCCGAGCACAATTCAAAGTGCTGGTGCTGACCTTTAAAGCCCTAAACGGCCTCGGCCCAATATACCTGAAGGAGCGTCTCCACCCCCATCGTTCTGCCCGGACACTGAGGTCCAGCGCCGAGGGCGTTCTGGCGGTTCCCTCACTGCGAGAGGCCAAGTTACAGGGAACCAGGCAGAGGGCCTTCTCGGTAGTGGCACCCGCCTTGTGGAACGCCCTCCCATCAGATGTCAAAGCGATAAATAACTACCTGACATTCAGAAGACATCTTAAGGCAGCCCTGTTCAGGGAAGTTTTTAATCTGTGATATTTTAGTGTATTTTTGGTTTTTATGGAAGCCGCCCAGAGTGGCTGGGGAAACCCAGCCAGATGGGCGGGGTACAAATAATAAATAATAATAATAATAATAATAATTATTATTATTATTATTATTATTATTATTATTATTATTATTATTATTATTATTATTTGTCCTGTCACTGCGGTTTTCTAGGAGGTTTTAAGACTATCATTGGGGGGGGGGCGAAAGCCAGTTTTAAAACCTGGCCGTGACGTGTTAATTGCTGACACCCACCCCTCCACCGACCAAGGCGGCTGGAGGAGAGACGCCTCGGCAGCCTCAGTCCTGAGGCGGGGCCTCTTCCCACCTGCTCCGCCGGGCGGCGGAATGAGGCTCCCCGGCCCCGAAACGGCCACTTCCCTGTCCCGCCTCGGACCGTAACGGCTGAAAAGGGAAAGCGGGGGGGGGGGCGGCGGAGGAGGCGGCCGACCTTCTCCCCTCCCCTCCCCTCCCCTCCCCCCCCTCCGCGGCTGCCTCACCTGAGTCGCTCGCCTCGCGCAGCGCAGCCGAAGGAACCCGCTCTCCCCTCCCACTCTCAGGCGCGGACCAGAAAGAGAACGCCCAAGCGCCGGCCGCGCCTGCTGCGCACGCGCAGGACCAACACATTCCCCCTCCTCGTTATGCGCGCGCACCTGGCTCCCCCACCCCCACCCCTTCCCCCGCAACGGATGCAGATGTCGCGCCCGTACTTCCTTTTCGCCATAGAGATAAGAAAGCAGAAACTCTTCCCGGAGACTGGGAGCGGGACTTCCGGGTCGCTTCCTTCGGCGGGGTGGGGGGGGGAGGCAGCCGCTCCTGGAAAAGCGGTTGGAGGAAAGCGGGGCTGGGGGGTCCCGACTGAGGGCAATGCAGGGCGGGCTCCCCTCAGGGATCGCCCCGGGCTTGTTCCTGGCGCTCTGGCAGGTGAGTGGCGTGCGCGAGAATGGCGTCTGGCTCCTGAGGCGGGGAGGCTTTTTTGGGGGGGGGGGAGTCTCGAGGGCGACCTTAATGGAGGGCGGACCAGGGCGATGGATGAAGTGCGGTCCTATGGCCGGGGGGGGGGGCAGGAAGCTGAGAAAGGTTGGGAGTGAGGTCAAACCTGATGGCAAAGATACCCCGCTCCTCACTGCAAAATCAATTCCTGCGTCGGCTCCTAATGCTCCCCCTGTGCGTAAGCAACGCAGCCATGCGACTAGAACTGAAGATCTCATCCTTAGAAACTTGTCTGTGGAAGCAAGTCTTCAATTATTGGTTATCATGGTGGCATAGATTACCAAACCACTACCTTGTCCAATGCTTATGGCGAGATGAATTCTCTAGCCTTTGGACTAGTAGAATTCATGCCAAACTCCTGAGTTATGGAATCTCTCCTTCAGATTCCCTAAAACTAGACCAAATTACTGCTCAAAGACTGATCCGCCAAAGACTGGATGACATCGATCTACAGCGAAATTATATGCTGGGGGGAGGTGTTTGTTCGCCCCAGAACATTGGTATCCCTTTAACTTACTGCGTTCCATCATACCTCTCCTCCCTTTCGACTAGTTACAGATAGGTAGCCGTGTTGGTCTGCCATAGTCAAAACAAAACAAATTCCTTCCAGTAGCACCTTAAAGACCAACTAAGTCAGTTCTTGGTATGAGCTTTCGTGTGCATGCACACTTCTTCAGATACACTGCTTCCAGTATCTGAAGAAGTGTGCATGCACACGAAAGCTCATACCAAGAACTGACTTAGTTGGTCTTTAAGGTGCTACTGGAAGGAATTTGTTTTGTTCTCCCTTTCGACTGTTGCCCATAGACTGGCCTTCACCAAAGCGAGGTTCAACGTTTTTCCCTCCAATGTCTTGAGACATAGATTCTCAAAGGGCCAAGCCCCCGCCACGTGCGAATGTGATAAGGAGACGCCAGAGTCGCTCCAGCACATCATGTTCACTTGCCCCCTGTTCAATGTGCCACGGGCAAATTTGTTGGGATCAATCATACAGAAACTAGAGGGTACCCCACCAAAATTCCACCTTGCTCAAATCTTGCAGGATAAGGATACTCATACGACCCTGAATGTGGCTAGGTTCCTGGTCGCTGTCCTTACCCAAAAGCGACGCCAAGGAGCACTACAAGCTAACTAAGGCGTAGTATGCTATTCTATTTTATAGTATTTTATTGTTATAGTGGTGTTTTAGCGGCTGTTTTTTTTCCCATGTGCACAAGCTGTTATTTATGTGTTGTTTTTACCTGTATGGGCCTATGGCCGTAATAAATATTGTTGTTGTTGTTGATACCCCGCTCCTCCTGACGGTGCAGCCGAGGCTCCAGCTCTCGTCCTTTTTTAAAAAATAATATATTTATTAAGTTTTCCATTTTATAATATTAAATACATCCTTATGAAACTCTTTCGTTATTTGCTCATACGAGCTAAGACTTCCCTCCATTCGGCCTCATAATTCCAGATTCAATGTTTGTAATTTTTGTTATGATTCGGCATTGAAAATAAAAAAATCCCCCCCCCAAAAAAAATCCAATTTTTTTTTTTTCCAGATTCAGGTAGGTAGCCGTGTTGGTCGGACGCAGTAGAATATATATATTCTAAATCCTTTAGAAACTAAATCCTTCGAAGACAGAGGTCCTCTGGCTGGGTCGGGATGGCATGGGGATGAGGGACCAACTCCCTTCTCTTGCGGGGGCCCAATTAGTGCCATTGCCTTCCGTTAAGAGTTTGGGTGTAATCCTTGACGCCTCCCTTTCCATGGAGGCGCAGGTTACAGCAACAGCCAAGGCGACATTTTTCCACCTTCGCCGCATCAAGCAGTTGGTCCCTTACCTTTCCCGCCCTGACCTGGCCACAGTGATCCATGCGACGGTCATCTCCAGGCTTGACTACTGTATTTCGCTCTATGCGGGGCTGCCCCTGAAGCTGTCCCAGAAACTCCAGCGGGTGCAGAATGCTGCAGCGAGGCTCCTCACGGGGTCTCTGCCATGGGAGCATATTCACCCAGTGCTTTTCAAGCTGCACTGGCTCCCGGTGGAGTACAGGGTCAGATTTAAGGTGCTGCTTTTGACCTTTAAAGCCCTTCACGGCCTAGGACCCTCGTACCTACGGGACCACCTCTCCCGGTATGCCCCACGGACAGCCTCAAGGTCCATAAATAGCAACACCCTAGTGGTCCCGGGCCCTAAGGAAGTTAGATTGGCTTCAACCAGAGCCAGGGCCTTTTCAACTCTGGCTCCAGCTTGGTGGAACGCTCTGCCTCATGAGACCAGGGCCCTGCAGGATCTGATTTCTTTTCGCAGGGCCTGTAAGACAGAGTTGTTCCGCCTGGCCTTTGGCTTGGAGCTAATTTGATTCCCTCCCTCCCTCTCTTTCTTTTTTCTTCTCCTCCTGCGATGAGGCTACATTTTAATATTTTAATGTTCCATTATTTTAATGTTGTATTTAATTTTTGTTTTTAAGTTGTAATCATTCATCTTGTTTTTATTATTGCTTGTAAGCCGCTCTGAGCCCGGCCTTGGCTGGGGAGGGCGGGGTATAAATAAAAAATTATTATTATTATTATTATTATTATTATTATTATTATTATTATTATTGTGTGTGTGTGTGTGTCCCCGTGTCCAGTAGCACCTTAGAGACCAGCTAAGTTTGTTCTTGGTATGAGCTTTTGTGTGCATGCACATTTCTACAGTGTGCATGAAGTTTGCATGCACATGAAAGCTCATACCAAGAACAATCCTAGCTGGTCTCTAAGGTGCTACTGGAATTTTTAAATTTTTTTTTATATATATTCATAATTCCAATTTTACGTCATAGGATTTGTACCTTTTCCAGTTTGTTTCCCTGCTTCATTTTATCACATATTTTAAATAAATGTTAAACGGTAATAAACCCCAGCTAAAAACCTTGCAACCTTTGCTGTCACCTGCTTATCTTTGTCTGCCAAGAGAAACGACACTGTGGCAGTGGTTGGGCAACTTGGAATGGACAATAAAAGAGGGGTGATAACCTCATTCCTCAAGTCTTTATAAAGAGTGCAAGTCAGAAGGGCACGCGCCACCGATTCGGTACTGCCATCTCCACAGGGACATAAGCTTTTTCCGTGTGTAATCTGTTGGAATCGCCCCTCAAGAACAGCCGAGGGCAATACATTCAATCTTGCGAGAGTAAAACCGCATCTGTATTTTAGAATTCCTAGGTTATGCAGATAGGGTGATCCTCTCTGACCATTGGCTAAGCTGGCTGGGGATGATGAGAGTTGTAGTCCAACATCTGTGCACCAGAGGTTCCATGAGCTCTCTAGGGTTTGGGGCAGGGGACATTTCCAGCCCTATTTGGAGGTGCTGGGAATTGAACCTGGAACCTTCTGCATGCAAAACTAATGCTCTAGCATTGTGGTATGGTGGTTTTCAGATGTGTTAGTTTACTGTTGTTCTTTCAACCATTGTGGCCGTATCAACTACTGGTTAAAAAAAATACACACTAATACAATTTAAAAAACCACCCATCAACCAAAATATATGTTTACATTGACATATACCCATAATAATAATAATAATAATAATATACAAAAGGTTAAAAAAGAAAATAATTGAAATATTAAAAAATAAAGGAACTTCGACAGTATGGTTGTTCTCATCCTTAGTTAAATCTACCTCTGCATTTTCAAAGGTTTGGTAGTCTTCAGTGGCGTCTCTAACTAAGGCATAGGCAAACTCGGCCCTCCGCATGTTTTGGGACTACAACTCCCATCATCCCTGAGCACTGGTCCCTGACCACTGGGCTTTAAAAAGTATATTTATCTGGTATTGTTCCCTCTAATTCAGATGTCCAGGTATGAGTTCCATTGCCTGGTACTACACATATGCAAGAGGGAAGTCTTGGAAGTCTTGGGGGAACCCCAAGGTATGTGGCGCATCCAAAATACATAAAATATTAAGAACCCTCAAGGGGGAAATTGCCAAATCATCCCACTGATAACTGAGCATGCTCAGTGACTACATCGGGAGCAATACCTGGAAAGGAATTGGAGAGGAAATCGAAGAGAGGCATTGGAGAGGAAATCGAACAAAATAGCCTGGATGATGAAGAAGAAACACTTCACACTGCAACATATTTATTTTCATAATTTATACCCCACGCCTGAGACATAAATTTATGTTTCCAGGGCAGCTAACGGCATAGTAAGAAATAAAAATGTAATAATCATAAATAATAATAAAAACACACAAACTAATACAGTAGATTTAAACAAAGCAACTACAGCCCATTCAAAGAGACAGTAAAATCAAACGTTTGAGTTAAAATGCTTACAGTAGCAGTTCTGTTTATTTTTGCTGCATATCTCATTTGATCATGTAAAAAGGCAAAGTTAAACTTGATACAGAGCTACAAATACATACGGTAACCTCATTTAGAACACACAAAGCATAAGGAGTTGCAAGTGCACGCTTCTGTTGCACTTTGCACAGGCTTCTTGTTTGTCAAGAAATATTCTAGGCTGCTGCTCATCCAAAGGATCATACATATAGACCCAAGTCCCAAACAGGGTGAAGTGGCCACCTCAGACGGCATCCTCAAGGGGTGCCACTCTCATTCCACCACCCAGATGGACTGGCAGCAAAGCTCTGCAGAACGCCTCCCCTCCTGCCAAGTAGACGAAAAGGGAGGTGTTCAGCCACCTAGCAGTGCCATGGAGTTTTGCAATGGTAGAATATCACAAGGTGGTTAGGTAGTGCTGCTGAATGCGAGCATATGACAATCACTTCTGAAAGATCTGCGCTGGTTGTATTTAAGGGTTTGCTGATGCTGTTTAAAGTCCTAAAGAACTTGGGGCCAGGCTACCTGCTACCTGAGAGAGCACCTTCTCCCGTATGAACCTGCCTGACCACTGAGGTCTGTAAATGAAGCCCTCCTGGTTATACCGCAGTCTGTACATGTTCATCTTCTGGTAAATAGCAGGAGGGCTTTCTCTGCCATGCCAGCCACTCCATGGAATCACTTCTCCTGAAATTAGGCAAGCTCTGATGGTAATGTGCTTCTGACACTTGTTGAAGACCTACTCATTTACTCAGCCTTTCGGCCCCATTAAGTGGTTTATTGCAATTTAGTTACTTGTGAATTCTGATGTACATTTTGTCGTATTGGTTTTCATGTACTTTTATTTTAGTTGGCCATGTGGAATGTCATTTTTAATGTATCATGGTAACAAGAAATATGTTTCCAAAAAATGAGTGATGAATAACAATACAGTTAATTATGTGTAGAACTCTTAACTGTAGAAAGTATGAAGAACAACTATGCATACTCTGTGGATTAGGAAATTATGAGGAATGTGTATAAAGGCTCCAAGAAAAATGTACAAGTGTGGGAAAGACGATAACCTGCTACAGTCTATAATTAGTATGTTCATTTTAATTCCCAAAGGCTAGATTATTTCTATTTGTTATTTAAAGATTGCCATTTTTCCTATTCAGGAAGCATTCAGAATCAAAGTCAAACCATTCCAGAGTATCCTTTTGGTTGGGATACTCTCTGGAATTCTTCTTAACCTAAAATAAATCTAGAGCCTGTTTTGCTGCTATACAGACATTCAAGTCAAATTTGTAAGCCACCATAACACAATATGAGAAGCCCCTAACAGAAATGAGCAGTTTGTAAATGCACATATAGTAAAGATGACAAGAATAGCAATTAAAACCAGTAATCACATTAATATCACTGGGCATAGATGGCAGGGGATTGTGTCTGGGCAGGGAATCCCACAATTGGGGTCAGGGCCAGACAGACCATGCAAGCAGGGGGAAGCCTGCTTCAGGTAGCCAGGCCCTCAGATAGATTCAGAGAGGCCTGAGCTACTTCCAGCTTTTGAGGTTCTTAGCCATAATAAAAATAAAAAATGATGGTGCATTTAAACATAGTAAGGTACCGCCTTTCAAAAAGAAAAAAGAGGAGTTGTTTGTTTATAGGAACAGCTGGTCTAAGTGAGTTCATTGCTCACTTCCTGATTATGTGCCAACAGATCAGATAGTGCTTTTTTGTTATTTGATATCAATTTAACTAATAGTTTAATATGTTCAAATCTAACTCTTACCAATATCTCTTTCTTGAATCTGCAGCTCTAAGCTGAGAGTGTGTGTCACCTTTTTGGTTCAATGCACATAAAAACAAGCTGTGAAGCTTATCAAATGTCAAAAACTAATAAGCATCTAAATTTAAAGTCCTCTTTGAGCTTGAAGCCCACCCTGGTCCTGCCTCTGATTGACTCTTCTGGCAGCACCATGAGGCAGGGAGAATAAATGAAGGCAGAAATCGGTATATGGATGGTGCAACAAAACTAAACCTTGGCCCTAGCAGGAGGGATGATAGATAGCTTGGGGACCAAGATGACGATGCAGAACCATGTAGCATAAATGCCACAGTTGAGCATTTGTTCCTGAGCAACTTCTGAAATATACCAGTTAGATATGAAAAGAACCACCAGGCCTGGTGCATCCAACTCCCGTTCCAGACAGAAAATCCAGAAGCATAAGAAAGGATGCACTCAGTCTCGGAACGTGCCATCCACTAAAGTTGCCAAAGTCATTTCAAAACCAGTTTGGAAGCCAGGTGGAAATGAGACCAGATACGGTAATCTGTATCCTCCAGACAGAAGTTGCACCAAAAGGGTTTACTGAAGGCAAGGATCAAAGAACTGGCCCCAATAAGGAAGACAATTAAAACTCAGTACAGTGGTGCCTCGCAAGACGAAAATAATTCGTTCCGCGAGTCTCTTCGTCTTGCAGTTTTTTCGTCTTGCGAAGCATCCCTATTAGCGGATTAGCACTATTAGCAGCTTAGCGGCTATTAAAGGCTTAGCGGCTTAGAAAAAGGGGGGGAAAGCAAAAAAACTCGCAAGACGTTTTTGTCTTGCGAAGCAAGCCCATAGGGAAATTCGTCTTGCAAAGCGCCTCGAAAAACGGAAAACCCTTTCGTCTAGCGGGTTTTTCGTCTTGTGAGGCATTCGTCTTGCGGGGCACCACTGTATGTAAATGTACAAATCACTTCATCTTTGCCTTACTTGAATAGCCATTACCTTACTTGCTAATGCTATGTGCCAGTAAATAACACCTGACAGCGTGATCCTGTACAAGACTACTTAAGAGTTCAAGGGGGCTTACATTCTGGCAAGCAGGTATGGAATTGTACAGTACTTCCAACAAAGGAAACGGAGTCACCTAGTGACAAGCAATTGTTAAGATGGATGGAGAAAGGACTGGACTTTAGAAAACAAAAATTGTTTTGTTAAGCTATCAACTGTGAAATCTAGAGCCACTGTAGACCCCCAATACTAAATACATTTATTTGGGGGAAAAGCCTATAGATAGAGTATGCGTTTAGGAATGGGTGGTATGATTGTGTAAATATAGAGGATAAATAAAGCCAACTGCAGGATTGTGGCTCACAAACATTTCTTCTGTTACATGCTGTGCTATGTGTTTTGATCCGCTTTCATTATTGGAATACTAGATTTGGAACGTGTACTGCCACAATTATTGCTATATAGGCGGTTCAACATTTCCAGTTGTCATCATCAAAATAAAGGCCACAATCCAATAGAGTCAAGTACACTTAAAACCATTAATTTCAACAGGCTTAAGTGCTCTTAATGCTCTCTTGGATAGTCACCAAACTTTTGCTCATTCTGTTTATGTATGCACAGAAAGAGACCAATTTAGTTTGACGTATGTGAATAGTGATTCATTTTATTAATGTCTCCTGAAACAATATAAAACAGATGACCTCTTGAATTATGACATTTTTCCAAGAGTACATCTACAAGTGAAACTACACTGATACTTTTCATATTTGCCTGCAATCATTTATAAAGAAATAGCAGAAAGTTGCCCTTGTAATTATCCTCTTTTCCTTAAATGATGTTATTACTTTTGCAGTAAAATTCTCAGTCATGTTATATACCCAGTGAACATTTTGATATGAGTATGATTATGATACTTTATACATTTCAATGGTGTTTGGTTTGACTAGGAATGGACAACTTTGACAGCATATGCACCCATATAGTTGTGCCTTTCCGTTTTTTTCAATGTTCTGAAAGGAGATGTCATATATGAATATTATTCCTTTCCCATATTGCCTTGTACCTTTTGCTGTGGGCTGCTACCAGCTTGAACATACAGTAGACAATACCACGTTTAGAGGGTTTTTATTGGCCTTGAAGAAATGCAAGAGTGTAGAGAGTAATTTGTAGCATTGCATATTTAGCATTATTGGACAGTTGGAGCGGACCCACTCTCCAAGTGGTATACATTTTAAATTACATTTTTCTGCAACCCTGATAACCTGAACATCATATTTTTATAATATACTGTATATAATCTTGAACTAACGTTTTTGGGTACCTTGCTACAAAGACAGTAGACTGCGATTCTAAATACAATTATTAGTGAGTTGGCATTTATGTATAGGATTGTACAAGTTCTAACTGAAAAATGTTCTAACCTCCCATCTCCCCTTAAAGTTATCTGTTATTAAAATGCACTTTGCAACCTATGCACTGAGATCTAATCTCCATCTTTATGAACATTTTCATTCTCAACAGCTAAATTATTGCATTAGTAATTTTCCTTGGAGTACAGTACTGTTGTTTCTAAGGGGCTATTATATATAACTGATTCTCCAGCAGAAGTCCCTTGAAAAAGGGAAATCTTGCATATTTTCTTCTTCTAATGGACTATATTAGCTGCTAAACCAAGGATATATGCCAATCAGAGATGTTCCATTCCTTGAAAACCAACTTAAGCTGGGAAACTGAAAAACATTGTCTTAAATGCCCTAGAAATGGAGTAGCGAAACTTTTTTAAAAGTGTTTAATGAGTTGATGGCATATATATTTTACATCAGGATGGCTGATATTGGGTTCTCTAGCTGCTGTTGGGCCCTCAGTTCCCATCATCTCTGGCCATTGGCCATGCTGGCGAAGGCTGATGTGAGCTGGAATCCAACATCATCTGTGGTGGGGTAGCTAGCGCTGGACTAGGGCCTGGAAGACCAGGATTCAAGTCCTCATTATGCAGTGTAGTTCACCTTGGGCTGTTTGTGAGAATAAAATGGGGGAGCAAAGAAAAAAAATGGGGGAGCAAAGAGAACCAACTTCCTTGGAGGAAAGGTGGGGTATAAATGTAACAGAAGTAAATAACAATATTAGAAGGGCCACTCCTGCTTTGCATAAAGGAGACTACCGAGGGCTCTGTTAGCAGTGCACTTAACGCCCCTTAAAATGTCCCTGTCAACACACTGCTTATTAATGGTGCGACATGTTTTGTCTGCAGAACAGAAGCAAAACAGGTCGGGGCACCGGCCATTTCCCTGGGTAACTTTATAGAGCCCCAAAACACCTTTAGGCAGGCAGGCAGCCTCTTTCTGAAGCTTGGGCTTCTCTCTGCTGTTGTGCTGGAGGCTTCAAGTCACACGCAATTCTGTTCCAGGGCTCCTTGCCCTGATGAAAATTCCTGGGTGGCAAACATAATAATAATAATAATAATTTATTATTTATACCCCGCCCATCTGGCTGAGTTTCCCCAGCCACTCTGGGCGGCTCCCAATCAAGTATTAAAAACAATACAGCGTTAAATGTTAAAAACTTCTCTGAACAGGGCTGCCTTCAGATGTCTTTTAAAGAGAGGATAGCTGCTTATTTCCTTCACATCTGAGGGGTGTTCCACAGAGTGGTCGCCACTACCGAGAAGGCCCTCTGTCTGGTTCCCTGTAACCTTACTTCTTGCAATGAGGGAACTGCCAGAAGGCCGTCGGCGCTGGATCTCAGTGTCCGGGCTGAACGATGGGGGTGGAGACGCTCCTTCAGGTATACAGGACCGAGGCTGTTTAGGGCTTTAAAGGTCAGCACCAACACTTTGAATTGTGCTCGGAAACGTACTGGGAGCCAATGCAGATCTCTCAGAACAGGTTATGTGGTCCCGGCGGCCACTCCCAGTCACCAGTCTAGCTGCCGCATTCTGGATTAATTGCAGTTTCCGGGTCACCTTCAAAGGTAGCCCCACGTAGAGCGTGTTGCAGTAGTCCAAGCGGGAGATAACTAGAGCATGCACCACTCTGCTGAGACAGTCCGCGGGCAGGTAGGGTCTTAGCCTGCGTACCAGATGGAGCTGGTAGACAGCTGCCCTGGACACAGAATTAACCTGTGCCTCCATGGACAGCTGTGAATCCAAAATGACTCCCAGGCTGCGCATGAAAACTGCCTTCCAAAGAGAAGCGGGTTTGTCAAAGTAATAATAATAAATAAATAAGAATAAAAATGTGCACCCTACCATTGAGACCATTCCATTGTAACTATCCAACCTCCCAAAATTTCAACAGCTCTTGCGATGGTTTGACCCTTTTCCGTATTTAACAGTACAAATTCTACAAACACCTTCTATATCTCCTCAAAATAATTTCTCTTGCATATTCCCTGTCTTACCTTAACGGCACATGTTAATTTATCGTTAATAGCTATATCCCACACCGCTTTATACCATTCTTCCATTTTATATTCCCCTTGCCCCTTCCACTTCCTAGCTATAATATTTCGCGCAGCTGTCAATAAATTGGTGAGGAAGTCCTTCATAGCCTGTGACTCTTCCATAAATTGATAATAATTCAACCTCTGGATTTTGGGTCAGCTTTAACCCAGTGATTTCTGTTATCTCCTTAAACACCCTTTGCCATTAAAAATAAAAATAAAATCTTCTGCATATCCAAATTAACTTAATTTGCTCATTTATTCATCTACTTTAAATATATATGCTTATAAAACTGCAGATTATTACAATAATCCTACCAATGTTCTTATCTGTTTACAATTTATATGTAAATATTCAATAAATCATTTTCATTCTTTTATAAAAAGTTTGTTATCTTGATTTCACCATTTCTGCACATTCCATTAGTTTTTGTATCCATTCTTCCTTTGCTGGGACTTCTGCTTCTTTCCATTTTGGGGTTAGTAACATTCTTGCCGCTGTAGTAGCATACATGAATACGTTTTTATACAATTTAGGTACTGTAGTTCTGTCCTTATAATTCCCAAAAGAAAAGCTTCTGTTTTTTTTTACAAACATTATTTTAAACATTCTTTTCAATTCATGATATATCTTTTCCAAGTAAGCTTTAACCTTACTACAAGACCACCACATATGATAAAATGAACCTTCTCTTTACGTTTCCCACACTTATTTGATTTAGATTTATACATTTTTGCCAATTTACTCGGTGTTAGAAACCACTGATATATCATTTTCATATAATTTTCTCTTAGACTATAGCATGCTGTAAATTTTATATCCCTATTCAGGGTGGGTTTTATTTAAATCAAATCGACTTAAATCACTAGTCAGTAATACTTGATTTAAATCATATTTTTTTACAGAAAAACTCATTCTTGCTGGTATAATCTTAATATTAACCAGATGAATAATAAATTTTCAGAGTAGTTTTTACACTTATATCAAAAATTACTGATTTGGTTATATTAGAAATACATAGATAATTATGAAATTACTGTGAGGTATATAAGTTAACTTTATATTTGGACAACTTTTCTGCTGTACTTTATTGGAAGGAGAAAAATAACCATTTCCTTAATAACAATTTATTTAACTAAAACATTAACATTCTAGCATATGCATCCATGTTTGTTAACTGATGTGGTTAAGCGATTAGCATACATGACAAACTTAAAACAAATCCTTATTTCCTGATGAATAGCCTTTGGGCTATAATGTAACTTAAATAGAAAACTATCTTTAGAAAGATTTTTCCTCCAAAAGCATTTTATTTTAAAAATCCAATTTAATTTTTAAAAAAATCATTTTTGTAATCATTGATTTTTATCCACCCTGTCTATATTCCACAATCATTCCCATGCTTCCTTGTCTATATTTGCCCCAAACACTGTAGGTATTTACACCCCCACCACATGTGAACCCAAGTCCTTATTTTCTATTTACATTATTTCTTCACAAATAACGCCCTCCCACCAGATGTCAAAGAGAAAAACAACTACCAGACATCTGAAGGCAGCCCTGTTTAGGGCAGTGTTTCCCAACCTTGTGCCTCCAGCTGTTTTTTTGAACTACAACTCCCATCATCCCTGACTAGCAAGACCAGTGGCAAGGGATGATGGGAATTGTAGTCCAAAAACAGTAGTCCAAAAACAGCTGGAGGCACAAGGTTGGGAAACACTGGTTTAGGGAATTGTAGTCCCAAAACAGCTGGAGGCACAAGGTTGGGAAACACTGGTTTAGGGAATTGTAGTCCCAAAACAGCTGGAGGCACAAGGTTGGGAAACACTGGTTTAGGGAAGCTTTTGACGTTTAACAGATTTTAATTTTAATTATTTTAATATTTTGCTGGAAGCTGCCCAGAGTGGCTGGGGAAACCCAGCCAGATGGGCGGGGTATAAATAATAATAATAAATATTATTATTACAGATAGGTAGCCGTGTTGGTCTGCCATAGTCAAAACAAAAAATTCCTTCCCGTAGCACCTTAAAGACCAACTAAGTTAGTTCTAGGTATGAGCTTTTGTGTGCATGCACACTTCTTCAGATAATATTAATATTAATATTAATATTAATATTAATATATAATATATAATATTAATATTATTAATATTATTAATATTAATATTATAATATTAATATTAATAATAGTATTAATATTAATATTAATATTCTTTAAATATTATTATTGTTATTCTTATTTATAACTGAAGGACAACCTGGGTGCCCCCTCAGCTTTTGGCTCCCGGGGCGTGGCGGCCACAGCTGCCCGCCCTGAGGGCGACGCGGTCGCGAGCGCGCGCAGGAGAACTTAAGGGCGCAGAGAGCGCGCGGCGGCGGTCGTGCACACGCGCGCGGGCGGGGTGGGGACGGAGAGCGCGGTGACGTCTCCCGGATGCGGACAGGTTCCTTCGCCGCCGCTGTGGGCGGGGCCCGAAGTCCCCCCCCCTCCTCCTCCTCCTCCTCCTGCGAGCGGCGTTCTGCGGCTGCGCTGTCCGGAGCCGGCCCGCCGCGCCTCACCTGCCTCGCTCCGAGAAGAGCCTCCTCCGACCTGCCCGGGCGCTGAAGAGGAGCGCCGCCCTTGCCGGAAAGGAGGTGAGGGAAAGAACGAGAGCCTGCCTGGCGGGCGGAGGTGGCGGCGACCCCTCCGAGGAGGAGGAGGAGGAGGAGGAGAGGGGCGCCTTGTTTGTCCCCGCAGCTTCTTCTCGTTAAAATCTCCTTTTGACGAAAGGCTTCGCGGTCATCCAAGTTGGTCCTTCCTCCTTTTATTTATACCCCCCCCCGGTAGCTTTGAAATCGGCCCCGTTGCGTTTCAATGCGGCGCTCCTGTTCAGTAAACAAACTTTGATTTATTGTTAGTGGCCTCATCAGCTGTTGTTTTTTAATGGTTTTTTTTTTTTAAATTTATTTTAAATATTTAATGCTGCATTGTTTTTAACACGGTGGCTGGGGAAACTCAGCCAGATGGGCGGGGTATAAATAATATACCCCCTCTACAGTATTTATAGGAACTCAAACACTGAGATCCTGCTCTGTTCCAGTAACAAGAAGCCGAAAGCACCAGCCTGAAGATGACGAAACGTCGCCTAGACACCCCAACTTTTACACGGGAAGACACCCGAGGACACCAAAACCTGCATATATATATATATATATATAATAATTTTTATTCAGTTTTTAAAACACATAATTAAAAAACAAACACATCACAAAATACAAACAAACATAAACAAATCAAACATAAATAAATTCATAATCTTATTTTCTTGTAACTTCTTTCACTCGACTTCCCCTTACCTCCCTTTCGCTGCATCCTTATTTAAAAAAAAAAAATTTAGCAGCCCTTTAGTCAATTTATCCATTTAGTTCCCTTCATTAAATTCCCATAAATTTGTTAATTACAGCTGTAGTTCTCTGCTTCTTACCCCTTGACATCTTTACACTCCTCAATTTTACAACAGTTTTTAAGATATATTTTAAATTTCTTCCAGTCTTCTTCCACTGCCTCTTTCCCCTGGTCACGAATTCTGCCGGTCATCTCTGCCAGTCCCATGTAGTCAATCACCTTTGTCTGCCATTCTTCCAGAGTAGGTAGTTCTTGCATCTTCCAATACTTTGCCAGAAGAATTCTTGCTGCAGTAGTAGCATACATAAAGAAAGTCCTATCCTTCTTTGGCATCAATTGGCCAACCATGCCCAGGAGAAAAGCCTCTGGTTTCTTAGTAAATGTCCATTTAAGGACTTTCTTAATTTCATTATAGATCATTTCCCAGAATGCTTTCACCCTCGGGCAGGTCCACCATAGGTGATAAAAGGTACCTTCATTCTCATTACATTTCCAGCATTTATTGTTGGGCAAATGGTAAATTTTTGCAAGCTTGACTGGGGTCATGTACCACGGGGTATAAATAATAAATTATTATTATTATGCTCGGCCCCTATGCTTTTCCATTCCACGAGAAGCTCTGGGGGTGGTTGGCGCTGGCAATATTAAGATCCTAATGCATTGGCATTTAAAAAAGGGATCAGATCAGTAAGGCACAGGTGGGTCCAGCCACTTGCACTGTGGGCACCTGTGTAGTGGGAATTCCCATAGAACAAAATAGATCCCTCTTCTTGCCCTTACTAACAACTAAGCCGCCCAGAGTGGCTGGGGAAACCAGTGGCGTAGCGTGGGTTGTCAGCACCCCGGGGCAAGGCAAGTAATTTGTGCCCCCTAACCCATGGATTTTTGCAGGGGGTAGAGAGCTGCGAGTGCGAGCACCCCCCCCAGATGTTGCGCCCGGTGCGGCCGGCACCCCCCCTGCACCCCCCACGCTACGCCACTGGGGGAAACTCAGCCAGATGGGCGGGGTATAAATAATAAATTATTATTATGATGCTCGGCCCCTATGCTTTTCCATTCCATGAGAAGCTCTGGGGGTGGTTTGCGCTGGCAATAATAAGATCATAATGCATTGGCATTTGAAAAAGGGATCAGATCAGTAAGGCACAGGTGGGTCGAGCCACTTGCAGTGTGGGCACCTGTGTAATGGGAATTCCCATTGAACAAAATAGAACCCTCTTCTTGCCCTTACTGCCCCTGTTAGCCAGGCCTGTGTGGTTCTCCTATTCTCCCCAGCCACTTCTCCCGCTCCACCTGATGCAGGTTGTGTGTATTCTGGAGAATGAGAAGCTTGGGCCGAGGATGTGGGAAGTGTGTACAAGCTTTTCATTCCCCTAGTGTAAATAGGTAAAGGTAAAGGGACCCCTGACCATTAGGTCCAGTCGTGACCGACTCTGGGGTTGCAGTGCTCATCTCGCTTTATTGGCCGAGGGAGCCGGCGTACAGCTTCCAGGTCATGTGCCCAGCATGACTAAGCCGCTTCTGGCAAACCAGAGCAGCGCACGGAAACACCATTTACCTTCCCACCGGAGCGGTACCTATTTATCTACTTGCACTTTGACGTGCTTTGGAACTGCTAGGTTGGCAGGAGTCCCCTAGTGTAGCTGGCCATTATCTCTGTGTTCCTAGGCAAGGGAGGAGACAAAAGTGGCTCTAGTGAACCATAGGAGAAACCTCTGATTGCAGATTGTGCCTTCACTATGAATCAATCAAGCCCCTGATATACAGCGAAGGTCCTGAAACAGGATGGTTCATAAGGTCTTCGTGATCTAGCCCAGTAGGTTTCGCAGTTGAGAATTTCTACAAATGAGGTTTCACTGTTGGAAAAGCTTCACTTTGAATCAGTGCTTGCCCTTCTGGGCTTCAGCTGGAGAACTTAGTCAGGCACCCCCAAACTCAGCCCTCCAGATATTTTGGGACTACAACTCCCATCATCCCTAGATAACAGGACCAGTGGTCAGGGATGATGGGAGTTGTAGTCCCAAAACATCTGGAGGGCCGAGTTTGGGGATCCTTGATCTTAGTGCTCGTATGGGAGAAGGCACTTCTGAGGTATTCTGGAGACAAAAATAATTTAAAGCAGAATAATAAGATTGGTTGTCGTAATCATTTTACCCGTAATGGTGTTGAGTTCAAGATTTGAGATTCTTGGTAAAATGACTAATCAAATGATATGGGGTGGAGTGACTCAAAGATCCAGGAAGCCCATGGTTTGCACAGAGATTCAGTGTGGCCGAAGGTCTGCATTTTGAGCAGTTACAAACCTGAGTGACTTTGGAAGATTGATTTGGAAGACTGATGCTGCCTTTGAGCAACTATAAGCCCTATTTGTGTGACCTTCAAAACTTAGCCAAGTTTGGATTTTAGCACACACATTCAAAATGAATTTATGTAGCAAAACTGCAATGTAAAATGTTTAAAGTGGAATTGATTAATGTTCTCTAAAGTATTTATAAACAATAACTCACTGCTTGCTTGTATTTTATTTTGCCAGTCTTGAAATTACATTGCAAGTGCAACTAAAATTAGGTCAGATACTATTAAAATGGTTAAACTCATAAAGTTGCTGTTCACAGAAGCCACTTATATCCATTGGAGATTTCCCTGAACTGAAGGGAGAGGAACGAGATTTCTAATAATTTCCCCTTTCTACTGCAGTCTGATGTAGCACCATCTATACTTTTCCCAAAGGGCCCGTCAACAACTATCGGGAACAGAGTTTGGTGTTCATGGAAGCCTCTGCTGGACCCAAGAGCCTTCTATGAATGGAAGAACATTGTTAGATACAGCTCATAGTAAAGTCAAAGCAGTGCAGTCAAATCACATGGGCCTCCTGTGCAGCTCATTGCTTGTGTAGGAGAGGAACAGCACCAAGACAAAACTAGATCCAAGGTACACCAAAAAATGTGGTTTCTTGGGCCCACTGTGTTTTGAATGGGGGAAACATGGGGAAATGGCGTTCCACGTTTTTTACCACAAAGTAATTTTGAGGAGCAGGAAGAAAAAAAAATGAAGCTTCCTCTTATCTCCTTCATTATTTCTTACTGCGAGCGTTTGGGATTTGGAAGCACTGCAAAAGGACACCAACAAACTAGGCCGATGCCCTTTAGCATCACTTGTTGGCAACCACCCAAGACGGTTTGCATTGCTAACAAAGCTCTTAAGCTCTTGGCTAAGCCCATCCCCTTGTCCCAACAGAGGGAAAGCGTCAAGTCTGCAGTTTGCAATAGGCAGTTTTGTTTATCTGTAGTTACGGGTTCAATTTTACAAGCATTGAAATGAACTGATTATGGAATTCTGATTATTTTAGTTTCCATCAACTCGCCGTAGCCAGAATGTATTTGTTCAGCATTTTAAAAATTATTCTGTCAAAATCAACTAGAGAGATAGCGGGACTGTGTTCTCTGAGATATTACGCCACCTTGTTTTTCTTCATTATTCTGAATTTCCCTTATAGTGTTTTTTACATGTCAGCTGCAGATCTTTCAAAAAGTTACAGGGAAAACACAAGTCAGAGTCTTAACTGTGCTTCATTTGGTTATCACTAAGACAGCTTGCTCACTCCACCCTAATATATGGATGTGTCTGTCTGAGATAACGGTTCTTGATCTATGTAAAGGTCTCCAGGAAGGTATCTACTGTCTTCATAAATATCCTTGCCTCACTTGGTTTGCAGAAAGAAGCAAGCTGTCATTTTGCATCTGTGAGCACACTAGAAGTCAAAAGCTGCTTTTTTATTTCTCCATGTTGCTGTGAGACTGATGCACTGAGTGGCTGTAAGAAGATAATTCATGTTATATTTGGCCAGAGATTTAGCTGATTTATCTCTTTATATTATCATATGAGCGATGATTTCTTACAGCAGCTATGTAGAAATGATTTTTTGTGGCTCCATCTCATTCTGCTGAAATGTTTGATCATTACTGTATGGTTAAAGCCCTTTAATTTCATGGGTGCTTCTCATGCAGTGGCTACCCAGTGAGAATTAATGCTTGATTCTCTGTTTGCTGTTGAACAGCAGCAGCATGGAATATAATGTCATAGAAAAATGACTCCCATGCTACAGATACAACATACAAAAGGTCTCTGAGAATTGGTGAGTGTTGATATTTGTATATAACAAATGTTGTAGGACCTGTTTAGGCAGAAAACAGACATTCTGGACTATGCAAAATTGAGAAAGAAGGAAGGAACAGGAATGATGTAAGAACTGTAAGCAGTGTCACAAGACACCATATAACAGTATAACATCAATCTTCATGAAAGACACTGGCTATCTATTGCTGCTAGGCCCAATTCATAGTGTTAACTTTAACAATGAAAGCCCTAAATGACTTAAGGCCCAAATACCTGATGGCACTCCTCCTCAAATCAGCCAGGTCAGGCCCTATGATTGTGGGCCCTTTGATTGATTATTTAATTTCTATACTGCTTAATATATTAAAAATTGTAGAAGAAATTGACACAACAACAGAAACTTAAAATATTGCAGAAGCACACAGTTACAAAGACATTAATTCAGGCTTCCACAACCTCAGCCCTCCAGATGTTTAGAGACTACAATTCCCATCATCCCTGACCACTGGTCCCGCTAGCTAACATTAATTCTATCAATAGCAATTCATTTTCCTTCTGACACACCCTCACAGCCTCCAGGTTCTCACCCAGAGTCCAAACAAACTCTCAGCTCACCCACAAAAGTCTCACCCCAGTGCCTCACTTAAGACTTGCTTCTTCTGGGCAGGCCCAAGGTGGATGGTACTTTCTCAGACTGCCCACAGCTGTGTCCCATTTAGCTGCACTGTGCACATCCACTTCCAGGTACAGCAAGTTTGTTGAGTTTTCTAAGGCAAAACTATGGGGGCATAGGAAGTTGGTTTATATCTAATCAAACTATTGGTTCATATAGCTAAGTATTGTCTACACTGACTGATAGTGACTGTCCAGGATTTCAGACAAGGTAATTTCCCAGCCCTACTCGGAGATGCTGGGGATTGAATGTGGGAACTGCTTAATTGTTTTCTAGTATTTTTCTTGTATATTAGCTATACTGCAGAATTTTGATTATATCTGTTGAGTGGGTGTTTTTGTATTTTAAAGTTTTACTATGTAGTAAATTCAGGTGAGTGTTGTATCTCCAGTTTTCACCTTCAGTTTTAAAATTTATTCGTCCTATGTGGAAGTGTCAATACTATACATTCACAAAACAGTTGGTCTATTTGGGGAAAGGTTTATGATTTAGAAAAGTGAAATGCTCACGAAAACAAAGTCCAACACAGCCAACCACAAATGAACAACCACACCCATGGCCAACCCCACCTCTCTCACCACCAAAGGAACACAAGTGAACAGCAGAGAACCTGCACAAGCAACACTGACACCAAACCCTACATATATTAAGTAAAATAGAAACATCGCCACCCGACCCCCACCACCCATCTTCCCCCCCTCCACCTCTTTCCCCCTTTTCTTCCTAATGTTTCAACAAATGAAACTGATTTGTAAAAATGTTACATTGGGGGGGGGGGAATGCGAGAGAGAGACATTGCACACACTTGTAAATCGAGAAAATCTTTAAGAAAAGAAAAGTGAAATGCACTTTAAGGTATTTGATACTATGAAAAGCAAAACAGTAGTTTATATGGAGCATGAATTGGTTTTATAATACAACAGCCAAAATCAAAATACAGTGGTGCCTCGCAAGACGAAATTAATCCGTTCCGTGAGTCTCTTCATATAGCGGTTTTTTCATCTTGCGAAGCAAGCCCATTGACAGCTTAGCGGATTAGCGCTATTAGCGGTTTAGCGGCTTTTAGCGGCTTTTAGTGGCTTATCAGCTTAGCAGATCAGCTGATAAGCAGCTTAGCGGCTTAGGAAAAGGGGGGGGCTGCAGGAACTCGCAAGACATTTTCGTCTTGCGAAGCAAGCCCATAGGGAAATTCGTTTTGCGAAGCGCCTCCAAAACGGAAAACCCTTTCGTCTAGCGGGTTTTCCGTCTTGCGAGGCGTTCGTCTTGCGGGGCACCACTGTATAGCTGGAAAGGGTGGCTAGCCAAAGATGTTACCAAACAGTGCCATGTAGGGATCTAGCATTTCTTGCATTTCTTAGCCAGCAACCTTTGTTTTTTCCCCATTTTTGTTATTGATTTCCCACATTTATCTCAAAATGACACAACAAAACACACAAAGAAAAACACACCACAATACAACCTTAAGCACTTCTTCCTCCCCCTGCACATCTGACTACAAAGGAACTTCTTGGTTGGTTAAACCACATTTTCTGTTTTTGGTTGGTCATGGCAAACATGTGGTTTCATAAACCAGGAAGTTTCCTCTGAGGCCAAGTGTGAGGAAAGAGGAAACATTTGAGTTCACAGCTCATTTATTTTTCAAGAAACCATACATCTGAGTCAGGCAATGTCTGATATCAACTGACTTCCCTGTCATGAATCTCTCGTATGGGGCAGTGATTTACAGGGCATAGGAACATACAGACTGTTTGTTTTTGGCCAGGATATGATCCTCAGAGGGCACTGAGTTGCTTTCAGAGTGATTTATCTGACTGTGAGGATCAAGAATCAGAGTAAATAAGGGACATTCTCTGCAGGACCTGGGAGAGTTCCTCCTGCAAAAGAATGGGGTTTTTAGCCAGTAGATGCAGAGCATGCAAATTGCACAATATCTGGTTCCCATGCATTTCTGAAACTCACCAGGCCTTGGTTGCCTTGAGGAAGAATTGTGTTACAGTGGTACCTCGCAAGACAAATGCCTCGTAAGATGAAAAACTCGCAAAACGAAATAGTTTTTCATTTTTTGAGCTGCTTCGCAAGACGGATTTCCCTATGGGCTTGCTTCACAAGACGAAAACGTCTTGCAAATTTGTTTCCTTTGTCTTGCAAGTTTGTTTCCTTTTTCTTAAAACCATGCATTCACTTCGAGGAGCAACTCATAGCACGCGGTGTGGTAGCCTTTTTTGAGGTTTTTGAAGACTTTGGTGATTTTTGAAGCTTTTCCAAAGTCCGTGCTTTGCAAGACGAAAAAATCGCAAGACGAAAAAACTCGCGGAACGAATTAATTTCGTCTTGCGAGGCACCACTGTATGTCAGATACCAGCTGACTTCCCTGTCATGAATCTTTCGTACGGGGCAGTGATTTACAGGGCATAGGAACGCACAGACTGTTTGTTTTTGGCCAGGATATGATCCTCAGAGGGCACTGAGTTGCTTTCAGAGTGATTTATCTGACTGTGAGGATCAAGAATCAGATTAAAAAGGGACATTCTCTGCAGGACCTGGGAGAGTTCCTCCTGCAAAAGAATGGGGTTTTTAGCCAGTAGATGCAGAGCATGCAAATTGCACAATATCTGGTTCCCATGCATTTCTGAAACTCACTAGGCCTTGGTTGCCTTGAGGAAGAATTGTGTTATGTCAGTATGACATAATATTTTTGTGGATTTTGTCTTTAGTTTATAAACTCCAGTTTTGCTGATTTAAGTAAGTTAAGAACTTTTTGGAGTAGAACTGAGGACTAAATGAGATGAGTAACTGATAACAACTCCCTGATACACAACTGTTGAAATAATGTTTCTCCAGTAAAAAGGGGAGCTTATCCATTAAAAAGCTTAGCTGGAACACATGGATGGCACCTTCTTAGTTCCAATTTGTTATGAAAATCTTGATTTTCCAGTAATGGTAAATGCAAGCAAATGACAACTTGGTGTCTGTTATGAAATCATTTAAAGAATAATGACAGTTTAGAGACCCCTATTCTAAGTAAATCTTTCGTGAATAGAAATTACAGGGGTAATTATGGAACAAAGCATATTATTCCAGCAAAGTAAATTATTATTTTACTTAGTAATATAGTTGAGACCATACTAGCATCTATTAACAAAACAAAAAAAAAAAAAAAAAAAAAAAGAAGATGCTCACAAAGATGGAAAATTCAGTATTCTGCTAAACATTTTCCTTTTAAAGCAGGTATGCATTCAGTAATAAAAAATGGATTTGTTTATCTGAAAACAACTAGACTTTGGAAAAGCTTTTGGTACTAATAGCTTCTTATATATAATTGCTGATACCTTGTTTTGATTGGGTAATGTTAATATCAAGTGACTTCTATGAGGGCCGGTCAGAAAATATTACATGTGGCATTTCCCGAATGGAAAGTACTAATTTTCTTCAGGATTTTGTATGGAGCTGCAGTTTTTTTAATTTACCCTTTTGGGCCAGAAATGAGTGAAAAACGTCAGCATGGCAAAACCTCCCTATTGCCAAGAGGTACAATAGTGTCCTATTACTCTCCCCAGCAATATTTTCCACTGATTGCTTATCCATGTCTTTTTCCACAGTCTCTGCCATCTTTGTCACTGCTACACCCTCTTTAGCAGACACCTTTGCTTTTTGCTTAACCAATGGCTACAGCTACATTTTTCCCCTGACATTTTTGTTCTCAGGCCCTTATAAGGCTGTATTTGCTGGCTATCTTGGTTTCTGCAGATGGTGTTATTTCTGCTGTGTTTTCTCAAACATTATCCTGTTTCTCACACTAGAATTTGAGTATACTTACACACTCTTCTTCTTTTTTCATTTTTGCCGATCATTAGAGATGTTGCTGTGGAAGAACTAAGCTTTCCAGATTGATATGAAGAACTTTACATGATGAATAAAATAAAAATGGCATCAGAAAAAAGGTAAGGGGATTGGGGGGAGATGCAGATGTTGTTTAATCTTACTTGCAGGATATTTTTTTTTCAACAGCTGGGTTTGTATTCCTTGAAGATAGCTTATAAATGAACACAAAGCCATCAGATGATTAAGAAAAATATTTTCCGTAATAGTTGGTGGCCTGTAATTATAAATATTATTTAGTTTTTATTGTGTAAATATAATTGTCGCTTTGATATTTTAATGAACTATACAAGTACCTATATGCTATCCATGTAATTTTACGATAACCCATTTTTTTATGTTTGAGCAAAACAAACCATGATCCCTGGTTTGGAGTAGGTACTAAGAGATTACGATGCAATCCATCAGTGGCTACAGATTCAAAGGGATCACAGTGGAAACTACGTCGGTGTTTGCGATAAACCTGTAACTAGCATTCACCATGATATGTGAACTGGGAGATTGGATTGGATCCAAGGGTTGCACGAGCAGATGGCTGCTCTTTTCATGTCCTTCCTTTCCCTACTGCTTTACATACCATATTTTTTGCTCTATAAGACTCACTTTTTCCCTCCTAAAAAGTAAGGGGAAATGTGTGTGCGTCTTATGCAGTGAATGCAGGCTGCGCAGCTATCCCAGAAGCCAGAACAGCAAGAGGGATTGCTGCTTTCACTGTGCAGCGATCCCTCTTGCTGTTCTGGCTTCTGAGATTCAGAATATTTTTTTTCTTGTTTTCCTCCTCCAAAAACTAGTCTTGTGGTCTGGTGCGTCTTATAGAGTGAAAAATACGGTACTTCACTTCTGGTTAGAAATTAGTGATGGCATCCTGTAAACTGACACTTACTGTGATCTTGCATGTGGGCTTATCAGTGGTTTGTGTTAGTAGTGAACACATGCTTAGAAGTTGCAGTTAGTCGTGATTTCACTTGTATATAATAAACGCAATGGAAATTGATTCACCTCTGTTGACATAATAGACTTCTGTGTGTACAATGGAACTTGCTCTTCTGTCTGCTCAAGCTCCCTGCACACCCTCAAAATCAACTCCAGATGGTTCAGATGTGTAGTGGGAGGAGAGGAAATGAAAGCTACTAGCCAGCTGCTAGAAAGGAGAGTGCTCTGGTTCTCAGGTCCTACTTGTGTCTGATTGGCCACTATGAGAATAGGGTGCTGGACCAAATGTTGGCCTGATCCAACAAGTTTTTCTTTTCTTATGTAAGAATGTAAGTGGGGCTTACATTATGCCAGTGGGACTAAGCACATGGAGCATTGGATCCATGTGCTTAAAATAATCTGAACTGCTCTACATATAAGTTATATAATACGTCATCCATTGAAGTGCCAGTTATTTTGGAATTGATACTTTGTGGGGCCATTCTTCACGCCATATATTTTTTAAGGAAACTTGTTTGCAAATAAATTTAAACATTTCTTATGCTTATTCCAGAATCATTTGATTGAATCCAATAAAACTCTCTGAGAGTGTGTAAACTCAGAGGAATTGTAGCCTTATGACACAACATGGTTTCCATGGTAACATCCTACGATGCAATTGTGTCTGGGTTGGACTCTAGAATAAGGTCACTATGTAAGAAATGGTTAAGCTGTAGGTTTGTAGCTTGGTCAAAGGCATTATTAGAGGAAATAATGCAAACATGAGGCGCAGCACTCGGATCCATATCAGAGTCAGGATGTTTAGACCACTTGGGAAGTGGGTAGGATCTGACAACTCCTCTCATCCTTGGCCTGTAGGAACTAATCCCCGGTGAGTGGAAAAGCCTGTGGAATGATGATAATACCAAGGGAAACATTCTTACTATTTATTTAACGTTTATTTATACTTACTATTTACTTAACATCTATTTTTGCTTCCAGCTGCTCAGTTTATTTTCATATCAGCCTTGAGAGTAGTTGGGATCTCCATAACAATTTATTTTAAGACTAGTCCTAACAGGGTATCTGTTTCCAGTTACTTAAGTTTTGCTGGTGCTCTAAGTATCCTAAAAGTAATTCTCTAGAAAATTCCTATTTCTTATACTATTAGCTGTTGGTCCTAAAACAAACTTCCATACATCACACAGAAGAGATTAATCTTTCTGAAAGATGTAATAAGAGAGAATGTTACTTCCTCTAAACTTTTAAAATATTTTGTCTTTAAATGTACAAAGCTGCACCCCGTTTTCAGAATAGGTTGCCTGTTTAAAACACCTCAACTCCACTCTCAGATTAATAATAATAATAATAATAAGTATTTACATATAGTTTGGAGGGTTTTTTTTCCAAAACACATCTACTTTTATATGGATGTCATCCTTCCAGATTGGTGGGCGGCTTTAATTGTGCAAGTGGCACATACAATTTTGTAATCAGGATTATGCCAGTTGTGCGAAGTTGCCAATTTTGACGTGATGTAGTAGAGCTTGGAACCTTGAGATAGCTTTTACCTGCTACACTGACCCTTGGTTATTTGAATGTGTGCCAGTGTATCAGTTTCTGTGTTGCTGCATGTTTTACTGCAGTATCTATGCAGGAGTACAGTGGTACTTCATGTTGCGTAACCTCCAGGTTATGCAGGAAACCCGGAAGTGGGTTTGCCACATGTGTGTGCGCAGAAGCAGTCCTTCGGTTACAAAATTTTCGGGATACAGCTGGGCCTCCAAAACAGATCCCATTTGTAACCGGAGGTACTTCTGTTTGTGGCTGCCTCTTACTAGAATAGTTTTGTGAATTTTTGATGAAGCTTATTTATACCCCAACCTCCACCAACTTCCTGGGGCATCTTACAAGTATTTGATTGAAATACAGCCATATGTCAGCAGGGATAGCCAGCACAGTACCCTCCAGATGTTGGTGGGCTCTGACTCCCTCTATCGCTGGCCATTGGCAACTCTTGCTGGGTTTGGCGAGAGTTGGAGTCCAACATCATCTGGAAGGCACGACATTGACAATGTCTATCTTAGAGCAACTTGGTGGTAAATACAGAATCATTTTCTAACTGCAGTTGAACTGTTTTCAAGCTGCTGAGCGAAGAATAGTAATTTATCATATCTTTGGTAAACCAGCAGTGGCAGTATTTATTAAACTAGTGCCATATACTTTTAGTTTTATTGCAGCTAACCATATTTCATTGTAATGTGTATAACAAATTGTCACTTGCTGTGTAAGCTAGCTGCATGGTAAGCTGACAAGCAGAATGGCTTATGGTGCCAGTTAAATGCAACAGGAGCATTTTGTCATTCTAGAAAGGCAATGGCAAAGGAAAGTTACATAACGATATCACTCCAAAAATAATGTGTGTACTTTTACCAGTGGAGTCACATTTTGGACGTCATTAATGGCTTAAAGATTGTGTTACACTGTAGATGCTTAGAGCTAAGTTGAGGTGTGTGTGTAAAAGTGTGTAAGAGATCCATGGCTGTTCTGAGCCCTGATAATGACTCAGTGGACTTGTTAGGAGTATTGCCATTTGAGCATTCCAGTAAATAAAATAATCTGTTTTCAGATAATCGGTCTAGAATTCATGACAACCTCATACTAACTCAATTGCTTAAAAATACCATTCTGGGTTGAAACTGATCTGTGAACATTGCAATGATTATCTCAATCTATGCAAAATCAACACTTCTTTCAAACCAACCAACCTAAAGTGCTATTTGTAACTAGTCCAGTGCAGCCCTGTCTACATGGATGATTTTGTGTATCTTCTTGCTTTAAAGCAAGGATGGGAAGCCTGTGATCCTCTATATTCACTCATTCCCAAGGAGTGAATATTGGCTAGGGCTGGTGAGAGTTGGGAGTCAGCAACAACTGGAGGGGGCAGCATGTGAGCCACCCCTGCCTTAAAGGCTACTGGCAAAGACACAGAGACATACGCCTAGCCTGACAAGGCAAAATGAATTTTGTCCTGAACTGGGGTGAGAGGAAGAGGTGAACACAGAGGTATTCTCACCTCCTGGATTTCAGATCGGGTAAAGCAAGATGTTAAGTGATATTGTTAGCATCATATACTTGAGTCTGCCCCTGATGTGAAATCCAGTTGGCCTATTTTAGTTTGAGAGTTTCAAAAGACAGCTGCCTCTGGATCCATGACAGAGAGTAGAATTACTTTCCTTTAAAATGAAAACATTTTACGTTATAAATATCCTTAATTAAATGTATTATAGAATGAAAAACATTGCTTAATCACATTCCTGCAGCTCAGTGTGGAAGCCAATGTAAATCACTGGGCTGCCTGATAAAGCTAAAATTTATTTGAATAAACTTCCACTTTTTTGCAGTTTATATTTCTTCTCTTGGGCTATGTTAAGGCTACATAATGGATTAATTAATGGACCTTTTGATACTAATCAGATCTGAAATTCTGCCAAGATGGGAAATTCTTGTTGTCTCAACTAGAGATGGTGTGAAAGTCTGTCTGAGGCTGGCTTGGAATAGAAACCAAGGTGTTAATAGGACCTGAATCCAAACCGGAAACAAGTGTTCAAATGTCTACCCTTCCTCTCCAGAGCTTTCAGGAATTCTTAGAAGATGAAGTTTCATGCCATCACCAGCACTCCCTCCCCTGCTTTTCGAAAGCAGCAGCAATGTCAAAAGGCAAAAGGGAGGATTTTTCTTTCCTGTTTTCCCATCAGAAATTCTGGGTGTAAAGGATTCTAGGATGGTAGCCCTGGCTGAGAGTGTGATGTCACAATGGATAACTGGGACTTGTGATTTATTTTCAGTTGCTGGAACCTTTAAAGCATGGGTCACCCAACTTTTTTGGACCAATGGATGCATCACAAATTTTGAGACGGTGTTGTGGGTGCCAGGTGGGTGTAGCATAACACCAAATGGCTGTGATAGGGTGGCATGGCATAACAGAAAATTGGAGAGAACAGTAATTGCTATTCCCCTGCCCCAACAACATCATGGTTATCAGTAGAAGTCGGCTTCTGGCCCTGATTGTGAACAGCTTAACTTGTTCAATTTCTGAGAAACCAGAGGCCTTTCTCCTGGGCATAGTCGGCCAATTGGTGCCAAAGAAGGATAGAACTTTCTTTATGTACGCTACAGCAGCAGCAAGAATACTCATCGCAAAGCATTGGAAGACACAAGATCTACCCACCTTGGAAGAATGGCAGATGCAAGTAATGGACTATATGGAAATGGCGGAAATGACTGGCAGAATCCGAGACCAGGGAGAAGAGTTGGTGGAAGAAGATTGGAGGAAATTTAAAATCTACTTACAGAAACATTGTAAAATTTTTGAATGTTGATGACATTGAAATGAAATGAAGGGGTTCTAGTAATAAAGTAAAGATTATGTAAGAATTGGACTGATGTTAGAAGAAGGTTCGAAATTAATGAATTTGCTGAATAAATTTTTAAGTGGAATACAAAAAAGGGAGGCGCGAGGAAGTCAGGAAAATAAGTTAACCAAAGAGGAGAAGATAAAAAAGAGGGATTTTTGTTTTTCTGTTTTCTTTTGTTCTTATGTTAATTGTTTCTATTTTTTGTATTTTTGTGTTTTTGTGTTTTTGTATTTTTTCTTGTGCTTTCTCTACTGTTTGCTTTACAACTTTTCTATTGTTAAAATTTAATAAAATATCATTAAAAAAAAAAAACTTGTTCAATTTCTGCTTCTCATACAGCCCTTAAAGGCACAAGGACCCTGTTTCTCCACAGTGTCAACCTTAAACGAAGACCAAGGCTACATTCTTACCTGAGAGTAATTAACTAATTATTAATTTTTGGATCATCACCCTAATGTTAAGCGTTCCTAAAATGCCACTCAGAAAAATGCCTGTCATATTAAAAGTGACAGTATCAAATAATAATAATAATAATAATAAATAATAATAATAATAATTTTATTTGCTCCAGTCTAACAAACAATTCTCGGATTCTGAGTTTGCTGTCGCAACTGGAAAAGATCAACACAGAATGTTTGGTGGAAGCTGACACTACCAGATATGTTACATCAAAAATTCTCCACCTGGCTCAGAGTCAAGGTAAATATTTGTACATTGAAATCAGCTTTTAAATGTATATGCACTTTACTCTTGAAAATATTCTGTATATAATATATGTATGTGATCCCATATGTCATGGTACATTGTTATGTTCTGATTGTAAATTGTAGTCAGTATGCTTGCACACATAGAACAAAACACTTTTTTTCTTGCTTAGAAGATGTAGTCACTCAGCTCAGGCTGGATGTAGACACATCAAAGAAGCGTTTCAGTTTAAAACGTTGTAAATTTAAACTGGGAAAACAAGTAGAGAAAAATGGGACTCCACATCGCCATTTGGTGGCACGATGTTATATCACATATATAACGCTTGCCTTTTCTTTACCAGTCTAGCTGAGTTCTCAGTATTTAAAAAGTTCCCTTTTTATAATGAGGTTCATTCCTAATAAGGGGACACGGGTGGCGCTGTGGGTAAAACCTCAGCGCCTAGGACTTGCCGATCATCAGGTCGTCGGTTCGAATCCCCGCGGCGGGGTGCGCTCCCATTGCTCGGTCCCAGCGCCTGCCAACCTAGCAGTTCGAAAGCACCTCCTGGTGCAAGTAGATAAATAGGGGCCGCTTACTAGCGGGAAGGTAAACGGCATTTCCGTGTGCTGTGCTGGCTCGCCAGATGCAGCTTGTCACGCTGACCACGTGACCCGGAAGTGTCTACGGACAGCGCTGGCCCCTGGCCTCTTAAGTGAGATGGGCGCACAACCCTAGAGTCGGACACAATTGGCCCGTACGGACAGGGGTACCTTTACCTTTACCTCATTCCTAATATTAGTCTTCTTTTACTTTAATTTCTGTTGATGCAGATAGGTAGGAATTATTACATTGTTAAAAGGAATAATTTCAAGCATCTGGTATTTTTGCAATGTAGATTGTTATTTATTAATTAAAGTAATCACCATTGGGGATTAAAAACATTTTTTTACTATTGAACTTTATGCTTTTCAGCAGCTACTATCTGGTTGCCCACATTTGAAATTAATTTCCTGGTTTATCAAGTTCTCACATGTATTTAACTTTCAGAAAAAATCAGGAAGGAAATGACTGCAAAAGGTTCAACTGGAATAGAAGTTATTCTGTCAACTTTAGAGGTACTATTTTTATTTTAAAAACTAATTTATGGTAAAATAGTGGGTCGGTATGACTTAAGTTTCTTGCACAGTTTGAATTTCTAAAGTTTGCTTCTCAGTCAGAGTAGTCACTCTGTTCACTGGATTTTCATGTTTGGGATAGAGTAAGAAGTTTGTTACTTTCCTTTAAAGTAGATGTTAGAGATTTTAGCTATAGCAAATTCTTTTTAAATTAAGGATTCAAAACTCAACACAAAGTTGATGGTGTCCCAAAGTAGTGGCATTTAAAAGAATTGATACTTTTGGTTAATTGGCCAGTGCCACTGTTAAGATGTGATTTGAAAACCTAGTGTAGGGCATTGATGTCAGAGATAGAGCTATCATTTTTTATATCTAAAACAGGCATAGGCAAACTCTGGCCCTCCAGATGTTTGGGACTACAATTCCCATCATCCATAACTAACAGGACCAGTGGTAAAGGATGATGGGAATTGTAGTTCCAAACATCTGGAAGGCTGGAGTTTGCCTATGCCTGATCTAAAATATTACTGAATGTTCATGGTCCTGATTCTGGAATTTTTGTACTTTTTCAAGCTTTAAGTCAAAGGAAGGGAATGTGTGGCCCTCCAGATGTTGTTAGACTTTAGCTGCCATAATGCCTAACCATTGACCACAATGGTGGAGCAGATGGGAGTTGTGAGGGCACTAGGATCCCCATTCCAGTGCTTTAAGAATGCATGTTTGTATATATGTATCATGAAAGGTATAATATGATAACTAAGAAATACTCTGTTCATTTCAGAATACCCGAGATCTTCAGACTACACTAAATATTTTGAACATCCTAAATGAGCTGGTGGCAGCAGGTGTGTTTTTATATTGAATTGCAAATTTGTAACATCTGTCTAGGCTTGTAGTGTGTTTTATCTAATAAATGTGAATTGTTATAGTCTTAGATAGTTTAGAAACACTTACATAGCTAAGGTTTTCTGCCATAAAGATAATAAATACTTCATGTGGCCTTTTATATATGACCGGCCTTATACATGTAACCTTATACTTGTGACTATATTATTAAAAAGTAAGAGTTGGTAGTAAAATCTGAATACCTTAGCATTGCTACTAATGGCTCACGTTCTATTTTTAGGCAGTAGCAGAAGGACAAGTGTTCTTGTTTCTAGAGGAGGGACACAGATTTTACTGCAATTGCTTGTGAATGTCAGCAAAGATTCCCCTCCAAATGAAGAATTAATGGTGCTGCTTCATTCTCTTCTTGCAAAAATTGGCCCAAAAGGTAAGTCAAACCTAACTAAAATACTCTTGCATATGTTGTCTTTGTGGAGCTGCCGTCGTGTGGCTTTCCCAGGCTCAGAACCCCTGCAAAAAAATAACTCATTCTGCTACTGGCACTGTTCAATAAAAGCTGTGACTGCTTCTTCTGCAGGTCTGTTCTAAGGATTAGCAGATAGTGACAACACTTTGTTTTTCACTTTGATTGTGTTCAGGACTGGACACACAATGCAAACTGGGCTTAGTTCCCTCCCCACAAAACTGCACCCTGCCATTGGAAGAACAGTGGTAGATCTGAGTGGGGAGGCGCCAACATCTCGCTCTCCTTCCAGTGGCTACTGCAGGTGTGATACCGTTTGTATGCAGCGAGATTGTGTAATGGAAGGGGGGAAATGGATAGCAAGGTGGGAAAATAAACTGAAGGTACTCTAATTTAACCACATGGCTATGAAGGAGGCTTTCAAATTCATACGGGGAACAGTTTTGGCAAGCTAAAGCTAAACTGGGGGCCACTTGAGGCACCTGAATTAGTAAATTGGTTCTTGTATCATTTGCACAGATTGGCTGTAGGTTGTGCAGCTCTCTTTTCCCAAAAAGTCCATGGCCAGGAATTGAATCTTGGGCCTCTGCTTAGCTTGGACTGTTCTACTGAGCAATAGCCCTATGTAGGGCCTTCTTGGTACCAAACTATGTTACTGAGATCAACCCATGCACGGGGCTGGAAGGGAAACAAATCAAGTGAATATTGTTCAGAGACTAACATGAACTTCTCTTCCACCTTCTGTGGTTAATTCATTGTCCTGTGCTGTGTGATTTGTGGGTTTTGTCACGGCAGTCTCCCTGTTTTGGTTGCCAGTTTGTTTCTTGGTTCAGTTCAGTCATTCACATCAATGTTTAAAGCCCTGTATAACGTAGACACCCAAATATCTGAAAGATGAGCCCCTAATGGGGCTTGTGTAGTAGTTCCACCACCCCAAAAATTGCAGGGAATGGTGGCCGAGGAGAAGTATATATATGTGGTAGACCCTAAATTGTGGACCGTCCCTCTACACTGAGGTGTGTCTACCACCTTCATTATTCAGCTTCTGCTATGTGCTGAAGATGCATGTCTTTACTAAGGTCATTGTAACCTACCCTGGATCTTATGGTGGAAAGGCAGGAAATTTTATAAATAAGAAAATAAGTACTGCCGTTTTTTAATCTAAAAAGCTGTGGCCAGCTAACCCCCACCCCAAATTATAGTTTTCATGGGTTCTAATATTGCTGCTGTTCCTTTTGAATTTCCAGATAAAAAATTTGGAGTAAAAGCCAGAGTTAATGGTGCTTTAAATATAACTCTTAACCTAGTGAAACAGAACTTGCAGAATCAAAGGTTAATATTACCTTGTCTCCAAGTTTTACGAGTCTACTCAACTAATTGTAAGTACCACGACATTCTTCTCTCAGTGTATCTTAGTTTACAAAGATGTTTAATATGAAAGATCAAAGGACCTTCATCTCCCATTTACATTAGTGCTGAAAGCTAATAGGCATTCTATTTTCTTATAAAAATCTGTATGTTGGCTTTCTAACTCCTGAGCATGGAATGTTGCTGAGTGGGTATGTAGATCTAGCAGTTTTAGTGGTAGAGAAAGACAGATTTTGCCAGCCTTAAAGTTCAGTTCTGCACATGTGTACTTTTGCCCCATTGAATTCAATTTTATATACAGCCTCCATCTTAGTTAAATGTTGAATTGCTAACATTAACCATACTTAATGATAACCAGGATTCCCTTGAAGATTTGCCAGCAAACTTGCACTAGTGTTAGCCATTATTAATTTACTGCCAACGTACCCCTCAAGAGTGGTTAAGGACAAGGGGAATTCAGTAACAGGAGGAGAGGGACTTAGAATTAAGATTCTTTTGGCCCAGTGCCTTAATCACAATTAAGCAAGAATTGTGGCTTAGCATAGTAAAATTTCCAGAAATGCTGAAGCTGTGAAAAAAAGTTTTTCCCTAAAGGGAAAAATTTTTTTGGGGGGGAAATGGAAGTATATTCAATGCTTACTTTCATATAGGCCTAAATGGGGTGATACTACATTTAACAACGTAAGATGCCTCTGTGAGGAGGCATTAGTGAAAGTGTGCTTCTGTGAGTGCTTGCAAGAGGTCCTGCCATCAAGAAACAGGGTGAGGCTGGAGGTGCACTGCCTCTCTCATCATACAACGATGAAGCAGAAGTGCTGAGAAGGAAGTGTGGGCCTGGGGGCAAAAGACAGGGTGAGGATGTAGGAGGAGGTGGGGCTGCAGGAAAAGCCTTATAGGCTCTGACGCTTGCTATAGGAGCATATTTGGGCATGGGCTAAGTAGGATCGTGTTAACCTCAATTCCTAAAAGCCAGGTGGAAGGCTGCTGGGGTGAATACAGGAGGATCGTAATGAGGGAAGGAGGTGTAGTGATTTCTATGCTAACTGCAGCGATAAGCCTCAAGGAAGTGGGGAACCTAAGCACAGGAAGATAGGAGATGCCTATAGGAGGGTCCCATGTTGAAGTGGAGGGACGCGAGTGGCGCTATGATCTAAACCACAGAGCCTAGGGCTTGCCGATTGGAAGGTCAGCGGTTCAAATCCCCGCAACGGGATGAGCTCCTGTTGCTCGGTCCCTGCTCCTGCCAACCTAGCAGTTCGAAAGCATGTCCAAGTGCAAGTAGATAAATAGGTACCGATCTGGTGGGAAGGTAAACGGTGTTTCCATGCGCTGCTCTGGTTCGCCAGAAGTGGGTTAGTCATGCTTGCCACATGACCCGGAAGCTGTCTGCGGACAAATGCCAGCTCCCTTGGCTTATAGAGTGAGATGCGCACACAACCCCAGAGTCATCCGCGACTGGACCTAAGAATCAGGGGTCCCTTTACCTTTACCTATGTTGAAGTGGGCTGCAGAGTTCTGAAAACAAATGACTTAACCATGTCTTCTCTGAAGCAAGAGTGGCTTGGTGTTCTGAAGAACTTCAAGGGGACAGAGCAACCCTAAGTTACTTATAGCTTAGCATAGAGCATTGCTCTGTAACATAAATATGCCAAATGCAATCTTGTGCATGCTTACTCAAAAGCAAGTCCTACTCTGGAGCATGCTCCTAAGTAAGCAGACATAGAATTGCATGCTCAAAAACATAAATGCCTTAGTTTTATGCAAGTTGCAGATACCTGATGCTGGAGAGCCAATCTTGTACGTTAAAATTAGCTTGTGATGTCATTTTAAAAAAACCCTGCCTACCTAGCAACCAGCTGACATCACTCCTATGGGTGATGGATGGGGGGGGCAGACCTATTAATTTAAATAGGTCTACTCTAAGCATGAATAACATGGGACGCAGCAGCTTACCTTTTTAATGCACTCATTCCAAAAGGGGGAAAAAATTCATAGGAAGTTACTTTCAGTTCCCCAAAATTGCCAATTTTTATGTTGGGAAAATGTCCTTAGAAATAATGGAAGAAACCTGTCCCCACTCCCCCTGCCCAAAAAATCCAGTTTTTTCCCTGGGGTTAAAATCTCCAGAGTCCAGTTATATTTGTAACAGCCCTAAAAGTAAATGTTGCTTACCAGTTCTGAACACATTCTTAGGCATTCTTAAGCTGTGCAGGTCTTTTAAGGATGCATGGGAAAACCTCTCCGATCATAGAAATGTTGAGAGTAGGTAGTGAACAAATGCACTGAAGTAGTGTAGTTTGCCAACTCTTGTGCCGTACAGTGGTACCTTGATTCTCAAACTTAATCCGTTCCAGAAGTCTGTTCCAAAACCAATGCATTCTAAAACTAAGGCGCGCTTTCCCATAAAAAGTAATGCAAAATGGATTAATCCATTCCAGACTTTTAAAAACAACCATTGGTCCATAAAATGAAAGCAATAATCAATGTACTGTACTATAGAATAAATAAGACAGTATTGTAGTAGATAAAAATTAAAATTATTGTTTTTTCTTACCTGCACTGATGATAGTCATTGTTTGGATGGGGGGGCTTTTATCCATTTCCACAGTCACAGAATCAGTCAGTCAATCAATCAATCAATCAATCAGTAGCTGAACTGGGTTCCACACAGTCACAAAAACAAATTAATCAAAAAAGCCTCCAAAAACAAAACAAAAACACACACAAAATAAATAGCAAAAACAAAAGCGCCAAACTTAAACCATTCTGGAGGTCCATTTGACTTCCGAAATGTTCAAAAACCAAGGCACAGGTTCTGATAGGTGCAGGTGCTCTGGAAACAATAGCCAACAGGCGCATATCTGCAAAACGTAGTTAACATTCCAGTGTAATAGCAGATGTTCCTCATTAGAGTTTATACATATAATTAGCATTTAGGTATCCTGAAACTTCACTAGACATGTGCATACAGAATTTCAAGTTGAATGCTTAGTTTTGGGATTTTTATGCTAAGTTGGTGAAATATAAATAGGTAAGATGGTGTTTTGGTTATATTTGCATTGGTTATAT
The DNA here is from genome assembly GCF_964252035.2 of Podarcis erhardii. Lineage (NCBI taxonomy): Eukaryota > Metazoa > Chordata > Lepidosauria > Squamata > Lacertidae > Podarcis > Podarcis erhardii. The sequence goes on along the minus strand of NC_138501.1, from coordinate 7,254,231 downwards.
TTGCCTTGCTTCAAGTGTAAGCATTTATATCTATAACTTTGCACTTTGGTTTAACTTTTTAAATAAAATTTCAGCTGTAAATGCTGTATCCTTGGGCAGGAATGGACTCGTGGAATTGATATTTAAGATAATTGGTCCTTTTAGCAAAAAGAACACAAGTCTTATGAAGTGAGTAGAAAATCTGATTATTTTCTTTTTAAATATTGTGGACCGTATTTATTTTAATACTTCTTCTGTTTTGTGCTGCTGTTTTGTTAACTTTGACATTTGTTCGTTTTCTAGTTTTGTTTTGCAACTTTAATGTAAATTGCACCCGATTTAATTGTGATACTTTTTGTAACCCACCCTGGGGTCATTTGGTGAAGAGTGGGATGTAAGTACAACCAGTAGATAAATAAAACCCAGCAGTTGTGGTGGGGAGGAGATTGTGATTTGTGTGAGTAAGTTGAAGTCATTTTGCTAAACGAATCTTTGAAAACAATTGAATTGATTCACCTCTGTTTTCAAGTATTTGTCCTTGAGACTTAATATACTGAAATAGCCTATCTACTGCTTTCATAGGCCACAATCCAGAGAACCATGTGACTTGTTCTGTGAGCCCTACAGGGGTTTGGGTTTTCTCCCCCCACAAGCTCCTTCTAGCAAGAACCAGCACCTGATACATTCACAGAACTAAGGAAGAATGAATTGACGATAACATAAATGCATCAGACAATCTATTTTTAACATCTTAATTCTTAATTACGTACCCAAAAGACATGCAGCCTGATCATTTGCACATATATTTTGAATTAAGGCCCACAGATTTCCATGAGATTACCTAAGTTCTTTCAAAACGGGTAGAAAACTTTTAGCCCACAGGTGGCCCTCCCCATCCTGTCTGTGGCCGCCTCTCCTCTGCCCTGTCATCCCATGTGCTAACTAAGCTTTAAAAAACTTCCGCTGTGCTGAATTTTTTTGGGGGGGGGGCAAGGAGGGGAGGCGTGGCAGCTGGGAAAACATGGTGAGTATAAATGTGATCTGTGCCCTGTTTTTGTGCATATTAGCCAATCAACTCACGCTACCCCAAAGATACTTGCTGTTGCAGGTAGACCAAACTTGTGGAATATAAAACAAATTAAAATGGCTTTGAATTAATATTCATTTTCAACACATTATCATGTTTAGGATTGCAGTCACATGCAGAGTTAGGATGCTTATCAATGATCAGGAATGTTACCTAAATCTAACAGTGTGTCTGTTTTTTTGTTTGTTTGTTTATATTTATATTCATATTCACAGAGTTGCTTTAGACACCCTTGCTGCATTGCTAAAATCAAGTAAGTGTGTGCCTTAATATTTCAGAAGATATGGAATGTGAGCAGATTAAAATATGTTTTGCTGGCAATCACCCTGTGTTTACACAGGTAAAACTGAAAATAAACATTTTAAAGATTGCAGCTTAGTAGTCAGTACTGTATTGTGCATTGAAAGACTCAGCAATTCCGTGATTATTATATCAGTGAGCTGTTCTGATGAGGGAATAGAACAAAATATGCAGAAAATGCATGCATCTGTTGGGCACACTTTGGATTAATCTCTGTTTTGCAGTACTCATCATGCTATTTGGAATTGCTTCCAATATCTATTTTTATTGATTGAGGGTTATTAAAAATTGCAGTTTGTTTCCTAAACTTTCTCCAGTTTGTTCAGAAATGTATACATTCACCCTGGCTTTCCATTTTAATTTTCCAACACTGTGAGTTAGGTTGGGATGAAAGAACGTTAGATGGTGCTAAGGCACCCAGCGAGTTTAATAGCCTAAATGGGAATTTGATTCAGGTGTCCCCAGTCTAAGTCTAGTACTCTGATAGCTACCCCACATTGACTTCTGTATGTAATAACTGTTCATGGCTATAGCTTGGTATGGGCGGATAAGTCTATTTCTTGTCTGTGCCAATTTTGCATATGTTCATACGTCCATTCCATCCTGTTCTCACATCAATCAGCAAAGATTTTTTTTAAAGCATATGTAGGGGAGGAAATATTTAAGTGCATATTTTATTACAAGATAATCTCAGTGTATGCATTTCTAAATGTATTTTATCATAAAAGACATTTTTTTTAAAAAAAGATTTACATTTTTTGGTACATTTTGGCATGTTGTTACTGCTTATAGTTTCTTGAGATCTCTTGATTTCCCCCCTGCCCCTCCAAGAAACAAATGCAAGGAAAGCCGTAGACAGAGGCTATGTCCAAGTGCTTTTGACAATTTACGTCGACTGGCATCGGCATGATAGTCGGCATAGACATATGTTGATCCGCAAAGGCATCTTGCAGTCTATAAAGAGCATTACGAACATCAAGTTGGGAAGGAAAGCATTCATTGATGTCAATGGGATGAAAATTCTGTACAACACTTCACAAGTAAGTGTTTAAAAAGCTTATATTACTATGAATGCGCAGCGAAGCATATTTATATGTACCATTAAGATGGTAATACAAAGTTGCCTGTGTGCATGTCCCAATACGTGGGTAAAATCGTAAAAGTTGTATTATTGCTCTTCTTCACCAACTGAAAAATCATCATACTTCACAGGAAATGCATTCAATCTCATCCACTACTTTTGACATTATAAATTTAAATTAAGCTGTACTTGACAGTTCATTACCCAATCACTTCATCTCTTAACAATTGATATCCCTGTTCTGTATTAATCTGTTTAGTCCTCTATGAATCTTTATTATCACTGTCAAGGAATCATGCTCAAAAAAAGAGGGGTGGTGGATTTTGAGAAAGGGAAGAAGTACACACAGAGAAGGTACACTAAAAAAATCTTTAAAAGCTATTTTTAAAAAATTGTATCTTAGAAAGGGTTAGTGCGTAACTTCAGATAGTTTTTGAGGGAGACTCAGATTGAGATTTAAACCAATTGGAGACAAAAAAACGATTACAATGTATTGTACCTTAAAAGTCGAACAGAATCCGTTCTGGAAGTACATTTGACTTCCAAAGCATGGCTTCCGATTGGCTGCAGAAAGGTCCTGCGGCCAATTGGAAGCCACAGAAGCCCCATTGGATGTTTGGCTTCCAAAAGAATGTTCAAAAACTGGAACAGTCATTTCCAGGTTTCGATCTTTTGGGAGCCAATTTGTTCAGGAGCCAAGGCATTTGAGATCCAAGGTACGACTACTTAAAAGCAGTATGATAGCATCAATGTCTGCAGTGTTCTTGGTGCTAAGGCTGAACCAGCCCACCTCTATCTACTGCCAAATGCAGCAGCAGAATGAAATGCAAAAATCTGCTGAATGTTATGCCAGTTCTTCCCTCAATCTTCTTGGGAGCAGATTCTACACCTGTGCTGCTATTGATTTGTTCCAAACTGAATTATGACGTTCTAGTTTTTACAGTTATGCAAGGCCATTTGTCTTGAAATTGGATTGTGTACATTATTGGGTACTTGACCTACTTGAAGTTGGTTAATGTACGTAATCAGGAATTTGATCATAGACTATTTGCAGAAGCATTTGAACCAAGACTGAACATATGTCCTTTGCAACATTTTGCAGTATGTTGGTAAACTGCAGTCATTCTTGAACATCCCACTTGGGATGTTATTCTCTAGTGGAAAAACTTCCTTGCTGCTTGAACTTTGATTTTAATTCCATTAACAGTTGTGCTTCAGTGATTCCAGCATCTCTATCTTGCATCAGGAGGACATGAGATTTACCTTGTTCTTTCCCAACTTCCTTGGGCTATGGCGCCCTTTGAACTTGAGCAGTAGTTCATGAATGTTGTTCATTTCACTAGAGTTATGCTACAATTTTTACTGATAACTCCAAGCCCCACGGTTATGTGGCAGTTAGCAGTTTCCAGTTAGCAGTTATGTGTCACTGAAATTTGGGTTGGTAGTTCCTATACAGGGAGCTGTATCCCTGTATGTGTTGCACAGGCACCAAATTTATATATTTTTCCAACACTTACTGAAAACTTTCTTTTTTTCTCAGGCTTTGATTAGACTGCATTTTATCTCCATTCTAAGTTTATTATATACTTAAGTTTGTGATTTATATCTGTAATTGTCTTTTATTGTATTCTGTATATTGCCTATGTGAACTGCTTAGATCAGGCATGGCTAAACCTGGCCCTCCAGATGTTTTGGGACTACAACTCCCATCATCCCTAGCTAACAGGACCAGTGGCCAGGGATGATGGGAATTGTAGTCCCAAAACATCTGGAGGGCCAAGCTTGGCCATGCCTGGCTTAGATCATTTGAAGGTATGTGTATATTAATAATGACAATACATAATCAAGACAAATATTCCATCATAAAATGAAGAGATTTCTTCAAGAGTTCCTATTCCTAGCATTTTACCACAGTAGAACTATAGTGCACAAACAGTGAAATTATTTGACATGCAGTGCTTTGTTTTATAATGCTTGTTTATTGTACTAGGAATGCCTTGCGGTAAGGACGCTTGATCCACTGGTCAACACATCCAGTCTAATCATGAGAAAATGTTATCCTAAAAACCGTCTTCCACTGCCAACCATTAAAAGTGCTTTCCATTTCCAACTACCTGTCATCCCTGTTAATGGTCCAGTGTATCAGCTGTATAGTTTGCCTCCTGAAGGTATGCTTAATTTTGAAACATCATGGTCTTGTGTATATCTGCTTTCCTATGAGAATTAGGGAAAAGCATAGACACAGAAGCTTACAATTATCTGGTTGTTCTAGCAGCCTACTATTGAAGTCATAATACTACACAGTTCAATGCAGAATGTCATGTTGTTGTTTTTTTAAAAAAACCAACAACCTTATATCCCCCTTTTAAAGAAAAGATTATATATTTAGATGATTGAAATTTATGCCTCATAAATAGGAGACCAAAATGTGACACCTCAGTTTTCATTTTGATTAAGTAAAATCAAAAACACAAAGATAAATTCTGCAGCAAAGTTTGTTGCCTTTTGAAATCTTTAGAATGTATAACAAGCCTGACAGATCCAAAAGAATGAGTCTGAAAATGTGTGCTGTATATCCTGAATTCATTTTATTAATCCAGCATTCAAAACATTAAAATTATAATTTGCTTGTGTATCTCAGAAGTGAAAGTACTTTCATACTTCATCCACTTAAGGTTTGAAGTTGACAATGAATGGGTGCATTGGGGAGTATGGTCTAGTGTACAGCCATGTGTACGGTCTTCTTGAAGTGTATCTAAAATAAAAAGTTGTGCTGCCATTCATGAATTGAAGACATACACTTTGGTAGAAATGGTGGGCATGGAATGGGTTAAGCCCACAGGCTATTTTTCTCAAAAATACAACTTTTCCTGAATCTGCATTGCATGCATGCATGCACACATACATAATTTTCTTTGCATGCCACCTTTCCCTAGTTCAAACTATGTTCAAGGTGGCTTATAACCTGAAAAACATTTACATAATTACAAATATAACAAATGCAGTCCTAAACAATAAATAAAACACATCAAAATGTACAGAACCAAATTGAACAATTTTCACTAAACATAAAGATACCAAAAAAATAAATAAGTAACAACAACCACCACCTCCCGCAACACACTCCCTGAAGCATTACCCCAGCCCAAGAGTCTGGTTAGCAATCCTCAGCTTTTGTAGCTGGAGTCAGTCCGGGCCCCTCCCTCCCAGGCCAGGTGGAAAAAGGCCTGCAAGGCAGGGAGCAGGTCTTCCAGGAATCACAACCAATGCAGGTTTTGGAGCATGCTTTTGTCAAGATAAATGTAATTCCACCCTTAAAAGGCCTTGCTCTAAAACTGCCGAATTTGTTCATATTTAAATAATCCTGTATAGGAACAGTTACATAAGCCAGCATTCTATTCTGTACTCCCCTGGGCTTCTACTTGAGGTGCCTTATTCAAGGATGCTGGAGTGCCTCAGAAGGACAAAAACTACCAGATTTCTTTCTACTCTCTGGATGATACAGAGAACAACTTTTGATAGCTTGCATAGCCTTAGCTGTCCTGTTCTACCTTACATTGTTCATGTCCTCTTATGTGTAACAGATTTGTTTCTGTAACATTGAGAATCTGTGTAATTACATATGCAGCATTTGGGCTCATTTAATTTCATAAGTAGTATTAGGTTTCAGTTGGAGAGTGAAAAGTTTCACATGCATCATTTCTTTTCTGGGATGTACATGTTGTAGAAAACGTACATCTGCCCTACTTATAGAGCATTTTATATCACAGTGGATGACGTAGTAGATGAAAGTGATGACAATGAAGACGCCGAAACAGAGTCTGAGATTGAAAATGATAATGAAGATGACATAGATTTTAAGGTTAGTGGAACTGAGGGCATACTACTCAGATATTGTGCAGTTATTTTCATTAGCCTTCAGAAAAATTGCTTGTGTGTGCATCAAATCATAAATATGCTTGTTTTTCAAATCATAAATATGCTTGTGAATTAATTGTAAAAACAGTCGGGGAAGGGACAGGTGTTGCATTGTCTTGTTTCAAGCAAAGCATTTTGAAAATGCGCGTTGAGCCAGCAATATAACAGCAGACGATAATTAATACCTTCGATGTACTACGCTATTGTAAGTTCTACTGCGGAGATTGTAGTATGGTTTTGGTTATGTAATCCTAGACCAAGCTGGATGGAAGTTGGTTTTATCGTTTTTTCCATTTTCTTTTCTGTTCTTGTGAATCCTGTTTTTTACTATCTTTTTTTTTCTTTCTTTGTTACTACTTTTTTCTAAATAAAATTAAAAAATAAATAAATGAAAATGCGCGTTGAGCCATTTGTCTGAACTCTCAATGTGTGGATAGGGGGTAGTGATATATACATGGAAGCCACAACCCAACATCATTGTGCATATTAGCCCCCCCGTCTCCAACCATCCCCATACTGTGTGACAAAGGAAGCTTCTCTTCTCTTCATTTGATCATTATCTGTGTATATTTTTCCTCACAATACATCACAACACTTCCAACAAATCAGGGCATTAACCAGTATGTTAGCATCTTGTTGTAAAATCCTTTCAATGGGTTGAACGGAGGAAGATTCCTTCTATTGGGATCCATTCCAGTATCAGCTTACCAGTCAATAAGAGCTTTTGTGTATTTTCTCTTGAGGTGCAAAAGAACCTTATTTGCAGCATGAAGAAAATACTAGACATTCTCAGTAACCTTAAACTGGAAATTGTATCATGTATCCCTTATTACATTGTCGTCTTTATGAGGATATACGTTTGACTTTTATAACACCTGTGTTGCAAAAGTCTAGGAAAGAATCGGAATACCATAGTTTAAAACTACTGCTAGAGGACAAGAATCCCAAGACTACATTAAATGTAGCTAAATTCTGTGCGTTTGCAATCAATCGCAGGAAGCAAGTGGCAGCCCATAATGACCAAACCCCCAAATGTTAATTACAGGGGGCACGCTAACAATTAATTTTTAATTTTTATATTTAAATCCTTGTTATATTCATATTGTCTCTTGTATTTTTGATATTTTTTATGCTCTGTGATATTGTGTGTGTTGACGCTGGTCTGTGACCGTATTAATAAATTCATTCATTCATGTATCTTTTAGTAATGCAAGTTCACTTCCTCCCCTACAGAATGATGACATAGAGACTGATATCAACAAACTGAAACCAAAGCAGGAATTGGGGCGATCAGTGGAAGATCTGAAAATGTATGAACAGTTCTTCCCAGAACTTATAGAGGACTTTCAGGTACAGACATTGATATCTTTAAAGAATAATAATAATAAAAGCATAGTTTAGGAGTCTTGCTAAGATGCGTTTTATTTGGCTGCTACTTCTATTGAAACACAAATCAGCATTCAAAGCTTGCAGAGTTGCTATTCAAACAACTGAACTGAAGAAAGAAAATGAATTGCCACAGTAAGTACAAGCAGAAACCATTTTAGGTGTGTCCAGTTGACGCAAGATTGCTGACATGCAGGCCCTTTGGTACCCAGAAGAAGGCAGAGTGGGGTGTGCTTATTCACGCTCCACCGATGCTTGCAGGGGCCAGGAACAGAACCCCCACATGAATTGGTTGCCACCTGTAAATAAACCTGCACATTTCTGTAAGTTAAAGTGGAGATCTTAAGGCAGGGATAGTCTGTGTGATGCCCTTCAGATCTTGATTGACTTCAACTCCCCATCAGCCCCACTTAGCAGGGCCAGTGGTCAGGGATGGTGGGAGCTGGAGTCAGAAACATCTGGAGGGAACAGCATCTGCCTTTGCCCGTAAGCTGTTAGAATGCCTCCTTTGTTGGCAGGAAGGAATATGGTTACCGTTGGGTTGGAGCTTCCCCAAGATCTGGTTTTCAACACCAAAGATTATCAAAAAGACCGGCAGAGGGGACATGAAAGAGACTTGAGAGCCTCGGACTTAAGATCTCCAGGTTGATGGTTTTTCGAGATTGACGGAACTATTGCCAGGGGCCGAAACCAGGGAGGGGATCTGGTGGAAGAAAATTGGGAATTTAAAGTGTATATAATATAATTTGTTTTTTCTTTTCTTTTAATGAGAGATGGGAAAATCATGGAATGGAATCTTTTTTGACCCTAGGGGAAACGTTTTAAGAATAAGTACAGATATATAAGTTTTAATGAGAAATAAGATTAAATAAAGTAAAAGCGGATGGTTACTTGGTGAAGGAAAGAATGGAAAATTATAGTATATTAAGATAAACTACTAAAAAATTATAGTATATTAAGATAAGACTACTTAATATAGTATATTAAGATATAGTATATTAAGGATAAAAATAAGATGAAGGATTTGCTGAAATATCAATATGAACAAAGAGGGAAATTTTAGTATGCTAAGTTAAATTATTAGGATAAAAACAAAGCTGGAAGGATTTGCTGGAATATCTAATTGAATTAGAATACAAAAATGGGAGGCGTGAGGAAGTCAAGGAAACAAGTGAATGTAACTAAGTGAGTTAAAGGTTTGACTTGTTTTTTACTTCTTTTTTCTGTTTTTTCTGTTTTTTTTCTTTTTATATGTACTGTTTTTTCTTGTTTTTTCTTCGATTGTTATCTTTTTATTTTTTTTCTGTAACCTTTAAAATCTTAATAAAAATTCATTAAAAAAAATATATAGAATGCCTCTTTTGACACTTCCTTAGCATACTCCTCCTTTTTCTTCATAACATTGCTCACTTTCTACTCATCTGATTTCAGATGAGAAAAACACCTAATTAGACCTCCCTTTTTCTTTTGCTGCTACCCTTTCATCTTCCCTACGTGACTCCTTGAATGAATGGCCTTCACTTAATGGAATGCACTGTAACCAAGATTTCTAATAACCCCTTTCCAGCTAATTGTTTCTTCTCAGCACTCCTTCAGCTATCTGCTGCTTTTGTTAATTTGTTAATTATGTCTTTGGTTTCTGTGACACTTTTTCTTCCTGCTTCTCTCGATGTCTTTCTGAGTGCTGTCCCTTTCTGATGATTTCCCCTACTTTAACTATCTTTTGACCTTATTTTTCCATTTTGTTCCTATGGCTTCACCAAGCACTTTTATATTGCTGACTCTTTCTTTTTCTCTCCACTTCTTTTTCATCCCCTGTCCTATTTCACATCTTACTGGAAGCGGCTCCTGAGTGAATTTTTAAATCTAAAGATAACAAACTGATCTTGCCAATGGTGGGGCTCTTCATGTCCTGCCAAAGTCCAGCATACCCTTGGCTGTCAGACTCAGAGATATTATCTTTCCCTGAATGTAGCCTGTTTTCAGGATCTACTCTTTTCCTTCTCGGAAATGAGCCCGGCCTTGGCTGGGGAGGGCGGGGTATAAATAAAAATTATTATTATTATTATTATTATTATTATTATTATTATTATTATTAGTAAGATAAGATATTTGCTATTTGTACCTATTGCTAAATTGTTCCTTATGCTTGTAAAGTGATTCCTTTTCCATTTCTGCATTAGTGTGTAAGCTCTTTAGAAATACATCTCTAGTCTCATTTTTTTCACATTCTGGTTGTTCTTGCAAACAAGTTCACCTGCATTTGGCTCCTCCTTTTTTATTCTGCTTCTAGGTTTTCTGCTGCTGTTACCTGGAAGTTTCTCCCTTCTGATTCATTCTTCCACTTTTGAAAACTTAAGACTGTAAGGTCTCTGGGCAGGAGTTTTGGTGTTATTTATGCATTGTTAAATTAAGTGTCTAAATAATGATTTCCCCTTCTCTTTTTCCTTTCTCTCCTTAATGTTAAGGAGTGTGACTTAGTTTCCAAGGAACCAAAGCCTTTTTCACCCAATGTAACCCTAGGAGGGCCTATTGTTGTCCCTACCGCTGGAGAGGAGCCATCTCCAGCAAACCCTGCAACAGAAATTCCTGTGAAGGAGGGCCCTCCTCTACAAACAGAGGACTGTAACAAAAGACCCATCTTTTTGGGTCTGGTAAGCCGTGATAGCAACACGGACAATAGCTTACAGAATCAAAGCGATCGCAAGAAATTGTTTTCATCATGCCAGTGCCTAAACCATGAAATAGTTAGAGACTTTGACAGAATTTCGTTGCAAAATGCTTCCAAAAATGAGCACTCTTATAGTACAAGGGCCATGACCAAAAAAGAGTGTAAAACTAGCCTCAGTGAAGTTGCCTGTAATAAACCTTTTCAACACGCTTCATCCTGCGGAAGTGTGTTGTTTGAAGGACGGTCTGTCCAGCTGGGGAAGCTGTGCTGTTCTGGAGCGGAGCCTGAAGAGGAGGAAATTTCCTGTTCCATTTCTCTGGGAGAGCAAGTGATGCTCGAGGTGCCTGATAAGCTCCAACTCCACGACCCAGAACTTTATATTGAGGTAGTGAAAAATACGAAGTCTGTTCCTGAATATTCAGAAGTGGCTTATCCTGATTATTTCGGACACTTTCCACCTCCGTTTAAAGAGCCTATTCTTGAAAGAGCTTACGGTGTGCAGAGGTGAGTTTCCAATTTCTCTTAACATGTTTCAAGGATCATCTAAAGCTACGATTTACAGTGGTACCTCTGGATGCAAACGGGATCCGTTCCGGAGCCCCGTTCACATCCTGAGCAGAACGCAACCCGCGTCTGCATGTGTCGTGATTCGCTGCTTCTGCACATGCGCGTGACATCGTCTTGAGCGTCTGCGCATGCGCGAGTGGCGAAACCCGGAAGTAACCCATTCCGTTACTTCCGGGTCGCTGTGGAACGCAACCTGAAAACGTTCAACCTGAAGCATATTTAACATGAGGAATGACTGTACTGTGAACAGTAAAATTAAATAAAATATTGTTGGGTTTAATGCAGAGGATTTTTTTTTGTGAATGGAAGAGACTTTGAGCCAGTGCAGAGGAGGCCATTTCCCCCTATATCCCCCCCACAATTCGAACTATATCCCCCACAATGCAAACCTCCCTGAAACTGTCTTTGGGGATTTAGAAGGGCTACAGAGGAAGCAAAGAACTGATAACAACACCCTGTTCCATGAATGTGAACTCCCTTTGTGACTATTGCTCTTAGCTAATGCGGGAGAATGTTTTTTGAACACAGAATTTTGTTTTCTCTTAAGCTCCCTCCCCCCTTAACAATAATGAAGCCCACTGAGAACTTGAAATAAATATTCTGAAGTATATATATAAAGCAGGAGATAGATGTATGCAGTAGCAAACTGAGCTGAGCTGGGAAGCCCCCTGTCTAGCTCTCATTCTGCCATGAACCTCAGTAATCTGTCAGTTTCCTTATTTGCAGTGTTTGATTATAACAACAACCTGTTTCACAGGGAGGTGGTATAACTTACTGGGTTATATAAATTGCCTTGAACATGCTAAAGTATGATGTTAATGCTAAGATCTGTTGTTGTAAAAAAGAAAAAAAAGGAGTTGGACTTCACAGGTGTTTCATAATCTCAAACTTTATTCCCTTTCTTCCACAAGGAAGAAGAGAATGGCTGGCAGTCACATGCGAACTCTGATGTATGTGAAAGAAATATTGGATATTTCTCCTTCATAACATCGGGGTCTCTTGAACTCCTTTTTGGCAATAGTTGGCAGTGAATGGGTGTGTGCAGTTTCCTTGAACCTTATTCCAAATTGATAGGGCAGAAAATCAATTTTTTAAAAAATGATCTTGTTTTCTCTCTCCTCTTTCAAAATCTTCCTTTCTTTTCCATTACATCAAAAACACATGGGATTGCTCTAATACACAGTGTGAATTGCTACTAAAGCTTGTGGTGTGGTGCTACGTAGAATCTACAGTCATTCCAGAGTCCCATCATGGTGTGCAGATAAGTAGAGCAACTGATGCTGGTCATTTGTTGACAAAACACTCAGAAAGACTTTAGGGAACCTTAAGACCCTGCTTTCATTTGTTCATAGGGCACCAGATGCAAATGTTCTGATGTCCTCATCTTTAAACATTTTTGTGCTGTCATTCTTGGTCCTGTGTTTAAGGTTAGAATTTGACTACAGCAAGGATTACAAGTGTTTGCCTTACAAATTAGATCAGGTTTCATTTGCTACCGGAAGGGCCAGAGCTAGAAAATGCGATGGAGATGCCCTCTGCACCTCAGTTTTGGTTCAACATTACTCTTTCTTGTTGCATATGTCTTGTCTAGTTACAAATGCAGTGACAACACTTTTGTAACGGTGCCAGAGAATTTCATGTTAACATTGTGCGAGTTACAGATAAATGTGGCAACGTTCATAGTTAAAGATTTGGTTTGCCTTGCACTGTACATTCAGTGAGTGAAAGATTCAAAGGTGTACTAGAAGTGTTAACGCTTCTGTTTGTTAGTTAGTCATGGCTCCAAAGAATCAAAGTTCCAAAATAATAAATAAGTGTAATTACAACTTGACCACTGAGAGATATTCAGTGTCTAGCTTAATACTATTTTTCAGGTCTTGGCAATACCCCCAAATCAGATAATGTTGGTCTCTGGTATTGAGAAAAAATAGGTAAGATAATTTCAAAAAAATTGAATTGACTAGCGTCACAAGTAGACTTTGAAAGCATGTTCAAAACTATTCCATTAAAAGACGTGTTTTTCCTACTTTCCTTCTGAAACGATTTTAATATAATGACTGTGTTTACAGAATGCTGAACTATGGTTTGTTCAACAAGCCAAGGGCCATCTTGCAGAGAAGCAAACAAATTAAGCTTTTTTAAAAAAACAAAAAACCACACACACACACACACACACAAAAAGTTGCCATTACCATCTACCTTTGTAACCTGGAATGTACCTGAGGTGGAGTTGCCAAACAGACCATAGCTGTTGTGTTCAGACATAGTGCCAAGCCATAGTTAAAGCAAACTGTACTTCATAAGCCAGTCACCACCCATGGTTTCACATTGTGGTTTGTTGCCGGAAAATAAACCATGGTTAGTGTCCTAAGCTGGGTTCAGACATTCATAAATTACACTTTGGCTAAACAAACCTTGACTTAGTGTTACGTGCAAGCTGGGCCACTTAACAATATGCAGGAAATATTAAGGCATAATAAAATAAGCAGGGAAGCAAACTTAGAATATGTATGTCAATGATTTTGTTTAGTTGTAAAGGAACAAATATTCTAAGATAATTTTAATATATAAGAACTGAATCAAACAAAACATTATTTCCAGAGTAATTCCAAACATCATATTATATTATTCATTACATTACATTATATTATACATTATTATTATTATTACATTACATTATTCCTGTAATCCTAAATATCAAGTTTGTCTTAAGAAACAAGTTTGTATGAGCCTAGTTAGGCTTGATGGAGAAAATAAGACTAATTTCCGTAGCAATGGATCTTTAAAAAATGTCAGTAGTCAGATGGGTCCTTAACGGTGACATTAAAAAAACTAAATTGTGGCAAGTGTGTCTAGGTTTTACTTAGTAACGATTCTAAACTTACCTTCTTGACATTGTATAAACATTACTTTTGACAAGAGTAGAAGAGTGAAGCTGTGTTATTAGTTTAGCTACTCATTTCTATATTTTGGTGCCTGTGCTTAATATGTCTTCTAAATGATAGTTTACAGTAGGTTTTCATTTTGTTCACACTGTCAGCTTACTACACAATAACTCCATTCTGTTTTGGCACAATTTCTACATCCCATATCAAGGCCAGTCGCGATATATTTTCAGACACAGAATGGCAATTGAGAAATATTTTTCAATGTCAAAATCTACCTCTTTGTTTTTATTATTGTACGTGCTTTTCACTCTTTACTATTCAGCTATTGAATAAAGCTAATTTCCAGGGTGTTCAACTTTTCTGAGCAGGTATTTCCAACTGCATAGACTTTCTGTGCCATGAGGCATAAGAAGATTTCTTTCTGACATAGACAACACATTTGTGTAGGGAATTTTGTGTCTCCTGTGCACATGGTTACAGACATGCTTGTACATCTGGTTCAAGAGTTCTTACAGCATCTACACATGGCAGAATAAAAGCACCAGATATAATGCTCCACAGAGTTGGGAGCATAGAATTATTTTCGCAGAAATGATAGTTGTGTCACATGGTTAATCTTGCATTAAGTGTACGTTTTATTTATAACCTCATGTTTAAGCAGAGGTTTTTGTAGGTGAGAAGCTCGCACACTAACCCAATCACTGCACAGTACTCTTTGAAACTTTATTTACTGCAGCTGTAATTGCATGAATTGCTAATATAACTTAATTGTTCTCAAAGCTTAATTAGTTTTAAACTAATAATACTAATTGATATAATAATTGATATCTGATATTATGCACTTTGGAAGGAAAAGGAATTCAACATTTGATCTTGAATCTTTGATGTCTTCTGTATAGGTTGATTCTCTCCATAAGGAAAATGTGTCCCCCAGATAGATAATCACATTCTATGCAAAATTAGATACCTCATCTCATGGTCTTTCCTTACCGTATGATGTATTTTTAATAACTGGCGTTGTACCTTTTTCGTTATGAAACGTGAGCTAAGGGCTCTCTCTATTTTATAGGACAAAAATTGCCCAAGATATTGAAAGGCTGATTCATCCTAATGATATCATAGACAGAGTTGTGTATGACCTTGATAATCCCAGGTAGGTTTCACAGGTAAAGTTCCTGTTTTAACTTTCTCTTTGGTCTGGTTTTCCTTTCGTTTTAAATTAATTTATACATACAGAAAATAAGTAAGAAAATGCAGCTGATCAGAAAGTGAGGTTATGGTAGCCAGTTGCTTTCCTAGACTATTCATATAGTTGTAAAAGTTCTGGGAGTTGATTCCTGCTCCAATGAGATGCAGTTATAGCTTAAAATATCAGTTGTAATTGTTTGTATTTAAACAACAATTAAAATAACATATAAAGCTCACTTTATTAATTGGTAAAATAGGTTGATTTGATTCACTATTATATTTACTTCAAGTGGTTTCAAATTTTGCAGCTTCATGTAACCCACTACAGTGGTACCTCAGGATGTGAATGGGATCCGTTCCGGAGCCCTGTTCGCATCCCGAACAGAACGTAAGACGCGACGGCACGTGCACGGGTCGCATTTCGCCGCTTCCACGCATGTGCATGATGTCATTTTGACCATCTGCGCATGAGGCGAAACCAGGAAGTAACGCGCTCTGTTACTTCCGGGTCGTCACGGAGTGCAACCCGAAAGCGCTCAACCTGAAGTGTATTTATCCCGAGGTATGACTGCATGTGCCTCCTTATCTTCTGAGGAACCTCTCTATGCCTGCAGTGAAACACTTGTGTGTTGCAGAGTATTCTGGGAAAGTAACTCACCATTGGTCCATGAAATATGAATTTAAAATACTTCCCTAACACCTGCCTATGAATGAACACTGCAGGTGAAGATTGGCATTAGTGAGCAAACTTCTAAAAGTGTGCTTTCTCTACCTCTTACTAGTCTTCTCTTCGACAAACTCCATAAAAGCTTCCTAGTTATTCTACCTTGGAAACTTGAAAAACACCACTTTTAGCCAGTAGAGCAGCAAACTGAAGCAATTAAATAACTTACTTAGATATTCATTATGCCAAATATTCCCATATTCTTGTTTATATGGAATGTGTTATTCCATTATTTTTTGTCAAGTTAAGAAACTTCTTTAAAGAAATATTGTGGGTGATTCCAACGTCACATGAATGGATGTGACAGGATTTCCCTTTGCGCTCCCTCCCCTCCGTAGCTATGCACGTCCCCTCCTGCAGTCTGCTGCAGAGGTCCCCAACATCTGTGTGAGCAGAGGTCCATTGCATCAGCAGGTTGACTCCACTGAAAGTCTCTCCAAGAGAAACAAAGATTACTCTAATATCTAAACATCTTCTTAAACATTTTCGTTGGGTTAAGTAAATCCCTGAGTTAATTGGATATTTTATTTCTGCAAATAGCAGGTACCGTATTTTTTGCTCTATAGGACACACTTTTTCCCCTCCAAAAATGAAGGGGAAATGTGTGTGCGTCCTATGGGGTGAATGCAGGCTTTCGCTGAAGCCTGGAGAGCGAGAGGGGTCGGTGCGCACTGGCCCCTCTCGCTCTCCAGGCTTCAGGAAGCTATCTGCAAGCCTTCGGAGTGCGGCGGGATAGCAGCCTGTAGCCCGAAGCCCGGGGAGCACAGCGCTGCACACCCCAGGCTTTGGGCAGCTATCCGCAAGCCTTGGGAGCCCAGCGGGGCTTGCGGATAGCAGCAAACTCCGGGAGCGAAGGCGAGGTTGTGCGCAACCTCGCCCCCACTCCCAAACCCATTCTGGGGGCTGGGGTCGGGGGAAGCTCGGGCTTCCCCCGCCCAAGCCCCGCGGCTGAAAAGGAAGCCAAGACAGCGAGCGGGATCCATCCCGCTTGCTGTCTTGGCTTCTGGCAAAGCCGCACGTAGCCTCCCCCGGCTGGAGAGGTTGTGCGTGGCTAAAGAGGAAGCCAAGACAGGCAGCGGGATTTTTTCCCCTTTATTCCCCCCCCCCCAAAAAAAAACCCCTAGGTGCGCCCTATGGTCCGGTGCGCCCTATAGAGTGAAAAATACGATATCTGTTTGAGGTTTTTGCAAAACTCTTTGTAAATTCAGTGAGAATAAGATTGGAGAAATGTTATTTTCTGGTGAACACACATCATGGTGGGTTGTGCTACCTTATTGTGTAAGAAGACCAGAAATGTTGGGGAAAGTAAAATGTATGGCAGCCATTCCCAGCCTCAAATGTTTTGGGCTACAACTTCCATGTGGCCGTGTCAGCACAGATATATACTGCCTGGGACGGATAGGAGTTGTAGTCCAAAACATCTGGAAGGCCCCAGGCTGGGAAAGACTGCTCTATGACAACTGAGCATTACATAGATACTTCAGTTGATGTGCTTTACCCCAGAATAATCCTACTGATGAGTAACATCAAAACTCCTGTAGGCTGTGCCTTATTGGTTGAATCAGTTTCAAAAGAAACCAGGAATACGAAGCCCTGAATAATTAAAGTCATATAACTAAAAGTGATATTTGTAGCCATCGTAAGGAGGAACTGTTATTATTTATTTTCCATCGCCCACTTCATTATATGCACCCAGCTATATTTATAGTATAGTATAAAATTGGAATGATAAATATATATGTAACTTTCATTTCCCTGTGATTTTATTTCTTTAAGCTGTCCAGTGCCAGATGAAGGAGACGTCCTGAAATTTAACTCCAAATTTGAATCGGGAAATTTACGCAAAGTTATTCAGATCAGAAAGTAAGATGTTGTCATTTGTTTTGCTTTGTTTTTGATTTTGAAGCTGTTCTTCATTTTAAGACTTGTTTCTGTTCATCTTTAGAAATGAGTATGATCTCATTCTGAACTCTGACATAAACAGCAATCATTATCATCAGTGGTTTTACTTCGAAGTCAGCGGAATGCGAGCAGGTGTTGCCTACCGATTTAATATAATCAACTGTGAAAAGACAAATAGTCAGTTTAATTATGGTAAGACCTGTTTTTCTTCTCTTATTCAAAAGAAGTGCCTAGGAAGAATGTGGATTTATTCAGATGTACAAAACCTTCACAGTGCTTTCCCCCCAGTGATAAAGAAATATATATATTGAAGGGTTAGATTGTTACGCAGTTTTATGAACTCTCAGCAATCAAAATGACACTCAAACTTAGTTGATTATTTATCTTGGCATATTCAGAATGCAGAATCATAACTTTTTAATATATTAGATGGTATTTTCCTTGATTAAAAAGTTAAGTTTTCTTTTAACTCTATGCTCTCTAGACCATGGGTAGGGAAACTAAGGCCCAGGGGCC
This sequence comes from Podarcis erhardii, assembly GCF_964252035.2. Lineage (NCBI taxonomy): Eukaryota > Metazoa > Chordata > Lepidosauria > Squamata > Lacertidae > Podarcis > Podarcis erhardii. Next base: position 7,236,024 of record NC_138501.1, on the reverse strand, counting down.
GGATCCAGCCCAATCCGACCCGCGGATGGTCAGTGTGTTTTTACATGAGTAGAATGTGTCCTTTTATTTAAAATGCATCTCTGGGTTATTTGTGGGGCATAGGAATTCATTCATCCCCCGCCCAAAAAAATATAGTCCGGCCCCCCACATGGTCTGAGGGACGGTGGACCGGCCCCCTGCTGAAAAAGTTTGCTGAGCCCTGCTCTAGACGGGTATATTTATCACTGAATACATGCAACCATGTTGAATCACGTAATATATTTTGCTTGAAGGTATGCAGCCCCTTATGTACTCTGTTCAAGATGCACTAAATGGCAAACCGTGGTGGACTCGTGTAGGAACTGATATTTGTTACTACAAGTAAGTATAACTGTAAATGGAGGAAATAAAACATTGAATTAAATGGGCTGAAAAACTAACTTAGCTATATTCGTAATTAACACTGTTTTAAAAACTAATAATGTTAGGGTATATTGAACTGGCTAGATTAACAGAGGCACTAGACAAGAGTTTCTTTTTAAAAAAAAATAATATTTATTAAAATTTTTAAGGGTTACAAAAAGCAAAAGTAATAACACCATATTAAACAAAAACAAAACAACACATCACAATAAGGAAGAAAGAAGAAAAGGGAAAAAACAACAGCTAATCTTCCCATAACTTATCTTTCATTTGCTTGTTTCCTTGACCTCCTCACACCTCCCTTTTTTGTATTCTAATTCGGTTAACTATTTCAGCAAATCCTTTCCATCTTTTCCAATTTTTGTTCTGTAATTTATCTCAATGTGATGTAACTTTACTTTCCCTCCTTTCACCACACTAGACAAGAGTTTCAAAAAGCATGGGGAAAATGCAGAGAATACTTCACAAAACAGTACCCTAAAATACACACCTGGACTTGTTTCGATTATTGTCTGCAGGAGACTTTGTGGATATTTAAGTTACAATTAGAAAAATTTTAATAATTATTCATAAAGGAAGCAGTTTGTAAGAAGTAAATAAGGAGGCCAGATACAGGATAAAGGAAGTCTTTTATTTGGTTGCTTGTATTGTTGTATGTTATGCTCACTGTATGTTAGGTTCATGTTTAATGTCGGTGGATTTGTGTATTGGGGATGTGAGGTTTGTGTTATGTTGTAAATAAAATTCTAATAAAAAATTAAAAATAAAAACTAATGAAAGGAGAATTCAAATTTCAACCTTTGTTAATTTGTACTAAAGGTACTGTAATAGTTGAGTGAGTGATGCATCTCTGCTCTGCAGATTATTTACCATAAATTGTAGCATGCACTGCATCTTTAAGCTAATTCTAATATGTTGTTTCTAGGAATCACTTTTCAAGAAGTTCCATTGCAGCTGGTGGCCAGAAGGGAAAGTCCTACTACACAATTACCTTCACTGTTAGTTTCCAGCATAAGGATGATGTTTGTTACTTTGCTTACCATTACCCATATACTTACTCAGCTTTAATGGTGAGTTAATTTGAGCTTAGGTAGAGGCATAATTTGTTTATGCACATTTTTACTTTAACGATTTCAAGTATTTTAGCTACATGGTTTGATAGTGATCACAAAAATAGCTAGATGCAAAAGCTCTTTCTGCTTGAAAACACCTGAAATGTTCATACGTAAAGTTTAGGAAAGTTAAAAAAAAAAAAAATTACTAGTAAAGCTCCTGTAAACTAATGCGGTAAAAAGTTTAGCATTATTTCTGAATAACCAGGACTTTGCAGATGTAGAGCACAACGTTGGCTCTAGTTGATTTGTTTCAGCTGTAGGCCATAGCAATGCAGATTAGAGACTGGGTTTGACAAAATGATGTTGGTACAAAAATAAGAAATGTAAACTTTAATGCATTCAGTTTGCAAGAGGTTACGGTCCATAAATGTAGGAATACATATAACACTTTACAGATGTCGTGCCCCCCCCCCCAAAAAAATGTATGGTGGCCTCTGATAACAGAGGAAGCAGTTTTCTGTCGGATGGGGGGTGGTCTTCAGAAAAACTCTGTTTTGAAATAAAACTGCATTGTTTTACAAATATACTGGTGGAGAACAGTTCTAGAACTGCTGGTGGTGTTTGCTGTCTTTTAAGCACAGGAAAAGCTAAACCTGTAGTTATGGTAAAATATGAAACAAACCCTGGCTGTAGGCTTACAGTCTACTTCTTTTTTGTCATGAAGATGCATCTCAAAAAACTGGACTCCACACACAATCCTCAGCAGATATATTTTCGACAAGATGTTTTGTGTGAGACTCTCTCTGGAAACAGCTGTCCCATAGTAACTATAACAGCCATGCCGGAGTCAGATTACTATGAACATATCTGTCAGTTCAGTAAGTACAACGTTTTTCCTCTTTCTCACTGAGAATTTATATATATATTTGTTTTCCTGAATGCAGGCTGCTTTGTAAAAGATATGTGAATTGCATATAGATGTTCTGGAAAATGTTTAATTTGTGGGCCTAATTGAACATGCCAGGTGGCCACACCTACCTGTTCAACACTTTATGCCATATGTATATTCTACTTTAATGAATTCAAGTGCTTTAATTACGTGCATTTCATGTTCTAGTTCATATGTGTCAATTCGTAATAAGCAAGCTGCTGTGACTTGTAATTGTATCATGCTATTTTGCTTGTGCGGTGTTTTTTTTGTGTTTTTTAGGAAACCGTCCTTATATTTTCTTATGTGCTCGTGTTCATCCTGGAGAGACTAACGCAAGCTGGGTTATGAAGGGAACTTTGGAATATCTCATGAGTAATACTCCTGCTGCCCAAAGTTTACGAGAATCCTATATTTTTAAAATTGTACCAATGCTTAATCCTGATGGGGTCATTAATGGAAAGTAAGTTTTTAAGTGTATTCAGCAGCAAAGATAATGCTTCTTAGGCACTTCCAAACCAAGTTTAGGCCATGGGCCTTCTGTCCTTTTGCCTCAATATTCAATGAACAGCGCAATGAAAACGGTCAGCCCAGTATGCAGCAGCTGTGAACTCCATGTTAGGGATCAGTAAAAAGCGATAAAAAATAATATCAGAATAACTTTATACAAATCCATGGTGTGCCCACACTTGGAATATAGTGTACAGTTCTGGCTGTCGCACCTCAAAAAGGATATTGTACAGCTAGAAAAAGTCAGAAAAGGGCAACCAAAATTATCAGGGGCTGGAGCAACTGGCTTATAAGGAAAGATTACAGCATTTGGGGTTACTTGCCTTTTTTCTAAACTAAATGAGAACATGATTGATGTGTGTAAAATTATCCATGGTGTGGAAAAAGTATACAGTGGTACCTCTGGATGCGAACGGGATCCGTTCCGGAGCCCTGTTCACATCCTGAAGAGAACACAATGTGCGCGGGTCACGATTCGCCGGTTCTGCGCATTCGTGTGACGTCATTTTGAGCGTCTGTGCATGCGCGAGCGGCGAAACCTGGAAGTAACACGTTATTGGAACGCGTTACTTCCGGGTCACCCCGGAGCGCAACCCAAAAACGCTCAACTTTAACCCGAGGTATGACTGTATAGGCTTTTTCCTGTCGTAACACTAGAACCCGGCGTCTTCCAGTGAAGCTGAAATGTGGGTGACAGGGGTGCCCACTTGAATAAAGTATTGGGGGGACCCAAGGTAAGCCCTGCCCCACATAATTATTCACATGATGTGGCACACAAACACCGTTTGAATGGTCATGCCCATCAGCTTGGGGGGCAGTGCCCTCAAAAAAAAAAACTTTTGGGGGAGGAAAGGCACCTCGGCCTCTAAGGGTTTGCTCTTATGGTGGGATATTTAGGACCGACAAAAGTAAGCACTTTTTCATGCAGCACATAGCTAAACTGTGGAATTTACTATCACAAAATGTAATAGTCCCCACCAGTTTAGACAAATGCTGGATACAAGCAGGCTAGCTTTCTAATATCATGATTCATTTTCACTGAACTGGTTTTTAAAAAATCAAACAGTTAAAGCAAGACTTTAAAGAGCCGCCTTTTTTGTCTTAATAAAATAGCACAAAATATCCACAAAAGTTGTCTCACAAACTTACTTGGAGGGGGAAACATTTTTGCTTGGGACAGTAAGAACTTACTGAGATTGTCTTTCTCCTGTAGTCATCGCTGTTCTTTAAGCGGGGAGGACTTGAACAGACAATGGCAAAACCCCAACCTAGATCTGCACCCCACCATTTATCATGCCAAAGGCCTGCTGCAGTATTTGGCTACTATAAAACGTTTGCCCCTGGTAAGTGTTCGTATCCGTGTGCTCACCCAGTTCATTCCACTGAAGTAAAAGCATCGTAAGTAAAAGTCATTCTGGCATTGCATGAAAATGCCCCTTCCTCTCCCAAAATATATGAAATCTGTGAGGGAACTCTTTTGACAGATGTTTCTCCTCAGAAACCTCTACAGTTCTACCTCCGCAGATCCCATGCTCTGCTTTTAAATGTGGTCAGTATTATTAGCAGCCACAGACAGATGAGACTCTTCATGTGGTTTTCTGTAGGTGTGGTTTTCAGGAGTGACTAATTGTTTTGTTGGTCCAACGGCCATATTGACGCTTTGCCACCACCCCCACAGGCCTCATGTCAGTAGTGTGTGCGGCCAATGTGTGTGCATGCACACATGCGCATACGTAGACATGCAGGTGCACAGTACTGTTTGCTATGCATAGGTCATTCATAAAGGTAAGGGACCGCTGACAGTTAAGTCTAGTCATGAACAACTCTGGGGTTGCAGCGCTCATCTCGCTTTACTGGCCGAGGGAGCGGACGTTTGTCCGCTAACAGTTTTTCCAGGTCATGTGGCCAGCATGAATAAGCTGCTTCTGGCAAAACCAGAGCAGCACACGGAAACGCCATTTACCTTCCCGCCAGAGTGGTACCTATTTATCTACTTGCACTCTGACGTGCTTTCAAACTGCTAGGTTGGCAGGAGCAGGGACCGAGCAACGGGAGCTCACCCCGTCACGGGGATTCGAACCGATGACCTTCCGATCGGCAAGTCCTAGGCTCAGTGGTTTAGACCACAGTGCCATCTGCATCCCAACATAGGTCATTCTAGGCAACATAAAAAGCAGTATTTATCTCTACTCCAGCATTGGATATATGTGGAAATGTTGCATTTCCCTCTGAAAAAGCAAGCAGGTTTTATCCCAAATCTTAGTTCTGTGGTGTTTCATGCTAAGATGAAAGGTCTCTCTTTAGAGAAAATCTTTGAAGAGCAGGCAGAGGAAATTAGACTTCAGGATCCCAGGATGTTTGTATGTGAATGGAGGCAGAATGTTGGTGAAAAGGGAAAGACATGAATGCTTCTGTTACATTTAGTTGGGCCTAATTTTTGTTCTTCCTTTTTTACATAGTTGAACCATCTGAGAGAAGAGGTTTTGGACTATTTCTCAGGATTTGTTACTTGATTTCATTGTTATGTAAAGTGACTTTTAACAATACTTAAATCCATTTCATTCATTTCTTTTTTATGTTATGTTTCCTTCTCTCTTTTTAAAATCAAAGTTCTAAGCCAAACTTCACGCTTTTGTCCTCGTTCATATGCAACAGTCCTGATCTGATAAAACATTGTGTGCTCCTTCTTGGCCCTTCTTTGCACAACCAAACTGGGAATCTGTGACTAAGAGTTCCCGATTAAAAGCAGGATCTGATTCTGGTTTCATATCCTCATTTGGAGGGAACATTTTAATAACGATTTCCCAGTTCAAGCATCATAAGAAACTGGTTAAAGAAACAGATAGATTCACTGAAGCTGCTTATGTGAGGGAAGGCAGGAGCATACAGTTGGCTCCTGAGCCAATAAACCATAGTTTATTAGCCTGGGATCATTACATCAGAATGTGGCCTTTGACTCCTTGAAGAAATGGGATTCATTACAGAGTAGTAAAAGACAGCACAGAAATTGAACAAACGGTATATAATTGATGAGCTGGAATATTTGTGAAAATATCTCTGTCCCCAGTTAATTGATATTGTTATAATTTGGCTATTATTGGGGGAATATTTGAAAACTAATAAAATATCATTGCAAAAAAAGACAATATCTCTGCCCCACTGCAGATACAAGAAAGTTTCATCTTTTATAACTTTTGAAAACTTTATTTCTCATAGGTTTTTTGTGATTATCATGGTCATTCTCGCAAGAAAAACGTATTTATGTATGGCTGCAGCATCAAGGAAACCATGTGGCACACTAATCTTAGTGCTGCTTCTTGTGATGTGGTTGAAGACCTTGGCTATAGGGTGAGTTGTTGCTTTAAAAATCCAAACAAGGCCACAATGGATTCATAAATTCTATTTCTATTTATTTTGTCTAATCCTCAAGTGATAACACTGTCAGTAGTATGCCAGTAGTATTTTGCCCAGAGGAGATCCATTGAAATTGAAAGACCTAAGTTAGTCATATCCACAAATTCCAGTGGGTCCACTCAATGAGCTTTGAACATGAATACAACCCACTGTTTTGGAAAATTTAACTATCTGGTTTTTAATTAGTGAAGTGAACATAAAACAGCTTCCTTAAAAAAACAGTAAAATTTTATGTAAGAAACTATTAAAACATTGGGGATAGATAGATAAATGTTCTATATATTGTTGATATGCATCATATGTAAATATATTTTAATTAATTTTCACTGTCTGTTCATTCTACGGCTATAGCCTGAAACCCCAATAATATATTATTACTGTACTAAGGAGAATGCTGTATTGTGATGACAGCAGAATTATAAAGGATAAATAATAGAAGTATATTTATTTTATTTATTTTTTAATAATTTTATTGCTTTTCCAATAAAACTGCCAATCAACATTTCTGTATCATAATCAAATTAAAAATAAAAAACTAAAATAAAAAAAACCAAATTGTAATCCAAAATGTAATTATTAATTTTTCCGGGCTCCCCGTAGTCTGGACCTCGGAAGCATATCTCCAAATCTTCGTTCCTACCTCTTCTCATTGTTTTCATATTTTCCGCCTTAAGAATAGAAGTATATTTATAATACAATTGGAGAAGAATTGGCAAACCAGATCCTCAACAGTTTGGGCAAGTTTCATGAGGCTAGAAGCTCCTTCCCCTCTGTTCTACATCTGGTATCACTGCAGTGGGATATAAAATCACAGCCTCCACATGCTGGGTTGTATCTCATACTGCTGTTCCTCTCACATAGTGGACTTCCATTTGGTTGTACAAACTGTGTAAATAGGGAATGCCCTGCTTTTTTTTTAAATAGCTGGGTGGTAGTCTCATGAGTGGCCACTACATCACAAAAGTTCCTCTCATTTTTTGTGTAGTTTTCCCTGACTCTGGCTACTTTTAGGCACACGGTGAGAACATTTTTATTTTGCCATGTCTTCGTGGTGTAATAATTTTTCTGCTATCTTGCTGTTTTATTACGGTCATTTTCTGTGTTTGTATTGATATTTTAAGTGGAGCTTTTTGCTGCTATTGTATTTTGTGTTGTTAGAATTATATATTTGTTAACTGCCCTGGGCTCGCTTTTGGGGGAATAAATCGTTTGAAATAAATTATTGGAATGCATCCTTCTTCTATCCTTAATTTTTTATTTATTTGCATCTAAATAATATGTAGCCTGAAATCCACAGGAATTCAGTTCCGGTTATATACTTTTTCACATATTGAAAGTGGACCAAGTAATGCACCTTTTAATATTCGGTGGTTTCTTGACATTGTACCTGCTAAACTTTTTAACAGTTTCAGACTGCTGTTAAATACTTCCTTCCTCTAGACCCTTCCAAAGATTCTGAGTCAGACAGCACCAGCATTCTGCATGGGCAGCTGCAGTTTTGTGGTAGAAAAGTCCAAGGAATCTACGGCACGTGTTGTTGTTTGGAGAGAAATAGGCGTTCAGAGGAGTTACACCATGGAAAGCACATTATGTGGATGTGACCAGGGGAAGTACAAGGTAAAAAATAAAACTGAATTGTAAAAATGGCATCTGAATATTTAATGAGACTGAAAAAGTAATCTTGTGCACTGCCTGGATTCTCTTTAGAGGAACACTTTGAAATATGTATTATGTAAGGGCCAAACCACATATTAGGGTAAGCAAACATTTTTTTTTTTTAATGGTTCAGCCTGGCCACTTTCTTTAAAAAGGGAGGTGAAAGGGAAAATCTGTCAGGTCTCAATCTGGGACATGCCACTGATCTGGATTGTGTCCCTGCAAAGGTTTCCTGCCAAAAACTGCCCCTAACCATGCCTGTAATTTGTCCCTGAATGTGCTTTGCAGTAAGCAATACCTTTGGGGGTTAATAGCAGAGGAGATTTTAAAGCAAATAATAGGCCAGAAGCATGTTCAGAATAAAAGGGACGTGGGTTGCACTGCAGGTTAAACCACAGAGCCTAGGACTTGCCGATCAGAAGGTTGGCGGTTCAAATCCCCGCGACGGGGTGAGCTCCCGTTCCTCGGTCCCTACTCCTGCCAACCTAGCAGTTTGAAAGCACGTCAAAGTTCAAGCAGATAAATAGGTACCACTCCGGCGGGAAGGTAAACAGCATTTCCGTGTGCTGCTCTGGTTCGCCAGAAGCGGCTTAGTCATGCTGGCCACATGACCCGGAAGCTGTACGCCAGCTCCCTCGGCCAATAAAGCGAGATGAGCGCTGCAACCCCAGAGTCGGCCATGACTGGACCTAATGGTCAGGGGTCCCTTTACCTTTATGTTCATAATGGTGTCCCGCAAATGCTTTTCCTTCAAAATAAAGTGGCCAGTTTAGCCTACTTTTTGAATAGCATGTTTATCATAGCTTGTATTCTGGACTCCAAACACATCTTATAAAGATATAAACTTTGGGGATCATCCGGTTTTGCATTTGTTGCTTTAATACTTTAATTAGCTGGTCTTGCATCTCTTCATAAGACAAACTGTGCCAGGAGTTATTTTTAGCAATAGCATCAGACATAATTAAACTAACCACTCAGTGAATATGTTGTTCTCTAATTAGGGCTTACAGATTGGGACACGTGAACTCGAAGAGATGGGAGCCAAGTTCTGTTCTGGTTTATTGCGTTTGAAAAGGTTGACATCACCACTAGAATACAACCTGCCATCTACGCTCTTTGACATTGAAAATGAATTGATTGAATCCAATTGTAAAGTGACAAGGTAGTACGAGCTGAAAATGTTGTTGTGCTAAATGTTTATTTTTTACAGAATACTTAAATTCCACTTACGAAGTTGTTTTCAAGAGATTCTTACAATAAAACAATACATTCAAATCTGGTAACAGGAAGAGGAATACCACGGTAACCCTGTGGTGCCAGGTTTATGCAGCTAACATTTCCTTTTTTCATCCTTGTGCCCTTCCTGGTGTTGCCCCTCCGCCTCCGCCTATGAGACTGCAGACATCACTGATGATGTTAGAGACAAGGGATAGTGGATGGAGCAGCTGGGTCTCATCCAGTCCATGATGGAGGCAAGTCTTCTCTTGCCAGGCAACAGTTCTCAGTGATGTCCTATGAAATAGTTAGAGGCGGGGAATTTAAAATGAAATAACTATAGCAGAAGGCAGATTTTAGTGCAAATTTGTGGGCGGGGGGGGGGGGGGGTGTAACATAGATGGAGAAAGAAAAGCATTGCTCCCAAGACTAGTTTTTCTATGTGTGCATGTGAAGAACACTCTGCATCCGCAACCTGGGTTGCTGAATCTGAATCAGGATCTCTGTGTAAAGAACACAATTTCAGACAGACATTTTGTAGTACAGTGGTGCCTCGCAAGACGAAATTAATCCGTTCCACCAGTCTCTTCGTCTTGCGGTTTTTTCGTCTTGCGAAGCATGGCTATTAGCGGCTTAGCAGCTATTAACGGCTTAGCGGCTTTAAGAAAAAGGAAACAAACTCGCAAGAACTCGCAAGACTTTTCGTCTTGCGAAGCAAGCCCATAGGGAAATTTGTCTTGCAGAACGACTCAAAAAACGGAAAACTCTTTTGTCTTGCGCGTTTTTCGTCTTGCGAGGCATTCGTCTTGCGAGGTACCACTGTATGTACCTTACTATGGCTTTCTCAGCTCTTTAATCATTTTAACACCTAAAATGAAAGGACCAGCTTCCTTTCAGAGGTAAGTTTCCTAATTATCTTTGTTGGATAGGTTTTGAGATTGATTTTTGGTAGAGTCTAGTGGCACATTTCACTGCTAGAATTGATAGCGGGCACAGATTCTCATGGCCTGGGAAAAGGTGAGATTTCCCTTTTGTCTTCAGACATGTGATGACGCTTCCCTTTTCCCACTGTCTGTGGTTTCACTCACCTACTTCAATTGCTTCAAAGCTTTTTGCTGTGCTGTCGAAGTGAAGTGATGCACTGTTTTCATTTCTGTTGTCTTTGTGTGATGCACTTTAATAGGTTTTATATGAAAGTTGACCTGACTTGCTCTGCAAAAATGTTTTGTAAAGGGGGGGGGGAACCATTCTGTCACATGGGAAGGGTAAAGCTTCAGTGAAGAAACTTGTCTTGTAGAAAACGTCCTCCTGATCGAATCCCCAAAACCTGTTTCCTTAGGAGACCACATTGATACCCATTGCTTATTTTTCTTTACTTGACTGCATTTTAATAAAAACACATTGAAATCTCAGTAATCTTGGAATAACTTTTGTTATAAACACTAGCCTCAGTTATGTTGCTGTAGAAATTGCTTTTCTATTTTTAGTTTGTCTTTTCGTTCTGTGGCTCTGACAAACTAGTTGGTGCCGTTCGGCATGCTGTGAAAGGGACAGTTATCCAATGTATAAAAATGCCCTATTCTGATGTCTGCCTAAAAATGTGTTGATGGAGGAGCGGGGAGGCATGACTTGCCCCCACATCCCCATCACTGCTGGCTGCAGCCTTGGATTCTTCGCATCTCCAGCTGGATGCGCTTGGGATCCTTCTTGCAGTCAGGAGCCGTGATCACACAGATCTCTGTTCCCAGGAGGCTTCAAGAGAACATTCAGACCTTCCTTTCAGTGCGCAATGTCATAGGTGGAGTCACCAGGGCTTATCCATGCAGAGAGGATAGAGAGAATGCATATGGCCTTTTGCCACACAGGCTTTCATGTTTCTGGGTCTATGCGTTGCGTGTTTTGAAAATTCAGAGTTCAGAATGTTTTGTTAATATAAGATAAGATTCATATTTATTGATGAAGGGCTTTGTAAGACGTTGCTGCTGCCAATTTTGGGGGAGAATGATAATTCATCTCCTATATAACATTTGGCACTCAGTGATAGAATGAATGGCTATAGTTATCATGTTATTGGTTCAGAGCGTCTTGGTCACATTTTAGAAAAACTAATTAGTTAAATATGTTTATGCTGGGAAGCTGCTTCACTTGAGCATAATAGACGATAAGCCTCCTCTCCTGGTGTTCTTGCTGCAGCCCCACTACGTACGTCCTGGAAGAAGATGAACCTCGCTTTCTTGAAGAAGTGGATTATAGTGCCGAGAGCAATGATGAGCCAGATGTTGAGTTGGCCAATAATGCTGGTGACTATGAGCCCAGTCTCCAAGAAGAAGGACATTCTGACTCTGAAATTACAAGGACGCATTTGCCTTGAGACATCCTTGGAGCACAAAGAAGAAATTAAATACTCTGGATTGATTATGGAAGATGGACACGGAGGGGTATTTAATCCTGAGATTTTGCTCGAGCAAATTAACTGCAGTCAGTCCAGTTCAAAAACAATAAATGTCTCTGGCTTTTAAATGAGTTGACACTTGTTTTATTTAAAGAATTTAGTTCTTATCCTGAGCACTGAGCTTTATCACTTGATTGCCTGTTAAATATTGTTGCATGGCTATTTGTGTTCATCCCTATAATTACCAAAAAAATTAAGTAAGAGGTTATTGGTGTTTCAGAAGGCAGCAGCTACACTTTATTCCTTATGATGCTGACTTCTGAGCTGGTTTCTGAAACTCACATAAACAGAGCTTTGTTGGTTGTGTGTGTGTTTGTGCGGACATTTCCCCCTCCATGTTTTGCTGTTTGTGTTTAACACAGTGCAGGGCTCACTCTGCAGTAGTTTGCACTTAACTGAGAAAGAAAACGGATGTACTGAGTGATGTATATCTTGAGCCTTAAATAAAATGTGATTACATGATTTTACTATCTGAATATCTAATTCAGAAAATATTTGTGTTTTGCACAGTAATTACTTTTGCCAGGCAAAGGCTTTGATAGTCTTTGTAAAAACACACCCATCAATGTCTGTACTATACCACGTCATACAACAAGTAGGAGCTCATATGGTTGCAAGCTTCGCCATATAAAAACAGTTACTGAGCATAGGAAATCACCATGGAAAACAGGCAGGAGTCTGTTCTTCATGGCATAGCATTCTATGTGCAGCAATTTGGTGTGTGTGTTTTAATGGAGGAGCTTTCTGTCGTGTGCCTCTCCCCCACTAGTAGATTGAAGTGGTATAGTCCAGACATACAGTTGCCATCTCACCTGCTTTTTATGAGAACTTAGCCTTCCAGGAGTTATATATTTTATATGCATTCATAACCTTCCTCCTGAAGTAAATATGAAACTTGGGGAAACCTGTTTTATTAGTAAGTATAAACTTTAATTGTATGTATATTTAGTGACAGATACCAATAACATGGTTGTATTCAATTAAATCATCCCATTCATGAAAAGACTTCCCCTCCCTCTCTTCTCCCTGTGCCCCCCCCCCAAATATGCGGGTTTGGAAGAACCCACAGAACAGATTTAGAGGGGGTCCTTGTACAAATGGGGCAATGTTGCTGGATACATGCCTTAGTCCTGCCCCCCATTTAACATGCCCATAGCTAAAATAAATTGTGTGTGCCCTGGATGCATTACTTGTACTTCTCAGTTCTGCACATGTACTCCTAGAGGGATAGTGGTGTCCATTTGGAATGGAGTTTCCAGATGCATATTTGTTGTACCACTAGAATTCAGCGTGATTCAGAGAAAATTAAAATGAGAATTGAGAATGTTTAAATGTGGTACCTAAATATTCAGATGCCCTAGATGAGGGGTCAGCAACCTTTTTCAGCTGTGGGCCGGTCCACCGTCCCTCAGACTATGTGGTGGGCCGGACTGTATGGGGGGGGGGGATGAACGAATTCCTATGCCCCACAAATAACCCAGAGATGCATTTTAAATAAAAGGACACATTCTACTGATGTAAAAACACTCTGATTCCTGGACCGTCTGCAGGCTGGATTGAGAAGGCGATTGGGGTTGCCTATTCCTGCCCTAGATGCTCAAATTTTCATTTTGTCTTGGGTATACCCAATTATAGCTGCTGTTTCTCTCCCACCCTACCCCGCATCTTACTTTCTTGAGATTGTAGATCAAATCAGATGCAAAATTGGCACCAAGACATGAATATTGAGAGGGCAGAACTCCATGTGTTACTTCCCCGTTGCATCTTCCTAGATAAAACACACCTGTTCACCCTCACAAACACCTATCTCTGGTTTGGGGGGCATTAGAAATGGAGCTGGTTTGCAGTTTTGTTTTGTTTTGTTTTTTAAACCAGCTGCTTGTTGGTCAAGAGGAACTGGTTTAATTTTGTAAATGGTCCTTCACTTACTAAGGAAATGTCCGGAAAGAAATAACATAATCAAAGCATTCTTTCGCGCGTGTTTGTCAAATGATCTTTTTTTAAAAAACGCTTGGAAATGTTTCACATTGTAAGGTAAAATGAATAAATTTATGAAATGCTTTGAACCGAAATATCGAGAACCAAGAATTAGTATTGTAGTTCCAAACCAGTATAAAAATTATTAAGGGCCCAACCTGCCACTTTTGCTACACTTTGCAGCATTGCTGTGCCAATACTGTTTCCTGGGACCCAGGTATACAGAAATACTCTCCTAGTGGTGATATTACATTTCAGGCTGGGAGGATGGGGCATGCAATGACTCCTCCTGGCAGCAGTAACATCCTTGCAACCAGGCTCCAGGATTCCCTTCTCCTCAACAGATGTTTGAGGAGCTAACACTCAACCAGTATCTGTTGCTCTGTGGTTCAGTAAAACTGGTTCAGAACCTTGATCCATCCCTTTTGTGACTTACAGAAGTGGTGGTGGGGGGATATATTGCCATAAACATAAATGAGAATTAATTGATTCTGTACCTATTTGCTGTTTGCATTGGCCAGTGTGGTGTAGTGGTTAAGAGCGGTAGTCTCGTAATCTGGGGAACCGGGTTCGATTCCCTGCTCCTCCACCTGCAGCTGCTGGGTGACCTTGGGCCAGTCACACTTCTCTGAAGTCTCTCAGCCCCACTCACTTCACAGAGTGTTTGTTGTGGGGAGAAAGGGAAAGGAGAATGTTAACCGCTTTGAGACTCCTTCGGGTAGTGATAAAGCGGGATATCAAATCCAAACTCTTCTTCTTCTTCTTCTTCTTCTTCTTCTTCTTCTAACAAACAAACTTCTTGTGAACATGGGGTTTTATAAATTACGTTGGCATAACAAGCAGTACTTCATTTCTTTTCCCCATCTCCTTAATCTATGAGGATTTAACAATCTTGCAGGCAATCTGGAATAAATCCCTGTGTTTTTAAAAGCCTTTTAACCTAATTTTGATTTTACAAAGTGATTTTTGATGCAAGCTTGAAATGGTGCAAGTATATAGACTTGGGTTGTACTTCCCTATTAACTTTTGAGGACTTCCTGAATTTAAGAGAGAAAATTGTGTATCTTTCCAGTAATACATTTTAATGAATGCTGGAATCTTCCTTTTAAAGTATTGTACCTCTCAGGCAAAGGTTGCCATTTGTGCCAATTTTCAGGTGTTAGTATCATGTGAAATACTACACTTCTCTTAGCTGACGAAAGGCAGCAAATACTCAAATTAGGCTGTCAAAACAAAAACATTTGTAGAAAAGTCCGGAAGCCCAGGTTTTAAAATAATTATTCAATGTAATGCTGTAATGATAAATTGTGGCAATATTATTGTGCATGCCCCTGCAGATATATTATTTATCAAGTAAGTGTATAATAAAAAAAAAATACTATCACCTGGTTTCAGTACTTTTTTTTTTTGGTGGAGAGTGTAAAGAATCTTTAAAGTGCAAAAGTCTTGGCATGTTTTAAAAGACATTGTACAGATTACTAGTGTTGCTACTAAGACATTTTTGTGATTCTGTTAAACTCGAAGAGCAATGAATCTGATACGTTTCAAATTCTGCTTCATGTCAACATGAATATACAGTAGATTTCTTGTCAATGCATGTGTTTAAAATGCATATCCTATAAGCAGGCACAACTCTACATAAGTGGTCTACTGCTATATAGATGTGGTAACTGTTCCCTCTTCTATGTATCTCTGCATATACCATGCAGAGAGAAAATAAGCCCAAATACCCATGCATTTCCAAAATTTAAAGGCAGCTTCATTTCCATTGCCTGTTGGGGTGTTGTTGTTTTTTTTTTTCATTGCTTGTAGCATTTTAGTTACAGATAGGTAGCCGTGTTGGTCTGCCATAGTCAAAACAAAACAAGTTCCTTCCAGTAGCACCTTAAAGACCAACTAAGTCAGTTCTTGGTATGAGCTTTCGTGTGCATGCACACTTCTTCAGATACACTGAAACAGAAGTTTCCAGACCCTTCTATATAGTGAGAAGGTGGGGAGGGGTATTACTCAGAAGGGTGGTGGGAATGGGTGATTGGCAGATAGCTGTGATGAGCCTGTTGACGACTCTTAACGTCGTCAAAGTAGCTGTTTTACTACAAAGGAATTTCAGAAATAGACTGGAAAGAGAAGCTGCTGAATTACAACTTATCACCAAACTTAAAACCATGGAGAAACCTGGTCTGAACAAAGACCTTGGATTCTTATCTCATTATACATGACAAAGCCATTTTTCACCTTTTCACCCCTTGCTTTTTCCTGTAAGACCTATTGCAGTCGTTAAGAGTCGTCAACAGGCTCATCACAGCTATCTGCCAATCACCCATTCCCACCACCCTTCTGAGTAATACCCCTCCCCACCTTCTCACTATATAGAAGGGTCTGGAAACTTCTGTTTCAGTGTATCTGAAGAAGTGTGCATGCACACAAAAGCTCATACCAAGAACTGACTTAGTTGGTCTTTAAGGTGCTACTGGAAGGAATTTGTTTTGTTTTGTAGCATTTTAGACATTATTCCATTAATATATGAAATACTGATC
This sequence comes from Podarcis erhardii, assembly GCF_964252035.2. Lineage (NCBI taxonomy): Eukaryota > Metazoa > Chordata > Lepidosauria > Squamata > Lacertidae > Podarcis > Podarcis erhardii. The sequence continues at coordinate 7,219,878 of NC_138501.1, read as the reverse complement.
TCTTCAGCTTGATAAATCTATTTCAAAATTAATACATGGGTAGACCATTTGGACTATACTCACTGAATTGGATACAAATATATAAATAACCAGTGAAAAATGAACAAATAATCAAAAATGCCTTTGGTGGGCAACGAAAAAGAAACAAAAGCTTTTTTGTACAAATACATGAAATAGATGTGCTCCATTGTACTTTGTGTTGAAACATTACAGACATTTCTTCTCCTTAATGAGTTAGTTATGCTCATCTTTAATGCAAAAAAAATTAAAATCTCCTTTCCTCTCTATTTTCATTTGTCCTGCATTTTGTGTATTGGTTTCACTTGAAAATGGGCCTTTGCTTGATACTTTAAACAGATATATATTTGAAGTTAACCACCAGTACTTAAAGTTTTACTTTACTGACTATTCAATAACAGTAAAAATTTGGGGAAGGACATTGTGAATTAAACACCCAAAGATGAATTTTCTTTGTTTTCACAATCCTTTTGTCATTAGAGCTCTGAAACTGATGCAAAAGAATTGCAGAAGCCAAAGGTTAGATAGAGATAGTGAGGAAATCTATTAATGTAAGAAATAAAAGCTGTCCCTCTGGCCTCCCACAAAGCAGTTTCCCCCCTCTAGAGTCTAGTGGAATAGCCATTCACTGCTGGCTCCACAATGTGCATTTTTGGTTTTAGATCAGATTTTTCTCAGGCTCTCACTCGTCTCATTATGGTATTTGCCTGCCTAAGGCTACAATCCTATACGCATTTACGTGGGAATATGTCTCATGGGATATACTGCACTGTAAGCTAGTATTTTCTTCATTCCAATATATCATGTAAGGTCATGGCCACTCCTGGCCTATCCTGTTTCTCATGACCACTTTTGCACAGAACATGCGAGGGAGCGGGGAGAAAGAAAACTCTCGACAAAATCATCTTCAATCACGAGACCAAGTCTCTAAAGAGTCAGAACATTGTTTTTCGTAGAATGAAGACGACGATCATTTTGGGATCAGTTGGGATAATTTCTCACATGCTGCTATAGTTCTGGTGGTAGTTGTAGTCCCAGGCATTCAGCAGCAGTGTGTGTGTTTCGTACACTCCTTGTGTGTTGCCTCAAAGAACCTTTCCTGAACCCAGATCTGCTTGTGAGAGAATCTTGTTTTATATTCTAAATTTTTAATTATTAAAGGATATGCGAAGGCTGGTGCTGGGCAAGAGGGATCAAAAAAGGAAATGTTCTTATTAGAGGAGTTGTTGTTAATATTTTATTTTATTTTATTAGTAGTTTCCCTCGAGGCATCCTGAAACAATTCACAATATTGTTTGTTGTTGTTTAGTCGTTTAGTCGTGTCCGACTCTTCGTGACCCCATGGACCCCCTCAGTTTGGTCAAACTCATGCTGGTAGCTTCGAGAACACCATCCAACCATCTCGTCCTCTGTCGTCCTCTTCTCCTTGTGCCCTCCATCTTTCCCAACATAAGGGTCTTTTCCAGGGAGTCTTCTCATGAGGTGGCCAAAGTATTGGAGCCTCAGCTTCACAATCTGTCCTTCCAGTGAGCACTCAGGGCAAGAATGGATAGGTTTGATCTTCTTGCAGTCCATGGGACTCTCAAGAGTCTCCTCCAGCACCATAATTCAAAAGCATCAATTCTTCGATTCACAATATAGTAACAGTTAAAATGGTGATTGCATATATAAAAACAATTTTAAAAAGCAATTATAAATATAAAAACAGTTTTTGAATGTGATGATTGCATATGTTTGTGTGTGTGTATCAGCCCATGCCTGAAAACTATGGCCAGAAAAGCCACCTCGATTGGACTGTCATCATCCCTTTTGTAACAACTGGGCTACGATACTATCCTTGTATCCCTTTGGGATATCTCACATAGCAACCTGCGATCCAGATCCGTTGTAATCTGTGGCCTGACTGCAGCTGGAATCCAATACGGGCACGACTTTCAGTTAGCCTCATATTTTAGGAATTTGCCCATACCCATACTACTTTGCCCATACTACTGGCATTTATTTACCAAAGGTAGATTAAATGTACAATACTTCCACCGGAAGTTCTAATGGTAGACTGAGAGGCATCCCCTATCAGAATATAGGCTCTGTTTATGTTCTTGGGACGTTGATTGCATGAAGCATAACCTACTGCATTGTGGGCAGTATGAGCAAGCAAGGGATCAACTGATCAAACCCTTACTGGCAAATTTACCGGGAAAATCTGAAGCCTCCCGTATTAAATACCTTCTGGAGGATAGGTCAAATGATATTACACTGACGGCGGCAAAGTTTCTTTCGGCGGTCGCAAGAAAGAAAAGACCATCATGCTCTAGACATAACAAAATGACTACCTCAGTCTCTTCCACCTGTTGTTTGGTTGTCTTAACTGTATCTTGTTCTGAAACTGTTTTGTGGGTCTATGGACCGCAATAAAGATATTTGATTTGATATTTATTTATATATATATATATAACAATTTTAAAAAGCAATTGTAAATATAAAAACAGTTCTTGAATGACAGAGCACTGTTCAAAGAAAACAGTAACCTTTCACTATTTTTTGTGTGGTTCTTTTTCTCAGGCTACAGGGCTGCTTGTGTGGTAAGACAGGATGACACACGTTTTACGCTCATCTGAAAAAGAAAAGGCCTTTTAAAACGGCTTCAAATCTAGGGCTCGTGGAGAGGGATGTTCTTTTGCTATCAGAGATACCACAGGCCCTGTCAAATCGCTTCCAATAATAGTCGCATTGCTTGAGTCGCTGAGTGAGACAGGGTTTGGGTTATGACAGGATATAGCCGACGAGTTTGCATGTGACAGAATTGTCCCTCACTCCTAATGCACATGGTTGCGAGACAAAATTGGTTCTAAATCTCTAGAAAATGTAACTTGAAAAAAGAGACATTGAACCTACTTTTGCAAATCGTTAATAAAAATATGTTTTAAAAAATAAAATCTGTGAAGTGTACTATGACTTTAACCTGACGACTTTTCTGCAGTTATGTACTGATGTGTCTCCTGCTCTAGGTGGCAGTATCCTCCCGTCAGGAAGATTCTGCTTTTATGAGGAAAACAGTGTAGCAGGCAGTTCTAACGAAATGGAGATCCACGTTATTCAGGTTGCCAAATCCCTACTCCAAAAATGCCTAATTATGAGAGAAGTCATACCTCCAAAATCCTCTCTGCCTGGCAGCAGTTTAGATAAAGGTAGCTGAGCTGACTGCACGATCCTGTACATGCCTACTCAGAAGCAAGTCCAACTGACTTCAGTGGGGCTTACTCCCAGGTAAGGTGGTACGGGACTTCAGGCTCGTTTGGGGCATTCATGTCATCCTTTCATTTAGAAAATTATAATGTGATTCAGTTCAAAGATTAACAATACGTAGACTACGAACTGGAATATTTTCTCAGTAGGCATTCCTCTATCATTATAGCAACCTTGCTCATCTGTATCATACAACCCGAAAACCAAATTGTAAGGTTTTGTAAGGTAACTCTGATACCATGGGACGCAGGTGGCACTGTGGATTAAACCACAGAGCCTAGGACTTGCCGATCAGAAGGTTGGCGGTTCGAATCCCCGCGACGGGGTGAGCTCCCGTTGCTCAGTCCCTGCTCCTGCCAACCTAGCAGTTTGAAAGCACGTCAAAGTGCAAGTAGATAAATAGGTACTGCTCTGGCGGGAAGGTAAACGGCGTTTGCGTGCGCTGCTCTGGTTTGACAGAAGTGGCTTAGTCATGCTGGCCATACGACCCAGAAGCTGTACGCTGGCTCCCTCGGTCAATAAAGCGAGATGAGCGCCGCAACCCCAGAGTCGGTCACAACTGGACCTAATGGTCAGGGGTCCCTTTACCTTTACCTTTAACTCTGATACAGTGGTGCCTCGCAAGACGAAATTAATCCGTTCCGTGAGGCTCTTCGTATAGCGGTTTTTTCGTCTTGCGAAGCAAGCCCATTGACAGCTTAGCGGATTAGTGCTATTAGCGGTTTAGCGGCTTTTAGCGATCAGCTGTTAAGTGGCTTATCAGCGGATCAGCTGATAAGCGGCTTAACGGCTTAGGAAAAGGGGGAAAAACCTGCAGGAACTTGCAAGACATTTTCGTCTTGCGAAGCAAGCCCATAGGGAAATTCGTTTTGCGAAGCGCCTCCAAAACGGAAAACCCTTTCGTCTAGCGGGTTTTCCGTCTTGCGAGGCATTCGTCTTGCGGGGCACCACTGTACCTGGAATGAAAACTGACACCGCAGGACGTGTTCTGCTCAGCAAGTGAGTTCAGTAAGTCTATATAACCGATACAACAACAAATCTAGGATTCAGCTGAAGTGTTGCAGCAGTATATCGTCATACAGCACAAATTTCCTTCAGCAATGAGAATTCCACAGGATTTAGCTAGAAAGCATTGGAGACTTTCTGTTTGCATCTGTTTGCTTCCAAATATGCAAGCAGAACAGGCTCCTAACGCAAGCAGTGCTACCATTACTTGCAAAATGGAACCCCACGTCCCTCCCCAATTTTCAGAGCCGCTCCCGATCCAGCAAGACCCACAGCTGTCCACTGTTTGGCTGCTACATGTGGACAAAGTTGGACTGGGATCGCTGTCTTTTTCTGGGGTGGGGGGCACTTTCTGAGCTGCCATGTTTTCCATGTGTTGGATGCACTAAACCTTTACCTTTAATGTAAGACATGTCTCTATTCCGAGGCATTTTAATTCATGTAATGCCTACTGAATGCTTTTAACCTGCCACGTCGTATGATGATCAACACTCTGGTTTTATTGTACATTTTAGTGTTTTCTATGACATATATTTATTTATATGCTCATTGTTCACCGCCCTGGAATCTGCTGGATGAAGAGAGGCGCACAACTGTTTTCAATAGAACGCCAAAACAAATGTTCTGTGCCTTACGAACAGCTTTGAACATGTGTCTGCTGACTGCTGATGGTTCAGAAAAGGAAGATCCCAGTGGGACATTGTCTGGGGCAGAGGAGACATTTTGGATCCTAAAGAATTCCTTGTTCTTCTTTCTGTGGTTCTTTCCCTTTTTGCTGCTGCCAGCTCAGCTTCCTACTTTTGTGGTTATGTTGCCACAGTCCTTCCTAAAATTAGATTGGACTGCCTGAGCCTTAGACTAATGCTGTGCACAATTTCTGAAAAATACGTCTCCTTGAATACATCTCAGAGGGCTTACCTCTGAGCAAACATGCTTACGAGTGAGTTGTAAATGACCTGGGGACATGATCCAAACAGGGATGAGAAAATGGACACACCACTGTTGACCTCACAAATGATGAAGGAGCTCATCAAATGCTACCTAATTCAGCCCCACTGGAAGCCAAGCTATTCAGTAACAGTATTCCTTCTTCTTTAGCAATCACTCATAGCCGAGTAAGATTGTCTTCCGTAAGCACGGTTTTAACAATGAGTCCTTAAGTGACTGTGGAGGCCAATTCTGGATCCACACGTCCTTCCACAGTGGGGACATTGGTTTCCGGTTGGGAGTTGATCACAGTGTGGATTTGCCAAGCGTGCCTTCCTCCTAGCGCGTTTCTTCCTTGCGTTCTGAGGTCGAGTGTCTTCAAAGCCCATGACACCTTTGGTCAAGGCTGTTCTCCAACTAGAGAGCCAGTGTGGTGTAGTGGTTAAGAGTGGTGGACTCATAATCTGGTGAACTGGGTTTGATTCCCTGCTCTTCCACATGCAGCTGCTGGGTGACCTTGGGCCAGTCACACTTCTCTGGAGTCTCTCAGCCTCACCTCACAGAGTTTTTGTTATGGGGGAGGAAGGGAAAGGAGAATGTCAGCCGCTTTGAGACTCCTTCGGGTAGTGATAAAGTGGGATATCAAATCCAAACTCCTCAAATCCAAACTCCTCCAGTGTTTCCCAGTTGTCAGTGTTTATACTACATTTTTTAAGCTTTGCTTTAAACCCCTTTCGTTGACCACCAGCATCACGCTTTCCATTTTTAAGTTCGGAATAGAGTAGTTGCTTTGGAAGACGATCATCAGGCATCCGCACAACATGACCAGTCCAACAAAGTTGATGTTGAAGAATCATTGCTTCAACACTGGTGATCTTTGCTTCTTCCACTACACTGATATTAGTTTGCCTGTCTTCCCAAGTGATGTGTAAAATTTTTCGGAGACGCCGTATACCCCAACCCACACTATCAAGGCTATCTTGCTGTGGAAGGAGAGAGAGAGGTTCAATACTGATAAAAGATGAGTTGATTTGGGAGCATGCTTTAAAGCCTAATCCTTAATTCCATGTACCTTTATCTGCGGTAAAATATTTCACACAGGGCCCAGTTTAGGCTGGATGTGGTGGCAACTTTTTGGGAACCTTTAAAGGGCAGCAAATTGTCAATTATTTACAGTATTCCATTAATTGTTACTAGGAAAAATTCAAGTTTTATCACGTATAATCAGTTGACTCAGGAAAAATTAGTAGGACAATTATGAGTGGAATCTTATACAGGAAAATAAGCCCCACCCAGGGCTGCCCAAAATATTTTTTTTTATTCGAAAAAGGGGCAGAGGAAAAAAAGAGAGAGAAGGATATTTAGGAAGGCAGAAAGAAGTTATAGAAAATTTAGAAGGTAGGAGAAGTGACAGAAGCAGCAGCGTCCTTCTCACCCCTTCAAAACTATAGCTTGGACACTGCCAGGGGGCCACCATATTCCCCTCCACCCCCATAATGCCTCACTTGGAACAGCACATGGAGTGGAAGCATGATAGCCTTCTGGATTGCTGATAGCAGGGCTGACACCTGTCCCTGATGACAGAGAAATAATGTCTGACACGAGAACAAGCAGGGGCAGGTCTCCCCCACATGTCCGAGTAAGCACTCGAGCACCGAAAATGTCTCTTCCCCCTCTTCCACAAGGCCTATGATAGCTGTGTCTCGCACTGAATGCAACTGCCATATAGAAAGGATTCTATAAATTGAAAAAAAATAGACGTTACAATATATACAGTGGTACCTCCCATTGCGGACTGGATCCATTTCAGTGCTCAGGTTGGATCCTGAGGTTTCCGCAACCAGAGATGCCTGTTCTGTGCATGCGTGCGGCGGTGAAACCCGGAAAAATGCTTCCAGGTTTGCCACTTTCGCAACCCAAAGTTTATGTTACCCGAGGGTAATGTAAGCCGAGGTTCTACTGTACAGTGGTACCTCGGGTTACATACGCTTCAGGTTACATATGCTTCAGGTTACAGACTCCGCTAACCCAGAAATAGTACCTCGGGTTAAGAACTTTGCTTCAGGATGAGAACAGAAACTGTGCTCTGGCGGCGCAGCAGCAGCAGGAGGCCCCATTAGCTAAAGTGGTGCTTCAGGTTAAGAACAGTTTCAGGTTAAGAACGGACCTCCAGAACGCATTAAGTATATGAGAATGTTTTATTCCCTTGAAGAAAGCACTGGAGACTGCTGTTCAACCTCACTTTCATGACCTATGAATGGGGTTGTGGGAGCAGGTGGTAATTTCAGCTCAACAATAGACTCCCATCACATCCCAGAAAAACCAGGAGAACATAACATCTTCTTATTTTTCAAAAAGTGAAGGCCTTTTTAAGGCGAGCTTGTGCTCATGTTTATAACATGTGACATTCTCCTTCAAGTTTGACAATGTCTTGTAATCTGGGAGAGAGACATCCAGTTCTTGTATGTGGTTGGGAGAGGAACACTCATCATTCAATGAAGCAAATGTGAATGCGTATGAGACCGCCAGATGCAAGTTATTATCATCCCCACAATTTTGCTGCTTGGACAACACAAGAGGCAGCCTGCGAACACAGGGCTTTTTTTTCTTTTGGTGGTTTTACGTAGGGTGTCGTGCATTATTTTAAAAAACCCAGCTGAAATTATATGGCAAGTGAAAAAAGACTTTGGATGAGGAACATTTTTTAAAGGGGGTAGAACAAAACATGGCAACCTTCAGCTGTGTCCTAGTTGCTGTGGTTTCTATGGTTACTTCAGATGCATTGCTTTCTGCCGCTAGTTAAAAATCAGCTTCAGAATTTGATGGGTTTAGATGACTCCACCAGGGATCCACTGGCTGAGTCGAGAAAACTGATAAAGGAGGGAATAGCATGGAAGGAGGTTATCAGTTTACACTGGCTGTCCTATAGCAAATTCCGCCCTCGCTCAATGGACTGTCAGGTAGCAGATTTACCAGTGAGGTGAAGCAATTGGCTCCCTGTTCTGAGATTTGCCAAAACGTAATGGTGGATTTCTTCAGAGGTGAAGCAATGTTAGCAATTGATTTCTTTAATGCTAAAACTTTGCAAATTAATATCCCTCTTGATCCAGAAATGCATTTGTTAACCTACTTGAAAGGTACAGTCCCTAGGGATAAAGAAGATGGAAAAAAATATTCTTTTAATATGGTCTGCAACACAAAAGTAGCATAGCTTTTGAATGCTAAATACGAGAAGCAAAAATAAATCCCTTGCATTAGGGCAGCGGTGGTGTACCTCAAGGCTGTGGGGCCAAATGCAGCCCGCTAGTCCTTTTTATCTCGCCATCAGGAACCTCCCCAGACTATTGGATGTGTGGCTGGAGGGAGTTGTGGTCCAAACATCTGGAGGGCAACATGTTGGCCACCCCCAAAAACTTCAATGTACCCCCTGAAAACATTCTTGTGGGGTAATGTGGCTTTTGGCCTAGAAAAAAAGACTCCACGCTGGATTAAAGTGTCAAGTTAGGACTGTGGAAACTCTGATTTAAATTCCCACTCCAACATGAAGTTCACTGAGTGACTCAAGGTTGTTGTGATGAGGATAAGAAGGGAGGGAGAACAATGCATGCCTCCTCAAGTCCATGGAGGAAGGGCAAAATATAACTGTAACATATAAATATGGAAGGTGAGAGCTGGACCATATGGAAGTGAGAGCTGGACCCTAAAGAAGGCTGATCGCCAAAGAATTGATGCTTTTGAATTATGGTGCTGGAGGAGACTCTTGAGAGTCCCATGGACTGCAAGAAGATCAAACCTTTCCATTCTGAAGGAAATCAGCCCTGAGTGCTCACTGGAAGGACAGATCATGAAGCTGAGGCTCCAGTACTTTGGCCACCTCATGAGAAGAGAAGACTCCCTAGAAAAGACCCTGATGTTGGGAAAGATGGAGGGCACAAGGAGAAGGGGACGACAGAGGACGAGATGGTTGGACAGTGTTCTCGAAGCCACTAACATGAGTTTGACCAAACTGCGGGAGGCAGTGGAAGACAGGAGTGCTTGGCATGCTCTGGTCCATGGGGTCACGAAGAGTCGGACATGACTAAATGACTAAAAAACAACAACAACATACAAATACCCCCCCCCACTGTACAAAATATGTCAAAATACATGGGAATGGGATGCAGGGGAGATGGGAAAATGGGAATGAAATGCAAAAGTACAGTCTGCGACAGTCCTTTGTGAACTTTAAGATAAACAAAGAGACCGGTCACAACAGCAGTAATTGCTGATCACACAACCCATCCTAATTCTGCTATGTTAATTAACACCCCTTGCGGGGCATGAAACAATTGACTCCATTCAAGCCTAATCAAATAGAATCAACCCTCTTGAGTAATTCAGCAATTTCGAGCTAGAGAATGGCAACTTCGATGTCAGCAACAGAGTGTCTTGTGAGATTGCAATGTTCTCCCGATGGTATCTGAATGCTGCTATTTCTAATGTCATATTGATGCCTGGTTATTCCTCTTTTTGCAGAGCAACAAGCAGGGCCGCACAAAGATCTGATCAAGGGCAGCCAATCAATACTCAGATTTTACAGGCAAGGAGCGTTGAGGCAAGCAATTAACACTAGGCCAGCCATGGCAGAAAGATGTTGTTGTTGTTTTTGAAACTTGCTGCTATTGAGTAATTTGGAATCAGAAGGACTTTGATCAAATTCAACATTGTTCTCGCCCTGTATGCTGTTCTGGAGGTTCTCCTGACCCCAGACCCAAATTTGGTGGTGTTGGAAAGAGGAAACGAGCCCTGCTGCACAAACCCTTGCACAAGGTTTGCACTTGGACACAGGAGTGAAATTGGGTCCTGTTCTCATTTTAATTCACATCTACCTAATTTGCACTTTTCAAAACAATACATAAGCAAGGGCACAACTTTTATTCAAACTATTATTCAAAATCCACACACTTCTGAATTTTGTGATACATTTCTCCAACAAATGGGCACGAAAATTCATATAGTGGGGGAAAGTGTGTGCAAAAGTACATATAGTGAGAAAATAACATACAAAATTGCATTGTATTAAGAAATGTTACTTGCAACATGTGGATATTAGACAAAATTGTGTCTGAACTTTTTGGATTTGAGAAAATGAGCACGAAAACTTTGATGAATTTTCATGAAGTGTGTGGGTTCTTTTTAATAATAATAATAATAATAATAATAATAATATCACAAACTGATGTGGAAATGTGGCATATTTGAGACTGAAAGAAACCAAAATAGAAAGATTAATCCCTCCCCATTAAGGGAGCGTAGAATAATAGCTCCATGTCCCATTGCTAGTTGTTTTTTATCTCCTGATCTCTCCTAGCTGCCTGACAATAATATGTAACCAGGGATCACCAATATGTTTGATCCAGTGGGCGCATATATACCTAATTTTGAGTGCTGTGAATGCCAATCACAAAATGGCTGCCGCTGTGGCATGACAGAGCAAAAGATTACTGCTGTGGGGCCATGGCATAACACATCTAAAAAAAGTAGAAAATGGTGGGCATGCCTTCCATAAGCCTGCTCCCACATGTATGAAGAGGGGAAGCCATCAGTATTTGCCCCTGAAGTTCTTCCTCACAAAGAGAAGCTCTTTTCACCTCTCCTCTGTTCAGAAGAGATAGGAAGGTCTCCAATGCTGGTATCCAGTGAAATTTGGCATGTTTAACAGTTCGTGTGTTCAGTGCAAGAAGAGCAAACAGTCTCTCCTGCTTTGTGGCTTTTTGAAGAGATTTTTAGGGAAACCATTAACAGGTGTCATCGGACAGGCAACCGTGGTGACATGCTGTCTACCCTATTGTACATCACTATCTTGCAGTCAGTCAGGAGCTGCAGAATTTTACCTCACATTTGAACTTTGGCCCGCTTCATGTATGGTGTAGAAGGCCTAATAAACACAGACACAGAAATGGGTTAAGGCTTCCTCTGTCCTAGGCAGCCCTCTAATGCAAGGGAGGGAGGAACTGCCTTGGAACTCCTTAATTTTACCCTATTGTGAGAGTATAAGCTTTTAAGGCTGGCATGTTCCGTAATGTTTTTCTTGACATTATTCATCCAGGGAAAAGGATGACCTGGACAAGAGCAGTTCCCATTACCATTCATTACTTAATCCTGGACATATGGGATCATTAGAAGCCAATTTCAATAAGAAAATAAACATTGCTGGCATTATTTCCCCTGATTTTAGGAAATTATGTGTAGCAAATTCTTGTCTTCCCAAGGTCATTCTCATTGTTTAGTTGCTGCTGCTCCCCACCACAAACTAGTCTAGGGCCTTCCCGGAGTTCAAAGATGTGAGTGTGACTCCTTTACAAGATGGCTGTATCCTGCCAGATACATACTATAACTAAGGGAATATTTGCATGGAGGTTCTGGATGAGTTCATGCGTCTGTCTAATGGACTTTTCATGGCTGCGTAACACACAGATGCCATTACAGCGCTTCCTCTCCTCCCAATGTCTGCCAGCTTTTCAACCTGCTACTGTATATGTATTTGAGTCTTCAGTATTTTTCCTTTTACAGACTCCCATGCATCTTGGACTACCTTCTCTGAGGATTTCTGACCATGGTCTCTCATCCAGTAGCTCCTTAAGCTTTTTGAAATTGGCCTTCTTGCATGAAAGGGTTAAGACCACAGAATTGTATTCCTAGACTCAGTTGGGTAACACCCCTTGCCTGGAAGGAAGGAGTTTAAGATTGCTCCCTGCTAGCTCAGACTGCGTGCATAGAGCTATTTCACTATATTTTGCACCCCTAGATTTCTGCCTGAGTTTAGTTGCTGCTGCATGGAATAATGTGTGAGTCTGACCTTTGGAATTTGTAAGTACAGCATTTGGATTTACTAAATGGTGTGGTCTGTTCATCATGAGAGAGGTTGAAACAGGGGAAGCACTGTAAGCAGACTAAACAGAATATTTACAAGGTCTAACAGCCTATTATTCCTCACGCTTCACTGTGCTGCATGATTCTGTGATTTTAATACTTTGCTGAGGACTCTCTCTTGCCCCATGCTTGGGTCCTAGGGATCTTCCTAGCTTCCAAATGCCTACTGTATATCACTATATTATGCAGTATGACTCAGTCAGGAAACAGGAGCAAGCAAAGTGCATTGCACCACACTGTCTGAAACTCATGTTGTGCAAGAGTTGCTTCCTGTCAAATGTGGTATTGTGATTTTATAGTTTGGCAAATTGCTGGCAAGTTAGTCCAAAGTCAAAGAATATTATTGGAAAAGCAACATTTGTCTGACCAAATGCATATGTCAGGGCCACTGGAATTCAATGCCATTAATATCCCTGCTTGCATCACTTTTTCCAAAACCAAGACATATGCATTCTTTTAATCTGTTACCCATCTTCTCTCATACTTGGCCGCTACCAACTTTGTTTTCTGTTTGGTGTGCAGCTGAGGTTTGCTGCTGTCATCTGTAACACAGAAGTCAGGCTTTCTGATGGCAGAATATGAAGATCTTCTTGTACTTGCTAAATTCCAGTGTGATTTGCTAGCTGATGTTGACAGCAGACCTTTATCCTTTATTCCATAACTTCTAAATGTACCAGGGAAAGCCACACAGAACCACTTTTAGACTGATCCACACATTCTACTCACAAAGACAGTCCCAAAGGGAAATATTTTGGATTGATTGGCCCTGCCTGACCCTCTCAGCTCCAACTTTGAGTACTTCCAAGCTTGAAGTAGCACTACATGTGCACAAAACTACATTTTAGCCTTTTGAGGTTTTCTTGCGGGGAGTCTCCCAATTGCAGAGCCAATGCAGAAGCAGCAAAGATGTGAATAAGAAGTTTAAAGGGAGGGGGAATATGAAAAGGTGCCACAATATGCAGGGGGGAAAGTAGGTTCCTTGGTTGAAGCAGCCAATTCAGAGTGGGTTTTCGGGGGGTTTTAGTGGAAAGGAGTTAAGATGAACACATGTCCCAATTTACATAGTTGTTGGTGTGAAGGCATCCTCTGTTTGAAGTGCTATAATAATAATAATAATAATAATTTATTATTTATACCCCGCCCATCTGGCTGGGCCTCCCCAGCCACTCTGGGCGGCTTCCATAGAAAGCAAAAATACAGTAAAATATCACACGTTAAAAACTTCCCTGAACAGGGCTGCCTTAAGATGTCTTCTGAATGTCAGGTAGTTGTTTATCGCTTTGACATCTGCTGGAAGGGCGTTCCACAGGGCGGGCGCCACCACCGAGAAGGCCCTCTGCCTGGTTCCCTGTAGCTTTGCTTCTCGCAATGAGGGAACCGCCAGAAGGCCCTCGGCGCTGGACCTCAGCGTCCGGGCAGAATGATGGGGGTAGCCCAAGTGCTATTGGGCTAAGACTGTAAAGAACCATAGGAAGAGAGAGCAGGGACCTTGTAAGCTGCCCATTAGCAGCAGATTAATCAGGCACATGGTCACCCGCTCTAAGTTTGTGATGAGATGTGCTGCATTTCTATTTGAATTCTCACAATCGTTTCAAAACGTGTGTGCATGTGCTGTATAATATATGCAAATTTTGTATGAAATGCTGGCATCATTTGGCTATGGGCTTGTCAAACATGCAGGCAATGCAGAGCTGGCGGCAAGGAAGGAAGGCAAGACGGCTTCAGAAGGAGGCTCGGCTGGAGGAGGAGGAGATCAGGCTTGCAGGAAACTGGCGGCAGCAGCAGCGGCAGTGACTGCTGTTGCGTCTGAGGCTGCAGAGAAAGGCTATCCTCTCTCAGCCTGCTGATCTCCAGGATCAGGGCCTTGCAGAGCCAGGCAGAGGCCCACGCCAGGTAGATAATGTGCCCCCCCTTTTCACCCTGAGGATAACCGAAGACTTTTTTTTTTAAATTAATTTTTATTAACAGGCCAATCACATCACATTATTCAAATCACATTGGTTCTGAATTATACAGCCAGATTTTAAATTTTTAAAGGTATCCATATATCGAGCTCCGCAGGAGTCCAAAATTCCAGATAAGTCCAGACGGGGGATAACCGAAGTCTTATACAGGGGTACCTCTAGATGCGAACGGGATCCGTTCCGGAGCCCCGTTCGCATCTAGAAGCAAACGTAACCTGTGTCTGTGCGCGTGCGCGGGTCATGCTTTGGCGCTTCTGCGCATGCGCATGATGTCATTTTGAGCATCTGCGCATGCACAAGCGGTGAAACCCGGAAGTAATGTGCTCCGTTACTGCCGGGTTGCCGCGGAGCACAACTCAAACGCGCTCATCTCGAAGCATATTCAACCCAAGGTATGACTGTAAATAAGTAAGTATATAAACATTGGGGATGCTTTTCTCTTGTGCTGCCAGCCATGGCCCCAGGGAATCCACCCACCACCACCACCGCCTTTGCGCCTCCGCGTTTGCCCCAATGCATCCCCTGTGATTGTGAATATGCTGACCGAGGCCCCCTTTGGAATTGGAGGCCGGGACCAAGTGGCCCATATGCCCCCCCCTCTGTCTGGGCCTGTCCAGGATCCCTCGTGAAGCTCCATGCACCAGGCTCACTCACGGCTGAGGGGGAAAGAGTGCCTCTGAGCATGAGCAAAGCGCTTCTCTCCCCCCCCCCCCGTGTCGCCTGACACAACAGCCAGGCTTTCCGGCTCTTTCAATTCTCCTTTTAAAAACTAGCACAAACCCACTGTATCGTCAAGGCTGAGGGGATTTATTCCCCCTCCGAAAAATATTTCTAGCTATTTGAGATAGGGTTCAGCCCTGAAACCTGAGGAATTATAATTATTAGATAATTAATTTTTTGTACAGGTATTTCTTTTCCTCCAAATAATAAACTTCCAGCTTTTTACTGGATCCTGTCAAGGGCTTTGATTTTTGGCCAGGAGCACAGGAGTGTACAGCCTGGATCCCCATGAAAACCATGTCTCCTTCGAAGACAGAGGTCCTTTGGCTAAGACGGGATGATATGGGATTGGGGGGGGGGCAACTCCCATCTCTTGCGGGGATGCAATTAGTGCCAGCACCATCCGTTAAGAGTTTGGGTGTAATCTTCGACACCTCCCTTTCCATGGAGGCGCAGATTGCAGCTATAACAAAGGCGGCATTTTTTCATCTCCGCCAAGCTAAGCAGTTGGCTCCTTACCTCTCTCGCCCTGACCTAGCCACTGTGATCCATGCGACGGTCACCTCCGGACTGGATTATTGTAACTTGCTCTACTTGGGGCTGCCCTAGAGACTGCCCAGAAACTCCAGCGAGTGCAGAATGCCGCAGCGAGACTCCTTACGGGGTCCTTGCCGTGGGATCACATTCACCCGGTGCTATTCCAGCTGCACTGGCTCCTGGTGGAGTACAGGATCAGGTTTAGGGTGCTAGTTTTAACCTTTAAAGCCCTATGCAGCCTAGGACCCTCGTACCTACGGGATCGCCTCTCCTGGTATGTCCCACAGAGGAACTTACACACTTCAAATAAAAACATCCTGAAGGTCCCATGCCACAGAGAAGTCAGGCTGGCCTCAACCAGAGCCAGGGCTTTTTCGGCCATGGCTCTGATCTGGTGGAACTCTCTGTCACAAGAGACTAGAGCCCTGCAGGACCTGACATCTTTCCGCAGGGCCTGCAAGACGGAGCTGTTCCACCAGGCCTTTGGCCAAGGCACAGTCTGACCCCCTCCTTTGGTAATCCTCACAGAACTTTAGCCTAATGGTTGCCATCAATTTGATTTGAATTAATTTTATAGTGAAATGATTTTAGAATGTTGTACTATTTTATTGTTGTTAGCCGCCCTGAGCCCGGCTTCGGCTGGGGAGGGCGGGATATAAATAAAATTTTTTATTATTATTATTATTATTATTATTATTATTATTATTATTATGGATAATAAAACATGATTATTATTTTTTAAAAAAATGTCCCCGGATTCATTGGAAAAAATCTGGTAACCATAGATTAGAAGGATCTTGCATGTAACTTCCTTCCTTCCCCACAAATTCATAACAATGCAATTTAGGCCATTCCTCCTATAGCTTTCAACAAATTCCTTTTTATTTAAGGAAACCATGACCTTTTCATAAAATTAGGATTTATAAGAGAAATAAATCTCTCAATTGTTCTCAAGGGGCACAGCTGCTTTAAAGTGTAATCATGGGAACTGAAACAGGTTTCCTCCTGCAATAACATTTATATTGGTTTTCCTGACATCTTACACATTATATAAAACGAGCTTTTTAGAAGCAATTTCCATTAAAAGCAAAACAGAATAGCCAAGTACTCCGGTTGCTAAAACAGGGCTTTGGAATAAGTTTCCCCAAGTTCTTTAAAGCTTGAATCACTGCTATGCACCCAAGTGCAGATTTTTAGCTTGTTTTTTTAAGATCTATGGTAATTTATCTGTCTGTCACCTTCATCATGGTCTTACTGAGGAAATTTGACTAATAAATTATATAAATAAATCATGTGAGCCATATTTTATCATTTGCTAAGCCTGGCCACAGCCAAAAATATGCACAGCACTTCACATTTTCATCTTGTGACCTGTGGATGAAATCTCTTCTTCATGAAGTTGACTAGGCAGGAAAACATAGTGCAACTGCCTGCTGCACAATTGGCCTATCAGATGAGCCATTGACCAATAGATCAGTGTGCCAGAAAGAACAAATGAAACTGCGGGATCATTCCTCCAGACGATCTAATAGTTGAGCATTCATCTTAATTTGCTTTACACAAACTTCACAAGGATGTTAGAGTATATCCAGTTTTATAGTGCATTCATCCCAGTTTGTTTGCAGAGTGGTTATACAGCAACAACCATTCATTCTGATATGCTCTTGGGATGTTTATATGTCTTTCCACTCATCATCTGTTCATCTCACATATTTCCCTGTCAGTTTTCTAGCTGCAGATAAATAGGGTTTTGTTTTTTTTAAGTTTTTAAAATTTCCAGTATGCACTTGACTTCCTCCCACAAAATATTGACAGCCAGAAGGTAATGGTTCAATGTTAGTCTTTTAAATGGGAGCTGCCCAAAGTCATGACCCATTGCACAAGTGGGAATCCTTACGCTGACAGGATGCTTGTGCCTGCACTGGAAACAAGTCTCTGTGTTTTCCCCATCCACTCACCTGCCGCTTTGCTGTTCATCTCACTTAAGGTTCTGAAATATACTCGGAGTCAAGTGTGAATTTCATGCTCTTTATTCAGCTCATAGTAGCAATAAATGAAACTTTCCCCAAAATGTCTAGCTATATATACATTATTTACGCAATGGGCCCCGTGTGATTGGCTAATTCCGGGCTGCTCCTGTAGGCCAATCAGGTTGCGGATACACCTCCTCCAGAAGCCTGATTGGCTGCTCACCCCGTCGCAGGGATTCGAACCACTGACCTTCTGATCGGCAAGTCCCAAGCACCTTTTGAGTTTTCAGTGACTTCTTCAGGCAGAGGCTGCATAGCAGCCATCTCAACTTTCACCTGATTCACTTTCACCTGGAGCTGGATTGGGTGGCTCCCCCAGACCAACCAGACTGCTGCATTCTGGATCCTATTGTTCTAGGATTCAGCTCAGTACATAACAGGTTCTCTCCAGGATGGGGTGAGAATGAAAATGAATGTAGCATGCCTTCCTGT
Organism: Podarcis erhardii; assembly: GCF_964252035.2. NCBI lineage: Eukaryota > Metazoa > Chordata > Lepidosauria > Squamata > Lacertidae > Podarcis > Podarcis erhardii. The sequence goes on along the minus strand of NC_138501.1, from coordinate 7,202,087 downwards.
CTCCCTGCTGAATTGATCTTGAAAGTGAGAAGGGGAGGTTGAGATGGCTGCTATGCAGCCTCTGCCTGAAGAAGTCACTGAAAACTCAAAAGGTGCTTGGGACTTGCCGATCAGAAAGTCAGTGGTTCGAATCCCTGCGATGGGGTGAGCTCCCATTGCTTGGTCCCTGCTCCTGCCAACATAGCAGTTCGAAAGCACATCAAAGTGCAAGTAGATAAATAGGTACCACTCCGGCAGAGAGGTAAACGGCGTTTCTGTGCCAATAAAGCAAGATGAGCGCCGCATCCCCAGAGTTGGTCATGACTGGACCTAATGGTCAGGGATCCCTTTACCTTGTAACACTGGTAATAAATTGGGCCCTTCGGTTAATATAGTGACTTGCCATCACAGTTCTTCAGCAACTGCAGTATTGTAGAGGCTGCATTGTAGCTGCAACCCTACCTAAACACTGATCATCATTTTCTCTTAGTGTCCATTCTTCAGAGCATGTTTTCTCATTTCTGGTCAATGGGTTAAAAGCTGTCTTGGCTCCTTCCTAGAGAACTTGATTTTCTGAATAAGACGAACGCACAACCATGTACGGTACTTGCAGCTACATGGAACTACTACACAGGAAGAAAAGACACAGCAAGAATCTTTACAGCACAACAGGTTTGCTTAGAGGGCCTCAGGTAGGGAAGAAAGACATGATGAGCAACATAAAAGAACAAGTGGCCAGTAATGGGAACATCTGTAAAAAAAATCTCTGTTCTGTGCCAGACAAATCACAATATAGTTATTGTACACCTAAGAGTATTTCTGGCAGAGTCTTGTAACAGACCTTAACACAATGGGCTCCTTGGGAGGAGAACAACACATCTAAATGGATATCTGATCCAACAGATGAATATTCACAGAGGTGACTCATACCTGCTATTCTCATGCATATCCTTCTTTATAGCTCCTTTATGGCTTGATTTTGTGGCCTGTTGCATTGGCAACAAAGCCTGTAGACCCAGGAATTATAGTCATTTGCTAATCCAAGACATAGGGCAGTTATCCAGTTCCCACTCAGTGCATATAATCCATGCGGGGGACTCTGCCTCCTGCTCCCATCCCAGTGTTCACATGCCACAGACATCCATGTCAAACAGAATGTGGGAAGGGGGTACCCATGTGTGTAAAAAGGTAAAGGGACCCCTGACCATTAGGTCCAGTCATGACCGACTCTGGGGTTGCTCATCTCGCTTTATTGGCCGAGGGAGCTGGCATTGGTCATGTGGCCAGCATAACTAAGCAGCTTCTGGCGAACCAGAGCAGCGCACGCAAACGCCGTTTACCTTCCTGCCAGAGCGGTACCTATTTATCTACTTGCACTTTGACGTGCTTTCGAACTGCTAGGTTGGCAGGAGCAGGGACCGAGCAACGGGAACTCACCCTGTCACAGGGATTCGAACCACTGACCTTCTGATCAGCAAGTCCTAGGCTCTGGTTTAACCCACAGCACCACCCGCGTCCCAACCCATGTGTGTACAAGTGTATATATTCAGGCTGTGCACATCATCCAGAACCCTGCATGATCAGGATTCCTGAGGGCACAGGTGGTCGGTGTGTGCAGATACTTCTTTCTGATATTCTGCCCATCACATGGGTGTCAGGGCTGAGAGTTCTCCCGTACCAAGGGTACCAAGGGTGAAGTTGACAAGCATGGTTCTCCTTTTCCCTCACCAGGTTTGGTATATCTCAGGTGAGCGACACAAGCAAACCCAGTGTGTGGCTTTGAACCAGTGGCAGAAGCAGAGATAACCTTCTCCAGTATGTGGCATAAATGCTAATGTGAATAATGTACTCCAACCAGTTGAGTGGTGTCATAAGGTCGCTTGTGTAGGCCACATCCACACCATGCATGGTTGGTTAAAAGTGCTGGAAACCGTAGCTCTGCAAGAGGTTTCCTAACAACTCTCAGCACCCTTAACAAATTACAGTTCCCAGGATTCTTTGGGGGGAAGCCATGACTATTGAAGTGGAGTAAGAATGCTTTTAAAGGTATCATAGAATTGTGGAGTGGGAAAAGACCCCAAGGACCATCTTGTTCAACCCCCTGCAATGCAGGAATCTCAATGAAAGCATCCAAGACAGATGGCTACCCAACTTCTGCCTAAAAACCTCCAAGTAAGGTGAGTCTTTAAGATACTAGACAGCATCTTAAAAAGTAGAGACATCACCTTGCCAACAATAGGTCTGTATAGTAAAAGCTATGGTTTTCCCAGTAGTTCTGGGATGTATGGAAGTGAGAGCTAGACCATAAAGAAGGCTGATCGCCGAAGATTTGATGCTTTTGAATTATGGTGCTGGAGGAGACTCTTGAGAGTCCCATGGTCTCATGGTCTCCCATGCATGCCTCCTCAAGTCCGTGGAGGAAGGGCAAACTATAACTGTAACATATAAATATGGAAGTGAGAGCTGGACCCTAAAGAAGGCTGATCGCCGAAGAATTGATGCTTTTGAATTATGGTGCTGGAGGAGACTCTTGAGAGTCCCATGGACTGCAAGAAGATCAAACCTATCCATTCTTAAGGAAATCAGCCCTGAGTGCTCACTGGAAGGACAGATTGTGAAGCTGGGGCTCCAAGACTTTGGCCACCTCATGAGAAGAGAAGACTTGCTGGAAAAGACCCTGATGTTGGGAAAGATTGAGGGCACAAGGGGAAGGGGACGACAGAGGATGAGATGGTTGGACAGTGTTCTCGAAGCTACCAGCATGAGTTTGACCAAACTGCGGGAGGCAGTGGAAGACAGAAGTGCCTGGCGTGCTCTGGTCCATGGGGTCACAAAGAGTCATAGAATCATAGAGTTGGAAGAGACCACAAGGGCCATCGAGTCCAACCCCCTGCCAAGCAGGAAACACCATCAGAGCACTCCTGACATATGGTTGTCAAGCCTCTGCTTAAAGACCTCCAAAGAAGGAGACTCCACCACACTCCTTGGCAGCAAATTCCACTGTCGAACAGCTCTTACTGTCAGGAAGTTCTTCCTAATGTTTAGGTGGAATCTTTTTTCTTGTAGTTTGGAACCATTGCTCCGTGTCCGCTTCTCTGGAGCAGCAGAAAACAACCTTTCTCCCTCCTCTATGTGACATCCTTTTATATATTTGAACATGGCTATCATATCACCCCTTAACCTCCTCTTCTCCAGGCTAAACATGCCCAGCTCCCTTAGCCGTTCCTCATAAGGCATCGTTTCCAGGCCTTTGACCATTTTGGTTGCCCTCCTCTGGACACGTTCCAGTTTGTCAGTGTCCTTCTTGAACTGTGGTGCCCAGAACTGGACACAGTACTCCAGGTGAGGTCTGACCAGAGCAGAATACAGTGGCACTATTACTTCCCTTGATCTAGATGCAATACTCCTATTGATGCAGCCCAGAATTGCATTGGCTTTTTTAGCTGCTGTGTCTCACTGTTGGCTCACTGTTTAGTCGGACACGACTAAATGACTAAACAACAACAACAACAACAACAAAAGGAGAGTCCACCATCTCCGGAGGGAGTCTGTTCCAATGTTGAACAGCTCTCACCATCAGAAAGTTCTTCCTCATATTTAGTTGGAATCTCCTTTCTTGGGCAAGACACACAATCCCACTAGGAAAACCCTTAATGCCTTCTGGTTTTAAGTGGCCCAAGAAATGTGTTGGTGGTAGTGGGCAGAGCCAGAGTGTGGTGCACCACCTTTTGAGGCTAGGGTAAAACTTTGGTTCCGGTAGCTCTGATATCTGACCTTCCACAGTCACTTCACAGCCCAGTAATACTTCTTTGGTGTCCTTGGGGATATTCTGAATTAAAGTTATTTCCAGCATAGAAACAGTACAGTGATCACCGGAGTATCTGTCTACAGTCAGCTTCTAGTTTTAGTGCTTAGAAATTAATACAAGCAACACCCCATTTATGCGTGTATACATGCATCACGCCAAACCCGGAAGTGACCTGGAAACGTCATAAAAGATGTCACTAAAAGAGCAGAACAGGGGCTTTTTCAATTAAATGCATAAAAGATGTCACTAAAGGTGATATAACACTGTGACACCAGGTGGCGCTCTGGAGTCCTGTATTTCCCGACTGGATTTCCCTGTATGAGTTTACAACACGTTTAACTGAAACGCTTCTTTGATGTGTCTAGATCCAGCCACCGTGGGGTTAAAAAGATACAATAAAGATAAAGCCAGCTAAAGCTAACCATAAAATCAGTTAAATTACTTAAAATGCCTGCTGAAATAAAAAGGTCTTCAATTGGCATAGGAAGTTCAAGGCGGGGGGAATCTAATCTGGGAGGGAGTTCCACAGAACTGGGCCCCCAATACTGAACAACTCCTGCTACGGCCATGGCAGACCACTAACAGTGACTCCCCTGGAGACCACAGTGACTGGTTCCTTATATATTTTCCATTTTCACTTTAATTGGATGGAGAAATGAAATTTGTATACAGATATTTCTGCTTTAGATTCCTTTTAATTAATTAGGTACCAAAAAAAACCTACTGGTTATATTTTATTTTTCTATAACTTCATTTATAAACATTTCAATAGTTTAACAATAGTTCTAACATTGCAAACCTTGACTTCCTTCCTCCTCTTTCTGCAGTTCCTTAAATTCTTTTATTCATCTATTTTGATTATATATTCTTTTGAAACTGCAGGTTATTACAATAATCCTGCCAATGTCTTTATCTGCTTACAATTTGTTTGTAGATAGTCAATAAACCATTTCCATTGTTTTATAAAAAGGTTGTCGATACTGGTTATATTTTCACCCTGAATATTCTTCCCACAAGTTCATTGGCCCAGCCAGTCCTTCCCCCATATTACTACTGCCCTCTTGGCTCATGGGCTCACTTCACAGTTCTGCCACTTTTATCAGCTATGGCTTTACAAAGATGTGCTGAACTCTCTCTACCCCCTCCCTGCCCCATGGCTTATCTACATGCTATATTTAGAGTGTACCACACAACAATTAAGAAGAGCATGGTGTTCTCCATCCCTGATACTCATATGAATTCTGACTTTTAAAGACATTCTTGCTATCCGATTTATCAACATAGGAATATTTAGATTCCTCTAAAATGCTGAAGGCTATTGAGCAGTTGTTTGTTTGTTCTTTTAATGGCTGGGCATCATTTAAGCAGCTCCAGTGTCAACAAAAGGATAAAAGTTTTTGTGTGCTTCGTTTGGGCATCTCCGTCACTTTGGCTGTGCCCATATTTGTGCATACATTGTGCACATATTGGTCACTGTCATGCACCCATGTGTGCTTTCAATTTCATGCTTCCAAAATCTGCCAGTGCACCTTCTTCTTCTTTTAAAAATACAAGTTTTCTTATATACCTGATTTGCACAAAAGAAAATGTGTATCGCTCCATGACAGGCAAGGATTTGGAGTCATTCTTGTAAAAGGCTGCAGTTCTCCTTTTCCTTTTCAATACTTACTTTTGTGCAAGAGCACTTCTGTGCCAAGGAGTTTTTCAAAATAAAAAATAAAAATGCCTGCAGCAGACATGCCTTCAGCAACAACTTGTGGGAAAGGGCAGGCTGAATGCTTTCCTTTGGACTGATGGAAGCAGGGGGTGTGGTGATAGATGACACTCAGTAAAACAGGTTTTTAAAATCCTGCCCACACAACGTGCTTCAGAGCATCCACAGTTAGTTTAGACATGATTTTATATTGCATTTTCTTCCTTGTCAGATTATCCATGGATCAGGAAAATCTGAATTTATTGGAGGAGAAATTCATGCTGCCACTTGGATGAGGAGACTGTTGTGTGGAACCTGCAAAAATAAAAATAGAGACACAAGGAACCTCAAATCCACATTAAACTCCAGTATGGATGAGCCCTTTGTCTCTCTTCATGACCACTGCCTCACACTTCATCCCTCATTATTTAATTTTCCTGTTTGAATTTGCACCGTGATTTCTATCCTTTTTCATTTTAATGTTAACTTTCTTGCATTTATTTCCCACCTTTCCTCCATCATGTAAACATGTAGTAGATCTTTGGTAGTCACCCATTCAGGCACTGTCCAAACCTAGACTTGCTTGGCTTCAGCAAGGTGCTGCTCACATGTGATCCCAGGGCAATCAATGATCACCCTGAGATCTCTGCACCAAGAATTGCTATTTCCCAGCCCAATCCCAATTTCTTTTAGTGGTAGCTACATAGGATTGTTTCCTATAAATATTTCTCAGTATTCTTTTAAAAATAAATCCGCACACTGGGACAGCTATATAATGAGATAAGGTAAAGGTGAAGGACCCCTGACAGTTAAGTCCAGTCGCAAACAACTCTGGAGTTGTGGCACTCATCTCGCTTTACTGGCTGAAGGAGCCAGCGTTTGTCGGCAGGCAGTTTTTCCGGGTCATGTGGCCAGCATGACTAATCCACTTCTGGCGTAACCAGAGCAGTACATGGAAACACCATTTACCTTCCTGCCGGAGCGGTACCTATTTATCTACTTGCACTTTGACATGCTTTCGAAGTGCTAGGTTGGCAGGAGCTGGGACTGAGCAATGGGAGCTCACCCCATCACAGGGATTTGAACTGTCGACCTTCTGATTGGCAAGCTCTAGGCTCAGTGGTTTAGACCACAGCGCCACCAGTGTCCCAACATATAATGAGATATAGGATGCAATTAATCAAATTAAGCATTAGAAACCCTGAATCTGGCATTTCTGCAGAAGGAACCATCATATATATTCCAGAGCCATCATTAGTGAAAGGCACAAAGAGTGATGGAACGACCATACTTCTTGTATGCAATCTTATAATGAATGGGTTAATGAATCCAAATTGCACAGAACTGAATCCAAATTCATAACTCCATCTGAAGGGTGGGGGGGTCATGGAAAGAGGGGAGGGAGTGTGTTAGATGTTCACACCTTGTTTGCTTGGAAACATCCTGCTCTTTCACAAAGCACATTTCAGTTGGTAAACAAGCATTAGAATTCTCAGCAGATCTTCATAGCTTGCAGGAACAAAACCTCTCCCTGCAGCACCAGCAGCCTTCTTCCAGCAGATGGGAGTTAATAATCACCTTTCTCCTGTGGGTTTTGTCCTGTGCAACTGAAAAGCAGGACAGCCCTTACTTTCACCAAACCTCCCCTGAGCAAAAGCCCAAAGTGCAAGCCTTGGATTGGGGCACTAAAATGCAAAGCACCTATCGTGGCACTAAGGCTGTGATAGATGCGATAGATAGATAGATATCTGCCAAATGCTTAAAAGCTAATCAATGAAAGACCCTCTCCCCAAATGCCTCCCTGTGGTTATTTATTTACTCACGCAACCCTTTTTTTTGGCAGGATTTTAAAAACAATCCTGTTGTTTGATCCCACAGCCTCTGTAATTACAGATGACTTTAACTCTGAGGTCTCTCCTGCCTCTGTTTCCTCTGCTGCGCCTGCTGGTATTCACTGTGTGTGGCTTCGCTACAGAGCCTCCTTTGATGTCTGAAAAGGATGTCCTAAGACTGACACATGGGAATTCAGCTTGAAAAGACCAGTGATGCGCAATGGATGTGGCGTATCTTTAAGGTTCAGTAAACTCCTGCGAGCACACTTTGTCCCTTCTCCAAAATTGAAGGGACTGTTCTTTGTCATTCTCTGGCATTTGCTGAAGATAAGGAATTTGGTAACTTCACTTGCATGGAGAGCTCATTGGAGACTGTGATATAGCGCACAGCATCCACTGCCCTCTAGTGTTTTTCTAAGTCACATTTTCTGTCACTAACAGTTGTTGCTGTTTTTTAAGCCTCATCTGTACCGTCTCAGATTTTACCATGTAGGTAAAATGAAATTTTCCTACCTTTTGGGAGTAGAAAAGTACCTGCCTTTTCTACTGGTTGGGTGACATATCAGTTTTTCTGAAGCTAAAATCTGCCTTTCAGCTAATCAGTAGCAATTTGAAAAGGTTTTTTTAAACCGATTACATTCTGCTGTGCTATGTAATGTGTGTTTGCCATATCACAGTATTGGGGTTATCCCATTTCCCCCTTAACTTCTCCTCTGTGCCATTGCTGAATCCTGCCACTGGGTGCCTGCAAACATAAAGCAAGGTTGCAGACAGCGAGAAACATAATGCTATGAGTTTGTGGGTGCTAGACCACTATAATCTCTGGATCAAGCAAAGGTTAGAATTTAATCAATGCTTGGAGTGTTAAGACTGGGTGTCAGACACCTGTGCATTAAGCCAGACTTGTGCATATTAAACTTTGTGCTAGACAATCTCTTAGAATCAACAAAATATTAATAGCTAATTAAGCAAGGCTAACTTCCTCATGGGACGCGGGTGGCGCTGTGGTCTAAACCACTGAGCCTAGGGATTGCTGATCAGAATATCAGCAGTTTGAATCCCCGTGACGGGGTGAGCTCCCGTTGCTCGGTCCCACTCCTGCCAACCTAGCAGTTCGAAAGCACGTCCAAGTGCAAGTAGATAAATAGGTACCACTCTGGCGGGAAGGTAAACGGCATTTCTGTGCGCTGCTCTGGTTATGCCAGAAGCAGCTTAGTCATGCTGGCCACATGACCTGGAAGCTGTCTGTGGACAAATACCAGCTCCCTTGGCCAATAAAGTGAGATGAGCGCCGCAACCCCAGAGTCGTCCACGACTGGACTTAATGGTCAGGGGTCCCTTTATCTTTTAACTTCATCATGGTGTGATAGCCTGGGAGATGAGTCATTAAACTTTGCATGTGATGGCAAATGGAGGGGGGCTGGCTTTCACTCTACAGAAAAAGGTAAGGCTTAGGGGTGAGAATTTATTTTATTTTATTTTATTTTTTAAATAAATTTTTATTAACCGGCCAATCACATCAAATCAAACCACATCACATAGATTCCAAATTACAGTGCCAATTTTTTAAATTTTGTTGGGGGGTCCCATACTTCCAGATCTGAGGAGGGATTCTGATCTAATCATTACTTCTGCATTAATGTCCAAATCAGTCCAAATAAGTCCAAATAGATGTTCAAACAGTCCAAACACATATTCATAGTTCTTTCCAGTCTTATCTTGCTGTTTCCACATCACTTCTTAATCAAATATTTTCTCTTTGTCCTTTATGGTCTCTCCTGATGGTCTCCTTAAGCCGATATACTCCTGCGTAGATTTTCCGTCATGAACCTCCATCCAGATGGTTCCCATAAATCATCACCTTTGGAGATAAGATCACTTTTTCCCTTGTAAATTCATAGCTCTGTCGTACTTAAAGCCTCTTTGATGAGTCTCTCCCACGATATTCACTGTCCTCCCAGGCTTATTCCTCCGACAGAGCTTCCCAAGATGGCGATGGCGACATTTTTGAATGCGTCAGAACAAAGCTCTTATAGATTCCACAGTCTTCTAAAAACATACTTTGATTCGAAATTTTATCTCCACACAGCCTTAGATTCACAGCTTAAGTCCTTAAAACCTCATTTCTGGCTTTTGACTCTTGAAGGGAGGGGATTCTTGGGGTTAATCACATAAGTAAAAATAAAATGTTTTTCCCCCTCCCCATCAGTCTTTGCCATACCGTATCTTGACGTATATTCTCATAAATTAAATCTTGTTTTTCCAGAGACCTCTTTGTTGCAGTATTCACTCCTCCTCATTTCCTGAAGTATGTGCGTTCCTTCGTGCCAAATCGTTTCTTTTGAAGTTCTCGCAGCTAGTGGCGCAGGTCAGAGATGGCGTCCAGGAGTGCTGACCCACGGGAGGGTTTTGTGCCTAATGCCCCCATCCCCCTCAAAAATTCGGGGGTGGTATCGGGCACAGCAGGCATACGGCCCCACTCACCATCTTGAGTGGGTTTAGGGAGGCTAATTACTCCCAACATAGCCTCCAAATACCTCCCGTGGGTCGGAGAGATGTTATTGTCGGCCATCTTCCTATGCGCCCCCTAGTGGGCCCCCTTAGGGGTGAGAATTTAGAAGCAATGAGAGCTAGAAGCTTAGAGAGTTAGCAAGTTGGATAGTGAGTCATTGGGCACAATGGCTGATTTCTGTTTGAATCTAAGGCTGTGGCATGGAACCTCTCCATCATAGGCTCAGGTTGTATATATATGCAAATAAACCATAGATCATAAAGATACCACAGTCTCTGCTGTGCCTCATTATCAAAAGGAAACCCAGACCCCAGGTAAATGAGCCTGGAACCCCTGAAATCTCACTCCGCTCACAGACTGGGTGTATGTGTAACAATATTGACCTAGGATGAAGTCCCTTTGCACTCAGTGAGGCTTACTTCTGAGTAGGAGTGCCTGAGACTGAGTTGTCAGTAATGCTGCAGGCCAGAAAAAAGGGATAGAAGAGAATGTCAGTGGGTTTTATGGTTTGCTTGTGAAGGGTGGGGCTTTTAAAATAAGCAACATGACTCTAGATCTGAAATACAAATAGGCAGCATGTGTGGTCCAGATACAATGGAATGCAAGAACAGCGAACAACTCGAATAGGTACAGAACCACAGAGGGCTACAATACACAAAACGGATTTGAAAAATGTGGATTTTTTGAGAGCAGTGCAGAAGAGCCCTTACTGAGATGGATGGGAAAAGGTCCACATTCACAGAGTTATTTATGAGGAAAAATTCCCCAGTATTCAGGAGTACCTCACACAGGAATCTGCCTCAGACTAAGTCAGATTATTTGTCCATCAAACTTGGTGTTGTCAAGTCAGGCTTGCAACAGCCGTCTCAAGCAAATACTTTTCCACTTCTCTGTTGCCAGATCCTTTTAAAATATGGTGCAAGGGACTCAACCTGGAACCTTCTGTATGCAAAGCAGATGATCCAACACTCTGCTCAATTGCCTATGTTCATTCATCTTACTAAACTGAAGTACTGCTACTACTAATAAATTTCTACTGCTTCTAGGCAATAATCATAACAATAATTCAGCACAATTGGTTGCAGAGTCTCTTACAGTGATCTAGTCAAACGTGTACATACATCTCTGTCCTCAACACAATCCATGTACATTGAGCCTTACGGTCCCTAGGCAAAGATCGGTCGCTGTCCTCAAATAACTTACACTCTAAAAATAGACAGTGGGGACACAATATAGGAAATGAAGATACTAAGACTGTGGGCAATTGGAGCTGAATAGAGAAACTTAAAAACTGCAGCAAACAATTACAAATACAAAAAAGAGAGAAAAAAATCATGAAGCATTCAGCAAGATGTAGAGCTCTCCACCTGTAGGATTTCCATGTGATCTGGGTTCAATATTGTGTGGGAAAACTATATACATAGTGCTGTATGATTGAAGGCTTCCTGCTCAGATGCCCATGCTCAATGAGTGGACACCAAGGCAGGCTGCCACATGATGTTGGGGATGGACTTGCAGCACTGTCCCCTGTGGTGTAGTGGTTAAGAGCGGTGGACTCGTAATCTGGGGAACCAGGTTCACGTCTCCGCTCCTCCACATGCAGCTGCTGGGTGACCTTGGGCCAGTCACACTTCTGTGAAGTCTCTCAGCCCCACTCACCTCACAGAGTGTTTGTTGTGGGGGAGGAAGGGAAAGGAGAATGTTAGCCGCTTTGAGACTCCTGAAGTGGGGTGAAAGGCGGGATATCAAATCCAAACTCTTCTTCTTCTTCTTCTTCTCTTCTGGATATAAAACAGATTCCCATTCTAAAGACATCTAAACTTGTGGACATCACCACTTCTTGTGTTAGCAAATTCCATAAATTTGTATTATGCAAAGAAGTCCTTCCTCTATCTTTTCTGAACCTAATCAATGTCATGGAGTATCTCCGTGACTTAGTATTGTGAGAGAGGAAAAAGGGAGATATGGTTGCTGCAATGCTTGGGTCTTTCTTTGAAGGTAAGATGTGCCAACACTTAGATCATTTGGGTTTCCCTCTCTCCATGTTTTCCAGCCTCTTATGTCCTTTTTGAGATGGGGCAATCAGAACTGCACACAATATTCCCATGGAATGTCACCAATATCAAAAAGAAAACGGAACTAACTGGTTAGCTTGGGGGATCTCTGCACCTTCACCTCTACCCTCTTCAATTTGGCATTGTATCTCTTGTTCCACGGGACTACAATGGAATAAATGATAAATAAATCTCTAAAATATGTGAAGGTATAATCATCCTCTTCCCAAAGTAGCATGCATGCTCCCAGGTTGTTAATGAAAAATTAAAAATGAGTGAAGGTTGATGGATTAGTAGTGAAGCACCTACTTTGCAGGCTCAATTCCTTGCTTCCCCAGTTTAGGGGGAATTCCTTGCTTCCCCAGACTAGGGTCAGGTACCAGGTGATGGAAAATACTTTTCTCCGTCTAAGTCCCTGGAGAATATCATTTGGGGATAGATGGACCTGGTAGAAGGCAGCTTTCTTTTTGTTCCTATGAGGCTCAGCTTGACCAATTAGAGTCCCCCTCCTACAGTTTCAAACTGCATTCAGTGAACATCAGGAATCCACCTTGACAGATTTAAAGAAATATACTGGAAATCCAATTTGTTTGCTATGGAAATAAAAAGGTAGTTTAGGTTCCAGAAACTGATTTCAGGAGGGGAAATGTTGCCTCCTAAATTTTCATTTTCTAGATGCCAAACTTCAGATTTTACTCACAAAATTTCATGCTTGTAAAACCACAACTGCATAACTGCAGAATTTTCACCTCTGAATGCAGATTTTAGCATCAAGCTGGCTGACAATCTGGGTGCTTTTGCTCTGCAATTATACATCTGCTAATAAGACAAATGACACAGAGGTCCTCTTTTGCAAATAAGTGTTATTTCTTTCCAAGGATCCTGCTGTGTAATTATTTCACATTCATTATATATCTCCATAAAGAATCATTATCAGAGTCGTAGTAAACGTCAAGCCTTCTAGATTCTATATGTTGTCTGTCTGTCCTTTGTTCATTAATGTGACAAAGTCCCCTTCCTATCGCCACTCTTCATGCCAAATCTTGTGAGTAGTTGCGTATGCCATAATAGTATTTGGGAGTATAAAGACAGTGGGTTAGAGGCAAATAAGCTAGATGCTCTTGGGTCCCATTTAAATCAGTTTGAAAAGTTAGTCATGATTTCAGTCTCACTGATTTTAAGGGGAGCTAACTAGCACACTTCAATTTCTGCTCCATTTCTACTCAGAAGCTGAATTCAATGGGGCTTACTATGAGGCAAACTGGGTTAGATTTGCAGCCTTAGTCAGGATCCAACCCAGTATTTAAGTGTCTTCTAACACTTAATACCAGGATGTTGGTAGAGCATGAGACTCTTAATTTCAGGGTTGTGGGTTTGAGCCCCATGGTGGGCAAAAGATTCCTCTACAGTTCTATGATTCTATGTTTATGTTTATAAAATTCTAACTTTATGGCTGAACAAAACACAAGATCATAGAATCATAGAATCATAGAGTTGGAAGAGACCACAAGGGCCATCGAGTCCAACCCCTTGCCAAGCAGGAAACACCATCAGAGCACTCCTGACATATGGTTGTCAATGGATCATATTATTTAGCAGTAAAGTATTTCTTTGTGTGTGGCCTTGGACTGCTGGATTTTGTCAGTACAGGAGCTTGAAGAGATGTGAAAAACCAATTTCCTAAGCCTTTCAGATTTCAGGAAATCGCTTGGCTTTATGCAGCAAGTATGATCATACTTCATTACAGCTGAATACATTAAAAAACCTCAAAACACTGAACCGTGTAAATCTAGGACATACTAATTTAACCAGCATTAAATCCAGTGGTATGAGGAGGCAGACCTCTTCCTAGCATGAACTAAGGAGCAATTCTTGGATTGCCTTTATTGGCGTTGAGATGACTTCACATTACTCTTAAGCACAGCCTGAGAGCTGTAATTTGAATATGGAGTTTCTGAATGCGTGGATATTTCCATTCATTTAAATGTGTGACACAGCTTTGTGGTGTGTATGCCCCATTGTGTACACCAGAGGCAGGCAACCTAAGGCCCGGGGGCCAGATGAGGCCCAATCGCCTTCTCAATCCAACTCATGGACGGTCCAGGAATCAGCATGTTTTTACATGAGTAGAATGTGTCCTTTTATTTAAAATGCATCTCTGGGTTATTTGTGGGGCATAGGAATTCGTTCATATTTTTTTTCCAAAAAATAGTCCAGCCCATCACATGGTCTGGGGGACGGTGGACCGGCCCACACCTGAAAAAGGTTGCTGACCCCTGGTGTAAACAGATGCACCTTCACCATTGAAATATATGGAAAAATGCTTTGGGGGAAGTGGAAAAGGACATATGGCATTGCAATCCTCAAGTCTGCATGGGATCAGCAGGGCAGTTGTGTGAATGAATGCTGAATATATACACACACAGAGAGAGAGAGAGAGAGAGAGAGAGAGAGAGAGAACAGAACAGAACTGGTGCCTAGTCTAGCTTCTTTGGAGGCTTCTATGCACTCAGCTAGATATCAGCAGTGCTTTTTTTCTGGGGGGACACTGGGGTACGCATACCCCTAAACACTTTGTGAATCTAATGGGAGAAGAAACTAAATTTCTTTTAAAATATTAGTTTCTTCTCTAGCACAGTGAATCGCCAGTTCCGTTGCTACCCTCGATGGTGGCCTCATTTCCTGTCATGGTGTTTCCTGAGTCTCAGACAGAAGCGGGCGTTTAATGTGTGAAATAGGAGTTGGAATCTAGCACTGTGATAGGTCAGTTTTGTTGTTACCACCTCTGATGGCGGCTTCATTTCCTTTCCCGGTGTATTGCATGTTCTTTGTACTTTTGTCCATTTACTGTATTTATTTCCCCTGATTTGAACTATAAACTGGTGATTTTCTTGAGTCAAAATGAGATTACCCCTAAACTTTTTTTTTTTTTAAAAAGAAAAAAAGGACTGGATATCAGAGTCTTCTTTAGGCACAGAAGGGAATAGGTGAGCACAGCACTGGCCATTATGATAAGTAGATACTCTGAACCTTCAAAATCCATGATGGGGATCCTATGGCCCTCCATATGTTCTTGGATTACAAGCTCCAATCATCCCTGCTCATTACTCATTGTGGCTGGAGCTGAAAGGAATCAGAGTACAGCAACATCAAATGAGCCACAGGTTCCGCATCCCTTAGATTGGCCAAGCCTGGCTTCAATACAAGGGCCCAGCCTTCTGGTCTTGCTTGGTCCTTTCGCCTGCCAGGGTGATCAATTACACGTCACAAAAAAGAGGACAACAGATGTCGCAGATTTGCATAAGCACTGCATATGTTAATATGTGTAGATGTCAAGTTGGAAATAATAGCTGTAAATCTAAATGGAAATACAATGCATCTCACCATAGTAGCTCGAGTAGGACCCTGGCAGAGACACATGCCCAACTGGCATGTTCTCTCCCTCCTGGTCAATCGTTCGGGAGCTTCAAAAGCTTTCTTCAGCCCGAACATCACAGCGACCGATGCCAACAGACACCGGCACACTTAGGGATCCGCAGAGTCTTCGCAGTTTGTGTAACAGACCTTAGCAACTCAGCATTTTGGCTAATCTACTTTATTTACATATAAACACACACGGAGCACTGCACCATGGCTCCCTCTCTCTCTAGCATCAGACAGCAAAGAGAAAAAAACAAAACAAAGGACAATAGTCCCACTTCACGGAACACAGTAACACAAACATCCTGTCTCCGTCATTTCCCACTCTGTAGAGTCAAAACATACAGCGTCATGTGAAAGACAACAATCCCATGACTGCAATCACGGAGCAGGAATTCTAACAGGAAGACTGCGCCCTGGTGACCTCAGTGTCTTATTCAGTCAGCTGTCCTGGAGCTAACTCTTGCTGGACAGCTTCAAGGGCCCTGCATTTTTTAATCTTTAAACCAGACTTGGACTGGACAGCTCTTCAGTAGATGATTGTCTGCTGGTTAGTTGCAGCTAACCGCAATGGAGCTGGGGTAGTACAGGACAGCAGTGAGGTTGGGTTGCATGTGGGTACCCATGGGAGCAACTGATTGGCCAATCCCTGTTTTGTGGAAGCACAAGAGCCAATGAACATTTAACAGAGATAAAAACCACATAACAATTCAGTGCCCTGACTGTTAAACCCGTATGACAGAACAAGATTGTGGGAAGAAGGTGTAACTTAGTGGTGGAGCCAGGGGTGCCATCTTTAATAAAATATTGGGGGGAGGCAGATAAGTTCCATCCCACATAATTGATCACAAGATTTGGCGTGTGTGTTCGTGCACACACCCACACACCCACCCACATACACCGTTTGAATGGCTGGCCCCCTCAAATGTTTTATTGGGGGACCCAAAGGGACCTTGGCCCCTAAGAGTTGGCACAATTTTAACATGCAGAAGATCTCAGTTTCGGCCCTGGGCATTTACAGGTAGGGCTAAGAAAGATCCTTTTCTGAACCCTGGAGAGCTATTAACAGTTGCCAATCATAGCAGACAATCGTAGCAGATTGCCCATTGGTCTGTGCCATTAAAAGGTCGCTTTGTACATTCATAATAATTGGTCAAAATGCATATTGTTGTGGAAATTCCTAGAGTGAAAATTCTGCAACCTAAAAAGGATGGCAAAGGAAAAAATGCTTGCAACTATAAAGTAGAGAAAAGTGAATTTGGTGTGTGTGTTATCCCTATATATGAGGCATGGTGCCAAGACAGCTGTAAAAAAAATATGCTTCATCTCTTTTACATGGTACAAAACGCTGTAGAAAGAAGAAAACATGGGATTCATTTACTATTTTTAATATCAATGAAATGTATTCTGCTTCTAAAGAGCACCAGTGGGTGTAGAGATGGATCTGAAGTTGATGCGCATACACTAAAAATTCCAGATGATAAACAGCAGAACAAAGAATGCAATCTGCAGGAATTATATAGAGCAAAACAGGGTATTATTAATTGTGGTAATTTTGCCTTTCAAAGGAGAGCTGGAAGCTAGTGGGAACAAAAATATACTCTCTGCAGCTTTATTAAAGGATTTCATAAACAAAATCTCATTAGACGGGAACCCTGCTGCAGTTCATCATTCTGTTAATATCCAGCAGAAACAGGCGGTTTGGCCTAGTATCCAAGAAGATTGTGACTAGGGAAATCTTCCCTGTTTGGAATGGGGTGGCCACTGATATTTCCTCACCAAAGTAGGACAAAATAGGACATCGTTTTGTATCAGCTTTGCACAGCGTGATTTTTCTAGAAAAAGAGGTGCCGGAACTCTTACGATTCTTCCTCTTTAAACTGGACTTGGAGCAGACAGCACTCCAAATAGAGGACATTCCCCTGCTTAGCTGAAGGGTCATAGCTGAGGAGCAGTGGATCTGCTTCGCATCCAGTCCCTGCCTAAACCCCCAGAGAGCTGATGCTAGTTAGTGTGGACCGTACTGAGCTAGATCAGAGGTCAGCACCCTAAGGCCCATGGGCCGGAAGCAGCCCATGAGGGTCGCTTAACTGGCCCATGAGCCACCCCTGAACAGAGCTGCCCGCTTGGCAAGTTCCCGAGTGCTGCATGAAAACCGGCTGCATGAAAACTCTCTTCCATGGCTCCAGAAAACCAGAAAATAGCGTCTGCGCATGTCCGTGGCACCGGAAATCACTTCTGCGCATGCCCAGATGCCGAAAATTGCTTCTGCGCAGGCGGTTTTCAGTGTCTGGACATGCGCAGAAGCTATTTTCGGTGTCATGGACATGCGCAGATGCAATTTTCGGCATCACACTGCACTGGTCCAGTCCATAGAGGATCTCCACGGGAGTGATCCGGCCCATGCCCAGTAAGCCTTGCTGACCCCTGAGCTAGATGGACCAATGGTCGGACTCAGCATAAAGCAATTTCCTGTTACCTTTAAGCAACGTGTAGGGCCTGAGCCAGTGTGGTGTAGTGGTTAAGAGCGGTGGACTCGTAATCTGGTGAACCGGGTTCGCGTTTCCACTCCTCCACCTGCAGCTGCTGGGTGACCTTGGGCCAGTCACATTTCTCTGAAGTCTCTCAGCCCCACGCACCTCACAGAGTGTTTGTTGTGGGGGAGGAAGGGAAAGGAAACCGTTAGCCACTTTGGGACTCCTTAGGGTAGTGATAAAGTGGGATATCAAATCCAAACTCTCTCTCTCTCTGCTTTTTAAAGACACTCACACTGACAGTTCACTTGAGGACTTGGTTGGTTTGATTCATAAGGGATAACTATGGTCATTTCTAGTAGACTGTAGGAAAAAGAACTGCCTGGCAGCTAAAAAACATAGCTTAAAAAAAATGTTCTGTTCATTTTTAATTAAAAAGGCATGGGAGGAGTGTGTTTTGGGAACCATGTGGGATGGTGGGGATGGGTGTGAGATGATCGCCCCCCACCCTGCCCAGACTATATTAGATCAAAAACTGAAATACAGCTCCAGTCCTGCCAAGAGCACCTCACAGGGATTTTCCATGGCAGAGTCTTTTTCCTGTGTGTGAGAGGCAATCTGTCTGAGCAAGAGAAATGCCTTTATTGGGCCTGGGAAATTGTCTTAAAGTAATCTATACTGTTAAGATGTGCTAATGTTCCACATCCTTCCTTGCTGAACATGTCATATTTTATATAAAAAGGCACTGGGTCATATTTACATGGGACCTTAATCTTATTACCCTTAAAACAGAAAAGTGGCTTTATACTTGTGTACAATTTGATAAGTGAGAGAAAACAGTCTTCCTGATTTCATATAATGATGCCTTGTTTATAATCTTTCGGCCTTTTATTTCTCATTTATCTTTCTCCCTTTCTTTTCTGGCAATTTGTTTTGCATGTTTTTCTGGTTTCCCTCTCCGTCTTCCACAGCTCACATTTAATTACTGGAGTCGAATCCAGTTTATGTCTTTGCCAGCACAGTTTGCTTTTGTTTTCATTTCCCACATCATTACATCACAACTTGCTTGCGCTTTCTTGTGGCTGTTTTAACTTTACGCAGATGTAAAAGGAAAAGCTGTTTCAGAATTATCACGTTAAAAGATTTTGAAATCAAATCCATTCTCATCAATTGGATCGGTGACAGAAGAAAATAGAAGTTAATTACACCCAGAGCAATTTGTAATAAATCATAATGACTTGTATGGAAAGCATGAGTGGATTTCTGAATGGAGTCACGAACCCAGGTTCTGCTCCCAGCTTTTGCAGTTGTTTTGAGAGCTAACTACCAACACCTTGCACTCCAAAACAGAGCCATGGCACATCTTTAAATCAACCAGTTAGGATAATATGTTGTTCTTTAGAGGGTGGTAGATGCCCCCTGAATTAAATCAGATGTCTATCTGCCTAAGCTGTAATATTTTATTGACAAGATGCAAATCCCAATTTTAAACAAATATTCAACCTTTCCTTTTTAGGGAGGGTGATTGTGCAACTTCATTCATTTCTGGGTGACACAACTTCCCCAAAACTCTTTTCAGTCTAGGTCCTGATGTAGTTATGGGACTGAGATAGATGGCCCTGATGAATAATCTGACTCTCCTCAGGGCTGATGGGGAAACGTTTCCCTGTTGATATGGTTAAACCTCTCCGTAGCTTTTGACATTGTAGAACTGTGGTGGTTAACCTCTGACCCGCAGGCCTGAGTGAGCCCAAGTAGCAAATTTCCCTTCAAGATCTCACTGATTTTTGGCAGCAACAGCAAAAAGAAGGGGTGTGTGTAAAGCAGACAAAGCACCGGGGTACACTGAGAAGTTTAAATCTTCCCACCTAGCCCTGCACTCTGATGGAGATGCAAATCACCCCTTCCCTGGTTGTCAGATTACTTATTTGATGAATGGGGTTACAAGCTGGCTTCTGCATGGATCAGATTGGGGGTGGGTGGGTTTGCATGCAAGAATGTAGGGTGGCCGTACCCACTGGTGGCCACTCTTACAACTCCCATGTGGACCCTGGAGGCCAACAAAAAGATCAGCCAATCTCTATTGTAGAAAATAACCTTCATTTAGACTGACTTCAACACCCGATTACCCCAATCAGGCCTGATGCCCCATATGCTTCTATCATTTCTATATATATTTTTTAAAAGGTAAAGCGTTAGTTCTGCAAAAAGTTAGTTCTGCAAAAGAAGGACTGACACATAATGGCTTCTCACCAGTGTTGTTTAACATCTATATGACATTATTGTGAGAGAGCATCTGGATCTTGGGACTTGGGTCTCATCAATAATACAGTGGTACCTCAGGTTACGGGACGTGGGTGGCGCTGTGAGTTAAACCACAGAGTCTAGGGCTTGCCGATCAGAAGGTCGGCAGTTCGAATCCCCGCGACGGGGTGAGCTCCCATTGCTTGGTCCCTGCTCTTGTCAACCTAGCAGTTCGAAAGCACGTCAAAGTGCAAGTAGATAAATAGGTACCACTCTGGCAGGAAGGTAAACGGCATTTCCATGTGCTGCTCTGGTTCGCCAGAAGCGGCTTAGTCATGCTGGCCACATGACCCGGAAGCTGTACGCCGGCTCCCTCGGCCAATAAAGCGAGATGAGCGCGGCAACCCCAGAGCCGTCCGTGACTGGACCTAATGGTCAGGGGTCCCTTTACCCTTTACCTCGGCTTACAGATGCTTCAGGTTACAGACGCTTCAGGTTACAGACTCCGCTAACCCAGAAATAGTACCTCGGGTTAAGAACTTTGCTTCAGGATGAGAACAGAAATCACACGGTGGCAGCAGCAGCAGCAGCGGGAGGCCCCATTAGCTAAAGTGGTACCTCAGGTTAAGAACAGTTTCAGGTTAAGAATGGACCTCCAGAACGAATTAAGTTCTTAACCTGAGGTACCACTGTATAGGCAAATTTGCCCTAAATCAGAGTTTGGAAGTCCTGACAAGTGAATGAAGCTGAACAAATTGGAGTTGATGACTACAATTCTAGTAAGCAACCCCAATGTTACCTAGGGAGTTCTAATGCTTGCTTTTGAAGATGGAAAGGTACTCAGACTAAACTAATGTTGGCGCATTGATGTTTCCTTAAAATTTTAAATTTCCTAAAATTAAAATGTTTTCCTAAAATTCCTTTCCTTCTGGAGAAACAGGTTATGACAGCATCCAAAAGTTTGTCACCAGTGTCTGCTACAGAGGTTCTGGTTCTTCTGAGGGTCCTTATCCAAGTGTTTGTAACCTTGAGGATTGATTTTATAAAACCGTATGTGGGGCTGAAACTGAAATTGACAGAATTGCACATCCCTAGTGGTCAGGCATTCTGGGTGGGCATAGCAGGAGATGAGGGTGTTCCCCCATATCTCTCCAAGGCTACTGAATTGCACGTTTCCTAAACAGAGGAAAACTGTTTCTCACTACAGAATTGCTAAATCACCTTCAAGCAAGCAAATGGCCCTACATATATAAGCCCACCTCTTGCCTAGCTTTGACAGAGAACTAAAAAACACCCAGCCCACATGGCCAAAAATATATATTTGAAATGTTTATACTGGCACTTCTACCATAGCTAGATCTTCCCCAGCTTTTGCTGTGATTCTCTCTGTTAATGACCTCCCTCCCTCCCTCCCTCCCTCCCTCCCTCCCTCCCTCCCTCCCTTCCTTCCTTCCATCCTTTCCTCTCGCACCCCTATTCTCTGGCCACCTTCTTTCCCCTGGAAGTGCCTTTTCTTGCACCCCCGCAACTCAACCGGAAGCATCACCCACTTTACCTTATTTTTGTCTCTTGAGGTGTGGGCAGGTCTACCTGCCCCTTCCTTTAGATAGCTCAGCACAGCATCACTAAGTAATCACTTTTGTTATCCAATCTTTTTAAAGCTGTTTTAAAAAAGAGAGAGAGAAGGGGAGGGGGGAAGAGAGGGAGGACGGAGGGGAAGAAAAACATACACACTCTGAATCCTGAATAGCTGTGTTTCTATCATCTGTTGTCATGACACAGATGACGTGGGAGCATTCCTCAGCAACAAGGCTCGATTGTGAGATGGGTTTAATTTTGGTTCAGAATTCTAATAGGAAAGGATGTCAAAAATATATCTGGGTGGGAGAGAAGAAGGTGGGCCCCTGGCTCAGTGAACAAAGGAAACAGAAGTAGCTGGTTAATTGCCAGATTTTGCCAGTGAATAATTACATATTCATTAGTCCTTTGGTCCCTTCTATGCTTAGTGAGCAAGTGGAGAGATTTATGATACTCTCTCGGTTTTCCTCCTTCTAGTTTCTTAGCTGGAGAAGCTTCTTGTGGATCACACTGTGCAATGAAAGGAGGGGGACAGAGACATTTTGTCTGTATTACCATTCAGGTGTCTGGCCGCATGAAGAAATAACATTTGTGTGGACACAGTGAATGCAGATGTTCCCATCCTAGAAAGGGAAAGCAATATATTCTCACCCAGCGCACCAAAGGGGGCTGATCACTTTCCCACCCCCAAGATTAATACCTCTTTTGTAGAGAATGGCCCGTTTCCTTTTAGAAGGCATGAAGCTTTTTGAACAATCAGCACTTTGGCTCATTTCCAGCAACGCTTTTTCCAGAATGGGTTGCGTGGACCCCTGTATTGATTTATATTTTCTAATTTAGATTTGTATCTCACCCGTGTATATGTATGGTGCTAAGAGAGCTAACAACAATAAAAATAAATATGGAATTTAAAAAACAGTAAGCCCTGTTGTTACATCTCCCTCTCTTTGCAGCCAGTGAGTGCTGTTGTTTTTTAAATTCCAGTAAGTTGTAGCATTCCAAAAGGGCAGGATGAGGTTGGAAAGATGATGATGTAATGTTGCTATGGCTGGCCACAGATAAACATAAGAAGAGGCCCTCCTTGACCAGACCAAAGGCCCAACTAGCGCAGTATTCTGACCACACAGTGCTCAACCAGATGCCTCTGGGAAGGCTGCAAGCAGGACATGGACGCAAACCAATAGCACCCTGCAGCACTCAGGCACCTCAGCAATTAGCTCTGGTCTGTCACATAAGGTATGAAAGACATGCACACAGCAGCCCAATTGTAGAGGGATAGCATAGGCTGTAAGGTCCGTATAGTTAAAGCTATGGTTTTCCCAGTAGTGATGTATGGAAGCGAGAGCTGGACCATAAAGAAGGCTGATCGCCGAAGAATTGATGCTTTTGAACTATGGTGCTGGAGGAGACTCTTGAGAGTCCCACGGACTGCAAAAAGATCAAACCTCTCCATTCTGAAGGAAATCAGCCCCGAGTGCTCACTGGAAGGACAGATCCTGAAGCTGAGGCTCCAAGACTTTGGCCGCCTCATGAAAAGAGAAGACTCCCTGGAAAAGACCCTGATGTTGGGAAAGATGGAGGACACAAGGAGAAGGGGACGACAGAGGACGAGATGGTGGGACAGTGTTCTCGAAGCTACCAGCATGAGTTTGACCAAACTGCGGGAGGCAGTGGAAGACAGGAGTGCCTGACATGCTCTGCTCCATGGGGTCACGAAGAGTCGGACACAACTAAACGACTAAACAACAACAATAACAAGCATAGGCTGTAGATGATGGACTTGGGTAGGTTTTAGATTCAGTCCTAAAGCTCAGTTAGAGCTCAAGATCTGCATGGAAAAGGTACTGGGTTGAATTCCTGGCATGCCCAGTTAAAGAATCTCAGGGGGCTGGGAAAGACTTTGGCTGCAGCAGAACTGCTGTAGACATGCACTAAGAGCCAGGTGAATGTGAAAGTCACATTTCTTCTAGAGGCTTTCAACATGGCTGATGAGCTGCATCGTCTTCAGAATGTAAATACTTAAATATGTTCATAAACCACTTTCTAGCACATGTTTGAACACAGTTCCTTGAGGGAAAGTTTCTAGTTTACTGGGCAGTGTTGTTTCGTAACAGGACTCCGCAAAACATGTTCTTTTGTTTAAAACATACTATTGCTTGAGTAAATAATGTACCACAAGCCATTTCCATAGAGCGTGCAAAAAACCTGTGCACTTAATTGCACAAATAAAAAGCATTTAAAATGAGTGCTTTGAAGCTTGCTTCTACTAGCCACGGTTTAATAACCTGTCATAGATATATTCTCTCAGTAAGAATGAGAATGGCTGGCAGAAAAAAATAAGACATTTCAACGTCAACAAAATGCTCTTAAGTAATAATAATAAATCAATTCTCCTTCTCCTCTGTATTATACCCAACCCAGGTTGGTTACACAAACAATTCATTAAAATACAGAGCATAAAACCGATAAACATCATAAAACAGCAACCCAGAAGCAGAAGAAGCTATTTCTTAAATCAGGCATCTCCTTAGGCCTAAAGGATTACATCTCAACATCTAAAGGATACATCTCAACCTGATATATAAAAACATTATGTGGAAACAGGTGTATCTAGCAGAGACTGGTAACCTATTGACTTGGGAGGACTGCAATTTTCAACTTTGCTGTTTTCTTCACAATAGGACTTGTGCAGCACTCATTTAGGAAAGTATGCCATTAGCACAGGGGTCAGCAACCTTTTTCAGCCGTGGGCCGGTCCACCGTCCTTCAGAACATGTGGTGGGCTGGACTATATTTTGAAGGGGGGAAAAGAACAAATTCCTATGCCCCACAAATAACCGAGAGATGCTTTTTAAATAAAAGGACACATTCTACTCCTGTAAAAACACGCTGATTCCCGGACCATCTGCGGGCCGCATTTAGAAGGCGATTGGGCTGGATCCAGCCCATGGGCCTTAGATTGCCTACCCCTGCATTAGCACATGCACAGAGTCCCACTGTATCCTCCTCTCTAAAACCTTTCCAGCAACTATGGGATTTGGTGGTACTGTGCTTTCTTGAGTGCCTTTTCAAAAAAGCCTCTGGGGCTCCATATGTTCAATGAATGTGCATAGGGCAGACAGCGACATTGTGGCAGCAGGCTTCTCCTCATTGCTGTGTGTGTTCTCATACATGTCTGGAACATGCTTATGCACGCACAAGCATAAACACAGAAGCGCCTCTTGTGGCGTTTGCCCTCCTATGGGTTCATAGGGAAAGGGTTCACTAATTGTAAAATGACTAACCAGTGGGAACCCAAGAGGCAGAGTTAACTGTGTATAAGGTTTAAGCACAGATAGAATTTGTTAAGAAAAGTTAGAGTTAGAGTGGTTGAGAAGACAGTCTGGAGTTAGACGAGAAAGGGAAGATAAGTCTGTGGGTTGGGCTAGTCTGGTGTGAGAGAATTTGTTAAGAGGAATCAGTCAAACAGCTGAGATAATCAGTCAGAAGGTATTAGGAAGGTATAGGCTGGTAAAGAAACTACAGTGGTGCCCCGCAAGACGAACGCCTCGCAAGACGGAAAACCCGCTAGATGAAAGGGTTTTCCGTTTTGGAGGCGCTTCGCAAAATGAATTTCCCTATGGGCTTGCTTCGCAAGACAAAAATGTCTTGCAAGTTCCTGCGGGGTTTTTTCCCTCCCCCCCCCTTTTCCTAAGCCCTAAGCCGCTTATCAGCTGATCCGCTAAAAGCCGCTAAACCGCTAATAGCGCTAATCCACTAAGCTGTCAATGGGCTTGCTTCGCAAGACAAAAAAACCGCTATACGAAGAGCCTCACGGAACGGATTAATTTCGTCTTGCGAGGCACCACTGTAAAGTTAAGATACTGACAGGAATATTATCGGAGAAACCATAAACGTGTTAATGTTTGTGAAATAAACTTGTTTTTTGTGGTTCACTTTTAACAACTGACTGGATTCAGTGTTTTACCAGAGAGTAACTGGTTGGTGGCAGCGGGGAAGCGATCACAGTGGTGGCACAGGGATCAATAGACCGTTAAACACCCAGGGACCCTGTGTGATCGCCACACCTCTCTTTTGTCAGACATATATATTTATTATTGTGTGTGTGATCCCACTGCATCCACACAACCATATGTGAGGTAAGAGTTAGCCCCCAAAATGGGAATTTCTTCCACAAGCTGACCTCATGAACTCCCACGGCTAAATAAGAATTTAGAACCACAGTTTCAATGTGAAGCTGTATAAAAGCGGGATATAAATGGAAACAAACAAGACAATCACCACTGAGGCAGATGGTGTTGCTTTGAATGCTGACGGTCCCTTAATCAAAGGAGTGAAGACACAGATGCTTCAGGAAGGAGGAGGCTGGAATGCCAGCTCAGGGTAAGTTGCCATTGGTAACAACGTCGTAAGTATGCAATCCTAAGCAGAGTTAAATGACAAGGAGTCCAATGAAATAAACAGCACTTGCTTGCGTACACACATGCATTTAAAGCACATTCGACCCTAGCCCCCAGGAATCATGGGAACTGTAGTGTGTTAAGGGTGCTATGTGAGGGGTAAACTGCAGTTCCCAGGATTCTTCTGGGAGTGTGTGCTTTAAATGTATGCTGTGTATTCAAGTATGCATAGAATCGAAGTGTCCTGAATGGGGTAACTGTGCCCCTGAAGGACCAGGTACGCAACCTGGGAGTCATTTTGGACTCACAGCTGTCCATGGAGGCACAGGTCAAATCTGTGTCCAGGGCAGCTGTTTACCAGCTCCATCTGGTATGTAGGCTGAGACCCTATCTGCCTGCGGACTGTCTCGCCAGAGTGGTGCATGCTCTGGTTATCTCCCGCTTGGACTACTGCAATGCACTCTACATGGGGCTACCTTTGAAGGTGACTCGGAAACTACAACTAATCCAGAATGCGGCAGCTAGACTGGTAACTGGGGGCGGCCGCCGAGACCATATAACATCGGCATTGAAAGACCTACATTGGCTCCCAGTACGTTTCCAAGCACAATTCAAAGTGTTGGTGCTGACCTTTAAAGCCCTAAACGGCCTCGGTCCAGTATACCTGAAGGAGCATCTCCACCCCCATCATTCTGCCCGGACACTGAGGTCCAGCGCCGAGGGCCTTCTGGCGGTTCCCTCATTGCGAGAAGCAAAGCTACAGGGAACCAGGCAGAGGGCCTTCTCGGTAGTGGCGCCCGCCCTGTGGAACGCCCTTCCAGCAGATGTCAAAGCGATAAACAACTACCTGACATTCAGAAGACATCTTAAGGCAGCCCTGTTCAGGGAAGTTTTTAACGTGTGATTTTACTGTATTTTTGGTTTTTATGGAAGCCACCCAGAGTGGCTGGGGAGGCCCAGCCAGATGGGCGGGGTATAAATAATAAATTATTATTATTATTAAAAATCTGTCTTCTTGTTGCTTTCTGCAAATTCAGGAATGTAGCATTTATTGTCGGAAGGGGATGGGAAGTGTTCCATTGCAGCTTTCATGTGACATGACTCAAATAATCATCCATTTTTAAAATATTTTTTAAAAAGGACACATGTGATCAAACTTCTAATGGTATCACATTTGTTAAAAGGCAATGATAGCCTACTGGTAATTCCTGCATAAACATACATGCGGCTCTTTGTTAAAACTGGCCATTCACTGGAGAATGAAGCAACTGGCCAGTAACTGGACTTGGAAAGTTCATCATTAACAAGCATGGATTTCTTCCTTTTGGGTCATTCCTGAAAACTAAAACCATCCAGTGGGCCAGAGGGCAGGATCACCTGTTACTTTTGCTTCTGGAAACAGCCTCCACTTAGTGAGTTATCCCACCATGTAATACCTCTTCATTTTCCTGCTTGTATATTTGGCTGTGGGGGGACTTAAACATAGCAACCCAAAAACTCATAGCATGCTGATTGTTACCCACATGGAATTTTCTTCTTAAGAAACACCTGCCTATTGTTTCATGCTTCTGGCTAAAAGTGTGAAAAATGAGAGCCTTTATGCCCCTCCCAACATCTGTACTGAAATTTAAAAGATTTCAAGTATGTCATGGAGGCAGAAGTGAGATGTACAGTGGTACCTCGGGTTAAGTACTTAATTCGTTCCGGAGGTCCGTTCTTAACCTGAAACTGTTCTTAACCTGAAGCACCACTTTAGCTAATGGGGCCTCCTGCTGCCGCCACGCTGCCAGAGCACGATTTCTGTTCTCATCCTGAAGCAAAGTTCTTAACCCGAGGTACTATTTCTGGGTTAGCGGAGTCTGTAACCTGAAGCGTCTGTAACCTGAAGCGTCTGTAACCTGAGGTACCACTATACATAACTGAAGTGACAAATGCTGAAATCATAGGGCAGTTTATTCCATTCTCCTGATGTTTCCCTAACTGTTAATTTCCGCATTATATTTGAGCTTTCACATGACTTAAAGGCTTAGCTCTCATTTCCCTATTATTTGCTTCCAGAAAAAAGCAAATAATGCAGACAAAAGTCTGGAACTGACTTTTAGGTTAGCTTGAGGGAAAGTAGTGAGCTTCTCTCTGCCTGTGCTTCAGATCAGATGCAGGCTGCTTCAAGTCTCGGTATTTTGTTTTGTTTTTTAAAAAAGGCCACAGAGGAAATAATCATACCATGTAAATTTGAGCATAAGTGTATTTAGGATAGAAATGTTAGTAAGGTAATGTCATTCAGTAAGGTTAATGATAATGTCATTATATGACAGCGTATTTCCAATAGGGCCCACTATAACTAAGTCTGAAAGTTATCCTAAGTACATTTAACTGCAATAATTGCCCATTCATCTCCTGTTTACTCCTGCCTCCTCTGTCCTCTGTTGTTTCCCCTGTATTGAATTTTACATTGTAAGCGCTTCAGGGCAGGGACCTACTCTCTTGTATTCTGTGACTTGCCATGCACAATGAGGGTATTATAATGATATATTATAATAATAGCAGCAGTAGCAGCAGCACATCAAAAATAATGATAGAAAGAAAGATGAAAGAAAATGGAGTTGGCAAGAAGAAGAAGAAGAAGAAGAAGAAGAAGAGGAGGAGGAGGAGGAGTTTGGATTTGATATCCCACTTTATCACTACCCGAAGGAGTCTCAAAGCGGCTGACATTCTCCTTTCCCTTCCTCCCCCACAACAAACACTCTGTGAGGTGAGTGAGGCTGAGAGACTTCAGAGAAGTGTGACTGGCCCAAGGTCACCCAGTAGCTGCATGTGGAGGAGCAGGGAATCGAACCCAGTTCACCAGATTACGAGTCCACTGCTCTTAACCACTACACCACACTGCACAGAAAGTGAAGCATTAGGAGAGAAGGGGAGTGTGTGGAATCTGGTTCTGTATTTATACTAGGAAAAGAGTCAATATCATGACCCAGCTGGAGTCTGCAGGATGGAACAGGCAACACAGGAAGGAAAGCATGGCCAAAAAACAATGACAGCCATCCCTTGTATTACCCATTAAAATATCATAGAATCAAAAAACTGTAGAGTTGGAAGGGACCCCAGGGGTCATCTAGTCCAACCCCCTGCAATGCAGGAATCTCAGCTAAAGCATCCATGACAGATGGCCATCCAACCTCTGCTTAAAAACCTCCAAGGAAGGAGACTCCACCATCTCTGGAGGGAGTCTGTTCCACTGTTGAACAGCTCTTACCATCAGAAAGTTCTTCTTGATGTTGAGTAAGAACCCCCTTTCTTGCAACTGGAAGCCACTGGTTCGAGTCCTACCCTCCAGAGCAGGAGAAAACAAGCATCCTCCCTCATCCATGTGACAGCCCTTAAGATATTTGAAGATGGCTATCATATCTCCTCTGGGTCTCCTCTTTTCCAGGCTAAACATACCCAGCTCCTTCAACCGTTCCTCATCAGGCTTAGTTTCCAGACCCTTGATCATCTTGGTTGCCCTCCTCTGCACACATTCCAGCTTGTCAACATCCTTCTTAAATTGTGGTGCCCAAAATTGGACACAGTATTCCAAGTGTGGTTTGACTAAGGCAGAATAGAGTGGTATTATTATTTCCTTTAATCTGGACACTATACTTCTGTTGATGTGGCCTAGAATAACATTAGCCTTTTTTTGCTGCTGCATCACGCTGTTGACTCACATTAAGCTTGTGGTCATGCAATATTCCATTCTGGCTACTTAGATCAGTTAATCACTTGGTGGCACTGCTCTATAGCTATACTGGCATCTCAGCTTGCTCACGTACAAGCAGACATAGAGTTTTGCTTTGTTGTGCAGAAATGTAGGGCCAGCGCAGTGAAGCTGTGCTACATTTGCTGTAATCCAGGTGGAGGCATACATAAGTGGAAGCTGGCTTCTGCAGACGTGTCCCCAGTTCTACAGGGCAAAGTATGAAGTACATTTAGGTAGAGATGGGTCGCTCACAGATTAAGGGTTATAACTTATCTGCCAAAGACTATCAAATAAGCTTGCAGCGTGATAATTTTCTGATCTCCACTCCCATTATTGGCTGTGTTACTTACAGGGCCTTATATAATATCAGATCGTACCCTAGTGACTATCACAGTTCATTTTCAGAATATGGGAAGTGAAAGATCTCCACACTAGAAACCAAATACATCACTGCTACATGAGCTACACTTTCAACAAACAATCAAAACAGAAATCAAGGATCTCCTGCCATTTGATGACTTGTCTACAGTCAGCAGAGCACTTCTGTGGGACAGAATGAAGGCTTTTCTGGGAGGCCAAATCATATATTATGATGCCCATTAGAAAAATAGTACAGACTAAGCAGGCACTAGCTTAGAGTAGTAGTAGTAGTAGTAGTAGTAGTAGTAGTAGTAGTAATAATAATAATAATAATAATAATAATAATTTATTTATACCCCACCTATCTGGCTGGGTTTCCCCAGCCACTCTGGGCGGCTTCCAACTGAATATTAAAAACCATACAGCATTAGACATTAAAAACTACCCTAAACAGGGCCGCCTTCAGTTGACTTTTTAAAGTAAAATAGTTGTTTATTGCCTTGACATCTGCTGGGAGGGCGTTCCACAGGGCAGGTGCCACTACTAAGAAGGCCCTCTGCCTGGTTCCCTGTAACCTCACTTCTCGCAGCGAGGGAACCACCAGAAGGCCCTCGGCGCTGGATGAATGGGGTGGAGAGAACTGGATTGTGTACTATTGTCTTGGAGATCAGAATGTCTGTTCAAATATATAAATGCATCGACCTGCATAATATTTAGATAATACACATTAGGTATATGATATGGTTGAACCCCTGGTTCAAACAGGGGGGAAAACTGCATAGATTTCTCATCAGATCTAGGCACTTCTTTTCTGGGGAGGGATAGCAAGATAGCTTTACTGACCTAGAAAAAGGCAAAGCAGTGGCAGCTATTCTGTGTGGCATAGCTACATGAAAGCTGGAAAGTCTACTGAAGTTCTTGCATGTTAACCCTAGCCCACAGAGGGTCTACATCTTAAGGTGTGAAATGCATTAGCTAACCTGGATGAAACCAACGGGGGACAGGGGGGGGGACAGGTTAATAATAATAATAATTTATTATTTGTACCCCGTCTATCTGGCTGGGTTTCCCCAGTCATTCTGGGCGGCTTCCAACAAAGATTAAAAATACATTAAAATGTCACACATTAAAAACTTCCCTGAAAAGGGCTGCCTTCAGATGTCTTCTAAATGTCAGGTAGTTGTTTATCTCTTTGACATCTGATGGGAGAGTGTTCCACAGGGCGGGTGCCACTACCGAGAAGGCCCTCTGCCTGGTTCCCTGTAACTTGGCTTCTCGCAGTGAGGGAACCACCAGAAGGCCCTCAGTGCTGGACCTCAGTGTCCAGGCAGAACAACGGGGGTGGAGACTCTCCTTCAGGAATACTGGACCGTTTAGGGCTTTAAAGGTCAACACCAACACTTTGAATTGTGCTCAGAAACGTACAATGACAATGCTTTGAGGTTTTTTAGGATTAAACAGGACAGTATAAAAAGCCTGTTAGATAGATAGATAGATATAGATAGATGATAGATATAGATAGATGATAGATAGATAGATAGATAGATAGATAGATAGATAGATGATAGATAGATAGATAGATAGATAGATAGATAGATAGATAGATGATAGATAGATAGATAGATAGATAGATAGATAGATAGATGATAGATGGATAGATGATAGAGATAGAGATAGAGATAGAGATAGAGATAGAGATAGAGATAGAGAGATAGAGAGATAGATAGATAGATAGATAGATAGATAGATAGATAGATAGATAGTCCTGGAAGCAATTGTGTAGTGATAAATGCCCAGTCTTGTCATATGCTATGTGTGTTGAAGAAAACTGTGGGAGAAATCACAGTCTTTACGGTAAGTATGCTTTGAAGAGCCATTTGATTCCACCAGTTCATTATGTAAATGGAACCAAGTCTCCCCCATTCACATTTTGTCCTCAAACAAGAACACATCCTGAAAATGTAACTGAGGGTGAACAGGTTTCACATCACACTGCCTTTGTCAATCAGCCTGTGGTTCGCTGTGCCTGTTTATTATAATTGAATTGGTGGTTCGAACTCCTTGAACTTTGTATTCCATTAAAAACTGCACTGGGGCCGTGCAGGCAAAGAGGACACCTTCTGAAAAGGAGCCCTGCTGGAAGGGTTGCGAGAGGGGGAGGGAGGGAGATCACGAAACAAAAGGCTTTTAACTTGTGCTGTACATGATAAGGATAGACTTCCTTCAAAGAGCACTGGGGCTTTCAAAAATCACAGGAGTGCAGAGAGGTCACCCATAGATATTTGAATTATTAACACGTGTTTAAACATTAAAGAAAGATGTATTGACAGAATATCAATGTGATTAATTATTTACATACTGAAAGTGAAGCATGGAAAGGAAATTAACTGTTCATTGCTCCTTGGTAGGGGAAGGCCTTCCAAAATGCCTCATAAAAGGATTTGTTAGTGCTAATAAGCTTGTTAATAGCTTCTTCAGGGCATGGCCACAAAGGCATGGAAGATGGGGCGCTCTCGGTAAAGGGGTGGCAACCTTTTTGTATTGGACCAATGGCTCTCATCAGTGCAGGGCTTATGAAGGTTTTTCAATGCCACAGAACCTTTATTGGGCCAAAAGGGGACACAGCCAAACATCAGTGACAAGTAGGGGGAGGATTCTGAAGCCGCCATTTTAACTCCCCACAGTGCTCTTCTGTAGTGATGCTCTGGGCTGCTGAGGGAAATGCAAATGGTGTCCCCAACACTGATTCGTTTAAAAAAACATATATCCAGCCTACTTTGATAAAACACAAGGTGGCTAACACGTCAAAACAACAAAAACAATATTTCAAATATAAAGCAATCCCCAAGTTAAACAAAACCAATGGGAACCTCAGCCCTGCTTCACACATACCTTGAGTTTGTTTTGCCTGGTATAGAATGTGTCATTGAACTCTCAATGGAGAACAAAGAGGGGTGTGTAAGTGTATGTGGAAACTAGCCTAGTTTAAAATTTATTGCTCTATGTGCCTTTGCTTCTGGCCTCCCCAATCACTAGTGGGAGATGGTCCCCCACCACTGTGCTAATCCTATTTAGCACATGTCCTATTTAGCACAACACTAGACCCTGACATGTCTACCTGCAGCAAAGCGGTAGCATGATGTCAACAGCTCTGAAAGATCATGGTTAGGAATGATGTATTGGTATAGCAATTGCCCTGCTTTACCCTGAACACAAGGCTCTTTCTGTGTGTTGGACGAAGCAACAAAACAGGAGGTGCCTTCTACGCTGCATTATAAACTAGGTCGACCTGTTCCCTATGCCTTCATGGTAAGGACATATGAGGCTGAATGGAAAGTAGTGGCTCCAGGCACTTTTATCCCTCTCATCAGGGCTCTGCTGAAGGTCACTAATTCTTAGTACTTAGATTGCACTTTGCATCTTCAAAGCACTTTACAAGCATTATCCTTGGAGCACCCATGGGAGACAGGCCTAAGTATGTTATTATTAAGTAGATTCTTGGCCTTCTAGCAAAATAGGTCTCTGAGGAGGCTGGCCTCTTGCTTCTCTTACATGCTGCAATCTGACCTTAGCATGCATTAAACAAAAAAGCTTTTGCCCCCTCTGTTTGCAATTCAAGCGCATTAGGATTTGTAAACCACCATCACTAAGTACATAGACAACAGTTTTACTTTGGTTAGGGGCTAGAGCTAAAACAACGAACATTCATTCATTTGAAAGTGCCACCCTTATTATTCCCAATATGCTATTTGACTCTTTATATTTTCTTCCTCCTTTGACCACTCATTTCTTTGGAGGGCTAAAGTGACAATACTGTTTTAAGGCCTAAAAATACACACATGCACCAGCGTCAGGGGATGGTATGACAGCCCCTTCTTCTTCTTCTTCTTCTTCTTCTTCTTCTTCTTCTTCTTCTTCTTCTTCTTCTTTGGCGATCACTCATAGCCAAGTAAGATTGTCTTCCAAGTAAGATTGTCTTCCATGAACACAGTCATAACAGTGAGTCCATAAGTGACTGTGGAGGCCAGTTCTGGATCCACACATCCTTCCACAGTGGGGACATTGGTTTCCGGGCAGGAGTTGATCACAGTGAGCTTTTGCCAAGCGTGCCTTCCTCTTAGCATGTTTCTCCCTTGCGTCCTTCATTCGAGTGTCTTCAAAGCCCATGACACCTTTGGTCAAGGCTGTTCTCCAGTTGAAGCGCTTGTAAGCCAGTGTCTCCCAATTGTCAGTGTTTATACTAGATTGTTTTGATTTGCCTAGAACAGGGGTCAGCAAACTTTTTCAGCAGGGGGTCAGTCCACTGTCCCTCAGACCTTGTGGAGGGCCAGACTATATTTTGAAAAATAAAAATGAACAAATTCCTATGCCCCACAAATAACCCAGAGATGCACAGATTCTACTCATGTAAAAACACCAGACAGGCCCTACAAATCTCCCAGAGATGCATTTTAAATAAAAGGACACATTCTACTCATGTAAAAACACACTGATTCCCAGACCGGGTTTAGAAGGCGATTGGGCCAGATCTGGCCCCCGGGCCTTTGTTTGCCTACCCATGGCCTAGAGAGAGTCTTTAAACCTCTTTTGTTGGCCGCACATGGAGAAAGACTGGTCAGTGAAGGAATGGGGATACAGAACTCCTAGTTTTTATTTTAAAGTCTGATCCTATGTCACTGTGGATCTTTGGATTAGACATGGGATCCTGTCCCAACCCAAACGTCTCTCTCTTAGATTCCTGCCTTTATAGAAACAGATGCCAAGTAATATGGTTGGCACACTATGGGCTCTGGAGCACACCGGACAGGAATAGAACAAGGTATACTCACTCACCACACCTGTTGCTCTTTGTTCCCTTCCCATGTAGCTCAGAAGTATTTTTCACCTCCGTCTTGTCTTTCCACCACCACCTGACATAGTCCTAAACGTGTGAAGCAGCTCCAAGTCTGGTAGTGGCAGCTTTCCTCATTTATCTCATAAGCTGGCTATGAATGTCTGATGGAGATAAAGGAGCACAAAGTATGTGTCTCTAAAACTGAGCTTCCTTCTGAGACCATGAGCAGGCCCGAGAATTAGGTTCAATGTACAAAGACAAATTTAATTAACCGGTTCCCTTCATACAAGAATTGGGAACTTTTGCTTTAGCGGAGCCTCCCCTCACCCTAAAAGATGTTAACAGGGATGATGCATGTGCCCAGCTCTGAGCAATGACTGAAAAATATGGTAGCATTTTATTATAGGCTAATTGAAATAGACGGGGGACTGTGAAATCCCACAATGCAATGGCAGGCCATCTAAAGAGCTATGCCAAGAATTATCATATCACATGAGGACTGGGTACAAAGGTTACTGCTCATAGTAATTTGTCAGCTCATGTGGAAGTGCTTGCGAAGTGTTTCCATAAGAGAAGCATCAAAGGTTGTCATAGCACAGGCTGATCCCAAGCTGGAGGTTAGGCTAGTTCATGTCAAAAGGTGGACCACCAACCCCTCTATTCCTGAAAAGGGAATATTGTATAACACCACTAATGGCAGCTCCCTCTGAAATTTGCATCCTCAGATTTTAAAAGCTGCTCAAGGGAGACTCCCGCGAGGGTCTGCCTTTAATTTTTTACAGCCATTATAAGGCTGTTAGTATAGCCATGTGAAACAGACACTTTGCATCTTAGAGTGAGGGAAAACAGAATGACAGCTGTTCTGCCCATGACTTTCAATTCTATTCTGTGCAATATGGCTGGTTATGATTATCGGTTATTATTTACCATTTAATCTCATCATTTCAGCAACAAACCAAAGAAGTGTAACATGGCTTCAGTGGGGGGTAAGGGAACGAGAAATGGTCTTTCGGGACTTTGGAAACTTTCTGTGGTCACAACAACCATATTTAAGCTTATGTTTTCCAATAAATCTTATTACTTTCTCCTCCTGCCACTTCTGCTACCATATGAAAGCCATCTAGCTGACCACTGATTTACTAAATGGAAATATGAACTCACTTAGCCTTCACACCACATAAACACCAAAATGAGATTTCTACAATTCCAGCATTTATCACAAAAGACTCCTTAGGCGGCTGTAAGTCATTTAGACTTCAATCTGTGTTTTCATCTCAAGTTAAAGTATTCAAAGGCCAGGAAGGAAGATGGTTATGCTTGTATTTCTTGGTGAGAAAATGCCTAGAAGCGAAAGGGATTTCTGTTTGGTTAAATGTGAAATGACCGGGAACCTGGCCCAGGCCCTCTGACACATGTAACCATTTAAAGACTGAGTGAACAACTTGTTCAACACTAGAAAAATAGATCAGTTTGGTCACCATTTTTATATTCTATCTCCACAGCACTTCTAGGTGAGTTTAGGGGGTCATTGTAAATTTATTGAATTTCTTCTGTTTGTTTTTATGCTGTGCCTTTGGCTCTTAATTTATTGTTCATTGCTTAGAGACACATTTGCAGTGAGAGACTAACAAGTCTATTGCTACTACTACTACTACTACTACTAATAATAATAATGCGGGAGGCAGCAGTTACTATAATAACCATTATGCATGGTTAATATGTGTGTCCTGGGCTATTGATGGTGATAATGTTAGATTTATTTCAGTCTTTTAAAAAAATGAACATTGCAAAATAAGCCGATATTTCAGTCTATTGAACTAAATAGGATTTCTTTATAAACAACTATGCCACTTGGATCTTAGAAATAATATGTAGAAGGCATTGCAACTATACAGGGAGGGAAGCAAATTTCATTTGGTCTGTGTATTTAAGTGAACAGGCAAAACTCTTGCTTCCCTGGAGTTATTCTTCAGATTTCACACTTCTCTGAAGGGGAGAAGGGGACGACAGAGGATGAGATGGTTGGACAATGTTCTCGAAGCTACCAACATGAGTTTGACCAAACTGCAGGAGCCAGTGGAAGACAGGAGTGCCTGGCGTGCTCTGGTCCATGGGGTCACGAAGAGTTGGACATGACTAAACGACTAAACAACAGCAACTGAAGTTTCCAGTACTGGCTTTGGAAATCTGTAAAGTAAAGGTATGGGTAAAGGTACCACTGACCGTTAGGTCCAGTCACGGACGACTCTGGGGTTGCACGCTCATCTCACTCTATAGGCCGAGGGAGCCTGTGTTTGTCTGCAGACAGCTTTCAGGTCTTGTGGCCAGCATGACTAAACCGCTTCTGGCAAACAAGAGCAGCACACGGAAATGCTGTTTACCTTCCCGCCAGAGCGGTACCTGTTTATCTACTTGGACATGAGGTGCTTTTGAACTGCTAGGTTGGCAGGAGCTGGGACCGAGCAACGGGAGCTCACCCTGTCACATGGATTCGAACTGCTGACCTTCCGATTGGCAAGCCCTAGGCTCTGTGGTTTAACCCACAGCACCACCCACGTCCCTTTTGGAAATCTGTACTTTGGTATAAAATCAATATTTTGTGATAATTTTCATACAGAATTTTTTTAAAAAATAAACAACAGTTCATAGTTTAATGTGGAAACAGGATGAAATAGACATTGAACCAACGCATGCAAAAGTGACATGAAGTAGAATCAGATTCGTCTGTCCATCCTTACAACTACCATAATGACACTAAACAGGGAGCACCAAAGCTGTCTCAACCTGTGGACCAAATGCCCACGGTGCAATATTCTCGGCCTATGCCAATCAACTATGGCATTCTTCTGTCACCATGTGCTTATTTACGTGTGTACAGGCTGAGCAGCATTATGGGAAGAGATGCAAGAACAAGTACAGTGGTACCTCGGGTTAAGAACTTAATTCGTTCTGGAGGTCTATTCTTAACCTGAAACTGTTCTTAACCTGAAGCACCACTTAGCTAATGGGGCCTCCTGCTGCCGCTGCGCTGCCGGAGCATGATTTCTGTTCTCATCTTGAAGCAAAGTTCTTAACCTGAGGTACTATTTCTGGGTTAGCGGAGTCTGTAACCTGAAGCGTATGTAACCCGAGGTACCACTGCATACAGGTAGCAGCAAATTCAAACTTGTCACAACCCTTACAGGTTGGGGTGGGGAGTGATGCTCATCAGGAATACAACTTGCAAAAAGCAAGGTTTAACTGAGGGGTCAGCAACCTAAGGCCCATCGGCCGAAAGGGGCCAACAGAGGCCGTTTAACTGGCCCGCGAGCCGCGCTAAACCAGTACAGCGCAGTGCAGGGACTCTCTTCTGCAGCTCCGGAAATCGCCTCTGCACATGCCCAGATGCCAGAAATCGCTTCTGTGCAGGCATGATTTTCGGTGTCTGGGCATGTGCATAAGCAATTTCTGGCACCGTGGACATGCGCAGACGCGATTTCCAGTGTTGCGCTGTGCCGGCCCGGCCCACAGAGGATCTCCACAGGAGTGATCTGGCCCATGCCTGGTAAGCCTTGCCGACCCCTGGTTTAACTTCTCCCCCACCATGAAAACAATGAAACCCCTCCCCTGGCACACATGTACTGCATTTAGGCTTTGGGAAAAGATATCATTGGCAGCAAGCCTAACTGCAGCACAGCAGGAATTTTCACTCATTTGGGCAGCCTCTTCCGCTGTGCTGTGTTCCCAACATTACCTGTCTTTTCTTTTTTTTTAAAAAAGTAAAAACATAGTTGGCATTATGTGTAGCTAAGCCTTTAGTCTATTTTTTCTAAGTACAAATCAGCATCTGCTACCATAACTTCTCTTACCCCAAACTTGCTGCAGGTAGAACCCAAGCTGGAATTACAGTGGTGCCTCGCAAGACGAAATTAATCCATTCCGTGAGGCTCTTCGTATAGCGGTTTTTCCGTCTTGCGAAGCAAGCCCATTGACAGCTTAGCGGATTAGCGCTATTAGCGGTTTAGCGGCTTTTAGCGGATCAGCTGATAAGCGGCTTAGGGCTTAGGAAAAGGGGGGGGGAGAGGGAAAAAACCCCACAGGAACTCACAAGACATTTGCGTCTTGCGAAGCAAGCCCATAGGGAAATTCATTTTGCGAAGCGCCTCCAAAACAGAAAACCC
Source organism: Podarcis erhardii (assembly GCF_964252035.2). Classification (NCBI taxonomy): domain Eukaryota; kingdom Metazoa; phylum Chordata; class Lepidosauria; order Squamata; family Lacertidae; genus Podarcis; species Podarcis erhardii. Next base: position 7,163,003 of record NC_138501.1, on the reverse strand, counting down.
TTTCATCTAGCGGGTTTTCCATCTTGCGAGGCATTCGTCTTGCGGGGCACCACTGTATTTCCAGAAGGCTAGCCACTCCCTAGTTATTCTGTTGCAGCAAAAACAACACCCGGCTTTGCTGCACATTAAAGTCTAGGGTTGCTGTTTATTGCCATTCATCCTGGTTCAGAAAAGCTCTGCCTGATGGCACAATGAGGATGCAATGGAGGCAGCAAAGTATGCTCAATGATATTAGTCCTCACCAGTGTTTGACTGGAGTTTACCTCCACTCATGTTCAAGCTGTTTCCCAGCTTGTTTCCTCACCCTAAGCTATCACCCTACCAGGGACGGAAGTGGGCTCCACAAAGTGGCGATTGTGTCAATGGCTTGAGCCATCCAGATGTTCCACAAGTTGGCCAGGGCTTCGACAGGAGTACGTCATAAATAATAATAATAATATAATAATAATAATTTATTATTTATACCCCGCCCATCTGGCTGGGTTTCCCCAGCCACTCTGGGCGGCTTCCAACAAAACACTAAAATACAATAACTTATTAAACATTAAAAGCTTTCCTTCAGATGTCTTCTAAAGGTCTGGTAGTTGTTTTTCTCATTGACATCTGATGGGAGGGCGTTCCACAGGGCGGGCGCCACTACCGAGAAGGCCCTCTGTCTGGTTCCCTGTAACTTGGCTTCTCGCAGCGAGGGAACCGCCAGAAGGCCCTTGGCACTGGACCTCAGTGTCCAGGCAGATTGGATCCATCAGCCTCCGAGTACAGAGCAGAAACTTCCAATGCAGGGAGTGCAATAGACACGGGCATGGAAGAAGGGAAATGTGAAAACTGGAATGCAAAAGTAGTGTCTTCTGCAGTACAACTGTCTCACATGCAAGGTGCTTTAAAAAGCAGCAATGCTCTGCTAGTGGCCATCAATAATAACTAAGCCATGCCAAGTACAGGAAGGATTTGCATAAAAGGCTAACCCAATTCACATTGTGCTTTTTTACAGCATATTGTGGCATGAACTTAAACAGAGCCCTCACAAGAGTAATTGTTCTCAATTAACACGGACTGGGAGAGTATCACACATCTTTTTCAAGGGTGCCATCATCTATTACTATATTCCGTGAGAGTGCGACAGTAATTTGCTCACCTTCTTTTCTCTGCAAACATCTCTTTTTAGGTGAGAAGTTAAATATTTATAAGGTTTCACTAGAGATTATTCCCTTTCTTTTGGAGATTCCTCCCCCCACCACCGCCTGTAGGAAACACACATCTGTCTAGTGCCTGTAAAAGGCACTTGCCCAATTAGTGCACAACAATTAAAAAAGGTCTATTCTAAACTCTTAATTGATATTTGGGGGATTCTCTAATATGGATTGCTCAGTCTGTGAGTTGCCATATGAAGCCTCGCCTATTTGCAGGATGTCATTCCTAAGGACACTGGGTTATTTCCTCATTGCTACAGGCCAGAAACTGGTATAAAAATGGCTGCCAAAGATTCATGTGTTCCAGTTACAGGTAGGTAGCCGGTCTGCCATAGTCAAAACAAAATAAAAAAATTCCTTCCAGTAGCACCTTAAAGACCAACTAAGTTAGTTCTTGGTATGAGCTTTCGTGTGCATGCACGAAAACTAACTTAGAAGAACTAACTTAGTTGGTCTTTAAGGTGCTACTGGAAGGAATTTTTTTATTTTGTTTTAAAGATTCATGTGTTTAGTAAGCTGCCTCCACAATGGGCATTTATCGTGGAATAGCCGTGCTTCATTCACTCACTTTTAAACAGGGCATCTGCATGGCATCATAATCAAAACCAGTGGCTGTGCTGGGGCAGGACTTTGAGGCAGGAGCTCAGGATCCCACTCAGCAGAAGGAGAAGATACTCCCTCAAACACAGGAGGAATAAGTGACCACATCTTGAAGTGAGGCAGCAGACATTACCAGCTCAAGAGGAGGCTCCCCAAGACCACTAAGTCCAGATTCCAAAATTACTTAAATACAATCCTGGTCAAAACACCCTCCTCCCATGTTTTATTCCCTCCACTCAGAAAATTTGACTTTATGGACAATTTGACAGAAGTGAACTACTGCACAACCCCCCCCAGCTGTTTTATGAGGATTTGACTAGTTATAACCTGCATTTCCTTCCTTTGTGGAAATTGGCTCTTCACTTTAACTGAAATATACTCAGAATTGAGTGTGAATTTCATGCTCTTTATTCAGCTCATAGTAGCAATGAATGAAACTTTCCTCAAAATGTCTAGCTATATAAGGCCTTTCTCCTGGGCATGGTCGGCCAATTGGTGTTAAAGAAGGATAGAACTTTCTTTATGTATGCTAAAGCAGCAGCAAGAATACTCATCGCAAAGTATTGGAAGACACAAGATCTACCCACCTTGGAAGAATGGCAGATGAAAGTAATGGACTATATGGAATTGGCGGAAATGACTGGCAGAATCCGAAACCAGGGAGAAGAGTTGGTGGAAGAAGACTGGAAGAAATTTAAAGACTATTTACAGAAACATTGCAAAATTATTGAATGTTAATGATGTTGGAATGAAATGAAGTGGTTTTAGCAATAAGGCAAAAGGAATATGTAAAAATGGATTGATATTAGATGAAAATTCAAAGTTATAATATGTGAAGATAAGAAATTAAGGGTAAACAAAGAGGGTATGGATTTGCTGAACTAATTATTAAATGGAATACAAAAAAGGGAGGTGTGAGGAAGTCATGAAAATAAGTAAATGAGTGGTAAGAAAATAGAAAGAGGGATTTACTTTTAACTGTTTTTACTTTTCTTTACTATTTTTATTTTTCTGGTTTTTGTATTTTCTGTATTCTTTTTTTTACTATTTTTGTAACTTTTTTCTTGTTGAAAATTCAATAAATATTATTTTTTTAAAAAAATGTCTAGCTATATATACATTATTTAAACAATGGACCCTGCGTGATTGGCTAATTCTGGGCTGCTCCTGTAGGCCAATCAGATTGCTGATTCACCTCCTCCAGAAGCCTGATTGGCTGCTCCTGCAGGCCAATCAGATTGTTGATTCACTTCATCCAGGAGCTGGATTAGGTGGCTCCTGCGGACCAATTAGACTGCTGCATTCTGGATCCTATTGTTCTAGGATTCAGCACATAACATTAACTCTTCCCTTTCTAACTGCCATTGCCTTTATACCCGTTTCTCCACCCCCACCCCAGGGGGGGGAGTATCATGATTAGGAGTGCATTCCCTTACATCATGGTCCCCACCTCATATAATTGAAATGGCATTACAGTGGTACCTCGGGTTAAGTACTTAATTCGTTCTGGAGGTCTGTTCTTAACCTGAAACTGTTCTTAACCTGAAGACCACTTTAGCTAATGGGGCCTCCTGCTGCCGCCGCCCCGCAGTAGCACGATTTCTGTTCTCATCCTGAAGCAAAGTTCTTAATCCGAGGTATTATTACTGGGTTAGCGGAGTCTGTAACCTGAAGCGTATGTAACCTGAAGCGTATGTAACCCGAGGTACCACTGTATTTCAACATTTGAGGCTTGGGAATGAAGAACAGCCCACCTGGCTACAGAACAGATTCTAAAAGCAGAGGCTGGGATTCTTCTTCTAGATTAAAGCAGAACAGCATTGCTTGGTGCTGCTAAACCACCCACATCTGGAAGCAGCCCTACTCTTTGCAGAGAAAGTGGTAAAGAAAGGAAAAGGGTGAAGATGTGGGGAGTTCATTCGAAAGCTACGGAAGCAAGATAACAGCATCCTCTGGAGCTATTTTAAGAAAGCAGACATGCATTAAGAGTTAAATATCTGCACAGTTTGACAGTCATTCTGTAGCCTAGCAATATGTGTCCCCTTTAATTGTGCCAAGAATCTAGATTTCCTTCCTGTCCTATTGATTCTGTATAAAGCCACCGGGCAGTTGGAAAGCTACACTGAAGCGGAAAGTGAGAGTACTCTGTGCCCGGGAGGCGGGGGGGGGGGCTCTGAACACCCTGTAATTCCCCACTTAATGGTTCCCATATCTGGCCATTACATAGGGAATGTGAGAGGCTTGAAAGGCATGCAGATTGGGGTTGTGCAATAGGCTGCCCTGTCACAATTGCTTGCTTTTTTAATTCATTCATTAATTCGTCAAATAGCTGCTACAGTTTTGCATCCTGTTCCCAGACAATGTAGTTCCCTGTTTCATAAAAACCTGTTAAGAAGTTTCTCTAATGCTCTCAAGAGAAAGCAGAGAAAAAAGTTCTCAAAAATGTTGCCGTGTTTCACCATTCAGATGGAGGCTGCCCTAGTGAGCTATAAGGGCTAGATCAATCATTATCCTAAGTAGGCCAGAGAGCACAGCCCCGGCTAAAAATAGGGTCCCTTCATTATCCCTCTGGCTGGCTATCACATATGAGATTATAACCCACAATTTCCAGGAAAAAGCCTACTGACACATGTATTTTTCTGTTATAAGTGCATCTGATTCCTTTGTGTCACAGTCTCTTTGTGATTGTTTTGGCAGAGTAACTTCTGGGCTGTTACAGACTCTTTGCCAACCCGCTCAACTATGAAAACGACCCTGTTCCAAAAACCCTCTTCTTAAGACATCTTTATAGATTGATTTGGTGTTAATTAAAATTGTTAATCTCTACCCCACTCCGGGAACAAATAACCTCACAAATGCTCAGTGCAGCTGTTTGTTCTCAATTATCCCCTTTCTTACAAATCAGATTTTTGGAGATCTGGCTGTTCTACAGAACATGCCATAAATGATATGCATGATGCTGAATGCACAAAGTGATCAATCTCGGCTGCAAATAACTCTGCAAATAACTCAGTTTTCATCAATATACTCCCCATTTATTAGTGATGTCTCATAATATCATGTTAAGTGGTCATAACATGTACCCCATGGAGTGGCCAAGATGGTGGATGTATTAGACCTCCATGAGGCAGGTGGTGAGGACTTTGCCATGGACGAGGATGGTGATGAAAGCATCCACAAACTGAAGGAAAAAGCAAAGAAGAGGAAAGGTTTGGGTGAGAGAAGGGTTCCAGAGCCCAAGTCCGTGAGGGTTACCACAGCGTGGAGCAAGATGGGGATGAGCCGGGTCCCCAGAGATCGGTGGAAGGCCGGATTCTCTTCTTCACGGGTGTCCATGAGGAGGCCACCGAAGAGGACTTTCATGACAAGTTTGGGGAAATCAAGAACCTCCACCTGAATCTTGACTGGCGGACAGGTTACCAAAGGGCTACCTACACCCTGGTAGAATATGAAACGTACAAAGAAGCCCAGGAAGCCCTGGAGGGACTGAATGGGCAAGAGCTTATGGGGCAGCCAATCAGCGTGGATTGGTGTTTTGTCAAGGGACCTCCAAGAGGGAAGTGAAGGGGTGGCCATAGAAGGAGGAGCAGGAGTCCTGACAGAAGGAGGCGCTAAAGGTGGGGAGGGAGGTTCTCCTTTTTGCGATGCCTGTGGTGTTAAATCCTGGCGAACCAGAAGGAAATGCCCATCTGCACCAAGACCATATGCTTATATCTTTTTCTCCCCCCACTCCCCCCCGGATAATTTTGTATTTACACAGTTTGATTATTTCTTAATTACTCTCAATCTGATGTCTCAGTTTACATGAGGTTTCCTGTTATTGGTGTCCTTGGACATACGTCCTCCTGTGTCTTGGTACAAATCATTGTGCTTTTTAGTCTTTGAGAAGGGACTGTCTGAAAGCAATGTTCAGAATAAAAAAATTATGGACTTTTTAATATATATAAAAATAAAAAAATAACATGCACCCCATTGGCAGAAGTGGGGGGTTGGCACGCTTGAACCTAACTGTGGCATAAAGCTAGGCTCCACATGGCTCCACAGTTCATGCACCCGCCGCATTATCATACCAGAATGGGGGCTCTCCTGATTTTGGACTTGCAACTCCCTTCAGCTCCAGCCAGCATGGCTAGTGATCAGGTATTGTAGGGTTTGTAGCAGGGGCAGACTTTGGTAATCTTTTGTTACATAGCACCCTATTCATGGGCAAAATTTGGAACCCCAAATGTATCTTCTCAGTTATAGGTCTTCTCAATTTTGCGCCCCCCTGGTATTGGTGTCCTGTGTGGGGAAACCACTCGCAACACCCCCATTGTTCTGCTTGGATGCTGATGTCCAGCGCCGAGGGCCTTCTGGCGGTTCCCTCACTGCGAGAAGCAAAGCTACAGGGAACCAGGCAGAGGGCCTTCTCGGTAGTGGCACCCCGCCCTGTGGAATGCCCTCCCATCAGATGTCAAAGAGATAAACAACTATCTGACTTTCAGAAGACATCTGAAGGCAGCCCTGTTCAGGGAAGTTTTTAATGTGTGACATTTTAATGTATTTTTTATCTTTGTTGGAAGCCACCCAGAGTGGCTGGGGAAACCCAGCCAGATGGGCGGGATACAAATAAATTTATTATTATTATTATTATTATTATTATTATTATTATTATTATTATTATCATTACTACTATATCAGGTGCTGCTTATAAGTCCACAGCATCTGAAAGGCCACTGGTTCCCTGTCCCTGTACTAGCGGCACAAGCAATTCCAAGATGGAGAACTCCATGTGGACTTGAGGTAGCAAGTGATGCCAATACTTTGGATCAAATCTATTTTTGTTTGTTTGTATTCTATATTTTCTCTTGCACAAGGCTCACAAAGTGGCTTGCAGAACACGCAAACCTTCATACAAAGGCAAAAAAAAATTCCAACCTTTGAAATGATAAAGAAATCAAATATACATTTCACACTAAATCTGCAATAGAATGTTATAATGAATAAACTAGCAGTGAGGAAAAATCAGCCTAAATCTTCACATCAGCTAAAGGCCTATTTTTGTCACCCTTGAAGAAAAGGTTTGACATCAATGTATCAAGGAATTTAAAAGTCACAGAACATTTCCAATCTCTCTCTCTCTCTCTCTCTCTCTCTCTCTCTCTCTCTCTCTCTCTGAGAAGGGTCTGAAATGTATAATTCCCCTTGTGGTCTAGAACTCCCTAGGACCTTTCTAAAACTTGAGAAGGAACGCCTGTTTTCTTGTGATAAATGAGAGGGCATATGTGTACCACAAATGTAGTCCTATTTAAAGTGACAGCGTGTTTCTCATCACAACCTCCAAGGAACACAGGGAGCCGGAGGTTTCACGAGGGTCCTCAGAATTCTCTCATAGAGGTCCATAACCCTGTCTCAGAATGACATCTCCTAGTTTTCCTCAGAGGATAGAGCCACAAAGTGATGTGTTTCAGTTTGCAGGGAAGTCATGCCCTACATGGGCAAACTTTACTTCCAGAAATACATACTCCAGGGAGCCAATACAGATCAAATGTGAATCCTTGGAGCACATCTACACTAGGAAACAAAAAGAGGTTTGTACACAGGTTTCTTCCCATGGCTGCAGTCCAGTACTCTGGGAGCAGCTCTGTCAACCAAGCAGAGTGACAGGCTTTCCCTCTCAAATGGTGGTGGATCACTAGATTCGGTTTTGCTTTAAGCGTCTGCTGTAACTTTGAAGAGTGTCAACTTGCATTCTAAAGTTTTGGAGGCGGTATGGTGGGAGTTCAGGCCTCATTACAATACCTATGAACTTAAAAGAGTCTGCTTTAATTCCTTTTGTTTGGGAGCATTCACGGTGCAGACATTTGAAAGCCTTATGACCATGCAGTAAGTTCTGTTTAAATATTTGCTGTCCATTGTGTGCTGCAAAACCCTCCAAGTATCCCTACTTTCCAGGGACAGTCCCAGATTTACAGAAGCCATCTTGATTTCTGATTTAATCCCGCAACATTCCGGTTTTCCTTGGGACATTCCTATTTTCACCATAGAAATATTGGAGGATATGGTAGGAGGTCTGTATTTTCATCAGAGAAATGTTGGAGAGTATGCAGTTATGTGACCCCCTAAGCCATGGAAATAACTAACTATACAACCTTTAGAACAGTGTTTCCCAACCTTGTGCCTCCAGCTGTTTTTGGACTACAATTCCCATCATCCCTTGCCACTGGTCTTGCTAGTCAGGGATGATGGGAGTTGTAGTTCAAAAACAGCTGGAGGCACAAGGTTGGGAAACACTGCTTTAGAAGACATCTGAAGGCAGCCCTGTATAGTTTTATTATGTTTTAATGTATGTTGGAAGCCACCCAGAGTGGCTGGGGCAAATCCAGTCAGATGGGTGGGGTATAAATAATAAATGTATGGAATAGGACATCCCTATTTTCATCAGAGAAACGTTGGAGGGTATGACGCTGTCAAGTGTAACCACCCAAACTGCAGTAACTTGTTACAATTTGTACGGTTGCATTTATGTTGAGATGGAGCATGACTCCATCTAGACCCGGTGTGGCGAACTGGATCCAGACAGTAGGATGTCCTCCATCCCCTGTGGGCCAAATGTAAATGCTGGATGAGGCCACCCATTTGTCCTTCGCCTGACATCACAATGATATCAGGTGACTATTTTTTGCCAATGAAAATGATCATCAGGGCTTGCAGGGCATGAAGATGATCATCAGATGATCGTCAGGGCTTGCAGAGAAGATGGAGCTATGCAGTCCCTGACAATCAGCTGATGTGGGAATGTTCTGGGGTGCAAGAGAGGATATATTGACTAATTATATCCTTATCCAACTTGTGCTAAAGAGTTCCCAAAATATCAGCAGAGTTTATAGACATTCCCCTTTAAGTTCGCAACGGTAACGCTTGCACAGGTTTGCTAGAACCTCTATAATAACTACTCTGGTAATTTCCCCTTTTGTTCCCTCTTAAAATACAAGACATGACACAGTTTTTATAAAAGTATAAAAGAGTTTACTCACGTTCTGTTCACAATATGATCCCAGAAGGCAGACAGCTTTAAAAAGGTTACATACACTTAGAATCTATCTTATAGGAAGATAGTACTGTCCTCTCTTGGCTGAGAGCCAAGAGGGCATGTTGCTCCTTCAGAAGATGAAGATGAGAGAGAGAGAGATGGCTGCCTGCCCTGTGCTTTTATCATTTACCTGCACAGGTGAGGCCACACCCACCTCTGGTCACATGCGGAGGAAGTCCGTCCCCAGGAAGTTTACCTGCTTGCTAGACAGACATCCCTCCCCATGTTCTAACATGTACACTCTAGGAATGTTGTCATTGACTGCTCCTGTGTTTACATCCCACAACTGATAACTGGAATTTGCATAGCTCCATGTGTAGGGCTTTGCAAGCTCTCATCATTCTTGTTCACTGTTGCAAAGGGCTTTGCAGGTGCTGCTGATCAGCCGAACAGCCGGAAACCCCCTTTGGCCTGATGTCAGGTGTAGGGCAGGTGGGTGTGGCTTGGCCCCAAAGCCCTCACAGGTTTATTGGGGAGGCCTAGCAGGCCCAATTAACTGAGCTTTTGCAAAAAGAAACTAGGCAAAATTAACAAGACATTTAAGTGAATGGATTCATGAATGCAGTGGGGGGAAATTGCAAAGAGAAGTAGAATAAAGAAGGTGGAAAATGTATGTAAAATATCCTCCAAGCAACCGCTCTCCAACTTTCAGAGAACATATTCAAGTCGAGAAGTGTGGGGAGAACACTTAAATTTTACACGGCGCCTCTTTACATAATTAAGTGACTTACATCATTGTTCCATTAACTTTCTCAGCATCTTGAGTAGGAAAGGAGGCCAGTATATTATTCCCCAACCCTATTTCTAGCATTGAGACATGAAGAGAAAATGACTTGCATATGACCACCCAAGAAGCATATGAATAATCTACTACATAGATCTCAGTCCTTTCTTGTCTCCCTCTCTCCCCAGCCCAACAATCACCCATGCAGTTCAGCTTCGGAAGAATTCTTTTCTTCATTTTACAGCCGGTGTTTCTAGAGTGAGAGCCAATGTCTGAGAAGGAAAACCCTCAAATGGTTTTCCAGCAAACTGAATCCAGAAGAACAAAGCAGATCCGCATGAAGGACATAAAATTGTGTTTTTGGTTTCATCCAGAAAAAAAGTGGGTGTAGTCAATTGGTAAAAGGGTAAAGGATGCCGAAGCCATGATGGCAAGACCCATAATAAATCAGTTTCACAAAAGAATCCACTTGTATGTTCTCTTGCCCAAGCCAAGTGAGATAATTGGAAGCAATTCAGGAATACAATCTTGAACCTGCTCTTTTCCTTTCCTTTTCCATATGACTTCTAAACAGGGAGCTTATAGGAATACCGTATTTTTCACTCCATAAGATGCACCCGACCATAAAATGCACCTAGTTTTTAGAGGAGGAAAACAAGAAAAAAAATATTCTGAATGAAACAGTGGATGTATGATTTTTGTGGTTCATGCTGTGGCCACAGACATGTGATTTGACGGTGAGTTTCGGGTAGCCCAATGCAAAAATCCTGAGAATCCATGTGGATCCGTGCTTTGTAACCAAATTTTTGTGCCATTGCGGCCCCACGCAACTGTGGGTGCATGATTTTTTTGGTGCAGGCTGTAGCCATGGACATGCTATGTGATCCGATGGTGAATTTGGGGTGACCCAATGCAAAAATCCTGAGGATCCAAGGGCTTTTACCTCCCCCCTCCAGGCAGCCTACTTTATCTCTAGCTCCTTTATCTCCCTCCCCGATCGCTTGCCGTTCAGCTGTTTCCTTTCAACACTCCCTTCCCTCTTGTTTGCCTTAGTGTCTTTTCCTTAGCTGGAGCAGTTTTTTGCTCCTCCTTTTCTTCTAATTTCTGTCCTCATTGCTTTAGTCTTCCTGTCTCCTCTCCTTGCAAGTTTGTTGTCTTTACCCCCCCTCCAGGCAGCCTCCTTTATTGCTAGCGTCCCTTATCTCCCTCCGATCGCTTGCCGATCAGCGGCTTTGTTTCAACACCCACTTCCCTCTTTCCCAAAAAAGAGCATGATCTGCTTTTTGCCCCTGGGCTATTTGGCTCCAGGGACCACACATTTGCTCCATAAGATGCACAGACATTTCCCCTTACTTTTTAGGAAGAAAAAAGTGCGTCTTATGGAGCGAAAAATACGGTACCTTTCAAAGGATCTTTGAGTTCTTCCTGGAAAGCAAAGTGTGAGAGGTCAAATCTCTCTTTGCTGCTCCACCTGTGAATGCTGTATTATAAAACCCATAAGAAAGAAACTGTAGGAGGCTGTACATTCCCGAGCCTGAAATTCAGTTCCTGAAATTCTAGGCAAGCTATTGATTTGCTGCAAATGGACGTGTTTTGTTAGGAAGCAAATGTGAAGGAGGAAGGCACGTGAAAGGAGAGTGGCATTCCGAGGCGCAGCAGAACACGCCCCAGCTTTGCCTGTCCATTTCCTCCCTCTGAAGCCATGCTCGGTCTTCTGTTTCAAAAGCAGTTACTGCATTATTGATTTCCTAAATACATTTTTTAAAAGCATTTAAAATTGGGCAATTAGTTACTGATTAATGCAGAATGTCAAAACAAGAACAATTGATTCGGCCAATTGATCAATTGATTCATAATTTCCTTGATAGCGCTGGATGCCTTTCGTTGTTGTTGTTGCTGCTGCTGCCATTACCCTGGTCCTCACCTAGGGGCTGGGGAGGAGGGATGGGAGAAAGACTGCAGAGGAAGATTTACAGGCCTCCAAGGATTATGTTGGGTATGAAAGCCATTTCCAGTAATTGCTTGTTTATTAAAAGTAACCCGCTCTAAGAAAAAGCTTGTAATAGAGGAAACAGCAATAAGGAATAAAACATAATGGAGACCAAGTGTTGGGTTTAGTAGTTTTGCTATTAACCAGGCTAATAATGGAACCACAAACCACAAACCTAGAAAAGTCAATGTGAATAAGGGGAAATGATTTTGAGGAATCGAGAATAAAGAGACACTTCAACCTTTCCATGCTACTGTTCTCCATATTCTTCCAGCTATAGCTGCCACCAGTCCCAGCCAGTATGACCAGTGGTCAGGGATGATGGCACTTGCATTCCAAAACATTGGGAGGGCACCAGACTGAGGGAGCCTGTTGTAGTTCTTGTTTATGCGACTGTCTTTTAACAACAGGGATGAAGATTAGCATTATGAGGGAGACATTCCTGATATGCAAGAGGTCTGGAAATGCCAAAAGAGGTCAAAGGTCATCTTAAAGATAAGTTCAGCTCTGCCAAGGTAACGTATTAGCAAGCAATCAAGAAGAGGTGCTGGTTGCTATGGTTCAGTTCATACAGGTTGCAATATAAAATAAAGCCCAATGTTCCTTAGAAGAATAAGCACAGGTACTACAGTCATACCTCGGGTTACAGATGCTTCGGATTGTGCCATTTCGGGTTGCGCACTGCGCCAAACCTGGAAGTACCGGAACGCATTACTTCCGCAGAAGTGCCGAATTGCGACTCGCAGCGCTGCGGGTTGCGAACGTGCTTCCCGCACGGATCACGTTCGCAACCCAAGCGTCCACTGTGCTACTACTAATTTATTATTTATACAGCGCCCATGTGGCTGGGTTTCCCAACAGAGTAGTAAAAACACGGCAAAATATCAAACATTAAAAACTTCCCTATACAGGACTGCCTTCACATGTCTTCTAAAAGTCAGATAGTTGTTTATTTATTTGACATCTGATGGGAGGACGTTCCACAGGGCGGGCGCCACCACCGAGAAGGCCCCCTGCCTGGTTGCTAAAAGGCTGACCACTTATGGAACACCGAAAAAGAGAACCTGAGGACACGAGCACACAGATTTTCATAATATATCCTAATTTATATGTATTGATGCACAGTTAAGAGATCTTTTCCCTTTTTTAAAATTAATAAACTTTAACATTACCCTGCACAAAAGCCCTTGCATGGATCTGCCTGCAATTTGGCAAACTTAATCCACTCTAGAGGAGCTTCTTGGACTGCAAATTTCTTTTGTGAAAAGGGGGAGAAGTTATAGGTGTTTTAGATTTTCCATTATAATAAATTGTGGGTGGGTGTGGGGAGGGAACAGTGTTCCAGATTTAATAGATCTGATCGGGACCCAATAATAAGTCAAATCAGGTCAGATCTAAGAAAGACCAGGTTGCTTCCCAATGTTATAGATCTGAAGGCAAATCTTGTGACCTGTGGATATTCCCAGTTTATACCTAAAGTCTCATTCCAAAATTATTGTAAAAATGCTTAGCCTTAGTGAAAAAACACACTGAAAAAGAAGGCTATATTGTATTCTTGCTCAAAACATTCCACAATACAGAAAAGCAAGCCAGGATGTTAGCATCACAGGAGGTATTTCAAATCATGTTAAATATATTGCTGTGGTTTTCACAGCTGGTAAAAGCAGGAAGCCCCTCAAAAGCCATCCTGTTAACTTTCTATTTTCTTTCAGTTCAGACAGAAATCTGATACATTATTCAATTTTAATACGCCAATTCCGACACAGATGATAGAGTACATTCCCAGCACCTTTGCAAGATATTCTTGCTAGGCCTGACATCAGAAGCAGAAGATGCTCTCCTTTGTGTGGTTACTTGGGTGTAAGGACTATTGAACGGGGTGCACTGGGGACTTACTTCTGAGTAACACTGCAGAAGTTAGAGAATCCTTCTAGCTTAATTTCAGTGGAGCTTTTATTGTAATGAATGTTAGTATTTATATGCTGCATTTATATACTTCCATTCTGTTAAAGTTTAAATTTACAATTTAAAATGTTACAAGAAAAATAAAGTTACAGTCAACCAAAGCAGCAGCATTCATTCCTGGCCTCTTCAAGTAGCTCTGTCAAGTTAGCTTTTGCCCATTGGTGCTGCTACTGTAATTCTGTTTTATTGTCGTTCTATTTTCTTTTTTATGGGAGCTAATTCTATTGTTAATTGGTGGGTAAAGGTAAAGGGACCCCTGACCATTAGGTCCAGTCGTGACTGACTCTGGGGTTGTGGTGCTCATTTTGCTTTACTGGCCGAGGGAGCCGGCGTACAGCTTCCGGGTCATGTGGCCAGCATGACAAAGCCGCTTCTGGCAAACCAGAGCAGCACATGGAAACACCGTTTACCTTCCCGCCAAAGCAGTACCTATTTATCTACTTGCACTTCGTGCAAGGTTGGCAGGAGCAGGGACCGAGCAACAGGATCTCACCCCGTCACGGGGATTCGAACCACCGACCTTCTGATTGGCAAGTCCTAGGCTCTGTGGTTTAACTCACAGCGCCACTCGCGTCCAGTTGGTGGGTAGGGGGCCCTATATTTTAAACAAACAAATTATTTAATAAGTGATTTACTGATTCAATTATAAAAGTGATGAGGGAACCTTTTTGGCCTGGTGGGCCAAGACTCTGTCAGAAGGTGTTAAAGAAGGACCGAACATTCTTTATGTATGCAACAACGGCAGCAAGGATACTCATCGCAAAAAACTGGAAAACTCAAGGTCTACCCACACTGGAAGAGTGGCAGATGCAACTGATGGACTATATGCAACTGGCCGAGATGACTGGCAGAATCCGTGACCTGGGAGAAGAGAAGATGGAGGAAGACTGGGAGAAATTCAAGAAGTATCTACAAAAACATTGTAATTTGGTTGAATGTTAAGAAGGATGCTAGACTATAAAAAATTGGCCACCACTAAATTAGATTTGAATTTGATGATAAGTGAGACTAAAGAAAATATAAAATTTTTTGGAAGAAGTGCTAGATTATATTTGAATGAGTGGACATGAGATTGTAAACAAGTTGATAATTTGTTTGGAAAAAACTTTTAACGATGTAAATGGGAGCGGGAGACGCGAGGGAGTCCAAAGAAGTGATGAAATTATGTCTGTGATAGAAGTAAGATTGTTTATTATTTGTGCATTTATATTTAAAAACTTTAATAAATATTTATAATAATAATAATAAAAAAGACTCTGTCTGCCCCACCTTGTCAGGCCAACTTTGACAAGTACTCAAAACGACCCATTTGTTAGTCACCTGATGTTTTTAATCCCGCTCTCCTGTTAAAGTCCCTTCTGCAATGTTCCCCAAGTGCCTGACCGCCAGCCTGGATGCTGTTGGATGCTAAAGAACTGCAGTTTTCTTTTTTCTTTTTTAAATAATATTTATTTGAAGTTTAAAAGTTACAAAAAGAAAAAAGAACAATACAAAATACAAAAAAAGAGTACAACAGCAAAATAAAAATACATTCACTTAAAAAAGAAAAGAAACAGATTAAACCTTTACATAACTTTCTTCCTTTACTTATTTCCTTGACCTCCTCACACCTCCCAATTTTGTATTCTAGTTCAAATCGTTATTTCAGCAAATCCTTCCAACCTTATTTTCATTTAAGTAATTTAATTTAATATATTATAATTTAACGTCCTCTCTTTTGTCAATTTCATCAGCTCATTTTTACTTAATCCTTTATATCATTTCTACCAAAACCACCTAACTTTCTTTTTCCAACATCTTTCTAACAATCCTTAATTTTACAATACTTTTGAAGATATACTTTAAATTTTTTCCAATCTTCTTCCACCGACTCTTCTCCTTGGTTCCGGATTCTGCCAGTCATCTCAGCCAATTCCATGTACTCCATCACTTTCGTCTGCCATTCTTCTCGGGTGGGTAATTCTTGTGTCTTCCAATACTTTGCGATGAGTATTCTTGCTGCTGTTGTAGCGTACATAAAAAAAGTTCTATCCTCCCTTCGCACCAATTGGCCGACCATGCCCAGGAGAAAGGCCTCTGGTTTCTTCTGGAAGGTATATTTAAATACCTTTTTCATTTCATTATAGATCGTCTCCCAGTTTTCCCAGCTCTGTGCTCAGCGAAGCTACTTTCTGCAAGGGATCAGCTGGGTGATCAAGTTCTTCAAGTTCAGACACACAGCTGCCCCACACAATGTCACATTTGGGTGGGGACAGATGTGTGGGGTTTGGAAAAATATCCTTGTGCGTCAAATTGGCACCCATGCCACCTGGCCAAATTTGGCCCATGGTTAGAGCTTCCCTACCCCCGATTTGTCAGAATATTTCTAAGCCACCAACACATAAGAAGATCAAGGCGGTGTACAATAAAATCATTAAAACATCATCAAACTATTCTATAATATCATAAATTACAGAACAAATGATCAATACTGAATCAATTAATTCTCCAATAATTGTTGCTGAAACAAATAGATTTCCAGCAGGTCCCTGTTAATTAGATAATTGTGCTCATTGCATATCAAGATCAGGAATGAGTTAATTTCTGCAGTGCGGCACTTTGATTAAATCTGCAGGTGTTTTGAATCTTAAAGCTGATAACTGGCTACTCTCTACTTTTCATTCATTCGTTCATTCATTCGTTCATTCATTCATTCATTCATTCATTCGAAGTACTTCAGTGGTCTGGTTACTCATTCAGTGCAGTAAGCAGCTTGTTGATTGATGCCATTGTTGGCCTCTGAAGTTAAGGACAAATACATTGAGGATCATTTAAGTCTTTTGGGTTGTGTATGTATTTTGTCACCTGGTTATCATTGCAACTGAATGATAAATCAGAGGCAACCATCATCATTTCAATGAGATAACAGGACATGGTAATTTTCAGTACTGAAAACTTGCATCTTCCTGAGTAATTTAGATACAGCTGCAGATTTTTTAAGCTGAATTGCTCTAGCAGATGGAAGGAGCCTGAATATTCAAGGAGGACAGTGGCATTTCAATACAAGGTGATTGCTCAGGAAGTTTCCCATGCTGCTTGCAGCATACAGATCTCCCTGCACTTGTTTACAACACAATGATCACAAACAAAAGTCAACTATGCACCTGCTCATGCGGCTCATGAGAGTAAGAACATAAAAGACATTGAAGAGCAATTTAAAAATTGAGTGGAAAAGGGAAGAGCAGAATGTTTTCTTTCATGTGTTCTGAGAGCTTTCAAATCACTGTGAGAAGTAGATATTTGTCTGTTATGGATGTGGAAATACTACATTTCCGTAGCTCCAAGTATATCAAATGCAATTTTAGCATTGAAAAGATGGAATTAGAGATTCAGAGCAAAAGATTATCATTCTTGCTGTCTTGTTACATTTCAGTTTAATCCAAATAATGCAACCATAATCTTAATGGAAAAAATCAGCCTCTGAGATTTACAGATTGGCATGGTGAAAATGTTTGGAACCATATTCCTTTCCTTTCCTTTTTTTTTTTTACAGATTCCATGTGGTAGAAAAAGTATTTGATAACTGTAAAACTGTGACTGTGCTCCTCAAACCCACTTTATGGCATATCAGATGCTGTTCTCTCTCTCTCTCTCTCTCTCTCTCTCTCTCTCTCTCTCTCTCTCTCTCTCTCTCTCCTCTCTCTCTCCCTCTTTTGTAGTTTTGCCCAGAATACACTTTTAATGCACATTAAAAAATGCTCATCTTGCAAATTGTTTTGCAATCCAAATATACAATAGCTTGGAAAACAAATAGTTTAGAAAAGGAATGACAGTGTAAAAAGACTACTTAAACCTATAACAGCAGAGTTTCTGCATGGCTCATCTTTACTGTTTTTTGTTACTGCTTCATCAATATCTGTAATCTGTTCCTTCAACTGGCTCCACTCTTCTGGATTTAGAGAGATACCATTTCTGCCAGGGGTCATTCCACCTTCTTGATCCATCCAGTATTCTCTAACATCAATTAGGACTTCACTTTTAAAATCACAAACACTGACGTATCTCATTTTACCAATCTGAAACATAATCTCCTCTCTG
The DNA here is from genome assembly GCF_964252035.2 of Podarcis erhardii. Lineage (NCBI taxonomy): Eukaryota > Metazoa > Chordata > Lepidosauria > Squamata > Lacertidae > Podarcis > Podarcis erhardii. The sequence goes on along the minus strand of NC_138501.1, from coordinate 7,145,385 downwards.
TTACTACTTTGTTTGCGGGCACATGCGCTAAACCCTTTCTGTGGTGCCTACCCCTTTTCCCAAATGATAACACAAGAGACCAGAGTATGGGTTCAAATTGGCCACAACTTTATTGAGCTTCAGAAGTGGGGAACTTGGCACAGGCCTTGGCAGGTAACCCTCTCAGCCCACCTGGCTGAGGATATGCAGGCAGATGAGGTCCAGTGAGAGGGGACTGCAAAGCACAAACTTACACAGCATGCCCTTCCACTGACCTCCTCCAGGGAGTTTGACCTACATGCCGCCGCTCTAGGGCCAGGGACTCCCGATTTTGCCCTTTAACGGGCCCTGCAAGCGCCACCACATGGGGAGAGAGCATGAATGCATCCCCCCCCAACTTGATGTTAGACTAAAGGATACCTTGCTAAGACCTAAAACCTCCTGGGCTGGCAGGCAGCGGTGGGGGGCAATGCCCCCCCCCGCCACTGAGAAAAGGGATTAATCAGGCTCTTTGTCTAGCGGTTTTTTCGTCTTGCGAAGCAAGCCCATTGACGGCTTAGCGGATTAGCGCTATTAGCGGCTTAGAAAAAGGGGGGGGAGGGGAAAAAAACCGCAGGAACTCGCAAGACATAATCGTCTTGCGAAGCAAGCCCATAGGAAATTCGTTTTGCGAAGCACCTCCAAAACGGAAAACCCTTTCGTCTAGCGAGTTTTCCGTCTTGCGAGGCGTTCGTCTTGCGGGGCACCACTGTAGTCTAGCCTGGCAGAGGGGCAAATCCCCCCCAGGCAAAAGTAAAGAAGGCCAGTTACTTACCTCAGTCCAGCCACCTGGATACACTCCTGATCCTGATCTTGATCCTAGAATGAAGAACGGCAAAAGAGGCTTGAGCCCAGGAGTCAGCCTCTTTTCTTTTTGGCCTTGGGCCCACCCCCGGCCAGCTGTCCATTGTCCTCCCTAGCCGAGGGCAGGTCAAAGGCCAGCTCAAGCAGATGGGAGGCACCCGCCCAGGTGAGCCTCGCTTGGTGCTGCAAACCCTGCCCACCTGTGGGGAAGGGAGGGCGGATATTGTAGGAGGCAGCACCTTTTAGCAGTCTTCTGTTTCTTTACAGGATTTTTGGGCACTGCTTGTGTTTTCCTTTTTTGCCTTTTCGTCAATTTCACTGTCTGAATCACTGGCAGACGCAAGTTCTTTTGATTTCAGCATTGTTCCACTCAGCACCCACTGCTCTCCAGATGCTGGTCTCTTAGAGGGCCAAAATAGGGATCGCCTAACCTGTAGCCCAGAGACTCTTTGGCACTGATCCAGAGGACTTCTGTATCCAGAGAGAGAGACCTCACCAGGCTTGTCTCCAGAGATTGCCCTGGAATAATGTACAGGGTGGGTCCCTGACTAATTCATATCACACAAAAAACCCTTCCAAGTTAGAGGGGGAGGCTGAATCTTCACTCAGCCTGAGAGAACAGATTTCAGAAAGCCCCGGCTGAGGTGGCCATTTGACAAGGAAGCCGATACCTGGGATCAGAAAGGAACAGAGGGGTTTGTTAGTAAATGGCTCCTTGAGAGAAGACTTCTGAGGCAGGAATGATCACTTCCTTCTGCTGAGAAAACAAGCAAGCAAGCAAGCATGCAGTAATACTCCTTGAGAAAATATATCTTCTCTGTTCCAAACAGAATTCTGCAAGAGTGCTAGAAGAATTGGTCTTAACCAAGACTTTTAGAGCATTATCTTTTTCACCTCTGACTCTTCTTTCTGCAAGTCCCTGTGCATTCAGTCCAAAAGAAATACGAGTACAACAAAAACTGTACATCGAGTGTACATGACCGAATATGTTGGCGGCTGTTATTGCTAAGATTACAAGTTGTATACAGTATAAATGGAAAGAATACCAAAGCAGAAACAAAAGGACAGGGGAACGATTACTAATTATCCAAGCAAAGAAATGAGAGTAAAAACCCATGTCAGATTGATTCTTTTCTCCTTGGCCAAGGTCGGATACTCTCTTTTATAGCTGCTCCCTGCTTTCAGAGTAACTGTATATGCAAGCCTTTGACAAAGATCACCTTCCTGGCCCAAGCAAAATCCAATCGCCTTTTCTTTTGAAGAAGGCATATTTAAAGATAATGCTCAGTGAGCGTGCTGTAAAAAAGTGTGCCAACTTCTTGACCAAATGCAGATATTTCCCATGATATATATAGACTGTGGAAAGCAAAGTCACAGGGCAGACCCACAGACAAGGAAGAAAATAAACAGCTGGTGAAGGTGTAAGGCTGAATTGCATTGTGGGTTTAATGTGACTTGGCTTAAGGCAAGGCATACAAATTGTAATAATAATAATAATAATAATAATAATAATAATAATAATAATTTATTATTTATACCCCACCCATCTGGCTGGGCTTCCCCAGCCACTCTGGGCAGCTTCCACAAAATATTAAAATACAGTAATCCATCAAACATTAAAAGCTTCCCTAAACAGGGCTGCCTTCAGATGTCTTCTAAAAGTCTGGTAGTTGTTTATCTCTTTGACATCTGGTGGGAGGCCATATAAATGAACGAATGAATAAAAAGCCTTCATTTAGGCCATCTCTACGTTTCCATAAGCTAGTGCTGAAATGGATCCTCAGCGATGGTCATCAAACTGTATCATTACCTGCTTTTGTTGTCTCTTCCCAGAAATGGGCAGCAGAAAGGGCAAGGAGTAGGGAGTCCTTGGGAGTCTCTGTAGAATTACTTTTGTGATTTTCTGGTTACTTTATTCTGTTCTTCTTGATTTTATATGGGGGCAGACCCACGCCCATTGTATACTGCTTTGGACAAATGCTAAATGGAAATATTTTTAATAAACAAACTTAACAAGCAGGTAGCTAGAAGTGAAATCCTGTGCATGCTACCCAAAAGAGCTCCATGGGACTTAATCCCAGGGAGGCATGTATCGAATTGTAGCATGTAGAATGAGTGAATAGCTCTGAGCTTTAGTGATGTCACTTTTCGAGTAATACAGGTCTTGGAACGTTGAGTCCGCTTTCATGACCTCTGGGACCACACATTGTAATTCTCCCTTCTGTGCAGACATTCTGCCCCAACATGATCATAGAATCATAGAATCATAGAATCATAGAGTTGGAAGAGACCACAAGGGCCATCGAGTCCAACCCCCTGCCAAGCAGGAAACACCATCAGAGCACTCCTGACATATGGTTGTCAAGCCTCTGCTTAAAGACCTCCAAAGAAGGAGACTCCACCACACGCCTTGGCAGCAAATTCCACTGTCGAACAGCTCTTACTGTCAGGAAGTTCTTCCTAATGTTTAGGTGGAATCTTCTTTCTTGTAGTTTGGATCCATTGCTCCGTGTCCGCTTCTCTGGAGCAGCAGAAAACAACCTTTCTCCCTCCTCTATGTGACATCCTTTTATATATTTGAACATGGCTATCATATCACCCCTTAACCTCCTCTCCTCCAGGCTAAACATGCCCAGCTCCCTTAGCCGTTCCTCATAAGGCATCGTTTCCAGGCCTTTGACCATTTTGATGTCTGAACTGAACCTTTGAGCAACTGTTTATCTAATAAATAAACATTTCCATGAGTGAAGCAGAGATAATGGCACCCTGGCCATCTCTGGCTTCACAACTGGGCAAGGAAATCGGAACTATTATACTGATTTTGGATTTTTCTCCATTATTCCCTTTCAGTACTTCTCTTTCAACAAAATCCAGGTTACCCATATGTTTTCAGACTGCGTATGTTTCGCCCCCTTGCACGTCAGCTTTTCTCTATTTTATTTGAGCCTGTAACAGCGGACCTTCAAGTCCATCCAACTAGTCTGTCACATTTCACTCGCGCTGTGCATCACATGAGCATGTGGACAAAATGTATCTCTGGCAATGCATAGAAAGAATGGCAATAAAGTTGCCAGATTGCTCTGTTGTGTTGGGTTTGCCTGTTTCTTACTTTGGGATCCGATTACCGTCTTTGATCTCCTTTTATTAATATTTTCTTGGATATAAAAATGGAATCTGCAAATAACCTCACAGCTGGGAAGATGATGATATCAAAATATCAAGGTACAAATTCTTCCTTTGTTTATAGGATGGATGAATCTGTCAATTTTCATTTCTCCCTATTTATTTCCCCCCAGTCTTTGGTTCAGTTCACCACATTTTGCATTAGTTGGCCTTTTTTTTTAAAGTCCACATTAAAATTTATACATCTTTTCATGTGCATGTCTCCTAGTATACATTTTTTTTTGCAAGCATTTCCCCCTAATATAATGCATTTTTATATTTTTGCCACCTTTTGTTGGCATCCGTCTGTCTCAAGAGACAGTGGAAGAGTGTGCCATTCCTTTAGTGCACGCACTTTCATATGTGGTTTTTTTGCACTTGGAAAACTGCGTCACCAAATTCAAAGAAGTGTGGATTTCAAATTATAGATGTGCTTCAGTTCATATATTGGCTTGTGGAAGTGCAAATTAAATGGGCTTGCTTGCAAAAGTGAACCAAACAAATATCCCCATCTCTACTCCCTTATTACTTCTCCTCCTTTCATATGCCCTTCACTGCCACATTTTTCATTGTAAGATTCTTGGGGCAGGAGCATTTCTGTCAGTGGTCACACCTGAAAATTCAACTGAGGTTTTAATGTTGACCTACTTAACCGATACATATTAGCCCTGGGAGGGCCAATGTTTTCAGCTCAGATCTTCCCATACATAATTGTTTTGGGGGTTGCACCATGATGTCATCATGGAGAAGTCCTGTATTCCCTGGATGACATTGTTTGTTGTCAATATTGGGATGGGGGGGGGGGAATACCTGCTGAAATTGAAATGACACCTCATGCTGTGCCTAGCGATGAGCAGAAGCATCTGAACTCAGCAGGCCCTGTTTGAAATGACAGGACACTCCAAAAGGCTCTGAGATAACTGAGAGACCAGCACAGAAACTGTGCTGAGGGGATGAGCACTAACTTTCAAACACAATGTCTGGGCAGGGCTGGGAAACTCTAGGCTTCGGGCCAAATGAAGCCCTCTGGGCCTCTCTATCTAGACTTCAGGTGTCTCCTTAGATCACACCTCCTTCCCACGTGCCTCTTGCTTGCCTGCCTGGATAGAGTCCTGACCTTTGTGTAACTGGACTGCAGCCTACTGGACTCACATCTGTTGCTGCACCCACCCCAGAAGGCTCTTCATGAGGAACGGTGGACCTTGGGGAGAAAATGGTCCCCCCACCACTGTTTTAAGGGGAAAGAAGAACTAGGAATAAGATGGTAGGACAATGCCATAGGCAGAGAGGCATTCTTGCTGGTGCTCTTGACCTTGTTGGTTTGTTTAAAGGACCACTTAAAAGGTCCATGAATGGGACTTCCGGAGGCGGCGACTCCGACAATGGCGGATTCCCTCTGATTCAGAGGGAGACAGCTCCACAGAAATCGGGTCTTACTGCTGCAGCGAAGCGGGGACCCTTTCGAAAACCGCAGGCGGAAGAAGCCTGCGACCGTGGGACTTGGCGGGCACCGTTTGCGCCCCCCCTGTTTGGCAAAGGAGCCCCACAAAGGGCTCCGGAGTGAGACGGGGGTTGGCGCGGTGCTGAGAGTCAAACGCTACTTCTGCGGAGCGAAGCTGCACAGCTGAGGTCGGAGAGCGCTGTCCTTTTTCCTATGACAATTCGGATTTCAAACAACAACCCGTGAGTAGGACAATTGAAACTTGTGGATTAAAATTATACCCTTGAATTTGAGCCGAGACGGGAAGGTACAAATAGGAAGTCCGCCTCCCGTTCTTTGTATAAAGATCAAAGCAAAGACCTTACAAGCTGAAAGCCGTAAATTGACAGCCTGGAATTTCCTGCTCTTTTAATCACCAAATCCCCCTAGACAGCAGGAGGAAAGGGGGAAAATAAATCGTGACTTTTTCAATCCTGCAGAGACTAAGCTAAGAAAATAAGCCTTCACTGTCCCTAACCTGGGGACGGATTGAAAGGAAAGAAACTGTTGGTGGTGCCTACAATTGGAATATAGGAAAACTGACAGATAGATTTGGAAAAGCAAAAATAAGTCCAATGCTGCCTTCTGCCTGTTTGTTTTATATTGAAAGGAAACAAAAAATCTGAAAATCGAAAGTAACTATATTTTTCCTTGTTGGATACATTTTAAAAATGGATGCTAAAAAGTAACTACACCCCCTAGAGGAAGTCTGCCAGTGTTTTTGTTTTACTCTACAAAGAGAACATAGTAGCTGGGAAAATTAGACCGTGGGACCAGCTCCCTGACCTTGACAGAATGATTAGAGAGGAAGTTTTATCTGCCCTGGACAAAATATATGATGTGCTGCGACAGATGGATGAGAAAGTGTCTCTTATGAATCAAAAGATGGACTATATAACAGTTGCAGTCAGCAAGGAGGTGCCAATGGAAAATGCAGTTACAGAAACTGCACAACAATCTGTTCAGGAAATTGATTTAGGGCAAGTGCAAGGGCAGAGAAAGATGGAAGAGGTTACGAATGTACCTCATAAGACACAGAGCTTTCAAGTCCTACATGACCAGAAGCTGCAACACTGGGAGATGGAATTTGGAGGACACTGGTTAAATTGTGGATTTAAGAAAGTTACTATTTCTGGTGGGACTGTGAAACAAGTGGAAGACTATTTTTGGAATAACAATCCTCTGGACTACAAACTAAATACTGGGGAGTGCAACACTGGGGAATGGGACAATTGGATAAAAGGAAATGAAGAATACTACTAAACAGAACTCTCCAGAGACTGGCTCCCCAAAGAGAAAGAGAAGAAAATGTGAAAGAACCCAACAGGGAACAAGGATGTATGTAACTACGAACAGAAACAAGAAAACCCGCAGAGGGGGCCTGGAAGTGACCTGAGAGCCTCAGATATTAGAACACCGGACTGACAAGGATTAAAGACTTAAGGACTGACATTATCCGGAACCAGGAAAAGGGATGTTGGAGAAGCCTAGAATGAGAAATGCTTTTTGTAACTAATTTATATTTATGGAATTAGTGTAATTCTAATGAAATATTAAGAGATGCCGGAAAGGAAGTAATTGGTTTTAGCAGAAAGGTTAAATATGGTTTAAATTTAAGAATTTTAAAGATTTGAGGACAAGATAAAATTAATGAAATTAATGTAAGAAAAAATGAAGTGGTTTGAGTAATAAGGTGAAATAAGAATTTGTAAGAATGGTTTGATTATAAATGAAAATATGAAGTAATATCATATGGGGACATATAATTAAGGGTAAGACAAGAGGCTATGAATTTGCTGAATAAATTTTTAAATGGAATACAAAGAGGGAGGTGAGAGGAAGTCAGGAAAATAAGTAAAAGAATGCTGAGAATTTGAAAGGAGAGATTTTTATTTTTATTTTTCTTATCTTTTTGCTCTATGTGTGGAATTTTTGATTTTTGATTTTTGTAATTTTCCTTTGTTTTTTGTTTTTTGATGTCTATTCTCTTTTGTTATTTTTCTGGTCTTTTTTTTCTTGAGAAAACTTAATAAAATATTATTTAAAATAAATAAATAAAAGGTCCATGAATGGCACAAAGGGAGAACAGTCAGCCTCTAAAGTATTTTGAAAAGGGAAATAGTACACAGGAGTGGGAAGGCAAGAACAAAAATGGTCTGGGCAGGGAAAGGGACTTGCCTTGCTTGCCCCAGTGATGCCACAAGAAGGCTAATAGGGGTTAGTGGTACTCAAAATGCACTCAGCACTTACACCTGCAGAGGGGCTGAGGAGCTAATTCTGTCCTGTTTCCGTACTGCTGGTGCTCAGCCATAGGTCTGTTCAGTCCCATTTTGTGTGGAATCTTTGAAAGAATGTGTGGGAAATTTGCACTTAAATTGTATGCATTTTTTTCAATCATAGAATTGTAGGTTTGGAAGAGTTGGAAAGGACCATGAAGGTCATCGACTCCACCTCCTGCATTGCAGGAATCTGTTGCCCAGTGTGGGGGTTGAAAGAGATTAAGAGTTTCATGCTTTACCAACTGAGCTATCCCAGCTATATTCTGTCCACATTCTTAACGTAAAATATGCACTTTTCAATGCATGTCCATAAAATGCACACATTGTACACATCTTTTGTGTAAAAAGCATATTCCTGTGAACACTTTCCCTCTACTGAAACTGAATTGCAAAACCTAGAAAAGCACGTCTTTCGAATGTGTCTTTCTTTCCACTCTGCAAGAAGGCTCAAGAAAGTTGGATTGGATCAGTGTGCTGCAAAATGCAGACCAAGCTAATTCCTCCTCCATCCTGAAAGTTGTTTCAGTTGCTGGGATGTGTGTGTTGACGTGGGATCACATTTATTAGCAAGAGGATGCGAATAAGGAAAAGGATAAATAAATTCCAAGCACTAATGCTGTCCATTGGAGGAAAGTCACCTAGATTCCCTCTTCCTAGGGAATTGTGCACCTATGCAAACACTACAGAGAGAGAGAAAGAGAGAGAGACCCACAAGTAGTTCTTTTTAGTTATATTTCCAATTTTAAATATACTATATTGCATTCAACAGCATTTTCCTTATAAGGTAAATGTCATCGTATCGGAATTCTGATGGCAAAAAGTAATTTTTCAGCATATTGCATCCTCTTAAGCAAATGTTTAAGAAAATGTCCATTATAGATTTTTCTTTTGAGACGGGGACTCAGCCACTCATTCTATACAGTGTTTCCGAGGAGATCAGATTACCCCTCTTGATAGCACTAAAGCAACTTACAGAATGTGATACCCTTGCTAGATGCATCCCATCTTACACTCTTAAAACCTTAACAGCTATCATCCTGTGATGCTTTCTTCAGTAAAAGATGAAGTATTGCTACGATGGGTACAGAGGCAAAATGTTTCCCAAGATAGATATACCTTTGATTTGTGACAGTCTTCTACGGCTTATTTTTTTATGAAGCTGCTTCTAGATGTTTAGTATTTAGTACCTTCTTCCTATCAACCTTTCCTGTCAAAGAGCCTCTTTCAGGGCTGATGATGATTAAAGACCCCTCAAGTGTGACCCAGTTTAATCGGGATATCCCAAATTTACAGAAGCTGCCCTGGCTTCTGATCACGATCTGGAATGCCCCACTTTTCCTGGAGGCCATTCTAGGCATCACGGCATCTCCCAGAGTCTAATGGCCTACCAGGGCTCAGCACCCTTTTTGAGCCATGGGCTGGTCTACCGTCCCTCAGAGCATGTGGTGGGCTGGACTATATTTTGGGCAAAAAAATATGAATGAATTCCTATGCCCCACCAATAACCCAGAGATGCATTTTAAATCAAAGCACACATTCTACTCATGTAAAAACACACTGATTCCTGGACCATCCGCGGGCCTGATTTAGAAGGCGATTGGGCCAGATCCGGCCCTCGGGCCTACCCCTGGGCCTAGGACTACCCTCCTGAAGCTGCTTTAGGCTGCTGAACAGGAGGCCAAAGAGAGCAATGGTTAGAGAGGGGAGGGAAGGGGGGGTGATCAGGTGGGCAAGGAAGGAAGGCAAGAGTGTGAGCGACAGAAATGGTGGGTGGTAGGAGGAGTGCCCTGAATTTTTCTTACAAAATGTTGAAGGGAATGTTATTGTTAATAAATATTATTACTGATACCCTGCCCAACTGACTGGGTTGCCACAGCCACTCTGAGGGGCTTCCAACATAATAAAAACACAGCAACATCAACCATTAAAAACTGTTAAGTTGTGGGTGAACATATCAGACGACACAGCGATTCTTCAAACAGCTCTTGTTTATTCACAGGCCAGAACAGAACTGAACTGAAGGGTTCAGCCAGCCTGCTTATATAGAGCTCCACTAGAACACAACAGTAACCATTTTCTGTAACTATCCAATCACTGAACGTCACTTTCAATCCCTTATTTGCATATGTGGACCTGAACTATCTACAGTATCCCCCTGCTGGCCCAGGGTGAGAACTTCAGTACATAACAAAGACTACAAGCTAGACACAGGCCTATGGATTACCAGCCTTCGTTCCTTGATTTTATGCATGGCAGAGAGTGTTAACTGCTTGCTGGGAAGTGGGGAAGATTGACATTGGGATCCACTGCCCCTGTGGATCCTGCTACCTGAGCTGGTTGCCTCACCGTGCCTCTTGAGCGGGCTGGCCCTGGGCACCAGATTGCCTCATTGGGTGTTTGCACCGCACTGACCTTGTTGCTGCCTCAACCCTTCCCCCTCTCCATGCCTTTTTGCAGCAGCAAATCAGCCAGTGTGAGCTCAGGTGAGCAGCAAAGCCCCATCTGCTACTGCATGGGAAGTGGCCTTATCCTGCATAGCTCACTATTGCAAACACTGACTGGCAGTGGCTCTCAGACCCTGGAGACAGTGGGAACTGAACCCAATGCCTTCGCCATACGAAATGGATGCTGGACCTCTGAGTGATGTGAGAAGTCAGCCTTCTTTTGAGGCTGGTGTTAAAGGGTCAAAGTGGCTTTCCATCAAGCCAGGAGTGCGGCGAGTTGTTTACAGAAGAACCTAGGGAAAACATGTCTTATGTCTTAAGTCAGCTCACAAAGAGGATAAACTGGAGCTATGTATCCATGGCTTCTTAAATCGGATGCTTTAGACTGAAAGAGCATAGTCCAGATAACCAGGGTGTAACAGCAGAGCAGGATTATCATTATTCCCACTTGGGGAATTTCCTAGTCAAAGAGAATAAGCAGAAATTCAAGAGGTTGCAGTCTTCAAAACATTTAACTCCAGAACTGTCCACAGGGAGTTCCATGGATCCAGGAGTCTCGCTGCTTCAATCATTTGCTCACCACAAATGAGGGCAACCAAAACAGGGCCAGAGAGTGGGGAACCAGCATCCCCATCGCCACTGCTCCACTTCTGGTGTGTTTTCAGAAACTTGGTGGTAGGCCTCCAATGAGCTACAGGTATCCCAAAATCTGGTAACACAATACATTTATAAAGTGGATTAAATTTCTTGTTTTGATACAACTAGAATATCTCTCTCCCTCCAGTTCCTAATTTGTGTCTATTTTTGTCTACCAAATGTTGTCGTGCTTTGAAACTATTGTTTAATTTAAACCTGCTAAATCATTTCCAAACTGGTGTACAATCTGTTTTAATTGAGTGCTTCATGAAAGGAACACTGTTTGGGTAAACAAAAAGTAAAGCCCACTTTTGAACAAACAAGACTAATCCATAAATCATTTTTGTGTGTGCATCAGATTCAATTTGAAATAATTTAAACACAACTTTCTGATTTGTATTCCCTCTTAAACAGGACTGAAATTCAAATTGATGACGTTTTCCATTTATAAAATATTATAGTAACTTGCTGTATTGGATGAAGTGATACTCTTCAAACATTAGTGTTGACATGATGCTATTGCGCCCATTCTCCGCACTCAGTATCATTGGGCCATTGCTAAGGCTACAACAGGGTTCACTGATTTTTATTTTAAGTTTTATACTGCTTACATGCCAGAATAGATTCTATGTGGTTTACAAGTATGGCATTAATTATTAAAAAATAAAACCACACATAATTAAAATATACAATTCTGTACAACGTTAAAATAAACACCCATAATTAAAAAGGTCCGTATAGTTAAAGCTATGGTTTTCCCAAAAGTGAGAGCTGGACCATAAAGAAGTTTGATCACCGAAGAATTGATGCTTTTGAATTATGGTGCTGGAGGAGACTCTTGAGAGTCCCATGGACTGCAAGAAGATCAAACCTATCCATTCTTAAGGAAATCAGCCCTGAGTGCTCACTGGAAGGACAGATCGTGAAGCTGAGGCTCCAGTACTTTGGCCACCTCATGAGAAGAGAAGACTCCCTGGAAAAGACCCTGGTGTTGGGAAAGATTGAGGGCATGAGGGGAAGGGGATGACGGAGGACGAGATGGTTGGACAGTGTTCTCGAAGCTACCAGCATGACTCTTTGAGGACTTGGAACAGATTTAGACCCGCCTTCCCCAGGTCTAAAGAGTGACAACTAAAGACTTCTATGGATGTTTGTCTCCAGCTTAGCATTCGGCAGGTCATTAAAACCAACTTCCTCACACCCTCTGACAAGGGAAAAGTTGTTATAGCAATGATACACAAAGCCTGTCATTCTGGGCTTGACTAATTTCCTCCTGTGACCCTAGGTGGCTCTTTTCTGCCTGGAGGTCTGACCTTATGATATAGCTGCAGGACTTTTGATACAGCAGTTTGCCAGGCAGCTGCCCCTTGAGGTTTGGCCGAATGAGTAATGAGACCCACTTCCTTTTTGAAAGGAAGCAGATCCTTTTCTAAACAGAACAGCCCCTTGGGAAATTCTAAAAATGTGGAAAGAAGGAAAGATATTACCTCTAAGGCCCTGAAAGCTTAGTACCAGTATTTTTATGGGACTGTCAATGCACGGAAGATTTAAGACGAAGGTACCCTGCCATGAGGCACTTACAGTCTGAATTTAGGCAGTGAGAGAGACAACCCAAAAATGGGAGAAAAAAAGGGAGGTGATAGCAGGAGAAGTGAATATGGGCAGATGTAGTTGCACTTAAACTCTTCCTCGCTGGGATAAGGAAGGAGTGGGGAACCTGTGGCCTTCTAGATGTTTTGGGCTACAAGTCCCTCCAGTCTCAGCCAAGCTGGCCAGTGGACGGGGCAGAGGGAGTTGTGTGTCGAGGTCCCCAAGCCACCCCAAATAAAACACAATTGACACATAATTTTTGTTTAAGGTTTTTGGCATAATTTTGGTCACAACTTTATTAAAATACAGAAAATGTGAGTGGTTGCTTAGGCATTGGTGGACAGACTGACATTTGCACGCCCACGAAGTCGGAAAGGGAAAACATTTTGGGGAGAGAGATGGGACTGGGCACCATGCCCTCACCCCTCCCCAAAAGCTCCCAGGGGCTCTTGCATGGCCCTAGCCCCTTGGACAAAGGCATCGCGAGCCCCTGGATTCCTTTAATGGAATAATACCCTTGCAGCAGCAGCATTGGAGGGGCAGGCACAGCCAATCCATACCCCTCCACCAACCAATTCCTAAACCAATGCCTAACCGCAACCTTACAAGTTGGGACAATTTGCTATGCAATAGGCAAAAACCAAATGGCACCAACCAATCAGCCAAATGGACAAAATTCCTACCGGGCCCCTGCCCCCAAAACAGACAACCCCATGACAGGCATAGCAAGGTCAAGCAAACAACCCTCAAAATAGGGAGGGTGAGCGGGTGATCCGATGTGCGCAGTGAAAAGAGGAAGATCAGCACTGTGCGCATGGCTTTGATCAGCTTTGGCTGTCAATCACGAAATGGCAACATATAAATCTCCCCAGCAACAAGAAGAACCCAATTGCAATGGTGGCCAACTCTCTTATTTTCCGCCCAGCAACAGTGGGGTGTCTTGCTAGCCCCCACTGCAACACGTGCTCTCCATGAAGGAGAACACGCTTTGTAGCTGGAGGGTCACGGTTTCCCTCTGGATAATGACTGAAGGTCAAGCTATAGGTTGAGGCAAACAACATACTCCAATTTCAGAACTAATATTAGAATTTCTCACTGTTAAACTGGATGTGAGGAGTGGAATACAGAAAAGCGAAAGAACAAGAAAGTATTCTCTCAGCCCTGAAGTACTGAGGTGTAAGATGTCTCTGTGTGATGGAGTTTGGGAGCAAATCAGCAAATGATACACAACTCTAAAAGTATCCTTCTGTACAAGAGTTGCTTGGGAACATATGTGGAAAAGGCCTATTGCGCTCATGTCCAGCTTGTGGCCTTCCCATGGGCGCTGGGTTGGCCACTGTGGGAAGAGGGTGCTGTATAAATACACTTTCAGGCTGATGTAGCGGGGCTTCCATTCTGCTTTATTAAAAGCACCACCACTCCGTGCAACCTCTTGGCGCAGTGGCATCCAAAACATGCTGAAGAGATGACAGGATCCAATGATCAGAGGGCATGTGAGACCAAGCTCAAAGTTTTCATAGGGCCTCGTAGGTGAAAGAAGACATTTTGTAAGGTGACATTCGGAAAATGTCAGGAGAGAAACAGTGGCTTATTTATACTGGACCAATCTCCTTTGAAATAGACTTTTGTGCTTCACAGAGAGATCCCTTTAAATGTACCATCTGGAGTAAGAACTTCCGAATACTTTCCTGCTTTTTCGTAATATTCATTAAGTAAGAACAAAGTGGCACTGTAAGATGTTCTTGACAGGGCTTTAGAAAAAGGCTTCATGGCAAACAGGAAAAAAAGCCACACATTCTAAAATATAATGTGCTTTCCCCTTTTTTTCTGGCTGATGCAATGGACTCATCATTTGCATTAATATTCAATATCACTCTCTTAGTTTTAGTCTCTTAGCAATGGAATGTTGCTTGGACCATAATCTGTGCACTCAGAACACTTGAAGAATTAATTAGGAAATGCATATCTTATTTTGTGTGTGTGTGTTAACAGCTGGGTGTTCTGTGTCAATGTACTTATTTGCTGAAGTTCCAGCAGAAGGCAAAGCCACAATGAAAATCAGAGGAATGAAAGCCTGCTAGAACATTCTGTGCCAGGGCAAGAATCTGCACATCAGTTGATGTGCCTGGTTCTCTTCTAAAAAAATATTATTATGTCATCAAAATTGCTACTTAAGAGACTCAGCAAACAAACACTCCTAAGTGAGCTAATATGATTTATGGTAGTAAGAAATAAAAACTCCATTTGCTAAGCTAACATATGACTGATGGAAATATACTGAAGAGTCCTCCAGGTTCTGACACTGATGTTTTCTGAATGTAAGTGGAACAATAGGATAGTAAAAGGAGATTGCCAAGAATTAAAAGCTTCTTTTACAACTCTTCACACTTGTTTGTTTGCTTTTTTGCCTAAAAGATAGTAAGACGGAAGGGGAAGGGGAAGGAGGATGAAAGACAGATGAAAGGCAACAGCTCAGTGATGGAGGGGCTAAATCTGTAACAGAAGACTGCATCTTCCATTTGCCTACAGACACAGCCTCTGTGTCTGCCTCCAGTTTGCACAGTGATGCAGTGGAGCTTGAAAATGGGAGGGATGTACAGTGGTCCCTCGGGTTACAGACGCTTCAGGTTATAGACTCCGCTAACCCAGAAATAGTACCTTGGGTTAAGAACTTTGCTTCAGGATGAGAACAGAAATCATGTGGCGCGGCGGCAGTGGGAGGCCCCATTAGCTAAAGTGGTATCTCAGGTTAAGAACGGTTACAAGTTAAGAACGGACCTCCAGAACGAATTAAGTACTTAACCCGAGGTACCACTGTACACATTAGATTTCATGGGTCCACTCCCAGATCCATTTGGAAACTGATTGGAGCCTGGACTGAACTGATCCGTTTTGGTCCACTGCAACCCCTGGACCATTCCAGGCTGCGCTGCTCAAAGCTCCAGAGGTGAGGTGGTGGTGTTAAGCTCCAGGCATTGTTAATAGCAATGCACCCACAGTCCAAGGCTGGCTAACTTGTGGCTCTCTATATGCCATTGTACTCCATCTCCCATCAGTGTCAGCCAGTGTGGTCAGGGGTGAGGGGAGTTGCAGCCCCATGGATCCTAACAACCCTAGATATTGCCCTACATGTTCACAATAGCACCTAGGATTGATGGCTCTGTTTACTGTTTACAGACTACTAAAAGCAGGCAGCGTTTCAGAAGCAGAAAAGGGATAAAATATTCCGTCTCCTGCCTCATCTGAGGCCTTTCCCTCAAGTGCTATCAAAGGCTCAGTTTGGGGCTGGCTGAGCATTTTGTTGCTATATAATGGGAGGGTGGGAAGGTTGGGAAATCTGTTTTCTCCTGAAACGTCCTGATATAGTGCATGGAAAAGAATGTTTTCACCTCATGGTATGTATCCCCACCCACCCAAAAGTTTGATAATGTTACAAAAGTTGGGTGTCTCCCCCTCTCTCTGCTGAGCGGTGGCTAGAGGTTCCAGCGGGTTCCAGGCACTCAACCAGGGTCTGTGGTCCTTTGGAGAACCAAGATACGGGAGAGACTGTCGTAGCTTTAGGAAATATGGTTTATTGACCTATTTGCACTCAGTCTGCATGGAGGAAGTCCAGATCTTACAGCATGGTCATTCCGAGAGGGGCTTATGTCCCCCACAGGAGTACAGCCCTGGAGCCTAACAAGGCATCTCTGCCAGCCTGCCCAAGATGGATCCCAGTGTTGTTGTTTTCTTCTTCCTCCTCCTCCTCCTCCTCTTCTTCTTCTTCTTCTTCTTCTTCTTCTTCTTCTTCTTCGAAGCCGCCCAGAGTGGCTGGGGAAACCCAGCCAGATGGGCAGGGTATAAATAAATTATTATTATTATTATTATACCCAGTTATTATACCTCATACCCAGTTCCCTTGGCAACCTTCCAACCCCCCAGTCCCTGTTCACATCTCAGGGCAAGCGGGGAGGACAGTTCTCTTGCATTGCCAATGGCCCTCGATGGCCCTGTATTGTTTCCTAATGGCCATAGCTTGGCCAGGTCATTTTGCATAGGCTAGCCCAGGAATTCCTCTGCAGCTTGTATTTCTCCCTTCACATCCCAAATAATCAACACCCCACCATTTATTAATTTCTATCCCCCCCAAATTTATAACAAATGCAACTTATAACACATATTTCAATAGAAAATATATTTAGAACTTTCTGTTTTAATTGGAAGTATTTAAAAATGCATGTTTAAATAGGGATTTTTCTGCGAATAACATTTTTTAAAAATAAAATAATAATAATTGCAGACTACTGAGGAAACGGCACACAGTGGAAATATGAGAGAACCCATGTCAAAGTGACGTGGAGCAGAAAAATAGGTTGATTTTTCATCCCTAATCAAATTACCAAGAGAACCTATTGAGCTGGGTTTGACTCTCTCAGGACAAATCTGGACAAAGCTCTGAGTGCAAACCTAGATTCTAGGAAAAATAAGAGTTCCCCAAAGAAGAATTTAGCCATGCAACAAAAACCCCTGCTTGTTTGTGAAGGGGAACTGAGGTATATGAGGGTAACCCAGAGATCATAAAGCTTCTTTGTGTTGTAACCAAAATCTGCCCTTCTTCCCTTATGGGGTATCCAAGAGACCGTACAGAGTCCTTAAGTGGGTTTCCTATTGGTAGGAGAAAATAACAGAGGCCAACCAGAGAATATTGAGAAGCAAAGCAGCTAGTAACTCTGATCTTTATTAACTCTTGCAACAGGGTGCTCCCCCACACGCAGGAGAGAGGCGGACCCAGAACAAAGGTGTGCCTGCCCTTATATAGATATTTTAAATTCCCTGCCCTGGAGCTCAAGACCACCACTCCATACATCATACATACATCACAGAAGGGGTGTAACCCAAGACCACCCCCTACAAACATCATACCTACATCACAGAAAAGGTGGTCTACAACAGAAATTTGAATGTCGTTGTTTTTCCTGTCTGGCAGGTTATCTGATAATGCCTTATCTGATTGCCTTTCCTGGTAGTCTGGCCATTCCTTTGAAATGGTGATTACCAGGACAGGAAACTAGGATTTCAGAAGGAGAGGTCAAAGTTAGAAACAGAATTGCTAGAACCCAATACTAAGAATTTGTCTAGAATGTATAATTTGCTGCTAAAATGGAACACACAGGATGAAACGGTTAAATCAGCTATGATTAAGTGGGCACAAGATGTTGGTCATGATATTATGTTTGCTGACTGGGAGCAGTTATGGACCACAGGTATTAAATTTACGGCATGTAGTGCCTTGAAAGAGAATATAATGAAAATGATCTATAGGTGGTACATGACCCCAGTCAAGCTTGCAAAGATATATCATCTGCCCAATAACAATTGCTGGAAGTGTAATGAATGCGAAGGAACTTTTTATCATCTTTGGTGGACCTGCCCGAAGATTAAGGCCTACTGGGAAATGATCTATAATGAAATTAAGAAAATCCTTAAGTGGACATTTATAAAGAAACCTGTTATGTACTGAGTCGAATAGGATCCAAACTGCAGCAGTCTGATTGGTCCTAGAACAATAGGATTCAGAATGCAGCAGTCTGATTGGTCCTAGAACAATGCAGCAGTATGATTGGTTGGCAGGAACCACCCAATCATGCTCCAGATTGAAGTGAATCCACAACCTGATTGGTTTACAGTACAATTCCGGAATTAGCCAATCATGTGCAGCCCATTGTGTAAATAATGTATATAAGGCAGATACTTTGAGGGGACTTTCATTCATTCCTCCTCACCACTATGAGCTGAATAAAGAGCATGAAATCACTTTGCGACTCCGAGTATATTTCACTGGCGACGAAGGTGGGATCCCGCTGAGCTGACTGCCACACACAGCACCGCAGCACCGCCACCTGCCGCACCGCTGCCTCGCACCGTGTATCCAGGCTTCAGCTCCGGGACACAAGGAACTCAGAATGGCAACTGACAGCAACTTCTCGCCGTTCAACCCAGCATCTGGAGACTGGGAAGCGTACGCCTCCCGTTTCACCTTCCTCCTAGAAGCCAAAGGGGTCACCGATGATGAAGACGCCAAGAAGAGGGCAATATTCTTCAGCGTCTGCGGAGAGGAGACATTTGAAATCGCCCGGGCTCTCCTTGCGCCTGAAGACGTTGCTACTGTTCCATACAAAACAATAATGGAACAGCTGAAGGGGCACTTTTCGCCACAGCCCTCAGTGGTGGCTCGTCGAAATGCCTTCTACGCAAAGCGGCAAGCCCCTGGGGAAACCATAACTGGGTTTGTGACCTCTCTCCGCCAAGCCGCCCGGTTCTGCAACTTCTCAGAGCTGGAGAACATGCTTCGTGACCGCCTCGTCGGTGGCCTGAGGGATGAGAAGCTGCAACGACGCCTCTACGCTAAGAAGAACCTAACGTTCCAGGTCGCTCTGGAGGAGGCCCTGGCAACGGAAGCTGCCGAGAGGTCGACACAAGAGGCACGGCCGAGCCAGCCGTCCCAACCGAGGGTCCACCATGAAGACCTCACCGACGACTCAGGATCTGACAGGGAGGAGGTGCACCGAGTACAGCAGCGCACTCAAGCAGCCCACATACCACAGCTGCCTCGACGAGAAGGAGGGAACTGCGCAAGCTGTGGAGAAAGTCATGAGAGGAGGACCTGCCGTTTCCGCAATGCAGAGTGCAGACAGTGCAGAAAATCGGGACACATCGCCCGGGTGTGTCGGGCTCGGCCCACCCGACACCAGGCATCAGACGACCAATCCAAGAACCCCAGGTCCCGGGGCCCAACGCACCAAGGCAACTCGACAGAGCTCACGGACTTCCAGGTATACCAGTTGCCCCACCCCAACATAGAGAAAATTTATGTAGAGGTACAGATAGAGGGGGCCCCATGCCGCATGGAGCTTGACACGGGTTCAACTCTATCCATAATCTCGGCAAGGACCTTAAGGAAACTGTGTCCTACTGGGGGTCCCAAACTCAGGCCGGCCCCATTCACCCTCCGGGACTTCCAGAAACGTAAGGTCCCCACAATGGGGGTGGGGACCTTCAGGGTGCAATACCGAGGGCGGACGCGGCAACTGGACTTGCTTGTGGTCAAGGGCCCCTACATTAGCTTACTGGGATTGGCATGGTTTGGACCACTGGGGCTAGCTGTCACCGGGGTGAACCACACTAGCTTACAAGTGGACGTGGACGCCATATGCAAGGAATTTCTGGGGGTTTTCGATGGGAAATTGGGACAGTATACGGGCCCCCCCATTGCTCTACAGCTTGACCCCGCAGTACGACCAGTCAGGCTCAAGGCCCGCCGGGTCCCGTTCGCTCTGAAACCCCGTATAGACGAGGAATTGGACCGGCTCGTGGAGCAAGGAGTGCTGGAACCGGTACCTAATGCCCCCTGGGAAACCCCAATCGTCACACCTGTCAAGCCTAATGGCTCAGTCCGCATCTGCGCAGACTACAAATGTACCATAAACAAGGCCCTCACGGCCCATGCATACCCAGTGCCAGTGGTCAGCCATGTCCTTGCCACCCTGGCTGGGTCGAAAATTTTTGGCAAGCTGGACTTGGCCCAAGCATATCAACAGCTGCCAGTAGATGAGGCAACAGCAGAGGCACAGACGATTGTGACGCACAGAGGAGCATTCAGGGTAAAGCGGCTACAATTCGGTGTCAGCGTGGCACCAGGCATATTCCAGAATCTAATGGACTCTCTCCTTAAAGGGATTCCTGGCGTCACCCCCTTCTTCGATGATGTGTTGATTGCCGGGCCCACACCAGAGGAGTTTGAGGACCGCCTCCGCACCGTTCTGCACCGTTTCCAGACAGCGGGTCTCAAGGTAAAGCGGGAAAAATGTCTACTAGGAGTGCCCCAGGTGGACTTTCTGGGATTCATGGTGGACGCAGAAGGGGTCCACCCGACTGGGGACAAGGTACGGGCCATTTGTGATGCCACAGCGCCCAGGAACAAGACTGAACTTCAGGCCTTCTTGGGACTATTGAACTTTTACCATTCCTTCCTTCCCCACAAGGCGGCGGTAGCAGAGCCCCTACACAGACTCCTGGACAAGCGGGCCCCTTGGGTGTGGGGCCATCGCCAGGAGGCCGCATTCCAGGCAGTCAAGGACTTGCTTGTCTCAAACTTGGTCTTGGCACACTTTGACGAGAGGCTGCCGGTGGTGCTAGCATGCGACGCCTCACCCTATGGCATTGGCGCTGTCCTGGGACACCAACTCCCAGATGGAAGAGAGGTACCGGTGGCATACTTTTCCCAGACACTCAACGCAACCGAGCGGAACTACTCACAAATCGACAAGGAGGGCCTGGCAATCGTGAAGGGAGTAAAAAAATTCCATGATTTCTTGTATGGGCGGCCCTTCACCGTGGTGACTGACCACAAACCGTTGCTTGGCTTGTTTGCCCCCGAAAAGCAGACCCCCCAAGTGCTGTCTCCTCGTGTCCTCAGGTGGTCAATTTTCCTTGCCAGCTACCAGTATGCACTGATTCACCGCCCTGGGAAGGCGATGGGCCATGCGGACGCCCTCAGCAGGCTACCACTACCAGAAACAGGCCCCGACCCGGCACCTGCACAAGAGGTTATGAGCCTGGAGCTGCTTCCCGACCGCCCCATTCAGGCACAAGAAGTTGCACACCATTCCAAGAAAGATAGGGTCATCTCCCGGGTCCTGGACTGGGTGTGGAGGGGATGGCCCAGCAGCAGCCCCGGGCCAGAATTCGCCAGCTACACAACCCGCAAACATGAACTGTCGGCCCACAAGGGGTGCCTGTTATGGGGAAGCAGGGTCGTTGTTCCCCAGCCCCTCCGCAAAAGGGTCCTCACAGCCCTACACGAGACACACCCAGGGGTAGTAAGAATGAAGGCCCTTGCCAGGAGTTATGTGTGGTGGCCGGGGATCGACGGAGAGATAGAGGCCTGGGTCAAACACTGCCAGGCCTGCCAAGAATCCCGCCCAGATCCCCCAAGGGCCCCAGTCCAGTCCTGGGAGTCTGCCCGAGCACCATGGTCACGCCTGCATGTGGACTTCGCTGGCCCCTTTCAGGGGAAAACATTCTTCATAGTGGTGGACTCCTACACCAAATGGCTGGAAGTCGCACTGGTACCATCCACTTCTACATCCGCAGCCATCCGGGTACTACGCAGGCTGTTTGCAACGCACGGGCTCCCTGACACTCTCGTCTCAGACAACGGGACTGCATTTACGTCAGGAGAATTCCAAACCTTCACAGCGCAGAACGCCATCCGCCACATCCGTTCGGCGCCATTCCACCCTGCCACCAATGGCCAAGCAGAACGCATGGTGCGGACCACCAAGGACACCCTTCGCCGCATGACGCAAGGGGATTGGGAGTACCGCCTTGCCACATTCCTTCTAGCACAGCACAGCACCCCCAGCTCAACGACTGGCCGGAGCCCCGCTGAACTACTAATGGGTCGGCGCCTTGCAATCAGATTGGACCGCCTTCACCCCGATAGAGCTCAGGATGAGGTAGGGGTGGGGGAAGGCAGGAACCCCCGGACCTTCGAGGCCCAGGACCCAGTGTACGCAAAGAATTTTGGGGCAGGCCCTGCATGGGTACCCGCCACAGTCACCAGGGTCACTGGCCCCGTGTCGTACGAGGTGCTAACGGATGGGGGGCAATGCTGGCGCCGCCACTGTGACCAGATACGGCGACGATTCCCGGG
The DNA here is from genome assembly GCF_964252035.2 of Podarcis erhardii. Classification (NCBI taxonomy): domain Eukaryota; kingdom Metazoa; phylum Chordata; class Lepidosauria; order Squamata; family Lacertidae; genus Podarcis; species Podarcis erhardii. The sequence goes on along the minus strand of NC_138501.1, from coordinate 7,123,278 downwards.
AGAAAACCAGGAGGAGGAGGACAGGTCAGAGGAGTCCCAGGGGAACAGTGGGGCAGTGAGGCCCATAGAGCAGCAGGGGCCAGCAGGAGAGGCAGAACCAGTAAATACAGAGAGGTCCCGGGAGGCCGAAAGGACACCGGAACCAGAACCACGACTGAGCGAGCCGGTTGCGCCAGACCAAACAGCCCCATCACAGCCAGCATCCTTGGAACACGAGCCAGAACCAGAACCCCGGACCAGGGAACACCCCAGGCCGCAACGCACACGTAGGCCGCCAGCGTACCTTGAGGACTATGAATGCGACCTCCCGGGCAGGACTGGAACTTAGAGGGGAGGGGTGTTATGTACTGAGTCGAATAGGATCCAAACTGCAGCAGTCTGATTGGTCCTAGAACAATAGGATTCAGAATGCAGCAGTCTGATTGGTCCTAGAACAATGCAGCAGTATGATTGGTTGGCAGGAACCACCCAATCATGCTCCAGATTGAAGTGAATCCACAACCTGATTGGTTTACAGTACAATTCCGGAATTAGCCAATCATGTGCAGCCCATTGTGTAAATAATGTATATAAGGCAGATACTTTGAGGGGACTTTCATTCATTCCTCCTCACCACTATGAGCTGAATAAAGAGCATGAAATCACTTTGCGACTCCGAGTATATTTCAAAACCAGAGGCTTTTCTCTTGGGCATGGTGGGCCAAATGGTTCCAAAGAAAGATAGAACATTCTTTATGTACGCAACAACAGCAGCAAGAATTCTTTTGGCGAAGTATTGGAAGACTAAAGAAGTACCTACTCTGGAAGAATGGCAGACCAAGGTGACTGAATTTATGGGACTGGCAGAGATGACCGGCAGAATCCGTGACCAGAAGAGAGAGACAGTGGAAGAAGACTGGAAAAAATTCAAAATCTATCTTAAAAATTGTTGCAAAATTTCGGAATGTTAAGATGTCAAGGGATTGGATATAAAGAATTACAGCTGTAAAAATTGAAATTTAAAAAAAAAGCTTTAAAGAGAATTAAATATAAAAAGGGATGAAGGATTGCTAAAAAAATTTTAAAATAAGGATGCAGTGAAGGGGAGGTTTGGGGAAGTCGTGTTATGTTTGTTTGTTTTTTGTTTATGTTGTAAAATTAATAAAAATTATTTTTTTTAAAAAAAAGAAATGGTGATTACCATTTTTTATTACATATGTGCTTATCATTTTAAATGATGTTGTGGATCAGATATAGCCTTGGGAATGTTTCCTACTTATGCCTGGCCTGAATGAATCCTTTTATTCATCAACATATGCAGAACTACCCTTGACATCTTGCGTTCTGCCAAGCTGGCGCAATTAGCTCTGAGCAAGTAACATTCCTTTCTCCAGTCTCTAAGAGGTACGAAGGGAGGGTGCCAACACTCTTGAATGCACTTAAACTACGGGGTTTGTCTTAACTCACACATGCTTTCGTAATAATGGATCTCAAGTGGGACAGGCGCCATGTGGGGATAATTAGATAATATTTGATGGAATAAGATTTCAGCATTGTTCCTCTGAATCAGCGGGATTGGCATTTCAATGTCTGCGCTCCAGTTTGGGACAAAAGTGTGGGGGGGAAATCAGAACATGAGCGAGCTGTGTTTTTAAAAATGCATCTTAAATATATTCTGTTCTACCTCTAAGGAGCTTAGGGTGGTGTACTTACTTTACTCCTGCAACAACCTTGTGTGCTAGGTTGGCCTGTGTGTGTGTGTGTGTGTGTGTGTGTGAGAGAGAGAGAGAGAGAGAGAGAGAGGGGAGTCAAAGAAACCTGCCAAGCTTCATAAACAAGTGGGGTTTGAGCCACAGTCATCCTAGGCTAAAAAGGTAAAGGGACCCCTGACCATTAGGTCCAGTTGTGACCGACTCTGGGGTTGCGGTGCTCTTCTCCAGGGGCGCCGACTTATAAAAAATATTGGGGGGGGGGCGGGGGCCCATACCGACTTATAAAAAATATTGGGGGGGCCCAAGACCTCCAAACCGCTGCTGCTGGGGGAACGAAAGGGGCGAGCCCCGGGCTGCCCCGACCTTAAGTGAACCTGTGAGGGCTCGCCCCTTGCGGCAGCCGATTGGCTGCCGCCGTGGGCGGTGAATATTAATGAGCTAGGGGGAATCCCCGCTTCTCGCTGGGCTGACGCCAGCCCCGCGAGATTGTTGATGGGTCGAGAGCCCGCAACCCCACCCCCTCTCTAGATCGGGAGTGGCTTTGTTTTAGCTCATTACTGAATGTATTTTAAAAGGTAACTATCGTCAAACAAGGAAAATAAAAAATACCAACATAATTTTGTGATTTTACAAAGCATAATATAACTAATAATTTTTTTAAATTATTGGGGGGGGCGGAGCCCCCCCAAACGAATTTTTGAGGGGGCTCGGGCCCCCTCAGGCCCCATGGAGTCGGCGCCTATGCTCTTCTCGCTTTATTGGCCAAGGGAGCCGGCGTACAGCTTCTGGGTCATGTGGCCAGCATGACTAAGCCGCTTCTGGCGAACCAGAGCAGCGCACAGAAATGCCATTTACCTTCCCGCCGGAGCGGTACCTATTTATCTACTTGCATTTTGACGTGCTTTCAAACTGCTAAGTTGGCAGGAGCAGGGACCGAGCAACAGGAGCTCACCCCGTCGCCGGGATTCGAACCGCCGACCTTCTGATCAGCAAGTCCTAGGCTCTGTGGTTTAACCCACAGCGCCACCAGTGTCCCGTCATCCTAGGCTAAGGCCAGCACTAACCACAATCCCACATTACTTTATATGGAGTTTGAAGGGCACTAAACTTGGGCAGAGAACCTCTGCACCAGCCCCTCTAGAACGAATAGATATAAGTTACTCAAGATCACAGTAAGTTGCTCAGGAGAATTTCACAGCAAATTATACCCATAATCAAGCATGTATAAAAAGCAACAAACTGTGCCTTTCTGGCTGTTAATAATCCCTTTCTAAACTCTCCTTTTGAAAATAAAAACCAAAGCAAAGTTCCACCAGCTTTGCATTTTTTGAAGGGCTTCCAACTTCAAGCACTTCCAATAACCCAGAAAATGGTCCATATGTGGCAGAGATGTGCCTTACAGTGAATGGGAGGGAATGTTGAAAGGAATGTGCCAAGGGCTGCTGCTTGTGAGAGCAATTGGTCCTGGACTAGACAGTCAAGTGACTTAGTCCACTATACCATACACCTTCATGCATATACAGTGGCACCTCTGGTTAAGAACTTAATTCAATCCGGAGGTCTGTTCTGAACCTGAAACTGTTCTCAACCTGAAGCACCACTTTAGCTAATGGGGCCTCCTGCTGCCGCCGCGCCACCGGAGCACGATTTCTGTTCTCATCCTGAAGCAAAGTTCTTAACCCGAGGTACTATTTCTGGGTTAGCGGAGTCTGTAACCTGAAGCGTCTGTAACCTGAAGCGTCTGTAACCCGAGGTACAGGTCAAACAGAGCTCCATTTTATAGGCTGTGGGCACTCTATTCCTTTAAAGCACATTCAAAACACAATCTTTCACTCAAAGAATTCTAGGCACTGTTGTTTTCACCTCACAAAGTTGTAATTCTCAGCACCCTTAACAAACTGCAGTACCCAGAATTCTTTGAGGGAATGAATGTGCTTCAAATGTGCTTTAAAGGCATAGTGTGTACACAGCCACACTGTCCTGAAAACTGCTATGGGGATACTTACCTGGCAGGGGAGACACCTTGATCATGAAGGAGGTTTTCCCAGGGTGAGGCTCATTCACTGCACTGACCCCTGTGATTTCCCCAAATGTGTGTGTGTGGGGGGGAGGCGGGGACTGCTATGGGAAAAAAAGGAAATGTTCTGCCCCACTTTGAGACATTCAAAGGTGGAAGACTCTAAATATGCGCAGGCACATTTCAATGCATATTGGTCATGTGCAAGTACGCAAGTACCAGTGTGTAGACCAGGGGCATTGAACGCAGGGCCTCTAGCTGCTACAAGTCCCACCATCTTGCCCCCTTGCTATGCTGGTTGGGGCTAATGGGAGTTGGAGTCCAACAACTGCTGGAGGGCACCACGTTGGCTACCCCTGGTGCAGACACTGTGTGGATACGCAGGTAAGATGATCCCACCACTATGCTCTCGCCCTCTGTGCTGTGCATGTCAACTGAATGTGTGGAGTCCTTCCTGAACATCTGAAAATGGCTCCTGACTTAGGGTGATGATTTATAAATATTCATTCTCCTTTGGAGTCCCATAAACAGTTGCCCTTATGTTGACATGGTCCCACTCAAGATGGCCACATTCATTTTCCATAAATGGAGATGCACCACTGAACATGCACAAACACCTGTGCCAATTGTCAGCTAAAGATAAATATGCTTCAGTCAATACTGAATTCTGATCCTTCTTTTCCTGGCTCATAGAGGAATTTTTTTCTAGTCTACATGATGCCATTATTTATGTTCAATTGTAACCTGTTAATCATATAATGTTTTTGACTGATAATCGCTTCTTTGAAGACTTCTAATTATGTTCATATTAGCCTTTCTGATCATGAAGGTATATTGGGGATAAATTGCAGACCTCATTATTCTTCATGAAAGCTAGGCCAATAACTGCCCTAGTATCATTGATAACGGATTCCTCTCTGTTCTATTATCATCAAAGGAGCAGTCTGAATACTATTTATTTGTCAAAATTGGAGTTATTAACCTTGATGTTTCAGCTTGTAAAGAGGGGAGATAAATGTCTCCTTCAACAGCCACTTGAAACCTCCTGCTGTAATTTATTACAAAATTGCCACCCCAATAAAAATGTTAAATACTAAAGGAACATTCTGTAAAACAAAAACAAAACAAAAGACCTGGATCCAATCCAGAAAAGTTAAGTGCCAGAGTCAATGAGACTTGAGCACACTAGCATCTTGCATGCTTGGTATCAATGGGGCAAATTTTCCTCTGCATTGTTCCATTCTCTATCTATTTATCTATCATCTATCTCTATCTATCTATCTATCTATCTATCTATCTATCTATCTATCATCTATCTATCTATCTATCTATCTATCTATCTATCATCTATCTATCATCTATCTATTTATCTATCATCTATCTATCCTCTGTCTATCATCAATCTATCAGCTATCTATCTATCATCTATCTATCTATCATCTATCTATCTATCTATCTATCATCTATCTATCTATCATCTATCTATCTATCATCTATCTATCTATCTATCATCTATCTATCTATCTATCTATCTATCTATCTATCTATCTATCTATCATCTATCTATCTATCTATCTATCTATCTATCATCTATCTATCATCTATCTATCTATATATCATCTATCTATCTATCTATCTATCTATCTATCTATCTATCTATCTATCTATCTATCATCTATCATCTATCTATCTATCTATCTATCTATCTATTATCTATCTATCTATCTATCTATCTATCTATCTATCTATCTATCTATCATCATCTATCTCTCTATCTCTCTATCATCTATCTATCATCTATCTATCTATCTATCTATCTATCTATCTATCTATCTATCATCATCTATCTCTCTATCTATCTATCATCTATCTATCATCTATCTATCTATCTATCATCTATCTATCATCTATCTATCTATCTATCTATCTATCTATCTATCTATCTATCATCTATCTATCTATCATCATCTATCTCTCTATCTATCTATCATCTATCTATCATCTATCTATCTATCTATCTATCTATCTATCTATCTATCTATCTATCATCTATCTATCATCTATCTATCTATCTATCTATCTATCTATCTATCTATCTATCTATCTATCTATCATCTATCTATCTATCATCTATCTATCTATCTATCATCTATCTATCTATCTATCATCTATCTATCTATCTATCTATCATCTATCTATCTATCTATCTATCTATCTATCTATCTATCTATGTATTTATCTATCTATCTATCATCTATCTATCATCTCTCTCTCTCTCTCTCTCTCTCTCTCTCTCTCTCTCTCTCTCTCTCTCTCTCTTTCGCTCCCTCTCCAAGCTAACAAGATCCCCATCAAATAATAGCATGACGCTACAATCTGATTCTCATTGGAAGAAAAGCAATGACAAACCTAGACAGCATCTTAAAAAGCAGAGACATCACCTTGTCAACAAAGGTCCATATAGTAAAAGCTATGGTTTTCCCAGTAGTGATGTATGGAAAAATTCCTTCCAGTAGCACCTTAAAGACCAACTGAGTTAGTTCTAGGTATGAGCTTTCGTGTGCATGCACACTTCTTCAGATACACATTCTTCAGATGTGTATCTGAAGAAGTGTGCATGCACACGAAAGCTCATACCTAGAACTAACTCAGTTGGTCTTTAAGGTGCTACTGGAAGGAATTTTTTAATTTTGTTTTGACCATGGCAGACCAACACGGCTACCTATCTGTAACTGATGTATGGAAGTGAGAGTTGGACCATAAAGAAGGCTGATCGCCGAAGAATTGATGCTTTTGAATTATGGTGCTGGAGGAGACTCTTGAGAGTCCCATGGACTGCAAGAAGATCAAACCTATCCATTCTGAAGGAAATCAGCCCTGAGTGCTCACTGGAAGGACAGATCCTGAAGCTGAGGCTCCAGTACTTTGGCCACCTCATGAGAAGAGAAGACTTCCTGGAAAAGACCCTGATGTTGGGAAAGATGGAAGGCACAAGGAGAAGGGGACGACAGAGGATGAGATGGTTGGGCAGTGTTCTCGAAGCTACAAACATGAGTTTGACCAAACTGCGGGAGGCAGTGGAAGACAGAAGTGCCTGGCATGCTCTGGTCCATGGGGTCACGAAGAGTCGGACACGACTAAACGACTAAACAACAACAACAATCTGATTTAGAAGACAAGAAAATGGGTTGTCCCACCATGACTCAGATCAATTGCACAGATGTAGAAACACAGGACAGTGCTACTACACCAGTTGGACTGCACTGTGCAAAACAGTTTCATCAGGATACAAATGAAAAACAGTCATGGGACAGAACGGGAGTGGCAGCACAATGCTATGGCACCCCTCACACTGCTGCAAGGCTGCAACTTCAGTGAAGAGCAGCGTACTGCCTCTTGATCCACACTTTGGTGCAGGCATAGTGGCCTTCAAGGGGAAAAACAAAACTATCCAGCTTGGCAGTCTGATAGCTCTAAGACCAGATGAAGGGAGGGGACAGTCACCTCCATTCAAGGCAGCCCCACCACAAATGGAAATGCACAAATGGAAGTGCAGGCCCCTTTCTGCCCAGAGCTTTTTGCTGGAGCCAAGAAGGAGAGAAACTGTCTCTTTCTACCTGCGGCAACTCTGAGGCTCTGCAGAGAAGACCAGCTGGTTGGTCTTTTCAGGATCTTTTCCAGGTCTTTTCCAGGATCATTTAAGACTCTGAAAGGACCAGGAGCTGAATGTTAATTTGTGGCCATCCTTCTTTTCATTTTGAGTGTATTGTCTGATATTACCCCTCCATACATGAGGCCTTGGGTATAATTCATGAACTGTTATGGAAGGGTGTTTCTTCTCTCCCCCCCCCCCCCGTGTGTGTAATAAGCATTTGGCATTGTATATTAAAGGAGGGAGGCAGTGAGCTATTAATCCATGAGGAACCACTTATAAGAAACGTAGTTACTGGTTAAATTCCAGGAGTGCAGGGACATTGGGTTGAGAATGAAACTATTTACCACTTAGGTCCAATTCTTCCCTTCCCTTCAAAGGAAATTAGTCTGACTCAATTAACACTTAACAAATGTTGATTCCAAAGGATTAGAGAAGTGTCTAATACACAGTTTAGGAAGTTGCCTGGCTGAATTAGCTTTTTACACATGCTAATTCCAGAGGATTAAAAGCATTTTACACACATAGTATCTTAATACACATGGGTCTTGAGTGCATTCTAATACTTGGAAGTCTAGCACACAGTTTTAACACACAATTTGTAACATCTATTGGACCCAGAAATCTACCACCTACCAGCTCATAACAATACAAATTAGCAAAAGCAAATTTCATGCAGATCCCTGACCTCTTTAGTCCTCTTTTACAGTCATGACATCTCCCCTTTTTTCTTATGCGTAAATGGCCATCGAATGAGATCACATCCATATAACTACTGGTTTGGCACATAGAGACCGTTTGATGGGTTGCCCATGTAAGGACGTTTTGTAAAGCACTTCAGATACCAAAAGGCTTTATAGAAATTGGCAAAGGTAAAGGTACCCCTGACCATAAGGTCCAGTCGCGGACGACTCTGGATTGCGCGCTCATCTCGCTCTATAGGCCAAGGGAGCTAGCACTACTTAAATACACATAAGTTTTGGTGACCCGGTCATCCAGACAGCTGCCTGAGAGAAGAACTCTGTGGCAGGCGCTGCCCTGGACATTGGCACCACCTCTGGTCCTGGATCTGATCTGGATGGAAGAATGAGGGAGAGACAACCAGAAATGCTGCTGACATCAGCTGTGATTTCAAGAACTATAACTTTAAGAACTCGTGCTTGATCTTGATCTTCCTTGCTCTCTTCAATTCCCTTTTCCTTGTGTGTCATGCCCTTTTAGATTGTGAGTCCGAGAGAACGGTTGTGTTAAAACTGATTTTTGTAAGCTGCTCTAGGAGCATTTTTGACTAAGAAGTGAGGTATAAATGCATCACTGTTGTTGTTCATTGTGCGTTATGTTGAGGCAAAACTGACAGTGTCCCTGTGGCCGTGAAATAAAACCAAGGGAAATACCATTTTTATTATATTTAATATTAGACAAGAACCATAACAGTTTGATTTTTTTTAACATAAAAAATATTTCTTTCTTTCTTTCTGCTCTCACAAAGTATTGATCCAATTGCACATGTTGGAAAATTAAGGCCAAATTAATAAAACTATCGTATCTAGTAAATAGCTACTTTATCAATATTTTAGAATACCATGGAGGTATTCACTGGTGATCTCAGTTGGAGGAGGAACACAGCCCTTTTTGTAGTTTAACAACCTTCTGTATAAGGATGACTTCAAAGAGTTTGCAGAGCAAGCAGGGCCGACTCCTTTGCTCCTCAGATTTAGGCTCTGGAAATGACACGTACCTTAACTCTGTTACTGTATTTACTTTTGCAAGACGCTTCGAATGGTGGAGTTCCACATTTTTTACAACCTATTGGCTCCTTCAAGGTGATTCACTAGCAAATTGTTCAAATGACTGGAAAGGGCACAGCTACTCTCAGTTGAGGAGCATTGCCATTTTGAAAGGTTGGGTTTTCCTGCTAATCCACATTTTGTATTTAGACAGGAAGGAAGTAGCTCTGGCAGCGTTGATAAAATATGGGACATATTTTGGGATCATATTATTGCCACGGGCATGACGCAGTTCTAGAGTTCTGTTTCTATTAAACTAGAGCAACACAGGGTTTTTAAAGGACACAAACAAGACTTTTAACATAAAATGAAACCCCTGTGCTTTAACTAAAAGCAATCCACAGCACTTTAGGGCTCTGCAGGAAACATTTTGGACAGCCTCAATTTTTGCATAGCCCATGGACATAGGAAAAGAGGGAGAAACAAAGGAAATGTAGTGCAGAAAAGCTCAGAATGAGGGGGTTTAGATACTTTGTAGTGGCCTCAATCTGATTCTGGGTTTCACCTCAACTCACCTTGCTTTTCAGCCCTCCACTCGGCCCATGCATGCAACTATTACTTGTTGCATTTGTTGTACCCTACATTTTCCCCAAGGTGGTTCACGTGGTACGTAAAGGTAAAGGGACCCCCTGACCATTAGGTCCAGTCGTGGCCGACTCTGGGGTTGTGGCACTCATCTCACTTTATTGGCTGAGGGAGCCGGTGTACAGCTTCCGGGTCATGCGGCCAGCATGACTAAGCCGCTTCTGGCGAACCAGAGCAGTGCACAGAAATGCCGTTTACCTTCCCGTCGGAGAGGTACCTATTTATCTACTTGCACTTTGATGTGCTTTCAAACTGCTAGGTGGGCAGGAGCAGGGACCGAGCAACGGGAGCTCACCCCGTCACGGGGATTCGAACCGCCGACCTTCTGATCAGCAAGTCCTAGGCTCTGTGGTTTAATCCACAGCGCCACCCGCGTCCTGGTTCACGTGGTAGTTGTGAGAATAAACTGCCATTACCACATAACTAGCCTTTGAAGTCGGGTTAAACTGAGAGACTCTTCTGTAAGCTTCATGCAGATGAGCAGGGCTGGACCAACATGTAGACTTAGTTATACTTTGGCAACAGCAGTCTGTTTGAAGACCGCTAGCTGAGGCAGACCGACATGCAGCAATTCCAGCCCAAACACGGACAGTGGTTCACTCAATTGTACATCTGTGACAAGGATGGCTTCTTTTTAATTCCATACCCCTAATTGCCATTGAACTTTTAGCCGCTAATGCTGCTAATTGCTATTTGTAGTTGTTTCGTTCTTTTTAAGTGGAAATATCAATCGAAAGTTAAATAATAGCAAAGAAAGAGGAGTTCTGATCAGCAAGGGATTCAGGTGCCATGTGGCGATGGATGTTCATAACAATGGCTATATATCTCTGTCCAGAATTAAAGTGGCATATAAATGGCTTAAATAAACAAATAAATAAAATTTCCCTGGTAAAATTATTTAATAAACTTTCTGAGAATTTGGAGAGAGTGTGGCAATTCGGAATGGTTGCTGCTGAAGATTTGGGGTGGGACCGTCCTACCTCCTCCAAAGAGAATAGAACTTAATCAAGTTAAGAGATTTCCCAACTTTCCCCTGAATAAACTCCAAAGACCAGCCCCAACAATACTTTTTTAAAAACCCTGTTTACCAGAGGGAAAAGTAGAAGAAGTGAGCGCACTACAAGCAGTGATCTCTATTTCAAGCTGCCATTGACTCTGGCTGGGGCGGGGGGGGAGGAGGAAAGCTATTGTCTGTCTCCATTCTTAATAGGCCCTCCCATCACGAAAGCTTGATCTATATTTATTACAAGTGGCCCTGTTCTGTCTTTTGAGAACATGGCCATGTTTATTATAATGCTATAAAAATGGCACTTTTAATAGCGGCTTCAAAGAAACTATTTCCTCTTCTGTGCTTTTCCTCCTCCTTTTTGTCCCAGACAAATGCTAGCCAAAATCTCCCTTCAAAAATGATGTCTTTTTCTCCCCCACGCTGTACCATATGGTTGATTGAGACCAGTTTTCTCTGGCCTACTTGCCTCTCGTTCTGGAGCCGATTTATCCAAGAGACTAAAATAGGGCTAACTTTGCTGGCAAGAAAAGAAAGCTCCAGCTAAAATGAAAATTGTGGTGTCTAGAAACCAAGGGCTTCTCACAAATGTTCAGATCAGATTGAAGTGCATTATTCATTTCTGTATTTGATATAATTCTCCTCACCACATAAAAAGATATATTGCCTCTTAGACAAAGGTGGATATACCTTTTTGTTTTGTTTTGTTCTGTAACGGAGCAACCTTGGGACAACAGCCAAAACTAGGTTAATCCAGAAAGTTTCAAGATTGTGGCATGTGCAATAACCCAAATGTAATCTGAAAATGACAAGTATCTGGTCAGTGATTTTAAAAAGTCTAGCTTTGCCAATACCTAACGTTTAACATATGAAAGCTAGAAGCTTTGGTCTATGGAATAGCACGCTAAAGACCCATAGATGTGGGAACCACAGTACTTTTAAAACAGTTACTTCATATGGCAGGGTAGGACATATTCCATATGTAGCAGGAAGGTGAGATATAAGTCTTTTAAATAAGTAAATACTCCTTTCAACAGTCTCTTCTTTGAATGCTCATAATTTCATCTTTTGCTTTTCAAGCAAAGTAATGTTTGATCCTGGCCCAAGACGTTTTGCTATCTGCAGCTAGGAATGGATGGATCTGTCTATTTCAGTTCCTCTTAGTTTCTCATTTTCCAAGTCAGTCATTTATATTCCTGCAGTGTCTAAATGGTAACGAAGTCTGCCAGCCTCACCTCAGGAACCCTTATACCAAGTTTGGCAATGGTATCTCAAGAGACGGCTGAACCTATGCCAAAAAATAGGTGAAATCATGCAAGTCATGTTTTGCTCTGCCATCTTGATTCAAAATGGCGATCAGCATTCAAAAGTTAATCAAGAACCATGCCCCACCTCAGAAACCCTTGTGAAATCATGCCACATTTGGGTCCCCCATCAAGAATAAAAATGGCAAAATGTGTTCTCCCTCATGGAGAGCACAGGTTGCAGGCGGGGCTGACGAGACACCTCACTGTTGCTAGGCAAATGGTTGGCCAGCCTTTAAGCAGGGGCGGGCTGTTACTGGGGAAATCTAGATGTTGACATTTGTTGATTGACAGCCCTATTTGTTAAATACAATGCTTGCAGTGAGGAACTTCCTCTTTTGCTCCTTACTTCGGATCACCCGCCCTCCCTTCCTATTTTAGGCTATTTGCTTGACCTTGCTATGCCCGTCATGGGGTCGTCTGCTTTGGGGCAGGGGCTCGGTAGGAATTTTGTCCATTTGGCTGATTAGTGTGTGCCACTTGGTTTTTGCCTACTGCATAACAAATCGTCACAACTTGTAAGGTTTGCGGTTAGGCATTGGTCTTGGAATTGGTTGGTGGAGGGGTATGGATTCGGCTGTGCCTGCCCCTCCAAAATGCTGCTGCTGCTTCAAGGGTTTTCCGTTAAAGGAACCCAGGGGCTCCCCATGCTTTTGTCCGAAACCCCCTGGCAAGGGGCTAGGGCCACGCAAGCCCCTGGGAGCATGCTGGGGAGAGGTGAGGCATGGTTCCCAGTCCCATCTCTCTCCCCAGGTGACTTACCCTTCCTGACTTCGCGGGGTGTGTGTGTGTGTGCGAATGTCAGAGCTGTCCCCGTTAGTTAGTGCTACCAATGCCTAAGCAACCACTCACATTGCTATAATTTGAATAAAATTGTGGCCAAAATTATGCCAAAAACCTTAAACAAAAATTAAGTGTTAAGTGTGTTTTTCTTTGGGGGTGGTGTCTTGGGGACCTCGACGCACAACCAGCATCCAAATATTGACAACAACCTCCACCCTCACCTCAGGAACTGCCATTCCAAATTTGGCAAGGATATCTCTGAATGCATAGAGAGCAAACAGACAAACCACTTTCCAAAACATTATATTGTCTTATAATATAATCATATTATATAGTATCAAAAGCCTTTCTATGTCTTACACAAAACATAAACATTGATTCTCCGTCCCTTTAAGGGATTTTCTTGGCACCCTTTCAAAGCAACAGAGGGGTGTGAAGTCTATCAACCATTGTTCCATCAAGAAGCAAAAGTTATAAAGGACTCTGTGTTCTTTTAGCCAGTTTCTTCTTGCGACAATATCATCCCATAATGAGAATGGTAGAAAATAAGTAGAAATAAAACCCTTAGGATCTGCTCTTTTGGTTACCTTATTCATCTGTAAGAAGGAAAGACAAACTCTCTCAGACTGGATACTCAGAAAAGCACACATGCATGCAAAGAAAATAAACCCCAAAAGCACATTTGGTTGTCATCTGCTGTACAAATATTTTGATAAACGTTACAGGAAAACACTACTGCTGAATTATGTCAGAAAGTCCCTTGAAAAGAAGCTCATGCCCTGTCGGGCATTTTGAGATGTATTTATTTCTATTATAAAGCTGGCAAAGCTGTTCAAATAATGTCAGAGTTGTAATAGCACCAGATTATGAGGAGGTTTGACAATGGAATGTCAATGGAAAAGGCCCTGGGCAGAATGAAGCAGCAGTCACTTGGCAGTTATGCAGAATGGACAGTAATGGGCTGTGAATGAAACTCTCACTCACTCAAGAGGCGCTCCTTCCATCCCAGCCTTGTGTTTTGGGGGCAATCAGACCCCTCCAGTGAGAAGTATCTCTCTCTCCCCGCCCCACAATGGCCCACTCATTTTCTCTTGAGTAAAGGAGGAAATGAAAAGCTCTTGTGTGAAATTTCATCTGGCAGCCTTGGTTAGCTTATACAAATAGTCCCCTTCTCTAAATTCAAGCAGATACTGGGAAAATCTGAAACAATGCCCTTTCCCCCATGTAACATTTAAACAGAAAAAAGGCATACATATACAGTGAGATCCAGCGGTTTGGCCATATATTTTCTAGTCTTCACATGCCCATTATAAATTCAAAAAGAAGAATATGAACAGGGCCATCTTTAGCATATGCACCACTGGGGTGCAAAGATCCCCCCAGCGCCCCCAAATTATATTAATTTCTCATGGATGGTGCCATTGTGAATGGCAAGCGCTGTCATTGAGTCTGACAAGTGCCGCCATTGTGAATGACAAGCGCTGCCTCTGGCACGGCTCGTCTTTAGTAAATGAGCACACAAAGTCGAAAGTCCTTTAGTGAAACAGTAGGTACAGTGGTGCCTCGCAAGACGAAATTAATCCGTTCTGCGAGTCTCTTTGTCTTGCGGTTTTTTCGTCTTGCGAAGCACCCCTATTAGCGGATTAGCGGCTAAGCGGCTAAGCGGCTAAGCGGCTTAGAAAAAGGGGGGGGGGAAGCGAAAAAACTCGCAAGACTTGCAAGACGTTTTCGTCTTGCAAAGCAAGCCCATAGGGAAATTCGTCTTGCGAAGCACCTCGAAAAACGGAAAACCCTTCCGTCTAGCGGGTTTTTCGTCTTGTGAGGCATTCGTCTTTCAGGGCACCACTGTATACATTTTGGTAATACTTAGGTATATATGTATTTTGTTTTTCTAGCTTGATCAAAATTATTATTTCATAACAGGTAGATAGTTAAGAGCATGGGTAGGCAAACTAAGGCCTGGAGGGATGGATCCAGCCCAATCGCCTTCTAAATCCGGCCCGCAGATGATCTGATAATCAGCATGTTTTTACATGAGTAGAATGTGCCCTTTTATTTAAAATGCATCTCTGGGTTATTTGTGGGGCCTTCCTGTTGTTTTTACATGAGTAGAATGTGTGCTTTTATTTAAAATGCATTCTCTGGGTTATTTGTGGGGCACAGGAATTCGTTCATTTCCCCCAAAAAACATAGTCCGGCCCCCCACAAGGTCTGAGGGACAGTGGGCCGGCCCCCTGCTGAAAAAGTTTGCTGACCCCTGGTTAAGAGCTTAGGCGACTTCAGCAGTGAGTGCCTGGCGCCCCCCCCCCCCGAATTCAGCGCCCGGGTGCCCCACACCCCTTGCATCCCCGGGTAAAGACAGCCCTGAATATGAATGCCTTGGGGATCCTGCCTCCATTCTTTCCTTGGACTGAGCATAGACATTAGAGTACCCTTGCCCAGCCACAGTGCTATTAATTCCCAACATCCCTGACCATTGAGCTTGCTGGCTGGGACCGATAGGAAAGGGTGTGCAATGCTACAAAGTAAAAAATAGTAATGTTCTTCTAATATTAAAATACTCTCGTAACAGTGATGGGTTTTAGCTTTCAGGCTCTCTAATGTAAGAGGAGATAAGTGTATGCTCCTAAATCTATCTCTTGGGGAATTAGATGCAATTCAGCTTTTTCTCCACGGTTGCTGGAGTAGAGCACCATTGCTATGCCCTGTTGGCTTCCTTCAGACACAACATGTTTGCTGTTGCTAATGTCCTACAGGAAAAATGGCATTCTCTTTCACAGCTAATATCATTTGAGAGTGGAAAAGTATGCTTGTTGACGTTCTTCCAGATGTATACTTTCTCTCTTCTATGAATCATGGATTCCACTTTGCTTCACAGACAGCGGAGGAAATTCTCATGTTTCCTTACTTCTTGGAAGACAATATTTACATCATGTCAACATCTCCTTGAACATCATGTTTTGTGAAATCCACTTTTCATTCCTGAAAGTACTGTTGGTGGTGGGTAGATTCTGTGTGCATTTTTTTTAAAGCATCAGGCAAAATAATTTCAGATAACAGAGCAAAGAAACTAAATCTGAATTTAAACCAAACAATGGCCTATTATGATACAAAAATCCAATACTGCTGAGAACACAGGTGTTTGGAACACGGACCTCAAAGGTGGTTTCATGTGAAGCACGCTTACTGGCGCTATTACTACCACATGAAGCAAAAAAATTCATTTCACTGCACAGATTCAGCCTCTTTTTAGAACATGGAACATCTGGGCAGCTGAAACACACACACACAGCCAACATGGAACTGTCAGCCTTTAAAACTTACTAAAAATGTATAATAAAGAACGACTTTTTCTCTCAGCGCCAAATGACACTGCATCCCTTGATGCTGAAAACCGTTTATTGTTAAATACGTATGGAAATGGGAAGAGAAGCAAAATTTATCACAAGAATAAGACGACTTTAAATTGGTGTTTCCCAATGTACCCCAGGTGGGGGGGGGGGGTTGCAAAAGGGTTTCCAAGGGTCCAGACCAGAATTTTTCATTTTTCCTTCATCATAGATTTTATTTTACCTGGAAAAAAAATTCCAAAATAAAAAGTTTGGAAGCTATGCCCTTACAACTTGAGTCAGAAGTCACACAGTGCTGTTCCCTATGCAGTCCTTATAGCTGGTCTTACTAATGGTTCCAATCTTTTATCCTGTATAAACGGTCTGGATTCCCACTTTATATTTATCTTGAAAGGAAAGCTTTCGGTGGTCCAATACTGGGATGAGAGGAGACTTAATTGAGCCTACGGTGGAACTCCAGCACAGTCGTACCTTCGAAGTCAAATACCTTGCAAGTCGAATGTTTTCGCTCCCGAATGCCGCAAACCTGGAAGTGATTGCTCTGGTTTGCGAACATTCTTTGGAACCCGAATGTCTGCCACAACTTCCACAGCTTCTGATTGGTTGCAGGAGCTTCCTGCAGCCAATCAGAAGCTGCACCTTGGTTTCCAAACCGTTTTGGAAGTCGAACGGACTTCCGGAACGGATTCCGTTCGACTTCCAAGGTACAACTGCACTTCCAAACCCATAAGGTCGCACATAGAAATACACTACTAAGCTTATGCTCCTCTTCCCTTTTGTTGTACAGCTATTTAAAAGCTGCTACCACTTTAGATCCACTGATCTGGAATAGTGACATGGAGGGTCTCAAAAAAGTACAGGAACTTTGGCAGGTTCAACAGCTGCCATTCTGCCAAGCCATGGTGCTGATAAGCTTTTTCTCTAGCTTCGGACCAAACTGGCATATTTTTCCAATTTTTATTTTTTTTATTATCAGAAAGCAGACTGCACATGAGACTTCAGCTGCATTTTTACAGAGACCACATTTTAAACCAGAGATCTAATGATGTTATAGGATTGGAACATAGACTGGCTTTTTGCATGGAAAAGACGAGAAGACACTGAGCTGGATTAAGGCTGGTGGCGAAGATTCAAGGCAGTTACATCATTTTCAAAGCCTCCTAGCTTGCTTAACTCCCCCCCTCCCCCCGCAGCTGTACTCTGGAGAAAGAGAGGTTTCTCGAGCGCATCCCATTTGACCGCTTGAGGTGAAACAAGAAGTGCCCCCTCTGCCGCTGGCAGAGAAGATTGCACCAATTTCCGGTGAGATTTTGCTGAAATTGTGCAGTATCTCATGCACTCCGCAAGAACTCACATGATTTCA
The DNA here is from genome assembly GCF_964252035.2 of Podarcis erhardii. Classification (NCBI taxonomy): domain Eukaryota; kingdom Metazoa; phylum Chordata; class Lepidosauria; order Squamata; family Lacertidae; genus Podarcis; species Podarcis erhardii. The sequence goes on along the minus strand of NC_138501.1, from coordinate 7,105,740 downwards.
GTGAGATCCTGTGAGAAACTGGCATGATCTTAAAGGGAAGTTTTCCTTCTGCACATATGTTTTCCCTCGGCACATAACTGTTGCATTATGGGGAAGCATTGCTTCTTTTCTCTTGCATTCTGGGAAGTCTTGTTTATGATCTTTTCCCTGTTTCTGCACACACTGTACAGACCTGTTCCAAACACCAAGACATTCCTTCCTTTGCTCAATTCATCTTAAAGTTCATGTTGACCTGTTCTGCATGCATAGCCGAGCACATCTATAGAACTTGATCACTGTATTCTTTCATGTTATGATCAATCATTAGTAATTGTTTTATGCTATATCAATCTTTAGTTATAATTTAATTAGGAGGTTTCATGCCTGTCTGGTTCCAACCTCGCTTCCCAGCCTTTAATCTATCGGTGATTAATGTTCACATGTAATTCCCACCTCTCACATGTAATCCCCGCCTTGCATTTGCATTAACTAATAGGCAATGAGTTTCTTTGTGTTTGTATCAACCAATCAGCCACAAGCACACCTGTGGCAATGTTTGCAATATTCAATAAAAGAGAGTTCCCGGGGTTTCCCCGGCAGACGCTCCACATGGCACCCACCACTCGTCTCCCGTGATTTTCATTCCTACATGATCTCACCTAAAATTAGCATTGATACCAGCAGCAGGGCAGGCAGGGTGCCCATGGGGGCTTCTGCCACCTGAGGCGGCAGCCTCACCTGACCTAATGCCTGTGCCAACTCTGCATTCCCAACACAAATTTGAAGCACATTTGAATCACATGGTTTCCTCCTGGGAACTGTAGCTTGCTGGGAATTGAAGCTCTGTTGGGGTAAACAATACTTCCCATGATTTTTGGGGGGAAGTCACTTGCTTTGACCATTGCCTCAGAAGAGTGAGGAACATTTTCAGGGATGACTCACACCCTGGTCAGCACCTTTTTAATCTCCTGCCCTTGGGTAGTAGAAATAGAAGCATGATAAACCACACCAAGTTAAAAACAGTTTCTACCATGGGCCGTGAGGCTGCTGAATGGAAGACAGCAACACTGCAGCTGATGTTCGGCGTTGGTGGTCATACAACAGCACACAGAGTGTAACAAGGACTGAGAGACTGGGGGAGGGGGCTCGTTTAATCTCATTGTAAACAAATGGTACACTGACAATAAGGTATTTTCTATTTTCTATTTAAATGCAAAGTGTGGATGTGACCATTATATATCTTCCTGCTAAACCAGACAATAGTTTTGCTACAGAAGCTGTGTCTTTAAATGCCAATTGCTGGCCCACCTTGGAAGAAAGGCAGATGAAAGTGATGGACTATATGGAGTTGGCGGAGATGACTGGCAGAATCCGAGACCTGGGAGAGGAGCTGGTGGAAGAGGACTGGAAGAAATTTAAAGAATATCTACAGAAACAGTGTAAAATTTATGAATGCTAAAATGATGTTGGATTAAAAATTAAGTGGCATTAGTGATAAAGTTAGAAAGAGTATGCAAAAATGAATTGATGGATGAAGATATTTGAGTTGTGATATGTTAAGATACAAAGTTAAAGATGATAAATTGAAAGAGGGCAAGGATTTGCTGATTTGATTATGTAAATGGGAATACAAAAAGGGGAGGTGCGAGGAGGTCAAGGAAACAAGGTAATGAGCTTTAGGATTAAAAAAGGAAAGATGGATTTTTCCTTTTTTCCTTTCTTTTTTAATCTACTTTTTGTTTTTTGTATCTTGTATTTTTCTGTTTCTTTTTTCTCTTTTTTTGCTGTATTTTGTTATGATTTTGTAAAATCTCAATAAATATTATTTAAAAAAATAAAAATAAATGCCAATTGCTGGGTGTGGGTGGGTTACACAAATTTCCACAATGGCGTGTCTAGAATATGGATAACACTGAAAAGGAATACTAGAGTTGGAAGGGAAAACAAGGGTCATCTAGTCCAATCTCCTACAGTACAGGAACCTCAACTAAAACATCCATGACAGATGACCATCCATCCTCTGCTTAAAAACCTCCAAGGAGGGAGGGTCCACAACTTCCCAAAGGAGTCCATTCCACTGTTGAACAGCTCTTACCGTCAGAAAGTTCTTCCTGTTGTTTAGTCGGAATCTCCTTTCTTGCTACTTGAACCCATTGGTTTGAGTCCTACCCTCCAGAACAGGAAAAAACAAGCTTGCTCCTTCTTCCATGTGGCAGCCCTTGAGATATTTGAAGATGGCTATCATATCACCTCTCAGTTTCGTCTTTTTCAGGCTAAATATACCCAGCTCCCAGTGGCGTAGCGTGGGGGGTGCAGGGGGGGCCAGCCGCACCGGGCGCAACATTTGGGGGGCGCGCGCTCGCACTCGCAGCTCTCTGCCCCTACCTGGCTCACTCACTCTCTCTCACTGCAGTGCTGGCTATGCGAATCCGATCCGAGCTGCCGGGTCGCCCCCCACTGTGGAGGGGGAGGGTGCCAGGCGTGCGGTGCGGTGCGGTGCGGAGTGGAGAGAGAGCGAGGGAGGGACTATCTGGGGGAGGGACAGTGCAGCGGCCGCCCAGTGCAGCGCTGAGCGCGGGAGAGAACCACACCCGACCAGCCCAGGCAGCAGCAAGAAGAAGCTGGCAGCGGCGGCAGGTAAGGGGTTAGGGGCGCAAATTACTTGCCTTGCCTCGGGTTAGGGGGCGCAAATTACTTGCCTTGCCCCGGGTTAGGGGGCGCAAATTACTTGCCTTGCCCCAGATGCTGACAACCCACGCTACGCCGCTGCCAGCTCCTTCAACCATTTCTCATAAGGCTTGGTTTCCAGACCCTTGATAATCTTGGTTGTCCTCCTCTGTACACACTCCAGCTTATCAACAGCCTTCTTAGACTGTGTTGCCCAGAATTGGAGACAGTATTCCAGGTGTGGTCTGACCAAGGCAGAATCAAGTGGCACTATTACTTCCCTTGATCTGGACACTATACTTCTGTTGATGCAGCACGGAATAGCACTAGGTCCCCCCCCTCCGCTGCATCACACTGTTGACTCATGTTAAGCTTGTGTTCCAGTAAGACCCTTAGATCCTTTTAACATGTACTACTAGTAACTCAGGTGTCCACCATCTTACATTTGTGCATCTCCTTCTTTCTGCCTAAGTGAAGAACTTACGTTTGCCCCTATTGAAATTCATTTTATTAGTTTGGGCCCATGTCTCCAATCCGTTCAGGTCATATTGAATCCCGATTCTGTCTTCTGTGTCATTAGCTACCCTTCCCAGTTTGGTGCCATCTGCAAATGAGATGAACATCTCCTCAATTCCTTCATCCAAGTTGTTTATAAAGACATGGAACAGCTATGGGCCTAGGACAGAACCCTGCGGCAGAAGCCTCTGGCAGAAGAGCAGGACAGGGTGCAGGCAGGAACAGGCTACCAACAATGTTGCTCCCGCAACCTGAGACTGGGGCTGGCCAGCTTTTATCTGCCACGAGGCATAGGGCGGCCCCAGTCCACAGGTGACTCGCCTCTCCTGGCCTGGAGGCAAGCACTCCTCCTGGAGGAACTCAGTTCCCTCTGCCTCTCTGCCCTGAGCCTCTGCAGCTCAGGAGAGGCTGGAGGGTTACCGGACCCAGAGGCAACCCCATCGTCCTCTGATGGGGCTGAGAGTGGAGCACCTGCAGGCAATGGGTCCTCCATCCCCTCAGGAGCCAGAGCAGACTCAGCTGATGCCTGCACCTGAGGATCCGGCACAGCTGAGGGCCCTTCAGGCTCAGGCCCCAGCCCCGGCTCAGCTGGTTCTGGAGGTGGGGACTCCTGTGTAGGCTGGGATTCCTCAGGTTCAACTTCTGAGTCCGAATCCTAGGCCATCACATACATGTTACATGCCTCTTTTTCTAAATGTTACAGGAAGATTCATTGGGGGAGAGGCAGCTTGCCTTTCAAAAGGAGTTCCTTCTAATTAGAGGGAATTCTGCCATTAGACACCCGCCAAAAAGCTTTTGCCTAAGACTAGTCTTGCAGAAATCCCCAATCCAATTTTGAGCATCTTTTCCTACATAAAACTAGGAGCCATCAACTGAAGCTGAATGTTGAAAGATTTGGGACAGGCAAAAGACACAGTGCATAATTAAATTATGGAACTTGCTGCCACAAGAAGTAAAGATGGCTACCAACCTGGGTGGCTTTAAATTAGACCAATTCATGGTGAATGAAGCTATCAGTGGCAATGAGCCATGATGGTGATGTCCTGGCTCTTCTGCCAGAGAAAATAAGCCTGTGAACTCCAGTAACTGAGAAGCAATTACAGCAGATTCTTACATCCTTTAAGCACATACAAAGTTGTTGTTTTTTTCCCCTAGTCACATTTCACAGATTCAATCTTTCACATTTTGGAGGATTAGATTTGCATCAGTAAATCAGGAAGCAAATTTAAGACTGCAATCTGAAAATTCAAATGTACACCCAATAATTCATTAAGCTGGTAGTAGTTGATTCTGTTTTACGGAATTACAGAAGCATCTATTTCAATCAAACCAGTCAGGATGCACCACTGATTTAGCAATAATTAGACTCTCTTAACTAAAACATGGAGGGAAAGGTGAAATCCTGCTTCAGCCATACATACTAATCAACCTTAAAGATACATGGAAGGATTCCCCACCAAAAAGAAATTATATCTAATCCAGATTTTACAGACCTCAGTAATTCTTCCACATCATCCTAATTATTCCTTAGCAAGTAAAGCAATTTTAAAAAGAGCTTCAGATGACTTTCTTTTCTTCCTAGATGCCATGTAGAAAAGGAAAATGAAGAATGCCAATTTTAGTGGGTTGTCAGTGCTGTTAAAATACACATAACATCTCAAGGGAAGCCTGTTCTGTTATTCTATCTGTACCAGATAACAGTACAGTTTTATTGGTGCAGTTTGAATATGCTGCATGTTTTTTTATTTAACAGTAGAGCCTTCTGGTGCATGAATTTCCTGAAAAACAACAGTAATATACACTTGGCAATATTTTACCTGTTTTATCCGCACACGAAACTTAATAAAGTCTGAAATTCAGAGTGAATTTTAGATGGGAAAAATGATGCACTGTGGAACACTTTCAAGCTGAAGTTATGAGCTCTGTGGAACCGAACTGAATTCACAAAAAAGCCCATAAAAGAAGAGGGTGCATGTAATGGCAAAAGGAAAATGGCAACCAAAATTCTGCTGCTGATGGAAACAACAGCCGTGGCAAACACCCTGGTGTCACAGATTACAATTCTGCTGGAAACTGGCTATTATAAAGTATTGGGCTATTGTTCATCTCAGCTTTGTTTTCTGCTTCCCCCAACACACATGATGTCCTGTGTAGTGGTTAGAGCAGGGTTAGCTCACATGGGTCCCCGCCAGGTGTGACAACTCCCATCACCATGACTATTGTCTATGTTGACTGGAGTTTGGGTCAAACAACATTTGGAGGGGACCACATTGGCTGCCAAGTAGAGGGTTAGCATCCTAAAGTTCAAATCCTCACTCAAACATGAAGCACAGTGGGTGGCCTTGGCGCAGTCTCCCTGTCTCTCACACAGCCTGAGTCATGTGAGGAGAAAATGGGGAGCTGCTCTGAACTCCTTGGAGTTGCCATTCCAGTTTTATCAAGCCATTCATGTTCTTCCTTTCAAGTAGTTTTGAGAACTTCACCTTCATTCATTGACCAAGGACAAAAGTTTCAAGAAAACTGAAGGTGGATTTACTAGGTGGACTTGACCCTTCCACAAGATCATGACTGGATCAACCTAGTAAGCAAATAGAATGCAATAATATACATTTCACCCAAATTGGTGCAAAACACATCTTGAGATGAAGCCTGGGTGGGTATTTCTTTTAAAAAGAAGACCCCACAAAGACAAACCAATTAAAATTAAGCATGTTTCAATCTCTTCCAAGGAAAGATGGGCTCCCATATGTCTGTGCATTCCATACTGTCTTCCTTGATGAAATCATATTTACAATATAATCTTACAAGGAAAACAACTTTAAGGAAATTCATTATGAACTGTGAGAACTATTCATTTTAATGATAATAACTTGCCTACACAGCCTTCTTTAGATGTGATAAAAGCCATGGGATTAGGCTAAATATTGTCATGGTAACAGTAAGAAAAAGAAATACTTTTAAAAGGGTTTCCCATAAGCGAGAACAGCTCACATTCAGTAAGTAGCCTTCAATAGAAGTTGACATCTGTTACTCATTTGTTGTTTCTTGGTTTCAAGAAAGGCAGGGATAATTGGAAATAGTCAAGTGTTCTGGGAACGCATTGAGTGAAAGGGCTCTTAGAGCTTCTTAAATACTGGTCTGTTTATCCCTAAAAACATTACGTATGTACCTTCTTTGCCCATTTACACACTGGACAGGCTAGTTGCTTAGTGTTCTTGGATTGCTGCTTTTCTTTTTGATCAAAGCGGACCTGTCCCTTAAATAAAACAAAGAGTAGATCTACTGATCTAGCTGAGGAAATACCACCCGTTTTGAAAACCCAAAGACGAGAGGAAGAGAGAATGGAGGATATGATAGAGGGAAATGCTTGCTTCCATCTGACATTTTACATTACATGTGCTTTATCTCATACTTCCCTTGCTTAGATGGCAAAAAAAACAAATGGTTGTTTGACAAAAGGGCCATAGCTCACTGGTAGAGCATCCGTTTTGCATGCAGGAGGTCCCAGGTTCTATCCCTGCCGTCCCCAATGAGGGCTGAGACAGTTTCCTGCCTCAGATCCCACAGAGCACCAGTGCAGATGATGTTAAACTAGAAGGACCAATGATCTGACTCAGTATAAGGCAGTTTCCTATGTTCCTCCTAAGTCCAGCCAGTAGAAGCTTTCCCCCCAAATCTATAGCTTGTTGTTGTTTAGTTGTTTAGTCGTGTTCGACTCTTTGTGACCCCATGGACCAGAGCACGCCAGGCACTCCTGTCTTCCACTGCCTCCCGCAGTTTGGTCAGACTCATGTTCGTAGCTCCGAGAACACTGTCCAACCACCTCGTCCTCTGTCGTCCCCTTCTCCTTGTGCCCTCCACCTTTCCCAGCACCAGGGTCTTTTCCAGGGAGTCTTCTCTTCTCATGAGGTGGCCAAAGTATTGGAGCCTCAGCTCTGGGATCTGTTCTTCCAGTGAGCACTCAGGGCTGATTTCCTTCAGAATGGAGAGGTTTGATCTTTTTGCAGTCTGTGGGACTCTCAAGAGTCTCCTCCAGCACCATAGTTCAAAAGCATCAATTCTTCGGTGATCAGCCTTCTTTATGGTCCAGCTCTCACTTCCATACATCACTACCGGGAAAACCATAGCTTTTACTAGAGGGACCTTTGTTGGCAACGTGATGTCTATACTTTTTAAGATGCTGTCTAGCACATCACCATAAATTGGTAAGACATCTCAAAATGGTGGTGTGGTCAACTCTGCAGCGCAGGCACACTGCCAGATTGGCTCTACCAGTGCACCTGTCCAGCCCTGACCTCCTGCCGCCATGCTCTCCCACTTTCCCTTCCAGGTAGTGATAGTGATTCCATTGCCATCAGGCCAGGTGTGCAGCAGATCCCCACCTTATCACTGCTCCTTCCATGTCCAGATGAGAACAGCTGAAGGTGAGAGAGCTGTTTGTGATGTGGCTACCTTCCCCAACCCCAGCTAAACACACACAAAAGCAGCTTGCGAAGGGAATTTATGTGTGGTTTATGTGACAGAGAGATACAAGGATTGATATGATGCTGACCTTCTTAGGGCCACCATATAACCTCCAACACTTTGTAGCCAAAATCCAGGACACCATCTTCCCAGACAACATCTTTCCCTTTTTTAAAAACCATGAGAGCATAGCAGTCATTTTGGCAATTTTGCACCACAGTCCCGTCCCCCCAAGTGCTTTTTTCAGGGGGGAATCACACAGTGAAATCATGCCAGATCACAGCAACCCAAATAGCCACTGTTCTCTTGAGATAAAAAACAGGATGTCCTGGTTTTTCTGGGACACCACCAGTCTGGTAATTTACCTTTGGCATGATGACTTTTGCATGCCCCTTTAGGTTGCACTAGAAGAACTCAGGGGTGAATCGACGGTGTCAGGTTAATACTTATATTAAGGTTAGAAATGAAGCAGTTGAAAAAGGAGGAAAGAAAGATGGTGTGATAAACAAGATTCCTCATTTTGATTATGCAAGATGCATATAAGCCTGCATAAAAAGTAGACAATTATATTCAGACTCTGTAATACATTATTTATATTGCAGCAGAAGAGTTGGCCAGCATCTGTCTGCCTAGTCCTAAAAGGCACTGGACAAAAAACAAGAACAACAACTTGTTGAGCGGCAAATGTGTGGTGCCAAAGAGCTGTCCTTAGAGGAGGATTTTCCAGGCTTGTAAAATTAGCCACAACTTTGGTAGCAAACTTTTGGAAAACAAACAAAAGTCTTTTAAAAACAAGAAACACAAGAAAGGCCCCCTCTCCTGAGCCAATCACACTCAATTAGCTAAACAATCAACCAGCAAAAGGCGTCAATCATGCTACAAAACTCTGCAGCTGTCCATTCATTATTCATCATTGTGTATGCTTTCTGCATACCATATGGGAGACTCAGATATCAGAGATCAATAAATATAATGCATGCCAGGATAAGCAGTATAGCTAAGAAGGTCTTTTGGATGCTGCTGGAACTAACAAGCACATGTGACTGATAAAAAATATTCCCTCCCCCCTTCTAAAAATGACCAGGCCAAATAAATTAAAACTCTAGCAGATCATGGGGGACTCTCCATTCCAATCCAATATATTTACTTATTAGAATGTTTAAAAACCACACTACCTGAGAAGAAGCAACACTCTACACCCATAGAAGGATTTAACAGGGACTGCAAAATGTTGGGTTGCTTAAGTTTTGCTCTGTGTCTCATTTCTAATTTTTGCTGTGTTCACCTTTTTTTAAACAACAACAACAACAACAACGTCACTTTGGTTTTAGAATGGTTTCAATTTGCAGAGGACCCCCTGTTTGGAGGGTTGATGGGTCCAAGTCCATTTAAAGATGAAGAACCAGAAGACGACAGAGCAGGGGCCTCAAAGTTACCAACTGAGTAGGTTCACATCTCATGTGGTCAGTCTTCTATACTATAGTGTGATGTAAGGTACGGTATTATCACTGTTTAAGTGATAATACTTCTTTCTAAATTTGTGCCTAAATATATAAAGCAGCACACACACATTTCATGCAAATATCTATCCTCTTTTGCCCACCCCCTTTGTTTCAGGTCATTTAGGGTTTGTCCACCACTTTGAGCTTGAGAAAAGTGTTTTATACACATTTTAAGTAAATAATCATAAACAGCCTATCAGTGAGATTAAAACTATTTTCAGGTCCTCGGCATGGGGGTTGTGGTGGGGGAGAGGGACACTGCCATGCCTGGAGATATAGAAACAGAGGCAAGTCCATTACCATGACACAGGGGAAAATAGAGGGTAAATGGTAAATTGGATTTGAGGGTGTGTATGCAATCTCATTCCCTTGTATCTTAAATTGTCATTTATGTTGATTTCTGTGTATTCTAAGCTACTTCTGTATATCCTAATAGAACAGTTTTTTGTGGGACTCTATTTGGAATGTGCGTATTTTGTGAGATTTTTTGAAGCAAAATATGTCTGAAGCTCATCATTAAAAAAACTAAGATCATGGCCACTGGTCCCATCACCTCCTGGCAAATAGAAGGGGAAGAAATGGAGGCAGTGAGAGATTTTACTTTCTTGGGCTCCATGATCACTGCAGATGGTGACAGCAGTCATGAAATTAAAAGACACCTGCTTCTTGGGAGAAAAGTGATGACAAACCTAGACAGCATCTTAAAAAGCAGAGACATTACCTTGCCAACAAAGGCCCGTATAGTTAAAGCTATGCTTTTCCCAGTAGTGATGTATGGAATTGAGAGCTGGACCGCAAAGAAGGCTGATAGTCGAGGAATTGATGCTTTTGAATTCTGGTGCTGGAGGAGACTATTGAGAGTCCCATGGACTGCAAGAAGATCAAACCTATCCATTCTGAAGGAAATCAGCCCTGAGTGCTCCCTGGAAGGACAGATCCTGAAGCTGAGGCTCCAGTACTTTGGCCACCTCATGAGAAAAGAAGACTCCCTGGAAAAGACCCTGATGTTGGGAAAGATGGAGGGCACAAGGAGAAGGGGACGACAGAGGATGAGATGGTTGGACAGTGTTCTCGAAGCTACAAACATGAGTTTGACCAAACTGCAGGAGGCAGTGGAAGACAGGAGTGCCTGGCATGCTCTGTTCCTTGGGTCACAAAGAGTTGACACGACTAAACGACTAAACAACAACAATGTGGAATTTGTGTATTTTTTGAGATTTTTTGGAGCTTATCAGTTCCATTGGTAGTACAGACTAAGCAGTGCTTTGAATAGTAAGCTGTCAGCTGAGGCCATCTAGGTGAGAGTCCATACACTGGAGAGAGGGAGAGAGAGAGTGTGCTCCTGCTCTAAGAACTACAAGTCCCAGAATTGTTACTATTACCTGTGCAGAGAGGCAGGAGGAGCCAGCAGGGCCTGGGAGCAGGAGTGTGGGAAATTGGGAATAATAATTAGGGAAATTGAGAAGGCTGAGGGTAATGCCTCTGGTCTCCAGGAATACATAAAACTGACACTAGATCCCAATGACAGAAAATGGTGCCAAAATACATGCATGTCATACCAGCATGTCTGGCTATAATCACAAAGCAGTCCGCAGAAATCAAGGACCATAAGCAAAGGTGACACAAAGAAGGTAAAGGGCACCAATCAGTTTTTTTTTAAAAAAAAAAATAGACAAGGATTTTCTTCTCACTTTTGCTAACTTGACAAAACTTGTGTGTGCATATATTGAGTGTTACAAGTTTGTACTGGGTCTCAGAAAAACAGTGCTTGAGCTCTTCCCTTTCCCCTGCAGTCTGGTTTTTAGCTCTTTCCTCAACATGGCTTCAGCTGTTCTGAAAGTGCTCCATGCACACTTCATTGAGTTTGGGCAGACATGCAAATCTTCAAAGGTGGCGGCAGAAGCAGGGGAATTTACTGCTAAGGTATCCCCCCCCCCAACAACAACAACATATATTAACTAGAGGTTGCTGCATACTGTTTCTCCTGCAGAGTTAGCTTCTGCACAATCCGTTACTATCTTTTCCCTTTATTTAGTGCATTGAAGTTTTAGGATGTTTTTGCTAGAAGTAGATAGCCAAAGAAAAGTAGACATAGAAACTTGCATTTGGTAAACATTTTGTTTTCTAGCCCTGAAATGCTGAAGAAGAAAAAAAAAACCCATACACAGTGCCTCGTTTTATTTATATGTGCCAGTGATTGCAATTTGGCACCCATCTCAAAGCCTAATCAACGGCCTCACTCGTTTCCCCCCTTCCAAACTGTTAAAAATCTCAGTTTAAAAATGGTTGTTGGCATTGCCTTTAAGGCACGTCTGTACTCTGTTAAAGTGCAATACATTATCATTTAACAATTTTTCGTTCCTTTAGCTGCAGCGGGAGGCAGGAGGGCAGCAGCAGAGCCGTATTTGCCAGGACAAGGTTGAGGTGGGACAAAGTCGTGGTGAGGTCTGGGGAGCTCAGGACTGGTGATGTTCTTTCAGTGCTGTTGTTACCAACTCTAGACCTTGCCATCACTGCACACACCCCATGATTGCTAATGTGCCGCTGCCTCTCCACATTCCCCCCTCCGCAATGCCACTCCTAGATGCCATGCTATTGAAATAAGCATTTCAAAGTGACTGAAGGCGTCAGAGCAGGGGTCAGCAAACTTTTTCAGCAGTGTCCCTCAGACCTTGGGGGGGGGGACTATTTTTTTGGGGGGGTGATGAACAAATTCCTTTGCCCCACAAATAACCCACAGATGCATTTTAAATAAAAGGACACATTCTACTCATGTAAAAACATGCTGATTCCTGGACCGTCCGCGGGCCGGATTGAGAAGGTGATTGGGCTGCATCCAGCCCCCAGGCCTTAGTTTGCCTACCCATGGGTCTGACGGTTGAACTGACCAATTTGCAGCTTTTTTACCCACCTTGGGAGAGGCAAATCTTGGGGCGCGGGGGGGGGGGGGGGGTGAATCAGAGCCATTTTGTTTCTGGAATGGTCTGTTCTGAAGGACATTTTAAAGAACCTTTTCTCCTTGAATTACTAGGTCAATTTCAGAGGGTTGTCAGATTTTTTTTTTTTTGTCAGTTTGGTCAAACTGATTTTTGTACATTCTTCATGAAATAATAAAAGTTTTGCACACCTTTCTGATGTCACATACAGTCATACCTCGGGTTGAAGTAGCTTCAGGTTAAGCATTTTCTTGTTGCACTCCGTGGCGACCCGGAAGAAACGGACCGCGTTACTTCTGGGTTTCGCTGCTCGCGCATGCGCAGATGCTCAGAATGACATCACGCGCATGTGCGGAAGTGGCGAATCGCGACCAGCGCCCACGCAGACACGGGGACGCGGGTTGCATTCGCTTCAGGATACGAACGGAGCTCTGGAACAGATCCCATTCGCATCCAGAGGTACCACTGTATAACACTTGCAGGAGAAGTAGTGAAAGGTAGGGGGCTCACTTAAACACCCCCCCCAGCTACTTTTCCCAACCCTGCCCCAGCAGAAGATTGCAATAATAGTGACTGGAGGACAGGGGTTACAGAGAAAAATGGGGTTGCAGTGGGTATCAGGATGAGTTGAGCACCACCCCTCCTGGCTGTCATTTCTTCTTTGCAAACTCTCCTCTGGGGGAATTGAGAATCCTCTATTTGCCACCGAATGGCCAGTTCTGCTCACAGTGGCAGCTAGATAGACAGTACTATAGAAAGGTCAAACACTGGAGTTTCCCTTCACATTGTCCCTGTGCTTCATGCAGCCTCGCATTTCATGCAGCTCCCTTCCGACAGCTTGACGCCTCGCCATAGGAAGCCTTGCTGTATAGCAAAAAGCTGATCTCGGCACTGTGCCACGTTTGGAAACCTTAGCTCTTGGGCTTCTATCCATCTTCTATAGTCTGAAGAAGACGGAGATGAGGATTGGTTCCGTTAAAACTGAGCGGCTGAATGGAAAATAAGAGGGGTTTTTAAAAACTCAATTGTTCTTTGGCAAAACTCTCATTATATAACCAAAGGGCAGATGTTGTTGTGAGGTCTAAAGCCAAAACAGGCCTTGCCAAGGATGGAGGGAGCCCAATTGTTCAGTTGAGAAAAGGCACGGAACATTTAGTGGCCAAGTGGGATGTAGAGGCAGAAGAGAATAAGCCACAGCCATTATTTCTTCTCCCCTGCAGTTTGTCTGCTTCACTGCAGGCAGCAGAAAGGCAGCTGCTATCTGGCTCTGCAGGTCCTTAAAATAACCCCTGAAGGTTTCACCTTACCTAATAGCACTTGAAGAAAGACAGGAGCATGTGGATTTATTTGCAGTGCCCGTTATTGCAATTCAGTGTCATTTATTTTGAACGGCTGCCTTTCAGTTGGAGAAGATTTGAATGTGCAAGCACATTCATCTTTGTTGGCGGAGTTCTTGCTAGGTCTGTACACGGCGTTCATGTGCAGCTAGAGAAAGCTGAATACCTACAGAAGCGCATGGATGCCTGGGCCCTAGGATCAAGAATATGATGAATAAGTGGAAATTTCCTGAAGATTTTGGAGGAAGCACTCTGGCTCTATGGCAGGCAAGCTTTCCAAAAATTACCTGAGCTCTTTTAGGAGAATGAAAATTTTCAGGGGAACTTCAGCAGTTTCCATCAAGATAGTTCAAGGGCTTTTTCTACTCATCCCTTGTAAAAGAAGATCTAGAGAAGGAATGGAGAACCATTTTTGGTTTGTGGGCTACATTTCTTCCTGGGCAATCTTCTGCGGACAGCATACCACTGGGAGGCGCAGGGTCAGAGAAAAAAGTAGTGTTGGGATGCGTCCGGGGATACGGGGGCATTTGACAGGCTGGTTCCTGCCACCGGCCAGCAGCTGGGCGAACTCCAGTTCTCAGAACAGCATCAATCTGCGACTTGAGCCTCAGAGACCTTTAGAGACTGAGCACGCTCCAAACAGCAGAGTGAACTTTTCACAAGGGAAGTGGCGGGCGGAGGCATATGTACAATTCAGCATCAGGACAAAAGAAAAACATGTCTGCTTCCCTTCGTGTCCAAGCAAAACAGCAGCATAGGCAAAAGCTATATACAACGGAAGTTCCCAGCAGACTGTGCTGGAAGTAAACAGACATGTGACCCACAACAACTCCACATGCCTGTTCTAAAGGTGGGATGGAACTATATCCTAACAAGTAGGTGGAGTGATGAATGTAACTTTTCTCTTTGTACAGTAGGCTAATTTTTACACATGCTCACACAGCCCTCCATAACTTTTACTCAGGCAACTAAGAGGCAGTACTCAAGAGCACAAAACAAGGTCAGTGAAGGGCATGACTTTGGCAAAGAGGATGTGACTGGGGGAGAAGTTTCTTTGCGTTCTCCAAGCTAATTCATGAAGAGGAAAGCAGCTATCCTTCAACATTCACACCCCTGAATTTTAATGATGCAGTTTTCCATTGAAAATGTATACAAAAAAAGTGTATATTAGAGGAAAGCACACACACACACACACATGTCTGTATAACTGAGAATAACATACAAAATTTCATTTTGTTAGGGAACATTGCTTACAAAAATGTATATATCAAGTATAATTGGATGTAAAACTGCATGGGCAAAATGAGTAAGAATTTTTGTGCTGACTTTCCCCCCTTAAATTGATGTGGAAATGAGGCGAAATGAATTTACGATTGGGAAAATGAGAAACCAAGGCTGCATTCAGATGGAATGTGTGTGTGTTTTTAACACAATAGCTTTACTGGGTATAATGCTAGGACTTCTGCCCTGATTTCTAGCCTTCCTTTTACACTGCCATACCTTGTTATGCTATGGAACTGTAGCTTTTTGATCAATATACCACAATGTCACACTGAATTTTAAATGATGTTAAAGAACTGTGTACATCACCCCAAATTTTGTCAGTGCAAATCTTCTGTGATTTTCCAAGTTATCATGGTTGCAAATTGATTTTTTTCTATAAACATTTAACATGGAAATGTGTGCTAAACTTTCACCAGATTCCACTAGATTTTCAGAAGTGGCTTTTACGTCATGTGAGAGTTCACATAAAATATGAAAATGAACAGATAAAGAAACGTGAAGATGGAGTAGAGTGCCCTCTGAATGCAACCTGAGAGAAATTGAAATTGACAGATCTATCCATCCCTGCTATAAATTAAACTCAATTTCTCAGCAGGAGCTGTGATAGCTGTGTAGTCACTGACCTTAGATAAATACTTGCCTCTGGTGTTCCTTCCTCATAAGGATACTTATCTCATGCTGCTGAGGGCTGCAGAAAAAGGTGTGATGCTTTACAATGTTGCTTGAGTCACAAGCTTTACGGTGACATACAAAAGAATAAAAGGAGAATTTCCTTTTCTTAGTGATGATCATTTCTAAAACTGGCAGGAACAAATTAAAAGGATGTGGTGGCTAAGCAGTACTTCAAAATCCAGGAACATGGTTTCTCTGTGTTACCTTGGTGATGGTGCCATATGCAGGCACTACCAGCCAGGTACAGTCATACCTCGGGTTGACATAGCTTCAAGTTAATTATTTTCGGGTTTCGCTCCGTGGTGACCCAGAAGTAACAGAGTGTGTTACTTCTGGGTTTCGCCGCTCGTGCATGTGCAGACGCTCAAAATGACGTCACACGCATGCATGGAAGCGGCTAAATGCGACCCGCGCACACACAGAGGCACAGTCACATCTTACGTTTACTTCAGGATGCAAACGGGGCTCCGGAATGGATCCCGTTCGTATCCAGAAGTACCACTGTAATACTTAGAAGCCATGGGCTCCTCCAGACATCCTTTTTATTGTGCATTCATGCTGATTTGTACTCATGAAAGGATTAGGACAATTATGCATTATCTTGCTTTCAATTCTATTTCATGCCTGCAAAATTTTCATAGCAGACATACTACTTTGTTTCTAGTCTATTAATGTCCTGTAGCTTTGTGCTGAAATCCTGTATCTTTTCATACCAAAAATGTTCCAGCGGCTTGTGAAACATAGACCACTTATAAACGCCATCTCCAACTCCTCAAAAGATTCCATCAATGGTGTCTCCGAAAATTTTTACACATCACTTAGGAAGACAGATGAACTAATATCAGTATACTGGAAGAAGCAAAGATCACCAGTGGCAAAGCAATGATTCTTCAACATCAACTTCGTTGGACTGGTCATGTTGTGCGGATGCCTGATGATTGTCTTCCAAAGCAACTGCTCTATTCCAAACTTAAAAATGGAAAGCGTAATGCTGGTGGTCAACAAAAGAGGTTTAAAGACTTTCTCAAGGCAAATCTAAAAAAATGTAGTATAAACACTGACAACTGGGAAACACTGGCCTGCGAGCGCTCCAGTTGGAGAACAGCCTTTGTACCAAAGGTGTCGTGGGCTTTGAAGACACTCGAACTCAGGATGCAAGGGAGAAATGTGCTAAGAGGAAGGCACGCTTGGCAAATTCACACCGTGATCAACTCCTGACTGGAAACCAATGTCCACTGTGGAAGGACGTGTGGATCCAGAATTGGCCTCCACAGTCACTTACGGACTCACTGTTAAAACCTTGTTTATGGAAGACAATCGACCTGCAAACAACAACAACAAACAACAATTAGACATTTTATCTTAGCCAACAGGCTGAGAAGCAATCTAAATAGACTATGATTTGTGGTGTGGCATCCAATTTGCACATACTTATTTTTGATTCAGATTTGTCATGGCCAATGGCAAGTACAATAAAGTTGTTTGGATTGGATTGCGGAAAAAAACCCCACCAGTATGAAGGGTCCCTATGTCGATCTGAAGGCTCAACTTTGCAAAGCTAAGCAGTTGTGAATCTGGTCAGTCTTTGGGTGGAAGATTGCCTAGGAATGCTACAGATAGTACATTGGAAGGAAGGTGGGATATAGAAGTCATAAAATAAATACATGCATGTCAATCATGATTGGGATGAAAATCCAGCAATCCTCAGTTGCGGTAAACACTCCTCCTGGCTTCCAGCCCTTTACCCTCAGAAGCATAAAGGATGTAAAAGCTTTTGTTTCCTTGAAGTTAAGCCCTACTATTGTGGTTATACACCAGACTTATAAGCTGAACCCTTTTAACATTTCATCACTCCCAATTGGCTGGGTTTTTTTTTGCTCTCTGTGGTTTGCTATCTGAAAGTCTTCAAGAAGATTAATCGTCTTATTGCTAATGATTACAGTACAAGATCAGGAAAGGCTCAAAGCAAAAGGCTTTAACGTTTTCTCTCTTTCTTTGAATGGTAAAGAAAGGGACGAGAGACAGACAGACAGACAGACAGACAGACAGACAGACAGACACAGAGAAAGGTGGGGTAGGTTTCTTAATACACTTTATGTTGCTCTTGATACAGCTTTATTACAGCTTCTGCTTCTGCTATCTGTTGACTTGCTATAATCTCCTGAATCCTTCTCAGTCTGTAGAAACCAAGAAAACAGCTGGTCTAACAGTTGAATTCACACATTACTTTTTCTACAGGTCTTGCAGAAGCCACGTGTCCATGAACATTCCTAGAAAAAAAGACAAAAATTCAAGTGCACACAATTCTAACAGTCATATCCCTGTTCAGATATGTACTTTGGAGTACATAGATTTGTCCGTGGGTGAGATCCATTACGTCACTGATCTTTTGCTATATATGTTGCAGTGTTGCTCCCCCCTCCTTTTTTTCTTGGGTTTTATAAACAATAATGTTATACAGACAAGTATACTAAGTTTTCTCATGTCATTTGTATATCAGAAAAATAGCATAATAAATGTGGGAAAATATCTACAACAGATGTTTCATTATTAGTGGTCAGTGTATAAGTTCTTGGTTCATGAATTGGTTTAAACAATTAGGAAGAAGGAAAAAAGGGGGAGGGGGAATGGCAAGTGGGGTGGGGGTGGGGTTATGCTTCTATTATTCTACTTAGTGTGTGGGGGGGTTGTGTCAGCATTATTTGTGTGTGTTCTCTTGCTATTCACTTGTATTTCCTTGGTGGTGAGAGAGGTTGGGTGTGGCTTAAGATGTGGTTGGTTGTCTTTGGTTGACTGTAGTGACAATTGTTTTGGTATGTGAGTGGGGTGTGAGTGTTTATTTTTGAATCAGGTTAGCCAGATTGATTAACACCTAGGCTCTGTGGTTTCACCCACAGTGCCACCCGCATCTCTGCTTCTAGCTTACATCACAGAATTCTCAGCTCTCACCTTTGTCTAACTATCAGTCAGTTAGTGGGGAGCACCCATTTGCCTCATTTGTGGCCTCACACAGATCCACTTCCTTTGTTCCCCTTAATGGCCCATCACCCAGGTGATCACCTAATCAGGAAGCTAGCCTTTCTTAGATTTTAACCGTTGCTGGATCCAGGGGTTATAAGGGCCTCGGCATACAGCCTATTCCCCCCAAACTCATAGCATAATGTTTTATTTTGAAATCTTTAAGATAATATTTTAGTTTCCTGTTAATTATGTTGCTTTGAATCTGACTTTTTTCAGTAATGATTTATTCTGGATTGTTTTATTTGATGGTTTAACCGCTTTGAGATTTTCTTTTCTTAAAAATATAAAGCGGTATAGAAAATGAAATGAATACTAATAATATGAATGCTGACTCCTTTTGTGAAGTGGGCTTTAAGTATGAAATGCTTAAATGTTAAAAATCATGTTAAACAACAACAGCAATTGTAATGACAGCTGCTTTATCCTGAGGGAAGCAATTCTAGGGAACAAAAGCAACCTTGGAGCAATCATTGTTGGTATGTCAACGCTGCTCAGAGCTCAGAGCAGGGGTGGCTAACCTGGGGTCCTCCAGATGTTGCTGTTGGACTTCAGGTCCATGCTGGCCAGGACTGATGGGAATTGGAGTCCAACAACATTTGAAAGGTCACAGGTTAGACTCCTCTGGTTTAGCACAACATTAATTTATTTCATACTTCATTCTACGTCCACTTGTTTCCAGCATAAAATGAGCAAGGATATACCCAAGGGATACCCACATACGTAATACGAAAGAAATAGTAAGCAGATCTTTGGAGAAAGGAGGTTTTGTAGAAAGCTGAACTAGAGATGCAGAAAGTACAACAACCAACAGGAAACAAGAAGGACTAGTATGTCCAATCTCTTTTTCTGAGAATATGTAACCCCAGTGTGATGCTCCCTTGCAATAGTACAGTGGTACCTCTGGTTGCGAACGGGATCCGTTCCGGAGGCCCATTTGCAACATGAAAAGCCCGCAACCTGAAGCGCCGTAGCTGCGCAGGCGTGCGGTGTAATATGGTGCTTGTGCGCATGCGCGAAGCACAGTTTAGCGCTTCTGCGCATGCGCGAGTGGCGAAACCCAGAAGTAACCCTTTCCGATACTTCCAGGTCGCCACGGGACGCAACCTGAAAAAACGTAACGTGAAGCAAACATAACATGAGGTATGACTGTATATGGTTATTCACTCTTATTTTAAAAATACTGTATAAGATATAACCATACAAAATTCTGCCCTTAGAAATTATCATCTTTACTGTGTGTGTGTGTGTGTGTGTGTGTGTGTGTGGCCCATAGCAGGAGTGTGTTTATAAAAGTTTCCACAGAAGAATGTCGGGAAAGTGTGGTCACTAAACCATTTAAGCCCACTGACTGGTTTTCCCTTAATAGGGATAAACAGTACAGGAAATTTTACTACTAAGTATCTTGGATACATATGAAGGATTTATGCATGGCCACTTTGATAGCACTTCATTAATTCAGAAGGTGGGAATGACTAATGCCAAGTCACTATTGGAAAACTGGTCGTATTCTGTAAGTGTTAGAAACTAATATGGAGGAGAGTATGTGCTGTTTGCTCTGAAGAGTGCAATGTCTCTGCCTTTACGGTGGTGACACATTTTTACTTGGGTGACAGCCCAGTTTATTACCTGATTTCAGTGGAATTTACTTCCATGCATTGTGCTCATTATTGGGGTGTTGCTGTGCCATTTTCACCACCACTCCTAGGCTGGCTCTAGACACATCAAAGAAGCGTTTCAATGTAAAGCGTTGTAAATTTAAACAGGGAAAACAGGTAGAGAAACACGGGACTCCACGTCGCCATCTGGTGGCAGAATGTTACACTGCACATACAACGCGTATAAATCACTTTTTCTTTATCAGTCTAGCCGAGTCCCTAGGCAACGTTACTTGAATTTAGCCTAACAGCTGCATCAAAGCACTCACTCCTCTACTGTGTCATTGACTGTCACTCACCTGACCATTGGCTATAGTTGCATCTTGGCCAAAAATAGATGTCAAAGGTTTTACATGGCAAGTCATTTTTAAATCTCTGTACTATTTTATTTTATTTTTAAAGAAACCTTTTGGCACAAAAAGTAGTGCAGGACGTTCCATATAATCTTTACATTTGTTAACCAAATGTATAGAGAACTATTTTAAGTATATATTTGAAGTGGCATACAGAAAGGCTTCAATCCAACACATTGGATTCAATGAGCTTAAGTATTCCTACCTTTGTGCTGGATTTATATTTATTAAGTTGTTACATAAATCCTGGTTTAAAGTAAGCCGTAAGAACGAGCAGCAGGAATTCATAAATGAAAATAACTCTTTGTAACTATAAATGGGGTTGTGTTTTTTTCAAACTCAGCAGGGTTTGTTTACTATGGCCTATTGTTACTGAGGACGAGCTGTCCATACATTTATGCTCATGCAGTAGTGTGTGTGTGTTGTCACACACTCTTCTGTGCGAGAAGCCCCTGTGTAAACATAGGGTGGTCCCCAAAGCGAATTGGATGTTAGTCTTTAAGATACTACAACGCTTACTTTGTGATCCCTTATTTCACATGTTGCTTCTTGGGTAGGGTTACCAGACATCCCCGGTTCCTGGGGACAGTCCCTGGATTTGCAAATCTGTCCCCGGGAAAGGTGACAGCGGTAACCTCAGCAGCCCAGAGCCAGCCTGGTAGCGCAGTTGGCTCTGGCTGGCTTCAGGAGCTGCTCACTGTCATGGCGCCCACCATTTTTCCTCGTTGAAAGTTCCCATATGATGTGTCTTGTGCGCAACACATCATAAGGGGAGGGGACGTCCGGCGAGTAAAAATGGTGGGCGCCACGGCAGCAAGCAGTGAGCAGCTCCTGAAGCCAGCCAGAGCCAACTGCGCTACCAGACTGGCTCTGGGCTGCTGATTGCCACTGCCGCTGCCACTGCTGCAGGGGAACCGGGGACGTCCGGCGGTACAGATCTCCTGCCCCCTTCCCCTTTGTTTTGACTGACTGGGGGAGGCTCGGGAGTTGCGGCTGGCCAGCCGTTGCCCAGTTTTTAAAAAACTCTGCGCATTTATGTTTCACAGGGTGAGAAAGAAGGGCTTTGCACCTTGCCTGGCAGAGAAACCAAACACCTTGCGCCCCTCCTGGGCAACGCCTGCCCGCAGCTCCTGAGTCTCCCCTGATCTGTCAAAACAAAGGGGGAAGGGGGCAGATCATCGGGGAAGGCTCAGGATATGCATGTGTGCTTGGGCCCAGGGTCTTTTGCCTCTCCATCCCCACTACTGACTCCCTGTTGCTACTCAGCTTCAAAAAAAAAAAAAAAAAAGGTGTCCCCGGATTCATTGAAAAAAATCTGGTAACCATATTCTTGGGGGAAGGGGTAAAGGTAAAGGTAAAGGGACCCCTGACCATTAGGTCCAGTCATGGACGACTCTGGGGTTGCAGCGCTCATCTTGCTTTATTGGCCGAGGGAGCTGGTGCACAGTTTCCGGGTCATGTGGCCAGCATGACTAAACCGCTTCTGGCAAACCAGAGCAGCGCACAGAAACACTGTTTACCTTCCTGCCAGAGCGGTACCTATTTATCTACTTGCACTTTGATGTGTTTTCAAACTGCTAGGTTGGCAGGAGCAGGGACCGAGAAACGGAAGCTCACCCCGTCACGGGGATTCGAACCGCCGACCTTCTGATCGGCAAGTCCTAGGCTCTGTAGTTTAACCCACAGTGCCACCCGCATCCCGGGGGAAGGGGTATGTGTGTCCTATTTTGGGAACTGCACCAGGGTTCCTAACCACTTTCATCCAGACTTGAGTTCGGGGCACATGCAGGTGGTCAGGACTGAACAAGTTGCCAAGGCTGAGAATTTCACTAAGCGAAGCTTCCCTGGCCATAGATCTTTAGCAAGCCAAAGCTGGTGGCATCCCCCCTTCTCGGCTTTCTATGCATCATTTCAAAGGTACATCAGCCTTCTCTGTGCTGATTCCTCCAAGGAACCTTTCCCCCTTCCCTTCTTGCCCAAGTTCATGCAATCCTGCACAGACCTGGTGTGCTAGTTTAAAAGATGCCATCTCTACCACAGGCAGGCCAACAAAGGCAGACATTCATCAAGCTTGTTAGGAATTAGCAGTCTCTTTTCATTCAAATTTAATCGGCCGGCAAGTTCAACTTGCATTTGTGAGGGGTGAGGCATTGGAAGATGGTTTTATGGTTGCAAATAATAATAATAATAATAATGATTTGAGAGCTGGAGCCAAGAGGACCTCATCAGACAGGAAGAGAATGGTCTCCTTGGTAATATTTAGAATACTTTCAAATCCAAGTGCTTTGAATTAGAGCTTTCCCAGCACTTGAATGGCACTGTTAGCTCTCTAATGTATTGGGAATTACAGCTAAACATAATCATCAGAGTAGCTAGGAGAAGGAAATTACCAGATGAGGCCTTGTAATTCTATACCTCTGGTTAAGATTGCTTAATTTCATTTTTATCTTTTTCTCCTTCTTTTTTTTAAAAAACACACACATTAATTTCATTCAGTGGTGAATGCTGTTGCATTCCCATGTAGAAAAATGTGACAGACACCACTCAGAAAGACAGAACAGTCATATTCAAAATTCTAAATGGATTTTAATATTTGGTGCCCAAACGAATCACTGTTTATTTCTCAGTATATTTAGGATCTGTCCTACTGTCCTGAAGGCATCTAAGGAAATAGGCACCTCTTGCAACTCAAGACATTTCCACCATAAGCAATAAAAAATGAGGTAGAAGGTCTTTTCTGTGGTGGTTGTACCATAGCTCTAGAATTTCCTTCTACCAAACCTGCGCCAAGTCACTTTGCTGAAAGTTTCCAAAAGACCTTGAACTTCTTGTTTTCAATTGGCCTTTCAGGAATGACATTTTATTAGCTGGATAGTAGCTCTGTTTGTTTGTATTATTTGTTTATTGGAGTTTTTCACATTTTTACAATACCATAATTCAGTCTCTTCCTCTCCTTGATTCCTCTCCCTCCATGGACCACTTACTCTCACTGTTGAATTATATTTTTCTCTGGCTCATCATCATTATTATTTTAAAAGGATTAGTTGTTTGATTTTAGTTTTAACATTTTGTGCTACTGTCTTTTTTTCTATTGCTCTATGTTTGTAACCCATTCAAGTGATGGGTGTTGTCCCCCCCCCCAAAAAAAAACCACTCCATACTCCATAAATTCCATTCACCTGGACCACGGGCAGCAGTTGCAGCACATGACTTGCCTCCATCTCCAGCCTCCTTTTTTCCACTTCCAATGGTCGGCATGAAGTGGCGTGGCCTCTCCTGCTGGCCAGGGAGAGGGGGAATTAGAATTTAGCCCACCTGTGAAATTGACCAATCATGGGTGGGCTCCGGAGGCTGACATAGTGGTGGTGAAGATGGACGGAGACTCTTGCAGGGTCTGTTCTGGTCTGCTTCCCAGGCATAAATTAGGCCCACTTCCTTGCCCTTCACTGCAGTCAGATTTCAAATCTCCCACCCTCCCATTATTTCAGAGGATTTTCACCATACAGTGTTGGTTCCATGTGAAGACCTTGCTATGGAAGTTTTCAGTTGCCATATTCAGGGCCAGGAAGAAATTTTCTTTCCAGACAAATTGGCTGGTCTGGGAGTTTTTGCCTGCCTTACAGCAACTGTCCCAACTTTGGCAGGTAAGGCATTGGGCAAAATCCTTAGTCATGAACTGTGTGTGTGTGTGTGTGTGTGTGTGTGTGTGTGTTGTATGGGGGACTCACCTGCTGCTGAAGGCCTGAAGGAGCTTGCCTGCCTCTTTCCATCTGGGCAGAGAGGGCTCCATTTTTGTTTATCAAATTGCTTTTATTTTTTATCTATGTCATTTTAAATTGTAATTGCTATTAATGCTGTATTCTTAGTTTTAGATTTTATGATTTATGTGGAAATTCTTTTCTATTTGGTTGTGTACTTTTTGATGTGTTTTATTTATTGCTTATGACTTTTGTTACGCTGGTAATTATGTAAATCTTGACATGTTGTAAGCCGCCTTGAGCATTGTTTTAACTATGGAAAGGCGGCATACAAATAAAATGATGATGATGATGATGTATCCTCCCCCTTTAAAAAAGGGATCCTAGGGGAGGTGCTTCTGTCCATATGCTCAGTCGGTGGCAAGGGGCCATAGCACTCCCCAAAGCGGTGATTCTGATGGGCTGCTGGACCCCTGGCTATTAGGTCCAGTTGTGGCCGACTCTGGGGTTGCGGCACTCATCTCGCTTTATTGGCTGAGGGAGCCAGCGTACAGCTTCTGGGTCATGTGGCCAGCATGACGACGCCACTTCTAGAGAACCAGAGCAGCGCACGGAAACACCGTTTACCTTCCCGCTGCAGCGGTACCTATTTATCTACTTGCACTTTGACATGCTTTCGAACTGCTAGGTTGGCAGGAGCAGGGACCGAGCAATGGGAGATCACCCCATCGTGGGGATTCGAACCACTGATCTTCTGATCGGCAAGTCCTAGGCTCTGTGGTTTAACCCACAGCGCCACCCGCGTCCCTTGATGCACGCCATAGGGCAGTCCTATCCCAGGATCAGACCCCTGGTTAGCAGTCAGCAGGCAGACTGTCTGATTCTGGAAAACACCCGGTGCCTGAGTCAAAACTCACTTGCATCTGTATTCAATAAGGTTGTGGCCTATTTCAATCCAAGAAGTTGTCCTGAGATTCCATTCCTTCATCTCTCACCCCTGGTAGCTGACTTCCTGCGCCTGGGCATGCAAATTTAGAGCACTGTGTGCAAGAAGGGGAGGGGGAGACACGGAAAACAATAC
Organism: Podarcis erhardii; assembly: GCF_964252035.2. Classification (NCBI taxonomy): domain Eukaryota; kingdom Metazoa; phylum Chordata; class Lepidosauria; order Squamata; family Lacertidae; genus Podarcis; species Podarcis erhardii. The sequence goes on along the minus strand of NC_138501.1, from coordinate 7,080,575 downwards.
ACTTATTAAATTCATCTGAAGATAACATTTAGTCTGTTTAGCTCATTCATCTGTTTAGCTCTTGGGGCGTGTAAGAACTTGAGGTTCAGTTTTCACCACTTTTGTGGATAGATGCTTAGAACCCTTAATAGCTATCTGCAGGCAGAAACAAATTTAAATGGAGAGGGCTAAATCTCATGGAAAGGTTCAATATCTTCATTTGGATATACAGTGTTAAAGATGAAATGAGACAAAAGTGGTCTTTATTACATTTTATTACATTTTTTGGGTATTGTCGGCCAGAAGGTGTTAAAGAAGGACCGAACATTCTTTATGTATGCAACAACGGCAGCAAGGATACTCATCGCAAAAAACTGGAAAACTCAAGATCTACCCACACTGGAAGAGTGGCAGATGCAGCTGATGGACTATATGCAACTGGCCGAGATGACTGGCAGAATCCGTGACCTGGGAGAAGAGAAGATGGAGGAAGACAGGGAGAAATTCAAGAAGTATCTACAAAAACATTGTAATTTGGTTGAATGTTAAGAAGGATGCTAGATTATAAAAAATTGGCCACCACTAAATTAGATTTGAAATTTGATGATAAGTGAGACTAAAGAAAATATAAAATTTTTTGGAAGAAGTGCTAGATTATATTTGAATGAGTGGACATGAGATTGTAAACAAGTTGATAATTTGTTTGGAAAAAACTTTTAACGATGTAAATGGGAGCGGGAGACGCGAGGGAGTCCAAAGAAGTGATGAAATTATGTCTGTGATAGAAGTAAGATTGTTTATTATTTGTGCATTTATATTTAAAAACTTTAATAAATATTTATAAAAAAATAAATAAATTCATCTGAAGATAACATTTAGTCTGATTAGCTCATTCATCTGTTTAGCTCTTGGGGCGTGTAAGAACTTGAGGTTCACTTTTCACCACTTTTGTGGATAGATGCTTAGAACCCTTAATAGCTATCTGCAGGCAGAAACAAATTTAAATGGAGAGGGCTAAATCTCATGGAAAGGTTCAATATCTTCATTTGGATATACAGTGTTAAAGATGAAATGAGACAAAAGTGGTCTTTATTACATTTTTTGTGGTGACTTTTTTTTTTAACTCAAATAACCTGCTATAGGTTCTTCTGAGGAACATCCCCTTGTGGTCTAAAAAAAAACTGTCCCAGGAAGCTCTCAGTACTAGGTTCTGTGGTAAGGCAATCCGGCATGTTTAAGACAAAGCTTCTACCAATGATTTTTCTAAGATTTAAACAATTATGTGAGGACGTTTTAGGAGAAAAGCGCTTAATTTCAAAACAGTTTGAACACTTAACCATAAAATAATGTAGGAAAACACACCCACCTACACCTAATCTGAACTGTTTCCCTACCCTGGAGTCTGGATCCACTCCAATCCTCTAGCTATTTCCTTCTGATTTTAGCTCTGTTTTCTTTGCAGCGAGCTAACTCACTCCCTTTGTCCATTTTACATCTATACATGTTTTCTTCTCCAGCCAACCTTTTGGCCAATCAGAAGGACAGGAGAGCCCTATTTAGGTTTCTTTTCCCTATTATTGATTCCTCCCCCCACCAACTTAAGTCTTCAGTTTTTATTTCCTCCTTAAGGTTTAGATAATAATAATAATATTTATACCCCTCCCGTCTGGCTGGGTTTCCCCAGCCACTCTGGGCTGCTTACAGCATATCTAAAAACATAATAAAAACATCAAGCGTTAAAAACCTCCTTTGACTCTCCAGGGATAACTAAAGAAAAAGAAAAAAGCAACAGTTGTTCAGCCCCAAAACAAAACACAAAATGAAATATTTTTGTTCTTTCACAGGGTTCCAGAATGTAGCTTTAAAACAATTATCCTCTCCATCCAGTAGAATGCAGTATGAGCACCTTGCTTTTCCTTGGTCTAGTTAGCGAGTTAGAGGGAGAGGGTTGTGTTTTGCAGAAGTATAGTATACTGAGCCCCCACTCAGCCCAGTTTATCATATCACAAGCCTGCCTCTTCTGAGACATGTTTTGCCTTTTCTGCATTCTGTGATTCATTGCAATCGATAGGACCATGCACGCAAAATTGCTCTCGCTCTCTCTGTGTGTATGCAATATAATTAGTTGGGTTATGTCTCACATTATACTTTTAAAATTAGTATCAATATAATCATTAGTGACTTAGCTTACTAAATTATATGATTTCCTCATTGTCACTGGATTCCAACTTAGATATGGATAATGGGCGCTACTGTGTAATGAAGAAATAAACCACGCAGAATTAAATTAAAAGACATGCCTTCCCCCCCCCCCCAATAACAGCCTCTCATTCTGCTTAAACATCACATGGACAACCCTGGCCAATCAGTGATCACATTGTGAGCAGGCTGCACGGTGCTATACAGCCAATCAAATATGACTACTTGATGACCTCAAAAAGGGCAGGTGAAGTCAGTTGAGAGTGAGAGCAAGTCAAGGTGATGCAAATAGGTGGATATTTCTTAAGGTGTGTCAAGGAAAGGGATGACCATCTTTCTACACTATTTAAAATATTTACAAAAAAACTTGTGAGAACCAGCTTAATATTTGTGTTTACAATTCAACGCATCACTGTCACATCAAAGTAAGCATAGCAGATCTACTGGCTCTAAAGAAGCTAAATTGCACAATCTCCTAGCATTCATTGATTTATTTTTTTAGGGCTTGCTGTTTGTTCATTTATTTGTTCTGTTTTTCCTAATGTACTGATTGTGGAAAAGACATCTGGAATTCTAGATCCCCCTCTCAACAACTAACTTACGAAAATCCAACCTTTGCCTTAAAAACAACTGTTTGAAAAGGTGAAAAATGCTGAGGTTACCATGTTCTTTATACTTCCTCAAGACAGCTTCAGTCCTATTTCTGACCTGGAGATATTCTTTACTACAAAATGGAGGGGAAAGAGTTTCAGTCTTCTCTCTGCACAAATGAGCACCTAGCAGAGTGCAAAATGATGTGTTTTAAGCAAGGCATTAGTCTATTTATTGCACAGATATTGATGTGTATTGGATTTGGTCTATTTTTGAGACAGTGCCATGGTAACTAGTCTCGCTTGACAAAGGCCTTATGTCAGAGCCAAATTAAAGTACGTAGAGGCTGAACTTCAGGTAGCCCGTGATATCAAGGCTTCTAGCACAATAGAGCACTCAGCAGCAACAGAAAAACAAGCTGCTGTGCCTTTTTATTTTCTGAAAATAACGCTCATTGGAGACTGCAGAATTAATTGTCAAAGTACCCAGGGCAGTCATGCCTTCTCATTCTAATGATGCCATCATTTCTGCCTGCATTTACAACAAATCAGAATGGGTAATGTCAGGGAAGGAGGCACAGTTTCAGGCCACAAGCAAGGGGGCAGTTGAAAGAGTTTTAGGCTATAATGCTGGACACACTTACATAGATGAAAATAAATCCCATTGAGCATAATGGGTCTTACTTCTGAGTATACAAGTGTATAATTAGGCATTTAGATATAAAGGAACGTTTTACAGAACAGACCATAGATTTGAAAATTAAAAACTCTAACCATTGCTGCGAATGGCACCTCCAGTAATCAAAGTTGGGAGACTCCTATATATATTTTAGCCTCGTACTGTTCATTTGCTGTTGTTTGTACATTAGACACTATTGGGGCTGTTTTACACCATACAATCATAGCTGGAAAGCAATTGGTTAGAGCGTGGTGCTGATAATGCCAAAGTCACTGGCTGGGCCCATATTCCTGCATTGGGCCCATATTCCTGCATTGCAGGGGTTGGTCTAGATTACTCTCGGGGTCCCTTCCTCTACAGTTCTAGAGTTTAATTTCCATTCCCCTGCATGCACACAGGCAGGCTTTCAAACAACTGAAGGTAAAGCCAATCGAAGCCAAAGTCAGCCTAGACACATGGAACTACCTAAACTTCTGTAGCAACATGTTTGCTTTCTTGGTTGATAAGTGAAAATGTAGGCACAAGGCACAGGTACGGGACTCAGGACAGCAACTTTCATCGGTTGGTTGCCAACCAGAGATCAAGACCGCCTTGAAGCCCAATGCCTGGTGTGTGATGCTGGGCTGTGGTTGCTTAATTGTGAGAAATGTAACCTCTGCATACACTCGGAGCTTCATGGTTACTTCACCTACTCTAGGATCTAATTTCTGAGAACATGTTTGGGGCTAGTCAACTTGGTCTTTTCCAAATGTTCTTGGGCTCTAACTCCCCTCAGTCCCAGCCTACATGGCCAGTGGTGATGAGAGCTGTAGTCAGGATGTCTGAAGGCTACCCACACTTTAGTGAGTCCCATTTTCTGCTGACTCCCACAGGAATTTGGATAAAGGATTAAACCCACCTTCAACTCAAAATTGCCCCAAGTACATCTTAGGACTCACCTGCTTCTTCAAATATATATTCATTTACTGTGTTTATATCCCACTTTCTTCTCCAAAGAGCCCAAGGTGGCATACATGGCATACATGGTTCTCCACTTCCTCATTTAATTCCCACAAGAACCCTGTGAGGTAGGTTAGGCTGAGAAGCAGTGACAGGCCCAAGGTCACCCAGTGAGCTTCAAGGCTGAGTGGGCATTTAAACCCTGGTGTCCCAGGTCCTAGTCTGACACTCTGACATGACACCACACTGGCTCTCTTGCCCAAGAAAAATTATGTTGACCTCAGTGGGACTTAATCTGAAGGCATGTGAAAGACTATAGCCATAATCTCCCTATGCATCACCTAAAGCAGATATTACAAGTCCTTCTGTAATTCAAGGTTATCATTATCATCATACAATTTTTAGTACATATACAGAAACATGCCATCATATTTAGGACTGTCATTAGGCACCATCATCTCTCGTTTCATGATTTACATCTGTGTGAGGAATAATTCTTTGATGTGGTGTGTTGATTACAAGCTATAATTTTGTCAGCCTCAGATTAGTTTTGGGGGGAGAATATGGACCTACCACCACATTTCCAAAATACTTGCTATATCTTCCCCATATTTGAGAGAAAAGAAAATACAGCGGCCACACCAAAGACTATGAATACAATCTTACCAGTGTTTTGAATCAACGTGACTGCATTTAAACAAATCTCATTGTGGAGCGATAAAGAAATTATTAGGGCTCTTAGAATGAGGGAACATTCTGTTTGGTTGTCAGTCTTGATTCACTTGCTCTGCAACCTTTACTGAGAAGACAAATCAATAAAGATTTGAAGTTGCTCAGCCATTAAGTCATGTAAATGCATCATGCATTTAATAGTTAATCGTGCAGGGTCTGGGGGGGTGTTTAGCATCCATAGAAGCTGGTTTAGACTAGACATGATACCCTATCCATGTCCACTCAAAGTAGAAGCCATTGGCACTTGCTCCCAGGAAACGGAGTATAGGATTGCAGCCTAAGAAACACGGCACTTGCGACTGCATCTTTCCCTCAAACAATTAAAACCAAGTTTGACACAGACACCCCTGGATTTTCATTAGGACTGCAGCAGGAGAAGCAGACAACCTTTTTCTCCTTAGCTCCTTTTTCTCCTTAGTCTCCTGACAAAAATTCCTTCCCCCAACCTGGTGTCTACTGTTAGCTCTGAGGCAAGGCTTCTATGGGCATGAATGGCAGCCAGTAGGAGGGAAATTTTAACTGGGACCACACAGTGGGGAGGCAAGAATTAAACTCTCCCTCCCCATATTCTGCAGGCCCACACAGTGAAAATCACCTCCATGCTTTCAAGAACAAGTGAAGTGCTTAATGTCCTATTTAGTTTGCTTCAAAGCTTTACATGTATGGAACCACAGTTAAATGGGTGTGAGGTGATCATGGCTTAAGCATATGTATGACTAGGCCTATAAAAGTTTTGAAGAAACAAAGTAGACTTCTGTCCGTTACTTGAAGACAAAATATATGGGCCAGATGCTTTCTAAGAGTTTGCCCTGACCCATTGCATGGTGTGGCAGTTTTGGGGGGCTCACAGTTGGGGGAAGATGGGTTAAACTACCTTCTCATGTGTTGTGGTGGTCCCAATTACCCCCCCTCCCCCACTGGCCTAGGTGCTTAGTATTACGTTTTAAAATCCCCTGATATGGTTGCTAACCACAGGATGGATGTAACATGTACTTTGTCCTTCTGCTCTCATGGTTAGGGGAGCAATTTTGCCTTCCACAGGTTGCTTAGAGAGGGGCTTGTTCTCCTGACTGGAAGGCTGACTGGAAAGAGAAAATCTGTGTCACGTGGATATCCTAATTTGTTGTTCATCAGCCTCTACTTCCAGGTTATGAGTGCCTGAAATGTTGATTATAGGATTTGTGGGTATCAGTGGAGATCTGTTAAATAGGGTAACGTCAGTGACGAACATTGCATTCGATGAATAAAGAGCTCTATTTTAGAAATGGCAATCAAATACAACAAAGGGGAAGTGCGCAAATGCCTTACATACAGAGCACTGCTCAGCAACCAGGTCTCTGGGTTTAATTTTTTTACCTACTCTGTTGCTAGGAGACGGGACCGCTGTGTTCCTACCAGTTCCACACTTGCTTGAGGATCTAGTAATTGGCGTGTGTGTGTGTGTGTGTGTGTGTGTGTGCGCGCACCAGTTCCCAAAATATCACAGAAATATATTTAATGAAAGGACTGCAGCAGGGTAAGGCGGATGCTGGTAAAACCTGAAAAGGCCAAAGATTACTTGGAAGGAATGAGCAAAGTTCAATAGCATTCAGGAATGAAGCAGGGACACAGTGGGGTTCGACCGGCAACCTAGATAAACAGACATAAAGTGGATCTTAAGTCAAGCTGCCTGCTCAAGCCGGGATTGGGCAAGTGTGTAGGTCCGGGGGGGCACTGATGTGATCTATCTGTCAGTGGAGGACTCCTGCAAGCCTGTTGCAGAATAGAGGATGACATGCTCAGTCTGTATGTAAACAGCGAGAGAGGCTCACCAAATAGCCCTGTCCATTGGCACAGACATCTTCAGGGAGGAAACTTTAGTGTCCAGCCTCACGGCTGACATTTCCCTCCTTAGGGATATTTGCACTGCATAAGCAGACACCAAGGTTGGGGCTACTTGGATTGTATGACATTGGGGTAGGGCTGGGGGTGGGGGCAAGGTTACTACTCCCCTACTCACATGTTGAGAGACTGCATGTGCTAGTCTTCTGAAAAGGAACTGCACTGCTCACATTCCTGCAGGGGCAAAACTAGGTTTCATTTCACCAGGGTCAAAGATCTAGTTTGCACACCCCCTATGTGCATTTGCGTGTACACACACACACACACACACACACAGGTTGGGAGCTTCAATGACACCCCTCTGGAGGCTTCACCCGGGGCAAGAAACCTGGCTAGCCTCGCTGTAGCTACGACCCTGCATTTATGTAATTTAGTTTCAAAATCATAACTATTATAAAACATGAAGGCAGAGGCTGTATAAAGTGATGGAGGGGACCAATGCTGGTGTGTGCACATGCAGAGCAGAGATTGGGAACAGTGATGTAGAAACATTTCCCTGTTCGCTGCTTCTTCCTTCTCCCCACTCAGCCATGGATGAGCTAGACTTCATCCGCTATTGTATTCCCACAACCTAAGACTGGCTGAAATATTAGCAGGCAGCTGGTGGCAGAGAAATGAGCGATAGTTCCAGCTATTTCTGCAAAGCAGGCCTCTTTGCCAGAGTTACAAAAATACTGAGCCGGCTAAATGTTCCAGGCATTGCACTTGTTTTTCATTAATCTTGTGAATATTTACCTATCTATTTATTTGCAAAACTGACCCTATTGCGAATGTAATATGTTTTCAATATTTTTAATTTTGGATTTTAAATTGTGTAACCCACCATGAGACCTGCCGGTGAAGGCTGAGTAATAACGATGCTGCTGATAGTAATAAGATTTTAAAAAAAAACATATTTCTGAAAGAAGAGCATACTGTTTTATAGATGCTGTGCTGGCATCATATTAGAAGAAGCATTCCCTTGTGTGCAAGAGAAAAGGGAGACAAGCTTTTTTTTTTTGCAGGAATGTGTTTTAAAATGTTCAGTGCCACTTGCTTGACAGTTCTGAGTAAACAGAACTTTGTGCCTCGTTTGTTGTCTCAGACTGGGTGGAAGGGCAGCAGGTGGAAAGGGAGGCAGGGTTTTGTTATTGCTGTCAAAACGAAAACTCAATAAATAACAAAGATGGTGCTTGCCATCTGCAGCTCTACAAATTATGCAAAATCATTGGTGAGCAGCGTATTTCCTATCGATTATTTGTTTAATGGATTAATCTAACCAGTTAACCCATTACATATTCTTACGTACACATCCTTCTCTTTCCAAAGTCTTTGCAATACAGTGGTACCTCAGGTTACATATGCTTCAGGTTACAGACTCCGCTAACCCAGAAATAGTGCTTCAGGTTAAGAACTTTGCTTCAGGATGAGAAAAGAAATTGCGTGGCGGCGGCAGCAGCGGGAGGCCCCATTAGCTAAAGTGGTGCTTCAGGTTAAGAACAGTTTCAGGTTAAGTATGGACCTCCGGAACAAATTAAGTACTAAACCTGAGGTACCACTGTATACAAATCCCTTCAACACATATAGTACATGTAAACTATGCTTCATAATGAAAGACATTTTGCTAGTATATAGATAATTATAAGTTTAGAGGTCTTACTGAAATATTGCCTTCTCCCACATATATATCTACCTGAACCTTGAGATCCTTTTCAGACACAGCTGCCCCAAGGCATTTTGCCGCCTGAGGCAAAGGACAAGATGGCATCCCCTTCTCCATTCCACATACAGGGTTGGCTGTTGGATCCCACTTCAGCACTGGCAATGAGATAGCACCACACCTACTTATTTTCCAGGGTGCAGGGCAGGCCATCTGCCACAGACAGCTCTGTTCACCAATCCTCATAGTTACTAGGCTGCCTCACTTAGCCTAACGGAAGGGCCGGCCCTGTTTTCAGAGTCCTGCTCCAGGCACCTCTGCCAGGGGAAGTGAAATTCTCCCATACCTTTTGCGATCTGTGATTCTAAAGTGATACACTATAAACCCTCTGTTTACATGGCATGTATTTTTAGCCATGCTGTGAAACTGGTTTCGAAGTGTGTGTGTGCGCTGTGGGATGGATGGCAGCGGTTGAGCTTTTGGGCGGCTTCCATAACATCAGTTCCACCATGGCTGATGACCTAGACTTCAAGACCAGCAATGCCAGAGGCCTCGGCTACCTTCTCCATGCAGTGTTTTGCTCAAATTTTGCAAGATTGTGGAGGTGTCCACTTCTAAGACCAGCAAGCACGTCATGCGAAAATGCTCCTCATTGACATAGGCATATTCACTGGGGGAAATATGAAGATATCTGCCTTTCTAACCACAACATGGATGTGCCCGACATTAAGAGAAATGACTTCCAGCTTATTGGGATTTAGAATGTGTACCTCTCCTTGTTCCAGGACAGCGGAAGTCTGAGAGAATCTACACCTTCCTCAGGAAGACCTGGGCAAGGAGATTGAACAGAAATATGATGGGTGAAGAAATCCTGATCGCCGTACTTTCTGCAATTGCTGTCAAGCTATGTAAAGGAACTGCAGGGCAGCAGTTTCAACTGATTATGAACCAGAGAGGATTACAACCCGCAGATTGCCAGATTTGGCTTCAAACCCCAAATCTCTCTCCCTCTCTCTTTTCTTTTCCCTTCCTTTAAAAAACAAAACAAAACAAAACAACAACCCCTCTCTTCCTTTTGAATTAAACAAAAGAAAAGAAACTTGTTGTGGTCATTGTAAAACAGGACAGCTGGACGCTTAATTGTATTCCTTTTGATATTATTTCACTTGTTTTGGTGCCCCTCTCACCTTCGTCCTCCCAATCCCCCCTCCCATTTCTTGGTTGCTCGTAACACTACAGCTGTTTTCTCCTCGCAAGAGAAGTTGAGAATTTGCACTTAAAAAGGAAAAAAAAAGAATAATATTAAAAGTGCTAGAAGGAGGGGCAATTGCAGGAGACTCATGTTGATTCTTTCTCTCTTAAGTTTTAATGCTTTCTGTGTAGAGGTGGAGGTGTTGAGGAGGGAGGTGCGTCTTTTCCCAGAACAACAAACTGAGCAAAAAAATACATTTAAAATTCCCGTTGCGAATTGCGAAGAGTTGCACTCTTAACCCTGCCAAATGTGTTTGTCTTGTGTTTTCTGTTGAGGCAACCTGGGAAGGGGAGGCCTGGCTCTCTCTGCCATCGGATGCTCCCCACCCCCTCCACATAATTAATAATAATAATAATAATAATAATAATAATAATAATAATAATAATAATATTTTTTTATTTATATCCCGCCCTCCCCAGCCAAAGCCGGACTCAGAGCGGCTAACAACAATAAAAGTAACACAGCATTCTAAAATCAAATTAATGGCAACCATTGGGCTAGAGTTCTGTGAGGATTACCACATAGTGGAGGTTGCAGCAATTGGAGAAATTCTATTGGGATGACAACCTTTCCTGTGCTTGGAGGATAATCCATTAAATTGGGGGGGGGGTCACTATCACTATTCTAGTTGATGAGCTTGCTTAAAATTCCCTTCTTTAATCCCTTCCTCCCCAGATTTGGAAGTGGGGGGCAGGGGGTGTTCCTCCCACAGGCATAGAGCACTCCCCCTCAAAGTGGGAGGAGACACCTGCTTGCAGCGGCCTAGCAAATGACACACTTATTTTGCCCCTTGCCTTCATTCCACCTGGGCTCTGGTCCCTGTCAATCATGTTCAATTACCTTCCTTGCCCCCCACTCCCTGGCAACCAGTGCTGTAGCTGCCTCCTAAGCCCCTTCTGTCCTTGGAGCAAGCTAGAAAGTCTCTTGCATGTCCCTCCAGCCCTTTCCCCCAGGCTGTGTAACTGCACATCCCCCTGTCAGAGCTGTTCGAGGTAGGGGTATTCTGGGGTAGGTAACAAACTACCCCCCCACCGCCCGTTTCCTTGGTTCATATTTATTCCCCTCTGCTGTGGCCTCCTCCCCCTCCCCCCTGTTAATCCAAGACATTTGTTAATCAGCATTAATAAACAAGCTTAATATGAATACAGTGGTACTTTGGGTTACATACGCTTCAGGTTACAGACTCTGCTAACCCAGAAATATTACCTCGGGTTAAGAACTTTGCTTCAGGATGAGAACAGAAATTGTGTGGCGGCAGTGGGAGGCCCCATTAGCTAAAGTGGTACCTCAGGTTAAGAACAGTTTCAGGTTAAGAACGGACCTCCAGAATGAATTAAGTTCTTAACCCAAGGCACCACTGTATATAAAATTAAAGAAACTGGTTTCCTCTTCATTTCTATTGGTATTTTTTAAATGCTGCAGTTGTGTAACGCTATTGTATTTCACTGGTTTTTGTTTGCAAGCTGCCCTGAGGACAATACATTTGCTTAAAGGCTGTAAATATAAATAAAACTCGGAAGCCTATGAATAAAAGTCTGAAAGCATAAATCTACGTCTATGTGCATATGCTGTGGGCTGACGCACACCTTCCCACATAGTTTACGCAGAAACCATATCAGACAAAATATAATGAAAGCTCTGGTCATCTGTTTAGTAGGAGGTAGACTGAATGCATCAGGCAATAGGGGCACGGCTCCACCAACCTTAGTCTTGATTCCTCCAAACCAACCTGCTTTCTTACAACCAATCCAGAGGGTGCTTACAACCAATGCCTGTCTGCTTCCTCTTCCTTCATTTTGCCCTTGTAGGACTCAGCAGAAAAGAGGATGGACATAAAAGCAGAAAAGTTGTCCCCTGTCATTGGCTCTTGCTCTACTGGCTCTCCTGCTCTCCTGTTGGCCTCCTTGCCTTCTGCCCTTCCACTCCCAATAGACATCAGCCATCACTGGTGGGATGCTGGTGCAGAGAGCTAGATTGAGTCGCCCATGCTTCCTTTACAAGTATTTTTCGCTCCACCTGACCGTAAGATGCACCTAGTTTTTAGAATCATAGAATCATAGAGTTGGAAGAGACCACAAGGGCCATCGAGTCCAACCCCCTGCCAAGCAGGAAACACCATCAGAGCACTCCTGACATATGGTTGTCAAGCCTCTGCTTAAAGACCTCCAAAGAAGGAGACTCCACCACACTCCTTGGCAGCAAATTCCACTGTTGAACAGCTCTTACTGTCAGGAAGTTCTTCCTAATGTTTAGGTGGAATCTTTTTTCTTGTAGTTTGGAACCATTGCTCCGTGTCCGCTTCTCTGGAGAAAACAACCTTTCTCCCTCCTCTATGTGACATCCTTTTATATATTTGAACATGGCTGTCATATCACCCCTTAACCTCCTCTTCTCCAGGCTAAACATGCCCAGCTCCCTTAGCCGTTCATCATAAGGCATCGTTTCCAGGCCTTTGACCATTTTGGTTGCCCTCCTCTGGACACGTTCCAGTTTGTCAGTGTCCTTCTTGAACTGTGGTGCCCAGAACTGGACACAGTACTCCAGGTGAGGTCTGACCAGAGCAGAATACAGTGGCACTATTACTTCCCTTGATCTAGATGCTATACTCCTGTTGATGCAGCCCAGAATTGCATTGGCAATTTAGAGGAGGAAAACAAGAAAAGAAATATTCTGAACAAAACAGTGGATGTATGATTTTTGTGGTACATGCTGTGGCCACAGACATGTAGTCTGATGGTGAATTTGGGGTGATGCAAGAATCCTGAGGATCCATGTGGATCCATGCTTTGTAACCATGATTTTGCACCATTGCAGCCCCATGCAACAGTGGGTGCATGATTTTTTTGGTGCAGACTGTAGCCATGGACATGCTACATGATCTGATGGTGAATTTGGGGTGACCCAATGTAAAAATCCTGAGGATCCATGGGCTTTTACCTCCCCCTCCCAGGCAGCCTTTGCTAGCCTCCCTTATCTCTCTTCCAATCCCACCAATCAGCTGTTTCCTTTCAACACTCCCTTCCCTCTTGTTTGCCTTAGTGTCTTTTCCTTAGCTGGAGCAGTTTTTTGCTCCTCCTTTTCATCTAATTTCTCTCCTTATTGCTTTAGTCTTCCTGTTTCCCCCCTTTGCAAGTTTGCTGTCTTTACCTCCCCCTTCCCAGGCAGCCTCCATTATCTCTAGCGTCCCTTATTTCTCTCCCCGATGGACAAATGATCAGCGGCTTTGTTTCAACACCCACTTCCCTCTTTCAAAAAAAGAAAAAGGAAAAAAAGCATGATCTGCTTTTTGCCCCTGGGCAATTCGGCTCCAGGGACCACGCATTCGCTCCATAAGACGCACAGACATTTCCCCTAACATTTTAGGAAGAATATGTGAGAAAGCCTGGTGTGGTTGGTTTGTAAAGGAAGATGCAGGACATGAAATTAAAAAGAAAGATACTAGCGCAGTAACATGTGGCGACATGAGAGAAATTTGGCCTGCCATTTCTGTCAAGATTTGGATTGCACAAAGATCCACCTTGCTGATCCGCACTGTAAGAATTCTACGGAACAGTATGTGGAATTTCTTGTATACAAGGCATGGCAACATTTAAGCAGGGGCCATTTCAGATAATCGGCGAGTAATTGCCTCATTCAGCCGCATATTATTAGCATTTGCACATAGAATTCAACATTCTGCCTCATGTGCTACAGTCTCCCTCAGCTTCAGCTTGTAACTCTTCAATATGGGGTACATCCACACCGCAGCTGAAAATTCACATTTTCCGTTTTGTCTGCTGAAGCACTCCCCTGGTTCCACAACTCTCCGTTTTATTCACTGTTTCCATATGTCATAGTACAAGAAGCCCAGGTTCTGCCTATTTGTGTTTCAGATCTAGAGTCAAGTTGCTCATTTAAAAATACCCACCCATGGACCCTTTGTAAGGAGCCCAAACGCATGAGCTCTGCGGGTGTCTCTCCCCGCCATGTTAGATTGCTACTGCGCACCAACTAAACTTCATTTCCACATCTAGCTAACTGCATTTCACCAATCAACATCACAAGTGACCACTAAACTAGGTGCCCTTAGAACTACCACTGATCTTAGGATCCTGCCTGCGTTCCTTAGTCTCAGGCACTGCAGCTCAGAAGTAAGCAAAGTGGACCGCAGCGCAGAAGAGTTAAGATATAAGGTGGAAATGGGATAACCCAAGAAACATGATATGGCAAACACACACTGCCAGGCAGTGTAATCAGTTCTCTAACCTTAAAAGGTAAAGGTAAAGGACCCCTGACGGTTAAGTCCAGTTGCAGACGACTCTGGGGTTGCGGCGCTCATCTCACTGGGAGCCGGCGTTTGTCCGCAGACAGTTTTCCCGGGTCATGTGACCAGCATGACTAAGCCGCTTCTGGAGAAACCAGAACAGTGCACAGAAATGTTGTTTACCTTCCCGCCAGAGCGCTACCTATTTATCTACTTGCATTTTGACGTGCTTTTGAACTGCTAGGTTGGCAGGAGCTGGGACCGAGGAACGGGAGCTCACCCCGTCGCGGGGATTCAAACCGCTGACCTTCTGATCGGCAAGTCCAAGAGGCTTAGTGGTTTAGACCACAGCGCCACCCGCGTCCTCTGTAACCTTACCACCACGTAATCAGTTCTGAAACCTCACCACCTTACTGCCAGTTAGTAGAGAGTCAGATTTTAGCCATGCAAAAATCAAGCATATTCACTAACCACCAGAAATGTAATATGGTTTATCAAAAAAAGCTTATGAGAAAACAAGGAGGTTTCTGAGATGGTATGGACGTGCTCTTGGTATGCTTAGAACATGCATAGGCTATTTGAAGTCACACACCTAACAGGGACATTCACAGGAATTCTTTTTTAGAGGGGTAGGGAAGTAAAAGAGTGAAAAGGGAGAGAATAGTTTCTCACACGAAAAGAGAATAATAGTGTTTCCTATCTCAGGTTCTACAAATGCTAGATACTCTGTTTTTCAAATGAATCTGGGGTTGTGGTCATTGGTGGGAGGCAACTGCCCTGCCTATAGATGCTCATGACACTTACCTAGCCAGGGATTGTTGTATTTGCACTGAAAGAGTGAGTAACCATATGGTCCCACAGCATTTGCGCTACCCAGAGGCATCTAATGCAGGTTTGTGGATCTCTTACTCCTCAGAAAAGGAGGAATTGCTGAAATCAGACCTTATTAGGTAAAACGCGGTACATGTGCTGGGCCACTTCTTCACTTCAGTTGTTATTCTTCATTATAAGCCCCTACATCTCAAGGATGCTTCTACAGACAATCCAGCAATGTGGTTTTTGTATATATATAGACAGTCGATGGAAGGAAGGAAGGAAACAGGACACAACAGCTCATTGCAATTCTATGCCTTCTTAAGTAATAGTCACTGTGTTATTAATTGTTTTTCTTTAGGATGACATTGTTTATTGTTGGACATCATTTTCATTAAATACACTTTAGTACAAGAGACTTTCCATGTCAGGCTGAGAGAAGCTGGTCACATGATTCACAAACAAAACTTTGAACATTGCTACTCGGGCATCACTTCAAATTCAGCCAAGATGCAATAGGTCTTTATTTTAAAAGCAATGAGTTTTGATAACAAACTGCAAAACAAGAACCACTAAATATCGGCACGGAGACGTCACAATCAAAGAAAAAAAAATGAAAAGGGATAAAGAGGGCTCCAAACACCAGGTCACAGTTTGAGTGAAAATATAGATATTTATATCAACATCTAGATCTTGCTCTTCCTCTTCCTCCCACCAGAAAAGGAAAAAGGCAGAAAAAGGTCTAGAAAATATATCTATACACATATATGTACATATACTATAAGTGGCCTGTAGCACTGGGATGAATAATTTCTAAATTAAATTGATTTGTGATGCAATTAAACCCAGTGTGGGTTTAATTTACAAAACATTCTCAGCTGTTTTATTCAACATTTGGTATTTTTTTAGTTACACAAAGACACCTAAAAGCTGTATGTAGGTCTCTGAAAATGTTTGATTTCTGCTTTCTTCCATCTTCCTGTCAAACAGCCTTGTTACGAACAGCTCCAGCTCAGAGTTTTACTCCACTTGACACTCATAAATCTTCTCCCAGAAAATGAACAAGCCCCCCCACCCCCCACCCCGACCTGGCTTTGAATGCATAGACAGTAAAAAATAACATATAACCATCAATTCCCAATTCTTCTCCTGAGACATATGTTAAAAAGATGGCAAAATAGTCACTTGGTTGCTTGCGTGAAATTCACAGTGTTTTCCCTGCAACATATATAGATCATTAATTTTTTTTGCTTCATATTTGCAACGAATGTATAAAAATGAAATCAAAACAAGCGTTAACCTAAGGCTCTATGAGGATCGCTCGAATCAGAGCAGCAGTTTCTCAGCCCTGATAAGAAAAATACATCTTTGTGTGCTATTAAACCTTCACATTTAGTGACAAGCCACAATGCGCTGCCCCCCCCCCGGCGCACTCTCTGTTCCCATGGCAACGCTTTCAATGTGCTCCCAGGGACAACGGCCACCTCAAGAAGACAGTCTTCTTAGTCAACCGCTGGCTTCCTTGGGAAGTTGCTTCTCCTGTAAAAGCCCACGCCACTCTCCAAAGAGTAAAGAGAGAAATCAGGAGACAGCAGGGTTCTTGTTGTTGTTGTTTAGGATTGTGAGGCTTGGTGCCTCGTAATTTTTTAGGATTATGAGGGAACGTATGGGTGGGTGTTTCTGCCTGAGGCAACAAATGGCTACATGGCCTGGGTGGGGTTGGAGTGAAGAGGCGATGCTGCAGACCTTGTGATTCCCACTGACTGCTGTTTTTGAGTGGCTATAGACATATAAATGATGATTTACGTGTCAGAGTAAACAAACCCCATTCAGAAGAAGAGCCGCCTTCCTGTCGCAATGCAGGACCCTGCCCCTTTGCAAAGCCCACTTGCCCCCAAAGCTAGCTGAAGAAACGGAGGGTGGAAAAGAGACTACAAAAAATCCTTCTGTGGTTCTGCTCAGGCAAAACAGCCTTCGTTGTTTCAGTTGTGCCCTTGCAATTATATCAAAAAGTGAAGCCTAGACATGAGAGATGTCTACAAAGCCCCTCGGCTAAATTTGTTAAAGGCCGCAGGTACGCTTGCCATTTTTGCATTGCCAATATAATAAAATACAACAAAGATTTGCATAAAATTTGTGCCCGGCCTGCCTATCGTCCCATGGGCTCAGGAAAGGCTTTAATCAAGATAAATGGCCTCTTGCAGAGTTTTATATCAGTGAGCTTGGGAAAGTTCTCCAACTTCTTAGACGAGCTCAGGGATTAACTCCACAGCTCCTAAGTCTTTGGAGCTTCCCTGAACTGTCTTCTGTGGGCTATCTCAGAGATTACAGATGCACATCATCTGTGATAACTGTCCAGGAGAAATGTTTGAGAATTGCCCATTCAGAACTTCTCCCCCATTGAACTTGCACATTTAACCACAAAATTCACAAAAATTCAGCTCTGTTGCACAGTGGCGGACCTCCATTTTTGGGTCCCTCAAGCTTGACCCTTCACAACCATTAAAGAGGTCTGGGTAACCACTGTTATCGTTTTCAGTTGTGTTGCTCTATGACAGATCACAATTAAAAAAATAAAATAACTGCATCATCTCAGATTTTGGTTAAAATTGCTGCACATGTCAAAGTCACGGGTGTGAATAAAACTTTCCTATGCCTTATAGTTTTCAGGTTACCATGACATTTGGCATCTGTGCTACTGACACTCAGACTTGGGGGTTGTTGAACTTTATACAACAACAACAAATATCCGTTTGAGATAGGCAACTCAAATTAGGTCTACTGAACCCAAAAATGTTAAGCCTAAAAATGTGGACTAAAGTTGCTTCTTGGGCCCCTCTGGGATGAAGCTTAACCTTCATTAGTTTCATAATAATGATTTAATAATAATTTATTATTTATACCCCACCCATTTGGCTGGGTTCCCCTTGCTGCTGCAGCACTTACTGGAAAGTCTGTTCCTTTCCCAGTGATTCCATCCTACCCTCTGTGTGGCACCTTTGTTTTTCCAGCTTAGCCTTAGAAATTCTACTGTGCAAAAACGACATGTGAAAACTCACACAATGGAAGTTCATGAAAAATAATAATAGCAAAAGAAAATGAGGCAGGCTAAGTCAAACTCTTAGAACCAAAGGATACTCTTAAAACCAGTCAGGAAGGAATTAATAGGGCTATTTTTATGCATTTAGTAAATCTGCTTTTTAGAATTTATGTGGTTAGGCAGAACTGCATGCAGGTTAGATACCGATCACCAATATGGGGAAAAACATACAATATTATTATTATTGGGTTTTTTTTTTTTTTTTAAAAAAAAAAACCCTAAGGAAAAATGGATGATAAATGGATTTTGGTTACTTAGCATACTTTGTCAGCCTTCTGATCTAACTTGTCTTTTATACATCACCAGTAAGAAGATATGTGCAGTGTACACAAATGTATACATATACACAAAATCACATATGTCTGCATATGTATAAATCAAATATTTATAAAACACATATACAGGTATGTATCTACTGTGGATATATACACAATGTATGCAGTCACAGACACATATCTAATTTATATTATATCTATATGATTGTAGCATAGTCAAGAAAAGTTTCCTCTTTATTTATAAGCCTGATTGTCGTATTTGCTCAGTGTATAAAGTTAGCCAAAGTTGAAAAACATGACAGATATGTACACAGTAGATGATTAACCTTTCTTTTCCCATTTTAGATTATATTTCTTACTCTTATTTTCCTGTCAGTTACCTATAGTTATATCCACTTGAATGAATAAATGCCACTGTTGCCTTAGCGTCTAGTTAGTTAACACCTTTCCTACAAGGCCAGAAGATTTTATTCACTTAAGGTCCACATTTGCAGTACAGGCCAAGATTTAGGCACAGAACAATGGCTGTATAGAACATTTGGTCCTTTAACATGGGCATATGGGTAAGCTACTGCACACTATACTATAACACAGTATTTTTAATTACTCTCTTATGCTTTTCCAGAAAGGGGGGGTGGGGAGAGGATACCATCTGGTCAAATTTTACATTTGTTTTGGTATACAGCAATCATACAATATACATGGTTCTTTTCAAGCTGAGAATCTAAAAAATGTGTATTGAGAGGTGAAATAAGGGTACTTTTGTTAATGAGGTCTGTTTCCGTATTAGTCCCTTTTCTCTAGGAATGGCAGCTATAGATCGGTCACACTTTATCAAAATTCCAGGCGTTCTCCAGTCATTGCGGTGCAGTAATTTCTGTATTCCTCTCTCATATTCTCAGACCTGATTTGTAGCAACCCACCCCACCTATAAGACCCAACTGCAACACCTGCTTGTCCAGCGAGGAAAGGCAAAGTGGAATTGCAGCTTTTTCGTGCTCCTGTGCCTTTAATTAAAGTTTCTTGTTTGTAGAGCCCGCCTGTTTAATGCTTTGGGATGAACTGCCTGTTCTTTGTGCCTGGAATAGCCTATTTTAATTGCCACAGTGTTAGTTCCATTCATGCTGGGTAGAGGGAGGCTCTAAATTTTTTTCTTTCCTTTTTTGAATAGTGAAATACCACTATTTCACTATTAAACTGCAAAAGAAAAATAAATAAAAGGAAATGCATAATTAAAGCCAAGTTTCCTCTACTGGAATCAAAACCGACAGGTCCTAGAAGCAAGAAACTGTTAATTAACACTGGAAAGGACCTTTATAATACAGTGCTTGGAGTCTCCCCTTTAATTCCACTTTCAACTAATCATACTAACCAATGTCTCAGCAGTGCTAAAGCAACCAAAGATTTTGAAAAATGACTTTGGAATGCAATACCCGGATGGGTGTGCCTTTTAGTGATCTCTGACATCTCAAGATTTATTTCCCACATTTTTCACATATTGGAAATGAACTAGAATGACACTTTTAAAAAGTGGTTCTTGAAAAGAATGGATGAAAGAATGGATAAGACTGAGTGTTCAACATTTCTTCTTTCCATGTAATAAATTCTCAGCAATCACTAAAATAATCTTCAAAGTCCATTTCATATTAAATATCCTCAGTCATTAAAAAATCCTGTTCAAATCTTATTTAGGAACATATATATGTATATAGCCATATATACATATATATGGCTTTAGAGTTACATTGTTAAATGTATTCTTCACCAACCTTTGTCAATGACATAAGAGAGCCCAACTTCACCACTATTTAACATTTGCTATTTTAATTTAGATGTAAAAGAACAGTTTCTTTCCAAACTACTGAGGGACAAAAAGAAAGTGCCTTAATAAATAAGAAATGCAAGCAAAACATATATTAAACTATTATGGAAACACTTAGAAAAATAAGTGCTTAATTTTAAAAATAAAACGACAATAAAACATTGACAAGCTGTGCGTTTATGACCCCATTTTTTAAAGTAAAAAATAACCCCTATTTTTTGCAGCACTTTTCTCCACAAAGGTAGGAACTGACTTTGATTTTACCTCATCTTAAGGGTTTATTATAGAAATTACCTGACATGCACATCCTAGACCTTTCACATTTGTGTGTCACGAGCTTGCCTTCTTCAGCCCAGCAGCCATGATGAAAAGTGTAAACGCACCATGCCTGTCAATCTTAAATAAAAAAAGACCGGACTACCACCACTTCATCAAGCAGACACTAGTGCGAACTCTGAATCTTAATCATTCACCAAGTTAATAACCGTACTGTCGTTTCTCTAGAGACTTCTTGGACCTGTTTTCTCACAAATGCCATATAATCTTCGGTAGCAGCCTCTTGCGCCTGCGACAATGGATAGATGCTTGAATGTTGCTAATGACCTTCCTACAACTAAATATATGTTTTCCGTCATGAATTTGCTACGCCTATTTGGGTGCACAATGAGATGAGCAACTGTTTTCAGCACAAATTGCTGGGTATTAATCAACAGGGACCATGCTGGGTTGGGGTTTGCACAGGGAGAAGGGGAAGAGGAAGGGGGGGCGACAGCAGGGGCTCGCTGTCTGAACAGCATCATTTAAGAGAAGCTTCCCTCCTATCTTACTGAAGCATTCATAGTTTAGGAATTGGCCTTGGTAATTATACTACACTTTAATATACCTCAGCCCTCGCCTGCATTATCAAAGACTCACGGGAGAACAATTGTACCAGTGGCATCAGAACAGAACGAAAGAACAGCCTATCTGAATCAGGCCCAATACCTATCTTAGTACAGCGTCCTGTTTTCACAGTGGCCAACAAGATGCCTGGAGAAGCCCACAAACAGGAACTAAGAACAGCAACACTCTCCGCATGTGCGATTCTCATCAGCTAGTATTCCGAGACATCAGAAATCCCTATGGTTAAACAAGACTGGAGCATATTGCTATGCAATTCTGGGATGTCTTGGCAATGCCTTTTACACAGACCACAAGGATGCATCTATCAGTGTAAAAATGGCGGCACACTTAGATGTGCCTTCACTCCTCTAAACATTTCCCAGGGAAAGCACTGAATTCCTTCCCATTCACCAAATAATTACATCAATGTTTTAAAGTGGTATATCGGATGCCATCTGATCCTATAGTTTCTCCTTAGAGTGGACTACACAATCTGCTGATTTCTTTCCCTCTGGCTTGATCTCAGCTAAAACAAGATTCCCACAGAGAATACCAGTCTTCAGTTTTTCTGCCCAGATGCCAAAGCACGTGAAGAAGAGGTGAATCCATAGAAGCTCCAGATATCCATACAGCAGAAGTCACAAAGTTCAAGTCATTATTTCCCTTTTTTTATCCAGGTCAAAGGCATGAATACAACAAGGCATTGTTAGTTGTGATGGGCAAAACTGAGTGTCTGTTGATATAACAGGTCAGGTTTTTTAAGGCCTTTGTCTATGCAGAGTTATAATAATGCAGAAGCCTGATTGAATAGAAATCGAGGGGCAGGGACAGAGACACAGAAAGAACGAAGGGGAGAAGAGATACATGTCAGTAATGTCACAAAGTCAATACTGTGTCTACAGAGGGAGAAATGCACACAGCTTGCCCTTTGAAAGCTTCTCCATATCTTTGTATTTAATACTGTCAGACTTGAGAACACATTTTAATGGAGTTTAGTGGCAATTGAACACATTCATTCAAACACTTCGTAAGAGGAAGTGCCAGGAGTTTCTATCCTAGAATATCCAGATACACTGGAGATGCCTTGGCCAAGTTCTGAAGCAGGCAGTGGATTTCTTTGATGTTGAGCCTCATATGAGGCTCCCGCTGCCAGCATCCCAACATCAGATCATAGACTTCCTTTGGGCAGGTGCGAGGTCGCTGCAGGACACGGCCCTGAGTAATACACTCAATTACCTGGAGTAAGAGAGAGAGAGAGAAGAGAAAGGACAAGGAGCAAGCCAATTTATTCTTTCTTTTATTGCTGCTTTGGGAAATTAGTCAATACATCCTGAGAGAGTCACCCACCTCCCAATTTACATGTGCCAAACCCTTCTGCACTCTTATCTTTCTATAAATGTTCCACTTCCGGCAAATGGATCCAGCCAAATACACTGCCTTTGAGACCGTTCACCACCACAGCCCGACTGCATTTTTAAAAGCATATCATTTGTACAACAGCACACACCTCATTGTTTGAGAGCTGATACCATGGCTGTTTGCCGTAGGTAAAGATTTCCCATAGAACGACTCCAAGGCTCCAGACATCACTTTCCGTGGTGAATTTTCTGTACATTATGCTTTCAGGAGGCATCCAACGAATGGGTAACATGGTATGTCCACCAACCTGGATAGAAGAGTTTGAAAGAATGTAAATGGTTTTTGTGGGAAGAAGTATATGGAGAAAGGGACATTGCATGTTTTAAACGTTTTGCAGTGCAATATATTATTTCCTGTTATTGTGAATTTGTGTCTCATTAGTACATCCTTCTGCTTCTTGTTATCCCCTACAATCTTCATCAAGGGTGGATTCTTCACTTCCAAGGCAACATTCTTTGAAACTTTCAGGGACTTTACACTATAGTCCTTTACTTCTTTTGCAAAG
Source organism: Podarcis erhardii (assembly GCF_964252035.2). NCBI lineage: Eukaryota > Metazoa > Chordata > Lepidosauria > Squamata > Lacertidae > Podarcis > Podarcis erhardii. Next base: position 7,057,626 of record NC_138501.1, on the reverse strand, counting down.
TATCAGGAGAGCCAAAAGTCTGACCAAGATTTATGGAGCATTTTTTTCCAGCTGTATGCCAGAGTTTAGCAGTAGCATATGTATGTTTGGAGCATTCAAGGCTACTGATTTACTTTTAGAAAGCACCTCTGTATGCACTTAAAGACATGAAGAAGTGTTTTATTATTATTTGATTTTGAACTGATTTTAGAATGAATTGATTTTAGGATGCTGTATTACTTTACTGTTGTTAGCTGCTCTGAGCCCGGCTTCAGCTGGGGAGGGCAGGATTTAAATAAAGTTTTCTTATTTTTATTATTATTCTTAAAAAATAGTCATTGTTGACTTCCCTAAAATGAAGGCATATATGCCGGTTGCATTTGTTCTTAAATGCTTTCCTGGTTAAATAAGGTGGACAGAAAATGTATCAACACTTTGTGGATTACTCGTTTTGTTTCACTGCACAGAATATTTGACCATGGCAACCAATGAAGATCACCTTAAACCAGGTTTTACGCCACTTCCAATAAGGAGCTTTGCATCTTACACACAAATAGGCACAAAGTGGGTGGTATTCAACTAAACTGTGGTCAGAGTAGACGCATTGAAATGAATGGTCATGACTGCATTAGAGCCATTAATTTCAATAGGTTTACTCTGAGTAAAACTTACCGTAATTGCTTACCACCAATTTTCATTCATTGGCTGTTTGCTCCAGATTGGTTGTGCCAGAACACAACAATGACAAAAAGTCTACAAGCAAAGGATTGGCTAGAGGTCTCCAGGCATCCTCTAGTGAACATACACATGCCTCAGCTCTCAAGTCACCGTGTTTCAGAGCAGAAGCCACAGCTGGTAGAATTACTCTGCACTGCAACTTGAAAAGGTACAGCAGTCCAGTTAGCACCTAGGCCAGCGGTTCTCAACCTGTGGGTCCCCAGATGTTGTTGGACTACAACTCCCATCATCCCTGAGCTCTGGCCTTGCTAGCTAGGGGTGATGGGAGTTGTAGTTCAACAACATCTGGGGAGCCACAGGTTGAGAAAGGCTGATCTAGGCTCTAGGAACAGCCAGCTACACTCTTTCCTTGGACACATCTGGGATATAACATGAATGAAGCAGACCGGCCACTGCTCTCTGATATTCCTGAGACATCTTGGGGCTTCCAGAGCACATGAAGGATTGGTATCAAGGGTGTCAGAACCAGGATGTGTAAAAATACCCATAACTGAACTAATATGATCTGTGGCCGAGATCTGTGTGGAGAGTATAGTGTTACTAATGCATTGCCAATATGCACACCAGACACAAATACAACATTCAGTTTCTGACCCTTGCTCTAAGATGCACTGCGAAAGCAAACTGCTATCCTTGGCTGCATTTCCTCAGTGGGTGGGTGAGCATTCATTAGGAGGTTGAAAAAATAGAGAGAGACCCTTCGAAATCTGTGGCTACACACCAGAGCAAAGGGCAAGCACCATTACAACATTATTAGTTGCTAGAGGCTTTTGGTTCATTAAATATTAAGTGGCTCTTAAGCCTGTTCATCACGTGGCATCTATGACTGCTTTGGCTCCGTGGGTTTTATGGGACAGTCTTTAAAAAATTAATGAAAGCTGGTTGTAAAACACGGTTCGCTCTTTTATTGAGGTTTTGTTGTGATTTAAGCTTCTCGCTATCGTAAGAAATGTAAATGCCTATTAGAAAAAGAAGGGCACCCTTCCTCTTATTAGCTTCACTATAGTTAGATATTCCAGAAGAATAACATACACTAAATGTAGGAGCCTCATTTGATACATAGCCAAACACATACAATCGCTACATAAAGATCTTGGGCTGCCTCAAGTTAACAACATAAATGTTTTTCTTCATAACTATAGATATAAACGGGACGCGGGTGGCACTGTGGGTTAAACCACTGAGCCTAGGACTTGGTGATCAGAAGGTCGGCAGTTCGAATCCCCGTGACGGGGTGAGCTCCCGTTGCTCGGTCCCAGCTCCTGCCAACCTAGCAGTTCGAAAGCACGTCAAAGTGCAAGTAGATAAATAGGTACCGCTCTGGCAGGAAGGTAAACAGTGTTTCTGTGCGCTGCTCTGGTTCGCCAGAAGCAGCTTAGTCATGCTGGCCACATGACCCGGAAGCTCCCTCAGCCAATAAGGCAAAATGAGCGCCGCAACGCCAGAGTCGGCCACGACTGGACCTACTGGTCAGGGGTCCCTTTACCTTTACTATAGATATAAACACACACATACATACAATTAAGGCACTTAAGCTACTTAACTCCCAGCCCCCTCTACTGCATCATCCTAATCAGTTTTGTTGCACTGAACCTCTGCAGTGTGGAGTCTTCCAGAGTGCTTGTTGTGGGGGAGGAAGGGAAAGGAGAATGTTAGCCGCTTTGAGACTCCTTAGGGTAGTGATAAAGCGGGATATCAAATCCAAACTCCCCTTCTTCTTCTTCCCTACAGTCTACAATTCTATGATACCTCATGCTAAGCTTATGAACAGCTGTTGTCTAATAAACAAGATATAAGTTGTATAGCCTTTTATACACTAAACAGTGATTCATACTGGTAAACAAGAATCCTCATCGTTCTGATCCCCTCTCTCTTCAGAGTTAGTTCATTGGCTTTTTAGTGATCACAGTTTGGCTATCGCTCTAAATAGACAGATATAATTCAGCATCTCATATTGATGCTGTTCCAGCATTCACTACTTCCTTGTAAGCCAATGTGGGCAATGTTCTATGCACAGGAATATTACTCATTTCGGGGAAATAGTCATCTTTTCAGTCTTGAGATTTTTAATTTGTGGTATTGTCAAATATACAAATACCATAGATTCTGCCCTCCCCACAATCGCTGCTTACGAAGGCTGAAAGAAAGGCATATTTTCTCCAAAACAATGAACTGTTTTTTCCAATCGGTGCAATATTTTCTGGTTGAGATGGCAGAAAGGTAGATGGTAAGAAGGGGATATTTGGTCTGGAAGATACTCATCTGGTGTTCTTTATCTGCTCTTCCCTCTCTGTTACAAAGATGCATTAATGTTGGTATAATGGTGATCTGTCATTCAGCTCGGCATGCCATTAGTTTTAAACGAGAAAACTCATTCTCTTCCCATTCATGCCCACTCTGCTTCTGCAAGGGCAGAAAACACTGCCTGCTTTTGAGGGAGTGTGCTATAAAGACAGCTATGGCACTGCATACTAATTGACACACTTTAATGATTTCTTTCCCTATTGCTCTCTCCTCCCTCTCTGCTCGCTGCTCCCCTGACTTGCCGGTTCCTAGCACATAAGGCTTGCTACCATGGAAACTAAGTCTCCAAATGTGCAAACCTCACCACATCAACATCTCGAGCATACTGCTGGTGAATTTCAAAAAGGTACATCAGGCTAGAAGACAGGCAAAAAGAGGGGGATCTCCTTCATGGGCAGGCTGTTTAGGGTCCTGACAGGTTTATTATGGCCAAGAGATCAACTATCACACATATATCCCACCAACACATTCTGCTGAAATGTTACATTATTATATTGCATGCTTACTACGCAAGAAATTAGCAGAACCAAAATAGACCAGCAAATCTACTTCGCTTTCCTTTACCAAGGTGGCAACCCCTTAAAGGCAGAGATTCCTTCCAGCGTCTGGGGAAGTTTAATGACTCAGAATAAATGTGTTCCTGCCACTGGTACAAGATGTAAGCAGTACAGATGCCAATCTGTGAAAACATTCTATTGAGTCAATTCATTTTTTAAAAAGTTTTTTATTTATACAACAAGAAAAAAAGAAAAAAACACAAATACCAAATTACACACAAATTACAAAAAAATAACCATAGACACATAATTTTCTTAGCAAATAATAAAACATCTATTGGTCTTGACACTAAAGACCCAACCTCCCGTCTATTCCATATTTCAAATTCTTATTACTTTTTGCCAATACACATTTTTAACATAATTTAACTTATTCTCAATAAATCTAATTTCTTATATCTACCTTGCAATTATTACTGAAGTTCCTCGAATGCTGCAACAGAATTTAAACTACTATATTTATTTTTCAGATAATCTTTGAAAACCTCCCATTTTGAAACAAATTCCTGTTTTGATTTGTTCTTTATTTTTTCTGATAAACCATCTAATTCGGCATATTCTGTCAGCTTTTGGATCCAATCTTCTATAGAGGGGATTTCATTACTCTTCCATTTTGCTGCGATCAAAACTCTTGCTGCCGCCGTCGCATATAAAAAGATACCCTTCCTCTTTTGTGGAATATCCAAATCTGTTATTCCCAGGAGGTAGGCCTCTGGTTTTTTGTTGAAAGAGATCTTTAGCATTTTTTGCAGTTCTGCATGGATACTCTCCCAGAATACCTGTATTTTCCTACATATCCACCACATATTGTAGAATGTTCCTGATTCACCGCATCTCCAGCAATTACTTGACACATTTTTATCCATTTTTGAAAGTTTCCATGGTGTTAGATACCATCGATGTTGCATTTTTTGAAAGTTCTCTCCAATCGTGTAACAATTTGTGAATTTCCAATTGATCTTCCATAAATTTTCCCATTGGGCCATGGTTATTGAATGGCCAAAATCCTGGGACCACCTCACCATTGCCACTGCTACCTCCTCCTCCTTGACTGTCCAGTCAAGGAGGAGTCGATAAGTTTTGGAAAGAGTTTTTCTTTTAGAATTTACAAGATCAGATCCGAATCGGGAAATTTCTACTGAGAACCCCTTTTGTTTGTCAGATTTAAATTTTTTCAAATAACTGATGGTATTGGAACCAGTCTGAAATGTGGTCTCTTATTTCCTCATGTTTTTTTAATTTTATTTGGTTATCTTCATTTTTTAGAAGTATTTTATATGTTGGCCAGCTTTCCTGAGTATTTTTCCGTTTTACTGCTACAGCTTCTATTGGAGAAGTCCACCACGGGACTTTAGGCTCCATCAGGTCTTTATATTTTTCCCATACAGCAAAGAGTGATTTTCTTATTATATGGTTGGTAAATTTTTTATGAATTTTCGCCTTTTCATATATCAGGTAGGCGTGCCATCCCCAGCGGTTGTCAAAACCTTCCAGGTCCAGGAGATCCGGATTCTGCAACGTGCACCAATCTTTTAGCCAGGTGAAACAGGCTGCCTCATAGTAAAGTTTTAAGTCGGGCAGGGAAAAGCCTCCTCTCTCTTTTATGTCTATTAAGATCAGGTGTTTAATCCTAGGTTTCTTCCCTTCCTACAGGAATTTGGAAATTTCTCTTTGCCATATCTTGAGACAACCTGCTTCACCCAGTATTGGAATCATTTGAAATAAAAAGATTAATTTTGGAAGCACATTCATCTTTATAATGGAAATCCTACCCAGAAATGTTAATTTTAGTTTACTCCAGATTACATTTTTTTTCCCTAATCTTTAACCAAGTTTTGGTGTAATTATCCTGAAATAGGTTTATGTTCTTGGGGGTGATCCAAATACCCAAGTATTTCGCTTTTGAGGAGATTTTCAGGCCCAATATTTTTTCTAAGTCGTCCTTTTCTTCTGTGGTTACATTTTTAACAAGCATTTTTGTTTTTGTTATATTCAGCTTAAAGCCTGCCACTTCTCCAAATTCTTTAATCAATTCCAGCACTCTTTTCAGACTTTCTTTAGGGTTTTCAGTCATAACAAGTAAATCATCCGCAAAAGCTTTAATTTTATATGTTTTGTTTCCCAGAGTGATGCCTTTAACAAGCTGATCCTTTCTTATCTGATTGTTCAAGACTTCCATCACCAAGATAAATATCAGTGGTGACAGTGGGCAGCCCTGTCTAGTTCCCTTGCTTATTTTGCACTCCTCAGTAATTCTTCTGTTGATGATCAATTTTGCATATTGTTCCGAATAGATGGCATTTATTTCTTTACAAATATTTTCTCCCAGTCCGATTTCTTCCATTAATTTTTTCATAAACTTCCAAGACACGTTGTCAAAAGCTTTTTCAGCGTCCACCAACATAATAGCTGCTGGTTTATCAATTTTAATATCCAAGTATTCTAATACATTAATCACACATCTAATATTGGATTGCATAAATCGTCCGGGAAGAAATCCGGTTTGATCTTTATGAATTATCTCTTTCAGCACCATTTTTAATCTATTCGCAAGAATGTCTGCGAATATCTTGTAATCGTTATTTAGCAGTGCAATGGGTCTGTAATTGGCCATGTTTGAGGCATCTGTTCCCTGTTTGTGGATAAGAGTAATAAAGCTGTCCTTCCAGGTTTTCGGTAGCTTTCCATTTGCCAGAATATTATTCATTAGGTCTTTCATGGGAAGAAATAATGCTTGTTCTAACTTTTTATAGTAATTAGCTGGGAGACCACCTGGGCCCGGTGTCTTTCCTAATTTTGATCTCTGTATAGCTTGTTGCACCTCCATAGCTGTTATTGGTGAGTTCAAGATTTCAGCTTTTTCCTTAGGTATTATTGGTAGTTTATTTTTGCCCAAATAATCAATTATTTTTTCTAGAGTCTCTGGACCTTCTTTGTATAGTTTTCTGAAAAAACTAGCAAAGTTTTTACTAATTTCCTTCGGTTCTTGAATCCATTTGTCTTTTAATTTTAATTTTATTGATAATTCTATCTTCCTTTTTCTTCTTTAATTGCCAGGCCAGAAGTTTACCAGGTTTATTTGCAACCTCAAAATTTCTATGTCTCAACCATTTTATCTTCCATTCTATCTCTTCGTTTATTATCATGGAGAATTGTGTCTGTAAAATTTTTATATTTTGCTTAATTAGTTCATCATCTGGTTTTTGGAAAAGGATCCTTTCCTTTTTTCTAATTTCCTCCCAGATCTCCATTTTCTTCTTCTCCTTTATTTTCCTTTGGAATGCATTTTGTTGGATAAAGAAGCCTCTTATGACGGCTTTACCTGCGTCCCAAACCATCTCTAGACCTACTCCTTTATTTAAATTAAACTTAAAATATTCTTCTAAGATTTGCCTGGCCTTCTGTACAGTTTTTTCATGGTTTAACATACTCTCATCAAGTTGCCACCTTTTAACCTTTTCTTCTTTTCCTTTAAAGTTAACCCAGACCACACTGTGATCTGAAATTGTCCTTGGATGGATTTCTGCTTTTGTAATATAATTTAATAAATCCTTTGTTGTCCAGATCGCGTCAATTCGTCTCGCCGATTTATGTGGCTCTGAATAATGTGTAAATTCTTTCTGTTGGATTCTTAAACCTCCAAGCGTCAAACAAATTCAGGAGTTCTATTAACTGGAAAAATGTAGTGGGAGTTTGCTCTGCCTCTTTTCTTTCTTCTTTATTGTTCTGTCCATGTTTGGATTGACTACTCCATTAAAATCTCCTAATAATATAATCCCCCCCCCCAAATATTCTATGACTCTTTCTTCCAAGAATTGATAGAATTCAGATTTTCTTTCATTTGGTGCATAAATTCCAATAACTATCACTTTTTCATTATTGATCTTAACTTCTATAATCACTGTTCGACCTTTTTCATCATTGTAAAGCAGTTTTGGCTCCAGCTGAGGTTTTACATAGATTACCACCCCTCTCTTTTTTTCTTTACTTGATGCAATAAACTCAAGCCCCAATCTTTTATTTATTAATACTCTTTTATGTTTTTCCGCTACATGGGTTTCTTGCAGACCGATTAGATCATATTTTTGCTTAAGCAGAATATGTTCCACCTTGTTCCTTTTTGATTTTTCATTTAAACCATTTACGTTCCAAGTAATAAATTTATAATCCATACTTTATTTCTTATGATGATACGTGAACAGATTAAAAAAATAAATAAATAAATTTACACATTCAAGGTCTCAGTATACGTAAATTCCCTTCTTAGATCTGTCTCCTAACTCTCAACTGTTTGTTCAGTTTCCTCTGATTCTCCCAACAATTGCCTTTTCCCTCCGAGCTCTTTCCAGTACTTTCTCCAGAACTTGCCGCATCTAATGCCGACAAGCACTTTCTACGTTTCCCTTTAAAGAAAAAGGAGATGCCTTCAGGGTACTCCCACCTATAGTCCACTGCTTTTGCCTTTAGTGCCTCTGTTAGAGATTTGTAAGCTTCTCTCTTTTTTATCAATCGATTTGGGATAATCTTGTGGACGATAATATCATTTCCTTCCGACTTGAATTTCTTCTTGTTACTAGCTTGTAAAATTCTATTTCTGAAATCCATAGAGTTAAAAGAGACTAAACAGTCAGCCGGCCAGTTATTTGCTTTTGCTACATTAGATTTGACTCTAAATGCTTTTTCTATTTTTTTGTGCTACTTCTGCTTCTTCTAGGTCTAACCAAGCTGCTAACTCTTTTGTGATTTTTTTCTCAATTATTTCCTCTGTGTCCTCTGTTAGTCCTCTGAATCTTAGGGTATTCTCCCTTCTCTGCATTTGCAACATCGTAATAGAGTCCAAAGTTGAATCCTGCTGCACTTTCAGATCTGCTATTACTATTGAGTCAATTCAAATGATGCCTGAGAGATCTACAGGTGCTACCCAATCGTAAAAATCAGAACCAGAGGGAAGATGACTCGACAGGTGGGCAAGACCCTCTGCCAGCGAGGTGATTATTATTATTATTATTTAAATAATTTTTATTAACTGGCCGATCACATCAAATTAAATCACATCATATAAATTCCGAATTACAAAGCCAAATTTTTAAATTTTGTTGGGGGAACCCATACTTCAAGATCCAAAGGGGAATTCAGATCATCTTCTTATTACTGCGTTAATGTCCAAATCAGTCCCAATCAGTCCAAACAAAGTTCATAATTCTATCCAGTCTTATCTTGGTGTTGCCACATCATATCTTGTTCGTATAATTTCTCTTTTTCCTTTACGATCTCTTCTGTTAGTCTCCTTAAGCCGATAACAAGTATAATAATCCTGTGTGGATTTCCCGTTCCTCCACTAAGTCCAGATGGTTTCCATATATCTCCTTCGTAGATAACATCACTTTTTCCATCGTAAATTTTGGCATTTGTCGCTCTTAAGTCCCACCGAGGAGTTGATTCACGATATGTAAACAACTCTATTTCTCTCTTTCTCCTCCCAGACCCAAGAGCTCCCACAATGCCTCACAAAATGGCGACGGTATTTTTTTTCTGAGTGCGACACTCCAAAACTCTTAACTTTCCAGCTTCATCTTGAAACATTGCTTTGGATCGAAAGTTTATCTCCACACAGCCTTAAATCCACAGCTTAAGTCCTTAATTTCTGACTCATTAGGGGAGGGGGTTTCTTGTTAAATCACATAAAGAGGTAGAGGCAGGTTCCCCCCCTCAGTCATTTGTCATACCGTATCTTGACGTTCTTCTCATGTTTTATTGTTGTCTTGTTATCAGAGATCTCTTCTGTCAGCAGTATTTACTCCCCCTTTTCCTTGATGTATGTGCAATTAATCACGCCCAAATTGTTTCTTTTAAAGATCATTGCAACCAGCGGCGCGAATCGGGAACGGCGTCGAGGAGTGCCGAAAATCCCACAGGAGGGCTTTGTGCCTAGTGCCCCCACCCCCACAAATTCGGGGGTGGTATAGGGCACAGCAGGCAAGGGCCGTCCCCCCCATAATCCTGGGGGGGGTAGGGAGGCTAATTACCCCCATCATAGCCTCCAAATTACCTCGTGTGGGTCGGAGAGATGTTATTGTCAGCCATCTTCCGATGCGCCACCTAGTGGCCCCCCGCCAGAGAGGTGATTAAGGGGCAATGGATAAGGCTGAGCTGGAGGTATTTGCCAGAGCTCACATGCAGTCCCCTGCAGGGGCAGGATCCAAATTTTAAAAATAAATTGGACTTGGAGAGCAACACACAGTTGGAATAAATGCACTGTACAATCATCATTTTATCCTGCTTAGTCATTTGTAGGCAGGATGGCTAGGGCAGAGGAGCTACAGATGCTGCCATTCTGAACAATGGGACTGTCTCAAATTCCTGCTGCTAGTGGTCTAAGTCTAATTGAGTGTGTTTCTTCTCAGGAAGCTAAATATTATTATTTATTGAAAATAAGCTTTAATAACAAAGTTCTTCAAAACAGGACTGCCCACCGCACCCTCACTGTTCACAGTAAAGACACTTGAAGTACTTTAGTGAAATACCTAAGCATACTTTTGGGGTTAACAATAAACTTGGGCTAACTTCAGATGTGGGACACGGGTGGCGCTGTGGATTAAACCACAGAGCCTAGGACTTGCTGATCAGAAGGTTGGCAGTTCGAATCCCCATGACGGGGTGAGCTCCCGTTGCTTGGTCCCTGCTCCTGCCCACCTAGCAGTTCAAAAGCACGTCAAAGTGCAAGTAGATAAATAGGTACCACTCTGGTGGGAAGGTAAACGGCGTTTCCGTGTGCTGCTCTGGTTCGCCAGAAGCGGCTTATTCATGCTGGCCACATGACCCGGAAGCTGTACGCCGGCTCCCTCGGCCAATAAAGCGAGATGAGTGCCGCAACCCCAGAGTCGGCCACGACTGGACCTAATGGTCAGGGGTCCCTTTACCTTTACCTAACTTCAGGTGTAACTACAGTTTAGCAATGTGTGAACAAGCCTTGCACTTCCTCTTTCCTCCCACCTTCATGAACTGTTGAGTTACTGCCTTTCTCAGCCACATCATAGTTTGCAGTTACACCTGAATCATCAAATTTATATTTGCCCTCCAAATAAAGATAGGAAGTAACAGTGTCAATGTGGTTTGTCATATTGGTTTTCGAGTGTATGTGCACAGTTTGTTGGCACACTATGGACTGCATGGAAGAGAAAGTAATTCGTTGGCCCACTTTGCATATAATACTAAGCAATTTATTTTTTAAAAAATATGTAATGGTTTGTTTTACAAACCATGAGTTATCAACAAGTTGTTCCGCGGACAATGAAACAAATCAAGATTTGTTGCTCCAAAATATGGTTTGTTTTCTAGCTGCTCTTGCTTCACATCTTTGTAGTTTGGAGAGCTCTTGGGTGGGGTTAATGTGTTATGTTCACATGGAATGCCAAGCCATAGTAAAAACAGATCAAGGTTCATAAGCAAACAAACCACAAACTATGGCTTCATATCACAGTTGGCTTGCAGCAAATAAATCCTATTTAAGCTGTTGGGCAGGGCTCACACATAATGCTAAACCATGGTTTAATAAACTATAGCTCAATATACTGTGATTTATTATTATTTGTAAATCAGAAAATGCAAGGGGGGAGGGGAAGGGTCCATGGTGTGATGTTATGTGTGAACCAGCCCTTACTGAACTCTATTTAACAGTTCCTGTTTTCCAGGAATCTGAGGACCATATTCAATAAATAAATGGTTCATTCTAAGTTTGGGCTCTGGTTCAGTTTCATTCCCACAACTCACACCAGCACAACTCCTTACTGACCTTGTTACCTGCCTTCAGCCATCTGGATAGGGTGGGAAACAAATGGCGGGGGGGGGGCTCACAATAAAAGTATATTTCTTTGGCAGATAAGACGGTAATAGTACACTGCATTGGAGTTTGCAGGCAAGCAGCAATAAACAAGAGGAAGTCTGGGATGATAAGCAAACATTTTGTTTGGTTTGCATTTCGGGGGGAAGTGGAGGCTTCGCTCCTCAGAAGACAGTCAACTTTGATCTTTAAATAACTTCCTCCTAATAACTGTAATTTAACCTGCCGGTGCCCAGCAGTTCTCCGGATTCCTCTAAGACTCTGGGTGGTTGCTTCGCAGAAGGCAGCAGAGAGTTTCTATGTAATTAAAATTACAGCTGCAGAGAACTATTCGTTGAGTTTTCAAATCTTGGTGCCAAAAACAACATCTCTACTTGTGAGGGCAGACTCCTGAGATGCCTGAGACTCTAAATTAAAACTCACAATGCACAGTGATAATAAAACCAGTGTTCCAAGATTGGCACAGGAATTAAGAAGGGTGACATCTGCTTTCCCCCTGAACCAGAGCTTTCAAATTCACCTTAATTCACCATGCTCTTCCATTCATTGCAGTGCCATCTAAACAAATACTTTTCCTTCAATAATTCTACAGGTGCCTAGTATAAGAGGGCAAGGATTTTATTGGATCCAGAGTTTCAGGGCTCCTTCTTGCCTCCTACCTGTGCAAAACTTAAAATTACCATCACCTAGAATGGAACATTTTTGCCCTCAAGGAATTTCTATACGCTTCTGTACAGATCACCCAACAAATTCCCAATTGCTCACAAAAGATAGTGTCCATAGCATATTAGTTTCTTCTTTATAGAAGATTTGCTATGTTCTCATTGCAGATCTACCGTATTTTTCGTCCTATAGGGCGCACCGGCCCATAGGACGCACCTCCCTTTTTTTGGGGGGGGGAATGAATAAAAAAAATTATTTCTCCCCCCAGCCGCGGCTGCCGCCCCAAGCCTTGCACACACCTGCCCGAAGCACAGGGCACCCTCCAGAGGGCTCCGAGTGCTTCAGGCTGCAGGTTGCCGCCCCAAGCCTCGCGCAGCCTGCCGCCCAAAGCACGCGGAGCCCTCCGGAGAGCTTCCCGTGCTTCGGGCAAGTGTCTGCAAGCCTCGCATGCCCGGCGGGACCTCTGGCCGGGCGCACAAGGCTTGCGGACACTTGCCGGGGCTGCAGGCTGCTGCCCGCAAGCCTTGTGAGCCCGTGGGAACTCCCGCCGGGCTTGCAAGGCTTGCGGATAGCTTCCTGAGGCCTGGAGAGCGAGAGGGGTCAGTGCGCACCGACCCCTCTCGCTCTCCAGGCTTCAGCGAAAGCCCGCATTCGCCCCATAGGACACACACACATTTCCCCTTCATTTTTGGAGGGGAAATAGTGCGTCCTATGGGGCGAAAAATACAGTATTTTCTATTTTTCATGGCCAAGTTAGGATCAGTCAGCAGAAGTGGGGAAGGGGAGGGATGGACAACAACAACAAAAAAAGACTTTCCCCCACAACAGTCAACATACACAGGCAATGAAAGCAAATTTATAACATAAGAAGTCTCCTTTCTATGTGGAGGGATGCTACCAGAAACTATTTTCCAGCGTGGTTCAATGGCCACTTGTAGTAAGCTCTTTGGCTTCTAGGCCAGGGCATAGCTGTCAACTTTTTTTGCGAGGAATCCTATTCGGAATAAGGGAAATTCCCTTAAAAAAGGGAAACTTTGACAGCTATGGGCCAAGGACTACCCTACTCTCCTTCATAGGCTTTGGGCAGCTTTGTGCTAAAACTGGCACCAATGGCAGCTGCTGTGCTGGGGCTTCTGCACCTTTAATTAAATATTAAAAGGGTAGGAGCCCTGCACACTTTTACATCTGGCCATGCCGGCTGGGCCCAGTCCAGCTTGGAAGATCAATCTCACTCCATCCCCACCTTATACCATTCTTTGCTACCAGAGGCAACAGCATAATCCGTCTGCAAGCCCTTGCTTTACACAATCCTTGCTTCATGTCATTTTTATGTCCGACAACTCTGGGGTAAATGAACTAAGAATACTGCGGGGATGGGGAGTCATCGAAGGTGGGCTAAAAATAAAGGCAACCACCGTGCTGTGTAGCAAAATTAACGTTTGAGGCTGAAAGAAATCTCCACGTGGTGGTGAGAAAACAAAGGGTGTTTATCGCTAGCAATAAAGCTGAGCAAAGCCCAAAAAGCTGGGGCCTGCTAATATACATACTGTAGCTGTTATCTGTTAAAGGAATACATATGCATAAACGTCCTCCAATCTAAAGTAACAACACACTACTAATTATACCATGTATGGTCTTTCCTTCATTACCTATTCATTAGGCAAGGAAACAAAGGACTCGCTCTTGTCAAACGTAGACACTTGAAAATGTTGTTTACAACCTTGGGAGTAAAGCTTCTCCTAGCACAAGATAAGGCACAAGGCCTCTAGCCCCTGGGAAAAAATAAAATCCCTCTGTCATCCTCTAGAATAGATCCTGACATGACGCAATGGCCGAACCAGGCTGTGACGTTGGAGCGGAGCTGAAAAGCACATGTGGGGGAAAGAGCTAATTTCATTTGAGTACCAGTTGCCAAAATAGCATCTAATAAAAAGCCTTCAAACTGTGACAGTTCAATATAAACACCCACAAGGATGCCTTGGCAAGCTGCTTGACTCGTCACCAGCCTGCTCCTGCTTTTCCTGTGCGAGACCTCGACACAAAACTCGCCCACACAGGTATGCAGCTGCGTAGTGACAGCGGAGACCTGCAGGTGCCTGTGAGTACTGCCATTTCTGAGGGGAGAAAGAAAGGCAACTTATCCCTTGCTTGAAGTGTTCCATCGGCAGCTAAACCTGCTGCCATTATTTATAAAAAGAAGGGGGAATAAGAACCCTGTTGCCATACATTGACTCTTTTTAATGTATAGACATTTTATACTAGAAATAGGCAGCGAAGTCACCCTTTGGGCTTATTACACTGCCATTATCTTTCACAAACAGCGAAGTCACAAGGAAATCTACAATGCACCAAAGCCAGGGACAGATTATTGAAAGGTTGTAAGATGGAAGGCAGAACACAACATGCTAAGGAATGATTTCTTTTCTTTCTTTCTTTTGCAGTGCACAGATGGCCTCTCAAAATTCTCTACCCTATTTGTCCGCAGAGAAACTGATGGAGTGGGGCATTTCACTAAATTTCTCCACGGGGAGGGGAACCCCTCCAAATTTATTGGGGTACGGCTTCAAATTTGCCGTGGCAGTATCACAGACAGTCTCTCTCTCTCTCTCTCTCTCTCTCTCTCTCTCTCTCTCTCTCTCTCTCACACACACACACACACACACACACACACACACGACTGTTGCACTTGGGCACTCTGTGTTTGTGTAAAAGGCAGCTACTACAAAAATGGCAGGGAGAAAATTCTGTAAAGTGGCCCTTTAAACAAACTGAGGGTGGGGTCCATGGGCAAAAAAATAAATTCCCCAGAAAATGTCTACTGAATAATTTTGCTTCTACAGGGAGTAGCTAGCTCTGAGCCTCTTATACTGTGCCGGAATCTGCCATTCTACTAAGAAGTACAATTTGTGCTGGAGAATCTAAGGTTAAAACCTAGCAAAAACATATAACATTTATGGAAAAAGTTAGCTTACTCCAGGAAGTATTAGCTTGCTACCAAAGCACAAAACAACCCCAGTGTACAGCACCCTTTAAGCCTCCAAGCAGGTAGAGGAGCGTGCAGAAGCTCAGTAGGTTACACCTTCTTGGTAAACACTGGGAAGGTTTGCTTATTTTGAGTCAACCTGGTGACAGACAAAATCAGATTCCTATGGTGCAATAAACAACCTGATACAGGTCAGTGCAGAGTACAAGTATCCGAGTTTTATTTTCTATTCATTTGTGTGTGCCTGCCCTATTGTTATATTTTGTTGTGGCTTAATTTGTGACAGGCTTTGACTTTCTGGCATTCAAAAGGGGTTGGACTTCTTCCCATCACGGAAGAAAGTGTACCTCTTACAAAGAAGCTGCGATTGCTTCTATTATCTAATATATACACACCTTAATATTTACTTAGTTACACTTACTCTTAAGTGGGGGGGGGGTTACATGTTGATAAGAAGACTTTACTGGTTTTGGGAGGAACTCAAAGTGTTTCCCCTCAGGGCTTTTCTTTTATCCTGCAAGGCAGCTGTAGGTGACTTTGAATGAAGTAGAGGGGAAAGGGGAAGATTAACCATTGCCTTTCCGGTCACTTGTCCTCCCTAAATCTCCCCACCCCCAGCTGCATTCCCATCTGTGCTAGAAAAGATACTGGGTTCTCATATCTTTGGCCCTGCAAGCACAAAAGGAACTTAGGGCGACTCTGAGTAGACAAATGGCTACCAAGAAAAAGGGGACCCGTCCTTTGCAGGCAGGTGTCTGATGAAACCCAGAACTGCTTTAACAAACGATAGCAAATGACATGTTGAAATTCCATCCCCACAACACGAGGTATTTCTCAGTGACCATGAAATGTATGTAAATGAAAGTAAGGTGTTTTATGCAGTGATGTTAACGCAGGCAAGCCCTGTGAGATAGCTCAGTCAGTAGAGCACAAGACTTTTAATCTCAGGGCTGTGGGTTCAGTCCCCATGTTGGGCAAAAGACTGAAGGGGGTTGGATTTGATTATCCTTGTGATCCCCTCCAACTTTGCAATTCTATGATTGTAAGCCGGATCATTCCTTTCCCCTTCTCCTGCAGGCCAAATTTGTCAGATGGATGGGGCCAGCCACCTGTCAATCATCTGATGTCATTTGACAACTCAGAAGGGGCTCCGCTGAACCCCTTTGAAGGCTGGCTGTCAGTGCAAATCAGCTGATAACTGCTTAGAGCCCTATGAATACAAACCACTTGCAAACTGACTTCAGAGTGAGTTTTAACAGATTTTACCAGTTTTGATTGGATCAGCGTACTAAATTTGTGATATGTACTGAGGGGAAAACAAGAATTACAATATGTCTTGCAGTCTATATATGGTAGCACTTACTTCGGATGTGTTCAGACAATTTAGGCTTGATTTATATAGGACCATAGTGGGATTTTGTGCCTCTTAAGCCTACAGAAATGATAAGGGCTGTGGAATTATACAGAGGAATTATATCAAAGGAAAACACCATCCCAGTTAGTTAGTAATGTGTGATTGAGGGAAGCTTGCTTTCAAATGGGAACCAAACTGAGTTTCTCCTAGTGAATTCAAGAATACCTACGAAGTTGCTGTTTGTAAATCCCCTTGAGATAAATGCTAATGAGTCAGGTGCCAAACAGAAAGAATGGGAAACTTCCTGTCTTAAGGGAATAACACTGTGAGCAGCCAAAAAACACCCCAGACCTCAGCAAAAGAAGGATATGACCCCCATCAGTATGAACACCAAACTCAGTTGAAACTGAAGAAGTTCAGTTGTATAAGGCTGCAATTTTGCAAAATGTTGAAAGAACTCTTGGGGGGGGGGGTAGAAATACTTATTGCCAAGATCTGGGGTTTGCATGCCAACCAAATCTGATGCTCATAATTTATCATTCTGTTTTCTCTTTCACAGAATAAGAAAGGGAAAAACCGCTATATGTCATTCGTGTCTTAAGACATAGTGGGCTTGCTTTTAAAAAGAACTATCATGTTTTTACATGTTTCCTTCACTGGACAATAGAAGTACTTTGCCAGCCTGTCTGTTGTACGATTTCAGAGAGACTCTAAACAAACAAACAAACAAACAAACAAACAAACAAACAAACAAAGCCTTTGTAGCTAGCACCATGCAACAGCACAACATGCCAAGTATCCAAAGGTTATCTCTCTCCACAGTTGTCCCTGCAGCATCTCTTAATAGCTGTGCCGACAGAGTGCAGAATATCATTAACAATCTGACAGAGCAGAAGGGGCCGGGCCTATTTGCCATGTAAACAGGCAAGCGGCAGACAATAATTTTGGATGCAAACTAATATCTCAGCAAATCAGTGCAGGCGTCATGGAGTGCCGGTTACTAACACATTAATAAAGATGGTTATGTAGACACTGGTAACCAACACTTGCTTTTCCACTATGCACCGCAGAGCTAAGAGATCAGACAAATCAACAGCTGATACAACAGTCAGTGGCAAATATGCAGTTTCAATAGTAAAAAGACACAAGCTTACTACACGTTCCAGTGTCTTTTGCAGCTGATCAATGTCTTGCTTTGATCATACTTTTACCCAACCTTCCTCCCAAACAAGAACGCAAAGAGTAAAAACAATACAAAGATTTTTACAAAGCAAAACCTTCAAATATCTTCCCAGCTAATTAATTCCAAGGATGCAAGAGACTTCAGATACCTGGGTAAGCAGGCCTGCTTTGAAATCCTGCCTAAATACAGGCAACAACCGATTTATGCACATCCACATGATAATCATGCACGGACGCATGGCGCTGAATCTGGAAGTGACCCTAAAATGTCACTAAAAGGCAGGAACAGGGGTGGAGATGAACCACTGCTGGAAAGTCAGCACCAGTTAGGCAGCCTGCTGTGGCCACCCCTGCTGTTTATATGGCCTTTGGTGGTTGATATTGCAGGAGGTGATGTTTTCGCTCCCACAGTGTTTAGGGCCTTGTACTTGGAATTGGGCCTGTTAAGTTCACTGGCAGCCAGTATAGTGTTTTCAGGACCAGTGACATATGGTCCAATTGGTCTGCCACATTAGCTGCAGCTTCCAGGCTGTCTTCGAGCGCAGCCCCACATAGAGCATACGTGTGGAGCCCAAATGCAAGGTCACTAGAGCATGGCCTACTGCAGTCTGGCTATTCTGGCTCAGAAACAGCTATGGCTGTCAAACGAAAAACAAATCAACTCTGGCTACTGAGGCCACTTGGGATTCCGGTGACAGATCTGAATCAAGGTGCACTCCCAGACCATGAGTGTGTCTTCACGGGGAGTGCAACTCCTAATTCCAGGACTTGAGAACCACCCACCCACAGCACTTGGATTTTATCAGGATTCAGCTTCAGTTTACTGGCCCCCATCCAGCCCATCATTGTTTCTAGGCACTGATCCAAATTTTTCACAGCCTCTTCTGGTATAAATGGACGGAGAGATAAAGCTGCATATTATCAGCATGCTGAAGACACCATGCTCCAAATCCCTGGATGACAACTCCCAATGGTTTCATATGGATGTTGAAAGGCATAAGAGACAGAATAGACCCCTTGAGGACCCCATGGCCTAAATGCCCTGCAGGCAAGAACAGAACCATTGTAATACAATGGCTCCAACTCCCACCCTCCTGAGTTGTTCCAGAAACCTTGATCAATGGTGTCAAAAACCACTAAGAGATTAAAGAGATAAAGGAGAATCAACAGGATCACACTCTGTCCCTCTCGCATAGATTGGTCAAGGTGACAGAGTCTTGTGCATTCATTTGTCCACAGCTGGGGAAGACAAGAAGTGACTGGCAAGCTGGCTTTGGGGGAAGCTGGTCTGCCACGACTGATTTGTTTTTTTCCATTGAGGAGTTCCAGGATTTCCCAGAAGAGAGTTTGAAAACCCTGTTATGGGAGGATATTTTTCCATGATAGAAAACAAGAGATCTGTGCAGGCCCATCATACCCATAGAGGCTGGTGGCACGGGGTGCCAGGGCGCCAAGTTCTGGAGGGCGCCAGGTGAGTGTCCTGGGAACACCGAACGAGCGCACTGAGTGAGAAAGGGGGTGTGTGCTGCTCCTGCTGAGTGTCGGCTCGGTGTTTTCCCTTTAGCCTGCAGGTGCCAAATTCTGTGGGGCGCCAGAAGGCTAAAAGGGAAAAAAAACGAGCCGACGCTCGGCGCAGGCCCGCTCACTTGGTGTGCTGTCTGCCGTGGCCAGCTGCTGCCTGCCTCCTCCAGCCCTAAAAAAGGTCAACAACTCTGGGCTGGGAAAGGGGGGGCACCGGAGGGATCTTTGCACCATGGCGCTGGATATGCTTAAGACGACCCTGGCTCTGTGATCTCTCTTCCTCTAAGCTGACACCCACACCATACATTTAAAGCACTCCTGTGCCACTTGAACAGTCATAGGTAAAGGTAAAGGGACCCCTGACCATTAGGTCCGGTCGTGGCCGACTCTGGGGTTGCAGCGCTCATCTCACTTTGCTGGCCGAGGGAACCGGTGTACAGCTTCCGGGTCATGTGGCCAGCATGACTAAGCCGCTTCTGGCAAACCAGAGGAGCGCACAGAAATGCCGTTTACCTTCCCGTCAGAGTGGTACCTATTTATCTACTTGCACTTTGATGTGCTTTCGAACTGCTAGGTGGGCAGGAGCAGGGACCGAGCAACGGGAGCTCACCCTGTCGCGGGGATTCAAACCGCCGACCTTCTGATCGGCGAGTCCAAGGCTCTGTGGTTTAACCCACAGCGCCACCCGCATCCCTTTAGCAGTCATAGCTTCTCCCAAAGAATCCTGGGAACTGTAGTTTGTTAAAAGCATAGGTACAATTCCCAGCACCCTTAACAAACCACCTTCCCCAGGATTCTCTGGGAGAAGCTATGACTGTTAAAGCAGAATAAGGGGGGGGGGGTTAATGTATGGTGCAGATGTAACCTAACTTGCCAGATAGACTTATTTTGAAGCTACTGCCCTTGAGGCATTATTGTCTCGTAAAGTGTAAAAAGTGCTGAAACTTTGCGGATGCAAATTAGCCAGTGGCAAGCCTTTCCTGCCCCAAGGTCTTAAAACTGCACGTGAAAGTCATGTTCGCTCGTGTGATGTGATGTCATTTTCGTAGTGTAACAATGTACTAGCTTGGAAGGCTAAAGCTTGGGAAGACAACATGTGACCGAAATCTAGTTCAGATGTTCACTAATTGCAAAGTATGGATCACTGGAGGAAGCACCAGACAATGCAAACCAAAATAAGAGTGTTCTTTTTCGGCTCTTAATTAAAACAGTTGTATGAAAATAAATACTGTCCTTGTGTGGTGGTGCAGTTTCCTCTGCCTTGCCACTAAGCCATATGTAACAATTCACTTTTGAAGCAGGATGTCTGCAGACAATGGAACTGCTCAAAATCGGTTCTGTCCTCTCACAGAACCAGGCCACCAAGCGAAGAATGAGGTGGCTAAAGAGCACGACTCTTTATTTACACGTGATCAAAACCAAATGCTGTTAGCCCATGACTTGTTACTTTACAATAACCACAGCCGCTTGCCTCATTGAAAGAAGTTAGCAACAAAGACAGCAATAAATAATCAGTTTAGCACTGAAGCTTTTATCTTTTGTGAAGTCCTTTGTATGTTGATCAACAAATTGATCCATAAGCAATGACTGAACGCTTGTTGCTCTGCAGGGAGTTCACAAATCAAACGCAAATGCATGGGAACATGATTATGTCACCATCAGAAGGTAGGCATTGTGAGATGGCAGCAACATGCAACCCATTAATGTTGTGATGCATGATTTTTAACTGATACAGTCCTACCTCGGGTTACAGACACTTTGGGTTGCGCGATTTCAGGATGCGCACAGGGCCGAACCTGGAAGCACCAGAATGGGTTACTTCTGGGTTTTGGCGCTTGCGCATGCGCAGAAGCGCTAAATCACAATTTGCACATGCGCAGAAGCACCAAATCACGACCCGCACTTGTGCAGACGTGGCGCTGCGGGTTGTGAACATGATTCCCGCACGGATCACGTTCGCAACCTGAGCGTCCACTGTATTTTCTTTCCAGTAAGATCTGGTCTCTCTCAGGCTTAAGAACAGATATGGTGGTTGTGTTATCATTGATATGATGCGGCAGATCAAACTGACCAGTCAGCATTCATTGAGAAATGCTTTTTCCCTATTCATGTCAAGCGAGCTCTCAGTCTCAGAAGAAACTTGTAAGCTACTCGTGAGCAGGAATAAAAGAAAAGATTAGCCAAACAGCTATTTCATTTTTAATATTTATCAACTCACAGCTAGCATGTTGGATCAGAATAAGAGTTCAGTAGGTCAGTATCTTCACTGAGAAAATAATGTGCCAAAGCTGTTTCTCAAAAGTTTTCTTCTGAAAAAGAGGCTTCCTTTTACCTGCCTCATTCCTCAGGGAGCTTTAGAATTTCTTAATAATTTCAGTGAGTGTGGTGTTTCCTGATCTTAAGTCTCAGGGGAGGAATGTCTCCCCCTGGGCTTTAATTGAAGGGTGGGACACTGGGGAGGCTGACCAATGACAGCCTGGCCGCACTCACTGATTTTGTTGTTTTAAGAAGGTGCTCCCTTTTACCTAAAAAATAAAAGAAAAAATCCACACTGGTTTCTTTATAAGTAAAAAGATTACTCTTTCCACAAATGAACTTCGGCTAGGAGCAGAATAGGCAGCCTCCCTGGGTTACCCTGCTTAGAAAGAGTCCAGCAATGACATCCTGGGGTTTTCAGGGCAGGTGCTTGGGAAGACTGAAGAAGGCAGATCACGGGAGAGATGACTTGTAGAATGAAAGAAAGGACACCCACAAGAACCTTAGCTCATCTCAGAAGTAAGTGCGACAAAAATCTTGCATCTCACCCATGAGAATTTTTACTTAATTTTTCTTTCCCCTTTGAAAATTTTGGAATGCAATTTCTTTTCTCATTAATGGATGCAGAATATTCATGAAAAGATGCAGAAGGCATTTTCCAGCAGAACGCTAGTCTGAGACTTTGGCCAGCCAAATGGCTCAAGGAAATTCAAAAAGCAAGACAAGCCAGCAATATGTGGAGCCGACAATTTCTTCCCAAGATCTGGTGGTCAGCATGTTATATTCTCTGTGACTACAGAATTGCATTTTGGATATCATACGGAGCTAGAAATCACCACTGAAAATTGTCTCGGTTTATTTATTTTAAAAGCCAAAGGATGAATTTAACATTGCACTATTATGGAACAAAGGAACCAACTCCCATCTCCCCCCCCCCCTTGGTGTGCCATTCTGGGATTCTCCTGACACCCCTGGGCAAGCTTTGTGGGGCCTGAGCAAAGGAGCGGGGAAAGCCTTGTTGTGCTCCTGCTGGTGCAACTGGCCCCAAGTATGAAAGTGGCATTATACAAGATGTATAATATTTCAGTTTTACAGAGTGAAAGATCAGTCTAACAGTTAATGAATTGCCCTCTGGCCCTCAATTGATTTATGACCGGGTAGGGATTTTAATCCAGGTCTCCCAGATAAAAGTCAAATACTATACCCACTGGAGCACTCAGCAGGATATATTTCCTAAAGTGTCCATCCTTGACACTTTAAACTCAACTCTACTAACATTTTCTGCTTTGTAGATTAATAATGGTTTCTGTATCACTCTTTGCACAAGCCACATGGCAGTTTAGAACAAAATTAAGTAAGATAAAAATAATCAGTAAGGTCCATAAAATGACACAGCCTCTAAAAATAACAGCACAACTACTGGCTTCAGTAGCAGCAACAAGATGGCAGACTGAAGCCAAAGTTATTAAAACAACAAATCACTTACCCTGTAGTAATCTGTGCTATACACGTCTCTTGACATTCCAAAATCTCCTATCTTCACCAGTAAGTTTTCACCAACCAGGCAATTCCGAGTGGCAAGGTCACGATGCACAAAATGCTGTGATGCCAAGTAAACCATGCCAGCTGCAATCTGCTGGGCAATATGTAACATCTGTGACTGGGTTAGCTCAGTTAGATGACTCCCTTCAGCCATCAGAGCTGCATCAGGTCCATGTGCCCTGTATGGAACACAGGAGAGTGTAAGCAGATCCATTTATTCATTTCCTTTAGGTTTAAAACATGCACATACACAATGGAAGAACCATATGGGAGGTGACGATCCATGAGCCCCAATCTCTTTAATGACCATCTGTTTTGAAGAGCAGGCAAAGTGCTTATTGAGTTTATATCTCCTATAACAACATTCCTTTTCCAGGTTAAGAATCTCAGTTGTATGATGCATGAAAACATCAAGGCCTGGATTAACAGATCTCGGGATCATCCACAGTTACATGTCTAGGCACAGGTCTTGGCTTTCCAGGTTCCTGTCCAAGCCCCGCTGGGACTTTCCCTGCAAAAACCCACTCTTTACCGCTAAACTGGAGCAAACAGCAATCTGTGAAAAGCCTGAATTGCTGTTTGCTCCGATTCAGCAGTAAAGAGCAGGTTTTCCTGGGGAAAGAGGCAGGGCAAGAAAACACCAAAGCACTTGGACATGGCTGGGAAAGTGTGAACACATGCCTAGAAAGTGAGGGGCAAAGGGTGAGTGTGGATGAGCCCTTGTCTCTACAAATGAAAAGGTACTTGCTGGTCTCTGCCAAGACTTAGAAGAACACATAGAAACCCTACATATTCTGCCTTGGGCTCCATGGAGGAAAGCCAAATGTAATATGAAACTATTTTACTCAATGCTCAGTAGTACCCTCCGAAGCTCTATAGCAGGTGATGCCATTTAAGCTCTGGAAATGGACTCTTAATAACCAAATAAAAATAAAGAAGAAGGGTGTTGCTCAAGTTATTAACAGACAAAACATTAATATACGTGAACTGTCTTGTTTTGCTCATTACACATCCCTCTGCCAGCTATAGCACAGCGGGCATAGATTACAGCATACATTCCAATACAAAGAAAACAAATTGGTGGGGTGCATTGTTTCATTAGTCCCAGAGAGAGACTTTGAAACACAAGCATCCTTTCTGGTAAAATAGTCTGCTGCTCATAATCAGGGCATAATCCTCACTACAAACTGTGGAACAATCTCTGTGAGAACATCAGTAGCAGAATGGTTTTACACCAGTGACAACGCAAATGGCGCTAGGCGAGTGTTCCTGCTGGCTCTGAGCTATCGTCTTGCAGAATAGTTATTGCACTGGTGACTGGGAGGGATGGGCTGCATAACTTTGCTCCTCTTCTGTCCCACTGATTCATAAGACCCAAGACAAAAGTTACAAAGAAAGATTGGGATGGAATGTGTCAGGAACTCATCCTACACTCGAGTAGGACCCTGGCAGAGACACATGCCCGACTGGCATGTTCTCTCCCTCCTGGTCGATTGTTCAGGAGCTTCAAAAGCTTTCTTCAGCCCGAACATCACAGCGACTGATGCCAACAGACACCGGAACACTTAGCGATCCACAGAGTCTTTGCAGCTTGCATAACAGACCTCAGCAACTCAGCATTTTGGCTAATCTACTTTATTTACCTATAAACATACACGGAGCACCGCAACATGGCTCCCTCTCTCTCTAGCATCAGACAGCAAAGAGAAAAAAGAACAAAGGACAATAGTCCCACTTCACGAAACACAGTAACACAAACATCCTGTCTCCATCACTTCCCACTCTGTGGAGTCAAAACATACACCGTCATGTGATAGACGAAAAAATCCCATGACGGCAATCATGGAGCAGGAATTCTAACAGAATGTACCCATCCTAGTCCCTTCTCACTTTGGACTTGTGCAATCTGACATGAAGGCAAATGTCAGCCTTCAGCCCTTAGAACACAGAATACATACGTGAGGATATATATCTGAAGGGAGAGTTTAACAATATGTCATAAATGCTCAAAACAGAGAGCAAAAAATACAGATGTAGTGACTGGAATGAAGTCTTCCAATTATGCGAAGTTGCATACATCCACGTCTGTTTTTTGTGTCTGTAGAACGACATGGGTTTTTAAACAAACACATGAATAAACAAATAAGGAACTGGAGTAGAAGAGGATGAAAAAGAGTGGAAAATAAAAAGAAGGATGATAAAGGCCAAAGCAGAAACCCAAATGGTGGGACACGATGACTTGTACTGTCAAAATCCCGCCTTTTTTTTTACTGTATCATTTTGTTTGCTGAGCTGTAGAGCAGATTGCTTTATTCATGTTTAAAAGCTTTCTTCCACAATCATTGGAGACATTTTGAAAATAAAATAAAAGCTGAGTTTGAAAATGAGCAAGGAGATTTTGAGGGAAGCAACAGCAAAATCCTTGTTGCAGGTGGTAGAAGCACAAGGCTGGCTTGCCATGGGCTTGATGAGACCAGCGCATGCTTTCAAGTGGCCCTCACATGAGAATATGAAGGTTGTGTCACTGGGCACTCAGATCCTAAAGAGATGAACAGCTGCACTGTTTTTCACAGACTGGAATGTTGCAAATTAACCACAGCAGCATTTCATGTGAGAAAACTCACACAGGCCTTACGATTGCACCGCAGATCTGATATAGGTCCCTTTTTAATTCCTAACTCCCATATTAAGTGCATACAGTTGTATGTGCATGGTGGCTGAAATGTAGGGCTGCCACCCATCCCTAGAAAAACGTGATTGTTCTTTTTTTAAGTGTCCCCTGTCCTTTGTTGTTTAGTCGTTTAGTCGTGTCCGCCTCTTCATGACCCCATGGACCAGAGCACGCCAGGCACTCCTGTCTTCCACTGCCTCCCACAGTTTGGTCAGATTCATGTTAGTAGCTTCGAGAACACTGTCCAACCATCTCGTCCTCTGTCGTCCCCTTCTCCTTGTGCCCTCCATCTTTCCCAACATCAGGGTCTTTTCCAGGGAGTCTTCTCTTCTCATGAGGTGGCCAAAGTAAAGGAGCCTCAGCTTCAGGACCTGTCCTTCCAGTGAGCACCCAGGGCTGATTTCTTTAAACAGGACACCTTTTTTCATGTATTCAACTCCTCCTCCTCCTCCTCAAAACTGTGTGGGCAGCTTTTAATATTGGCAGAAAAACAAACTGTGAAGCAGCACTCCTTCTGCAGTCACGGCACATATCGTACATAGTTAGTCTTTGTTAATAATATTTGACTATCATCCATTAGAATTATTTCCATCTAAATTTGATTTTTAAAAATAAAAATAAAAATGACTGGCTCTTCTTTTTCATTTTTGTCCAATTTATATCTGTAACAGACACACAGCTGTGTGTGGCTGCCACATTTCATTTTGTTGTTTAGGCTTCCTCAGCCTAAATGGTACCCACAGGAAGGCTTCCTGACCTTCAGATCCTGGCCTGCAATTTGGCCCTGTACTGCAGGAAACCAGCACTGTGAAGGACGTAGAGAGTTTACTTTTTCCTGGTGGCCATGGGGGGCGCTGCAGGGTAAGAAATAAATGTTCCTTTGCCTCATGATCAGCAAGCAGCCTTTATTAAGCTGCGTCAAATGGCAGAAGAAAGCCAGACTTAAGCGCAAGTTCAAGAGCAATTCAGCATTCTAAACTTGAGAAATAACTAACAACTGAAGGCAGAGAGAAAAGAGTGCAAAAGAAAGACCATGTGTTGCTGTGGTATAATCCCAAATCAAAACTCAAGAGAGAAATGTAAATGAATAAGTGCTTCAAATGCTATTAAACGGGTGCCATTATTATGAATTTTTAATGTTTGCATTCAATTGTGGGAAGCTGCCTTGCGCGGCTCATCCAGGCCACATCAGCTGGCACTATCGGTCTATTAATAGCATGGATCTCTCTTCCCACCCTCTCCGACAGCACTGCACATTTGTTTGGGAGTAAAGCCTACAGTGGGATTTACTTCCAAGTAAACATGTGTCAGGCCAGGCTGCCAGCAAGGTATTCTCCCTGTGGAAATGGCACATGCCTTTTTGGGATGAAATGGCTGCGCTGTTAAACAGAGGCTGCCTGTATCCCAGTGACCGCAATTTAGGCAGCCTTCCTCTCTCCAATGCAAAGCAGTATGGGAATGCTAATGGTATCTCACATCAAGAACTCTGTTAGCTAAAGAAGGATCTGCTGTGAAACACATCATTCCTTCAAGGCACATTCATAGCACCTTCTTGCCCTCTAAGCAGTCTGGGCACTGCAGTTTGTTGAGGGCTGCTGGGAATTGTAGCTCTCTAAGTGGTAAACTACAGGGATCCCAAATGCTTTGAGGGAAACTATGTGCTTCAAATATGCTTTAAAGGTATAAGCATCCATTAGATGCCAGTTGTGTATACACAATGGACTTATGAAGGGGAAGAAACAGGATCACAGCAGCAAGTTCTGCTACTCAACCTATGTACATTCACTAAACTATGCAGTCCCTTCGTGTGGTACAAACAGTACACGCACAGACTTAGATGTCATCTGGGAATCTGATTTGTGTTGACGTAATCGCAGGTCACATGAACACAAGGCCTGCTCTAACTTTCTGGGGACGCTTGGATGGCAAGATATCAACAAGGCCTTATCTCTTCTCTTTCCTCCTTAAACATCGCTTCTTCCTCTATCATACTAATAAAGTGTCAAGCTAGGAGGATGGGTTAGATCCACTGGATGCCTTTAAGAAATGTTACTTGTGTGCAGAAACATGCACTAAAGTTTCAGCCTCCTAAATTTTTCTATGGTGGTTGACTGCATCTTGACGCTAATGCATTTATATATGTAAGTACAAGAACAAAAGGCAGACAACCACCTTCACAGATAACGAAGGTTGACAGGGAAGCTGAAATTAAATGGACAAAACTAAGGGCTCGTCCACATTGCCACTTGCCCCACAACTTGCCCCCAGGAAAACCTGCTGTTTATCGCTGAATCAGAGCAAATGTCAATCATGTTTTCTCCGGATTGACATTTTCTCTGTTTTAATGCTAAAGAGAGTGATTTATGGGGGAAGGTTGTGTGGCAAAGGCAAAACTGCTTGGACTCACACTTTCTAGGAACAAGTCAAGTGGAAGTGGGGACAATCCCTAATTTAGGCTGCAATTTTAACTCCACTTACCCAGGAAATAAGCCTGATGAAATTCAACAGGGCTTACTTCTGAGTAGGCATGGGTAAGACTGCACCATTAGAATATTAGCTAGTGAAAATGATTTCTCTGTTCAAAATGGTATCTTGAGGAATGTTTACTGTTGATGTGTGGTCTTTAGGTAATATGACTGCCAAAATACCCTTCCTAACAGAAGACCTAATTCCAAAATAAAGTTTGACATCCAAAAGGCATCTCCAGGAGCCCAATAACTGTGCCAGATTATGTGGTCCATGCAATACACTCATAGATGATCCCATAAGCTCAGGCTGGATAGTTTTGGAACACAGGATTGGAGGACAGAGCCAGATTTTGAGAATGTGCCCCGTTTTTAAATGTTTTCATATGGCTCAATTCCTATGATCTCTCACAGCACTTGACATCTACTTTCCTAAAGTCGACTGGATAGTTTCAGCACCAGTTTTTTTTTTATATACAGTGGTGCCTCGCAAGACGAAAAGAATCCGTTCCGCGAGTCTCTTCGTCTAGCGGTCTTTTCGTCTTGCGAAGCAAGCCCGTTGACAGCTTAGCGGATTAGCGCTATTAGCGGTTTAGTGGCTTTTAGCGGTTTTTATCGGCTTAGCGGATAAGCGGCTTTGCGGCTTAGAAAAAGGGGGGGAAGGGAAAAAAACCCGCAGGAACTCGCAAGACATTTTCGTCTTGCAAAGCAAGCCCATAGGAAATTCGTTTTGCGAAGCACCTCCAAAACGGAAAACCCTTTTGTCTAGCGGGTTTTCCGTCTTGCGAGGCATTCGTCTTGCGGGGCACCACTGTATAGGATTGGAAGCTAAGGGTTGTATGTGACTAAGTCTTACTCAGCGTAGACCCACTGAAATAGTAACTTAAGCCATGAATTTTGGTGGCACATAATAAACAAAACCGAAACCCATCAACATGCAAGTTATGAAATATCTGGGCTATATTCTCATTATTGGCCAACACTGTTGGATACCTGATGAACTCTAGTCTACAAAAACTTGTGTTGTAATGCATGTATTAGTCTTTAAGGTGCTATAATGTTGTTGTTGTTGTTTGCTGCAACAGACTAGCCCAACATTATTTCTCTAAAAACTATTTCCACTATTGTACATAATTAGCAGATGTTTCTTTATGAATTTACCTGAGGAACTTGTTAAGATCTCCATGCTTCATGTATTCAAAGACCATGATGAGAGGATCGCCTTCCACACATACGCCGTAAAACTTCACAATGTGTTCATGCTGTAAGTTAGTTAATAGTTCTGCCTCCCGGTGGAAGTCTTTGCGGGCATTATCGCTAGCATCTTTTAGCGCCTGTGAGGAAAGAGTCAAGCAAAGTTAAGAGAAATACATGACACACTTTTCAGAAACTTGGCAACTCCTTTTTTTGTTTTGGGAGGAATCATGCCGTCAAGAGTGTTGTGTGTCGCACTATTTCCTTCTGCAATTTCTTATGCCATAGGTCACCCGGGAGCCTAAGTCACCAGGTACTTACATGGTGGCAAGTTGTCTTTCAAGTTCTCTTCTTGGGTGATACATATTTTTTCCATTTTTACTTACTGTTACATTCAACAATATGGTGACCTTTCCTCCTCAGAAACATTGCACCCAAGTATCAAGCCTCTTGGCACAGTCTGTGTTGCCAAATGGAACTATTTTGTAAGGAACAGCTATGTCAAAGCTATGTACCAGATATAGCTGTATTCACACTGTAAAAAATCCCCAATGGTCTGAAAATCTCTCGCAGAACTGAAAATGAAATTACCAACTTGGAAGGAAAAAATGAAGAGTGTATGTGTGCGTGTGTGTAAGCGTGCATGTGTGTAAGCAAGAGAGAAAGAGGGAACATGCTATAAACCCTCAAATTCAAACACATTCAAATATGGGGTTTACTGCATGAGTTTTACAGATACTAGCACTTCTGTCCCAATTTTCAATGTTCCCTATCTGTGGCTTTTTGCTTGATATACCACCACGTCATGTTAAATTTCGTTTGCACTAGTGGGTGTGGTGTGACACAACAACAATTGTCACTGGATATGTCACTACTCCCCCTCCCTTTCCAGGCTTGGGTGGATTCCCTGCACTGTATGCCAAACTGCCATGCAGAATTTCATTATGTGAATAAAACCCTTCTGATATTATGGGTTTCCAGGGTTGCAAAAGGATTTTTTCTGGAAACAACAGAGAAATGAGCATAAAACTCTGACTAGATTTGGCTAGTCATCCAAGATGGGGATTTTACTTTGTGTGAAAGATCACATGAAAGGCAAAAAAAATCAGGCGAGGAAACACCAGGAAGATGGAATGAAGTGCTGTCTGAATGCAGCCTTAGTTGGGGAAGGTGGAATGGTGAACTCATGTTTTTCATCTCTGAGGAGTAGCAGCTGTTTTCCGTGATGGAGCTGTTGCCGTGGTAACTGTACACTGTCCGTCAAAACAGCCAAATGCACACTGTCTCCAAGCCCAGATAGATTGTTGATGCTTGAGAATTATTGCTGCTAGAACATCTTTGTGTCCCCAATCTAGTCCTTTCAGAACAAGCAGAAACTCCCTTAATCAAAATTCTGCTTGTCTCTCTCTCCCACCCCAACTGCAGTCCTTTTTGGTAATTCAGTTCAGGGAAAATGAATGCGCAGGGTGGGAGCATCTCAGCGGCAGGGCCTACCTCTCATCTATATGTGCTCATTAGAAAACCCAAAGAGGGCATCACTGACTACTATTCATGATGGCTCTGGTCAGAGGCACTAATACTTCTGAATACCAGTTGCTGGAAAGCACAGGAGGGGAGATGGTGTTTGGCTTAGGTCCTGCTTCCAGATGACCCACAAGTCTCTGGTTGGCCACTGTGAGAACAGGATGCTAGACTAGATGGGCCGCTGGCATGGTCCAGCAGGCTCTTCCTATGTTCTTATGTCCACACATGCATGTGAAGGATCTCTTCCGATGTTCTCATGAACGTTAGGGGTAGAACCATCAACAAGCACACACCCCTGCCATGCATGTTCTTTATCCGTGTGCTAAACTATAGAAAAGGCCCTAAGCAATCTACCATATTGCTCTCTGTGGTTTTAACAGCCTTCACTTTTCCATTAAGCTAAAGGTAAAGGTAAAGGGACCCCTGAACATTAGGTCCAGTTGTGACCGACTCTGGGGTTGTGGTGCTCATCTCACTTTATTGGCCGAGGGAGCCGGCGTACAGCTTCTGGGTCATGTGGCCAGCATGACTAAGCCGCTTCTGGCAAACCAGAGCAGCGCGCAGAAACGCCGTTTACCTTCCTGCCTATTTATCTACTTGCACTTTGACGTGCTTTCAAACTGCTAGGTGGGCAGGAGCTGGGACCGAGCAATGGGAGCTCATCCCGTCACAGGGCTTCGAACCACCAACCTTCTGATCTGCAAGTCCTAGGCTCGGTGGTTTAGACCACAGTGCTACCTGCGTCCCCTTCCATTAAGCTACAGTGGTACCTCGGGTTACATACGCTTCAGGTTACATACGCTTCAGGTTACAGACTCCACTAACCCAGAAATAGAACCTCAGGTTAAGAACTTTGCTTCAGGATGAGAACAGAAATCGTGCTCCGGCGGTGCGGCAGCAGCAGGAGGCCCCATTAGCTAAAGTGGTGCTTCAGGTTAAGAACGGACCTCCAGAACGAATTAAGTACTTAACCCGAGGTACCACTGTACTTTCTTTTAATTCCTCCTCTAGTGCTTTTTCTTTTCTTGAAGTCTTTTCTACACCACCCTAATGGAACAATCCAAAAAAAGTGTAACAGGAATATCCTGAAGCAAAGACAAAAGCCACACTTTTGCAATCAGAATTCTATTCTGTGGAGAACAACAAATTCTGTCTTATCTTGTCTGCTGCTTTCACAGTGTTATGAGTTTGTTCATGGCCTCTCCATCTGCTTGCTTTTAGAGGGCTTATAGCAGCACTGTGTGTTACTCAAATCTCAGCTAAATCTTTCTGCACAGAAGCTGGCTCCAGAATGGCCACACACAAATCAAACTCTGTCCAAACAAACTGAAAGTAAAAATAAACCTGAGTCAAGTTGTTTTTTGTTATAGGGCAAAGCAGAGCTTCCCACTGTATGTGTTTTCCTCTTTTTATATCAAATCATTTTTTTTATGAATACCCCTTCTTCTAAAGCTATTAATTCATACAAGATTAGAATATTTGCCATGCTCTCTTCCACACACCCTGAAAATGCTACCTTTTGAGATTTTGTCTTCTCACAGGAAACAGCGGCTGCCATTCCCTAACATGTATACACAATGCTGTTCTGGGTTGCCCAGCAACCAGCAAGGAGGCACATCAAAGATCCAATGAATGAATAGCAAATGTGACAATACTTGGACATTAAGTGAGATTATTTGGCCTTCTGGGGCAACTTGCTCAGATTCTCCTCTGTCTAAAATCTTTCTGAAATGGACATATTAGTCACAAAGTGTATATTCCACAAGGAGAAATGAAGGATGTGTGCATATAACATCCCCTAAAATTCCAGCACAATCCTATATGTATTTATACAGAAATAAATTTCACTATTTTCAGTGGGGCTCACTCCCAGGTGAATATACATATTGGTGTGTGGGTGTGTAAGAGAGACAGAGTAAATCTTTTTGCATTATTTGTGCTCTTATGTTTTATCTCTGCATCAAGGTGACAACAATATTGTCAACTACAAAGCTACTTTGAGTAAGAGCTAAGCATTAACTACAAAGTCAGAGTTCCAGATCTGTCAACTTGCAACTGTAGTCCTGCTCACACTTGCAAATTGCATTCACTCAATATGTGAAAAGTGATGGTGGAGAGTAAGACTGCATCTTCTGTGTGTTCATCAGTGTGGACCAAGTCCTATGTGGTATGTGTACAACTGGAAGCAAAGTAGATGCTTCCATGCAATTGAGAACCCTGCAAAAATGCTGGGCCAATGATCTCGCAGAGCCTTCGTGCATTGAGTTGTAACCACAATGGGCACACCTTCTGCATCTGAACACACAGAAGGGAGGGGCAGGCCAACAGATGTAATCCTTTACTGCTCCTGAAAAGTAAACAGGCTTATCACATAGTTTATCAAGATTCTATTGTCTTAAAGAGACAGGAAGTGATATCACATTGTTTACAATTCAGAAAAGAAGGAATAATAAGCATTCTTAAAAAACAATTGTGTGTCCCCCCCTTGGCTGACCAATTCATATATTTCAAAAAACACATAATGAAGACTTGAAGAAAAAGCATAATTCTTGGAATGCTAGTACTTTTCTCCAGGCACATAGTACAGTGGTACCTCGGGTTACATACACTTCAGGTTACAGACTCTGCTAACCCAGAAATATTACCTCGGGTTTAGAACTTTGCTTCAGGATGAGAACAGAAATCGTGCTTCGGTGGCACGGTGGCAGCAGGAGGCCCCATTAGCTAAAGTGGTGCTTCAGGTTAAGAACAGTTTCAGGTTAAGAACGGACCTCCGGAACGAATTAAGTACTTAACCCGAGGTGCCACTGTACTGGTTGACACACAAACTAAGTGCATAGGTGGCCTCACATGCACCAAGTAGATCTAATTAAATTATCCCCCATGCTTTAAGAAACCATTTAGGGATGAGAGCCACAGCAAGGAGCACTTTATCACTAATGTTCTGCCATGGAACACGTTTGCAGTACTGCACTAGGGCTCAACTCTCGAGCACGTGAAGCAAGAGAGAGTGCATCTTCAAACATCTGCAGAGTGCTTTCCCCCCCCCTGCTGAATAAACAAAACTGGAATGTGAGATCGAGATTATGACAAGGTTGTCCTTCAAAAGGGTATGGCTTTCAGGTAGGCCACAACCTACTTCTACGCATTTTCACAGGAATCTCCCGACTTCCTATTAACATTTGCAAGATGTTAATAGCAGCCTACTTTGAACAATGCAGGGCAGGTAGAACCCTGTGACTCTATGGATGTTGATAAACTACAACTCCCATTATCCTTGACCGTTGGCCATGCTGGCTTGGGCCAATGAGAGCTGGAGTCCAATAACATCTGGAGGGCCACAGGTTCCTCACCCATGTTTCACAGGAACCATTTATAGCTGGCGACAATTCAATGGCAACAAACATCAACCGTTACATCCACAACAAAGATGGTCCATTTTACCTTCACTGCAACCAAGATCTTTTCCTGCTCATGACACAGATTATAACATTCGGCCAAGAAGACTTTCCCAAAGGCTCCTTCTCCCAGTTCCCTTTTGAGAACAATATTGTGTCGCTTGATGTGCTGGACAACTGCAAAATGAAGGTAAAGCAAGGATTAGAAATGAATTTCCTGGCCAAGGACAGAGGCATTTTTGGAAGTGGGCCCAGGTAAAATCCCAGCATGTAGAGCAACAGGGCTTGCTTGCTCTGTTGACTTGGCAAGTCCTGCCCCAAAGCAGGACTCCTCTCTTTTTACCTGGCCATGTTAAGTCAAAGCAGCTAATGCAGAGGTCAGGACCATTCAGGCCCACATGGCCATTTCTAGCAAACTCCGCCCACCCACCAATCATGTGACCTGACAATCGTTTCAATCTGCCCCAACACCTTCCTCAGCTTTCTTCTTGTTAAATTGTGGGCGAACACATCAGACGACACAGCGATTCTTCCAAAGCAGCTCTTTATTTGTAAGCTGAACAGAACTGAACTGAGGAGCTCAGTCAGCCTGCTTATATAGAGCTCCAGAACAATGTAACTGTTGCCATTTTCTAAAACTATCCAATCACTGAACGTCACTTTCGATCCTTCATTTGCATAACTATCTACAGTATCCCCCTGCTGGCCCAGGATGAGAACTTCAGTACATAACACCTCTGGTTAGACGTAACCATTTACTTATATTATGTATGAAGTATACATTTTGCCTGCCCCCAAACAAAGGGGGAATTGAACATAAAATACATAAAATGGAATTTAAATATATCAGAGCTGGTTAGCCTTCCAGGGGCCACATTCTGATGTGGGGAGGCAAAGCCAACAGAGGGTGGGGCACAAGAATGAAATACTTTGATACTGCTGTTAAAATGATGTACAGGTTAGGTTGAAAAGGCTTAGAGAGGGGAAAAGTGTGTTTCTTTTTGACAAGATCAAGGTCGTCCGTCATCCTGGGATGTCTTTGATCACCACAGCAGAGTGAGCTCTGAAAAAAACAATTCTGAATGCTGCTGCTTCAAGAAACAAATTAAGAGGAGGAAAACACTGAAAGACAGGCTGTGTTTATTTCCTGTCACTTCCATTTTTTAACATTTCTTTAACAGCTGCTCCCCTTTATTGCACAGCAAAGAAAATTTCTGAGGGGGGGGAGGGGGAAAATTCATATAACCTCGGAAGATAAAGTAGGTCTTCCTTTAATTAAATCCAGCCTACTCTGTGGCTCTCCTCGCTTGTTCCTCTTAAATTAAGCTGCCACTTACTCTGTCTGTTTCATTCAACAACTAGGATAAATAAAATGTTTCATTCTAGCAAATATGATTTACACTCTTGCTCTGAGGTTAAACAGAGAAATAAGACAATTGGCAGCAATATGGCCATCAGAGCCTGGGCAATTGTCTGCTACAGGATAAAACTGTCTTCCTGTATTAAAACTTGGACCCTTCACCATTTTCTTTGATGCCTGTTCTTCTTTCTTTCCCTGCTTACAAAAATATTTACAGGGCATGTCTACTCAAATGTAAGCCTCATTGAATTCTATGAGACTTATTGCCATGTAAGTATGTACAGGATTACAGTCTTAGTACTTAAAATACCAGACCATACACACATATGAATGTCACAAACTATACTAAACAACTATTCCTGTTTTTGAGATGTTACTTGAGATGATACGAAAAGGATAAAGTTATGACAATGCTGCTGTTGCTGGTTTATTTTTGTCTGCTTCCAATAATAATAATAATAATAATAATAATAATAATAATAATAATTTTATTATTTTTACCCCGCCCATCTGGCTGGGTTTCCCCAGCCACTCTGGGCAGCTTCCACAAAGACCAAAAATTCACTAAGATGTCACACATTAAAACTTCCCTGAACAGGGCTGCCTTAAGATGTCTTCTGAATGTCAGGTAGTCGTTTATCTCTTTGACATCTGATGGGAGGGCATTCCACAGGGTGGGGTGCCACTACCAAGAAGGCCCTCTGCCTGGTTCCCTGTAGCTTTGCTTCTCGCAATGAGAGAAGGCCCTCGGTGCTGGATCTCAGCATCTGGGCAGAACGATGGGGGTGGAGACGCTCCTTCAGGTATACTGGGCCTATGAGGCCGTTTAGGGCTTTAAAGGTTAACACCAACACTTTGAATTGTGCTCGGAAACGTACTGGGAGCCAATGTAGGTCTTTCAAGACCGGTGTTATGTGGTCTCTGCGGCCGCTCCCAGTCACCAGTCTAGCTGCCGCATTCTGGATTAGTTGTAGTTTCCGGGTCACCTTCAAAGGTAGCGCCACGTAGAGTGCATTGCAGCATTGCAGACCCTATATCAGATGCCCCTGTATAGCAAGAGTGAAAGCTTCTGTTTTAGCAGGAGTTTCACTGCAAACCACTCCTGGAGCAAGGCTCTTTGAAAGGTCCCGCCCACCTGTCACATTTGACGCATGAGATACAGTGGTGTCCCACAAGATGAACGCCTCGCAAGACGGAAAACCCGCTAGACGAAAGGGTTTTCCGTTTTGGAGGCAGTTCACAAAACGAATTTCCCTATGGGCTTGCTTCGCAAGACGAAATGTCTTGCGAGTTCCTGCAGGTTTTCCCCCTTTCCCCCCCTTTTCCTAAGCCGCTAAGCCGCTTATCAGCTGATCCGCTAAAAGCCGCAAATAGCTAATCCGCTAAGCTGTTAATGGGCTTGCTTCGCAAGACGAAAAAACCGCTATACAAAGAGTCTCACGGAACGGATTAATTTCGTCTTGCGAGGCACCACTGTATAGGACAGGTACAGAGGGGAATAAAGGTTCTCTACCCCTGCTTTATAGTGTAAATCAAACGCTGGCCCAGACAAAATAAGCAGCGGTTGCAGGCGCCACTGATCAACCCCATCCTCTTGTCAAAATGGCCAGTGGAGGATGCAACAGGTAAAGGATGCAGCCTGCCAGTTTCCCCACCGTTGCTTTTCACGTTGAAGTGATGGCTCCAAAATGCCAACAGATATGACTCATAATAAGAGGGCCCTGAAAATGTAGAACTAGGCTAACAGACTTGCTGAGCTCAGAACCTGCCTCTACGAACACAGGATTATAGAACTGTCATGAAGAAAGACATCCTAAGTGTCATCTAGTCCAAAGCCCTGCAATGCAGGAATCACAGCTAAATCCCTGCCAGATGGCGATCCAAACTCTGTTTAAAAACTTCCAGTGAAGAAGAGTCCACAACCTTCAGAAGTAGTATGTTCCACTGTTGAGAAGCTCTTGCCATCAGAAAGTTCTTCCTAAAGTTTAGTTGGAATCTCCTTTCCTGTCTTCCATGTGACAGCCCTTCAGATATTTGAAGATGATTACCATATCACCTCTTTTCCAGGCTAAACACGCAACTCCCTCAACCATTCCTCATAAGACTTGTTTTTCAGACCCTTTATCATCTTGGTCACCCTCCTCGGCACATGTTTCCAATATATGAATCTTCCTTATACAATGTCCCATCAGGCCCAGTATTGTCAAGCTCCCAAGTGCTCATGCTAGGATCTTAAACTATCCCTGCTCCTGGAGAAGCTAAGGAGTGACCCTGGGACTTTCTATACATGGTCTACCACTGAACTGTGGCCTTTCTGAGGAATATATACAGCAGGCTACTAGTGCAGTAAATGTCCGAAACTTACTTTGCCACTGGTGGCAGACCATATAGGAGGGAAAAAATGCATGCTGGGTTTAAGGTTGATATTTGGCCATTTGACTTGGTGACGGGGAGCTACCTAAATCTCAATGTACAACAGTTCAGCCAGCACCAGTATCACAGCTTATCATTTCTAAAACCGCTTCACATTTCCAAAGGAATTTTAAAGTAGGATTCAAGCTGCCTTAAATGATCAAATAGAACACTGTGAAAAATAAAAAACAACACATTACAAATGAGAATCAGATCCAAATATATCAATGATTCACATGTGTTGTTGTTTAGTCATTTAGTTGTGTCCGACTCTTCATGACCCCACGCCAGGCACTTCTGTTTTCCACTGCCTCCCACAGTTTGGTCAAACTCATGCTGGTAGCTTCGAGAACACTGTCCAACCATCTCGTCCTCTGTCGTCCCCTTCTCCTTGTGCCCTCCATCTTTCCCAACATCAGGGTCTTTTCCAGAGATCTTCTCTTCTCATGAGGTGGCCAAAGTATTGGAGCCTCAGCTTCACGATCTGTCCTTCCAGTGAACACTCAGGGATGATTTCCTTAAGAATGGAGAGGTTTGGTCTTCTTGCAGTCCATGGGACTCTCAAGAGTCTCCTCCAGAACCATAATTCAAAAGCATCAATTCTTCGGCGATCAGCCTTCTTTATGGTCCAGCTCTCACTTCCATGCATCACTACTGGGAAAACCATAGCTTTAACTATACGGACCTTTGTTGGCAAGGTGATGCCTCTGCTTTTTAAGATGCTGTCTAGGTTTGTCATTGCTTTTCTCCCAAGAAGCAGGTGTCTTCTAATTTCATGGCTGCTGTCACCATCTGCAGTGATCATGGAGCCCAAGAACGTAAAATCTCTCACTGCCTCCATTTCTTCCCCTTCTATACTTCACATTTAAAGTAATGCAATTAACAATGAAACAAAATATTCTCTTAAACATTAAAAGGAAAATAAAAAGCAAACACCAAAATGCAGTAAAAAAACCCCCACATATAAACAACTAAACAAAATGAATGGAACAGAAGTTGCACCCACAGGCTCCCCCCCCCCCACTGAGTTTCTGGTAGGATTAATAATAGTTTACATACTATTATTTTTGCCCCACAGCAAAACAACACACTTCCTACAATGCTTCTGTGCTGTCTACACCTAGGCATGCCCTTTCCCTCCAAATCGCGTCTCTCTCCCAGCCTTCCTCTTTCAAATTCTATCCATCTATCTTCCTCTTCTTCCTCTTCTCTCTCAAAATCTCTCTCTGTTGATAATTAAGGCATCCTGTGCCAAGCAGCTGTCACTAAGGAACACGAGCTGCCCCAACACTTCCGCAGTGACAATGCATGCAAGTTTATTGGCTGATTTATCGCACCATAATGAACTCGCTCACAACTTTCCATCCATAGCCTGAGAAGCAGAGGGAGATGGGCCACAGCCTGAACATTTTGTTCCGATACATCTGAAAGGAGGGAGAAACAATCACAAGTATTTGTAACCACGGTTGCCCCCTCCTCACAGCCCACTGTTCCTGAAAAGAGTGGGCATGAGGCAAGCATCCAAGGCTGTTTGGTATTCAGAGAAGGGCATGAGTCCAATCTTCCGGCAGATGCAGCACTTTGCTGAATAAGGGCATGCGCAGATAAAGGACAATCACTTTTATTCAGGTCTGATTTATTCAGCTACCCTAATGAGCTTGACCATAAGATAATATTTTCCAACATTTTGAAGCCTCCCCACAACTGTTCTAAATCTATTCTGCCTTCTCCTGCTCCTCAACCTGCCTCTTGGCTTCAGTTCTATAGCTTAGTATGCAAATATTTGTGCATGCAGTTATTTATTTCACGACATATTTTTATTTTGCTCTTCCTACGAGGAGTTCAGGACAGAATCCCATCCCTCCCCTGCCATCTTTAATCTTCACAATGCTAAGATAGTGAATATTGCAAGGTCACCCAGTAACCTTTGTGGGCATGCGGGGATTTGAACCTGCTCCACCTTCGTGTTGTTTAGTCGTTTAGTCGTGTCCGACTCTTCGTGACCCCATGGACCAGAGCACGCCAGGCACTCCTGTCTTCCACTGCCTCCCTATGTTTGGTCAAACTCATGCTGGTAGCTTCGAGAACACTGTCCCACCATCTTGTCCTCTGTCGTCCCCTTCTCCTTGTGCCCTCCATCTTTCCCAACATCAGGGTCTTTTCCAGGGAGTCTTCTCTTCTCATGAGGTGGCCAAAGTATTGAAGCCTCAGCTTCAGGATCTGTCCTTCCAGTGAGCACTCAGGGCTGATTTCCTTAAGAATGGAGAGGTTTGATCTTCTTGCAGTCCATGGGGCTCTCAAGAGTCTCCTCCAGACCATAATTCAAAAGCATCAATTCTTTGGCGATCAGCCTTCTTTATGGTCCAGCTCTCACTTCCATACATCACTACTGGGAAAATCATAGCTCCACCTTAGTCTATGTCTAACATCCTAGTCACTGGTACCATGCTGTGAATGGCGCATGCAGGAATCGATAGATTACAACACGATATCAAAAGTACTTTTTTAAAAAAAAACTAGACATCTTCAGGCCCTTCTTAAACCACCCATAGTGGTCAGCTGGAAAAGCACCGTGCAAAAACCAATCTAAGGTACCTGTGCAAACCACAGGTAAGTGGGAAACGGTTGTACATGCGTTACACTCAGGTTTTGGCAAATGGTGGGGAAGAAGTCCCATGTGGTTTATAATCCTATCCCTTTCCAAAAGACTGTGTGCCCCTCTAGGTGTCCCACAGCCACAGGTTCGGAAGCTAGACTGAAAACTGAGCTGGCACCTCTGATTAATCAAGAACCCTTAAGCCTACTCATTGATTGTGGGGTGTCATTGGTTGATCCTGGTCAATCTTTGGACTCTCAGCTATTTACCCCCCTCTCCCCCCCCCCAAAGCTCCGCAACTCTGGCTCCCTACAAAAAGCTCAACAACTTTGGTCAATCCAATGGGTAGATTACTGCCAGAATTTAATTTTTGTGGAATGTGCTAAAAACGTAAGGCAAGTTTTGAGGCTGGCAGGTGTTGAAATAGTTAAATGAAGAGCATGGAAAGTATTGTACACACTCCTCTAGGTAAAAGAGGCAACAGTATGACTTAGCAGCTCCAGTTCCTAAGAAAAGAAAGTCTCCAGATCACAGTTAATTTGTAATATTAATCAGATTTCTTCCCACTTTCCCACTTAAGCATTTTAGGTACTGTTAAATTAATTTATATTCATTCATCTTGAGTAGCCTAGGGGACCTGCTCACTAAGAAACCACACATGTGCTTCGAAAAAGA
This sequence comes from Podarcis erhardii, assembly GCF_964252035.2. Lineage (NCBI taxonomy): Eukaryota > Metazoa > Chordata > Lepidosauria > Squamata > Lacertidae > Podarcis > Podarcis erhardii. Next base: position 7,016,412 of record NC_138501.1, on the reverse strand, counting down.
GTTGCTTAGCAGCTCTGCCAGCCACCTCAAATTCAGCAAGGGACTGTCCATTACTCTGCATCTGCGGAAGGGATGTTAATATAGCCTTGACCCTATGTTATGGGGCGCCATAAACCGCTGTGTGCTTTGTGTTTGTTTATTTAGGGCCAGACTAAAAGTGATGCTTGAGATGCCTCCAAAATCAGCCACCAGGGGATGGGACAATTTGATTTGGGCCATGACATGGGGAGGCTTTAAGAAACACGCCTTCTTAAGCTGTGGCCCTGTTTGAAAGTCACCATCACCAAAGCGGCTATTACCTTTAGAATGAAAACCGTACAGGGCGCAAAATCTCTTTCAAATGTCTTGTGCACATGTACGGAGACTGGAATATGGCATTCTAAGCATAGTAGGCTTTGCATTTGCCTTATACAGTGGTACCTCAGGTTACATACGCTTCAGGTTACAGGCGCTTCAGGTTATAGATTCCACTAACCCAGAAATAGTACCTCGGGTTAAGAACTTTGCTTATGGATGAGAACAGAAATCGTGCTCCGGCGGCGCGGCAGCATCAGCAGTAGCAGCAGCAGGAGGCCCCATCAGCTAAAGTGGTGCTTCAGGTTAAGAATAGTTTCAGGTTAAGAACGGACCTCCAAAACAAATTAAGTACTTACTGAGGTACTACTGTAGACCTGGAAAATGCAACCCCCATTTGTTCACCTTCTCTGGGTTGTCATCAAGTTCTACCCTGTCCATGTTTAATGAGCCTGTTAAGCATTACTTAGAGCTATGCCTTCCTTATTTTAATGGGAGTTACACTCAAGTAAGTGCACAGGATTCCAGCCTTAGGGTACTCTGTGTGTGTGTGTGTGTGTGTGTGTGTGTGTGTGAGAGAGAGAGAGAGAGAGAGAGAGAGAGAGAGAGATGTGTGCATTCTGGCATATTTATTTCAGCCATTTTCTCAGGGGCTGATACTAGAAATAGGTGAATATATCAGTTTTGGTTTATTTCATTTTCTCCTTTTTCCAGTCAAGTTCAGTTCTCAATATTTCCACATCACTTCCGCATCACTTTGTGATTTTTTTTTTTTTTTAAAATCTCATGAAAATTCATTAGTGTTCTTGTGCAAATTTCTCCTACTATAGACATTTTTATATGAAATGTTCCCCAATATACAGTCTTGCAATGCAATTTCACCTAACGTAATTCATTTTTTATGTTATTCTAACTAATATATATGCATCTAATATATATGTATCTAACTAATGTAATGTATCCTTTAGTATATGCACTTTTGCACATGTTATGTAGCTGAAGAACTGCACTGCAAAATTAAAGCGTGAATTTTGAAAGATGGCTGAATTATAGGTCATACACTGTTTCAGTGAGTGTGAATTAGGTACCTTCACCTTTAAATGCAAACTGAATCAAATCTCCCCCTTGCTACAGGGAACCAGGCAGAGGGCCTTCTCGGTAGTGGCGCCTGCCCTGTGGAACGCCCTCCCATCAGATGTCAAAGCGATAAATAACTACCTGACATTCAGAAGACATCTTAAGGCAGCCCTGTTCAGGGAAGTTTTTAATCTGTGATATTTTAGTGTATTTTTGGTTTTTATGGAAGCCGCCCAGAGTGGCTGGGGAAACCCAGCCAGATGGGCGGGGTACAAATAATAAATTATTATTATTATTATTATTATTGCTTAGCTGGTACTGAAAGCATGTCTCTAAAGGGCTCCGTAATCTCTGAAAGCTCTGAATGGCAACTCTGGACATGTTAAAAAGCATTATTATTCGATTTTCACCTAAACCTTTCCCCCAGTTCAACTCTTATCATCATTCACCCATCTTCCATGGCTTTTTGTTGTTGCTGCAAAATTGGAGGCAGATTCACTTCCTAACCTGCCTGGAGTGCCAGGAAGAAGAAAACTTATAATGTGAGTACATTACCTCCTGTTGAAAGCCAGCTAAAAAGATCTGTCATCATTAAGCATGGATGTTGTTAACACCAGCCAGGAAATATATCAACAGAGATGGTAACACTCCCAAATGCCTTCGGTGCTTTAACCCATATTCTGCAGATATTCTGTCAAAGGGTGTAAGGATGGAATCTATTTAATAGCTTTAATTGCCTAAGATGTGGCATGGCACAGCTGCAAAATATTGTTTTAATTTATGACAGCAGCGTATTAAACAGCCAAAGACAGGCAGGCATGGGGCTGCCTCTCTCATCTTTCTCGCCACTCTTTACTAGGTTCCCTTCCCTGTTTTGTATCTAAAAGGGGAATGTGGCATATCTGGGTTTTCTTGGTCAGCACCTAAGCAAATGAGAAGCAAGTGACATTTTAAGCATAATACTTCCTCCGCCTAAGAAAACACTCCAAAAATCCAGTTTCCCTATACTTCTAAGATAGGCTGGCATCAGAGAGGTTCTATATCAGTAACGTTGGCGCTCTTATGGCTTTAAAGAGCCCTCGGAGCCCGAAGAACTGGGGTGGAGTGTTCAGAATCAAAACCTGCATAGGCCTTGCTTTACACTGTCTGCACCTTGCCATTCACACACACACACACACACACACACACACACACACACACACACACACACTGTGTGCTCCTGGCTTTTGTCAAGGCTGGAGCTAGTTCAGACATGGCGTGAGGGTTAACGGCCTGTCTTTGGGGAGAATTGGAAGTGAGTGCCTAAGGCAGGGATGAAGAACCTGTGGCCCTCCAGATCTTGTTGGAGTACACATCCCAAGATTTGGAGCTCAGGTATGTCTGTATGACATACCTGTCAGGTATGTCTTCATGGACAGAGCTGCAGCTTCCTGGCAGAAATTTCACTGATGTCATGGAAGGGTTTTTTAGCTACTAAATGTGTGTTGTGAATGCATGCATTGGACCTCAGTTGATAAAATGTGTGTGTGTGTGTGTTTTCTCCCCAAAGACAATGTTTCTGTCTCTTTAAAAGCTCCAAAGGGAAACATCAAAGTTGGATGCAGCAGTCATGTACTGCTGTTGTGCTGTATTGTCCGTAGATAAATGGTAAAGTAATGTTTGTGTGAATATGACCTCAGTGTGCGAATTATTCCGATGTATTAACTGGTGCAAGGACGCGGGTGGCACTGTGGTCTAAACCACAAAGTCTAGGGCTTGCCGATCAGATTGTTCGCAGTTCGAATCCCCGCGATGGGGTGAGCTCCTGTTGCTCGGTCCCTGTTCCTGACAACCTAGCAGGCCAAAAGCACACCAGTGCAAGCAGATAAATAGGTACCGCTGCGGTGGGAAGGTAAACGGCATTTCCGTGCGCTGCTCTGGTTCGCCAGAAGCGGCTTAGTCATGCTGGCCACATGACCCGGAAGCTGTCTGCAGACAAATGCCGACTCACTCGGCCTATAGGTACTAATTGTCAAATAATTCTGTGTACATTGCGGCAGCCTTTGGCTATGTGCAATAAAACTGACTGAGACTGAGGCACTCGGCCTATAGAGTGAGATGAGTGTGCAACCCAAGTCGTCCACGACTGGACCTAATGGTCAGGGGTACCTTTACCTTTACCTATTAACTGGTGCAGTGATTTACCTCAGAGCTGCAATCCAGTGACTTCCCCTGGAGATAAAACTTTACTTCTGAGGGCTTCATGCCCTCCAACTACTAGGCAATGCTATCTAAAAAATATCCTACTGACTTACCACCTAAAAAGTAACTTCCAGCTTTAAAGACTACCATATCATTCTTTGTTTTTGTTCTCTGCCTTCCAAGGGAACAGCATATTCTAATTATAGTTTGAGAAAGAACAACTAAGCAATCATTCCTAGATTTTATATTCTCAAATGTAGGGAAATAGACTTGGATGCAAGTTATAAACAGGCTTTGCACTGTGAGAGGCTTAATCCAGTTATGTCCAATAGATTGGTGCATTCCAGCTTAAAACTGCTCTAACTGCAGACTTGGGAAGCAAAGAACTTCACCAGTCCCCTCTACTTCCTCCCACCCAGTCTTGCTTATCCTCCTGCCTGGTTAAGAGATCTGCAGAACTCAAAAGCTTGCTTACTATTTTATGACTGTATATTGCCCTAAAGTGGATTTTATATTTTAATAGGCTATGCATTGTTCTGTATCTGACTAACATTGCAGAAACAATTCATTAGGAGCAATGGCATTCTTATTTTTACTGCATGCTAGCTTGTCAGCAACAAGGTCGTTGAATCAACAATTGCTTTTCCCTCAAGCTCATTTTTGACAAACTTGCCGGAGGCAAGGAACGTAATGCAAGTAAAAACATTTGATTAATGACATGATCACTTGATAATGAATTGAAGCAAAGAGATGTTTGATTGATTTATGAATAATTCTAACTATGTGCTCGTCTTCTTACCAAAAGATTTATGAGAGATTTGAAAGGCAAAACTAAAAATTATACAAATGAATACATTAAGTTGAAGATTAAATGGATTCCCCCCTCCCCCACCACAGCCTGCTGTTACCCTTTGGGCTAACTCTGGTTGTTCAGATAAAATTACAAATGGCCGAAGCATTCAAGTTGTATTAACTGATGGTAGAATAGTTTGATCTTTTAACATTTATGCATTGCACTGAACTCATTCCAAAGATGCTCTTTTGCACAAGAAAAGTGGTTAGTGTGGACCCAAAGCACAATGTGCAGCCAGACACAGGAATCTTCGCATCTGCCCAATACATTAAAAACAGAGTCATACCACTTTAAACAGTCATAGCTTCCCCTCAAAAATCTTGGGAAGTGCAATTTGTTAAAGGTGCTGAGAACTGTTAGGAGACCCCAATTCCTACCAGAGACATATGGTTCTTAGAGTTCCCTGCAGAGAGGAACTGAGCAACGGGAGCTCACCCCGTCATAGGGATTCGAACCACCGACCTTCCAATCAGCAAACCCTAGGCTCAGTGGTTTAGACCACAGCGCCACCCATGTTTCCTTAGGATGTCCTTATTTTCATTGGAGAAATGGATGGGTATGGAGTTAGGCGACCCCCAAAGCCAAGGAGAAAAGTAACTATTCATTTTTTAGAAGACATCTGAAGGTAGCCCTCTGTAGGGAAGTTTTTTAAAAAATGTTTAATGTTTTATTATGTTTTTATATATGTTGGAAGCTGTGGCAACCCAGTCAGATGGGTGGCCATTAAAAAATAAAACTACTACTAGTACGACTGCTATGGGATGGGATGTTCCTCTTTTCAACAGAGAAATGTTGGAGGGTATGCTAAATTGGCTGTGCTCTAATGTGGAAATGTGGCCTTTGGCTGAAAAAGGTTCCTTGCTGCTGGTTCCAGACAACTATATCTTGCCAGCTGCAATGGCTGACATAATAGCCGTGTTCCCTCATTCCTCCACAGCATCACTGAGTACATAAGGGGAATATGACTGAACTTGCTGCTCCTGCCGGTAATGCCTTTGTGCGCCTCAAGGCATACAAACAACACCCACATGTTCATCTGAATGGGTGAAAGGGACTCCTATGTGCCAACAGGAGGAAGCAGTTGTTGGCACCTGTCTGCCTCCAAGGGTGAAGTCAAGCCACTGGAGAATCACAGCGCCTGCAGAGACCAGCAACTTATAACTGTTGCCTCCTGCGTTGCTTTTGCTGCAAGCCTGGGCAGTGTGTCTTGAGGTCCTGATGTGGTCCAAAGGAAAGCAGAGTAATACTAGCTTGGATGCAGGGGTTTCTGAAAGGAGAGTGCAAGGCGCCATTCAACTATTTTAGGGACTCCACTCTGGATTTGTGTAGGGTCACGGGCAGAGGAAGGCGGGTGCAGGGGATGTGGTGCGCACCGGGTGTCAGCCATAAGGGTGGGTGACATCGCCGCGCCACCCCCCCACCCCACGCTCACTGTGTGGGCAGTGGGCTGCTAGGGACGATGCTGCCGTGGGCAGCTAGCAGTGCCCCCCCCCCCGATGCTCGCCGCACAGGTGACTAGTGGCAACACTCCTGATGCTCGCCAGGCAAGTGGCTAGGGACGCTCTGATGCTCGCCAGGCAAGTGGCTAGGGACGCTCGTTGCGTGGGCTGCTAGCAGCACCCTCCCCCACTCTCTGCGCGGGCGGCAGGTGGCTAGGGATGCTCACCATGAACGCAGCTAGCAGCGTCCCCCCATGTTCAATGTGTGGGTGGCTAGCCCCACCTCCATGCCGCTCCAGGTGCCAGGGCAGGTAGCTCTGCCCCAGTAGGGTTTACTCCTTAGACATTTCTTCTCCCAAAGATGTCCTGCAAGGCAGCAAGTAAGTATGCAGTATGTGCTGTGAATTCCAGGCAAGCCAGAACCACACAGGGCTCTTGGCTGCATGGAAACCCGTATGTACACACAACTGAACGCATGCAAGGTCCCATTTCATGAATTTGGCTGAATGCATGTGGGATGTAAACACAGGAGCAGTCAATGACAACATTCCTAGAATGTACATGTTAGAACATGGGGAGGGATGTCAGTCCAGCAAGCAGGTAAACTTACTGGGACGGACTTCCTCCACATGTGACCAGAGGTGGGTGTGGCCTCACCTGTGCAGGTAAATGATAAAAGCACAGGGCAGGCAGCCATATCTCTCTCTCTGCCATCTTCCTTTGATGAGGAAACATCTAAGGATGCTCTTTTGGCTCCCAGCCAAGAGAGGAGATAAAGACTATCTTGCTACAAGATAGATTCTGAGTGTATTTTACCTTTTTTAAGCTGTCTGCCTTCTGGGATCACATTGTGAACAGAACGTGAGTAAACTCTTTTATACTTTTATAAAGACTGTGTCGTGTCTTGTATTTTAAGAGGGAACAAAGGGGAAATTACCAGAGTAATTATTATAGTGGTTCTAGCGAACCTGTGCAGACGTTACCGTTGCAAACTAAAAGGGGAATGTCATAAACTCTGCTGATATTTTGGAAACTTGTTAGCACAAGTTGGATTAGGATATAATCTCACAATATATCCTCTCCTGCACCCCTGAACATTCCCACAATGCATACATCTTAGGGTATGTTCAGAGGCTCATGCGGACATCAGGGCTGGGATCCGCCGGTGCAATCCTGCTCCCTCTCTGTGCATCAATTGAAATGTGGAAACAATCATCGGAATAGGACAATTTCCAGAATAAAATAAATGGTAAATAATAAATGTAGTAATAGCAACAGCAATAATGGCAATGGAAATTCTGGATTTCAGCCAGAGGGTAATTAATATATCTGACTCAGTGCATTCATCAAGGGGGACTGGAGATTTCATTTATTTGATAATATTGACTGCTTACTTTGTGGAGATGCACTTTTAGCACTTGGTTCTACTCAAAGAATAGGCCTTCTTGTGACACCGGAGCTAATAGCACTTGGATGAGCTGGCACCAGTGATCATCAGTACTTTGAAATTTTATTGGGAATAGATAAGAAGTCAATGAAAATTAACAATAACTCAGCTCTTGATTTAAAATGGTAGAAGCCAGCCAAAGGAAAAACTTGGAACCAAGTGATTTGAAATGAAACCTATTTCATAGCCAGCTGTGCTTAGGGTGGGGTGAAGGTAGGTTCTGAAAAAACTTTTTGACCACAAACTATTTTATATGTGTTTGTTTGTGCGTGTACTAAACTAAGCCTCACATTTCTGGCAGATAGTTCAAACACTTGCAAATAATTTCTTCCTTTTCTGCATTAAGTATTGAGCTATACTGCTTGGTTTGTCCCAACAGTAATGACAGTAAGAAGTTATATTTCACCTTTCTCTTGAGCACAGATCAAGAAAGGCAAATTGTCAGAACAGGCTTCAAAGAGTGGGAGAGTTCACTCCATTTGGAAGCAAACTAAAGCAACAAGGAGTTTGCAGAGAAATAGCAGGTGTTTGGTGATATTCGCTGCCTGTTGGACAAAGGAATTATGCAGCGGGATCAGTTAAATTAATTGTGTTGGGCTCAAAACTTGTACAGGCAATATATCACACAAATAGTTGGGAGGCCAATCTGGCTGAAAACTGGATGCTCAATGAGAGAGTCCTTTGGCCAACCCAGCACAACAATTTCTAATGGCCGTGTAGTCCAGGGGTCAGCAAACTTTTTCAGCAGGGGGCCAGTCCACTATCCCTCAGACCTTGTGGGGGGCCAGACTATATTTTTTTGGGGGGGGGATGAACAAATTCCTGTGCCCCACAAATAACCCAGAGATGCATTTTAAATAAAAGGACACATTCTACTCATGTAAAAACGCACTGATTCCTGGACCGTTTGCAGGCCGGATTTAGAAAGCAATTGAGCCGGATCCAGCCCTTAGTTTGCCTACCCATGGTGTAGTCTTTGAGGATCAGAATCCCTTTGCAATTCTTCTCACTTAATGATATAATTTGCCCTTTTAATCCCCCCCCCAATTCCCAATTTTTGGCTTGCTTTGGTTTAGGTGACAGGAAAATGAAGTGCATTCTTTCCCCCAAAGAATTCTGGGCACTGTAGTTTGTTAAGGGTTGCTGGGAATTATAACTCTGTGAGGAGTAAACTACAGTGCCCAGAGTTCTTTGAGGGGAGAAATGTGCTTTGAACATGCTTTATAGTTATTGTGTGTATGCAACCTTAGTTCCTTTAGTTCATGTTAGCTGCTGGTAACCTTTCCCTGGACAAAGGTTCTTCTTCCACAATACACAGTTCTATTGCTTGAGCCATTTATATTTACGCAGTTCTATTGCTTGAGCCATTTATATTTACCATATTAAGAGACCTTACTTCAGTGTGGTGGGCTCAGTTAAATTACCTTCAGGTATATTTTATCACTGTTTTTGTGTAATATTAATGGCCATTCCCTGGTGAGTCTATTTGTGAAACATTTCCACCACTTTCTTCCCCACGCCCCATTTCAATTTTGAAATATTAGCAGCCAAGGCATCAGTCAGCAGTAACAGTATCAACGAAAGGGCAAAAGGACGATAAGGGGATATTGTATCTCTCGCCAGAATTTGTAAAACAAACACAGGGCCCTCCAAATAGCTGTATGAGCTGCTTTCAATCTTATGGGGTCTTCAAGAGTGAGAGTGTAATCTTTAAAAAATTAAAACACTGCCACTCATCCTAACTCCTGCAGATTACTTCACTGCAATGCCATTCTAACAGTTAGAATTGGAAATTATAGGTCATTCCAAGGTGAAATGCTGCCCCTCACACAGCAAAGTTTTTGCACACAATGACCTCATATCAAAAATTGCCTTTTCATATTCAGAGCCTCCTTGTGAGTCTGTGACTTCAATTGCTACTCTTATCCATCTACAAGCAGGTAATGCAGGGAAACCAGGTAGACATTCTTGATCTTGTTCACCAGCCCATATAAAAATCTCAAGGAGATGGTTTAATCTGAAGGATAAACCCAAATGGACAGAGCCCAGCAATGTGTGCAGACTGGAAATGAAAAATCCACCATACATGAGATGGAGATTTACAGCGATATTTAAAAGAGAGATGAGTTAAAACACTCCAGGTATAAAATGAATGGGGGTAGGAGCGCTCTGCAGACTTGAAAATGAGAACAGCTATTCTGAATCATGTAATGTTTAAGGTTTCAAGTACTGGGACCAAATCTCAAATTCTCTGCTGGTTCAACAATCATTCATTCAAATTTTTGAAGCTAGAGGGTTGGGATGTAGAGTGGTACCTTGGTTCTTGAACGTAATCCATTTCGGAAGTCCATTCAACTTCCGAAACATTCAAAAACCAAGGCGCGGTTTCCACTTGGCTGCAGGAGCTTCCTGCACTCAAAACGAAAAAACATTTGAAAACTGGAACACTAACTTCTGGGTTTTCAGCATTCGCAAGCCAATTTTTTCATCAACTAAGCCGTTCGAGAACCAAGGTTCCACTGTATAGAACAAGCCTGCTCTTGACAGGCTAAGATTACCACAGAAGCCAAGAGGTCAACTTTGAGCTCTTCCTTACCAACACAGCCTGCTAGCTATTTTAAATTTTAAAAGTGTTTTTTTTAAGAGAATAGGCTGGCATCCTGAGTTTGTTGCCACTGCTGGGAGCACTGATAATAGGGGGGAGCAACTAATAATAGAATTAAAATGATTCTCATAACAGTAATCTACTGTTATGTAGAAGGAGCGTCTCTACCCCCATCGTTCTGCCCAGACACTGAGGTCCAGTGCCGAGGGCCTTCTGGTGGTTCCCTCAATGCGAGAAGCCAAGTTACAGGGAACCAGACAGAGGGCCTTCTCGGTAGTGGCACCCGCCCTGTGGAACACCCTCCCACCAGATGTCAAAGAGAAAAACAACTACCAGACTTTTAAGAGACATCTGAAGGCAGTCCTGTTTAGGGAAGCTTTTAATGTTTAATAAAAAAGGTAAAGATACCCCTGCCCGTATGGGCCAGTCGTGTCCAACTCTGGGGTTGCGCGCCCATCTCGCTTAAGAGGCCGGGGGCCAGCGCTGTCCGGAGAAACTTCCGGGTCATGTGGCCAGCTGACGAAGCTGCTCTGGCGAGCCTGCACCAGCACAGCACACGGAAACGCCGTTTACGTTCCTGCTATACAGCGGTACCTATTTATCTACTTGCACTTAAGGGTGCTTTCGAACTGCTAGGTGGGCAGGAGCTGGGACCGAACGACGGGAGCTCACCGGCTGCAGGGATTCGAACCGCCGACCATACGATCGGCAAGTCCTAGGCGCTGAGGTTTTACCCACAGCGCCACCCACATCCCATGTGTTTAATAGACCATTGTATTTTGATATTTTGTTGGAAGCTGCCCAGAGTGGCTGGGGAAACCCAGCCAGATGGGCGGGGTATAAATAATAAGTTGTTGTTGTTGTGATACAATCTACAGCCTCATTCTGCTTATTATATATTGCTCCAATAATCAACAGAAAGGGTATTAGTGTATTTGCCTTGGCCACTGTGGCACAATGGTTAGAGTGTTGCACTATGGACTGGGAGACCAGGGTTCAAATCCCCACTCAGCCATGAAGCTCACTATGTCACCATCTCTTAGCCTAATCTACCTCGTAGGGTTCTTGTGGGGATGAACTGGGAAGGAAGAGAATCAGGTATACCACCTTAGATTCCTTGGAAGGTGAAGGTGGTATATACATGTAATAAATAAAATAATAAAAACATACAGGAGAAACCATTAATTTAATCCAAACATCTCTAAACTTACCTGAAAACGAAACAAAACATTTGCATTACAACTTGACCTTTGGCATTTTGCAGGTTTAGCTTATGCCTCCTTGACATGTATTTAAAATTGTACCAGATTTTGATCTTCAGAGCCTGGCGGATTCAAATGCTTGTGGAAATCCACCTGTTCCCATTTCTCCCACCTCGAAAGCTCATTTAGGCTGCAGTCCTACTTGCACCATGAGAGAAAGCCCAACTGAACACAGAATCTAAACGAAATTAGATTATACACCATAATCAAAATGAAAAAGTTTAGGACTGCATTGTTAATTTGCTCTTTGGTTCTCATACACAGTTCAGGAGAGGAAAAACTAGCGACTGAAAGACATATAAACAAACACCTGTACTTACACGTGTCGGGCTTGAGTTGACTATTTGTGATCCCAAAATACTGAGGGTTTTCAATTACGGGAATCTTTGTCATTCCAATAATTACTGCATCTGGTCCGCCCTCAGAAGAAGATGGAGTGTTACTTCCATTAGAGATGTGATGAAGAGGACTCGCTGAATCGTCGTCATTGCTGATAACTGAAGAAGGACCTAAAGTTAGAAACAAAGATGCCCCTGTAACTCGACATAGTTTTCCCCTCCCTCTATCATTGCTCTGCCTTCACTATCTTGCTTAGAACCAAGCATACTGTAAGGTTTTGCGCAGAGGATGGGGGAAATAGCTTTAGACCAGGACACCCAGAGGCCTAGTCCCTTAACTTCTGCACCTCCAAGGCAGCAGACCTACCAAAGGTTGAGTTGTGGGGCCTGTTTGCCTAGCATTGACCAGGCTGCTTGCCTCCGACCTCAACAGCTGCCGCTTCTGGAAGTTGACCTTTTGCCCATCACTTTGGCTCTGATCCTGTTACCACTTTGGAAGCTGATCCACAGCAAACCGTGGCAATTACGTATAGACAGTGCTGACTTTTAGAAGGTTCCGAAGACGGTTTCTCCTGCTGTTTTGCTCCAATTAAAACTCTCATTCTTTTCCATTTGGATGGCATTTTGTACTTTTCAATAAATAAAGTGCCCACTCATACAGCACATTAAACTTAGCTATATATGAGGAGCATATAAAAGCAACAAATAAATGAATAATAAAACACAGCAAATGTATAGATGACGACTCATGTCCTAAGCAGGTCTCCTTGTAAGATACTGGTGACTATGTAAGCCATGGAATGTGGATGCAATGGAATGGATGGAGAAAAGCAGCTCATCAGCAGCTCAAATGCACCTTCTCCCAGAATGCCTTGCATGGTGAGGGAGGCGACAGCGCTAATTTGAGCTGCCTTATACCGAGTCTGGCTATCTCGGTTTCTGAGCACAATTCAAAGTGTTGGTGCTGACCTTTAAAGCCCTAAACGGCCTCGGTCCTGTATACCTGAAGGAGCGTCTCCACCCCCATTGTTCTGCCCGGACGCTGAGGTCCAGCACTGAGGGCCTTCTGGCGGTTCCCTCATTGCGAGAAGTGAGGCTACAGGGAACCAGGCAGAGGGCCTTCTCGGTGGTGGCACCTGCCTTGTGGAACGCCCTCCCATCAGATGTCAGAGAGATAAACAACTACCTGACATTCAGAAGACATCTTAAGGCAGCCCTGTTCAGGGAAGTTTTTAATATGTAACACTGTACTGTTTTTAACACTTGATTGGGAGCTGCCCAGAGTGGCTGGGGAAACTCAGCCAGATGGCCAAAGTTTAAATAATAAGTTGTTGTTGTTGTTGTTGTTGTTGTTATTATATCTCGCTCAGCACCGTGTACTCTGGGAATGGGGAGCCTCAGGCCCTCAGGACAAATGCAACCACTGAGGTCACCCTCTCACTGGTCATCCCTCCTTCCCAGGCCATGACCACACATCCCTTTACTAGTTCCCCCTTTTGCTCATGTTGTATTGTAAAATCACCGTCCAATGCAAAGTACTCTAGAGGCTTTTCATAAATCAGAATTCATAAATCAGAAAGTTAATTCAATCCACTGACCATCTTGAATTCAGTTATATATGACACGGTGGTTCCTACTCCCTTAACTTCACTTTACCTGAAAAGCAATGACTTGCACCACAGTTACTATGGCTGCTTGCCACTACACCAGGGGTGTAGTGGGAAATCTTGAAGCTGGAGCGTAGTGTAGCGAGAGTAAACGCCACTGAACTCCTCCTCTTACTTTGGACCCCAGCTTAGAAAATACTTCAGGCTTCAACAAAAGTTCTTCATCCAGCTAAAACGCAACCTTTAGCACTTAGTTAGAAATGCAAACAAGCTTGCAAACAAGTGTTAACGTATCACCTGCTGTTGTGAACCAGGAAACCCATCAAATAACAGGAAAGAAGTCTCCAGCCTCTGCTTGATGGTGTTCCTCATCTTCTGACTTCCTCTATGCTACTCTGTTACAAACAAACTTGTAAATTTCATGATAGTCACTTCAGCAGATGACTTGGAACTGAAATTTGATTCTACTTATGGCCAAATATGTCTCCTTTCTGCTTCAGCGAAGACAACTGGAGTAGCATTTTGTTTTCTTTGCAATTGCTTGTTTCTATGGGTACCTTGCACGAAATGTTGAGTTCCTTTTACTTGTTACTTTCCATCATATTAAAAGCTGAAGGGCTCCTCTGCAGAGCAACTCCCTGGCCCCACCTGGCTCTTCCAGAATGGGATTAGCTCTTAAAGGACTAGGGCATACAATAGAACAGGCATAGGCAAACTCGGCCCTCCAGATATTTTAAGACTACAGTTCCCATCATCCCTGACCACTGGTTCTGTAAACTAGGTATGATGGGAGTTGTAGTCCCACAACATCTGAAGGGCTGAGTTTGCCTATGCCTGCTCTAGAAGAGCCCCCAAGCTCTCAGGGGAGTGCTGCACCACTGAGAACAGGCCATCTACCTAACTCCAGGACCTGGAAACCACCCATCAACAATGCCTCCATCTCGCCAGGATTCATTCCCAGCCTCTTGACCCTCATCCAATTCCAGTTATTACTGATTCCAGGCCTCCTGAAAGGAGAGACAGAGTTGGGTGCCATCTGCATATTGATGACTCCCCAAACCCCTGGATGATAGTTCTGACCATCTTCATATAGATGTTAAAAAGCATGTGTCCTGCACAAATGCCAAGGAACTGAGCAGAAGACGCCCAATGCTACTGTCCAGGATCAGTTCTGCAGCTACAAGAGGAGGTCCTGTAATATGGTGTCAGTACAGGAGGATACAATAGTTAATGGTATCTGGAGGCTCAGGGGACTTCAGTGGCTAGAAGTGTCTCTTACCAACTGCAGCTCATTTGACAGGGAAGGCCATTCCTGGCCCAGGAAAGCCTTACCACAGCAGTCCATGTGTTGCTTGCTTCAAGACTGTATTACTGCAATGCACTTTGTGTGGGGCTTTCCTCACACTTGAACCAGAAACTATAGTTAGTGCAGAATGCTGGAGCACAATTGCTGACAGGTGAGGCCCCGTGCTCAAGAGATCTGAAATGTTGCCGATTTGCTGCTGGGCCAAGTTACTATTAGCATATAAAGCCCTTAACAACTTGGACCAATTCACTGTACTCTTTTAAGCACTTGCTAATAACATTCTGGTTTAGACAAGCCCACCCAGATGCTAAGAAAGCTGAGGTAATCTTGATCTGTTTTTAACTTGTTTTCTGTTCTTTCCTTTTTCTTCTTATTTACTTTAATTGACTATAATAATCTCAAAATCAGGAAAAAAGAAAGTTGAGGTAATCTTGATCTGTTTTAAAGTAGAGTTATCATTATTCTTTAATTATTCTTTATTAAATTTATATACCGCCCTACACCCGCAGGGTTGTGATTTTTTCTTGATTTTACTGTCTTATCTTTTGTAAACTGCCTTGAGGTTTGTTTGTTTTTACAATCAAATGATGTATACATTTTATTAAAGGATATCAAAAGCACAACGGGATCAAGAACCAACAGAGTTGCACTCCCTCTTGTCGCTTACCTGGTAAAGGTTATCAGTCAGGGTGACCAAGGTAATTTCAGTGCCATCCATGATGCCAGAGTGAAATGGGTAGCTTCATCCAAGCAAGCCTGAAACTGTTCAGCTGCCATCTCTCAATCCTCTTGCCCTGGACATTTGGAAGTGGATCATAGCTATCTAGAATTTCAGAGTCCAGGGAGGGACTCTTGAGAAAGGCATCACTGCTGCACCATTTTTTTGGAAGAGAAGTATCAACCCACCCCCATCTCAACCACTTCATATGGTCAAACCTTCCTGGCTAATATTTATTAGCCATGATAGGCAAGGGTCAACAGAACACACAGCACATGAGGCAGTATCCAGTGTTAGTTATATTTTATATTCAAAGACGAAAAACCCGCTAGACGAAAGGGTTTTCCGTTTTGGAGGCGATTCGCAAAACGAATTTCCCTATGGGCTTGCTTCGCAAGACGAAATGTCTTGCGAGTTTTTCCGACTTTTCCCCCCTTTCCTCCCCTTTTTCTAAGCCGCTAAGCCGCTTATCTGCTAAGCTGATAAGCTGCTAAAAGCCGCTAAAAGCCGCTAAAAGCCGTTAAGCCGCTAATAGCGCTAATCTGCTAAGCCATCAATGGGCTTGCTTCGCAAGACGAAAAAACCGCTAGATGAAGAGAATCGCGGAACGGATTCTTTTCATCTTGTGAGGCACCACTGTAATGGACATGATTCACTTAGACCCAGAGTTCAACCAATGACATGGCTGGAACTAACTTAGTTGAATGTAACTTGTGATAATCCAGACCCCTGCCAGTATCCTGTCCATATCCTCAGGCCACAACAAGTGAAACTGATCCCACAAACCAATATTAGATGGTGCTCTGAAAACCTTCACCTGACCTACATTAATGCCACACAAACAGCCACAATGGAAAACAATGAAACAAAAAGCATCATATTTTAATATCCTAAAAGAAGATAATAAAATACTCCAGACAAAACTGTGGCAATGAATGAGCTTAGTGCAAGTGTTCTGATTTCGCAATGCCTACTTCCCTCCCCCCCCTTTTGTCCTCTATTTGTTATGTAATTAACAGATGGCAAATCTCTGTGTGTCAGGAGACAGCTAAATTTACACCTCTTTAAATACCTTGTTTGTCAGCTCCCTTGATAAATGTGAGTAAACTGGCGTACAAACTGTTTTAATGCTTGCTTATCTGACAGACTAGCTATTAGATGAAAAGCTGCGTCCCATTTCCTTAATGCACTGCCAAATTTACACCACAGTCAAAGGCTATGCTATAGAGCCAACACTTAATTGAACAACCAAATGTATGCGTGAGGTTTCAAGAATGCAAAACAATTTTCAGAAGGGAATTTAAAAACACTCACTTCAAATTGGAAGTAGCTTTCACTGTTCCATCAACTCTGCCATACGCACAGTGTGTGAACTTTGAGGCAAAGGGTAATTTCCCACCCAAATGCCGAAATTCTGCTGCATCTGGTTCAAATGGGGTCAGCTAATTACTTGTCAGAAGCAGAAGGAACCTTTTGATAACACCTATTATTGATGTTGTTTTCACAAATCCAGCTTTGGCTTACAACCAAAAGTTGGAAAAGTACATTTAAAAAAAATATGGCTAGAAATGCAGGTCACTAATTGCTAATAGTAACCACATATGGAGTTCCGCTTGATGTTGCCAGCTGAATTCATGTTAAGATTATTATTTTTCTAATTTTTTAAAGTCGGAAACTAAAAACAGATAAGAAACAGCAATCTGCCTAGGAGAGAGAGAACATAGGAGAAATACTTCCTGCTCTAGCTTTCAGTCTTTCCTCCTTATATCTGATGTACATTCTGAGGTGCATGAAGTTGTACGTGAATCATTTCCAATACAGAGTCTAGCCTGGAGATTTGGAAAAGCATCGTATTTCTCCATGTATAAGACTAGGTTCCTCTAAATACAGTGGTGCCTCGCAAGACGAAAATAATTTGTTCCGCGAGTCTCTTCGTCTAGCGGTCTTTTCGTCTTGCGAAGCATGGCCATTAGCGGATTAGCGGATTAGCGCTATTAGCAGCTTAGCGGCTTAGCGGCCATTAGCGGTTTAGCAGCTTAGGAAAAGGGGGGGAAAGGGGGGGAAACTCGCGAGACGTTTTCGTCTTGCGAAGCAAGCCCATAGGGAAATTTGTCTTGCGAAGCACCTCAAAAGCAGAAAACTCTTTCGTCTAGCGAGTTTTTTATCTTGCGAGGCATTCGTCTTACGGGGCACCACTGTAATGTCAAAAATTAGGGGGCGTCTTATACACTGATACATCTCCCCCCATTTTCTTAAATCTGAGTCCCCCAAAATGTCTTATACGTGGGGGCATCTTATAGACATAAAAATATGGTAGTTATCCATGTTTCTTATGTAGGTTTCTCCCCCCCCCCTCAAAAAATGCATAGATTGTGACTGGCCCTTCTGGGGTGTGTCAACGTTCTGGTGGAGGAAACTTTTCCTGCTGCACACACCATGGAAGTGCCAGAAGCCACCACACCATCCTCTGCCCCCACCCAAGTGCCTCACTCCCCCACATAATGTCCACTGGCTTACATTTCCACAGAGAACTCTCGCTCCAGGAAGCCATCTGTAGTGTCATGCAATAATAGCAGAGTACTTTACTTGCCCACTCAAAAAATCTGAAAGTCCATGCCTCCCAGTTGCTATTGCACCCAATAAATCTGATATCAGAGACCCAGCCTGACTGAATTCCATTGCTGTTACCGCTCCCACCTCTTGCCCAACAAATGCTGGGGCAACTTAAGAAGCTAGACTGTGAAGGCTGCATCAATGTCTCTGAAATATTAAAGCAATAAAAGACTTCATTCTTTGCCAAAATGAGTAATATGTTGGGCAGTGGTTGTTTTCATATTTATAGCTTTACTTATTGTTTGGAGTTAAGTAGGTCTTATAGAAGCTGGGTCTACTTCAGAGTTAGCCAACATGCTGCCTTCCAGATTTTGTAGATTCCAGTGCTGGAGACAGCAGGCCTGTGTGCGCCAATTGGGGGGGGATCGCAAGTAGCAAGAGTGCTCTGGCACTCAGGTCCCGTTCACTGGCTTCCCACTGGCACCTGGGTGGCCACTATGAGAACAGGATAATGGGCCTTTGGTCTGATCCAGCAGGTCTCTTATGTAATCCTCATTGGTCCCAGCCAATGGGGCGATTGGTCAGGGATGATAGAAGTTGCAGTCTGCCATCTGGAGAAAATCCTATTGCTTACACATGTTCTACTTCTGATTCTGGAAATGGCAAGCAACACATCCTAAGTACTTATCGTCTTCTCTAGTTCTTTCTACCCTATCCCATAAATTCCTGTGTGCCTCCCATATTCACTTTTCTCTCAACACCCTTGCAACAGGAAGGGTGAGAACAAAAACAAAGAATGGAAGGCAGAGAACAAAAACAAAGAATGATATGGTAGTCTTTAAAGCTGGAAGTTACTTTTTAGGTGGTAAGTCAGTAGGATATTTTTTAGATAGCATTGCCTAGTAGTTGGAGGGCATGAAGCCCTCAGAAGTAAAGTTTTATCTCCAGGGGAAGTCACTGGATTGCAGCTCTGAGGTAAATCACTGCGCCAGTCAATAGGTAAAGGTAAAGGTACCCCTGACCATTGGGTCCAGTCGTGGACGACTCGGGTTGCACGCTCATCTCACTCTATAGGCCGAGTGTCTCAGTCTCAGTCAGTTTTATTGCACATAGCCAAAGGCTGCCGCAATGTACACAGAATTATTTGACAATTAGTACCTATAGGCCGAGTGAGCCGGCATTTGTCTGCAGACAGCTTCTGAGTCATGTGGCCAGCATGACTAAGCCACTTCTGGTGAACCAGAGCAGCGCACGGAAACGCCGCTTACCTTCCCACCGCAGCGGTACCTATTTATCTGCTTGCACTGGTGTGCTTTCGGCCTGCTAGGTTGTCAGGAACAGGGACCGAGCAACAGGAGCTCACCCCATTGCGGGGATTCGAACCGCCGACCTTCTGATCGGCAAGCCTTAGGCTCTGTGGTTTAGAACACAGCACCACCCACGTCCCTAAATCAGGTGGAAATACACAAATTAGAGGAGTGGCATTTCAAATGTGAAATGTGCCTGTCTGCATCATTCTTCCTTATCCTCCTTAAAACACATACATCCTCTTTTGAGAGTGGAGAGTATAAATCAGTGAATTTTAAAGAATTGTACAGGGACACACAGACAGCACTCGGGTGTGTCTCTTGCTTGTGTTTGGTAGTTGGGCCATCTTGGCTGTGGGTCCTAGAAGACCTGCTCCCTGCCCTGCAGGCCTTTCCCACTTGGGCTGGGACGGTGGGACCCTGACTGATTCCAGCTACAGAAGCCGAGGCTGCTGAACAGACCCTTTAGCTGAGGCATTCTTTAGGGGGGTTGTTGGGTGGGTGGGGATTATTGTTGATGTTGTTAATTTTTTGCATTTTTATTTTGGAAATTATGATTTATGTGGAAATTGTTCAATTTGGTTGTATATGCTTTGATGTTTTGTTTATTGTTTATGACTACTTTTGTTTGTAGTTATGTATTTTTCTCAAGCGGCCTTGAGCATTGTTTTAACTTTGGAAAGATGGCATACAAATAAAATGATGGATTGATTGGCACAGTGGTGCAACTAGGTAATTTTAGAGAGGGGGGCTTTATGGTCTTATGCCCCACACCCTTCAACACCTTTAGTTCAGAGCTTTCCAAACTGTGTCTCCTGGTATGTCCCACAGAGGACCCTAAGGTCCATGCATAATAATAGCTTAAAGGTCCTGGGCCCTAAGGAAGCCAGACTATCCTCCACCAGGGCCAGGGCTTTTTCAGTGATGGCTTCAACCTGGTGGAATGCTGTCCCACGAGACTAGGGCCCTGCAGGACTTGATCTCCTTCCGCAGGGCCTGTAAGACAGAACCATTCCACCTAATTCAATCAGAATTAGGCTGATCCTCTATTCCCTTTTCCCTTTCCTCTTCTATGAAGAAACCCTTTCTGGGTCCCCAAATTTAAATTCTTATTCACACACCTCCTTGCTGACCCTGGGAGGCCCAACTTGGCCAGTTAGCACTAGTAATCATTCGATGTCTACTGTCAGGGTCCCCCCCCCCAAAAAAGACCCCTGCATTTTAGAATTTTAATGATATTGATGCTGCATTTTATGTTGTATTCTATGCTGTTTTATGCTGTTTTTAAGTCGCATTTTAATCAATGTTTTATATTTGCTGTTAGCCTCACTGAGCCCGATTTTCAAACTGGGAAGGCTGAGGTATAAATAAAAAATTATTATTATTATTATTATTATTATTATTATTATTATTATTAAATTATTAACACATTGGTGTGTTGGCTGCAGTGTGCAGCTGTGTCGTGCGAATGCTATCCACACTCCTGGAAAGGGGTTAGTTTAACCTCCGGTTTGCTAGCAAAACCGAACTACCGCGTCACGAAATGACGCTTGTCTAAAAAGTGTGTCACCAATGTGAAAAGTTTGGATATGGTAAGATGACCCTGCAGCATTGAGGGCTCTTCTACTCATTCAGCTAAGTGGATCTGTAACAGTGAACCATCCAGACTTTCCTAACAGACTGATCCTGTGCATGTTTACTCAGAAGCAACTCCCACTTAGTTCAGTTGGACTTCCTCTAAAATAAATGTGAACGAGATTAGATTATTAACTCGTAGCCTCATTATACATAACAAGTCCCATGTGAATGAGGATCAGAGAAGCCCTCTCTACATGTTATGCACATAGAGGACCCTGGCGGGCAGTAGCTACTCATGTGTAGAGGTTCCTCTTCAGAGATCTCTCTGCAAATAGAGGAGGCAGGCCAAGCTGTGCTAAGCAACCTCCCCTCCACTATGCATGAGTGCTCTCCAGACCAGTAAAGCATGAAGTCTTGAAATAATCAGCGCATGATTTTTAGCAAATGACGTTTTCTGTCCTGGAGAGACAATAGTTCATTTATACAACTGCAGATTAATGTTCTGCTGTTAAGAATGAGTTAAAGTAATACATCTTCCTTATAGTCCAATGCCGTGCAAAGAGGGAAATGATGGATCTTTGGCCTCTTATATTACAAAGAGCGACAGTTTCATGTCTACATAATGTTTAATTGAAAATCTATGAAAATCCATTCCTCATTTTTAACCCCTGAGAAATTAATGCAAGATCAAATCTTGAAAACTCCTTGGTTCATGCTGAGACAAAACTATCAGTGGGAGTTTTGCCAGAGTAGGTATTAAGGACTTGCATGACTTGGCCCACAGTACCAGAGAAATATGAGCTATTAGCTCAATTCATCTATGTCTAAAGTACATTGCTCAAGCCCTAACATTCTGCTAGAGCCTGGCTTTGCCAGACTGTTTGGCACAACCACCAGGGCTTAGCAGCTGTTACAGATTTGTGAGGACGGCAGGACTGAGTTCTTTCTAACAGTTCTAAGGAACAAATGAAATGCCTTCTGGTCAACGTGCCCACAGTATTTGCCTCCTCACAAACCCAAAAGACAAATTGTAACATAAACCAAAGAAAAGATTTATAGTACACAACTTAAAAGATGGATCACCCCTCCAAATGAATTTTATGAAGACAGTACAAAACAGCACTGAATGCAACAGCACTCTCCCCATCCTTTCAGCTCAGCAGGTTAGGAATTGAGGAGACCTGCAGCATTTGTTAAAGCACAATTCTATGCATGTCTACCCAGCAGAAAGTTCCATTAACCTTATTACGTAATATTTGTCAACATAAACTACTTCCTAGATGGGGTGTGGGGGAAGAAGAGTCATGGAGGCTGCACTGAATTTTGGAGAGGGGATAGGATACAAACAAATAAAATGGATGAAGTTCCTGAAACAGAAAAGTCCCTTTGGCTTAGGAGTGAAATAAAATTAGCTGAGGTTTCAGCCTCATACTCATTTGCATAGGCAAGCCCCACTGAACTCAATGGGAGTATGTAGCTATAGGATTGTGCTGTTCAGGTTTTTAGATCCTAGCTAGGTATTAAAAGCCAAAGTCTATAAAATGTCTCAAATTCAGAAAGTCTTTTAATATTGCATTCTGTAGTACTTAAAAAAACAACACTGGAGCATGAACCTTCTTCAGAGGTCAGGACAGGGAAAACTTTCTATTATCATGGTGAATGTGTAGCTTTATCTCTCCACTTATAAATAATGAAAAGCTGGCATCCACTTTGACATTAAAAAACCCTCTAAGTGACCTTTTCTACAGAAAGTTGCTGTTGCAGTAATAGAATTATTATTATAGGAGTATTGTTAATCACTTTTTTTTGCAAACAGACTCAGGTTGCATTAACACAAGCAACAAATGCCTTCAGTAATGCACACAAACAGCAAAGTGTATTTCGTTTGAATAAAATACATAAGAGGGCTTGTTGAGCAGGTACATTTGAGAAATGCTCTAGGAATCCACAAAAGAATGGCTGTGGATTTATATATATTGTATTTATATTTGTGTTAGGTTAGAGCAACAGACGGTTAAAAATCTGCATTTTCTTCTGGGGCTTTAAATATATGGTATATATTGTGAAAACAAGGTAATGGAAAAAGTATTTTGCACATGGCTGATCATGGATAACTACATTTTCTTTGAAATATTACGTGAATATCGTGTTTAGGCTAGAGAAGAAACAGAAACCACTGCTCAGTCATCAGTCCATTACTTTTGCAATCCAGGCCAATGCCTTCCACACTATTTGCTCCTATACATGTGTGTGTGTGTCCATCATATCATAAAATCTCAGGGCGGTGAACGCTATTAAAACCAATAATTAAAGCGATTGGCTATTTAAACTGCTGCAAAGACAAAAATCTTCAAGAGATACCTTGAAGTGACTGGCACATGGAGGAGCCCCTACCAAGGCCCATACCCTGGCCCTAAGTGCTCTGTCGATAAAATCCTGGCTCTATTTTTTCCTCACTGCTGCCTCCTCATTGGCCCAGAGGAGGGTGAGGAATGACAGCAGCCACTGCTTGCTTCCTCACAAGCAGCTAGAACAATAGTAATGACAAAGATGAAGGCAGATGGCCCAGCATATGACCCAAAGCTCCTAAACTCCGTAGCTAACCCTGGGATGTACGAGACCCAGCTCTCTGTTCCCGTCAAACTCTTGACACTTGTGAACATTTCTTCTGGCATTTAAAGATATAAAGTGGAACTGACTTCATTAAGCAGAAGTTAGAAAGATGTGGCCATTTAAAAGGAATGAAAGAATGTTTAACACAGAATGGGGGAGATACATGGATTTAAAAAAAAAAAAATTGTAAACAATTATACACACTAGCTAGCTAGCAGGATTAATTTAAAACCGAGCAGTTAAAAGGTGACTTTGGAAGAAATATAGAGAGTAACAAATAAAAGGAGTTAAGGGGGAGATGCGGTTTTGAAAATGTTTTTACAAAAAACCAAGGAAGGGGAGGAGGGAAGTCAAAACAAGTATGTATGTAATTGATGATGATTACTGTTAAATTGAACACTGAAAAATAATATGTATAAAAATAAAATAAAAGGAATGGAAGTGGGTGATCTAGAATGTCAGGACATTATGAGAAGTTGTCATAATCCAAAACTCTGTATGTGCAAATGGAATAAAAGCTCCTATACCCATTCACTTACATGAAGACTATAGTTTCAGATTCCCATCCCTTTGTGTATTGAAATAAAATTGGGAATACATTATGGAAAAATGAACTCATATGTGCATCAGAGCCAGTGTACTCTCACAAGGGATCGTTGGATCTGGATTAGAGCAGGCATAGGCCAACACAGCCCTCCAGATGTTTTGGGACTACAACTCCCATCATCCCTAGCTAACAGGACCAGTGGTCACGGATGATGGGAATTGTAGTCCCAAAACATCTGAAGGGCCGAGTTTGCCTATGCCTGGATTAGAGTATATAAAAGTGCTCTTACTAGAAGGAGTGTTTTGCCCAGAAGGGCAAGGAAGAGCCAGTCTGGAAAATTGTAGAAACATTTTGCTCAAAGTATTAATCAAATACATTGCTGCTATACCCAAGGTTGCAGGGTGAGCCCAGGAATATTCTGCCACTATGGAATTATCATAAATGAACATAGGAGCATGGACATGGGCCTAACCATGGTGAAGAAACCCTGACATGGAAGCTTGTGATTCTTAAATTGGCCTAATTTCTTTTGGATGGTGAGACAGTCTAGCAATGTGTTTCCAATAACAGCACATTCCACACAAGAACATTCCACACACAAAAGTGATCTGCATATTAAATATACAGTCATACCTCGAGTTGAATGTGCGTCAGGTTAAGCGCGTTCGAGTTGCGCTCCGCGGCAACCCGGAAGTAACGGAGCGTGTTACTTCCGGGTTTCGCTGCTCGTGCATGCGCAGATGCTCAATATGACGTCACGCGCATGCGCAGAAGCGGCGAAACGTGACCCGCGCACGTGCAGATGCGCCGTCGCGTCTTGCGTTCCGTTCGGGATGCGAACGGGGCTCCGGAATGGATCCCATTCGCACCCTGAGGTACCACTGTACCATGCAACACCATCAGCTATCATGTCTGTTTCAAGAAAAAATAGTTGTCCCCTATGGCCAAATTACGCTGATTGTTAAGATGCTGAGGATACTTCTGTCTTGCCAGAAGAAGAAAAAAGACTGCACATTTTGCAAACAGCTTAGATTGTAAAAATCTGCATCTGCCAAGTTAGCAGAACTAGAATATTCAAAACCATGGGAAAAACATGACATGACTGTACAAATAGCAAGAAAGGGCAATGTTGAGGCATAATTGCTTTAACACTCATAGGATTGTTTTCTCTTCCCTTCAGAAAAAAGCAGATACGACTGCCCATAATAACCCACTTGCATTCACATCAACCAAAAATGTTTCAGAGTTTTTCCATTCCATTTCCCTGCTAAAAGAAAACAGCTTGTTTACACAGTGTGCCTATGCAGAATCTATTCTAGTTCTGTGAGAATATATATATATTTTATGTGCAAAAATCTGAAAAACTGACCCAGTTATCTCAGTGTGGTTCTCCTAGTGACCTTCTCATGAAAGAATGAGCATGAAAGCAAGGAGTTGGGGCTGTAAACTGACAAAGCGTACCATGGGCATAGCCGGGGGGGGCAGCTGCCCCCCATCAATCAAAATCAATACAAATCTGAGGTTCTGCCTCCCCCTAACAAAAGCCTTAGAAAAATACTGTCTACGCCCATGAAACGTACAGGCCTCATCTAAAGGAATACCTTGAGGCATATTTAAATAAGGTGACTTGCCAGATATGGTGGGAAGTTCTAGAGCAGCGGTTCTCAACCTGTGGGTCCCCAGATGTTGTTGGACTACAACTCCCATCATCCCTGAGCTCTGGCCTTGCTAGCTAGGGGTGATGGGAGTTGAAGTTCAACAACATCTGGGGACCCACAGGTTGAGAAAGGCTGTTCTAGAGAGTCCAGCTGTTCCATTGTCTTGGCAAGGGCACTCAGGCAAAATTGGGGTTGATCGATTCCTTAGGCATGTCAGGGCGAAACAACATTGTGCTATGGCTATGCAGTTGTGCAGGTGCTGTTGTTTTGCACAAACTGCCAGTGTAGGACCTGCAATGTAGTGTTGTGTGTTGTGTGTTGGGGTTAACCCTTTGCTCCCTGCTAGGATCCTCCACTTAGATTGGAGGCACACAGATTAGCCACCCATGGGCTGGAGCAAGCAGAAGAAGAAGAATGCCTTCCACTATCTCAGGCACCATTAAAGTGGAAACACCACCAGATTGATGAGTCCTGTACACATCTCTGGTCCCTGTCATTTCCCCAGTTGAAATGACCTCTTTTGTCAGAACTGGGACACGTTCCACACATATCCTGATTAAGAGAAGGGTCCTAAAAGGCAATAAACCTCAAAAAGTGAAACTGAATAGCATAGCATAACAAACAAACAAACAAACAAACAAACAAACAAACAAACTTACCTATGAAGCCCGTTCTATGACACGAAACACCAATGGGCACCCATATGCCAACAGAAGATTTTCCTGGCACCAGCAGGGTCTTCCCCTTTCCCTGGTGAAATTAGGCTTGAAAGCAGCCTTCTATTGTAGCAATAGGCAGCTTTTTTTTCAAGCCTAACTGCGGTGCAAGGGGTGACTTTTGGGGGAGAATTAACTGCTGCATGGTGATGTATGAGTGGTTGCAGCACTTATGTGGGGTTCCAGATTCTGCCCACAAGCCCCCAAAGACTGGTGACCCCTGATCTACAGTATTAAAAGGTAAAAAAGGTAAAGGACCGCTGGACGGTTAAGTCCAGTCAAAGGCGACTATGGGGTTGAGGTGCTCATCTCGCTTTCAGGCCAAGGGAACCAGCCTTTGTCCACAGACAGCTTTCCGGGTCATGTGGCCAACAAGGCTAAACCGCTTCTGGTGCAACAGGACAGCGTGACAGAAACCAGAGTGCATGGAAATACCGTTTGCCTTCCTGTCATAGCAGTGCCTATTTATCTACTTGCACAGGTGTGCTTTCGAACTGCTAGGTTGGCAGAAGCTGGAACAGAGCAACAGGAGCTCACTCCGTTGCGGGGATTCAAACGGCTGACCTTCCAATCCGCAAGCCGAGGAGGCTCAGTGGTTTAGACCACAGTGCCACAGCAGTCCAAGTAAACAGCGTTTCTGTGTGCTCTGGTTTCTGTCACGGTGTTCCATTGTGCCAGAAGCGGTTTAGTCATGCTGGCCACATGACCCAGAAAACTGTCTGTGGACAAATGCTGGCTCCCTCAGCCTTACAATGAGATGAGCGCCGCAACCCCATAGTCACCTTTGACTGGACTTAACCGTCCAGGGGTCCTTTACTTTTTATCTTTACTAACTGGGAAATCACATTTGTTCCCCTTCTATTAAAGTTGTTTTAAGAAACTGGCATAGTTCCAACCGTCATGGTTTCTTACCTGTAAGATGTTTCTTATCAGTTCATTTTGACATTGCAGTGTTTAAAACAAAAGTGAGAGAGACATTGCTAAGATGCTTGATCCAGGAATGCAAGTAACTATGACAATTTACTCCTTCCTCAGTCGTTCTGCCTATTCATGTAGCGACCTCATCCTTTTTCTTATCCCCTCTCTATCTGCACATTCCCTTCGTCCGCCCCCCCCCCAGTTCTAAACCTAAAAAGTATCCCACCCCCCCATTCTACCATAATGCAAATCAGAAAATGCTTTGGAGACTCAGTTTAGTAAGGGATTCCCAATTATCATCAAAATGCTAAATAATTGTGGGATGCTGGATTAACCACATATATTTGCCTCAGCAAAATATTACATTTCTCTTACTTTCAATTTGGAAATGGAGTGATTTTTACTTGTCTGAACACACCCCATACTCTAAATTTCAAATAAATTTATGAGAAAAACTTTACCAGCTACATATTTTAGAAAAGCACCAGACTATAAACATACACAAATATCTACAAATTTAAGAGAAACAAAATAAAAAAATAGAAATCAAAACATAAGAATGATACATCACTGGATTCCATTTCTGGTTAGACTTTCACTGATGAAGGACTAGG
This sequence comes from Podarcis erhardii, assembly GCF_964252035.2. Classification (NCBI taxonomy): domain Eukaryota; kingdom Metazoa; phylum Chordata; class Lepidosauria; order Squamata; family Lacertidae; genus Podarcis; species Podarcis erhardii. The sequence continues at coordinate 6,988,781 of NC_138501.1, read as the reverse complement.
TGGATGCTACATACATTTACAAAAAATGCAAGACACAATGGTAATGAATTATAAAACTTTATTGGCCTGTTTAAAAGAAGTTTAGAAATTTCAGCAAGTACAGTCTGTCCATATTGTCAAGATCGTGCTTTGAAATAAAATCAGTGATTGTCAATTATTTACAATATATATATATATATATATATATATATATATATATATATATATATATATTCCTTTTAAGATGAATTGCAGGCAGAGTATCTAAAGTTTCACATTGTTTATGGATTACAGCAAATGATGGGAATTTTCCTCTTACTCAAATGGAACTACAATCTGTATCTAGTACTGTTCCAGTGAGGTTCCACTGCCACAATAGGACTTCTGTTTCCTTCCTCCAACCCCCCCCCAAAAAAACCCACCCTGCTCCAGAGGGTCTTCCAATCCTCTAGACCTAATTTTGAGGGTCCATGGGGGAATGACAGGAGAGAAAAAGGAAGTTCTGTTGTGCACACAGAAGTCCCTTGCAACAGCCGGGCTGCAGCACTGGATACAATCCTATGGGCCAAAAGAAATGGTGCCCTCTAATAGCAGCTATATTAAAGCTTTGATATGATTTAATTAAATTGTAAACAGCCTGATTATGCATATGTCAGGAATTATGGGTGTTTGGATTTGATTTAAACTCAAATCAATTAAATGCTACAGATAGGTAGCCGTGTTGGTCTGCCATAGTCAAAACAAAATTAAAAAATTCCTTCCAGTAGCACCTTAAAGACCAACTAAGTTAGTTCTAGGTATGAGCTTTTGTGTGCATGCACACTTCTTCAGATACCTTCAGATACCTGAAGAAGTGTGCATGCACACGAAAGCTCATACCTAGAACTAACTTAGTTGGTCTTTAAGGTGCTACTGGAAGGAATTTTTTAATTTTGTTTTCAATTAAATGCTGAATAAGTCAGCATCAGCTTGTTCCGGCTAGGAGAATAAATCCTGCTATTCTTCCTCTGTAAGGCACAGTACTGTATGAATGGGCTAGCAGAGTATTGTACACATTAAACCATAGCTAAAAATCAACAATGGTTTAGTGTGAATGTGCAGTTGGTAGACACAGCTGAAAATTTCTCACTGTGCTCCTCCCTGCCTCTTGCGATGTCCAAACCTGGGCTTGTGCAGGAAGCCAAGAATAAAAAATTATGTTCCCACTTGTTTCTTTGGAGAGAAACAAACTAGGCTTTGGACATTATGACAAGCCAGACTCTGGCTTGTTTCCTGGTAGTGGGAAGCCATGAGGAAGAAGTGCAGTGAATTTTTTTCATTCATCTTAAACTGTACCTTGTTCGATGAGACATATGAACCAGGCGACTGGCATCCCATGACTGGGTAGCTTCACTGGTCAAAATCTTCAAACCACTTACTTAAGAGTAGTGACCCTAAAGTCAGTGTGACTTTTCTAAGATAAGTGCTTGGAGGATTTCAACTAATGGTACACAGGAGAGCAGGACTTTCAGGAGAACATTAATCCACTTCTACGATAGGAATCTAAATGGGTGGTATTGTGGGAGACTTCAAGCTTACACCCCCCCCCCCAACTCACATGGAAGCAATAATTTAATTAGAGGTCAGAACAATCCAAATTCTGCCTGGATTGACCCCTGCATTGCGGGCATGGTCGTCAGGGGGGAAGATTGTGGGGAGAAGAAACCAGGCCCTGCTCAAGAAGATGGGGAATAGCTTAGGTTCCAGTGGGCCTGTGGTCAGTTCTGTGGTGCCTCAATTCTAGGCCCTATGTTGGTTACCACCAGTGGAAACATTGCGGGTGGTAGCAGCCCTGCCATGCTACTTTCTTTAGATGCAATGGAGCCCCCACAGCAGCAGAGCTTCCCCACCTCCCAGGCCACGAATGACTTTGTGACCCTTATGTGAAGGCCGCTTTAACATCACTCCACATGGAAATGCTTATAGAAGTGGTCAGGCAATTTCTTTCACACCAGCAGATGGGTCCTTCTGGTGCATCCTAACTCTCCCCAGTAGAACCAACTTAGTAGCCTACTATCTAAAACCAGGAACCCAAGAAGAACTAGTTTGGGAGTGTTTTTCACTCCACTTGATGAAGGCAAGATTCATTTTCTGACTCTCCCCCACCCCTTTTCCAGAACAGTCCTGTTTAATCCACACAATTTACGTAATTACACAAGTTCATTTTTTCTCTTTATTTTTTAAAATGCTAAATGAAAATGGTCACAATTCATCTTAATGTGTCAGCTTTACCGTGTCATTTGCTAAGAATGGTTCTAGTAACTAAAGAATGAAAATGAGTCAAAGCCTGAGCTATATAGTTGGATAGTAGTTAGCTATATTGCACGAGGAAACCCAAATTATAACATGATAAAATGTAAGCAACGCGTACAAATTAATTTCTAGAAAATTTAAAGGCGGGCAGCTACCCCTTTTAAATGGTGACATTCCTTGTGAATTTTATGTTATGGAACACTAATGTGTCTGTGATTAAGTGGGCATTCAGGGCTTGATCAAATATATACACTCTACACAAGGTACCATGTCAATAGCAGAACTCCCAATAGAATTCAGCAAGAAAGGATACAGTTTTATTACAGACCTGAAGCTGCTCAACCTAAGTAAGTGAATAGTTTCTGAACATGATAGTAGTTTCAGATTCTGGTTCTTAACACCCCCCCCCCCAAGCAAGAGCCAAGGACTGATTTTTAAGGTATGCTGCAATTAGGCAGCATGACAGTTAGCTAGGCACAACTGCTGGCAATAAAAATACACTATTCTACCCGTTCAGGTTTTATCAATGTGTAAAACAGACTTTCAGCATTCTACAAACCCTTTTTACCGCTTAGCAAGATACTATTAACACCACTTTAGCAATGAAAGCTACGCCTTTAGCTATTTTAATGGCCCTGGCAGATTTCTTGGGATGATTTTCACTGTGGTTTAAGGGGTCAGTAATTGTATAATTAACCATGATCTTTGTAAACTCAACACTATTTGGACAGATTAAAATATCCAGAGTGACAGGCAGGGTCATTAGTAATCCAAATGAAATAAGCATACTGCAAGTTCCAACTTCAAAATTTGGCTTCAGTAAGCTTTATCTGCTCCCATATTGGAAAGGAAATCGGGAAGCAAAGTATGCCCTATTTCATTATTTAAGCATGGCTACTGCCAAAACACAAACAGCAAATAGCCATGTGCTGTAATCCATAACACATTGTGAGTAACTATAGCATGAACAGTGCATTGGGTGGCTAATGTGGAATACAAAAATACCCAGATTATCCTATATTGCCTGTGTGCATATATAAATTGGTGGTGCACAAATCAATTCTGTTTTATCAAAATAAATGCCTTGATTACATAGAATCCAAAATAATCTGTCAGTACACGTAGAGCTATTCCAAAATCGTACCTGTGTACCTTAAAGTTGAACTGCAAAATACTACAAGAATGTTTTATAGAAATACTGATAAAGATCCTAAACCTATTATGGGACAAGAAGTGCATCTGGAAGCTTCTTTAAAGAATGGAAAATTGAGACTATTTTGAAGTTTGGCAATTCTCAGTTTGGTATTTAAGATATCCATCTATTAATGTTTTTTACACACATGAAACTTTGCAGCTTGGATGAGACTGGAATAAGCTAAATAGAGCATTTGTTTTGTTGCCCACCTTTTGTTTAATGGTTTTCAGTCCATTAACACCAAATATAAGTTCATACCAATCAGGAGAAAGAATCAGTCTCATTCCCAGAGGTGAATTATATTGGAGATGACAAAGGACTGGCAGGGATAGGCAACAAGATGTTAGACACTTATTCTGTGCTCCTTTGCTCCACAGAACACTTTTCCTTTGAGAATGAAACCTTTTGGGCAACTGCACCAGAACCCACCATGCTTTTTATATTTAACAGAGCAGGCTGTGATATAGTGAGAGATGTGCCACTTTTCAGAGAGGTCTGAAAAGGGTTCTTTCTGCCTCAGATGCCACCACAGCACCTAGGCATATGTCTGGCATCTACCTTTGTTCAAAAAAGAGAAATAGGATATATATATATATGGGGCAACCTAAGTGTTTAAGGGTGGTAATGCTGTATGAGAGTAATCGCAATAGTACTGCTGTTGGGTTCAAGACCTAGAAGACCATACAAGTACTTGAACTGCACATACAGCAATTTAGTATATTTTATTTAATGGTAGCAGTGGTGGAGAGTCATATAATGTTTTCTGACTAACTGATTTCTTGAGAATAGCAAAGAGTGATCTTTGAACATGAGATGGCACACTGCTAAACAATGCCTTAACTGCAGCATGTTAAGAGGCAATTTTTACAGCTTATTTTCTCTCCAGAGACACCAGCCCATGCTAAAGACTACTTACATTGAGAGAGCTTTGCGGAACTACTTTTTATTGGTTTTAGAATGTTTGATCAAAGTCCTGCAAGCATGCAAGTGCTCAGGTTTTAAGTCAGCAATTGCGCCATTGGTATGAATGTTATAATTCAAAGGCTGGAATATAAGAATCTGTAAAATGAGGACATAAAACATTTAAACTTTTTTTAGTACACAAAGTATTTGCAGTTCACCTTTAATAAATATTATCTATAAAATTAATTCTCTTTCCAGCTAAGTTCAAGCAAACAATCAAATTGAAATAATACTGTGGAACTTTGCTAAAATGCCACTTTGTGAGCAGGATCGTTGCTACGGAATACAACAGTTTATTTTTGTGCTTTCTTTATAGCTGCCTGGGGCTGATTTTGAAATGAAGTTGCCAAAACAGTGCAGAGTCCTCCAAACATAACTCATCTCTACAAGAGAGGTCCAAGGAGTGTAGCAATTGACAGCACAACAACATGTCCACTGCCTAGTGAGAAGCACATAGATTCAACACGCCCCCTCTCTTTTTTTCCTTATTTCATTTACCCATCCAGTGGGATCTTATGAAACAAAACAGAACCTAAAAGAAACAAAATAAACATATGAGAAATCATGCTTATAACAGTCAAACAAAATTAACAAAATGAATCAACATAAATATTTTTTTAAGAATCAAATAAATATGGAATGCATTTAACAAAACACATGACATGACCATAAGGGGGGGAAATGTGCTTGACGCTTAAGAAAAAATATATTTCAACATGACTTGCATGCATGGATTTCTTTTCTTTTTCCCTTTAAAAGGCATTTACTATTTAGTGTATGGTTATATATGCATTGTGTGAACAAATAAAATATTCAAAATAGAAAGCAATGTAATATGAGCAGCACAAAAATGAACCTTGGTTGCGGACATGGATGCCACGATTCAGAACCACATACAACTGTGTCTGGCTCAAATGTTCAGATCGAGGCACCACAATAACCAAGGCTTTGTTTCAGGGGGAACTCAGTTCTGGCACCTCTCAGGTGGGCGCCATTGCGATCATAAGAGAACCAGGGAAGCAGTCATGGTGAGTTCCAGCACCTCTTTTTCTAGAAAAATAGCACTGTCAACAACATACCAGAAGACCAGTGCAAGTCCCTTCCCAATCACACTGCTGCATAACTTGGGCCTTCCACATTAGCATCCAATCTTGAGGAGATCTGGTTTGTGTGATTTCCACCCCACAACCTCAAAGTGGGGGAAGATCACATGGATCAGAGAGCTACCCAGAAAAGAAGACAGGCCACAATAAAATAAAATAAAAATGGATGAGTGCTCATCCTGTGAAACATTCTCCAATGTGCTTCAATCGTAAAGGAGACTTTTGGAACTTCTAACTGCTCCAAAGTTTATCAATACAGGCTGTAGGGCTTTGAAGGGTGTAAACAGCAATTACTTCATTTGCATTCCACTTGATTGCTAATTTAACACCTGAGGCAACAGTACTATTTGCTGCTTCACTGTAGGTAATGACACATGTGCAAAAACAAACTAGCTTATTAGGAGCTATTTCATGTTTCCAAGAAGGTTTGCCTAAATTCCTTTTTGCTGAAACAATCACTACAACGTGGAATGAAAAGCCAACAAAAATAGAGAGAGTAAAAGGGATTTGGCTAAACCACACACAAAATTATAATCTCAGAGCAAGTGTAATCAATTTAGAACTGCCAGGATTCTGTAACGGGGCGTTCTCATAAGCTGTTTTGAAGGGAAGGCTTTAGGACATTAAGAAGATTAATTTCATAAGGTAATATTTGCTGTAATGACAACTACTTCTGAGGAATACCACATTCACTGATGTGATTAACACTTCACTGTGATTTATTTTTAAGTGGCCCTCTTACCTCCCCAGTAAGCTACTCACATCTTGCCAGGGACAACACACAAACATGTTGCAGCTTCCAGCACACCATGGCTCATTCCAATATTTAATAGAGGAGGTGTGCACACAGCATTTTGAAATAGAGTTGAAGTAGTGGGGCAATCATGAACTGTGATTTTTTTAGCAGAAGGATTTGTACTTCAGGATCACAGCTAAGCACCACTTGGAAAATCCAAGACTTAAAGGAGGACACAAGAAAGCACAAACGGTGTGTGCTTGGGAGCACTACTGACACCAACCACCATACTGATCTTATATTTGTCCCATCAAAGTGGCTGTTATACACAAGCACGGTGAAGCTGAGAGCTCTCATCTTTCCCAGGGTGTCAATTTTACTTTCTAGCACTGCATGATTACCAGTTTAGCAGATTTGGGGGATGTTGCGGCCGTAATTATTATTGTTTTATTGTTTATTAAATTTGTACACCGCCCTTCATTCAAAGATCACATGGTGGTTCACAACTTAAAAATACCAAACGAGAACACAAAATACATAATAAAACAAAAGCAAATCAGTAACCCTCCTCCTACAAACACATTTAAAAGGCCAAAGAATGTTTAATCAGCCAAGGCCTGGTCATAGAGAAACATTATCCCCTGGCTCCTCAAGATATTTAATGATGGCACCAGGCGGGCCTCCCTAGGGAAAGCATTCCACAAGCAGGAAGCCACTACAGAAAAGGCCTGTTCTCATTTTGCTGCCCTCCAGACCTTTTGTTGAGGGGCTACATTAAGAAGGGCCTGAATCGCAGGGCCTGGGTTGGTTCATATCAGGAGAGGTGGCCTTTGAGTTATTATGGCTGTGACTTTTTAGCTTTATAGGTCAAAACCAGCACTTAAAATTGGGCCTGGAGACTAAACTGGCAGTCAGTGCAGTTGGGCCAGGATTGGTGTAATATGCTCAAACCATCTTGCCCCAGTGAGCAACCTGGCCGCCAAATTCTGCTCCAGCTGATGTTTCCAAATTGTCTTCAGAGATAGCCCCATGCATTGAAGTAACCTTGCTTATGTTGATTTCAAAAAAGCATCTCTCTCTCTCTCTCTCTCTCTCTCTCTCTCACACACACACACACACACACTACATTTTGATTAGCAAACTGGTTAAATGCAGGTTATATGAGAATACAGCCATGTGGATTCACAGGTGATTATAAAGAGTTCTCATCAATAGTTCCTCATCAAACTGGAGGGAGGGTTGCTGCAGGGCTCTGAACTTGGCCTAGTACCTCTATGTTTTCCCCATCATGTGAGGGGCAGGCGAAGAATGAGTGTGTCCTTAATTGGAATGGGTTCGGAGGAGAGCGACAAAAATGGTTGGCGAGATAAAAACAAGTGCTATTAGGAAAGGGTGATGGGACTAAATATGTTTAGCCTGGAGAAGAGAAGACTGAGCGCGGCATGGTAGAACTCTTCAAATATCTAAAGAGCTGTCACACAGAAGAGAGCAAAGACTTGTTCTTTGCTACTCCAGAGGGCAAAGTTAGTGCCATGCCTGCTCCTAAGGGCTCTACAAGACGAGATGTACAAAGGGGAGAAGCACAAAATGGTGAGAATTGTCAAATGGGAAGTGAGGCCTCAAGTAAATAAAGACAGGAATAAGATGAGATCTGAGAGAAGCTGAAGAACACAACCAGAGGAAGAAATGGAACAAATCAAAGTGAACAGAAAGAAAGTGAATTCTGACAGACTGAAAGACCTGTGCCAGATGGACTTGTGCCAGACTTAAATAGAAACAGTTAGCTGACATTATTTGTTAATAAATCCACTATTGCCAAGGAAGCCACAGTGGTTTGAGTTGTGTCCTTCTGGAACGCTTTGTTTTGTGCATTGTGCATTTGTTTTTATAATGGGTCATTGACTGGTTATGTGAATAGTTTGTTGCTGTTGTTGTTTACTTTTAAGAGATAAAGGATTATTTTCATAGACTTTGGAGTTATTGCCAATCCACCCCTCCTCTTCTCAATTACAGAACCCTAAGGCTTTACACTAGGGCTACATCCACACCATTTAAAACACATGGCATTCAAAGTATAGCTTTCCCTAAAGAATTCTGGGAACTGTAGTTTGTTTAGGGTCATGGAAAACATGGTTCTGCAAGGGTTAAACTTAAAAATCTCAGGATTTTTTAGAGGACGCAACATGCTTTAAATGTATGATGTGCATATCACATAGATCTAATGGACTTAAGTCATTACAGGAAGGGTAGATTTTGGTTTTACATTAGGAGAAGCAGAATGGTAAGATCAGTTTGACAATGGAAACAATTATCTAGAAAGGTGGTGGGCTCTTGCTATCCAGAGGTCTTCAAGCTGAGCCTGGACAGCTCTGGATTTCATGCACTGAGTTGGGCTAAATGGCCTAAAATGATCACCACGACTCTGTGATTCAAATTGGAGACGCAGAGTCTGAAAATTCTTCTGGCTTTAAAATCTGACTAAAATTGAACTCTGTTTCTGTCTCCCACTATATATCCTCATATATCTCAAGCATATTGGTGTTATTTCATACCCTATGCAATCTCAGCTATTTTAAACAAGATGCAGACATAATCCATAACAAGACTTGTATCTGTGACCCATTTAAATGAAGAATGATTTATTAGGAGAGAAATGAAGAATAGCGGAGTGTTAAAGGGAAGCAATATAAAAAAAAGAAGGAAAGATGCTGCTGCTGCAATGTTACCTAAAAAGGAAATCTTATCAAATTTGTTCAGTTCTGATTCCAAGAAGAAAGTGAAATGAAATAATTTATCCTGTTCAGTTGCTACTTCGCAATGCTTGCTAATGTTGCCGCCTTGTTTTTATTTATTTATTTATTTATTTAATCAGAAAGCCAGGGAATTTTCCCGCCTGGATTTCTGGAAACTGTTTCCTATGCAAAAAGAATAATGCCATGTATCATCATCATAATGCCAAGCAGTAGATAAAATATTCAGAAAAAGCCTCTTAATCTGAAATTTCATGTGAAATTATAGCTACAGCTAATACATAAATGTCTCAGAATTCTATGAAGTCTGCCTTTTAAGCTTCCTTTAGCTATCTCTGTGTGTGTGAGAGAGAGAGAGAAGGGGGGGGGAGGACAAATCTCTCTCTCAGATGACTGCCTTTTAGGAAGGGTAACCTCTCTACATTTGCAAAAAAGGTTACCGTATTTTTTGCTCTATAAGACTCACTTTTTCCCTCCTAAAAAGTAAGGGGAAATGTGTGTGCGTCTTATGGAATGAATGTAGGCTGTGCAGCTATCCCAGAAGCCAGAACAGCAAGAGGGATTGCTGCTTTCAATGCGTAGCGATCCCTCTTGCTGTTCTGGCTTCTGAGATTCAGAATATTTTTTTTCTTGTTTTCCTCCTCCAAAAACTAGGTGCATCTTGTGGTCTGGTGCATCTTATAGAGCGAAAAATACTGTATTTTAAACTTATGATAGTATTTCTCAAATTGTGGGACATGTTGTTTTCTTAATCGTACCCACAACCTGTATGGTTTTTGTAATCACAGCTACCAGCAGCTGTGTTGAACACTGAAGACAACTGCTATATTCTTGCCATTTTTTTAACTGGTTGGTGGGGTGAAGTGGAAAGGGCCAGATTTTGGCTGGAAGGGGAGAAAGAGGGGAGAACCCTGAGTATGAGAGCAGCACACACATCCACATAGCTATGTGTGATGGATTATGCCTCCATGTATCGACAATATAATAGAGATGAGGACAGAAAGGTGAATAACATTGGAAGTTCAAAATGTTAAAGAAACATCATTGTATGGTGTATGCTATATGAGAGGCATGATTAGCAGAACAAATACTTCTGCTTATCTTCTATGATGTGGGCTCTCCACGTAAGTTACTATTCCCCACTTCCTATACAGAATGTTCAGCTGTGAGCACGACAATCAGTAATATGCTTGAGAGCTTCTGGTTTATAGGTAAAATTTGTAGAATACTGGCAGTCCACTCCACTTTCTCTAATGGCAAAGGAAACCATAGATTTAGTTATGAATCCTTTTACCTGCAATATAACCATCCACCGGTACATTTGTACAAGATCTCACCACATTGATTGAATTTCCCAGTTTTGACTACACATGTAAGAAACAAAATAAATCTTGCCCTAAGATAAATGCAGCATCCAACAAGAAACATTTAACCTATCTGCATGCGATTCTGGCTGGTTTTCTTACATGGTAGCTGAAACAAATGCTCAGGCCCAAATAACAGGTAGTAATCTAGTGTGGAGCCCTTACTGTGTAACTTTAGACAATTTCTAATGATTACACTCCATTCGCACATTAATTAATCAATGCACAGGAAGGTTAAGTTAATCATCAAACAAGGTCACATATCCTGTCAATGGGTGAAATGAGCAGAACACAAGAGTCTTGAGTCCCATTATTAGTCTTTCTTGAACTGCCTCAGACACATAACCATTGTAGAGCTATAGACACAACCTACCAAAACACCACAATATCAGACTAATACATCATTATTGTTAACATTTTTGTCCACAGTCCTCAACACAGAAATAAGTATGTATGAGACACATGTGGTGGTGTTTTTTAAAATGCAGTTTCTTGTACAACTAATAAAAGTCACATTCCTTATTAACTGCCAAGCCATATATTCTCAACATCTACAGAAACAAGGTTTATAATTTAAGGAGACAAATTGGAATAATTAATGTGATTGCTATTGATAGTGTTAATTCATATGTTTAAAAGCTTAATCTATCTACAAGTTCATAAAATAAAAGTGTATCTGTGTGTGCAAGAGAAATGGAATTGTACACGCTTTAATTTTTGAAAAAGTGTTAACACTGATCTCAGTATAAAATGAATTAGTGGGGTAGGATGTTAAGATATGACCCACAGACTCAGCATTTCTGACAGCAAAAATATGGGCAGGGTTAATAGCCTCATGCCCTGCCGGCAATGATTGCTGATTTCCTTAAACTCTTTTGCAGTGGCCTTGCCTGTAATGGGCTATTTTAGGCTACTTGATGGTGTTCTCTCCCACTGAAACCTTGAACAGCATATACATCTTCCTGGCATGAGACAGAAAGAGAAATATAAATTGTATTCAGCATTTTAATCTAGGATTTACGATGCATTTCTCAAACGCAGGGTCATTACTCTCACATTGCCCTGTGCAATGTCTAATAAGCACTTCCTTCTACGATTCTGCTTGTGTTGAAGATATAGTTCCTTGCTTTTTTATTGATTAGTGAGAATGAAGGGCATTAAAAAGACTACAGCTTTCAAATAAACTTCCTTTCAAAACGATACGCTGGCAGGTTTTGTGCTATGAATTTACATCTCGCTCACATTGCAAATAATTGCAATGGGCTGCATCATAAAACCATGCTCTACCAATACTGAAAAAGATGGGGAGTACAGATCTATGAGAGATCTGGTTACAGTGGCAACTCTTGCTAAGAATAGCAAGACTGAATTAAATTCAATTAAAATTATATTGTATTGAAGTTGTCGGAAAACTTTACAGTGTGTTTTTAAAAAATTGTATTTTTGCTATTACTAGTGTACCTAGAAGTTTATTCTCATTATGTGTAAACCCCTGCACCTACTACATCGATTCTACAAGAACCTGTTTTGTAGGACAACATTCCTGTCGAGATACAACAGGAACCCACCCTCTGCACTTTCTGGAAACATTTGGAGATGTTTTTGTTCCAACAGACTTTCCCAGCTGGATGGAAAGATCTCGGCTCTGCCTGAGTGCCTACTTTGCACTGTTTTTAAATTCATGAACTGTTATTTTCTGTGCTGTTTTTAACACTTTTTAAAGCTGTTTTATTGGTATTTTGTACATTGAAATTGTGTTTGGAAGGTGATAGTTAAATAAATAAATATGAACCTGCACCATGCATTTTGTAAAGAAATGGACACAGTGTCATTTTAGACAATTTCCATGGAAACGTACAGGGGAATGAATTCAGCTAAAGCCACCACTGATGTGATAAGAGATGGAAAATGAACAGGATATAATGCTACTACTAGTGTGGATGCTGTCTCCAACAGACACCTAAATCCTACACAGAATTAGCCATGGTTTCAATGGAATTAAGCATGCTTAACTCTGCTGGATCTGGGGCTATATATGCTTAAGGAATTGAAAAACAAAAGAAACCCTTGGTATATTTCCAAGTTTAACTAGCTCCAAGTTAAACTTAAGAAGACTTTTCTGGAAATTCAGCCCACGTGTTCGACAAGAATGGAATGGTAATTAAATATTACCAAAATTAATTAACATAAAGTTAATTAGAGAGTTGAGCTACGTTGGACAGTAGGCTATGGGTGACTTACTACATGGTCTACCAGGAATAGCACTAGAAAGCTAAATATTAGAGACTAGGGCCCTGCGGAACTTGACATCTTTCCACAAGGTCTGCAAGATGGAGCTGTTCCGCCAGGCCTTTGGCCAAGGCACAGTCTGACCCCCTCTCTCCTTCTATAATCTTCATAGAACTCTAACCCAACGGTTGCCATTAATTTGATTCTGAATTGATTTTAGAATGTATTTTAATTAATTGACTGTGATTTTATGTACACTGTGCTATTTTTACCTGTTGTTAGCTGCTCTGAGCCCGGCTTTGGCCAGGGAGGGCAGGATACAAATAAATTATTATTATTATTATTATTATTATTATTATTATTATTATTATTATTATTAAACCAGGGCAATCTTATTTAGTGACATTTGGATTTCTGTCACCAGCACGAATAGATTTCAGCTCAGATCTCCTCATATAACTAAGTTTGCTGGCTTTTTTATAAAAACAATAACAAACTAGTCCAGTCTGCCAGTAGTCTGCCATTAGAAACATAGAAAACTGACTTATAATACCAGGAAACTCTATTTGAATTGTCTTTTATGCATGATGGAAGCTGCTTTCTGAAAGTATGGCCCTAAAAGGCAGTCTAAAAATATGTTAAGTAAGTATTTGCCCATCCAGCCCAGCATTGTTCTCCAGGGTCTCATGCCAATGTCTTTCCCATCATTTGGAACCCACAAACTTCCTAACTGGAGACATTAGAGATTAAAGTTGAGGTTTTTGAATGCAAAGTATATATACTCTGCCACCCCTCATCTATGACCCTTTCCCTCTTTTTAATCGCATTAAAAGGATTCCAAGAAAATTTCCATACCCAGAAAGGAAAGGAGCAGAGCTGCTTTCCCCCACAGCTTTCGCATACTGAAATGGTATCATGAGTCAGTCCTCATGTAGGAACATAGGAAGCCTCCTTATACTGAATCAGACCAGTGGTCCATCTAGATCAGTAATGTCTATGCTGACTGACAGTGGCTCTACCGTGGCTGTAGATGCTGAGACCTTATGACCATAGAATCTGGGACCTCTGGCATGCACATCAGATTATCTACTACTGAACTATAGCCCTGGCGTAAGGGGCTTATAAGCTATGTGCTTATTGTACATCTATGCATTTTGATTATGTATTAGGATTTATCATATTGTAAACTGTGCATAGCAAGTGACCTATAATTAGAATGGAAATATAAATACGGTACATGTTGATGTCACCAGTCAATCTGCAAAGTACTGAAGCAGTTTTGTGAATGGTTCAATGGGTCTTTGGAATGAGACTCAAAGAGTCCTAAGAAGTCTTCAAACTTTAGGGCAAACGAAGGTATGATTAGAGAATATTTCTTCAGAGGCTTAAAGGGCAACTTAATCCCCGGAGCTTTGTTATTTAATTTTAAGTGCTGTGGGAAATCTGTGCCAGTGCTGTGGCACATATCAGAGCGTCCATAAAACTCTGGGCTGGAGTCACCAGATATAAAAATATGTTCTACTGAACTTCTTCATTTCACAAATTGGAGACAGGTAATATTCATCCTTATCCTCCAATTGCTATGTCTCTTAGGATGGATGGATGTGAAACTAAAATGACCAATGAAATATATGGGACCACACAACACAATAATGGTAAGAATGTTTTGCGCTAAGACTACTACTATGATGGAATCATTTCATAGTATATCCATTTTTAATAAGAAAAATGGATTTTAGTCTTTGTCTCTGGTCCATGAGCTATGAGTCTATACAACTAATGGTCTCACCTTCATTATCGCAGTCTTGCAATGACAGCCACATGTGGTCTACCAGACCAACTTGTTTAAATTCAACTGCAACGAGATGCACTGGCATTAATGCAACAGAAAAGGGTGTTGATCAAGCTCAACATAACTTAAGGTCATTTAACACAGTCCATTGCTCACACCAGCACCACTCACTCCAGTTTAACAGTCTGCACCTAAACTATTTATTCATAAGAACCTCCCTCCAGAGGGTGTTTATTTACTACAAAGAAACTGAAGGAGATCTCTGCATATTCTTCCATGTCATGAACAGCCACCTCTCTGGCAGGAAAGAGGTGGGAAATATACATAAAGCTAGACAAGATGCAATTAACCTACATGCTTTTTGTTATGTAAAAAAGCAACTGAGGGTAAGACTGAGCAAGCTCAGGGTCATTTGAGATGAGGCAAAGAGTTTTAGCAGGTGGCTTTTGTAGAGACTTGTGACAGGGAAATAAATAGTTAGATTTCCCTTCCCCACTCAATTTCCAAAGCTGCCAAGGCTTCCCCTTGGCCGATATTTACATAAAAAGAAACTTGTCGTTTAATTGCATTGATGCAGTTAATGTCACATCTAGTTTAGACCTGACAGAAGCGCAGGAAAAGACAGGGCTGAGATTACTAAATTTTAGCAGATAGTTGTAATTCTGAATTAACTGACTGATTTTTTTTTTTATAAAAAATGTAAGTGTTTGTATGTGCATGCCATAAAAATGCAAATAACCTGTCTGGTTTTTTTCCCCCAACCACCCTGATTGCCTTGTTGCTAATTGTGGCCTGGATCCAAAAAGCCATTTCAGATGCACAAAAGGGCTTAGGGCATACCCACAATGACTTTTTAGTCCCACACCAAATCAGAAACCACTTTTTAAACTGCTCTCTGCTTTAAAAGAGAGCTGCTCTTTGAGAAACACAAATTCAAAGATCCCTCTGGCACAAAGAAATGATCATGCAGATCTTTGGATCCAGGCCTAAGTTTGCACACATCAATTTCAGTCCTGTTTCAGTCCTGTTTAGATGGGAAGTGAGTTTGTGTGTTTCATTCTAAATGAATGTTTTAGAATTTCTATTTAGATCCAGCATTTGTCAGCTTCTACTCCAGAGGACTCAGAAGTAGGTCAGTAAGTCAGGGCAAAAATTCATGGCTGGAACATCCCTCTTGTCTTAACTGCTTTCTGCAAGGGGAGGGGGGTGCAGCTGGATAAATGGAATAACTTCCAGCTACTCATCGAGATGAAGATAGTAGAGGAAACCAGTACCAGTTCCTTCTGAAATTAAAGGCAGTGTGCTAAAGTTAAGCTAGTTTGTGCAGAAGTAGTAAAAGACTGTGTAGTTTTTTCTTTTGTTATGGAGGGAGGAGTAGGAACTGACTGGGTGGGTATGCATGGACAGGAAAAGAACTCTGTGAGCACGTATTCTTATCTATACACAGCTGAGGAGACTGGGTGGGATGAATAATTGTGACTAAACTTGGAATCAGATCAGGGGAAACCAAGACTTTGCTCAGAACAGATTGAAACCTGCCCTACTTTATACAACAGCTTTGAGTCCAGTGATTCCATTTCTCTTAACCTTAAATGACATGGCATCTTTCATGGCATTCAGGCAGCAAGTAAGGGCATGTTTTTGTACATGTGGGCACAGTCTGTATATTTGCATTATTAGGGTCAATGTAACATGTGAGCTGATAGCTCATAGATGTCTGCCACAGTTGGGGAACAGTTCACAGGCAGAAGGTTCCAGATTCAGTTCCTGGCATCTCCAGGTAGGTTGGGAAAACTTGTAACCCAGGTGTGATGATGTCAGTTGAGCATAAACATTACTGAGGTAGATGGTCTGACTTGGGATATGGCAGCTTCTTAATGGCCAAATCTTAATTTCAATTTAGTGCAACAAAATGTGTTTCTGTGTATGTAAACTCTGTATTAATCATGTCACTATCACAGAGCTGAAGTGTGTACCATCCTACATAAACGAAGAATGAAACTAGAGACAGGCTGGCCACATAATATTTTGCAATGGGAACTTCAGCAGCAACTGTTAACTCCCGATGCAAACTAGTGGTTAGTTAATGCACACTGTGGGGAGAGATGGGGAGAAATTCAATTCAGTTCTCATGTAAATCGACCTAATTTAAACAACATGTAAACCGAAATACAAAATTCACTCAAAACCACACTTCTCTGAATTTCACAGCACAGTTCTCCAACAAGTAATGCGTACAAAAATGCATAAACTAAGGTAAAGTGTCCATAAAAATGTAAATAATGAAGAAAATAACATTCAAAATGCATTATATTAACGGAATTTGTTTTTCAAATGTGTGTGTATTAGACAAAATTGCATGCAAATACGTGTATGTTAGGAGAAATTCACACAAACGTGCTGATGAATTTTTATGAGGATTTTTAAAACAAAAGTTGCAAACTGCTGTAGAAATGTGGAGAACTGAACTTAAAATTGGAAAAATGGGAAACTGAAATTGATAGATTCACCTATTCCTAACCACGAGCAATGCATTTATATAGCACTGATCAAGCATTACCTTCTCCAGCCAACCGTCTGCATTTTAATAGCCATTCAGGTTGACAAGACTTTTGTATTGCATTATTTGGAGGCTGACAAGGCAAGGAGTGGAATCCCAGCCCATTGCAATGCATTTCTGTGGCCATCTGGAAACTCTGTTGATTTTTATGCAAATGAGGATGGCTGTGAAAGTTTGGGTAAGAGGAAGCAATTGAGGAGAATCCAAAATGCTGGATGGAATGGCCATTCAAAATTGGGCTGATTGACATGGCAGGCATTAAAGCCTACAAGAAATGTCTCAGGACTGACAACATATGCCAGGGCATTCCCATGGTCGTTTATGAAAAGCAGGCTTTATTATGAGACTATTTACCTAAATTACCACCTTCTCCCTTACCAGCCTGTTTGCTGCCGAAGATCTACCCGAGAGGCCCTTTTCTGTATGCTGCTGTAGTGGAAGTATGGCTGGTGGGGAGTAGAGAGGGGCCTGTCAAGAAAACTGGTTTTTATGTTTAGGCCTTTTCTAAAAAGATGGCTCCTTTTGCTCAGCTTTCTGGGTAAATCAGCTCATGAGAATGTAGTTTTCTCTCTCACTAATAGCAGATGCACCTGTGTTATCTCACTACAGTGGTACCTCGCAAGACGAATGCTTCATAAGACGAAAAACTCGCAAGACGAAAGAGTTTTTCGTTTTTTGAGTTGCTTCGCAAGACGAATTTCCCTATGGGCTTGCTTCGCAAGACGAAAACGTCTTGCAAGTTTGTTTCCTTTGTCTTGCAATTTTGTTTCCTTTTTCTTAAAACTGTGCATTCAGGGGGTGCAGTTGCGACTTGACTTCGAGGAGCAACTCATAGCACACGGTGTGGTAGCCTTTTTTGATGTTTTTGAAGACTTTGGTGATTTTTGAAGCTTTTCCAAAATCCGTGCTTCGCAAGACGAAAAAATCGCAAGACGAAAAAACTCGCAGAACGAATTAATTTCGTCTTGCGAGGTACCACTGTATTCCAGGTTTTCAAGGCTATCCCACTGCCTTGCTAATTAGAGTTATATTAATTTTTCAGCTGTGCAGTCGCACACATACTCTTAGACTCTAGGTTCTGGAAAGCTACAACCTATGCACTTTCTGATTGGCTAAGAAGACACTGGAATATTGTTAGGCAAAATCCTAGAAGTACTGTATATAGTGGTATCTCATGTTACATACGCTTCAAGTTACATACACTTCAGGTTACAGACTCCGCTAACCCAGAAATAGTACATCGGGTTAAGAACTTTACTTCAGGATGAGAACAGAAATCGTGCTCTGGTGGCGCAGTGGCAGCAGGAGGCCCCATTAGCTAAAGTGGTGCTTCAGGTTAAGAACAGTTTCATGTTAAGAACGGACCTCTGGAACGAATTAAGTACTTAACCCGAGGTACCACTGTATTCCCCATCTCAACAGATTCCTACGGCCATTTGGTAACACACTTCATTGACATAGAAGGCAGCAATGCCTGTAGCTGATTCAACAGAGCTAAGCTGTCCTAATGCATTCTTATGACCATTTGACAACTCTATTTTTATGCATATAAGGGTAGATGTTGGGTACAGCAGGGCAGGCCTTAAAAACCTCTGGATGAGCAAGCAACCACCTTTGATTTAATGCTTTCCAACGGCTATTCAGAAATACATTGTGTTCCCATGGCCATTCATTTAGTGTATCCCGAGAAACACAGGGAGAGAAGGCAATAGAAATGGATTTTTCTATTAGTGGCTTTTTATGAACAACATTAAATCAGTATTACATACATGAAACCTGCTTGAACTGTAAGTATAATGTCACAGGGATTAATAAAATTGAACAGCATACGGTCCCTGACTGATGTAGTCTTATGAGCCACTACAAATTTGGATCTGCTATATTTAACAGCTATTGATTACTTGTGCCCTTGATATATGATAAAGCCAAATGCTAGCAGTCAATTCTAAAATATTTCTAATGCCAGTATTATGTAACATAATAGGAACAGATAGGTTCCTTTCCCTTTCCATTGCTTATGTTTTTATCTTGTCTAAATATCTGATACATCTTCAAATGCCTCCTATATTCTTCTCAGATTTGGAAGCCTGTCATGAAAAATTCACCCTATCTAGTGCCCTAGTTTCTAAAACAAATGTTAAATTAAGATACCTAGTTACACAGACATGTCTATTCCTCTTTTGTTTTTGGACATCTCACATACCTTATACTTTCTTACTTCCATATAAACAATCCACACTTAATTGTCTCTTTTTATTGGAAGGCATCTGAATTATTCACCTGGTTTACACCTGCAAAATAAATGTAATCTGCAAGCTCGTAGCATGAAGGCAATATCTACACGATTTAAATAGCCAAGGTATTGATCATCCTTAAAGTCAAACTCCAAGTTCTTTCTATTTCCCCTTCCTGTGCAACTTCTCAGTGAAGCCTGAAAGCAGGATCTGAGCAACTGGTGTTCAGAGGCTTACTGTCTCTGACAGTGAAAGGAGAACACAGCCTTATTCTCCTTCAATTTATAATCTCATGGAGTGAGACAATCTATGGGAATCTGCAAAGATAAAGTGAAAGGTGGAAGAAGGGACAAGGATTCCCCTCTCTCTCCACTAGTTCCATTCCCAATCACCCCCCCCCAAAACAAGTGCTAATCAAAATTCAGTTACATGCATTCATTTTGTGACAATCATTCTAACATGAGCCAGTACATTAAAAAGAGGTGGACTAGAAAGATGCAACTGTACTAGTATTTAATAAGAATCATGTATGGCAACTGATACCAGAGGTGGAAATATCCTATTCTCCCACTAAAGCAATGCCAAACCAATAGGTCAAGGGAATGCGAGTCAGGATTTAGGTTAGCAAGTCAGGGTTTAACTGGCTAAAGGGTCATCACTTTCAGATTTTTCAATCTTTTGCAGCCCACAGCTTTGGGTGTGGTTAAGCTTCCTCTAACTATCTTGCATTCCCAACTTTAGCACTCTTGTTTTCTAAACCTCTGATCGCTCTCTTTCTAGTTCATCTTTCTTTATCTTTGTGACATTGTAGATGACTCCAAGCTAAGTGGACCAGTGGTCTGACTTGGTATAAGACAACTTTCTATGTTCCATCAGATCAGAACACCACACTGTTCACTTGAGAAGAACACTAATTCGCAGACAAATCCTAGTTTTATCTCTTTTCCCGGAAGGGAAGGATGCAGCTAGTGCTAGGACATTAAAAAGTAGTATGTCCCTGGTGGACAGTCCCTTGATCCTGCTGCATATCATGGCAAAGGATAGTACCCGGTGAAGATCTCAAAAGTGGCCCAAGAAGCCAAGGCTGCAGCACTCCCTATGGAATAAGCAAGCATGCCTTCAAACAGCTGCAAATTGCAAGAAGTAGAGGGGAGACCTATACTTTCCTGAAGCTAGTGCACCAGGAAGGTCATAGACAATGTCCTGCCAAAGATAACTTCTTCCAAAGTAAGAATAGGGTCTGTGTGGTCAAATGAGCTTCATCCTGTTTACATAACACATCAAGAATTTCCCCCAAGGAGTGGCAGGCAGTTGGCAGAAGAAAAGAAGAACAAGATCTTCCACCCTGCAGAAAAGGCCAGGTCAGTCTTAAGAATGAAATATTTAATGGGCCTAAAGATTACATTTCCCAGCAGGTAACAAAACAGTTCTTTCCCTAAAGGCAGAATCCCAAACTCTGATACTCAGCTTGCTGAGGTGACCACTACCTGTCAGTCTTCAAAATCAGGATCTTGAATGTAGTGGGTCCAAAGGCTTTAAGAAGTTGGGTACCTTGTGAACTGGAGGGGGGCTCACAAAATAAGCTGGTCCAGGTATGCAGTTGGCAAACTATGCAAGATGACAATAAGTTTTCCAGGGTACTGGCAAGGGCTGATATCTGCTTCTGTAGAGTTCTTTGCTTCAACCCTGACTAAAGGCTATTTTGGAGGAAACCAAATCCACCACAACCAGTGCTTTCCACCCCTAGAAAAATGGGTGCCGGTACTCACCATGAAGTTGTTACAGCAAGTGCCACACTTTTTAACAACTAAAAGAGGTGCAGGTACTGTGTACCCTTGAGTACCCCCGGGGGGGAAAGCACTGACCACAACCTAAGCCTAGTTTGAGTTCTTTTTACCATACCACTGGCATCAAGCTACAAAAACATCCAGGTGGTGCCACATACTTTTCAGTCAAAAGGACATAGATGCAAAGGGGATGTAGAACACTAGTACTGTGGAATAACTAGGAGCTTAGAGGCAGCCCACTTATTCTCCAAGTCAGTACAGCCCAGATTGTGTTAAAGCAGAGAAATGTGAAGGAGGAGATTTGAGGAGCATGAATGTGGCTCACAAGCTCCAAAAACCACATGCATTTTGGCCACTACTGCACATTTGCAGCCATGTTGACCAGGACACAGTGGCCCCTGATGAGGTGTGCAAAGTATACTAGTGCCAGATGGATCACCATTAATTAATGGAACTTATGCTCTTTTCCTTCGTTTTTGTTTGTTACCTACTGTCAGGGAACTGACATCAGGGCGAGAAGCGGAGGCAGGGCTTCAGAGCGATGCCGGAGAGGGAACCAGCAGGGGGGAAGGAATTCAGCGTGACACCAATAGAGAGGAGAGGGAGATGGAGGAAGCGGTGTCAGAGCTCCAAGACCCTTCAACCGAAACTAGCGGAGAGAGCGCTGGCACGCCCCTACCTTCCCCTTACTTGCGCAGACGCGTTCCGCGCAGGGAACATAGGAGACTTGGGGTCAAACAGCTTTTATGCTGGAAGAGATTCAAGAAACGCCCACTGACGGATTCTACAAGTGACTAACAGGTCACGGAGGGCGAGCTCTAACTCTAAACATGGTTGAGCAAACAATCTAACTAAACTGAAGGCAATTTACGCACAAGTAACCCCTCACAACCATTACACCTACATACCATGGTAACAAACAAAAACAATACCCTCCCCCAAGTTTAAAAGGCCATAGATTGTTAAATTAGCCTAAGGCCTGGGAAAAGAGGAATGTTTTTGCCTGATGCCTAAATATATATAACGAAGGTGCCAGGCAAGCCTCCCCAGGGAGAGTATTCATCACCAGAGAGGCACTACACTTATTTTGGAAGCAGGCATATATTGGTTCAGTCTAAATAATCTGAATTTGAAGTAGAATCTTGCCCAAGTTGAAGTATGAAATATTCATTTCCGGAAGCTTGGATAAAGACTAAAGACTGAAGACGTGTCACAACATCATGTTAGAGGAGCATCACAAGTACACTCACCAAGTTCATGCTGCTGGGAAACAGAAAGACTCATTCTATGGACACACTGAGAACCAATTACAAAAGGAGTGACTGATTTTGTCATCCTTGCAGATGACAAAACTATGCATCTACAGGGCAGAGCTTGTTATTTCCAAATGTTTAAGAAACAGGACCTAGGAACAAAGAAAGAAACAAGCATGCAGGTAGTTGAGGAGTGGATATTTGTAGATCCCCTTCTCCATCAGAAAAGCTGCTGGACCTTCCAAGATCTTGGTGAAGAGCCTCAAAGTTCAAGAGTGACGGAAGGACAAAGCATAGAATTGCTGCTACTAATCTTTATACCTGAAACAACAGAATCTGCAGTGTCCGTTCTGGATTGGGATGTGAGGACAGGCTTTGCTAAGAATGACTGTGGCTAGGTGGTCCCTCAGTCGGGGAAGGAAAGTATCAAGAGTCTCTGTATGAAACTTGTACTTGATCAGAAACTGATTGGCTCATTTAAAAATCTAAAACAACTCACGCTTCCCTGCTTTGTGAAGGACCTGGGAAAGGGCCCATACCCACCAGAAGGCCATACTGGCAGCGACTTTTTCTGGCAGTTACAGAGCCTTGGTGGGGGAGAGATGCAAGCTGCTGGGGGTGAAAATATATGTGCATGGTCTGTTACTGGTAAAGGTTGGTCTGACGTGACCATACGCAATTTCATACGCAATTTCATCTGTCAAGGCTAAACCAAGGATGAAGAATTCCCTCCATGGAAGCCTGGCAGGAGAGAAGGCAGGTGAACATTGTCCCTGTTTAGGGAAGTTTTTAATGTTTTGTGTAGTGTATTTATCATGTTTTTAATATTCTATTGGGAGCCACCCAGAGTGGCTGGGGAAACCGAGCCAGATGGGCGGGTTATTAATAATAATAATAATAATAATAATAATAATAATAATAATAATAATAATTCTACTCTCTCTTCCTCACTAGGCTTAAGAACAAAATGCCAGGTCCTGCTGGAGCCTATCATCTGCAAAATAAGACAGGATGAGAAGAGGTCATGTCTCATCCAGTTCAGGACTGCTTTCCTGGCCTCAAATGAAAGCGTTTCCCAACGCTGCCTTTCTCCTCATGAAGGAAGAATGGCTAGATAAGGCTTCCTAAATGTCTGACAGGATACAGCAGGGGCGGGAGGTCTTTTGGGAAAGAAAAGAAAAGGTGACAATGTGCATACGAATTGGGGAGGGGGGCACAATAGTGGTGACCTTGACAGAGAAATATCGACCATGATTTGCCTTGTGACTAAAGGGATGGAATTGAAAACCAACCATTCTGAATCATTAATGAATTCCAATTCTCTACTTTGAACTTCACCTCTTTGTGGAATGAAGTGAAAGTCTCTCTCTCTCCCCCCCCCCCATTTCTTCCTAAAAAATGCATGCTATTCCTAACCAAGCACCTTTGTGTTCAGCTTTGGGAAACTGCTTTCTAAATGTAACTGTTTAGTACAACTGGTCTGTATTGGATATCATTTTTACATCTGCACAAACCAACAACGGCGAAATAAGGCTACTTGGATGGGAAAGGGGCTTGTCCCACCAGTAACATTCATCAAAGATACTCTGCAATGAACACTCTGCAGCCCCGTTAAGCCAAAGTATTTGAGTCATTCGAGCTTAGCAAGTTGCCTAAGTTGCCTGATATTTTAAGTTACTGGCAGAAGTGCTAATATTACAAGAGGCAGCTGTAGGAGCTTGAGCGTGAGCTTCTGGATAGGAAAGAACTCCTCCTGGATGTTCTTGTCTAAGAGGCAATCTGTAGCTGCCTATAGAACAAGTGAGAGCTGGACCATAAAGAAGGCTGATCGCCGAAGAATCGATGCTTTTGAATTATGGTGTTGGAGGAGACTCTTGAGAGTCCCATGGACTGCAAGAAGAACAAACCTATCCATTCTGAAGGAAATCAGCCCTGAGTGCTCACTGGAAGGACAGATCCTGAAGCTGAGGCTCCAATACTTTGGCCACCTCATGAGAAGAGAAGACTCCCTGGAAAAGACCCTGATGTTGGGAAAGATGGAGGGCACAAGGAGAAGGGGACGGCAGAGGACGAGATGGTTGGATAGTGTTCTCGAAGCTACCAGCATGAGTTTGACCAAACTGCGGGAGGCAGTGGAAGACAGGAGTGCCTGGTGTGCTCTGGTCCAGGGGGTCACGAAGAGTCGGACACGACTAAACGACTAAACGACTAAACAACAACAACAAATAGAGCAAAGTGGTCCATTGTGATGATGGCAACACCTAGTGATGTATGATGTTTTTACTCTTTTTTGTTGGGAGCCACTCAGAGTAACTGGGGCAACCCAGGCAGATGGGTGGCATATAAATAAAATAAGAACAACAACAACAATTAGTGGCTGGGGTCTTCATCTGGGGCAGGGGTGGCCCACAAGATGCTTCTTGGATTCCCAACTCCCTTCAACTCCAGCTAGCATAGTCAGATGATGGCAGCTGTAGTCCAGCAACATCTGGCAGACCACAAATCCTCCATCCTTGTTGTAAAATATAACAGCACTTTATACAATGTTATAGGTTTGCTTTGGAACTTAAGACAGGGTTTGTCACAGAAACGGACTGGGAAAAATCTTTGAAATAAATATTCTCGCTGATTAGTTAATGCAACAACAAACTTCCAACAGCCAGAAACTGTCCATTAAAAAAACGTATTTGCGAGGAACAGGGACATTTCATTTAACTCTGGCCCCAAGGACAATGTAATGCTATTGACAGCAGTGAAAATTAGTACACGGTGTCAAATTCATGCCTTCCTACAGTAACACGATTCTATTAGCTTAACACAGCGATATCACCACTTCCACTCTTAATGTGTCAGGTCCTTGCAGCAATTAGGAGGTGAATGGTGTTTCCAACTCTATCAGGCTAGCTAGCTAGAAATGAATACCTATGATTTCAATCTATACAGCAGAAAACAGTGAGAAAGGTTAAAAAAACAACACCCCACCATTTTTAGTTTGGTTGAAATACAAAAACGACAGCTATGCTTTTTCTATGGTGGAGGGAATGTAAATTACTCAAGAACATAAACAGGCTTTCAAGGATAAGGAGAGACAGTTGTGATAGTACCACTAGGAAAAGAAAAAGTGCCATAGGAGCCACTGGGCTGTGTGTGTGTGTGTGTGTGTGTGTGTGTGTGTGTGTGTGCTATGCAAAAATCATGATACAGTCGTACCTCGGAAGTTGAACACCTTACAAGTCAAATGTTTTGGCTCCTGAACGCCGCAAACCTGGAAGTGAGTGTTCCAGTTTGCGAACGTTCTTTGGAATCCAAATGTCTGATGTGGGTTCCATAGGTTCCGATTGGCTGAAGGAACTTTCTGCAGCCAATCAGAAGCTGCACCTTGGTTTCCGAACATTTTGGAAGTCGAACAGACTTCTGGAATGGATTCCATTCAACTTCCGAGGTATGACCATATTGGAAAAACAGGGAAGCCAGCCGGTGCTTCTGTGTCTCCCTGAATTGAGTGAGCAAGCGCTCTTTCCTCCCTTCCTCGTGTGCAAGCCACTGACAGAAAGCATTGTTTTGTGAAGCTAGCTGATGCTGAAGCTTAAGGAAACCCACCCTTCCGGCTCACATGGGCCAGAACAGCATGAGGGCATGCTCAGCTGGGGGGCAAGGAGGCTTCTGCGACTCGGCTGAGAAGTTCAAGGAAGCCCCATCCCCACCCCTCCGGCATGAGTCAGAGTGGCATGGGGGTCAGCTGTAGGGCTGGGCCATGTATCTCAGCTGCTTCTCCCTCCCCACCTTATTTCTTTCTTCCTCCTTATTGCAGACATTGTAATATATCATTATATCATGATATTTAGCTGGTGATATATCACAATGTTGAAAACCAGGTATCGCCCAGGCCCTAACAGTGCCAAAATATTTGAAAGACTCTACTAAAGCACCAGTTGATATAGTTTCAAATGTTTTTATTAGTAGTAAAATATTCATAATTATGATTAATAGGGTGTATGCGGGAGGAGAGCTTGTAAAAACTGCTGGGAAATGCAATTCATCTCTGCATACTCTCCGCCCTACTTATTGGTAAAAACATACACAGGATATTTGAAAAGGAATGAAGGATTGCTAAAAATTTTGGACACAGGGGTGCAGTGAAGGGGAGGCATGGGGAAGTCATGTATTGTTTGTTTGTTTGTTTAATTTTGTGTTTTTTGTTTTATGAAAATTAATAAAAATTATTTCAAAAAAAAAAAAAAAACATACACAGGATAAGCTTATAGGCTTCAGAACAAAATGCCAGGTCCTGCTGGAGCCTACCATCTGCAAAATAAGCCTATAATTGACTTTTTATTTCTATTCTTTTTATATTGTATTGTTGTTTTATTGCTATGGCTGATGGCTGATGCAAATAAAGATTCATTCATTCATCCATTCATCAAGGTGTTCAAAACTAAAGGAACAGGCACTATAATGGTGCTTGGCTGGAAAGGGGAGAATACAAAAAAAAGGAGTACAGTAATTCCATCTAGAAATGGAGTGTATCCAATTTTATAAACTGCCATTGAAATGTGTCAGGCTACAATTGAACAATTTATCCTTGCTACAATATACCATATTTATCCGTGTATAAGATGGGATTTTTAACAACAATATTGTTAAAAATTGGGGGTCAACTTATACACGGATAGTGCAGAGGGGGGACATGCGATTGGTGGCAGCCGTGAGCAGGAGATTGTAATCAGCGATTGGGTGGGTGATTAGTGGCTGCGGCAAGGCCTTGGCAGCAAGTGGGTGGGCGATTGGCATCAGCGGTCAGGCGGGTGAGAGATTGTAGGCAAGCCCCCCCCATAAAAGCCCAACAACTCTGGGCAATCCTCCCCCAAAATAACTCAACAACTCTGGGCAACCCCCCCCCCAAAAAAAAGCTTAACAACTCTGGGCAATCTCCCCCCATTTCCTAAATTTGGAGTCCCCAAAAAATAGGGGTTGTCTTATACACGGGGGCATGTTATACACGGAAAAATATGGTAGGTGCTGTATTGAAGTCAAAGTAAAACAAAATATATTGCTTCAGCTCCCATTTGACCAGAGCATCTTTAATGCTCATTCAATGTTCTTTTGGCTCCTTTTTTGGTAAGCTGCCTAGCTCCCTTTCTCTCATGAGGCTCCTTTGAAGCACTAGTTGCTTGCAGAGATATATGTTAGCTGACTCTAACGCAGGATTTGGAATTTATAGGCTAGATAAAGGGAACTGCTAATGCATTCACTGGCACAACATCACCCCAAGAGAGTATAGTCTCTAGATCAGAGTCCCGAAGGAACCCTAGCTACTGTCCATGCATGCTACAGTCTGGCACACACTGCTTTCTTTGTTTCGTTCTTTCTAGGATGAAACTCTGCTGTTCCTGAGATCAGGTAAGATATATCACAGCAATAAGACATCAGCCACCACCTCTAACTGTGTCACAGAATCAGACAGAACCCAACAGCATAGTGCTAAGGTAACTCTTTTTTTGCGTTGCAAAATGAAGTGCCCAAATATCTGTCCAGCTCTTTCAGAGACTTCCCTGGTTCAAGTGAAAGGCCAAGAGTAAAGGGGTTTCAATGGGTACAGTAACGGAAGAAAACACCCAAAGAGCTCTAAAGCAAGAGTTCTAATGTCCACATGGAGAGACTCAGTGCTTTTTTCTGGGGTACGCAGGGGTATGCATACCCTTAAACATTTTGTGAATCTAAGTTTGGCCACATTGAGGGGCAGTATTTCAATATGAGTGGGAAAATGAGTAGCCCTAAACATTTTTTTAAAGAAAAAAAGCACTGGAGATACTGCATGCAAAACCTTCCCCATGCACTCTCATGTCAACAGATGCTGCACTGAACAAGAACATGTATGCATATGTCCCCCATGAGCTCTGGCACATATGTATAGCTAGTTTGCACCTGTCTGAACTCCTGCACACATAAGAATATGTTCATGCTGGGGTTGTGAAACAGAATTTAGGGCTGACGTTAGGACTAAGAAAGACGCTGAATTCGTAATGCTATCTGAGTGGGTGTTGAAAACCATGGTGGCCAGCCAAAAGTTGTGGCCTATGAAGAATCCAGGATGACCCCCCCCCCCATACCATGGAACAAGTGGGTAGGTATAATTTTGTACGTAAAAGAAGTTGAGTAATTTGGTGGAGAATATGGAATTAGGAATGCCCTACTCATAACTAATCATCATTGTAGAGGAAAATGAAATTTTACTAAATACAGTGGTGCCCCGTAAGACGAATGCCTCGCAAGACGGAAAACTCGCTAGACGAAAGAGTTTTCCATTTTGGAGGTGCTTCGCAAAACGAATTTCCTATGGGCTTGCTTCACAAGACGAAAATGTCTTGTGAGTTCCTGCGGGGTTTTTTCCCTTCCCCCGCCCCTTTTTCTAAGCTGATAAGCCGCTTATCCACTAAAAGCCGCTAATAGCGCTAATCTGCTAAGCCGTCAATGAGGGGCCCCCAGTGTCGGACGCAAGACGAAAAAACCGCTAGACGAAGAGACTCGCGGAACGGATTCTTTTCATCTTGCGAGGCACCACTGTACTATGATGAGACCGAAAGGGAATACTCACATCACCCATGGCAAAGCAAAAAATGAAACTAAACACACTTTCCTGCTTTGAGGTCATGTTGAAATAAGCACCTGCTAGTCCATCTCCTGTAGGTCAACTAACAGACTCCATAGAGATAATCAAAGCAGAAGGACTGTGGAAGTTGATGGAGCTGGATCTCTATCCCAGTGGCGGCTTTGAAACCTTATGGGTGTGTCTCTCCACAATTCTGGAGGCTAATGTGTAATACTATTAGTACAGAAAGAGATCCCTAACCTATAGCAGGAATCCATATGTGATATATGCACAGGAACCTCTGCCCCAATCTGATGCATAGTTGCCTCTTATCATCACAATAAATTGGTGAAAGGCTTCAGGAACTGGACCTTAGAGAAGATGGGTGCTCTTCTTTCCAGAGATCACAGTCCCAGTCTTCAGCCTGAGCAAAGTAGTGATGGCTGTCATGGCTATAGATCCAGAAACAAGGGAATAACAGAGGTGTAAGGTAAAAGTGAGGTGAAGGAACTCAGGAAGAAGCAGGAGAGTCAAGATGGAGTAGCAGGAAGTGTCATCAATCACAAGGATGTCAAGGGAGACTTTGAGAATAAGGAGCTCCTTCACTGGGAAGAGGCATGGTAGATTGTCAAAAACCTTTTAAAAAATGGAAACCTACACTCTGCTGCTGTGATAGCAGTCACCATAATAACTTAGAATAGAAGCAGAGGCTGATGGAGGGGAGCTCATCACTCCAGATGTTGGTGGGGTAGTCATGGGAGTGGCAGAGAAGTCATTAAAGCATGCACAGTATGGGAGACCTTCACACACAAAAACTGCTAGAAATTTCTGAAAGGTACTCCGCACAGGCACAAAATCCATTTGTGTGCATGCGCAGTGTCTATGAAGAAGAAATGCCCAAGTAATGGGTAGGATATGAACTAGAGAACAATTTAGCAGGGTACAAATGATTGCTACACAATACAGGAGCACTGTATTCTTGTGTGCTTTCGTTTGGCCCTTATGTAGGTATATTTAAAGAGCTGTGAGAGAGATTATCAGCGAAAGATGAGCTGGATTTGAGCCAGGTGAAAAATTTAGCAATGTAGTGCTATTTTGGGCATGTTTCCCTAAGGGTTGTAGTAAGAGACTGCAGTGGGGACCAACATTTGGGGAATGGGATGGAAATATAATTGCATTGCATCTGTAAGGATGGATCAAACATAAAGCTCTTGACTGGTTTGCATCAGTCAGATAACAGGGGTAGGATTATGTGTTGATAAACTGCAATCAGGAATGCTCCAAGATAATTCTTTTTCTAAACACGTCGAGCAAACTGGATTGATAGACCTAGGCTCTTTAAAGACTTTGGTTTTAACGCTCTATTCTATCGTGAATGAGAAGACAAGCCCCTGTCCCTCCCCCCAGCTCTTCACCTCAATTCCTCTTGAGCTCTGGCTGCTTATGCAGTCAATTTGGTTTTGGTTTTCAGGGGAAAAAAGCAAAAGGAAGTTGGGCATGCTTTGGACAGCTGAAGCCACATAGCGGCTTGGAAGATTAGGAAGTCCCTCATCCGACTCAAGATGCCTTGTCAACAACACAATCCAACTCAGGAACATGGAAACCTTCCTAAAACCACCCTGTTTGGATAACTATCACAAACTTTTAAAAATCTAAATCCAGTGTCAGATTTTTAAAAATTAAACCCCACATTTCATTCATTTAAATCATTTTGAGTCTAATATAGGAAGGGTTACTAATGGAGTTGATTTGAATTGGTCTAAATTAAGTATGAGAACACTGTTTTGGTGCACAGACCATCAGTGTTCAATACAAGCATTCTGTTGGCACTGAAGTTCAACACACTGCTTTTTACATCACCACAGTTTAAGCTTTTTAATATAATGATATTAATAAGCAGAAGTCGCATAATCTCATCCACGAACTAATCTGTTTTTCAAAATTCCACGCTGAGCACAGGGATTCTAAGACTCGGAAGTTCTGAATGAACTTAACTGGCATACAAACCAACAGAGAAATTAGGGCAATCCAGTCAATCACCGTAAAAGAATACTAGAACTTTTCTGCTGCTCTAATGGAAAACTCAAAAGAAGAAGAAACAAAGGGCAAAACCAGAGCTGGAAAGTGGCCATATTTTTGGCAAGTACCGTTTGTAGTCCCTAGTGAAGTTATTGCTTAACCCATCTCCATAACAGATGCACAGATTTTCAGATGAGATATATGAGTTGCAGCGAGGACCTTTATATAGATCAACTAGTGTAGTGATATATCCGTCTCTTGGGTGAGGAACAAATTAAAGGTGGAATGAATTACATCAATAGCTCCCCCAAATGAACTGAAAAAAACTTTGAATACGTCTTAGGGCTTGAAACAGTTTGCAGCCAAATTCACTGCATTTGAAATTTAGAGTAGGCAACAACACTCAATGATCTTTCTGAGCAAGGATGTGCTTTCAGACAGAAAGATCTCATTAGCTTACATTTGATTTTTCTTTAAACATATGTTGGCAGCAACCCTGAGGGAGGATACATCACTATGGTAAGCACTTTCCTAATTTTACACTAGTGATGGTAATGATTTTTAGAATAGTGCTAATATGGAATTCTGAGGTAGTGAGCTGAACTTAAGCCCCTTCCAGAGTTCAAAGCTAGTTCAATTTCTTCCATTGTTAAAGGAACAAATACTGTTACTACTTCACATTTACACAGTAGCTTTTCTGTGTGATCCAAGTAACTCACTTTCTGAGCAGAAAAATCATGTTCAGTAGAAATATGGCCTCAATAACATAATACCTCTCTGGTTTTGTGGGTGTATACAAATACAGATATATGAGAGAAGGGAGAGAAGGATGAGAGAAGGCTGAGAAGATGATAGGCTCCTTCCAAAAATCTTATATATGCCTTAATAAAAAATGTTTAGCGGTATATATTCTGCTCTTTATAAAATGGTCTATAATTTGGTTAGACTTATGAAATATACAATGACATTGTGTGTGCCGTGTTCTGTTGAAATCGAATCCAACAGTATAGAATGCAACTGTATACCATCTAAAGTTTATATGACCCACTGAAATCAATGTGGCTTATTCCCTGTTGCTTACACAGATTTCCTATTGAGTAAATCTGACTGAACCCGATAGGACTTGCTTCTGAATAAACAAGAACAGCATCCCATTGTTTATTGCC
Source organism: Podarcis erhardii (assembly GCF_964252035.2). Classification (NCBI taxonomy): domain Eukaryota; kingdom Metazoa; phylum Chordata; class Lepidosauria; order Squamata; family Lacertidae; genus Podarcis; species Podarcis erhardii. Next base: position 6,956,770 of record NC_138501.1, on the reverse strand, counting down.
CACATATTTTAAACGAAGCAGGCTTGAACAAGGCCTTTTAAAAGGTAAGCAGTTGGGGAAATGGCATTTAAGGGACACGGTTCACCTTTGAATGACAGCTGGGCCCAAACCAGGATCCTGACTCTTTTTTAACATAACTGTGCCGACCCTATTTATGCAGCTTCCCTTGGTCTTACAAATATTGAGGCAAAACAGGGCTCTTTGTAAACGAAACAAGACCCCTTTTTGCGTGACTTTTCAAAAGTTATGCCAGAAACATAACATTTTCATAAGTCTAAGCTATTTGAGAAAGAACCCAAAAATACGGGTTGTCTGTAGCCATCCCAACAGCAGCTTTAATAAATTATAATGATTTAAACTTCCAAAGAGACCTGTGAAGTTGTAAGTTAAGGTAAATATAAATCACTGCACCTTCTTTGAAAACCATTTCTTATCATTTTTAATCTTATTTCTCAAGGTATTTCCTTGCCATTAGAGGGACTGTAGTGACCTCTGATGAACGAAATAAAATGTCTGACTGAATAGATATATAGACCTTGGTCATGAAACTGGATTTCTTAAAATCAAACTGTATATGGGAAATAAAACTTTTCTGTGGTTTGCATATTTGCAAATAAAATTTTATGTTGACAAACTGAAAAGTCAGCACCTTCAGGGGAATTTACAGAACTTGAAAAATTATTTGCAAGTCGTATGACCCTGTTTGATGGCCTCATGAAGGGGCTACATGCATAATCAAAACACTCAGCATAATTAGCCAAGATAAGAACCGATACTGATCTGTGCTGGGAAGCCCGGGTGCAGCCTGAACTTATAAAAATTGGATGGACCTGAGTGATGCCCTGGCCTACCACTTCAGCCATGCCTCCAGCTGGTCTCATGTTGGCCTGAGAGGTGCCACTGCAGGAGAGGCTCTGATGTCCCCAATTGGTCATACCATGGTAAAGATGACCTGACCAGGCTGTGGCTCTAACCGCTACTTGCCAGGATTCCCAAATAAGTGGCCATTGTTTGAACTTCCCCAGCCACTAGCCAGATGCTTTTGAGAAGCCCACAATCAGGGCATGAAGGTCGTAGCTCTCCCACAAAACTGACTCCCCATAACTGGTATTCAGGCATATACCACCGCTGAACCTGAAGGCTCTATTTATTTACCACAGCTGATAGTAATTGACAGTCCAATTTGTCCAATCCACTTTAAAAACCATCTGAGACAAGGGCTATCCCCACATCTTGTGGCACTGAATACCATAAATGGATTATTCATTGTGTGAAGTAATGATTTTTGTATGTTCGGAATCAATGCCCATTAACTTTATTGGATGATCCTGGGTTCATGTCACCCAACAGCTGCCTTAAAACACAAGACAAAACCCACCTAAAATATTCCAAACATTTTAGTCTTTCCTTGTAGATGTCCCAAATGAACCTCTAAAGCCTTTTGGTTGCCCCTTCTAAACCCCTTTCAGGTCTGTGCTTTTTTGTGATGGGACAGTTGGACTTGTACATATAGTTGTATTCAGCTAGGCCTAAAATTGATTCAAGTGAAATTAATTATCTCAAATTAGTCATGTCAATTAACTTCACTGGATCTACTCTGTGTAGGACAGCATCTCTACAAAGCAGCTGAATTATAGTATTATATAGGACTTTTTTTCATCCAGAACTCAATTCCGGCACTTCTCAGGTGGGCACCATTGCCATTACAGTGGTGCCTCGCAAGACGAAAATAATTCATTCCGTGAGTTGCTTCGTCTTGCGATTTTTTCGTCTTGCAGAGCGTGGATTCCCCGGGTATTAACGGTTTTACGAAAAAGGAAGCAAACCCGCAAGACGTTTTCGTCTTGCGAAGCAAGCCCATAGGGAAATTCGTCTTGCGAAGCACCTCGAAAAACGGAAAACTCTTTTGTCTAGCGAGTTTTTCGTCTTGCGAGGCATTCGTCTTGCGGGGCACCACAGTATAAGAGAATGAAGGAGGTGTTAATGGTGAGTTCTAGCACCTCTTTTTCTAGAAAAATAGCACTGGTTTTATATAAAGGAATTACAAGACTTGCTGTATTAAAAAAAAATATTTTCCCTAATAATCATAGTATGAAATATGACTGTGCATCCAAACAGAGTTACTCAGGAGGGAGATGATATGGATATAAACTGATTGTATTTATGTTCACATCTGAGAGAAAGTTACAGATAGGTAGCCGTGTTGGTCTGCCATAGTCAAAACAAAATAAAAAAATTCCTTCCAGTAGCACCTTAAAGACCAATTAAGTTAGTTCTAGGTATGAGCTTTCGTGTGCATGCACACTTCTTCAGATATCTGTGCATGCACACGAAAGCTCATACCTAGAACTAACTTAGTTGGTCTTTAAGGTGCTACTGGAAGGAATTTTTTAATTTTGATCTGAGACAAAGTTGTATTAAGTGACATCATATAACCTGTGAAAAGTTATCACTTGTTCCTGGAAATATGAAGATGAAACGGGTGCATATTACCACACATGGTAGACATGCCCTCATATGGTAGACTGACTGGACAAATATGAGAAAAGATAAAGCCACCACTGACTTACAACTGCATCTTGACCCCTTTCTATTCCTTTACAGAGAATTAATCACATCAGTGACCACTGCTGCCAAATCACTTCCTATATGAAAATATTTGGGGGGGGGGAGCAATCGGAACTCTCACTACTACTGAATAAGCACACAAACTATTTGATCATGGCGTAATGGTTAAAATGGTTACTGAAGAGTGAAAGAAGCAGCAATGAAAATGATCAGTATTGTATTAATCATCGGAATAGTAGGAAACTGAAGACAAAACACCTTTTGCAGAAGGACACAGGAGGAGGAGCCCCACAACTCTGTTGGCTGAGAAACACCTTCATTGTCTGGTGGTTCCACTCTCCCCCTCCTGTGACATGCACTCAAAGTATTACAGCACTCGCCACATCCATGGAGACTATGGATAATGAGATATAGAAAGTAATGGCCTCACTCTGAAATGGTCTGAGGGAGAAGCAGAGAAAGAAAGCACCCATGACCATAAAGGGACCAAGGTGCACTTAGGGGAATTTCAGGAAGTGAGCATTTTGGGCTGCCTTAAAATGCTTTTGTACCAGAACATACAAACACATACAAACATTTAGCACAGCCCCAGTAAACATTTGTTAGTAGAAGAAAGGGTATAGGGGCCCAGAACTTCGTACTGCTAATATGCACTGCAGACTTCAAGAATCATGTAGAAAAAAATTGCTGTATCTTTCAGGAGGAACATTAAAATACACATTCCATGTTCTGAGTTAGCATGCATACTGTATGTATTTTGTACAAAGTTTACACATGTAAATGTATATAAAGGTAAAGGGACCCCTGACCGTTAGGTCCAGTCACGGACGACTCTGGGGTTGCGGCGCTCATCTCGCTTTACTGGCCGAGGGAGCCGGTGTACAGCTTCTGGGTCATGTGGCCAGGATGAATAAGCAGCTTCTGGCAAACCAGAGCAGCACATGGAAACGCCGTTTAGCTTCCCGCCAGAGCGGTACCTATTTATCTACTTACACTTTGACATGCTTTCAAACTGCCAGGTTGGCAGGAGCTGGGACCGTACAACGGGAGCTCACCCCGTCACAGGGATTCGAACCGCCGACCTTCCAATCGGCAAGACCTAGGCTCAGTGGTTTAGACCACAGTGGCACCCGTGTCCCTATGTAAATGTATATAGTGTGTATAAAAAAACAAAAAGCAACAATCTAACCCATTGAAGTAAAGAAATAAAAGCAGCCCCTCTTACCTTTCATTCCAAACTTGGAGTGCCTTCCAAACTTGAGAATAATGAGCAAAATAACTAAGCCAGTGCACACTAATGCTGCAATCCCCACTACAACATAGACCTAAAAGAAAAGCAAGGTGCATTAAACCCAGTATTGAAGTATTGGCAGTATTTGAACATGATATCAGAATTGTTTTGAAGTTTGCAGTCTGAACTCTTGCCACTCAGAGCCTATGGGTGTTACACACCTAGGCTGCTCTACTAGGGATAGTCACAACGCCCTAGTAAGAGCCGAGAATTTAGAATTTTAATCCTTAAAAAAAAAATTTAAGGTTGCCTCTTCAATAAAAGAGACTTCAAAATATGGCTTCTATGGCTTTTTGCTAAGGAAACCAGAACCAGGAAAATATCTCAAGATCATCTGCTCCTGTGGATACAACATCCAGTTTATCTTGGCTTTAAAAAGGTAAAGGACCCCTGACAGTTAACTCCAGTTGCAGACGACTCTGGGGTTGCAGTGCTCATCTTGCTTTACAGGCCAAGGGAACCGGTGTTTTGTCTGCAGTTTTTCCGGGTCATGTTGCCAGCATGACTAAGCCACTTCTGGAGCAGTGCACGGAAACGCCGTTTCCCACCAGAGCGGTACCTATTTATCTACTTGCACTTTGACATGCTTACAAACTGCTAGGTTGGCAGGAGCTGGGACCGAGCAACGGGAGCTCACTCTGTTGCAGGGATTTGAACTGCCAACCTTTTGATCAGTGGCTCAGTGGTTAGACCACAGCGCCACCCACGTTGACCTTATAGTTACTTAAATTATGTGGGTGCTCACTAGAACATTCAGCTAAAGTTACACCATATTTTTCATGCCAAAAGAGGGAAACCCAAAATATTTCAGGCTGTAAATGGGAGTTGTTTCCATGCAGCTTGGAAGCTGCAACTAGGTAATATCACTTAATGGTAATGTATGAAACAAAGTTTGCACACTGTTTTCTATCTATAATTTACCAACTCTTTGAAAAAGCAATTGTTTCACATTATATAAATGCCTGTGAAAAGCTCTGGGGTATAGTCAAGGTGGTGTCTTGTTACAAGCTAAAACACCACAAACGTATCAGATCCCTTGTCAAAAAGTCTGCTGAGATTACAAACCAGGAAACTATGTATATACTTACAGTGATGCTATCTTCATTGTTTTTGTCGGAAACATCCGTAGAAGTAACTGGATTACTGTTATTTGTAGTATCTTCAAAATTATCCGTTGGCGTTCCATAATCCTCTAAGAGAAAGAATGTATTTTTATTTACTTCCCTGACTGTAACTTTTTTTTGTCTCTATGAAAAGTACTAAACACAGGAAATGAAAATTTACTATAATTCTATAATGTATTGTTCAGTGTTCTAAGTTTTGTTTGCCAAAAATGCAGAAAGCCAAGAACTTTATTTGCTCCTGACTTTCTCAGTGAAAACTTGTATTGTATCTACTCTTCAAATTCAATATGTACTCTGTTCTTTCTTAAGTTATATTCTAAACAAAATAGTAATACTGTAATAGTAAAATGCACTAAATAGAAACTTCTTCTGTTATTTGTATAGTACTTCAAAGAGTTAACATAAGTTAAGCAAAAATACTGTCCCCTGCCCTAAGAATATTATAATAATCTACCATTTAAGGGGAACGAACAAGAAAAGGGAGAGAGCAGGCTAACAGCAGAGGAACAGGAGGAAATAGAGTTCCATACACTTGCTGCACAATCCTAAGCATCTATATTCAAAGGTAAATTCCACTGAGCTCAATGAGACTTAGTGTTTAGTAGGTATAGGATTACACACGTAATTGGTGGTAAAAATTAACAGTGCAATCCTATACTTGCCTACTCAGAAGTAAATCCCACTAAGTTTAATAGGGCTCATTCCCAGGAAACTGGGTATAATAAGGTTCCAGACAATGAGACAAATCAAGGGGTTTGTGGAAGAGATGGAGTTCAATTGGAATTTAAAGGAAGAAGGAGAGGTATCATCTCCTAAGAATTCTGTGAGGGAGTTCTAACCACATGGACCAGCCAAGAATAATGCATAGGGTAGTTTAAGGCCTGTTTTGGGCAACTGAAAGTACATCATTGTTTCCCTGATTCATCTAACTTTCATTTTGAGTATGAAAAATGTATCCTTTTGCTTGAGTTACAGTTCTCCTTTCCCAGTGAAATAAGTTTTGCAAAAGCTCAAAGGCGGGAAGTATTTTCACTGACAAGAGATAGGTTAAGTTGAAATGCAACAAAAGGTGCATTAAAACATTAAAAATATTTTTCAGAAAGTTTTGCAATTTGAAGTATCTTAAAATGCCAAAAAAGTTATTCTCCATTTAGTGGAAGGGGGAAAGGTTAGATTTATTAAAGCAGGCATTTGGAAATACAAAGGAATGAACAAGTAATTAATGAAAATCTGTTCACTGAGCATAGAACAAAAGATCTTCACTTAATATTAACGAATCAAATATTAAACCTAAGTTATGCATAACTTTGCTTATCCTTGAACTGAAGGAAATTATTTTAAAACTATTCCAGAACAAATATATTCTCTTCCCATGAGATAGTAATGCTTCTTGTGTGTAGAACTTTTCAAAAGGTTTAATCTGCTCATTATCTCAAATCGCAGCAAATGCTGTGCTTATTTATGACTAGTTACACTTCCTTTCATGTTCTGCATAATACCTCATTCCAATGTCAAGACCCCACAAAGGGCAAATAAAGTCCACACCACCTGGTGCTCTGTTAATATCACAAAGAAGGTGTGCATCCAAACAGGAAAGGTGTTCCACTTCCAGGGAAGGGCTAAAAGTTTCTTCCTTGAGCCCAGAATGGCTAAGCAGTAAGATGTGCCCCCCAAAAAACTGCACGTGAAACTTGTGAGATCACGGGGGTGAGGTGGGGTGCTCTGCATTACATGCAAGAGTCTTTCAAGACTCTTGTAACAAAGTATAAGCAAAAAGGTCTAAAGGAGGTTTCACTTGGCACATTAGTGGTTGTGTTGCCATGATACAGATACAGTGGTGCCTCGCAAGACGGAAAACCTGCTAGACGAAAGGGTTTTCCGTTTTGGAGGCGCTTCGCAAAACGAATTTCCCTATGGGCTTGCTTCGCAAGACAAAATGTCTTGCGAGTTCCTGCGGGGTTTTTCCCCCTTTTCCTAAGCCGCTAAGCCGCTTATCAGCTGATCCGCTGATAAGCCGCTTATCAGCTGATCCGCTAAAAGCCGCTAAACCGCTAATAGCGCTAATCCGCTAAGCTGTCAATGGGCTTGCTTCGCAAGACGAAAAAACCGCTATACGAAGAGCCTCACGGAACGGATTAATTTCGTCTTGCGAGGCACCACTGTATACTGAGAAACATTAACATTGCCACTTGGACAAAAGCCAGGGGTTCTTCCACTTTCATTAGTATATATTATCACAAAATAAGAGAGGGCAAAAGAAAAATCAGATTATATGGCTTTTGAGCCAAATCTGAAAACTAGAAATAAATAATCATCCAGCAGAATGTACAATGTAAACATAAAAAAACATGTAGAGAAATATATAATTTCACACAGTACTAGGTGGTTTTTCGTACAAAATGTTTTCTGTTTATGGCTTTTAGAGTTGCACAACTGGAGTTAATCTTTTTATATGCTTTGAATGCAGAGTTAATTTTTATGATTTGTTTTGGAAAAAATGATGCAATCAGCTCCACGCATAGGAACGGAGCATTTAATGGCAGAAATTCATTTTTGTTACAATTGTATACAATCGACAGAATTGAGCCACTTCGTGTGCTTCGGACTACCAAGGTGATTAACTATAAGCTAAACTTAATGGCAGTTTACTCCCTTTAAGTCATCTCACTCTTTCCCCAAAGTACATAAGGAAGATAGGCAAGTTTGATATATTCCCTGCCAAATATATTTAGATGTGAGCTGGTATCATTTGAGCAGGTTGTTTCTTTAGCTGACATGAGGAGGGAGGAGCAGCTTGCCCGGTGCTGTGAAGCCAAATCAAAAGCCTCCAGCCACCATGGTCACTGCCACTTACCATGAGAAAAAGGGGTGAGGCACTGGAGAATTTGGGGCTACATGGGTGAACAAGAGGGAGCATCCTGCATAGCCCTAACCTCACCCCTCCCCGCTGCTGGGAGACTATTGCTGCAGCTTCGCCCCACTGGGTTAGTTACTCCTGATAGGACAGTTTTATTTTATCATTAATTTTGACAATCCAGAAAAATCAGAAATGACACAGAAAAAGGGAATGGAAGAGATTAACTCTATGGCAACATATATACATCATGCCAAACCATGGTTTAACACAGGCATAGGCAAACTCGACCCTCCAGATGTTTTGGGACTACGATTCCCATCATTCCTGACCACTGGTCCTACTAGCTAGGGATGATGGGAGTTGTAGTCCCAAAACATCTGGAGGGCCAAGTTTGCCTTTGCCTGGTTTAACACAACGTGCACAACCACGTACAAAGCTCAGTAAAATTTGGGCTCCAACACTTTCACCTAATTTTCCCATACAATTCAGAGAAGTGGGGAAGCTTTCATTTCTGTTTTTGGTTAACCACAGTTTATTGTCTGAAACAAACCAACTTCAGCTGTGGAAACCTGTGATTAAATAAATACACAAACAAAAGCTTCCCAAGTCTCCTCTCAGTTTTGCAAGAAGTGGAGACTGCAAGCCCGAATTTTGCTGCAGCTCATTTTTTAGCAGGACACTACAATAATTTACCAACTACAATAATATAGTATCTCCAATCCTAAGGCCATATTAAACATTTTATTGAGAAAGAGGCATAACTACCACACTCTCCTTTTTATACACATTCATTCCAACCAATGAGTTTTAACTCTGGGGTCGTTGTCTTTTACATTTCTCTAGCACTTTCCCCTGTGGCAACTTGGCCAATGGAGACTTTTTCCCCTATGGCTCCTACAATCACAGTGTGCATGCCTCTGTGAAAGGTAAGCTTCCCTTTCTCGCATACTGCATTCTTGATCAGGGTTATTGTAATTAAGTATGAAAGAACTGAAGGCATTGCTGCAAGCTATCTATTCAGTGAACTTCTAATTAAGTGAGGGAGACTTCATCAGTGGGCTGTGGGATTCCCTCCTGACCTGCTCCTCCACTATCACAGGCAAGCTGCCCAAATATTTATCCAAATAATGGGTTCTTGAATGGTCCAAAACTCCCCTTCAGAATTGATTTTAATTAGTATTAGGAACTACTCATTCCTCTTACAGGTAATGTAGTAATCCAATTGCATGCTAGAGTTTATGGTTAATGATGTGGAATAAAACCAAATTAATATATAAAATTATATATTACAATTAATATATAATTTATATTGGTTTTTTAGACAATTTTTGGCACAGGGCTATATATTCAGCAAGAATGAACAAAACTTTCCACTCCTGAAGGTATACAAGTATTATAGAAACAATGTTTAAAATGGACTTTCATAGATAAAAGGCAATGTTCCCTTTTATGATGGCATTATCTAAAAATTTAGTTCTTTTAAAAGGCACCAGTTTTGATCTAATAACAATAGGTTAGCCTTTTGAAGAACATTAATTTGTAAATGGCTTCAGCAGCAATCCTACACACAATCGGGCAGCTTAAATGTAGGACTTAAGCAGATTAACTGTGTGCAGGATTGTAGCCTCCAACAAGCACAGTTTTAAGAAATTGTTTTAAAAAGAAAAATCGCTGATGGGAATTTTTATATGGTGAAAAGTATGTTTTTTTAAAAAAATTAGTAATTAATAATTCTATGTAGATATACAAAAAAACAGAAAATATGAAAAACAAAAGTATGATATTTTCCATAAATATATAAAGGGATTGTTATATAAGAAGACTTGCTTCAGTACACACACAAAAAAGAAAAATTGGAAATTTCCCTTACTATGAATTTCTGTTTCTCTAAGTCTCACAGAGGGCAGCTCTTAACCTTGAGAAGGCACCTGGAACATGTGGGTAGGTCAATTCTCATCAGTTTGCCAGGAGGACTGGATACCATGCCCTGCCAGAGCAGACTGGAAGAGGGCACAAACCCTTTGGTCCCCACTCAAAACCAAATAAAAAAAACATCCATACGAACAGGCACCAATTATATGATCATTTCAAAAACAACTGTCTCTCAAAACAATAAGAAATGGAAAGAAGGAGGTGAGTTCACCCCAGGCACATCTGTCTGCCTCCAACGTATGTACAATGCTGACAGAAGCTCTGGTTTGAAGGAAATCCATAACCGGCTGGCTAGTCACAAAGAGGTCGCAGGTGGACTATCTTCCAGGAAATTCAGAGAAGAGAAATTCCATTATCTCCTGAGGCTCCAGGAGGCCATTCCTTCACCTTGGCACGTAACAGAGAAGCAGAGTTAAGGGTGGGCTTCCATTAACCAGCACCCTATTAAAGCACCACCTTGTGCAAGGTCCATGTCTTATTAAAGTCCATGTCTGTAGTATCTATTCTGTAATGCTTGCTGAATGCATGTGATATTTTATTATTGTAAATTATAATGCTGCCGTGGTTTGAAATACAGCTGTAAGCCATTTTATGGAATAAGCTCTCTTGAAAAACAGACTGTATATTTTTTTTAAGGTAGTAAAAACAAATATGGATGGAGACCCATTCAGCGACATATCAAATGACTAATTAAGCCAAAAGACAACAGATGCTGCCATCTCCTTTGGGGAATAATGAGTTTCCAAGTCTTTGATAAGTCAAAGCAGTATATTCCATTGAGCAACTAGAAACTGCTACCCAACATTCATAAGCTAACTGTGGGTTTTTTTGGTAGTAAATAAACCATAGATAAACTGCTGGACAGAGTTTGTAAGTTACATTTGATATTTGTGGATATCAAAAGTGTTTTCCTGCCAATTTGCCTGGGGAGACAGATGCTCTAGGAGCACTTTTAGTCTGCCTTGCCCTATGACAAGAGGAGAGAGTGGGCATAGTAATAATAATAATAATAATAATAATAATAATAATAATAATAATTTATTATTTGTACCCCACCCATCTGGCTGGGTTTCCCCAGCCATTCTGGGCGGCTTCCACAGAGCCCAAAAATACACTAAAATGTCACACATTAAAAACTTCCCTGAACAGGGCTGCCTTAAGATGTCTTCTGAATGTCAGGTAGTTGTTTATCGCTTTGACGTCTGCTGGAAGGGCTTCCACAGGGCGGGCGCCACTACCGAGAAGGCCCTCTGCCTGGTTCTCTGTGGCTTTGCTTCTCACAATGAGGAAACCGCCAGAAGGCCCTTGGCGCTGGACCTCAGCGTCCAGGCAGAACAATGGGGGTGGAGACGCTCCTTCAGGTATACTGGGTTGCCTCACAGTTTTTGCTACCAGAACATTTATTCTAGTACAGTGGTACCTTGGTTGTTGAACGGTTTGGCTCCCAAACAAATCGGCTCCCGAACACCACAAACCTAGAAGTAAGTGTTCCGGTTTGTGAACATTTTTTGGAAGCCAGACGTCCAAAGTGGCTTCCGATTGAGTGCAGGAAGCTCCTGCAGCCAACAAGAAGCCGTTCCTTGGTTTTTGAACGGTTCCAGGAGTCAAACGGACTCCCAGAATGGATTAAGTTCGACAACCAAGGCACCACTGTACTTTTATTTTAGATTAAAATTGCTACTTTCCTTCAGTGGCAAGACATCTGGCTCCAGACTAGGTGAGAATGGAGTGCTCTTGAAGAGACTCTGCGCACATACACACACAAAGAAACATCCAGAGGCCCTTCTTAGGCATGTTGGGCAGGTAAGGAGAAGCCTCAAAGAGCTCTTACAGCTCCGACTTGACCTGACTGTTCATCTCACTAGGCAGAGCTTGACAGGAAGGGCCATCTTGTCCCTCTCCCTTGACAGCAATGAAGATTGACCCTGCTGACATTCTCCAGGAAAATGTGCCACCTCAGGATTAAGGATTGCCCTTCAGAAAATTCAGAAGAAATTCATATCTATATTAAATTCAAGGCAAATTTTGAGGTTCTAAATCTAGCCGAATAGTATTTACTGTATTAATGATTCCAAACTGTATAAAAGTCCATCTTTCACATGTTTCAGTCATTTACTTGATCATTTGAGGTTATATACATATTTGAAGTAGAAAATAAAAATATACCACTATAACCAAGATGGGTGTAGAACGAACTACCTAGATAACAAAAAGAAAAAGATATAATTAAGTTACAAATATAGCATAGAGGTACAGTTAACCGATTAGCTTTTAATCACATGATACCATATGACATTAAATGCAGACCTAAGTTATACACACTTTTATCTTCTAAACTGTTTCCAGAGAAAAACAAAATACACTTATTTGCGCTTCATATTCTACACCACACATATCCGCTGAATTCACCTATTTTACATTATGCATTGCACATTTATTTTGTGAACTGCCCTAAGTTCTACAGATATAGGGTGGTATACAAATTTAATAAATAAATAAATAAATAAATAAATAAATAAATAAATAAATAAATATACTGTGCCTTGGGAGAAGATTAATTCAATATTCAATATTCCTAAAAATCTAAGTCACTTATTATTTCTCTAGAACAATGAGAACTTGCTACTTGATAAGATTAGCGTAACTTGAGAATAGCGGGCCCTGTTCATATATTTTATTGACGGGAAAACCCATTTATTTAAGTGTATTTGAACCTCTCTCAATGATGCAAGGTGAAAATGTAGCATGTTTCAATGGTCAAGTAATCATTGTACCAGTTACTAGTAAGATGTCATCATTATGAAATGGTGGAAAAGCTCAGATATGATCAGGTGCCTATGAGGAAGACTCCTGGGAGCTTGCTTGTGAGACTCTGGGGTGCCTACCTGTAAGATCTGTCTCATCTGGGAATGGGGACCAGCATTCCGGATCCTGCACTGTGGAGGAAGAGCTCTGTGAGAGCTTGCTTATGAGACACTAGGTGCCTAGCTGCAGATTCTGCCCAACCGGGCCTTTAGAAAGGGGGTAGGCCTGAAAGCTTTTCCAAAAACCAACAGCCCAAGATCCACTTTGTGCCTGTGAGGAAAACTTTTGTGAAACTGCTTGTGAGATTCTGTGGTGCTTACCTGTATAGTATATGCCACCTTGCTTGGGGAAACAACGGGGGGGGGGACATTTTGGCCAGTGGCATAGACAAAGCCGACCTTTTAACTTTTGCTTCTGACTTGCTGTAGATTATAAAACCTCAAATCACATCCAGAAGAGATAACAAGGAGCGGCTGACAAACTGCCCAGAGGCTGGGGTGGGAAACTATGGTGCCGCACAGGTAAATGAAACCTGTTTACATGTCCTGCATCACCCCAAGCGTGGAGTGAGTCCACCTACTCCTTTGCTATTTAGCTGGTTAACCTCAAAATCTTGGACTGAGAACTTCGGGACATTCTGTTACTTTAGACCTCTGAACGTGCTGTTACTTGGTGACCATTTTCTGAGCCCTAGACCTTTTCCATTTCAGCCTCAGATGGAGACAGCAGCCAAGATGCATCTAGAGGTGAACTGGGAAGCTCAGAGACTATGCTTCCTTTTAGGGGCTCTTCTTTTTATTCATTTTTTTTAAAAAAAACAATTTCTTTAGTTTTTGAACAATCCCGCTTTTCTTAATGGCTGTTAATTTTTTTGTGGTTTCATAGTTTGTTGTTAACCTCAAATTGATGAAACATTGTCAAAAAAATTTTTTTGAGAAGGTATCTCATCAGAACTTTAACTTTCATGTTGGACTTTTTCCATTAGGACTGCCACTCAAATCAGCCTCGCTGAGGTCAATATGTAGATTCTTGATTACTTTTTCTTTTTTAATTAAAGGTTTTGGAACTAGATGTGAGCCATTTTAATAATTAACATGACAAAAAAATCTGTTGTCTGTCTGTCTCTTAGAAGAACTCAAGCCAAGCTTTACTTCAAAATGCTTGTGCCCAGACTGAGAATCCCTCTTTACAACTTTTGGGCACACATTGTATACTAACCCACCATCTGGATGATAAGCTTTTCTCTGAGATCAATTGGATAAAGGCATTATTAATGAAAATTAACCTTCTTTTGTGACTATGTATGCATATATCACCATTGTCTCTAACAGTTAATGTGGTGGCTCCATGCCAGCAACAGAGGAGTGAAATGTACCCCCACACAGAAAACATACATCCTTCTTCTCCATATTCAGAACACCCTACACATGGGATTCTCTCAAAAGGTTTCTACATGCACAGTTTAAGGGTCATAGCTTAGTGGGGTCCCAAGTTCAATTCCTGGCATTTCTAGATAGAGGTGAGAGACCTTGATATGAAATACGGGATAGCCTTGCAAGTCAGGGCAGACAATACTTGGCTAGATGGACCAATGGTGTCACTGTATGGCAATTTCCAGAACCAGGATCTGACTTTGTATAAGGCTATGTAAGTTCCTAATGCCCCCATACAGGAACACAATGCTATATACAATTAAAAGTCCTGGTAATGGCAATACCAGAGGAGAGCACTGGTCCCAACAGGTCAACTGCTGTCTCCCTTCAACTAGAATATAAAAGAAACTCTCCCTCTGTAGAATGGGGTAAAGCCTCCTCTGTCTTTGTACTGTTCCAGTTGGGGACTGCAGCACATCCAGGTTTTGCCAACAGTGTTGGCAACTGTAGCCTATTTACTTGGTCTCATAAACTGAGCGCGAGCCACTTATATCTAGCCCTAACCAGTGTTTTTTCTGGGTGGGAGTCGATGGGTGGGGCAATGGTTATCTAGCCCCAAACAGCTCCACCAACATCACTCCTGCAGCGTGCGGCTCCCTGTTGCACTGATCCAAAAATGCAGAAAGGCAAGAGTACCACTGGTGGGATTCACAGCAACAGTAACTCAAGGAAAGCCTACTGAATCTCAAGTCAGCTCACTGCCATCACTTGATAGCACTGGGCTTGTGCAATATGTAAAACTGACAGTGACAATAGCTATCAAAGCCATTTCAGGCTTGAAGACTGATCTGTATTTATTTTAAATAGCAATGTAAACCATGAATGCAATTACAGTAGATTATATATGTTTTATTTGTCTTTATTCTCATTGTGGAAGAAGGCAAACATAAAATATAAGACAAATAGTTTGTAAGACACTGCAATATTCCAAGAGTGAAGCTATCTTGGAGTGGGGTCTACACATGGTTTAACCTAGCATTGATTTCTTAATACTTGTCAACAACTATAAGCCACATGAAAAACTGAACTTTAGGTAAAGAATTTCAGGCAGACCAAATACAACTGACACCCAATGTGCTGCAGACCTGCACAAGCAAGCTTCCAGGGTACCAAGCGTTTACTACAGTCACCCTAAGATGCCAACATCCTCATGGGCATTTACCAACTGTCCAGCCCCCAATCCAGAACCTTGTCAGGATGCTTGAAAAGGATATGAAAAGGAGCAGATGCGTCGTTACAAAATTTGCCTCATCTACTGAAGTTTCTTTCTGCTTAGGTAGCAATACTTTAATGCCACTGACATTCAAATAATGGAACTGCACAGTAAAGCAAGTGAACAAAATGTTATGCTTAGATTTGTTTCCTAGGCTAGAGGTACAAAGTTACCTCTTGCCATGCTAACCTGTAGGAGACAATGGTCTTTTCTGTAGTCTATAGCAGGCATAGTATGCAAACTCAGCCCTCCAGATGTTTTGGGACTACAACTCCCATTATCTCTGACCACTGGTCCTGTTAGCTAGGGATGATGGGAATTGTAGTCCCAAAACATCTGGAGGGCTGAGTTTGCCTATGCCTGGTCTATAGCACCTCCCTGCTACTGGGCTCCAACACAAACAAATCAAGGATTTTAGTAAGTCATTAGGTGTATCCAGTCCTTTTTTTCTAAAAAAAATGTTTAGGGGTACTCTCATTTTCCCACTCATATTGAAATACTGCCCCTCAATGAGGCCAAACTTAGACTCACAAAATGTTCAGGGGTAAGCGTCCCCCTGCGTCCCCCCCCCCCCAGAAAAAAAGCACTGGGTGTATCTTCATCTACCCTGCATTGGCCTCCCCTGGGAAGTTTTTACCTACTTTGCAGAGTTCTTTTCCTCAAGCAGGGAAAAAACCCCAACCATTTAGATCTATTTAACAAGTATTGGAAGTTGATTGTTATTTTCCTTCTCTTAACAGGTGAAACTATTACATTATTAAGGAAGGTATGAGATATGAAGTTTAACCATGGAAAACAAGACAGTGGTGGTGATTACTGGCATATGAAGGTCTATAGAGTGCCCCAAGGGATTTCACAATGTATTATGCCATTCCGCTACCACTGTGCTTGAGTTTATTCTTCCTTTTCACCACAAAAGCAGCAAAAAAAACCTACGGTTTTTAAAATCTCTGAATATTTACAAGTTTGTTAAGACTAAAAAACAGTATAAAGTAATGATAAAAGAAGAGATTATATAACTGGCATCACAAGAATAAAGCAGCTTGGTTTAATTAACTTCACAGGGAGATACTGCATTCTATGAAACTGCAAATGTAGCTGAATATGGGAGCCCTAAATGTTTTTGTTTAAAGGTAAAAAAAATCACTGTACGTTGAGGAACTTATGCTTAAATTATGAGGTTTAATTTCTGGAAGAGCAAGATATGATAACCTCCATGCACCTCCGTGCATAGGTAGAAGTAATGCATCTCTTCAGTAGTAGTGAATAATGAGGAAGGCAGAAGAATACAAAAGCATGCACACACAGGCACACCCCCCCCATGCAATGATCACTTATCCTTCTCATTTTGAGAGCCTTAAGCTATACATTAAGAAAATAATGTGTCAATTAACAAAGATGCTTCAGTGCAGACAAACTTCTCATTTAATAGCACCCATAACCTAGGAACACTGGATTGCAATTTGGATCTCTATAATCAGTATTGCAGTATCCAGCAGAAAAACAAACAAAGCATGCTTGAAGTGAAAGTTAAGCAAATGAATGAAATAATTATCGTCTCCGATGGGCAATACTGTATTTAACTCGCAGTGACATGAAGATTAAGAAAATAATACTTTGTATCAGAGGCTTTCAATCTTTTTGAGTCCACGGCTACCTTGACCAACTACATTCTTTCTGTGGCACCCCTGTGGGGCTCAGGAGCCCAGTTATGTCACCCCTTGCCTGCAGAGCAGGCAGCCTCTCACCGTTTTTCAAACACCCTCCATTGCGGAGTGTTCCCTCAGTCTCCTCTCTTCTCCCTTCTCCTTGGGTGTCCTCTGGGCAGCCACAGCTGCAGCCCCTGGTCTCTGCGCTGCCCCCCGCTGCCCCCAAAGAGAGGTGCCTCTTCACACTGCCCCACAGGGGCCTGGGAAGCACCCCCTGGCCAGCCCAGAGGCACCATTCGCCTGGGGAGCTTGTAGTCAGGGCTGCTGCAACAAACAGCTGTGCAAGCCTTTGGGAGGCAGAGATGCAAGAGGGCAACAGAGGGAGGGAGGGAAGGAAAGAGGGACAGAGGCCAGTGTTGCCCGTGGCACCCCTGACTATCATTCAAGGCACTCCAGGATGCTACGGCACACTGGTTGAAAACCACTGCTTTATATAATGATTTCAGTCAGTTGATAATGTTAAATTACTAATTTAATGAGGCTGACCAGAGACGGTTTAGTTCATCATGCAAAGTTTAGGTTACTGTGCTGTCTAGTGAGATTACTTTCTCAAATCTGCATTTATTTGCTTTTTAGCATTTAACTAGTCTAACCTTACGACTTAACTGCACACGTACAATGCAAACCTATGCACGACTATTCGAAAGCAAGCTCTATTCCATTCAATGGGGCTTCCTGCAAGGTAAGTGTGTATAGGATTGCAGCTTTAATAGAAATATGCCACCCAAGGGCTGCATGCAAAACTAAAATAAAAAATTGCTCATCTTAACTTTCAGTAGCGCCATTAAGCAAACTACGAATAAACAACAGCCCTACTTAATTAATGCTTCAATGATAGTATAGTAATATTATTACTTACTACCTCCAGGATCTTCCATAAAGTACGCAGAAATGCTGGCTTCATCTTTTCCATATTGATTCTGTGCCACCAAGGTATAATCGCCGTTGTTCACATGAGTAGGGTTGTCCAGCTGCAGGCAGCCGTGGTATTCCGTTTGATTTACAACATGTATTTTAGTCCAGATATAGACGGACTCATTCAACTTAACCCCATCATGCAACCATGTCAGGATAGGTTGTGGGTTCCCCCTCACGCTGAATGGAATACACCAGTGGTGGTCCGGATATGGAATTTCAAGATACGTGATATTTGGTGCAACTATATTAAGAACAAATAAGAGTAATGTTAGTATACTGCATTTTCTCTTCCTTGAAAATTCATCAGTTTGTTTTAAATCATTAAAGCAAAGCAGCTGGCATCCATATAAATGCAATGAATAAATGAATTCCAAAAGCAAATTTGTTATGTGATATATATATATATATATATATATTTGCTTTCGTAGATTTTCACGGGTACAGGAATGCAGGTTTTGGTGTCCTCGGGTGTCTTCCCGTGTAAAAGTTGGGGTGTCTAGGCGACGTTTCGACGAGGTCTCACTCGTCATCTTCAGGCTGGTGCTTTCGGCTTCTTGTTACTGGAACAGAGCAGGATCTCAGTGTTTGAGTTCCTATAAATACTGTAGAGGGGGTGTGGTGTATAGCCTCCAATGTTCTGGGCAGAGAGGAAGTTCCCAGGCTAGTGTGCCTTTTCTTCTTTTGTTCCTTAATTACTTGAGAGATATCTTGAGTGATTTCTTGAGTGATATCCTGAGTACCACTTAGGTGGGTCATTAGGTGTGGATTAGTTGTTAAAGTCTTTGTGTCTTGACCTCTTGAACTTTGTGAAGAGTTTTCCTGAGAAGATGGCTGTACTGTACTTAGTTGTGCTCTGGCTTGGCTTCGTGTATAGGGGCGAGCTGTGGTTTTGTGGCTTGTGTCAGCCAGATCTGTGTAGGGATTGCAGGGGGGTGCAGACCCTACAGATCTGTGTAGGGATTGCAGACCCTACAGATCTGTGTAGGGATTGCAGGGGGGTGCAGACCCTACACAGATCTGGCTGACACAAGCCACAAAACCACAGCTCGCCCCTATACACGAAGCCAAGCCAGAGCACAACTAAGTACAGTACAGCCATCTTCTCAGGAAAACTCTTCACAAAGTTCAAGAGGTCAAGACACAAAGACTTTAACAACTAATCCACACCTAATGACCCACCTAAGTGGTACTCAGGATATCACTCAAGAAATCACTCAAGATATCTCTCAAGTAATTAAGGAACAAAAGAAGAAAAGGCACACTAGCCTGGGAACTTCCTCTCTGCCCAGAACATTGGAGGCTATACACCACACCCCCTCTACAGTATTTATAGGAACTCAAACACTGAGATCCTGCTCTGTTCCAGTAACAAGAAGCCGAAAGCACCAGCCTGAAGATGACGAGTGAGACCTCGTCGAAACGTCGCCTAGACACCCCAACTTTTACACGGGAAGACACCCGAGGACACCAAAACCTGCATATATATATATATATATATATATATATATATATATAAAAGCATTCTTTAGAGGAAGTTATAACAGAGGATCATTTAAGCTATGATTTATGATTTCCTTCTTCACTTTTTGGAGGGGCAGTGGCTTTTTCATATTGTTCAATAACTAGTGTTTCCTACCCACTTCACAACTGAGTTTATTCTACCTAAACCTTTAATATATTTCACATTTACATACACCTCTTTTTCTGACAGCGCAGTCATATCCATTTCTATCTGAAATAAGCCACTTCTTCAATGGGTCTTACTTCCTCATAATTAGGTATTTGATTGCTGCTTGAACCTACTCTGTTTTAACGTTATTCCAGCAAATTTTGTAATATTTACAGCAGAAGTTGACATAACTAGGCAAGGCAAAACTTAAAATGCAGCATAGTTCCCTTAAAACTTTGATATTTGCATGTTCTGAGAATTAGAACAGAGAGGAAAATGAATGATTTAATATTGTCTGTGGTCACGCTCTTCTCTTGCCTTAAGGCCAAAAGAAGAGCAATTCTGCACCATTAATCAATTTTCTGCCATAAATGATGGAATTGGGCCAGACCAAAAAGAAACAGATTGTCAATGTCCTCCGATTTACTGAAGCTCCAACTCAAAATCTCTTGCTCAGATTGCGCATACACAATAATACAGGGAATACCTTTAGCAACCTCAAAGCAAGATGTTTGTTGGCGCGTTGAGGGTGACAATCATAAGCATCTAATGACTCTTCTCTTCAGTGCTAATCATTACTAATATATACTTTATAAACTTTTATCTTTTTGGAGAAGGCTGAGCAGAAATTCTAAAATTGTTCTCTACTGATGCCACTTGGCTACAATTATCTGCAGCTAAAATTTTACGTAAGTTTATTTACATACAGAACACCACGAGGTCAACAGAAGCTTGGTCTTCGCCCACAATGTTTTCTGCTACACAAGAAATCTGCACACCGCTGTCATTGGATGATATATTCTTTATGGTTAGGGAAGCTGGGTTCTTATTTGTGTCGTTCTAGAAGAAAAGCAATGGAGAAATAAAGGAGTTAGGAGTGGTTTCCCTACCATGATCTGATACTAAGAAGTTAATTTGAATTTAAACATGTTTACAAAACAGTTTAGTCAATTTAAATAAAGCGCCTATTAGTTTGAAGGCTATATTTTGGTTTGTAGCTATGTAATTGCTGTCTCATGAATTACTCACCGGGAGGCATTATAGAGGGTGGGTGCTATAACTGAGAATGTCTGCTTAAAGCAAGTGACTCCTCAGAAGACTTTATAATCAGCTTGGTCTATACTGAGGAAGTGGTCTCCTAGGTGCCCCGGTTCCAAGTTGTTTATACAGTATTTCATCCCCAAATAAATATATTATATAGGGAATAAGGAATAGCCCTGAGTGTCAAACAAAAAAAAAAAGCCCTAGTAACCTCTTATCAAATTATGCTTTCCAATGCTTAATTGTTACAAGAGAACTTCCACTGCGCTCACTATGGTTATGTAACTATAATTCTAGCCACAGAAACTAAACTGTGAACATACCCGTATACATATAAATGGATGCAAAGAAATGCCAGAGACTTTGTAGGAATTAGGCGGGATAATAAGTTACCACATGACTTGTTCCAATCAATATGCACACATGGTATACCAACCCACATACAAACAGGAGTGAGAGATGGATTAAGGGCATACTCTCACACAGAGACACCTATATGTGTTGTTGCTTTACAAAAGCCCATCTATCATGTGAAGAAGTGAAGCAGTATTTCATATCCTATCATCGCCTCAATTGGCTCATGTTCAGGTGAGCAAAAACTCTAATGCATTCTTAATGAATTGTAGGTACATTCTTATTAGCATTTGTCATGGTGAATAGTTTTACTAGCGCATGAAGAATTTGGCTAGAAATCAAATATTAAACTGGTTCACTGTATGTGGGTTCTGATAATTATCAGACAATTTTTCTGAGATGAGAAAATTAACCACATGTATTCAACACAAACCACAAATTCCATTCCATTTGCATTAAGGGCCTCCTAATCTAGGGCATTAAATGACAATAACCACCAGAAGTTTTCTTTCACTAAACAGACATTATAAATATGTTTGTATTTTTATATAAAAAGTAGATAGTGATAGGATTGTGAAGGAAAGCGTGTGCTATCTGAGGCAATTGGCAATTCCTCACAATAATCGGGGATATGATCCTGCCCAACATAGGTCAAGGCAGTGGGAGCCTCTGAGGATGACCAGTGAAGAAGAAATTCCATTTTGCAGTGCCTGCCATTCATCTGCCCTTGGGCTTCATTCCTGGCTAGCATCATTATTGTGATGTCAGCCTAGAGGCAGCACATAGTGGCAAGGCCACATATAAGGGGAAGGTGACAATACGCCCAGTCAAATGTGAGCAGCTTCTTCTGCTGATTCAGGCTGTAGGCCAGGCATGTCCAAAGTCAGTTTCGGGGGCCTAACCTGGCCCACCGGTCGGTTCAATCTGGCCCCTCTGGCAGTTTATTTCTTGGGGTAAAATCCTAAAACAAACCTTAACAACTTCAATCCTAAAAGGAGCTCAACAACTCCAACCCTAAACAAAGCAACAAAGCCCCCATGGCCCTTCACTTCATCAAATCTGGCCCTCTTCGAAAAAAGTTTGGACATCACTGTGTAGGCTCTGCAAATATTACTATAAAGGTAAAGGTAAAGGGACCCCTGACCATTAGGTCCAGTCGTGGTCGACTCTGGGGTTGCGGCGCTCATCTCACTTTATTGGCCGAGGGAGCCGGCATACATGTGGCCAGCATGTCTAAGCCGCTTCTGGCAAACCAGAGCAGCGCACGGAAATGCCGTTTACCTTCCCGCCGGAGCGGTACCTATTTATCTACTTGCACTTTGACGTGCTTTCAAACTGCTAGGTTGGCAGGAGCAGGGACCGAGCAACGGGCGCTCATCCCGTCGCTGGAATTCGAACCGCCGACCTTCTGATCGGCAAGTCCTAGGCTCTGTGGTTTAACTCACTGCATCACCCGCTAGGGATGTGGGCAATTCATGAACTCACAGGACTGATGAGGAATGTCTGCGGGGTTCCTGACAGGCACTTAAAGAGTTCTAAGCTGCATAATTCAATGTAATCTGCATTACTGCATCTGGCACTTTTACTTCAGGCAGAATGTTCCTTAAATTCCTTAAAAACCAGTACGTATACAGCTTTGGCAGATCCAGATACTTCAATATGAAATTCTTACCTCATGTTTTGAAACAATATTATTGAAAACCCAAGCTATAGTTGGTGATGGACTTCCAGTAGCCTCACAGTACAATGTGACACTTCTTCCTTCAATAACAGTGAGGTTCTGTGTGTTCAGCCTAACTGAAGGCAAGCCTACGAAGCAAGAAAGAGAGAAATCTCTATGCCACGTTTTCAGCAAATATCACAGGTGAACCATATGCATCTTGGTTCTCATAAACTATTTGAACATAACACTTGTGAACAGACTTTTCAAATATTATTTTGGCATATCAAAACACAGTTATATGAAGAACTGGGTACCACCTGAGTTCTTAAGGCTCTTCAATAGAAGCCACCGAAAATGCTTCATAATAAGGAAAACTCCATGAAGTGACTATAATATGTCCATGACGCCAACAACATAGAACTTCCCCATCACAAAGTAATTTTTTATATATAACAATTAGTGTGTAATGTTTTTTGAATCACTGCTGCCAATTATTATATACCAGCTATGAAGAATTATCACCAGGACCGCAAGATTTAGTTCAGCAGAGCAATGAAAGGCTTAAATGCAGATTAAAATTTTCTCCATGATTAATCATTGGTACTCACACAATCAGTGCAGGCCACACAGATACTCTGAATCCCTCCTCCCTCTGGCAAAATCAATGAAAGTGAAACTTCTAATAAACTTTCTTTTTAGTTTGCAACCTTCAGCTTTATAGCCAGATTTTTTCCATTTCAAAGTGAAACCACTAGGGTTTTCCTACTGGCAAGAACCACAAACAACTGAACCAGGCCACGCTCAGTTAAAATCAATGTCAGTATGTTTTTTTTTCAAATCTGGGTTTTCCGCAATGCTTAAGGGATTTGAACTTGTTCATTTTAAGTCATTTTGAAGTTGGTTTGCTTTGTATATAGGAATATCCTATATTCTGGGTTCCCAATCTGAGGAGAAATATTGTATTTCTAAACATGAAATGTAATACGCTTAGTAAAATCTCACTCAACAGAAACTTCCTTCCATATCTTGAAAAAGATGCCTATATTGAGGTTTTGCTTGGCATTACCAGGACTGGGCAAGCAGCCTCCCTTTGCTCACTGACTACTCTCCCCATCTTCTTGAGACTGCTCACTAGATTAGCAGCTTTCTCCCAAAACTTCTATGGGTCTGGCCTTGCCAGGGCTGCTCATGTGTGCCATTTCACCCACAAGAAGGAGACAGATCATGCTCACTGATTTCAATACATTCAGTATTGTTATTATGATATCACACCCTCCAAGTGTCCCTATTTTCCAGGCACAGTCCCAGATTTAAAGAAGCCATCCTGGTTTCTGATTTGATGCCAGAATGTCCTGCTTTTTCTTAGGATATCCCTATTTTCATCAGAGAAATGTTGGAGGGTATGGACTTCTGCGACCCACGAGCCAAGGAAATAAGCAACTATACAACCTTTAGAAGACATCTGAAGGTAGCCCTGTATGGGGAAGTTTTTTAAAGTTTTAAGTTTTGTTATGTTTTTATTTATGTTGGAAACCGCCCAGAATAGCTGGGGTCCTTTACCTTTTTTTATGTTGGTTAAGCAATTCTAGGCATGTTTATTATATCAAATAACTGAGAGGGCATGACAGTACATCTCTGTACAGAGATTGTAGGCTCTGTATCGACATGAGTTTATTTCTGTAACCATGCCTCATTCTGTTTCTACTTTCCAGTTATGGTGTAGTTGTTTCCTCATGTGCTGACAGGCATGCCAGTCTTGCAAGGTTGATTCTTTTGTATTGCAAGGTTTAATGGCTCCATTAGCCATTAAATATGTGGTCTGTATTAACTATCAAGGCTCTTGTATTAATATAAAAAGCCCAGAATAACTTGGGTCCAGGATACCTTAATGACCGCCTGAGGCTTTCTATCACAGCATAACCTGAGTTAATCTGGAGGAGTGCTATTACTTGTCCCCTGTGTTTCAGATGCCTAACTGGCTTCAATTATAAGTTGAGTACAAGCGACTCCCCATTTACGCAGGGGTTACGTTCCCGGGTACCATGCATATATATGAAATAGCGTATAGTAGGGAACACCATCTAAAAAGCCAAACTCTGACCAAAAAACTCATAAAAATCTGCCAAACTCCTCCACCATTGCTCCCTTCCGACCTCAGATTCCAACTCTCCACAAGCCTTAAAGGTCAGTGCAAAGACTCCTACGATTGCTAGCTATTTTCCCTCTCTTTTCAGGCCCTTTTTGCAGTTTAAATCAATGGATTTGATTATTTCCTGGCACTGTGCATATATGTGGTTGTGTGTGAGTCAAATGCACATAAGTGGGAAGACACCTGAATCCAGCAGATATTTGACAAGCACCCTCAGTCCTAACTTTCAGATGTTTCTTGAAAACTTTCTCTAATGACGACTGGCCTGTTCAGTTGTTTATATTTTTTTCAAGGTTAACCAGACATTTTAATATTTATTTTGAATTGTTTTATGTATGTATCTTATGATTTATTGTATTATGCATATACTGTTGTATACCACCTTGATATTTTATATGAGTGGGTGGTATGTAAATATTTCTATAAACAAATAAAAGTATTTCCATGTTCAGATGTGAGTGCTGTTGCTCTAACCAAGCAGAAGGGCAGGGTATTAACAGGCACAGAGGACCGCCAGGGTTTGCCGAAGTGCAGCAAGGGGAGAAAAACCTAAGGTGGGGAGCCTCAAAAATAGCCCAACAAGGACTGAGAATGATCAACAGCTATGGAATGTTAACTCACTATTTATTGCAAGGATGAGGAGGATGGAAAACTGGGTGGGACAGGGAATAGAATGAAGTATCCCAGAGAAGGGCATGGTTGGCTTACTGGATGAATGAGCAAGAAGCACTCTACACTGTCACATTTTGTTGCAGGCAGGCCCCCTAGTGCTATATGAATAAGAGGGACAAAAAAATTGAAGGAAAGTATAATGTACTTAAAGTTCAATAGAACTGAAATGACACATAATAGAAAAGCAGGACAAATCATTTTCTTGCCTAGCAAGGTTTTACAATGAACACATTACTAAGGCAGCTTATTTTACGTCCAAAGATCAGTTTGTGGGAATTGTAGACAATTCATTGTCCATTCCATTTGCAAAACTGTACATTAAACACTACTGAAAGCTCCATTACTCTTCCTCTGGATGTAGCAATCTGTCGACAAAAACGTCCATCAGCTTTTATTAACTGTCAACGAAACCTATGGAACGGTTAGATATGAATTACACTAGCTAAGAAACAGGCAGGAGCAATAATATAATTGTTTCAGTTCTGAGCAGCTTGTGGCCATACTGGCTTGCAAGAGGAAATTTAGAAGCTAGGCTCCTTTTGGGAGGGACATTAATTTCAAGCACAATCTCCACAGCATCTGTCACGTGAAGTGAAAGCTAATACAAACTCCAAATCACAGGAAAGTCTTCATATCAATATGTAAAATTCAAATGCAGCCTGTTAAATACTTAATATCAATTCAGAAAGGCCCTTTTGATATCAAAGGCACGGTTGTCAGAAATACTTGAAGGGCTCTTTCAGTTGTTGCACCCACTCTCTGGAACTCGCCGCCTCAGGACTTGCCCCCCCCCCCCATGGCACTCTGCCAGCACAAGTTTTG
Source organism: Podarcis erhardii (assembly GCF_964252035.2). Classification (NCBI taxonomy): domain Eukaryota; kingdom Metazoa; phylum Chordata; class Lepidosauria; order Squamata; family Lacertidae; genus Podarcis; species Podarcis erhardii. The sequence goes on along the minus strand of NC_138501.1, from coordinate 6,930,550 downwards.
CTTTGTTTCTGCAAGCTTTGAGCTATGACGCTAGTTGAAATTTGCTTTTGCTGCAGCCCTTTGTTTTTACGATTGTATCTCCTGCTTGTTTGCTTCTGTTTTCATTTCATTTTTGTGTTTATGCTTTTTAGTATGCCTTTCTGCTTACGTTTTTGCATTTTGATGTTAGTTACTTGGAAAGGGTCACATTTTGACTTAGAAAGGCAGGGTGTGAGTACTCCTTTTAAGAACACAGTAAGTAATAAATGTCAAGACATCTCTTGTACAAATTTTTAACTCTGATCCTCTTTTTAACTAGCAAAGGTCATGCAACTCTCCACTTGCAATCATGCTGTACTGCCCCCTGTGGGGCTACAAGGCCTTCTTAATGCAGCCCCATTAGATACCTGTTGGACTTTGCCACCTGGTGGTAAGCAAGAAGAACTGTAATGCCTGTATGTCTCATCAGGATAGCTTGCACCCGCTTGCACCTCATCTAGGTAACATTTGGGGAGGGGGTGCAGTTTTGGGAGCTTCCTTTAATTTACTGACAATCCTATCATGGTGCTTAAAGCTGCAGAGTATTCTCAGACAATAACAAAGGGGTGGAGAAAATCTAGTGTGGGGGAGGCATTCTGGCTGAAGAATGTGGGACAGAAGAGGCTATGATCACTCCAGTATAAAGTAGAAAGCAAAATATATTTAAGGTAAGGTTGACTTTATTTCACATACTTGTGAATCCTATTGGTATTAGCATTATATAAGCATGGAAGTCTATCCCAGGAACCAGTTATGAATTCAGATAGCTGTTTTATTCTGAAGCAATATAATTTTTAAAAACACAAATTTTGTAGAATAATAGTGCTCCACATATTCCTGTCAACCATGCCAATGAATCAAGTCTTGCTAGAATTCAGAATTTATCAGGAAATGACATTTGGGTAGACAAAATAACAACATTCTAGAAGAGAATTCTTGAGCCAGCTAAGGGACCTGGATATACAAGTTCAATAAAAACAAACATACATATAATCCTACTGGAGGCCACTTCATTATTGTAGCATTATTGCCAAATCTAAGGAACCTTACTTGTGGGTGTTCTATTTCTGACCCAGATGTCCTCAGAATACATCTCAACTAAGACACCTATGCAAATAAAACTTGGAGTTTATTAATTCCACAGTCATAAAAAAATCCAAGATATTTTGATGGATGTAGAAGACAAAAAAGAAGTAAAATTTAATTAAATGACATTATGGGACCAATAGCTTCTGCGCCCATTATAAATGTTCACTAGTTCTTCTAAAGAATAGGCCTTTTACTGTGAAACATCCTCCCTCCCCTCACCAGCAGGAAAACGCCATCTGACCTTCATTAAGGTCTTTGAAATCCTTATCTAAAATCTACTTAAGCATCTTCTTGGAAGTGTTCTAAGACACAGACTAAATAATTTAGAATGGGGAACAGCAAACATCTATTACACTGAAGTTTCATATATATTTTTATTGCTTCATAAATCTGTGTTCATATTCAGGTACTCATTCACTGTGACAACATTTCAGGAGCAGACTGATACTTCTCAAATCATCGTGAACTCTCATGCATACCACAATTGCATACCTACTCATGGCCACATGTATTCTGTCTCCAGTTTAGAAGCTGTACTTTTCTGTATTTCGATAGAGGGTTAGCAGTGGCTACTAGCCATGGCCACTGGCCTGACCCAGAAGGATATTCTTATGTTCTTATGTATTCAAAGAAAATAATTAACAGGTGAGAGAAGAAGAATTTACAAGGTACTCCAACACAATAGAATTTGACCAACCACTTGACTTTGTAACTTGTAAAGTAGCACTGTATGCGTTGGCAGCTAAGAAGATCAGGAGAAAAGAACTAGATAAAATAGCGGTCAATTGCAAAGGAGATTCGGACATTTAAGCTGGCACATTCTACCTGAGAACCCCTTGCTATTCTATTGTATGCAACAAATAATTTTTAGGAGACGTGATCGTGGTTAATTGAATCTGCAGTGCCTGATGTTTTTATGGTTTTTATGGTTTTTGTTGCTTTTCTTTTTGTTCCCTTTGTGAATGATGCCCTGGCCTTTGGCTAGTGCAATAAAGTTTATGATGATGAGGAGCTGGAGGACCAACCACTTTTAATTTGCTTTTTAGAGTGCACACATTGATTTAAGAGAAATGTTTTGTGTTCGTGTGTGTCAGAGTCACCCGTGGTCCCAGCTCACAAGAGACCAAAGTCCACTCCAGCTTATGTACAAAAGCTTTTATTGAAGAACATTAGTAGCTTTACATCCGAGGTCCGTGACCCTACGTCTGTCACGCTTAGACCGCTGAAGTCCCCTCTGAGTCAGTACCGCCTCTACACCAGTTTAAGAGGCTTGTACTGGTCCACCTCTTTCTCTCTTTCCTTTTCCGCAGGGTCTTTCTGCCCCCCTGTGTTCTCTCCCTTCGGGACTCTCCAGAGGCTGAATCCTCTGCCGCCTCCTCCCCCCTCCTTCGGGCTTTGGGACCAGGCTCCTCCCCAGGACTCTCTTCATTTCCGCGCGCCTCCCATTTTGAACTTGGCGCGCGTACGTTGCTCCTGACCTTCCCTTCGACGGTTACACTGCCCTCGATACTACTTTCCTCCCCTTCCGGCAGGACGTTTTGCCCTGATCTCCTTCCCCTCTCTGCTTCCTGTTCTGCTCCTTCTGACACACTGGTCACTCCTCCCCCCTCACTCCGTTCCAGCGGAGCAGCCGGTCTCGCTCTCCAACTCCCACTGGGGGTTCCCCCTTCGTTTCCCTGCTCCTGACTGCTTCCCCCTCTAGCTCCCCTTGGCTTGACCAGAGGGGCTCCCTTTTGGGAGTCCTCCGATTCACTGGACGGACTCATGGACAATCTTGGGTCATTGTCATCCTCTTCCTCGTCAGTCTGGAATCCTTCCCCCTCACTTTCTGTCTCCTCCCTCATCTGCGTCTCTCTCCCTGAACCCCTGACAGTGTGCATGAGGCAGACACCACTGTGTCAGAATTACAGTTTAAGCCCTAATACTTCTGTTAAAACCTGGTCTTTCTCCCCCTCCTACAAGACATGCATTTCATGTATAGCAGTCACTCAACTGTGTCAAGATAAACAACTGACTGGGAGAGAAGCAAATTCAGATACAGAGGTAAATGAAATGTTGCCAAGACAGACTGACAACATTCCTAATGACCCAAATAATTCTATTGGGTTATTATGATATTTTGGGGTTTGTTGCATTAGTGAGATTAGCCAACCACTTTGTTACACACTTTTCTCAGATATGTGGAATATTATTAACAAACCTAAATCTACCTCCAGTGTAACAATGCCTTTATCCTTTTCATCTTTACACACAACAATTTTAGATGTAGCCATACATCTAAGTTCACACTTTGGTACCTTAAAGCAGGGAGCAGCTATGTCCTTTGCAGGTAACACAGGACTGACTTTATACTCACATGGATACTGTTCCGTAGCAACAGGCAGCGTTCCTCAGTATCAGGAAAAATATACAAGGTGGCCTCATCCTGCTCAATCTCATTTCAAAGAAATCATGTAGGACTTTCAGAACTTATTCAATAACCAACAGAATGAAGCCTGCATTTGTTTTATGAACACCTCATTCAGTGTCAAATATAAGGTGCTAACAGACACCTACAACTACAAAACTCTCCAACAGTTCACACATTGCCTGAACACATGCATATGCTATTCTTTAATTTCAAAGAAATCATTTAGGACTTTCAGAACTTATTCAATAACCAACAGAATGAAGCCTGCATTTGTTTTATGAACACCTCATTCAGTGTCAAATATAAGGTGCTAACAGACAACTTACAACTACAAAACTCTCTACCAGTTCACACCTGGCCTGAACACATGCATATGCTATTCTTTAATTTTTTTCAAAATAAAAATCATGGGGTGGGTTATCTTAAGAAATTATTGCAAATCTGGCTTGCATGCCTTCCCCCACCACATACAGGTGACCTGTAAAGAGCATTGTGCACAGGTATATCCACAGACAATTTCTGTTACAGGAACATGGCCCCATGTTGGGGAGTTTTCAATAGCCCAAGACTTTTCCCTACTCTCTACCCTACACACAAAGTCCAGATGTCAATCCGCTTCTGGAAACAACCAGTATATCTCCACTATTCAGAAAATAATTAACATGCACAAAAAGATCTTTCAAATGCAATATTACCACCTGCAAGAAAATCCCTGCAATTTACAACTATACAGCAAATGAACAGCACCAACCATGCAAAGATGATGGGACGAGGCCCTATAGGGATCTGTGAGACATATATTACCTACTTTTGCATCAGCATATTACCTGGAAGACTAAATGGATTTTTATAGCGTAAGTAACACTTGGGTAGGAAAAGAAGCCGCTTTAAACCTTGCCAAGTATCATGACTTCACCACAATGATTGGAATCCTTTTGCTATTCTTTTAAACAAGAACATTCCTTACAATTGATTAGGTGAATGGAATTAACTTCACATTTGGTAACAGTTAAAAAAGCAGTCACACCCTTACACTCCATGAACGAAACCATGGAGACTACTAGACAGTGTCTTCCAATGCAAGGAAAGGCATCTATGAAGAACAGCCCTAGATTCCTCGAGAATTCTGAATCCCTTCTTCCATTTTCAAAGCAAGTAAAGCATCAAGCATAGCGCAGAAATCTCTCTTGCGCTCACAGAATTTTAGCGATCTGCAAATACTCACCACACATTGTCCAACTCTTATCAGCACTAGAAAATTTTACAAAACCATAATCAGAAGCCTAATTCTGAATTAGGTAGCATTTCTGGGCAACTCAAACAAATGCAACATGATTCTGTTTCTGAAGCAAGCAGATTAGCCAAACCAGGGAGTCTTAAAAAGAACAAGCAAGTTTTGGCAAACAAAGGTATCACACTGAAAGCCAAGCCACACATAGATGTGATTATTAAACCTGTACTTGTCTGCTTGGTTATAATGATAAGGTCACTGGGGGAAGCAGTGTTTCAGGCTAAACAGAGTGTAGCTCTACAGAACCTAATATTGCCACATTCTACTGCTTAAAGCCATTTTCCCCAACTGGGGAATGGAAGGGGGAAAAGGAGCACAGCAAGATTAGGTCAGCCAGCAGGAGGGGGGGCTTTTCCCCCCCCACATATTCCATGTGGTATAAATTTTTGACACCCCACCCCCACTCTAACTTTATAGCCAAAAGTGCAAGCATGTGTTTAATAAATGCATGTAGGTCTGATTTGGTCCCAAGATGCAGATATCGGGTTGTCTCCAACTAACTTGTACTCACAGAAAACCCACTGGAATTAATGGGGAAAATTCAACACAGCACTACAACAGTTGCTCTATCACTGCAAGCTTTTCAGCTCACCAGATGGAACAACCCCCTTCCCTTTCCTGCTCTGACATGTTGTTTTGGGGTTCTCCTGCTTCCCCTAGCCAATTTCCAGGGGCACAGGGGAGAGGAGAATAGGGGAAACTACCACTGTGCTAGCGTGAGTCATAGATTCATAGAAATGGGGAGTTGGAAGGGAACCTGAGGCCCACCCCACTGCAATGTGGAATCTCAACTAAACCATCCATGACAGATGGGCATCCAACGTCTGCTTAAAATCTCCAATGAAAGAGAGTCCACCCACCTCCCCAGGGAGTTTCACTGTAGAACAGCTCTTGCCATCAGAAAGTTCTTCCTGATGTTTCGTCTTATAGTTTGAAGCCATTGGTTTGGGTCCTTCTATTAGTGGGAGTGATTAGCCAAATCCCACCCAAGTTAGTCACACCCATAAATTTTAATGGGTTTACTCTGAGTAGGACTAACATTGGCCACAACCAACAGAATGTAACTGCTACACAAATGCAATACTTCACAGCAAAAATTATTCAAGAGCTTGAACATTTACCGTGACACAGATTTTTCCTTATTTTAATGACATAATCTGAAACTACACAAAAACACCCTGGTTTGCTAACTAAACACTTAACAATGCCCTCTAATTTACATCATTTTATATACCACCTCCAAATGAAGTCAACAAATGGCAAGCTAGAAGCAAACATAAACAAACAGTATTTTTAATGCAACTTAACAGCTGGAAAGAAGGAAAGTCCCCTACAGTTCATCAGCGAGCAGTCTAAGAACCAGCTGAAATATACTTAAGAAAAGAGAGAGAAGTAAGCCAAATCTGACCCACTCTTCATAGTTCTCTTTCTTAATATTTTACCAGGGTTAGAAATAAACTTCCAATGCACAGTTAATGTTTATTTTCAGCTAAGCATTAAAAGCAAGTCTTTGACCATTTCAACCATAAAAAGAGAGCACAGGCAGTACCACAAACGAGTTATATTTCTTGCTACACTGGTCTGCTAATATGAATAACCTTACCAAGAAACCACAACAGTCTCACTTCATTTCCCAGCAAGTAATTTATTAGCAGCTGACTGCTGTAAGGCCTTGCATTACTAACACTTATACTGCCTTCTGTACAATACTAAATTTGCAATATATTGAGGAAATTATAACCATACAAAATGTAGAACATCTGTCAAAATAAATGAACAAACGACTTTGACTTCCTACATCCTTGATTCTTTTTTTTTTAAAAAATGTTTGTCCTCTTGCAAGTTCACAGGAATTCAGAATGAAGCAATGACAATTAATTTAATTATTACATCAAATAAATATGTACAACAATGTTGCTTTAAAAAAGCTAAGTCAAAGAAGAAGTGGGTGTTCATCTCTTGGGATGAATTATCTGAGCAGAAAAACAAGTCAAAAGCAGTCTGTTTCCACAGAACAGGAAGAAAAATGAGTGACCATGCATTTGTTCCTAACCTTGAAAACAACACATTACATGCTTCCTGTTTCTCGGTTAAACCAATTATTTCTTTATTCCTACTTTTAATGCAAAGTGTGTATTTTTAAGCAGAAAAATTAGAAGCATAAACCTTTAAAATGTTGCTTGCCTCAGAGCTGGAGGACTCTGGAAAGGATGCTCAGTTCCCTAGTCAGTCAGCTGAAAGCACATGGATCAGTTCTGGCAGGACTGCTTGGCAAGTTTTTGACAAAGAAGCCTGTGCACCCAAACCTATGCTATTCTCTTAGGCAAAATTGCTTCTCCAGAGCTGCTAGACCAGGTATAGGCAAACTCTGGCCCTCCAGATGTTTGGGACTACAATTCCCATTATCCCTGGCCACTGGTCCTGTTAGCTAGGGATGATGGGAATTGTAGTCCCAAACATCTGGAGGGCCAGAGTTTGCCTATGCCGGAGCTAGACAATAGCACCCTGAATGCAAGGGCACCTGGAGGGGCAGCATAACAAAAATAAAGGGGGAGGAAGGGAGATCTCTGCCATGTACTCCTTAGAGGGAAGTATCTCACGAGTAAAGAACTAGCATGTGGAGGAAACAGAAGTTAACATGTTTTTCTATAAGCTCAGCAGACCTAAAGCCTATATAATATCAGTGCCCTGAGAGGAACAGACATTTCTGCAATTGGTATAAGCCACTGGATGGCATGGACAATGTAGAGTAGATGGTATTTTGGACCTTCCCATTTCTACAATATAAGCTTCAGAAAAGGCAAGACACCTAATAGTTCATATAAATACACAGGCTTGGATGCGAAGTGTTCATCAATGAATGTAAGGGCTTTTGATTCAACAGAAGTTCCTGCAAGGGGAAGGCAATTTTTTTCCAATTTTCTCTCCCCACTTCTGTATCAATGAAATCCTCCCACAAAAAAGTTCTCTTTTTAGCACGTGCAACTTGCTGACTAAATATTGAAAAGTGGACTGACACATTTTGAAATTTTAAAAAGATGTAGAATGGGAACAATTCTGTGGTTCATTCAACCTGAAATTATCTGTTTCAGCTTGACAAACAGTCACAGTGTAACAGAATATCAACAGTTGTCAAGGTACTCATAATGCAACACAGAAAAGATGGACTAACTTTGGAAGTTTTATCCACTCTTCACCAGGCAAAACAGAACTTTCACTTGAAAAATCATTCTAACAAGTGATTCCAAAAAGTGACAAAAGTCACATTTCCAGTAGAAATCCTGCACATAATTAAGACTGATTAAGCAACAGGTATGCACAACTTAACTTTAAACATTCTCCTGAAGTATGATTTTAATCTTTCACAAACCAGACTAGCACCCGGGTTATAAACAAGAATCTAATCCATGAAGAAATGATCTAATAAAAGTTTGATTAAATGGGGTTTGGACAGGGAAGGTGCTTAATGGGTTGTGCTCCAAAACTTTCAGCAACATCAAACACACATGCCAATCATTCTACATTAAAAATGCATTACCACAGTTTGTGACTGGCTTCTCCCTCAGAGATATGTTCTGGTTGAAGTCATTCATACAGTAAAAATCCTGAGCTTTTGGAAACTTGGTCTCTTGATATATCTTGATCCACATAATGTCACAGTTACACTTGAATGGATTGCCATCCAAAATCCTACAAAGATTAAAAAGACAGGAAATATGGTTTTCTTTTCCAAAACTAATTAATAATATACAAGACAGTAAGTACAAATGCATTAGAAAAAAAGTAGCTCCAAATTAAAGTTTAATATGAGACCAGGCAGGACTGTCACCTAATTAAGAAGTCGTTAAGGCTGGACTGAATGTTACCTGTCCTTGATCTGCTGCATGAAGGAGAGCAATTAACAGAGCTCTTTCCCACTCCCACCTGGCATGATTGCTCCATCTTTAACATACCTAAACGCAAGGGTGTGAAACAGGACCTATGCGCATTGTGCATAAGCCCATACATTTCAATCTATTAATCAATACAATCTGTATATGAATAAGACAATATTCATGCAAGTCTTGTAGCAGGCATTCACAGATGTATGTGAGAGAGGAAAGGAATACTTCTTCTAACATGGCACTTGATACTGTCAATATCATTCATATTTATTTATACATACATACATGTATTTTTTAAAAAAAACCTTGGCAATTTTCTAAAACTCCCAATTAATTAGGGACACATTTTTAAATCAAATGTTTTCTAACCTATTAATCCAACTGATGAATAGACTAAATGTTTTAGCCCAAGGACCAGGTCTTGAACTGAAGGAAAGAGATGTGATTCCACTGACTTCAGTAGCGTTCTACCATTAGTTTGAGCTGTGCTAAGCATAGAATCAACCTATTGAGCAATTCCATATATTTCAACAAAAATATTATGGACCAGGAATATGATCTGATTTCCAGTATTATTTCTGGAGAAAGTAAATTTTAAAATGTTTTTCATATTCTGGGGTAAAGTTAGCTCCCTTTATATTGAAGCACCAAAGAAATGTATTCAAAGTAAGTGATGCAATTATTCTAAAAAGAAATAATCTGTAGATCTCTAGGCAATGATGCAAAAAGTGTTTAACTAATATCAAAGAGTAATAACAAACAAAAGCTGAACTGCATACTCTAAGCATGTAAGCACATATTGAGGAATTCAAATGAAAGCTTTGCAGAACTATTATAATTAAAACACACATGAAAGCCACAAATCAGCGCTAAGTGCAAAGATGCTGGAGACAAACACAACACAGAACATCCAGATGCCTGGCTCAGGAACGGAACATTATCTCAACTTTGCTCATAAAAGCATACCTATGTTTCATGAGGATAATTTTTTATGTGCCGCTTGAGCTGCCAAAGACATTTCATTAAAAGAAGAAACAAACCAGCACTAATTATAATAATCTACAGGAGTTATATTTGATTTGACCATGATCTTCAAAATCCTTTTTGCCAATGCAATCTCAGCAGAATGTTCATAACAGTTCAGATGTTTCCAAAGCTCTTGATTTGGACTGGACCCAAGCCAAAGTAGATAATTCCGATCAAAACAGACTGTTCTACAGATTTGACAAATTCTCGCTAACAGACTGGAAAAGTTAAGACCCCACTCCTACAAACCTTGTGGTTTGGGTCAGCACTGGATTTCTTCCAGGGGTGTGTGGGAGACAGTACAGAGGGAGAGGATGGGATTTGCAATGAAGAGAGACAACTGTGCCAAACAGACTCACGTCCCACCTTAATTCTCCTTTAACACGGGGCAGTGGAGAAGGCTGGGAGTTGGTCTGGTCTTCCCAGTGTCCCCTCTCTCATAAAATGGAATGCTGAATTTCTGGCATCTGAGGCATAAACTGAGTAAAATTTACATACATGGTTTGTTTTTATTTTTGTTATGTGAATAGCAGTGAGAAGTGAAGCCCAAAGAGCCTCGGGACTGGAGATGGGGAGGGAGAGGAAGTTTCACTCTCTTTCCCTCTGTCTCTCTGCCTGCCATGGTCCTAACCAAAAATGTCTCTCTGGAGCTTTTGATTTCATTGAAATTTTCCATTGGCAGAAAGTGAGGCTTCCCTTGAAATGTAAACAGTGGCTTCGGAACATAAATGTATCAATTTGTCACCAACTAACCACTAGACAAGAAGTTACAGCCAATTCTGATTCCTTGGCAAGTGTATCTCTACCAGCTTGCTAAACTGTTGGTGGCAAATCTGGGTTTACAGCTACACAGAGTACATGTTAATTAACCATGCATATGGATGGTAGCCTTTAGCTAGCAAATACAAAAGGAAAAAGTATCCATGGGTCAGTCTTTCAACAGCATAACTACAGTGGTACCTCGCAAGACGAATGCCTCGTAAGACGAAAAACTCGCAAGACGAAAGAGTTTTTCGTTTTTTGAGTTGCTTCGCAAGACAAATTTCCCTATGGGCTTGCTTCGCAAGACGAAAACGTCTTGCAAGTTTGTTTCCTTTGTCTTGCAAGTTTGTTTCCTTTTTCTTAAAACCGTGCATTCAGGGGTGCAGTTGTGACTTGACTTCGAGGAGCAACTCATAGCACGCGGTGTGGTAGCCTTTTTTGAGGTTTTTGAAGACTTTGATGATTTTTGAAGCTTTTCCAAAGTCCGTGCTTCGCAAGACAAAAAAATTGCAAGACGAAAAAACTCGCAGAATGAATTAATTTCGTCTTGTGAGGTACCACTGTACAACCGGTTATCTGCACTCAGGCAACTCAGTAGGTGCCAAATTCCCACAGCCTCAAGATAGCATTCACACTTTCCTGTCATGACACTGCCACGCTGCCAATCTAAAGCTTTGCCCAGGTCTGATCCAGGAGTACAGTGGAACCTCGGGTTGCAATCGTGATCCATGTGGGAGGCACATTCGCAACCCACAGCACCATGTCTGCGCACGCACGGATCGCGATTCTGCGCTTCTGCACACGCCCGAGAGCCGAAACCCGGAAGTAACCCGTTCTGGTACCTCTGGGTTCGGTGCTGCGCACAACCCGAAATCGCATAACCTGAAGCGTCTGTAACCCGAGGTACCACTGTATTGGAGGAGACACCGAAAGAAGGACTTGGCAACTGCTTAATAATAATCATCACACTTCCATAATACAGTACTTAATTTATACCCAGCAGGAAATCAGGTGGACACAGAGATGAAAGTATATGCATAGTAGATTAGGGGTTTGTCGCCCCTCCCTATTCCAAGTATACTTATTTTATGCTGGTTCGTGGCTTCATGTTTATTTTAACTTTTATCTGAATTTCTTATAACCTTAAAATCTTTAAATCCCCACTGTGCATACTGGCCTAGCCTTTTAAACAATATTCCGCTAGTTCCATTTAGGTAAACACATGGAATTGCATGCAGGTGCATAAACAGGCCAGCAGAAGGGTGATGGAAGACTCCATCCTTCCTCTGTGCCCAACAAAGAAACCAAGCCTGCTGCAAGAAGGGAGAAGCTACATCGTCCATGCAAAGAAATGTAAATGCTACTGCAGGAGGGACAGAGCTCTCTCAACCTCCTCTGCCAGCCACAACAGGCTAGTAAAAGAAAAATTGCAGGCTAGTAACCTTTGTTTACAAGGCTGTGCTTGTCAGATTATAAACTAGCTCCCCTTGGAGATTTAGTGGGCCATTCAGAAACATTTCCTCTGTCTTCAATATAGCAGCACATTTTAGCAGCACAACCCTCCTAAATCTTAATGATCAGCTCACAGCTGTCAACATTTTCCTTTTCTTGCAAGGAATCCTATTCAGAATAAGGAATTTCCCTTTAAAAAAAGGGAAACGTTGACAGCTATGGATCAGCTCCCTGCCCTTTGCTCAGTAAACAACAAATGTGGTACATTGTTCCTTCTCTTTTCACAGTAATATTTCTTTCAGATTATTGCTACCCATTTATTGTTACATTTTATGATAGGTTCTCTACCCTTGTTATACCAATAACTTCCCATCTCCCCTCAAATCTCTACTTTATTAGACTGACTTATTGTTATAGCATCCAAATACCTTATAATCAACAAATTCAATCTCTTAAAATGTACTTAAAGCTATAGCCTTTAAAAACCTCTCTCAACTCATGTCTACCATGACATCTAAAACAAAGTGTTTGTTTGATTACAGGGAAGTCAAAGGACAGTCAGAACAGGAGATTGGATTATTTTCCTCTGTTAGAGTAATTTCATATCTCACTTTCATTGCACAGAAGAATCAAGTTTTGTAACTGGATGCCCCACCTGGCACCTACAGATATATCAGGCAGATTCCACTATCAAGCCAACTTTTATAGTCTCAATTATATGCTCAATTTAGCCATGAGCAAAGTGGGTGCTCCTCATGTCTTATTTGAATCACAAATTGAAAACTGAACTCACTTAAATCCTGGCCAGTGCTAGCACAAGTTCTTTAAACTTTTGAGAGTCTATGTGCACCCAGATGAAAGATCAAAAGGAGCATTATAAAATGCCATCATTCAGCTGTTTATGCCAGCAACGTACATTAATATGAGCTGACAAAAAAGTATCACATTCAACTGAATAGTACAATCTTTACTATAGAGGTTGGATTAGCGAAAATACTCAGTGGAGCAAAGGAGTTCCTCACACATTCAAAAGACTTCTTCATACCTCAGCTTACTGAGATATAATCGACCAAACATGGTCACTCTATTTTCTCAAACAATAATCTTTCTCATCCAGCTGCTTGATGACTACTACATTACAAAAATATGCAAACTAATGCTGCCTCTTAAACTGTAATCACATTGCTTTCCAAGGCCATAGTATATTTTCCCTTGTCTATCAAATTTCCATACCTGCATATACCATGGGACCTAACTAAGATTAGGATCTCCTTGGGAACTTCTAAAACCAGTAAATCCCTAAAAAGCAATATGTAACAAATATTTTAAAATATATATTTACTGGTAATACAGCTAATGAGTTGAATCCATCTAAATTTTACTCATAGCAGACCCTCTGAAATGAATGAACCTAAGTTACACATGTCCATTCAATTACAATAGGTATCCTCTGAGTAGAATTAACACTGGTTTCAACACAATGAGTCCAGGTAAGATAATGTGCCTTCAGACAAGTTTAAGAAGCAGCAGGAAATAAAATCAAACACAAATCTAGTTTTTAAATCCTCCAGATAGTCATAGTTTACTTCTTCTCTATCAACTGATTAAAACAACAACATTTTCTTTTACTGTACAACTTCACCAGAAAGACAAGTGCAATAAAGATGTGAAGAAAGTTCCAAAAGAGCAGGACAAAGACGAAATAACAAAAGGTCCAATCCACACAGAAACGTTTTTAGAGCAACAGGATGTGAATTCCCATGACCATGGAATGTTACCTACTGACTGCTTCTTCATAAGCACAGCTCAAGCATCACTTGATCCACTTTTACAAGTTTTGTGATACTGCCCCAGTAACTCAAAAACTTTAATTAGGTGAAGCAATTAAGTCTGCTGCTTCACCAAGGGTTCAGTAATTCTCATCAGGTCAAAGGGTCACGTGATGCTAGGCCTGCTCAAGGGCTTCCCATAGTGCAGAGTTTACTGCCACTGCAATTCTCTAGTGTTTCAAAAGTAAATTGATCTGCAGTGTGGATTCTGTGGTTTGAGGGGCAAGAGAGAAGAGCCCCTGTTAAAGAGTTCTAGCCTTGGAGTCCTTTTCACAATACAGCGATTGCATGGAAGTCTCTTTAAATTGTCTCCATGGGATGAAGTGAGTTGTTTGTCTGTATTGTGCTCATCACATGTATCTGTCCCATATTCTTTACCACCACAGTCCCCAAACATTCCCAGTAACGGCTTGTGGAGTATGGAGACAAAACCTGTGGTAGTGACCAACCCATCTGATTCACCAGAGCACACAAATGTCTTTAGGCCTGTGCAAAGTAAAATTTACCTTTTCTTAAACCCATAAGTATTTCCTTGATATACTCCATGTCCATTAAATACTGGATAATGGTTATTTTTATTTATTTATTATTACATTTATATCTCACCTTCCCTTCAAGGAGTTCAAGGCAGCACACAAGCTTTCAACACTCTCCATTTTATCCTCACAAGAACCCTGTGAAGTAGGCTTGGGCTGGATGGGTGATGATAATGGCAACTACTACAACAACCAACCCTCAACATTTAAGAAACAAAACAAAACAATTACTTACAGATCAGTCAAATTGAGGTGGCGGAAAGACTTTCTGGACAAACTTGAAAACTTGTTTCCAGATAAGTTACTGCAAAGAAACAGAATGTCATTATTAAAAGTAAAAAAAAAAAAAAAAAATCTGAAACAAAAATATTGCAATATATTGTAAGTTGGTAAAGCTACCAACTTTCAGGTTTTTTTATTGGGTGATGGCCTATACAACGATACGGACTGTATTTTAACTTGAAGATGAGACACAACACAAAGGCAAACACTCATCACTATGTGCACCTTTAAACAGGTCTATTCATGTAGAGGAAAAATGTGGATTAAGTTTTACTCCAAAGACATTCTCAGATGTTGACTACATGCTCAACTTATTCATAAGCAATATACATGTTTACCATGTATTCTTTGATCCTTCATTGAAAACTGTACTTACCTAAACCCTGACCACATGCCAAATAAGAAGTTTCATAAGCTTTTTATATATCCTTTTGAAACTGCATGAAAGATCACAGGGAAAATGGCAAAATACAGCCATTAGGCCTTTCACGTCAATTAAGCATTTAGGGCGTCATACTGTAATGAGCTTTAATGTCTTCTACTAGATTGAAGATCAGAGGCAATTTTGCTCTAGATTATGTTCACATGGTCATCTGTGCTGTGGGGGTGGGCACACCTTCATTGAAGAAGAGACAAAGGAGGAAAAATAGAATAGAATAGAATAGAATAGAATAGAATAGAATAGAATAGAATAGAATAGAATAGAATAGAATAGAATGTTCCCAGTGAGCAAGGGAGATGCTTAGTAGATGCTGTAGTGGTCCCTGTCATCTATGTTCCCATTAAGACTACAAATCTCTGCAGACCTGGACCTTTTTTTTAGGGCTGGGAACCATAGCTGTCAACTTACAGATTTGAAAATAAGGGACCAGCAGCCTCGAAAATAAGGGATCAGCTGCCAAAATAAGGGATTTTCCGGGCACAGGTATGTTCAACTTCTGAGCCCTTCTGAGCCAAAGGCAGAAAGCCCAGCCAGCAGCCAAACGAAGCCTCATCAATAAGGGACAACAGCAGGACATGGCGCTGGGATAAGAGACTGTCCCGCCAAATAAGGGACAATTGACAGCTATGCTGGGAACAAGTGTAGAAGCTGCCATGAATTGCCAGTTTTGCCTCCCCACAACCTCCATCCCAGTTGAGTGCACATCTGGCTGAAGTAAGGGATATGAAGATACACTGCAAAGCACCTGAAGCTGAAGCACTCCAAAGAGAGGAAGTAAGGAAGGCACTGTCATCAAAAATTAAAACAAAAAATAGTCGTAGTCCTGATTATTAAAGTGCTATTAATATGCTGCTTAGGACACAAGATGGGGGACTTAAATTCACCTAGGGCAGTGAAGAAAAAATATTGGAATAGTCCTAAGGAGATACAGTGGTACCTCGGGTTTAGAACTTAATTTGTTCCGGAGGTCTATTCTTAAACTGAAACTGTTCTTAACCTGAGGTACCACTTTAGCCGCTGCGCAATTTCTGTTCTCATCCTGAAGCAAAGTTCTTAACTTGAGGAACTATTTCTGGGTTAGCGGAGTCTGTAACCTGAAGCGTCTGTAACCCGAGGTACCACTGTATTGGTCTGGTTTACAATGCTGAACTATATTTTTGTATTATCTTCTTCTTCTTCTTTTTCTTTTTCTTCTTCTTCTTTGGCGATCACTCGTAGCAGAGTAAGATTGTCTTCCATAAACACGGTTTTAACAATGAGTCCGTAAATGACTGTGGAGACCAGTTCTGGACCCACACGTCCTTCCCCAGTGAGGACATTGGTTCCCAGGTGGGAGTTGATCACAGTGTGGATTTGCCAAGCGTGCCTTCCTCTTAGCACATTTCTCCCTTGCGTTCTGAGTTCAAATGTCTTCAAAGTCCATGACACCTTTGGTAAAGGCTGTTCTCCAACTGGAGCACTCACAGGCCAGTGTTTCCCAGTTGTCGGTGTTTATACTACATTTTTTAAATTTGCCTTGAGACAGTCTTTAAACCTCTTTTGTTGACCACCAGCATTACGCTTTCCATTTTTAAGTTCAGAATAGAGTAGCCACTTTGGAAGATGATAATCAGGAATCCGCACAACATGACCAGTCCAACGAAGTTGATGTTGAAGAATCATTGCTTCAACACTGGTGATCTTTGCTTCATCCAGTACACTGATATTAGTTCGCCTGTCTTCCCAAGTGATGTGTAAGATTTCTCGGACACACCGTTGATGGAATCTTTCGAGAAGTTGCAGGTGGTGTTTGTAAGTGGTCCATGTTTCGCAAGCATACAGTAAGGTTGGTAGTACAATAGCTATGAGCCTCAGGATCATGTACTCTCGCTTCCTCTCTCTGCCTTCTGCTTGAGTGAAGATCAGATGCTTTCGATTCTACTTGTAATGAACTGCATTGAATTAGGAGCTGCACCCAGTGTTCCATGCTAAGCCATTTGTACTATACATGGTTCTCCTCTTTCTTAATTAATCCCCACAACAACTCCATGAGGTAGATTAAGACTGAGAGGCAGTGCCTGGCCCAATGAACTTCATGGCTGAGTGGGGATTCGAACCCTGGTCTCTCAGGTCCTAGTCCGACACTCTAACCACTACATCACACTAGTTTACAACTCTCGTCATTCTTGACTACTGGCCACATGCACTGGGGCTGAATGGAGTTGGGGGTCTATCAACAACCAGATGGTCACGGGTTCCTCACCCATAGTTGAGGGTGAATTAGGTGTTTGCCGACTTTATTATAATGTGCAGCTTTAATAAGTGTATTAGGCAAGCCCTGATTCTTTCAGCAAGGAAGTCAAGCAAGACTTCATTTTACACTATTCCTACTTGTGCTACTTTTTACCATTTTATGTAACTGAGAAATCTGCCAGGCTATAGCACGTCAGTTATTACACAGTTGGAGTAACATGAAACATGAATGAAAAGTTGATTGCATTCTTTTTAAAAGGACTTTAAGCATATGCATTTGAGGGCAATTTTTACAGTAGAACATGCATTTTTTTTTTACACATTTGGCATGTTTGTGAGCTTAAAAATTTATTGCAAAATTTAGAAAAGAGCAAAACAACCCAAAGTGACCAATTTAGTATATTTACTCATGTTTACTAAACAAAGCTCAAAACTCTGAAACTTCCAAACTTGCCCAATATTTATGTGCAACGAGCAGCCATTCATTGTTACTAATGAACATACAAAACAGAAAATAAATCACTGGAAAATGTTCTCCCTCACAGAAGTGTTTGCAATTCATGATCTGGAAAATGTGAATTTGGTTGGTTCACTTTAAAATACAGAATGAACTGAATCCCTTCAATGTCCCTAGCATATACTTGCATGCACTGAGCATCAATGCCCAAAAGTTTTGAAGAGCACATACTGTACAATACTTATTCAGGCACTTAAATACACAGTGACTGTTCATACAGCACGATAACAAGTCATTAATGATTTTGACTGCTGAATTTACAAACAGGTGGCTTTGCTAAAACAGTGCTGTTCAAGTGTTATTGTTTTGAAATTTAAAGTCAGTGAGAATGCCAGAACTGAATCAATGATGCTGTAAGTTACATTTAAGCCATATCTACTGGAATGTTTATTTTCCTTTGTTTACATTATTACTGATTTCAAATAATCAAGCTAAAGGAAAGCATTTTGGCTATACAAATTTCATCTGGGGAGGGGACAAAATGTATTCTTTAACATCAGACATTATTGCAGTTGCTTTAAGTGCTCGCTGCTATCATTAGTATTTTCACATGAAATACTGTTGGGAATCAGTTTATTTTAAAAAAGGGATTTTAAAAGGAGTTGAAAGGCTCCTCCTGTGACATAATTAAAGCCAAAATAGTTTTCTTAGTTGGAAAGTTCATGCAGTTATATCAATCTTCATTAAAATGTCTGCCAAAAAAACAAAAACAAAAATGGTTTCCAAATCCTAGATGTGCACCAATTGTTATAAGACAAGAAACAGTGAAATGCATAAATGTATGCTGTCATTCTGATGATTTAAACTTCAGTAGAAAAAGCAAACATTACTCCCTATGAAATCACTTGGATTTTTGCCACCAATGTTAATGAGACTCAAGGATATACAGTGGTGGGGGGGGGTTGTTTTGGGTTGTTTTTAGCATAATATGAAAATGAATAATGACTCTGTCTGAATGCCACGCAAAACCAGTCTTGCTCAACCTGGGTTCCTCAGCCATTGGTGGTCCACAACTCCCATCATTCCCAGATCAAATGGTCTGAGATTATGGGAGCTGTAGTCCAACACCACCTGATGGACCTAGGCTGAGGAAGGCTGTGGTAAACGAATATTCCGATTGAGCAGAACAGGCCACAGCAAGCCTCCTCCCCACTCTTCCTCCAGTGTGGTCACAAGGACTTCAAAAGCTTTTGCTTTCCCCCCTTTTTTCTTTTTTGCTTAACGCAAGGATGGGAAGCCTCTTTCAGTCTGAGGGCCACACTACTTTGTGGTGGCCACATCCCGGTGAGGGACAGGGTCAAAAGCAAAAGTGGGCAGAGCATCCAGTGTAAATGCAACCTTTGTACAGTAGACTATGTTCTACACACCTTCCTCTATATCAGGGGTCGGCAAGGTTTACTTCGCCGAGGCTGGTTCACTCCAGCAGATGTGATTTCCAGCGCCACAGAAGTGAGCCCCTGCACCAGGCTGGTTTAGCATATCATGGGGACTTGCCAAGTGGACAGCTCGGTTCGGGGGCGCCTGGTGGGCCGGTTAAATGACCCCAGTTGGCTAATAATAATAATAATAATAATAATAATAATAATAATTTATTATTTATACCCCGCCCATCTGGCTGGGCTTCCGCAGCCACTCTGGGCGGCCTCCAAAAAATATTAAAATACAATAACCTATTAAACATTAAAAGCTTCCCTAAACAGGGCTGCCTTCAGATGTCTTCTAAAAGTCTGGTAGTTGTTGTTCTCTTTGACATCTGGTGGGAGGGCGTTCCACAGGGAGGGTCCCACTACCGAGAAGGCCCTCTGCCTGGTTCCCTGTAACTTAGCTTCTCACAGTGAGGGAACCGCCAGAAGGCCCTCAGTGCTGGACCTCAGTGTCCGGGTAGAATGATGGGGGTGGAGACGCTCCTTCAGATATACTGGACCGAGGATGTTTAGGGCTTTAAAGGTCAGCACCAACACTTTGAATTGTGCTCGGAAACATACTGGGAGCCAATGTAGGTCTTTCAAGACCGGTGTTATGTGGTCTTGGTGGCCGCTCCCAGTCACCAGTCTAGCTGCCGCGTTCTGGATTAGTTGTAGTTTGTGGCCCATGGGCCTTAGGTTGCCTACCCCTGCTCTATATATTCCATCAAAGGAACAAAGGGGCAATATCAGAGCTCAAGAACACATTTCAGCAAGGCAGAAACTCTCAAGGAAGTAAAGCAGGGTTGATGTGGACTGGGGGGAAGGGTGTGTGGCCTGACAGAGGGGCGTGCAGAAGCCATATGTGGCCCCTAGGCCTGAACTTCCCCACTCCTGGCTTAACCAACAGCTCACCATGTCATCTGAAGCAACAAGCTGCCATTCATGTTAAATATGATTTGTTTGAAACAAGCCAATCGTGGTTTAGCATGACATCCCAATATGGCCTATGCAATAAGTTTCATGGACAAAACTCAAGAAGCCGCATCTTTCAACAGAACATGTAGCTGTATAACATATATTCAAATGCTTCTGGTATTTAGGGCTCTTATTTCATCACTCAAAGTCCTGGAACTGCCACAGATAGGCCGCTTATCAAAAGGCGGAGATAAGCAAACTCGCTATACTCTGATTCTTTTTTACAAGGGGAGGCCATTATGTTCCATCATTAAGGGTTTTTAATGCAAAATCTGTTTACCAAATTCTCTATGCATCAAACATCTGGTACAATGGTTTATTTCCTAAGTTAGACTGGTTCCGGGCAAAGTTTCTTCGGTCCCTATTACAGGTCCCAAACTGTGTCCCAAATTCAATTCTATTTCTGGAAACGGGTTAATGCCCACTCTCCACCAAAGCATGGTGGGCTGCCATGAGATACTGGCTCAAGATCTCAGTATTTGGTCTGTATAAGGGATTATTAGTACATTTAACCAATGAGAAGTTTGCCAGCCCATGGCTGAAAACTATGGCCAGGAAAGCCACCTCAATTGGACTGCCATCATCCCTCTTATATCATCTGGGTCACGACACTGCTCTTGAATCCCTGAGGCAAAGGCTTTGGGACATCTCACATAGCAACCTGCGATCCTGATCTTATGTAATTTGTAGCCTGGTCACAGCTGGAATCCAATACAGGTACGACTTTCATATATCCTCATACCTTAGGAATTTGCCTGTACCTACCTATCGGTGTTTATTTACCAAAGCCAGACTAAATGTATTTCCCTCGGAAGTTCTAAATGGCAGACTGAGAGGCATCCTCTATCAGAATAGGCTTTGTTTATGTTCCGAGGACGTCGACTGTATGAAGCATATCCTACTGCATTGTGGGCAATATGAGGGATCAACTGATTGAAGGGAAAATCTGAAGCCTCCCATATTGAATATCTTTTGGAAGACAGGTCAAATGATATTACACTGGCCATGGCAAAGTTTCTTTTGGAGGTTATAAGAAACAAATATGATTACAGTGGTGCCTCGCAAGACGAAAAGAATCCGTTCCGCGATTCTCTTCGTCTAGCGGTTTTTTCGTCTTGCGAAGCAAGCCCATTGACGGCTTAGCGGATTAGCGCTATTAGCGGCTTAGCGGCTTTTAGCGGCTTATCGGATAAGCGGCTTAGCGGCTTAGCGGCTTAGAAAAAGGGGGGGAAGGGGAAAAAACCTGCAGGAACTCGCAAGACATTTTCGTCTTGCGAAGCAAGCCCATAGGAAATTCTTTTTGCGAAGCACCTCCAAAACGGAAAACTCTTTCGTCTAGCGAGTTTTCCGTCTTGCGAGGCATTCGTCTTGCGGGACACCACTGTATGCCCTAAATAAAACAAAATGACGGCCTTGGTTTTTTCCATCTGTCTGTCTGGTCGTTTTAACTGTATCCAGTTTTGAAATTTTTTTGTGGGTCTTTGGACGACAATAAAGTATTGTTGTTGTATAACATATATACAACAGTAAATATCCACAGGCATATCGCTTGCTGTATCACTAACATTTCTCAGATACATTAGAATGTGCATCCAAGTGTATATCTGTAGTATACTGCTTTTGACAATATACAAATATGCACATGCATTTAAATGGCTATCTCCATCAGCATTCTGCTGCTAGCTCAGGGGCTGTGTGTCTCACAGGAATACATGATATTTTTATGTGTAAATATAAAACATGGAATTTGCAAAGTGGCAATTAGCAGGTCATTGGTATCTAATATTTTTCTTCCCTTAGATTCCAAGCTTGAAATCCATGGCTCTTTAGTCATCATACCGTATCACAAGCTGTTAACAATCCAGAATGAAAAGCAAAATCAGCAACCACTTTTTTACTTAAAACACACTTCCAACATATAACCAGATATATCTACATTACTGTAGATGATTTCCATTTATCATTCTTTCTAAACTGAACTTGAACAATCCACTGCCATCAGTATGGTAGCAAAACAGGGCCAACCACAAACAATATAGTGCTTTCTGCACGCAGAAAAATGGAAGTAGTGCATTAATGAAAAAGGAAATTAAGGTAGTGCTAAAATGGTTCAACAATGCTCAATGCTTTCGAAGGTGTTAGAGAATAAATAATAAAGTAAAGGGGAGAGCCATGGATTAGCCTGCTTGAACCCATAACAGGACAGATTAGGGTCAGGATCAGGATTAAGGTTAAAAAACTTTCCACTTCTCACAATGCAGAGAGGTTTCAAGAAGAAGGCAAATGAAAACAGCATATTTTCCCTTTCTTTTTTCAGACACACCCACTTTGCTACATAGTGATACAGGTACAAGGTTGGCAATCAGCCCCAAACCTGTCATTTAGAACAGGCAGGAAAGGCTTTGAGGGGATGAGAAATATGTTGTTTTCTTTTCCCTCTCCTGAAATCTACACACACACACGTGAAGAAGAAGAGGAGTTTGGATTTGATATCCTGCTTTATCACTACCTGAAGGAGTCTCAGACACGGGAACACCTTTGCAAGCCACAAAAAAATGTTTGTTCCAGGTTGGTGTGAACCCTGATCAGGAGCCTTGAAGCACCAATGATTCACTGCAATACTTTGGGGAAGGTCACAGCTTGCTATTTTTAAACAGCATCTCTCTAATTTTCTTCACATGGATTGCAAATAAGGTAATGATGTATGATAAAGTTTTGCATATTCTGGAACCATTAAGTTTTTACTTACATGTAATGCAGGCTGGGATTTTTCAGGAAAGCTTTGGTTGAGACAAACTTCAAACCTGAATTCACCACAGTTCTGGCAAAAAACACAAATGCAAGTTAGAATTGTCAAGTGATCTTTAATCCTTTTTAATGCTGCATAATAATTCAAGCTTCTGCCAACCTAGCAATTCGAAAGCATACCAATGTAAGTAGATAAATAGGTACTGCTGCAGCGGGAAGGTAAATGGTGTTTCCATGCGCTCTGGTTTCCATCACGGTGTCCTGTTGCGCCAGAAGCGGTTTAGTCATGCTGGCCACATAACCCGGAAAGCTGTCTGTGTACAAATGCCAGGTCCATCGGCCTGAAGTGAAATGAGTGCCACACCCCATAGTCACCTTTGACTGGACTTAACCGCCCAGGGGTCCTTTATCTTTTACCTTAATAGCTCAAGGTATTTCATGATTATTTATATTGGTTCAGTAACCACAGCACGTCTAAAGCAGCCATGGCCAACCTGGTCCCTTCCAGATGTTTTGGACTACAACTCTCATCAGGCCCACATGGCCAATGCTCAGAAATAATGGGCATTGTAGTTCAAAATATCTGGAGGGCACACATTTGGGGAAGGCACATAGTACTGTGATTCTAAAGATTATTAAGCACTACTGCCCTTATTAAACCGTCCACGGTGCATGTGAGAGCTTCAAAATGCAATGGAAAGGGCATATATTCTTTTTCATTTGCAAAGTTGTTCTTTTCATTAAAATAAACAGGGATGCCCAAATATGCAGGAACTCTGCCTAACCCCTACAGAGCATATGCAACAATGGACAAAGACACGTGGTTTATAATAATAAACATGAAAAATGATATACTCACAAATTTCTTAATCCAACGTAGCTTCTGACATCACTTTCATTTATGCTTTCTAATTTCCGTTGGTTTGCAATGTAACTATTTAAGAAAGAAAGAGAGAGATGCCAGTTAAGAAGGCTGTTGATGCATTATTGTAGTGGGGAAGGTCTTGTTGGGAAGGTCTGGAGTTGGGGGCCTGCTACACATGCATAGGCTCCCTATATGATTTAGAACCCTGGCAGCTGGGGCAGAGGTGGCCTCAGGAGATACAGCAGCAGGGACAGGGCAGACTGGCACACCCCTGTTCTTTCCCTCACACACTGGTAATTTCATGAACTACTAACACCCAAATAGGGCTACAGGCTTGCAGGAGCATCATAAGAAAGAAGAATACAAGCATAAGGTTTAAAGAGGTCCTGTTCTGGCACTCAATCCATTATACCACAATGGATTTCACTTACTCCTTTCTAGGTTGATTATTTTCTCTGAAAAAGCAGAAGAGATAACTAGCCAAGTCTAATGATCTTAGTCCTAATGAACTCTGTGTGTCTATCACATCACACCCTGAGTAAAACACAAACACAGAATGCTTGGCTACCAAGCATGGATTATAATTTGACACTGTGAGTTAAATGTGTGCAACAGAGATCTGATGAGAAATAATTGAGTTTAACCTTAATGGAACACTGTAAGTAACTGAGGGATCTCAAGCCTTAAAGTGTGGAGACAAAACTACAACGAAAATTGTTTAGACTGGAATATTAAAATGTAAAATTACAAAAACTGATCTGTACAAATTTGATACAAGTTATTGACTGTCTGCTAGTTTGGATCCATTTTTAAATGACCAGACATTTAACGTTTTATCACGCCCTTGATTCAAGGGAAAACATCTGCCACCACTTCCAATGACCGTGCATCTTCCCTCCAAATTCATGCCTAATAATGACCTCAAACCCTGCTTAGACTGAAGGTTATTGAGAAGTCTAAACATCAGCCACTGTTGGTATACATTGGTCTTCATTGCACAGTACACCAGTATCATGCGCATCACATCAGAGTGACAGCACAGCAGGGGATGAACAGGAAAGCCACAGAAAAATAAATATAAAATAAAACAGAAATTACGGGAGAGGTTTATTCACAATCTCCCCCCTGCGAGCCATCACAGGCAAACTCATCTAAACCTTTAGTGCTCATTAAGAGACAGTGCAAAACTCATGAAACAACACTAGAGATAATTAGGATAAACCCCTTGTTGATCGTCAGTTCACATTGGAGCAATTCTCTCCTCAAGCTAGGCAAAGGATCTCACGCTGAATGTTCAAAACCTGTTTACAAAATCAGGTTGTTTTGTGAAAGGATAAATTAGGGTTGTTACTAAAGAAGCCACTTTCTTCTATTTGTTTACATTAAAAAACAAAAACCAGGCTCTTTCTTATGTACACCCTCCCTACATTCTCCCCATTCTCCTACACATTTCTCCTCCCATTATTGTCTTTCAACTAAGTATGTAACCCCCTTATGCGTGCTTTTTTTTTAAAAAAAAAAAGGGGGGGGGAGAAGAAAAAACATTAAAGCTGATAATACTCCAGTTCAGCACAGGTTAACTACCAGCTTTTCAGTTTTCTTAATCTACTTTCACAATGTTGTTAGTATATACAGAGCCATCTTTCCCATTGGTGTTAGTGGTTCGTTACGCCAGGGCGCCGGTCTCTCAGGGACGCCCTAGCGAGTGGGGGAGCCTCGCGGCTTTGCCAGCAGCCTCCCCTTTCCCTGCACGCCCGCCAGCTGCACCCTGCCAACTATATGGCTGGCGGGTGTGCAACTTCCCTCCCAAGCCTCTGCATCTGTGAAAGACAGCCCTGTTACCGGTCGTTGTCCTCCTCCTGCTTCCTGGCAAAAGGCGGCGTGCAGCCTTCCTGGGCTGCCTTCTCAGGCGCCATGTCCGCCAGCAAGTTTTCCTACTTGATCGCTGCCACCACACCGGGGATCGGGGCGGTGTGGGAGGCAGAGGACATTTTCTACCGCCCCCTCCCTTGTTTTGGAGTTGCCGGGGGGGGGGGCACCAGAGGGATCTTAGCATCACAGCGCCGGATATGCTTAAGATGGCCCTGAGTATATAATCAAATGCCTGGTCTCTTGGGTCCTGCACTTGGGTCACTAAAATGTGACACAAGCTGTGGGTCCTCTACTATGCAGTGCTAAAACCAAGAATTGCAGCTGGGGGGGCATTTGTAATCTCTCCCCCCCCCCATGGACTGCTTCTTGCAGCTCCAAGTTTAAGGGGAACCTTGGAAAAATGTTTCCTATGGTGCCC
This sequence comes from Podarcis erhardii, assembly GCF_964252035.2. Taxonomy (NCBI): domain Eukaryota; kingdom Metazoa; phylum Chordata; class Lepidosauria; order Squamata; family Lacertidae; genus Podarcis; species Podarcis erhardii. Next base: position 6,904,496 of record NC_138501.1, on the reverse strand, counting down.
CCTTCTTGAGGTGGAAATGCTCCAAGCATTGTCAGGCACCATCCTCCATGCTGTTTCTTTGTCTCTTTTCCCAACAGGGAGCAGACTGGATAGATAAAATTCAGCATGGGACAAAGAACCATGGCTTGAAGGCTTACAGGCTTACACCAATCACTGCTTTGGGTGTTTGCCTGTGGCCCTCTGCTGGGTGGATCAGGAAATGCACCCCACTTGGTTTACCTTAAATGTAAATTCTCTACAAATAGATATCAACATAGGAACTGTAATTTAAACTTTCTACTCAGAACCAGAAGGTCATGCTTATGGATTGATCTTGGAATTATTATTTTAATTCTCTTTTCATTAGCAATCTTGGGTAGAAAGGAGGAGCATGTTGGAAAACCCTGCGGATAACAGAGATATGGAGAATTGCTGTGTAGAACAAACAGGATGAGCTCAAAACCAATAAATTCAAAGCATAACAGTACATGTTATTAGTTAGGGAGCCATCATTTTGAAAAGGCAAAAAGCCACAAGACAATGTAGGCCATCTAAACAAATAGAGAATTCTACAATGAATACAGAATAAGAGAATTTGATCTAGTTAAATTTAAATGGTGACACGATGACAGTAATAAAATAACAACGGAGACAAGATATAATAGGAGGAAGGTATTTAAATTGAAAGACTACTAACTATAAAAAAAATTGTCCTTATTTTTTCAAGCTGAAAGCCTGCAGGCTTCACTCTTATTAGAGAAATAACATTTTAGAACAGAATAGAATGGGAGCAAAGAACTACACTGTGATAGGATTTGGGGATCTTGCTAGGTTGTTTACAGATGTTAATCTTTCACTTCACTGCTATGATCTTCTGAGATCAAGTACTGATTCCCACACCCTGCCTAACTGGATGTTGTTGGAAACATGTGCCCAGTAAAGTTAGGGGTGACTCTCAGTGGACAGATTTTGCCACATGCTTGGCAGGGGGTTGGACTCGATGGCCCTTTTGGTCTCTTCCAACTCTATGATTCTATGATTCTAAGAGCCAACTCCTAGGGACCAAGGTCCCTTTGCACCCCCCAAAATATTTGAGTTGGCCGGTCCTCCACAAAGTTGATGGGCATTGCCATTCATATGGTGTGTGTGCAGTGTCATGTGATCACTTATGTGGGGCGTGGCTTAGCTGCCCCCCCCCCCACCAATATTTTATTCAAGCTGGCCCTCCTGCTCAGAGTACCATCACTGACAGGGAGCAGAGTGGTGTTCAGGAAGGAATTCTCCCAAAGGGCCAGAGGATAGTAACTATGCAAAGTTGAACTATGCAGAGTATATTACTTGCCTCTGCTTGGAGCAATGTTCACTTGCCTGAATAATTTAGAGCCGTCTGCTTTGCAAGCACTTTGGTAGCAACGCACAGTACTGCTTTTGCTTCACTCCACCAGGTGTTGCAGACTACAATGCAGATCACCTGGGTTAATTGGGGGTGGGGATGACAGCAACTGATGTGTGCTCTCCATCCCAGCCACACGTACAGATCTGTGCACTGACTCCTGAGTCAGACAGAGGTTTGAAGCAAAACCTCTGCTCTGGCTAAAGGCTATTTCTGCCTCTTTCACAACTACTCTACCTTGATGTTACTTATCAAACATTAATATTCCTAAAAGCTCTGACATTACCATGGCTTTTTGAGGGCAATCTTGAGAAATGTAGCGTGTTCTGCTCTTAGAAATAGCTTTCCTTTTATTTAATTGAATAGCCTTACAAGAAAATCACTCTAAGGCATGAGCCGATTATGGAAGCCCCAATGTTCCATTTGTATGCCATAGGAAAATGTCAACAACCCTGAGATCTAAAGCTTTTGTAACCGGCCCAGTCCAGCCCCATTGCTAGAACTTAAGCAGAGTGTGGGGATCACAACTGACCTACAAGATAAGTACACTTTCTAATTATTTTAGTTTTTAGGCAAAGCCACAACAATCCTCAATGACAACCTTCTTCTTATCAACATGCAGTACCTATCTCCATGCTTCCGCTCTTCTCTTCCAAATTCCTATTACTGTATTTAGCTGTAAAATTTGGCATCTGCACATGGATACTCTCAGAACCCAAATAGGAATATCAGGGTAGGCTCTGTTATACATGGTAAAAGAAAAGGTCTAGAGCTAAACAAAAACAGTTTCCATTATCCACCGTTTCGCTGAATATTCTCCAGAGAGAAGGCAGTCTTCTCTCAACAGTTTTCTGGGCTGGAGTAGGAGAGAATTTTTTGTGGGATGGACAGGGAAATTATTGTTTTTAAACAGCTCAGTTAATACAGAAAGTGACTATTTTTACTTTATGATGGTGGATGAAGCAAACAATGGGGTGGCTGGAAAGTAGTACAGTTCAAGCCCATTGCTTCCTGTAACAATATTAAACAATAATCACAGGTAACAAAACTGGGGATGGGAGCATGGTGGGGCTGAAATTCTACAGCAATTAACGTATGAGTTTAAAAAATAATTCTTGGAGGGGAGAGCAAAAGAATTATTTTCTATGATATTTCAGCCCAGCTCAAAAAACAGCTACCATCTTAACCTGGCTAAAATCCCCAAAACTAAAACCTGGCAAGTATTTGGTATGTATTCTCTCAACCCAAAACAAACACAGAGAGAATCCTTTCATCAGCTAAATTAGTTTAGGATGAAGTCTATGTTTGTATGCCATTTTTATTTTCAAAAGGCCCCCTAGGTAGCACAGAGAAGTTAAAAAGATATGGTTAAGACAATAGAATAGAAAAGTACAAATGTTGAAGTTCAAAGAAGGGTATGTAATGGTTTACAAAGTGGCAAAATAGTAAATATCAGGGGGCAGGAACACTATTCTCAATGGTCTTAAAATACCTTAAACCCCTATCCTTCTCTGCATAATACATCTGAGGGAGACCAACAACACCCCTGAGACCACCTCTACCAACTCAGAGAGAGGTACTATTGGGTAGTCAGTTGGATGGCACACAAAGAGAATCCAAATTCTGTCTTGCAGGCCCACAAATAGGGACAAATACTTGAAACTCAGTGATTGGGTACCTGGATAGGGCAGTGATCTTACAAAAGATTATGGGGGTCCCACCAGCTGCAACACATAATCCAACCTGTCAAACCAACCAACTTAGCTTGCCAATCATGCAGAACATAGCCTTGGATGGCTGAGGTCTTGCATGCACCTTACTACAGCCTTAAAACCAACTTGCTTAGAGCCAATGAAATATATTATGGACACTGAATGTCCAGTATGTAAGAAACTTTAAAAGAGATGAGACTGCAACATACAGAAGGTCCAGTTATATAACCAAGATAGACAACGAACTTGCATTTTTATATGCACATATATTTAAATACTCATATATTCCCACCAGAAATTACTTTCCTCATGTGTCTTATTCTTTAAAAAAGATGTTACATTTCTGAATACTACTACTGATAATTAATCTTTCCAAAACTAGCTTATGACACATACAGCCACAAGCAAAAGCAGTTTCATTCAGCCCAAAGATTTTGGAAAAGCTAAGGAATATCTCATAACATTAATACACTTCATGCTTTAGGACCCCTTAACATAGTTTGTTCCCAGTAAATAATCACTTTTAAAAATTTTAACATGGCATGTTTATAGTCTTTTCCAATTCTTCAAAACAGTTTGATAGCCAAAATATGTCTACTTAAGCCTTTTGATGTTCATGTCTTGTACAAGCAACACTGAAGTTTCCCCACACAATTCAGAGCAGCAGCCTTAGGTAAAAAGAAATAATACTGCAATTTGGCTCAAGCTCTACTGCCATAAATCCCCTTTGTGGAAAACATATTTACAAATACACACTTTCCACCCCACCTCCCATTCTCGCCCTCCCCAACAAAACACTCCTCGGTTATCTGTTGAGCTTTATTTCATTGTGTTGGGGGAAAGCATTTTGAAGGTTAATGAACAAACATTCCTTAGTGAACAGCCATGTTTCTGGGATTCAGCTAACTTTCACTTCAACTGTATTTGTGCCGGCTGTCAGGGAAAAGGAGAAAATGTACCAAACCCTCTTCTTGAAACAAGGCAGACTATATATCAAGGTTGGATCCAGATTTCCAATGTGCCAACTGTCACTGATGGGATGCCCTCCATGGAAAAGGGGGGCAATTTTTGAACTTTCCCCTTTCTATGTGTCTCCTGAAAAGCTGCCCTGGAGGGTCTGTGACCCTCTGAAACAGCATGGGAGGTAGTGCTGGGATTTGTAAGAGGAAATCTGGTTCCATGAGCAACTCTTCTAGGGCACTGTGAATGAGGGTCAGTAGACTGATGCTGAATCCTACGAAGACAGAGCCAGTGTGGTGTAGTGGTTAAGAGCGGTAGTCTCATAATCTGGTGAACCAGGTTCGCTTCCTTGCTCCTCCACCTGCAGCTGCTGGGTGACCTTGGGCTAGTCACACTTCTCTGAAGTCTCTCAGCCTCACTCACCTCACAGTGTGTCCGTTGTGGGGGCGGGGAGGGAAAGGAGAATGTTAGCCGCTTTAAGACTCCTTAGGGTGGTGATAAAGCGGGATATCAAATCCAAACTCTTCTTCTTCTTCTAAGTGATTCCCAGGGATGAGAACTGGGGAGTCTGCCTGTTTTAAATGGGGTTGCACTCCCACTGAAGAAATAGGTATGCAGTTCAGGGTTACTCTTAGAACTCTCTTTGTCCATAGGGGCCCAGGTGGCTTCTCTGATAAAAAGCATCTATCATCACGTCAGTTAGTGCATCAAGTGGGGCAAGAAATCCTAATTTTGCATATACATTGGTGGGGTTTGCACTGGCCAGTGACTGACCAGAAAGGAGACCTTGAGGTCCTAGCCGATTGCTCAGCGAAGATGTTGATGCAGCGTGCAGCTGTGTAGGTCTGTTAAAATGGTGAATGGCATGACAGGGATTGTTAAGAAAGGGAATGAAAATAAAGATGTCAATAAAACCATACAAATCTATGATGTGACTGCTCTTGGAATATTGTCTACTGTTATTAGTGAAGGTAAAGGGACCCCTGACAGTTAAGTCCAGTTGCAAACGACTCTGGGGTTGCGGTGCTCATCTCACTTTACTGGCCGAGGGAGCTGGCGTTTGTCCACAGATAGCTTCCGGGTCATGTGGCCAGCATGATTAAGCCACTTCTGGCGAACCAGAGCAGCGCACGGAAATGGCGTTTACCTTCCCACCAGAGCGGTACCTATTTATCTACTTGCATTTTGACGTGCTTTCGAACTGCTAGGTTGGAAGGAGCAGGGACTGAGCAAGGGAAGCTCACCCTGTCACAGGGATTCGAACCGCCGACCTTCTGATCGGCAAGCCCTACCGCCCTTCACCCGAAGATCACAGAACAGTTATAAGAACACAAAATTCATAACATAGTAACAAACAAAATAACAACACAGTTTAAAAGGCCATACATTGCTTAATTAGCCAAAGGCCTGGGAAAAGAGGAATGTTTTTGCCTGGCACCTAAAGATATATAATGAAGGTGCCAGGCTGACATCGTACTCCATAACTCCAGATGAGCCCATTCAATGGTTTCATGTAGATGTTAAATAGCATGGGAGATAAAATTGAACCCTGAGGAACCCCACAAGGAAGTCTCCATAAGGCTGAAGAGCAAATGATGCTACCCACCCATAACTCAGACAGCTGCTCCTGAAGGATACCATGGTTGATGGTGTCCAAAGCCACTGAGAGGTTAATAATAGTAATAATATTATTCTGATCACCTTACTTCAAAAGATATTTTCGAGTTGGAAAAGGGCAACCAAAATGACCAAGAGGTTGGAACAACTCCCCTGCGAGGAAATATTACAGCATTCGGGGCTTTTAAGTTCAGAGCAAGTAAGAGAACATGATAAAGGTGTTTAAAATTATACATGGTGTGGAAAAAATGAATAGAGAAAAGTTTTTCTTCCTTTTTCATAATACTAGAACACAGGAACAGCAAATGAAGCTAAAATGCTGAGAGATTCAGAAGGAACAAAAGGAGGTGCATCATACAATGCGTAGTTAAACTGTGGCATTCCCTCCTTGGCATGGCCACCAACTTTGATGGCTTTATAAGAGGATTAGACAATTTCACAGAGGATAAAAGCTACCAATGGCTACTAGCCACAATGTTCTATCTTCACTGTCAGAGGCAAATGAGTTCACATTTCTGCCCAGCCACAAAGCTTAGCCTTAGTTGGTGACTTTGAGCAACTCAACTGCCTCTCAATCTCAACCTACCTCATATTAGGGTTAGGAAGATAAAGCCAGTAGCTGGAGAAGCATTTGTGCTGCCCTGAGACCCTTGGGAGGAAGGGTGGGATAAGAATTAGTTTAATTGTTAAGCAATGGTCAAGGGCAGGGTCACTCTGAAGTCCATACTGACTACAAAAACCCTCAGCTGCTGCTTGGAATCTGTTGTACAATAATCCTATGGACCATCGCCTAATCCTAGCTGTCTCTTTGGCTCCCCCTTGCTAATCAGCACTTGAAATTTGACCTTGCTGGCACTGCTGGACAGCTCCCTTGCCAGGTCTCTGGTTCTCATAGGACTTCAGTTCTTAGCTGACCACTCCCCTGCTTTGTCTGGGAAACTAGGAAACGGGACAGGGAGAGCGAGATACACGCACACATTAGCCTGAGAGTCTAGCTTGAGGAATTCAGTTATTGCAAATCGGCCTGATCTGCATCTCCTGGACTAATGTTCAAAACGGAACATAGTTAACCTTCAGATTTCACACTTCTCCAAATGTGCAATGCAGTTCCCCGCTCCAAAAAATATACCCAAATGCACATAAAATGCATACTTTAACAAAAATATTTACATTTAAAAAACACATTTATAAACGCTTGTTTTGCGACGAAAGGCATTCAAAATAGCATTTAAATATTTAAATGCAAAGTTGCTTACACATTCTTGTTTTTAAAAATTTGCAAGTTGATGCAGAAATGATCTGGAATAGACTTTTGAATGAACATATATAAAAGTGATACAGATTGGAAACAAACTGATCCATCCCTAAGTGTGACTGCCAATCACAAGGATCAATTACCTAGCTCATGTCCCATCCACCCTTGCTCCTCCCACATGTTCATTTGGTTGATTTCCAGTGCCTGCTGGCGATTTGCCCAGGATGCCTGATTTTACCCTATGGTATCCTCCACTTCACACAGCAACTGCTGACTTCACACCAACAGTTAGAGAGAGTGGAAGGAGGAATGAAGAGTTAAGAGGCCATAAAACTGCCATAAATCCTACTAATGCCCCAGTGGCAACACTTAGGGGCAAGATGCACATCCCAGTGGGATGTAAAGGAGAACATGCTGCCCCATCACAGAGATATTCAAGGTGGGGGGGGGGGTTTGCTATTTGATAACAAGCACGAGAAGAGATTGATACAAGTGGAACCATCACTGCTGTGCAGCGAGTTCTGTTAGATCAGGCATAGGCAAACTCAGCCCTCCAGATGTTTTGGGACTACAACTCCCATCATCCCCAGCTAACAGGACCAGTGGTCAAGGATGATGGGAGTTGTAGTCCCAAAACATCTGGGGGGCTGAGTTTGCCTATGCCTGTGTTAGATAAATGGAGGAAACTTTGAAGACAGAGGGGCAAAGATGCAGGGTCCTGCCTCTCCCCAAGTCCTTTGACAAATGCAGAGAACTTGGGAGAGCAGCCAGGAAACACCAGCACGTAAGCCAAATTCCATCCTTCCTCACCCCGTCAATGCACATGCCACATAATTAGGGGAGGGGCAGGCGTTGGTGGTGAGCTGAGACAGAATCTGAATAGTAGACCGGGTCAATATTTATGAACCCATAAAAAACCTGGTCTCTTGTCATCATAATAAACAACTTTCCCCTACCATATCTGAGAATCACATAGTCTAGCACCATGCATGCAAATACTATCTGCTTCAAGGCATGGAATAAAGGCTGGCTTACGCCACTGCTAAATGGATACAGCTATCACCACTCCAAATTAACTGGGAGCTCTCAGGTGGGCAATTCACCTTCAACAGGGGTTTCCATAGACCTGTTTCTTTTTTCACCGGGGGGGGGGGAGGGAGGGGCAAAGAGGAAAGGGAGCTCCCAGCAAGAAGCCCCTAGCCAGCTCAGAACAGTATCTCTGTAAACCACATCTATCAGCCTGTCCCACTGGCTACTAGACTGCTGAGTCGGGGCTTGCTGCAAATTCGAAAGAAGTATATTGTGAGGGCTGATAAGATTCTGCTGCTGGCTGACTGCTGCTTTCCCAGATACTTTCATAATCATCACCTGCTTTATGAAACCATTATCGTGCTGTGGACTTCATAACCGATTTGGAACGAAATATTGAAAAATCGCCCGGGTCTAGTGGTAGAGCATCTGCCTTGCATGAGGAGGTCCCAGGTCCTATCTCCAGTTATCTCCAGGTAGGGCTGGAAGAGATTCCTGCCTGAAACCCTGGAGAGCTACTCTCAAGTCAGTGCCCAGCGAGATGGACCAATGAATTGACTCAGCTATATTCTTATCAATGGTTGGATGTGACAACCATGATAGCCTGGTCTCTTTCTTCCTTTCCTTACTTTCTATGTACCATGCAAAATAGTTCTGTGTACAACAGGGTTGGGGGCTGGGCTCAAGAATCCAATTCTGATAGAGCCTTTATGTTCCTCAGACTAGTCCTGAAAGAAAGCAAAGAATGTCAAATACTAAATGCCACTTAAAGTACCTTCAGTTGTAGCTTGATTCTAAGCTTGGGATATTAATATTGACTTAACTGCAAAAGAAGAAGCCAGGACCCTCTGTCGGTATTGATAAGTGAGAAATATACAGAGCTATGCAGCTTGACCTCCTTGCCCTTCTGCAAATCCCTAGTGCTACAGCAGTCAGCGAGACCTCTTTTAAATGGGGATCAGGTTCCTCTTAAACCTACAATAAGGAGTTTTGCATTAGTGAGCACAGGAGCTTGTTCTCCTTTTTGCGTTCTTCCCCTTAAAGCAGCCATTAGTTGTGTGATGTACCTTATGGCACCTACCCCACCCCACCCCGGTCCCATGCATAGAGCTCCATAAACTTTCCATTATCTGATACAGAGTACACCGAGTTTCTAAAAAAAAAAACCCTCAAAAAAAACACTTACTTTATTATAGGTAAAGGTAAAGGGAACCCTGACCATTAGGTCCAGTTGTGACCGACTCTGGGGTTGCAGCACTCATTTCGCTTTATTGTCCGAGGGAGGTGGCATTCAGCTTCCGGGTCATGTGACCAGCATGACTAAGCCACTTCTGGCGAACCAGAGGAGCGCACGGAAACGCCGTTTACCTTCCCACCGGAGCGGTACCTATTTATCTACTTGCACTTTGATGTGCTTTCGAACTGCTAGGTTGGCAGGAGCAGGGACTGAGTGACGGGAGCTCACCCCGTCGCGGGGATTTGAACCGCCGACCTTCTGATTGGCAAGTCCTAGGCTCTGTGGTTTAACCCACAGCGCCACCTGCGTCCCTTAGGTCCCATGCATAGAGCTCCATAAACTATCCATTATCTGATACAGAGTACACCGAGTTTCTAAAAAAAACAAAAAATCCCTCCAAAAAACACTTACTTTATTATAGTAAGAGTCTATTCTCACAATCAATGAGATCTATTTCTAAACATGTCATCCGTGTGAAAAGACCATTTTTTTCTGTCCTGAATGACTACTTCCTTCATATTCCACGACCCATATCAAAACTATACACAACTAATTCATTTGCAAAAGTATATCCCATGCTTCTTTATTTTTTTTTTTATAAATTTTTATTGGGTTTTCAAATTTTTTAACAACAAACAACACATATGACTTCCCCCCACCCCCCCACATACATCCCACTTCCCCCATTTAATTCAGCAAGTTCTTATTCCTCTCTCTAAACTTAATCTCATTATTCTCCAACTTAGTTCATCTTATTAAACCCCATATTATTACCCTATCTTCTTATATGCAATAAATCCTTTTTTCCAAGATCAATCAAAATTTATATACCAATCTCCCCTTTTTTATATTAAAGTATAAATCAAATTTACAATATCCAAAAATCATAAAGTTTTTCAAAAATCTGTTTTCCCCCCTCCCTCCCTGCCCGGGTATCTGTCCCTTCCCAGGTAGTTATCCTCCCATAAAATTCCTAGCCAGGATTCCTCACGTCTCCAGCCCTCAAGTCTATTTCAGTCTCTCTCCGGTTTTTCTGTTGATATTCCTTTTTGCTGGTTTCCAGGTCTCGAAGGGTGTCTGTTATAGTTACTTCCTCTTCTCCCAGTTCAAACCTAATTGAGAAAACTTGTTGCCAGGGTTCTACCAAAAGTCCTCCAGGTTGCAGATAATAAAGGCCAGAAAAGAGGAGGAAGTCCCAGTTATATTTCTTTACTCCTTTAATTTTCATAATTCCACAGTTTCCAAGGGCTTCCTCCTTCACTTTTCTCCTCAGTCTCATGTCTTCATACTTTGTAATCCAAAAGGTTTCTTTGTTCTCTGGCAACATAGGTTTCCACACTTTCTCTTCTCCGACTTCCTCCTTCACCCCCTCCAAAGATGTCATATTTGGTTGAGCTACAGAGTCTCTCAAGAACAAGTCTCTAGTTCCATCAGCAAGGTTGTTTGTTTTAAAAATCAAGGTCATGTATTGTTCTTGTAAGATTCCCACGAGAAAAGAGGCTCTCTCAATTTGTGCTAGTAATTTTCCTTCTGCAGCCATTGTAGTGTCACTGGTTTCCCCTAGGGGGATTGCCATTGTTCAAAGTTCTACGCCAGCAATCCTTTACCCTATTGTTTATTACTTTGTTTCAAATCACGTCTGTTTATATGTAACACCTTTAAACCAAAGAGATATATAGTAATACAGTTTTGTCCTTTATTCAGCTGTTTGACAGCTCAGTTGACAGCTGTCAAACTCCGATTCCTTAAGGCTAGATTGGTGCAGGACGCTCCCAGGTCCAAGGGGGGGGGGGGTCACAAAAGTTTCCAAAGTTCGTCTCTTCCCTCCAGCACAACTTGACAAAATAAAACTTGTTCTTAAAAGTTATTAAAGTCTCTTACCAGTTTCCGTAGACATAAAATCTTTTTTCCGATCTTAGATTTTCGCTCCTTGCTTCCAATTGTCTGTATGAAAGGGGGGTGCGGACTTCCCTTTAGCACATCCCCCCGTTTGCCCGATTTACAAATAACGATTTTTTTAAAGTCCAAGTTTTCTTCTACTCACGGGGTGTTTGTATCCAATCGAATTTTCAGGTAGAAAGTTGACGCTCTCCGGTGAATGGCTTGCGGCTTCACTCCACTGAGGTAGCGGTTTTACTCTCAGCACCACGCCACCCCACGTACCTTCTCCGCAGCCTTTAAAAAGGCTCTTCGACTGTCAGGGGGGGCGCTTAAGGTGCCCACCGAGTCACCAGGTCCACAGGTATCCGCACCTGTGGTTTCTAAGGGTCCCCGCGTCGCCGGCGCGGCAAGACCCGTCCTCAGAGGAGCCGATTCCCTCCAGAGCTCGGAGGGAATCCGCCATTACACCGATCGCGTCAACCCGGAAGCCTCTCCCATGCTTCTTTATTAATTCCAGGCAGGTTACAGGCATTACGAATTCTATGAACAATAACAAAACTGCAAGTTGTAAAACAGCTGTACAATCTTCAAATAGAATTAAAATCAGCTTACACACTGTAGGACTTGTAACCAAAGACAATGTCACAATTTTTCATAAAATCCCTAAGAACACTACCCAGCTTACCATAAGGAGATTATAACTGTGGCAGGAGAACAACAACAACAACAACAAAAAGGTTCTAGCCCATCTCACCATCAGTCTAAACATCCAACACAGCAAGTAGATGAAGAAAGATTACCTCAAATAATTTAAGAAAGCAGGGAAACACTTGTGTAAGGTGAAAGTCTCTGTGCTATACAAATCCCAAGCCATTCAGGGGTTAAATTTTTCTAGTAGACACAGCGGATGCAGGAGCCCAGCCAAGGAAAAATAGGTTCCTGGACATAGCCCCACCCTATGGACTCAAGAGCAAACCAAAATCCAAACACACAGCACACTCACACATGGTCCTTCAAGGGGAGTGTGACCTCCTCAATAACACACAGAGCTGCTCCTCCTAAAACTGAGCAATCGCCAGTATCTCTGTATCTTATCTTAATTCAGTTTAAGCTTCCCTCTGTTCTTGCCACTCCATGCTAAAAATTCTAAATTAAAAAAAAAAAGAAAAATTCTGACTGAAACCAAACTTATCATTCCAATAAGATATCAGCAGTGTTTATCTGAATTCATACTGAGCACATCATTTGAGTTTTTCCAAGCCAGAATCTCTTGGAAGAATTTGGTAAAGAGAAGAATCATACTAAAAATTTGAAGTTGTTTTATAGATCATTTTCTTATGTGCTGAAAAGAAGTCATTCTTTGTTACAAGACACTATGCAAGGTTTCCTCGGCAACTCTGATAAATTAATCCATAAATTCCACACAGTCTGATACATCACCTTTCTTTTTTTTTCAACCATTACAGACTGACTAAAATGGCAGCACCACAAGAAAATCCTCTTAAGCAAATAAGAAATCCCAGATAAAATAGTGAGGCAAAAAAAATTAGTCATGAAAAGATTCCTGGTTTGTTATCAAAATTGAAAAAGTGGGATCCGCAACGTAATGTTGCATTGTATACCCACCTCCAAACAGGAGCGCTCCTGTTCAGAGTTCCAGTCAGCCAGTTCTCCGTGAGTGCTGAGGAAGGCATCTTCCTCACCCCTGCCCCTCCCATCTTTTATTTTTCTTTTCCAACTGACACTCAAAGCTCCATGGGTACCAAGTATGTATTCAGTTTTCACTGGTCTGGTGAAACAGGGGTGATGGGAGGAATTGAAATACTTTATTGTCACTTGTACAACTTGTATACAGTGAGATTACACGAGCAACCCCCCCCCACTCAGCTCTCTTAGTCTTAATTCCCCTCGTTTACTGACGCACACCCACCAAACCTCAAAGTCAGTTGCCCTGTTGTTATCTTTTCATTCAGCAGCCTATCAGCCCATGGATAGAAGCTGTTCTTTACCCTGTTGGTGCGACTAATCCTGCTTCTATATCTTCTATTTCTTCAAAGGAATTGCCACCTTAATGATATTTCATACTTTTGCAATGCTTGAGGTGCCCTGATGCATGCTAATACCCCTCCCTTGCTGCTCTATGGACACTACCCAAGTCTACTATTAGATGAGATATGCATTTTATACAGTACCCCAAACAGTTATGTTTGCAGTGCTATCCATATCTAGTATCATAGGATCTCCCCCCCCCCCCATAATGAGAGCCCATGTTACTGTTTTAGCAGTAACAACTGCACAGATTCTTCTCACTACTTCTCTGGGTGGGAAGCAGTGGCAGACCTTGGGATCTCAAATTCCACCAGTGCCATATGCAACTCCAAAATTTGGTGCCCCCAGCCTTTCACCCTCCATTCTACATTATAGTTGTGGCCTGTGCTTTTCCCCCCTTAAAGAATGTTTAGGGGTACTCTCACTTTCCTACTCATATTGAAATACTGCCCCTCAATGAGGCCAAACTTAGATTCGGTATTCGACGGGCAAAACTGGTCTATAGGCAGAGGATTGAGGATAATTTAAGGAGTAACAACACAAGACAGATGTGGCAGGGGATTCAGCATATTACCAACTACAAACCTAACCTTGGTGCTGTCGACGGTGACCCTTTGCTGGCGGAGGAGCTTAACTTCTTCTTTGCTCGCTTCGAGAAGGAGCCACCTGAGACGCCGGTATTACAGCCACCAGCCCATAGGGGCCCCTCATTCACTGTAGAGGAGCATGAGGTGAGACAGGTATTGAGGATGGTGAATCCGAGGAAGGCTGCTGGACCTGATGGCATCACGGGAAAGGTGTTGAAGGGCTGTGCGGATCAGCTGGCGAGGGTCTTTACTAAGATCTTCAACAAGTCCTTACACCAGTCTATTGTCCCACCCTGCCTGAAGTCGTCAACTATTGTTCCTCTGCCTAAAAAATCCACAATCAGTAGTCTGAACGACTACAGACCAGTTGCACTGACTCCAATCATCATGAAGTGTTTTGAGAAACTGGTGCGCCGTCACATTATTTCCTGTCTTCCATCAACTTTTGACAACTACCAGTTTGCATACAGGGCAAATAGATCCACGGAAGACGCTATCACTACCACTCTCCATGCTGCTCTGTTCCATCTGGAGCAGCCGGGGAGTTATGTGAGGCTGCTGTTTGTGGATTTTAGCTCTGCTTTTAACACTATCCTCCCCCATAGACTGGTGTCCAAGCTAGAGGCGATTGGACTCTCCAACTCCACCTGTCTCTGGGTTTTGGACTTTTTGTCAGAACGTTCTCAGAGGGTTAGAGTAGGGTCACATATGTCCACAGCCCTTAGCCTTAACACCGGCTCACCACAGGGTTGTGTGTTGAGTCCCCTGCTCTATACTCTCTATACGTATGATTGTACAGCCATTTATTCCAGCAACAAAATCATCAAGTTTGCTGATGACACTACGGTGGTGGGGCTCATTTCAGGAGGGGATGAGTCCGCCTATCGGGACGAGGTGGAGCGGCTTTGTGCTTGGTGTGGAGAGAACAATCTGGCTCTTAATACGGCTAAGACCAAGGAATTGGTGGTGGATTACAGGAAAAAAAGGCGGACATTCAGCCCTTGTATATCAACGGGGAACAGGGTGGAGAGGGTGGCGGAATTCAGGTTTTTGGGAGTGACTATCGATCAGGGCATGACTTGGAGTGCAAATACCACTGCTCTGGTGAAGAAGGCCCAGCAGAGAATTTATTTCCTCAGACTTTTAAAGAAGAACAATCTGAGTGAGAGACTGCTGGTGTCCTTCTACCGAGGCTCCATAGAGAGCATTCTCACATACTGTATTTGTGCCTGGTTCTCCAGCTGTACAGCTAGGAAGAGGAAGGTGCTCCAGAAGGTCATAACCACAGCCCAAAGGATTATTGGTCATCCCCTCCCATCTTTGGAAGAACTGTACGGTTCCCGTTGTCTTAGGAAAGCAAACAATATCCTGCAGGATGCATCTCACCCGGGACACAGTCTGTTTGTACTACTGCCTTCTGGCAGGAGATACAGAAACATCAAGTCAAGGACAAATAGACTGAAAAATAGTTTCTATCCAAGAGCTGTGGCCTTCTTAAATGCAGTAACTCGATAGTGTGACCTGGGAGTTTGATGGGTGTGGGTGTGGGTGTGGCTGGAATGTGGTTTGTTTGGTTGTTGTTGTTGTTTTGCTTTTGTTGTTTTTAAGGGATGGCATCCAATTTCGTTGCACTTGTGCAATGTTGCACTTGTGTAATGACAATAAAGAATCTATCTATCTATCTATCTATCTATTCACAAAATGTTTAGGGGTATGCGTACCCCTGCGTCCCCCCAGAAAAAAGGGACTGGTTGTGGCACCTCCTGCAACACCCTCAAGGCTCCACACCCAGTGCGACCAGTTCAGTCGCTCTTCCCTAAATCCACCTCTGTGAGAAGGACCCACACAATTAGCTCTGCACATGTGTTTCTGGTCCTCAGGTGTTTACCACAAGGCATGAGATCTCTCCACAGGGAAATGGTTCCCATGGCGATTGTGATAAGCATGACTAGAGTCCAGTTTCACAGATTAATACAGTGACTTGTGGCTGAACCAATACAATGTGAAAACTGGTGCAATCAAAATCATTGGATTTTTTCCCCCTGGTTGAATAAGGCTATTCTGGGTTAACAATTATCTGAACATTGATGGTGCGCTTCTTTAGCACTAAATCAAGGTTCACAGTGTCTTGACCAGGGGTCAGCAAACTTTTTCAGCAGGGGACCGCTCCACTGTCCCTCAGACCTTGTGGGGGGCTGGACTATATTTGGGGGGGGGAGGAATGAATGAATTCCTATGCCACACTAATAACCCAGAGATGCATTTTAAATAAAAGGGCACATGCTACTCATGTAAAAACACGCTGATTCCCAGACCATCCGCAGGCTGGATTTAGAAGGCAATTGGGCTGGATCCGGGCCCCGAGCCTAAGTTTGCCTACCCACAGTTTTGACTCTGCATTAGGCAGTACTAGTATAGATGTCTTTTGAAAAGATCTGACTCACACCTTTTTTTCTTGAGCAAAAAGGAAGAGGATCTGCTCAGAAGTACCATGTGAGTAGTCTAATCTATCACAACAAACAATACAACAATATAACAAAATACAGTGGTACCTCGGGTTAAGTACTTAATTCGTTCTGGAGGTCTGTTCTTAACCTGAAACTGTTCTTAACCTGAAGCACCACTTTAGCTAATGGGGCCTCCAGCTGCCGCTGCGCCGCCACTGCACAATGTCTGTTCTCATCCTGAAGCAAAGTTCTTAACCTGAGGTACTCTTTCTGGGTTAGCAGTCTGTAACCTGAAGCGTATGTAACCCAAGGTACCACCGTATTGAACCAATATAGGTTTATTTACAGTTTTCTATGATGAGGGCCGCAACCCCAGACTGGACCTAATGATCAGGGGTACCTTTACCCTTATGCGCCATTAAAACCAAGATGCGCCATTAAAAGTGTTGTGCTCCCTGTCTTCTGAAGCTTAGCTTTTCCCAGTGCAATATTGGGCATCATCAATCCCATGTCAAAACAGGTTGAAAGGCCAACAGGAGGCCATGGCAACCACGATAGTGAAAATGCAAAAGCTAGAACACCTCCTCAGGTGTTTCTATTAGTCATGTGGTCTGCCCCTAGACAGCACAACATGCACCAGTAACTTGATTTGAGTATGAAGAGGGCCCCCTTCATCATGTGAAATGTTTTCAATAAGGTAACGGGAAACATGGTCCATCAGGGTTTCTAAACCCATTGGGAACCCTTTGTGAGATTAAGGAGACCCCCTTGCCTGACTTTGCACTGAAAAGAGTTGCCGGCATGCACAGCATCATCAAGGGGGCGGAGCTGGCCCTTCATATTCCTGCAGCCCCCCGTATGTTCAGTAGCTTGCCTAGATAACCTTGCCCCTGCAAATGTTTTCTACTTACCTTAAGACAGCTTGGCTATTTTAAAAAATGAATGAACTGTCCCTTTAAAAGTTATTACAAGGCAATCTACCACATAGTTTCCCAGGCACATAAAAGTACGAAGATAAAAATGCCTGCATGATTTCCTCCATTGCAAATTTCTCTGGCCTGAAGTATCAGTGTAGATATGACCACAACATGCAGCCTGGTGTCCGTTCTATCTCCATCAAGACATTTATCTGGGTCTGTTCAGATAACACTTACTGGGGACAAATTGCAACCTGCTAGAAGTCTCAGGCTCTCGCCTGTGTTTCTGCTGCCTCCTCACGAAGAGGAGAAAACAGCATCTGGTGCGAGTGGTACAAGGTGAGGAGGTGAAGTTGTGCACCTCCAAATCGCCAGAGAGGAAAACAGATTCAACCTCAGAAGAAGTTTCTGTAGAAGTTGGCAGTGGCCATTAAATAAAAACAAATGGGCAAAAGAACGAGGGTGCTTTTATTGTATTACGCAAAGAGCATAATGAGCAAAACATGGAAGAGACCCAAGAAATTAACAGGACAAAGCTTCACAGGAATGCAAACAGCATCTCTCCCTCCCACCCCCCTTTCTGCACAAGCTTACAAACCTTGCTAAATAATTTATTATTTAAATTGCACAATGTGCCTCATTTATTAACAGGGCTGAAGTGGTTTACATTACAAGCACATTACAAATTCACGCTGTGGCTTTTAGATATACATAATATACACATACACAATCTGCTTTTTTCAATGCTATGGCGAGGAGTTGAATAGCTGCCTGGTTTTTTTTGTTGGCACATTATATGCGTTCTTAAATAGAACAATTAATTTCAAACGTTGGTTGTCTGAAGTAATAGCTTGACAGAAGAACTGCTAATCTTAGCTACAACAATATACAGAAGTCTATAAGGAAATAGTTTGATAGGATAAGCTATTGACATTACCCCGATTTTTGCAACTGAATATTTTAGCACAAGAGAAAATATTAATCAAGAACTCTAAGAAGCCCATTAGCCATCTTGTTAATGTTTTAACTCTAGAAATTCCGCTGCGGGGGGGGGGGGAATCTACCTTGAAATGCCTCTAGTGCAGATTTTGAATTCTCTGTCTTAACAAATACCTTACACTTGTTCCTCAGCTGTTAGTAACAACAGCAGCTAAGCAAGGCCTACATTAATTTCCCTGCTACAGTGTCTCACTGCAAAGATCAGAATATTTGTGTAGCCAATAACCTGCAACAATCATGTCAGAAGTAGATTATGGCCCATTACGGAGCAATAACCATTGCAAGTGTGTATACGTAGCAGAAGCTTTTCAAGTCCACACCGGGACCCCAAGGAACAGAATCAAACACAATCTCATTATAAGCACAGGCTTATAAGACCATGTCTGTTGTATTCATTAAAAAGATAAGCAAGTTTGTGAATAATCTACTGAGAGAGATTTTTTAAAAAAAAGATTCTGCAAAACACTTTAGGCAAAATTCCTTCTTCTCCCTAACTGGTTCAATCAGCCCAGTCCCAAACCACATACATAAAGCCAATGATATTCTCTGTTTCTACCCTGTGAGTTCTATGTCAGCTTCTGTGAGGAAACAGTAATTTATCTTAATGTCTGACAGCCAAAAGAATGTAGCATTTTCACCTAGGTAGGACATCAGAACCTCACATTTACAACTTATTCTGAGCTGATCTTATCCCTCCCACCCACCGAATTACTCCACCCTTCTGCCTTCCCTGTGTTGTAACATACCAAAGCATGGGAAAGTTGAAACCGTGCAAGCCCTCCATTTTACAGTGTATCCCCTATTCCACAGAAAAAATCCACTGACTCCAATAACAAGGCCTTAAAGTCCCCCACAAACCCACAAAAAAAGTTTGCCTCCTAAATTAGCTGAGATTTACCAATCATAGTGAAACACGTGCAATAAAATCACTCCCAATATTTTTAAAGAAAAAGCAAATCACAAGTTAGGAACATCACATTTTTAACATGGGGAAAGCATGCAAAACTCCACCTATTATAATATGCAGCACATATAACAGAAAAAGCTATTATTTAATGCCTGTGAACTAGCACAAGACATACCAGGCTGGAAGCATTCAATTATGTATGTAGTTTGTGTGTAGTTTTGGAAGCCACATATAAAGCGTTGGTTTATTTATGGTGCAGTTGCCACATAAATATTACAAAGAAACCCTAAAATAATTCCCACGTTTAATAATGAGTACAACTTTGAGCTGCTCATCCTTTAGTGTCAAGGCCAATTTCAATGCTTTGTATCTTAAATTTGTACAATAAGATCTCCTGAGAAATTAGCCATTCCTCTATGACCAATTCATGATGTAGATGCTATCAAAATCAAATGGTGGTAACAGGGGTGGGGGGAGGACAAATACTGCCAACAAACTTCAGAAATGCAAGGAGGAAATGAACCTAACTTGTATGTTTTCAGGGTAATTTCAAATTAAATAGAAATAGTTAAAGAGCATACAAGGAGATAATTTTTTCATGATTGATGGTGTCTGTGAAAGGATGGGGTACCAAATCGATGTCATCTTTCTTGAGTTGAAGATGAACGAAAAACCATTAAAACAAGCTGTCGCTATCACTTTCTGAAATATGTGCTTTTATTATTGTCAAAGAAAGAGCTACAAAATAAAATAAGCCCTTTGAACAATGTCATAGAAAACAAATCCATCAGTTTCTACCAAATCCAGGCACTGGGAAATGCTGCAGAAGAACTACAATGAACTGTATATAGGCAGCCCAGAACAAGGATTTCTACGAAATTGATAATGAAGGCAATGGATTTTTCAGCTAAAAAAAAAACTGCAAAGGAAAAACTTTAAAAAATACTTCTTGAACACAACCACGTATCTTGAAATTCTGCAAATAAACAATGCGCTCAATGTGGAAGAGTGAATAAAATGTCTTTAGCAATCTCGTGCATCTCTTGATTTACAGTTATCTCTTATTGTAGTATATAGTCTATACTCAGCTACCTATTTCAGAGGGAAAGAAGCCTGGGTTGAAAAATCAGCACTGTGTTCTAAAGGAGAAGCTAAATAAAGTACTTTTGCCTTTCCAATTAAAATAATCCAGCAGCTCTAATTTTTAAGAGGGACTCAATTTGCTATAGTAATAGTAAGGATAATACAATGGTGTAACCCAGAATTTCCCAAACTTTTTGAATTTGCCCTCCACCTTGACTGAAACTTACTTTACCTTCTTCACACCCCAAGTCACTAATGCAGCACCAACTCTGTTCTATGAATGAGGTTGTGTGCTAGAGGAGAACATTTCTAATCGTATACAAGGAAATATTGTTGAAATAACACGGCAGCCTTTCAAGCTTCTTTCTCTCATTCAATTGGGCAAACAGGAGTTACCCCACAAACCCAGTATTTGTCACTGATGGTCCTCTGCTGCAGGGCATTCAACCCACCCAATTCTTGGTTGGTGGTAGGAGAGATGAGCCCACAGGTCCAGTCACTCATTGGTATAGGCATGGCTTCCATGCAAAGTCTCCTATGCCCCCAAAGGGGAGGCCCACACCACAATTTGGGAACCTAAGAGGTAACCTATCCTAGAGGAAGGAAAAGTAAGGAATTCTTTATTTACAGTACTACTGTTACACAATTCTTCATATATTTTATATGGCAGAATATGTAACAGCAAGTGAGAACAAAACGCACAATCTACACTGTTAAGGAAACATGAAATCGGGCAAAGTCTAAGAAGAGAAAATAAATCTCATCTGCTTTTCTTGTCTCTGAACGAAAATGCTACAAACAGTGTTTTGGTTTTTGCCTACTACACACAGCTAGCCTATATGCCCTTGTTCCCTCTTATTTTTAGAACACTAACAGCTTGTGAAAACCCAATAATAAGCAGGAATGTTCAAGTTCTCCTGCCTCTCTCCGCAGCAAAATCTGACAGCAGGTTTGTAACAGAATACTAGCCTTGTACTAAAATGAACACCAATCCATGTCCTTTATTGCTTTATCATCTAGTTTATTCCCAGCAAATTGGACTGTGGGCAATTAAGATTCATAAGCTAAATGCTTTCCAAATTATATCTCAGGGAAAGTCAAATCTAAATTAGATCAGCCGAGGCTTTTAGGCATCCAGTGAGTTGCCTTTTGAGCAAGTGCATTGCTATACAGAGACCATCTCGTCTTACACAGCCTTTACAAAAGGTCTCAGACAGTTTCCTTAATGCAGAATCTCTTTAGGAACAGCCCATTTGCCTACGGCTAGGGTGCCTTTTTCCAACACACAGGAATGGAGTGAAATGTTTTGGTAGTGCAGAAAGATTTTCTGAAAGAGACGCCAAAAAGAGGTTTAAAAAACCCTCAGATGAGCGGCTCACAGCTCATGCCTATTAGCTACAACAGACTGTCGCTGGCTCTGCACAGAGGCAAACATAGTGCTTGGTCTTTATGTGACTCCATTCTCTAAGGGTGGACAGAAGCGGTCTACTGGCATATGCTCACAGCACCAGAATGGTGACTATACAAAACTTGTGGCAGATAAAAATAGATATGCCTAGTCCGAATTGAACAATTTATAGGTTTGTTGCTATGAGATCTTGTGCGTGTTGTTAAAAGAGAGGGAAGAATCACGAGCCTTTAATGTGATGAATGCTTTTTTTAAAAAAAGACACACCAAAAGAATGGGTTTGAATGGCCATTTGGCATATAAAAGTGGGTGCTATTGGAAATAAAAATTAGGAAGCTACCTGTCTGCGTCATTCACAAGTATGAGAAATCTGAAAGGATTGCCTTAGTAAATTTCGTTGTCCCTGAGAGGGGGCAATGACAATAAA
Organism: Podarcis erhardii; assembly: GCF_964252035.2. Lineage (NCBI taxonomy): Eukaryota > Metazoa > Chordata > Lepidosauria > Squamata > Lacertidae > Podarcis > Podarcis erhardii. The sequence continues at coordinate 6,882,609 of NC_138501.1, read as the reverse complement.
GATATTATTATTATTATTATTATTATTATTATTATTATTATTATTATTATTATTATTTAGTTTGCGCACACGCCAGATCCACGCGTGTGTATGTAAGCATGTACCTATCTATGTGAGATGGTGGTAGTGATAGGATATTGGGAAACGCTTTATCCATCGAGAGAGGACCACTCACATGTCGGTGACTTTCTCGGGCGCGCTCCTCTGGCCCAGCACCGGGAAGGACGTCAGGTTGCCGGCGGGCTCCAGGCACCAGATCTGCTCGGCGCTGCACCTGCACGACGCGGGGCAAGCCGAGGCCACCAGCCCCCGCCAGGCGCCCAGCACCAGCCAGCACAAGCTCCACAAGCGGGTGGCCGCCGGCCGAGGCGAGCCGTGCAGCCGCGGCTGCTGCCGCCGCCGCAACCGCCAGCACCACGTCCTGGGCCAGGCGCCCATGCCGACGCCGAGGAGGAGGAAGAAGAAGCCGCTGCTGCTGCTGCTGCTGCTGCCGCCGGCCTCGTGCTCGCCCTCCCGCCCGCCAGGCGCAGTCAATCCCGCGCGGCTCCGGCGAGGGCCAGCCAGTCACTCGGGCATCGTCGAGGCTCCCGCGCGCCGAGCAGTCGCCTCAGCGGCCGCCTTCTCGCCTCGCCCCTAGGCGGCGACGGCGCCTCCTGCGCTCGGGGAGAAGTCCTGTGAGGCGGCGCGCGGCTGAGAGGGAGAGAGAAGGAGAAGCGCCCCGTCAGGGTCAGCCGGGCAGGGTCAGCCTTTCCCACCCCCCCCCCCCGCGCGCGCGCGCACGCGCTCTCTCCCCCCCTCCCGCTTCCCGCCCTGCGCGCGCGCCTTGCCCTCAGAAGAAGCAGCCGGGCGCCGCAGCCCCTGCCCGCTGTTCTCCTCAGGTGCTCCTACCTAGGAGCCCCCCCGGGGGGGGAGGGAGGGAGAGAGCTGCTGTCCGCCGCCCTCCTGCCCCGCTTCTGTGGGCCAGCACCGCAGGGAGGGAGCGGGCTGCGTGGGGGGGGGGTTGCGGTGGGGGGAAGGGGGGGAGAAGGCGCTTGGCTGCCCCACGCGCCGCGGCTTTTGCTGCTGCTGCTGCTGCCGCCGTCTCCCTCCTCCTCCTCCTGCTGCGAAGAGCGGCTCCAGCCCCAGAGCTCGGGGGCTGCCCCCGGCCGAGTGACGTGAGGCTGACGCAAGGAGGGGTAGAAACTCCTTGACCAAAAAAGAAAAAGAAAAAAAGGGGGGGGAATGAGCCCAGCCTCAAATCCCAAATAAAAACGGGGGAGGGAGGGAGGCGGGGGCTGCTTGGCAGGAGAGAAGAGTCAGGCGGGGATCGGGCCGCGCGCGCGCGCGCGCATCCGGGGCGGCAGCGGGAGTGCGCGCCGCCCTCTGCCAAAACACCTTTCCCCGTGTCTGGCGTGGGGTGGGGGGGGGGTTGTGGTTGTGGTTGTGGACAACAACCCTCCAGCCTCCCTCCGCTGTGCAAATCGCAGCAGCCCTCGTCGCCCCCCTTTCCTTTCCCTGCCCGCTCCCCCCCCCCCAAGTAAGAAAGACGCACAGACGTGATTGGAATCGAAAGCGATGCAAGGGGGGGGGGGACTGGCTCGAAAAGGATTTCGGAGATCGGCGTGGGAGAGGGAAGGAGGACCGGGAAGGAGGGGGGGGCGTCTTTTCGCCCCTCTCGGCGCCCAGGTAGCCCACATGGCGGAGGCGGCGAGGGATTCTCCTGGGGGGCTTCCCCACACCCGCACCAACCCGCGCGCCCCCTCCTGCAGGTCCCTTGTCCAGGTTAAGGCGATGGGCTGTTCTTTTCGAGATCGCCTCGCCGGAGACGCAGGATTGGGACCCGCGAAGAGGCTCGATCCCCCCCCCCGCACCCCGATCCCCGCAGGCCCGATCGAGAGGCGCCTCCCGCTGTCACGTGTACGCAGGGAGCAGACACGCACGTAGGAACGGGGCAGGGAACGCAGGAAAACGGGGATTCTCCTTGATCCTGGGATAATGGAACGGGGCCTTTTTTTTAACACCCGGGCGCGCGCGCGAGAGAGAGAGCGCGATGGATGACGGACGTGGAAAGCGCTCGGTCGTGGAATCTGCCTTTTCCCGCAGGCCGGCTCCCTCCCGCGTCCGCCATCCCTTCTCCGCAGTCATCTCGAAAGGGACCGGGGAAATCCACCGCAGTGCCATCGGCGCCACCGGCGAGCTCTGGCGCCACCCCGTGCCCGAAGTGGGAAGTGCCGGTGGGAATGGGCAGGCGAAGGCGCGTCTTTGCGGCTCCCTCGGGGTGCTGCGGGAGTAACATGGGGATCCTGCCAGAGATGGGGCGGGGGGACGGACAGACGAAGGTCGCTTTCTGCTTTCCACGAGGAAGCCACCCACAGTCCTGGATTGTCACACCCGCACACGCCCAGCAGCCGATCCCCCGCGCGCTTAGCGATGGAGAGAGATGCTTTGCAGGGGGAAATCAACCATTCGAAAGGCTTCAGAACTAATTCACATCTCTCTAGATCTGTGGGGGGATGGAAACCTTTAGGATGAAGTCGTCTCTTTCCCCCCGTGCACACACGTGAAGACTATACGCTTCCTGCCCGAATAATAATGATACCTGCCCCTTTGTATTTAAGAAGCGTCCTGAAAGAGCTTACTGGATCACTCTGCTAGCACAGATGAGAGCAGAGCTGATACTGCTGCAGCCATTTCCTCCTTCACATCAATAATTTTACATGAGGCTTCCTTCATATATTGCTTTGCTTTCCCTTTACTGAAGTATTGCCCAGGATTCCTGGTGAGATAGTTCATCTTGAGCTCTGGAGAAATGCAATAATTCAGACACACTAAAAGGTTAAATGGTGGTGCAGTTAGGTAATCTTAAGCATCTTATGAGAGCCCCTCACATTGAGATGGTAAGGGGTATTCACTTCCCTGCTCCTTTGGGGGTCCTCCTGCTCAGTCTGTTGAGTGGGGGGTCCAGACCTCGGCCCCAAAGTCCAGCCCTGACAGCACTATGGGCAACAGCTCAGCAGCCAGTGTGGTGCAGTGGTTAGAATGTAAGGCTAAGACCCTGGGAAACCAGGGTTCAAATCTCCGCTTGAACCATGAAGCTCACTAAGTGACCTTGGACCAGTCACTGCCTCTCAGCCTAATGTTGAGACTGGATGTGGAGGGGGAGGGTCACATACACCACCTTGAGCTCCTTGGAGAAAAAGGTGGGATATAAATGAAATAAACCGGTCTTTTTAAAAAACAAAAAACCTGCTATACATTTAGGTAAAGGTAAAGGGACCCCTGACAGTTAAGTCCAGTCACGGACGACTCTGGGGTTGCGGCGCTCATCTCGCTTTATTGGCCGAGAGAGCCGGTGTTTGTCCGCAGACAGCTTCCAGGTCATGTGGCCAGCATGACTAAGCCACTTCTGGCAAACCAGAGCAGCGTACGGAAACACCATTTACCTTCCCGCTGGAGCGGTACCTATTTATCTACTTGCACTTTGTGTTTTCGAACTGCTAGGTTGGCAGAAGCTGGGACCAAGCAATGGGAGCTCACTCCATCGCAGGGATTCAAACTGCCGACCTTCTGATCGGCAAGTCCTAGGCTCTGTGGTTTAACCCACAGCGCCACCTGCTCCAAAAGATATATGGGGGTCCAATAAAGTTACTTCAGACATTCTTGACGGTCCAAATATGTGACATTAGAACTTTTGACTCCCCACTACCACTACTTTGAATAGTGATACACAATACAAATCATTTTAAAAACTCATCCGAGGCTAGGGATGAAATTAGGGTTAGGGAAGAAATTAGATTCAGTTCACATTTAAAGGTACCTAATTCACACTTTCCAAAACAATGCATGAGCCAAAACACATAAATATTTGGAAATTTGCACTTCCCTGATTTTTGCAGTGTAGTTCTGCAACCAGGTAATGTGAACAAAAGTGCATGTGCCGGGGTAAAGCATGCATAAAAATCCAGGTATTAGTGGGAATTGTTGTTTTTTTTAAAGTGTTCATTAGGCAAAATTGTATAGTAAAATATGTATGTTAGGAGAATTACACACTAAAAAGCAGCTGGATTTCCATTAGGATTTTAAAAAAGGAAGATATTGTGGAAATGTGGAGAACTGTACTTAGAAATTGGGATGCAGGTTGTGCTGTGGGTTGAACCACAGAGCCCAGGACTTGCTGATCAGAAGGTCGGCGGTTCGAATCCCCGCGATGGGGTGAGCTCCCGTTGCTCGGTCCCTGCTCCTGCCCACCTAACAGTTCGAAAGCATGTCAAAGTCCAAGTAGATAAATAGGTACCATTCCAGCGGGAAGGTAAACGATGTTTCTGTGCGCTGCTCTGGTTCGCCAGAAGCGACTTAGTCATGCTGGCTACATGACCTGGAAGCTGTACGCCGGGTCCCTTGGCCAATAAAGCGAGATGAGCACAGCAACCTCAGAGTCGGTCACGACTGGACCTAATGGTCAGGGGTACTTAAGAATGGGAAAATGAGAAATTGAGGCAAACTGAAATTGACAGAGTTGCCCACCTGTTATTTCACAGTGGCCAACCAGATGTCTTTTGGAAGCCTGAAAGCACAGCTGCCCTCTCTCCACTTGGGATTCAAGGCCGTCTGGGGCAACAGAGAACATACCTTTGCCCTCTTCTTTTTGTTCAGCATACTTGATCCTATCGTGTTCTTTGTTGCTCATGAAGTTTGATGTGACAAGAAATGATTCTATCCTTTACTTTTCCGGAAAAGGGTTTTATGATCAACTTTCTGTAAGAGCTGAAAGGAATGTGAAATATAAAGATTCAGGTCTTCCCATTAATCTGAGCATAATTCAAATTTCATCAGATTCAGGTTGCAGTAATGAAATTCACATTTTGTCATTAAAATACATTTGTTCCCATCTATGGCTGATCCATTCAGCGGAGATACAACATAGTATATTTGATTGGCTATACCCAAAGTTCAGCATAAAACATTAATAGGAATTTTAAGCTTTAAATGTTTTGGCATGCTAAGTACTGTTTATCCAACAGGAGAAAATTATGCTTTCTTCTCCTGTTGAAATCACATTGACTTAAGTAAGACCGAAATCTTATACTCGCTTACCTAGGAGTAAGCCCCATTGGAGCCTACTCAGGACATGTATGGGACACTGTACTGTCAGAACACTTTTAACAGTAGTCTAGTTTCTTGCTGCCAAACTACATGCTATATGTGGGATCTAACATTTTATGAAATGCAGCTGTGATGATGGTCAGGCTACGAACTTGATGGGAGCAGCAGCTCTGTTGCAGGGGATATTTAACTTCCATTCCCTTTTATTGAACAGCTCACTCCTTCCCCAGTTGCTCCCTTGAGAGAGACAGTGGATGATTTTATTTGGAAAATAGTCCACCTCACCCCACACCACCCATATCAAGTTGGCAGTGTTTCACCCTACAATGACATTTGTCGGGTTTCTTTCTTCTTAAGTCCGTGTAATGATCACCTATGCATTATGTCAAACTTCTCCATTCTGAAGGAAATCAGCCCCGAGTGCTCACTGGAAGGACAGATCGTGAAGCTGAGGCTCCAATACTTTGGCCACCTCATGAGAAGAGAAGACTCCCTGGAAAAGACCCTGATGTTGGGAAAGATGGAGGGCACAAGGAGAAGGGGACGACAGAGGACGAGATGGTTGGACAGTGTTCTCGAAGCTACCAGCATGAGGGAGGCAGTGGAAGACAGGAGTGCCTGGCGTGCTCTGGTCCATGGGGTCACAAAGAGTCGAACATGACTAAACGACTAAACAACAACAACAACATGCATTATGTGGACCTCACTACGTGGTAAACCTGTACCTGGGATATACAACTTGATTTAATTGTTTTTATTTATTTATTCAATTTGTTAGACATCCAATAGTTACCACTCCCTTTAGACTTTGGATTGCAGGTGCAGTTTCAGATAATGCAATGCTTCTTCATACATTTAAAAAACAAACAAATCCATCCATAATTAAAACTACCGTGCCCGGATAGGGTAGAAATCTTCTTCTTGAGATCAAATGGCCAGCCTAGTTGGATTTTGCACTGCAGATGGATCTTATACTTTTAAAAAATGCAGACACAGGAAGCAAGGGCACAATCTGGATCAAGAGAATGGCATGGACAGAAGGGTTAAAAAATACCTCCCTTAGCACCGCAGTACCAATTTGATTTGCTGCCGCCGCCTCCTCACAACTGTATTTATCCATTAAAAAAAAAACTATGGCAAATCTGTTCATAGCTTTCCCTCTGCCACCAGCACCTTGTTCTCTGTGGGGAGTGTTTTTTTGGGGGGATGGAGCAGCAATCTACCCAATTAACTGCAACCTTCAGTTTAAAGAGGTACAACCCATACATATGTTCATTACCTCTGTGAAAACTGGAAAACTGGTATGGATTATGTCCTTCAATATCGATTATTGCATATAAACATTTGTTTTTAGGTTTGAGAGGAAAAATAGTTTACCACCGCTTTACCTCAGCCTATTTACATATTTACATTTAGGGTAAAGAATCAGAATATAAAGTGCTGATGAGGCTATTGCTTTTAATGCAAAATGAGCTTGTTCTTAATGCCCATTTTCTGGTAATCTGGAGCTTACTGGAAGCTCAGTCTCCAGGGATATTTAAACTAAGGTAGGCAAAGCTCTCGAAATCATATTGTAAGAATAATCCTGTGTGGCCATGATCAAGCTAAATCATCTCATAGGCATTTTCAGTCTCTTATTTCTAAGAGTCCAGGAACCCGAGCTATTTAACAGAAAAGCTCAAATACGCCCTGATGTCAAAATAGTCATATCATATTGATTAATTAGATCATGTTTAATAATGTTAGACAAGCTAATGTTTATACAATCAATATAGAATCTGATGGAGAAAGCTGTCTTCATCACCTTTATTCCTCAATAGTGAAAAGCCCATAATCACAATGGGCAGGAGGGCAAAGAGAGAGCACACATATTGCAGGGATCCCTCAAGGGGATGAGACCTTCTGAATCTGCTTTTCTTTAAAAAGAAAAGAAGCATAAAACCCTCAAGCAAGGCACCGTTACATGCAAATGTGTGTAACAGGTCGTTTCCCCCATTGTTTGTTACAGGAATACAGGGCCAGCCCTCCCATTAGGCAGGGGGAGGCAGCTGCCTCAGGCATCAGATTCTGGGAAGGTAGGACAGAGCTAGCCTGTTGCCCTCAGGCCTAGTAGAAGACGCTGTCCCAGTGCTGAAGTCCATTCAACTACCAGCCCATCCAAATGCCATATGTCAAAGAGGGTGGGGAACATTTTATTCTTTACCTAGATGCCAAAATGCACTGGGAAAGCCTTGGGTTTTGTGCAGCCGTCAGGGGGAAGCCCATAGCTCAGTGTTAGAGTACATGCTTGGCTATCAGAAGCCCCCCCCCAGCACCTCCATGTAGGGCTTTTGCTTGAAATTTCTCCTGCCTGAAACCCTGGACAGCCACTGCCAATCACTGTAGACAATACCAAGCTGGATGGACAAATAGTTTGGCTCAGTCTAAGGCATCTTCCTGTGTTCTTGTAGTTTATAGGGAGAAGGCAATTTCAGGACACTGTTGGCCTTTGTTCCATGAAACACACAGGAGCTATTGAGAACTGATCCCATTTGATGTGGACAACCCACAGGCATCCCCATAGCCCCACCCTAGATACTATTTCTGCATCTAGTGACAGAACCTAGAAACAGGATCATACATATATGATAGTTAAATAGAAATGAGTGCAGTGGGGTTATTTCAGAAGAAGACTGCTTCCTGTCTAATGTTTTATCCAACACAACTGGCCAATGGTGACTTTTAGGAGGCCGACCTGGGTTCCACATCCAGCTCAGTCATACATAATAATAAGAGACAAAATGCATGATCTTTTTCTATAGATCTGGATTGGAACCATTGCATGAAGGAGATGGGGGTTTCCCCCATGCTGTTTTCTTGGTGACACACACACACACACACACACACACACACCAGCAAGCTGATATTTTCACCATAACAGAAACGGACATTAACAGAAACAGCAACTTTGAATGGGTGGATTTTTGACTGGAAAACTGTGCAGGAGGAAAGAGTTAAGCCCCCTTCCCCCATGCCAAAGCCCAGATCTAGATCAGGATCCCCTCCCCACAGTTGCTTTTAAAAGGAAAATTAACATCTGCAAATACAATCACACATATTTGATACACCATCTAGTTGACACCCCATACCCTCAAATTTAGCTCTTCATCTACACATTGAAAAGAAGAGGACATGTAGTATTTCTGACCCTACTTATCACAGAGAACAAGACAGTAAAATATCCACCTTTAGCTCAACTGTCTGCCCTGAATCTAATGTGAATTACCATATTTTTCTGTCTATAAGATGCCCTCATGCATAAGACGCCTCCTATTTTTGGGGACTCCGATTTAAGAAAATGAGGGGTGGCCTCTGTGTATAAGATGCCCCCACATTTTGGACATTATTTTTAAGGGGGGAAACCTAGTCTTATACATGGAAAAATACAGTACTTTAATTTAATGACCCTGAGCTCTAGTATTATAAGAGGTGGAGAAAAGCCCCAGTCCACATTCTGCACACTGGAGCACTGCTTTCCTCTTTATCACACTCCCTGGAGCCTTTAAGTACTGCAGATTCCCCATCTCTCTCTCTCTCTCTCTCTCTCACACACACACACACACACACACACAGACACACACACAATCCTTGCAGGGGGAAAGCTGCGCCTGGTGAAATTGCCGCCTGTGAAGCTGGGGTAAGCAAAAAAACAGTGGCTGCTGTGACCGGGTTATGTGAGCTCATTGAAAAGCCCAGGCAGTTTGCACCAGAATGCCACAGAATGATAAGAGTCCCCAAGAGCAATATATCCTGAAAGGAAGATTTCCTGGTGGTTAAAAGGCTAAAAGCTTTGTTAAACATCGATGTCCATAGCCATTGATTGTGGATTTAAATGCTCTTTTAAGGTTAACCACTGACTCAGGGCACTTTTTCTTTTCTTTATTCAGTATCCACAAAAGAGTAGTTTAGCAAACTGTCAAATTATTAATTTCATCAATGGCCAATATAGTTTTTTCTTTCAGTCACTAGGTGCTGGGCTCTGTGAGAACGCTGGCCATAACAGATATGTAAGGCCAAACAATTCTCCAGCTTAATCAAATTGCCATACAATGGTACACTCTGTATATAATTACTTGGGTGTGAGCCCCACTTAATATAACATACATTACTTCCAGGTAAAAATTCAGAGAATGGGATTGCCCAGTTTTATTTGTGTAGAGCAGAGATGGGGATTCTGTATCCCTCCAGATGCTGATGCCCTACAACTCCCATCATCCCTGACCATGAGCCATGCTGGCTGCTGCTGTTGGGAGTGGGACTGCAGTAACATCTGGGAGGAAACAGAGGCTTCCTAGCCCTGGTTTAGAGAGAAAATGACTTCCAGTTTCTCATAAGGTGGATCCAGGATACATGTTGGCTGCGTTTTTAAAATAAATGTATTTTACTGACTTTTGTACAATCTAAATGATAGAATAGGGGACGCGGGTGGTGCTGTGGGTTAAACCACAGAGCCTAGGACTTGCTGATCAGAAGGTCGGCGGTTCGAATCCCCGCAACGGAGTGAGCTCCCGTTGTTTGGTCCCTGCTCCTGCCAACCTAGCAGTTTGAAAGCGCGTCAAAGTGCAAGTAGATAAATAGGTACCGCTCTGGCGGGAAGGTAAATGGCATTTCTGTGCGCTGCTCTGGTTTGCCAGAAGAGGCTTAGTCCTGCTGGCCACATGACCTGGAAGCTGTATGCTGGCTCCCACGGCCAATAAAGCGAGATGAGCGCTGCAACCCCAGAGTTGGTCACGACTGGACCTAATGGTCAGGGCTCCCTTTACCTTTACCTTTAAATGATATGATAGAATAAGAGGGTAACAATAAAAACAAAACAAATAAATGTATTCTGTAAACTAGCATAATACAAACACAGCACCCAGGCCTAGTTAGTGATCTAGCAGCAAACTGGAAATGGAAAGAACAACAAGCTGTAGTTTGCGGGTAAAAAGAAGTTTGGATTTGATCCTATCACTAAGGAGTCTCAAAGCGGCTAACATTCTCCTTTCCCTTCCTCCCCCACAACAAACCCTCAGTGAGGTGAGGCTGAGAGACTTCAGAGAAGTGTGACTAGCCCAAGGTCACCCAGCAGCTGCATGTGGGGGAGCGGGGAAGCGAACCCGGTTCCCCAGATTACGAGACTACCGCTCTTAACCACTACACCACACTGGCTTCCCAGTAGCCGCCTCTTCATTCCACATGGCAAACTGTTTTTTGAACATTGTGATTTGCCATGCAGCTCTGTTGTTCAGAGGTGGCGGGCAGATGAACTCCAAGCCCTTGGGTGCCCCTCAAGTAGGTCTTTGGATTCCAGTGGCAATACCATGGCTTGGCCTTATGCAGCTGAGTCCTGAGGAATCTCAGGCTCAGGTGGTCCCTCTTCCCTTCACACACAATGAGATTCTTACCTTTACTTCTTGGTAAATATGGGTAAAACCATGTCTTGTGCATGCTTGAAACACAGGATCGCAGACCAGGACCAATCCCTGGTCAGGCAAGCCCAATCTGCAGTTAGTCCACTTGGACAAAATGGCAAACCATGGTTTGCTGATAAACAAGAAATAAAGGCAGTAATTGGGGTACAGTATGTGAGGGGGAAATAGAAAGATAAGACAGGAGGATGAGCACAAGCTTAAAACGGGACATAGCCATCCAGCAATGCATATATCTTCATGCTTAGAGGAATTTTATAACCTAAACGAATGCAGAAACCTATTTCATCATTGTAAAAAGAACAAACACATTATTATAACGGCACACTACAGTTTTGCAGTGGCACAGAGAAATTTTCCAAGCCGAATGGATTGCTCCATGGAAATGGAATTTTATACTGGGGTGGAATTTTATACTGGATTTCACATGACAGCTGATTCATTTGCACTGACCCCACAGAAAACACACTGGGTTTTCTCCAGAAGGTTTTCCCCCTTTTATAGGAACTGAACTGAACAATCCACTCATCCTAAAAAGAAAACATTTCTGTGGAAATCTCAATCCTGGTTGAAAACTGTATCAAGAAATGCACCCCCCCCCCCGCACTCTGCAACATTTTCATGTTTGAAAAATTCAATAAAAACTAATCCCATAGATAACATGTAGGTGTATTCATTGCAGCCATTACTATCTATACCAACATAACAGCATGGGTCATATATAAATAATGGGGCACTAGAAAGAAATTGTGGTTCAATTATTAATAGATTATTACTGTCAATAAACAAGTATATAAATTTCATTTTCTTACAATAAGCTGCGTCCATTAGATTCCCCTTCCCAAGTGCATAGAGAGACCCGTGGTCCCTGAGCTTGCATAATATATTTATGGAGTTCAGAAAATGGTTTCAGTTATTCTATTTAAAGAGAGCGGAGCAAGAAGCTTAAAGCTCTGTTCTGTACTTTGTAAAAATGTCCAAGAGGCATTGCTATTGCCTTGTACATGAAGGAAAAACACAGACACAAGAAGAATAGTCCAGAAAACATCAGGGTGCCAAAGACTCTACGCCAAGTGGCAACCATAAAGATAGGTTTCAACTGGTCTTGTGTTTTCAATTAACTTTCCACCCCAAGATATCTAAGATTATATTTTGATATTCCAAATATGTATGTATGGAAATACTTGGAAAGAAAGAAAGATTTAAAAATCATATGAAAAGAATTAACTATCTGTATACACCCCATTTTTCTTCAAGTAATTTGGTTTCTAGCACACCCAAAAGAAGCAATAATAATAAAAATCTGATTCCAAAAGTGAAAGACAAGGCAGATTTATAGACTACCACATAGTTATGGGATTCAGTTACTTATCTGAAACATTTTTGTATATTGCCATAGATAGTGATATGCAGATGTAACTGAGCAAGTACACAAGGCTTTTGTTGGTTAGTGTTAATGTGCTCAGGATGCTGCTCACTCACGCAGGTCCTTTTGCTTTGTTTTACTACTAGATCAGGAACTCTTGAGGGAAAGCACATCATAAGCTAGCTGTTGGGATCAATAAAACGACATGCACGAGACCAAAACTTTGAAGAAGGATGAGAAATTAAAATAGGAATCCTCTTGCTAGAAGTCAATGGAGCAACTCATCTGTGCTGTCCAGGGGAAAGAAAGGAGTCTTAAATCATCCACTAACAGCCTCAGTGGGACTGCTCAGTGCTTTCATGGCTTGTCATACATCTAACATTTTCTAATTTCTTAGGGCCATGTTTTTTACCACAGCAAGAACCTATAGGCAACTCAGGCAGCAGCTCATGAATTCTGTTATTGAAAAGATGTCACCCTTTTCCAACATGTAAAGCAAGCCCTTTACAGGATACACAAATGATGAAGATGATGATGATGATGCTTCATGTAGGAGGATCACAGTGGCTTTCACTGCATAGGGTTGGGAAGCAGGAGGTGAGTTTGAGTCCCGCCAGGGGGAAGAGGAGGGAACATCCCACCCCCACTTGTTGTTGGGAACGACTCTAGCTCAGTAGCATATCTACCACATGCCCAACCTCCAGATTCTCCAGGTAAGGGGGCTGGGAAATACTTTGATCCCCGAGCAGCTTGCCTGCCAGGGTGGAGTCACAGCAATACAATCCTGGCAGTTGCATCTCTGATGCTTACAGGGAGGTGGCAAGGTCAGGGTTGCCCAGGCGCATGAACAGAACCAATCCAGCCCTCACCACTGCCTCCCCCCCATTAAGTGAGAGTGGCCATTGCTACAGCTTGTGCTGAGTGAGCTGCTCCTGCAGCCCTAAGGTCTGAAAGCTCGTAGTGCTGCTGCCAGTTAATGTCCACAATACTGGATGAGACTATCTATAGCTCCTAGCCATGGTGGCAATATCCTTCCTCCACAGTTCCACTAGGGTCCCTTCCAATTCTACAGTTCTGTGATTTTATGTTGGAAGCAGTATGGCCCTGAACGTCAATTGCAGGGAAATCCCAAGTGAGGAGAATGCTCAATGCTGTTGCACTCAAGTGCTGGTCTTAGGGTTCCCAGGGGCTGTCCACTGTGATAACATGATGCTGGACAAGATGAGCCATTAGCTTGATCCACCAGGGACTATTTATCTTCTTACTGGACAGACTATTGGCCTGACCACATAGCTTCTTATGCTCTGATGTGCATCGGAAAGCTACCAGAGTCAACTCCTTTCTTCCACTGATTTTAGGGTGAATGTGGTTCAGACCCACACAAAACCATTTTGTGTGGTTTTCAGCCAACGTCAACAGCAAGGGAAAGATAATGACGGAGTGCACCTTGTTGCCTACACTTGGAAACTATCAGGACCCCTGGTTAGACGGTCTCCGTTTCCACATGTTTCTCCACCCCCTACATATTTTATGCAGCGTTCCTATTCACTTAAAAACATCTGTGACAGCAAAGGATTAAAAACAGCAGGACCTCCGTAAGTGCTGATTAAATTTGCCTTTGAATGGGGAGAAGTCTTAGAAATCCTCCCGGTTATCTTTATATTAAACACCGCTTCCCTCTGCATGGTGCGATTCTCCTTCCCGGGTTGAAAGCGCCCTGGTTCAACCTCCAGATTACAAATTGGACACTGACACAAAGCTGACATCATAATTAATTAACAGGGAGCAGTGGCCCTGCTGGTCTCTCTGGCAGGGGGCAGGAGAGAAGAATGTGACTGACAGCACTCTGCTCCCCACCACCACCCATTGCCCTGTCCCTTACGCAAACAGAAGTGCGTAAATGTTATCGGGGTGCATTTCAATATTTTGTGATCTATTAAATTTCCAAGGAAATTAAACTGACTTGCATGGAAGACTGGCAGAAGCTGGTATACGAAATGTGACATCCCATCCATAACCAGGCAGCCTTAGCCACACATGTAATGATAAAACAGTTTTTGTTTCCTGCGCTGTGGGTTAAACCACAGATCCTAGGGCTTGCCGATCAGAAGGTCGGCAGTTCGTATCCCCGCAATGGGGTGAGCTCCCGTTGCTCAGTCCCTGCTCCTGCCAACCAGTTCGAAAGCACGTCAGAGTGCAAGTAGATAAATAGGTACCGCTTCAGCGGGAAGGTAAACGGCGTTTCCGTGCGCTGCTCTGGTTCGCCAGAAGCGGCTCAGTCATGCTGGCCACATGACCCAGAAGCTGTACGCCGGCTTCCTCAGCCAATAAAGTGAGATGAGCGCCACAAGCCCAGAGTAGTCCACGACTGGACCTAATGGTCAGGGGTCCCTTTACCTTTAACACATGTATACATGATTCTGAAGTCATGGAATGAATCCTACTTTATCACACTAGGATGATGTATGCATTCCAGTTTAACAATGTAATCCTACAGAATAGATGTCTCCTCAGAAGGAAATCCAACTGAGGTCAGTGAGGTTTACTCCCAGGCTGCAATCCTATACACACTGGGAGTAAGTCCTATTGAACTCAATAGACCTTACCTCTGATTAGACCTCCATGGCGCTGAGCTATAAATCAGTTTGCTCAACTCTTCTGTAATTCAAGTGATGTTTAGTAGTCAGATAAACTGGGTAGGCAAGTTACCTGAATCTTACTTTCAATTTAACACTGTACCAAAGCCACAGATATTTTCACTGCTGTCTGGCTTTGTGCCTGCATAAGTTGTTTATATTTCTAAAAACTATAGTATATGATGCCTTTATTACTCCTTTCTCACCCCACAAAATGAAACTCAATATAACCCATTCAGGAGCACCAGGTCTGCTTCACCAGAGAGTTTCTGCCACAAAACCTTCCTGCCACTTTACCTCTCTTCTTCTCCCAGTAAACAGCTACCCACCTGCAAGGAGACTAGTGGATTATAGTTGCTAGTTGTGTATTAACAAAAAAATCTCAGCGTTTCAGTAATAAAAATATTATCTAGATGCTATATTCTGCATTCATCCGTCTGCAATCTGAATTTTCGGGTCAAATTCCCAGTTTCAAATCTCACGTAATCTCAGAAGTTTAGTTTCCAACAATGACTGGATTAATTACTATTTACAACATACCTTCAATTGTTCCTGCACATTCTTGGGAGATCACTTCCCCCTCCACCCTCACTTTCATGAGCAGTTGAAAATATCAGCTTTGAATCATTGGTAAACTTAAGTTTCAAATTTTGGAACTGAAGAAACTGATAAAGTTGCAACATGCTGCTTTGTAAATTGCACAGATGCTCATCCGGCAGTCAGCCACCCAATACCCATAATACCCAGTGGTTGTAGAAAATGTATGTATCAAATATAATTGTGGAGTAGCAGCAATGTTTTTAGAACAAATCAGAACCTGAAACAACAAATCTGACAACCAGGGGGAAAAATCATTTAGGAAATCTGAACTGAGATCAGATTGGATCTTATGGGGTTCCCCAAGCCTTAGCTTCTACCTATGGGGAATGTTGACGGACTTGTTAATGTAAATATCTGAAAGATTCCTTTACAGGATGCTGAAATTGGGATTTTTTAAAAAAAAAATTTTAAAGAACAGATGCTGCAAGGGAAAAGAAATGAAAAGCATCTGGGTCCCCTGAATAAATATTTAAACTTATGTGTGAAACATTCACAGTTTATCTTTTACACAAATCTAGAGATGATTCAACAAAGCTTCTGCACTGTGGGGTAAACTTTTTATTCTTGTTAAAAATTTAAAAGACATGCACTTAACGTCCTTGGCATTAACTGAAGCTATGGTAGGCTCATAAAACAATAGGAGATATGCTATTAAAAGCAGGCAAGTAATAAAAGGAGACAATCGAAGAGATGGAACCAGAGAAGCCTTTCCCTTTGAAACAACACACCAATTTGGGGAACGACAGTGTGAGACACATACACTACCTGTGTAGTTTTTAAATATGAAAAGAGAGCTTGATTTCCTCGTTATTATTGTTGTTGTTTTAAAAAATCAGATGCAGGCTCACTTACTGAGGATTCGACTACGTGATAACTGTGTCCTTATATCTAACCTGCAGCTTTTAAAAAAACGAAAATTGCACCAGCTGGTGGGAGGAAGGAGCAGCTGAGAAGGAATGGAATTGCAAATGCAACACGCTGGCTAATAACTGTTAGTGAATATATAATTGGTTATGATGTCATTCAAATATATACGAATAAGCCACTTCAAAATGATGTAAATATCATACAACGCATCTCACAAAATATACAAGTAACTACAAGTTATGTATCAGAGTCAAACAAAGAATCAAACAAATCAATCAATAGCGAGGAACACCAAGCCGTCTCTCAAAGGAAGACGTCTCACAAAAGTCTCAAAGGAAGACATCTATCTGAAGTTTCAGAAGGACAGTATATCCGGAATAGTTCAACTGTTTCGGAATAAAGTCTTCATGTAAGGCACTGCAAGCAATGAATGACAACAAAACTGAGCAACCTGTTATTAGCCAGAATGTTGCATTTGCATTTTTGTATATCGTTACATTTTGCAGCACAGGGGTTTGTGTTTGCTCAAATGAATGGGATTGCAGCAGACATGGACAGAAAATGTAACCATCTCCTTCCCTCTTTGCATTGGTAGCTCATTCCCCATTAGCACCAGCGGGAATTCCCCTTCCCAAGAAGCAAGTACTGTATCAGCTTCAGAAGAAGGATTTTCTTATGGACCTCTGTGGGTATGTGCATGTTAAATTTCATCATTATGCCTTATCAACTCCCACCCTAATTCTAACTGATGCAATTTGCATTAAAAAAAATACACTACCTGCCTGTTAACATCATTTAACAGAATGCCTAGTGTAGCCCTCGGTTTCCTCCCCTATTTAAAATATATTTATTTTAAAGTATTTATATTCTGTCCTTCATAGCCAACCTTTTCCAAGGTGGCTAAAACAGATAAAGCATTAAAAATACAGCAGCACTATCAAAACAATGACATCAAAAAGCAGTAGATAACAAGTTCACATTTTAAAGGCACGGGAAATTAAAAGGGTCTTCATCTGGTGCTGAAATGACAAGAAGATAAATACCAGCTGAGCTTCCCTGGGGAGCATGTTCCACAAATGGGGCAACCTGCCAAGAAAGCCATCTCTACAGGCCCCACCCAACACACCTCAGATGGCAAGGCCTTGCAAGGGGATCTCAGTGCGAAACACTCTTGAGAAACTCCCTAATCCTCAATGCTATCCCACCCGGTCTATTTCCATGGGGATTGGACTGGAGTTGCACCCAGTGAGTTGCAGCCCTGCCATCTGAATTCTAAAACATAATTACTGCAACAAGTTCAAAGGCTCAGGATAGATCACAGACTAAACAGCCAGGTGACCTGGATGCTTTTCCCAAGCAACCCTCCAAAGGTTTCTCTTTCACATGAGGAATTTTCATGTATTTCCCAGCACTCAAACAACAATACTTTGCAGCTAGAAAACGTGTTTTCCCTTCCCAGCTGATGCCATCACTGCTAATGTGGTCATGGTGTGCTTGGTACTTTCTGGAAGGTGCCTGTAATAATCGGGAGCATGAATCTGACCCCCTTTCCACTGCTCCCTTGGCTTGTGAGAACAAGAAGCCACTGCTCTGCCCATCCAGGCCTCAAGGAATGTTCTATTCAAAGGGAAGAGAAGGAGATAAACTGTAGCGAAAACTTTACAGTTAAGATGCCTTAGGATGCTTGATTCTTCTCAAGTTTTACAATGTAAACTGCTTTACAGCACTTTTTTTGTTGGAAAGGGGTAAATAAACACTGTATGTCAATTAATAATAAATAATTTGGGTCACTGATAATTGACATCACACCCGCCGTTAGAGCAAACATAAGTGCAGTAACCCTGGAGAAGACTATTTGTCAAATAAGCAGGTTTTGTCGTTGAAATCCTGAAACCCTGTTTAGTCAGCTCTTCTGTTTATACCAATAGGGACTATGGATCCAAAAAAATTATTTATGTGTATGCCCATTAAATTTATTTCCTGTTTTCTTAAGCATATTTTGATTGACGGGTAATTCCTTTGTTTTGTTTTGTTTTTGAATAATGGTGGATATTAACCACATAACAAAGCAATTTGCTTATTTTAGCAGGATTTCTTGTACTCCTTGGTTTCTAATTATTTCCCCCAGCAGGTGATGTTAGATGGAGGGGGGCGCACGGGGAGAGAGAATATGCACTAAAATCTACCATATAACTGTATGAATAAATCAATAGACTTTGACTTGTTTATCCGCAAGTCTTCCAGAAAAGCTAGTTCTTGCATTTTGGGAATTGGGACAAGAGGCCATTCCATCAGCATCCATTACACTGCACTTAAGTTCACGGGAGGGCAAGGAAAGTATCTGTGTGTCCCTGTTTATTTTGTACATAATTGGCAATAGACGTGAAGAAAGTACATTATTAATTCCAACATGTTCCCAAACGAATTCCTCCACTTTGCAATGAGGTCCAGATCGACTTCCCTCATCCTGTGCCTCTTTGTCTGTTTTCTTTGGAGTCAGAGCGGCCCTTCGCTTCATAATGCTCCTTCGCTTATCACTGCTCTGTTATTTTCAGACTTTCCGTCTTTGGATCTCCTTAGCTTCCAACTAGGAACGTTGCTGAAATGCAAATTCCCTCCAATTAATATCACAAAATCCCCTGAGAATATTTTTGCTAGACTTGAGCACATCTTCAAAGTTTTTTCATCTAGCGCCATAGCCAGTTCCTGTCTAAATAAGTGTATTTGTGTGAAAGGAATTCCACTCTGTTGGATTCAGTGTGTGGTGCAATGTTCTTTCATCATCCTGGAAATTCAAACAATACTGGGCAGCACATGTAGTGTGGAAAAAAGATTAAATAGAAGCACACATTTAGGCTCACCGTTGGGGACTAGAGAGTGTTGCCATGGATGGAGCACCTGAAAAAATAGCCAATGTATTTGTGCTATTAAAACAGAAGAGATGTTTAGCTTCAGGGTTAATAATCAGGACTTGGGATCAGCTTGAATGCTTTATCCTAGACTTTCCCAAGCTGGTGCTTTCCAGATGTTTTGGACCAGAACTCCCATCAGCTGCTTTCCTCTCTGGCTTCACTCTTTCATGAACTGTTCAGGCATTGCCATAATGAAAAATACATTGTTGTGCAAGAGTTCCCATGGAAGTTATGCATTTGTCATAGGCAGTGGCGGAGCTTCATGCTCCAGCACCAGGGGGCGGAGAGCAGGCGGGGACATGGCGTGCACCCCGGGATCGTGGCACCCAGCGAGGGCAGGGGGCAGCCATGATGGCACCCCACTGGGATCCCACTGCCGGGGGCGGTGCACTCCGCCCCTGCGGCGCTCTTCCTCTGCCAGTGGTCATGGGCGCTTATTCAGATCCCCAAATACTGATACACACACATGCTAGCTTTCTTGACTTCATTAGCATTTGTAGTTGAACCAGTGTGTGTGGGGGGGGGTGTCTCACATATACATATATGATATTATTTATTACAATTATGTACCGCATTTTCCTCCAAGGAGCTTAAGGTGGTGTACATGGTTTCCCTCTCCCTATTTTATCCTCACAACAAGCCTATGAGGTAGGTTATGTTGAGAGACAGCAACTGGCCCAAGGTCACGCAGTGAACTTCATGGCTGAGTAGGAATTCAAAACCTGGTCTCCTAGGTCTTAGTCTAATGCTCTAACCATTGCACCCCACTACACTGACACACACACTCTCTCAGACTCTTCCTATACACACACACACACACACACACACACACACATTGATCTGAGACCATGGCTGGAGGCTGCTGCTCTTCTAGGTAGTGAGGAACCAGCTGCTATGAGGATTTTAAAAACGAGTCCAGAACAAGAAAGAGGATAGGCCCAGTCTGAACACAGAGACACTCTTGGATAATGACATACAAGTCAAGTACTCAGAATGTTTAGCAGAATAGAAAATTTGCCCCTGCTTGAAAACATGACAAAGACATTCTAAATGGAGCCACAAGGTTTGATCAGTAAATTGTTGTGATTAACCTACTCATGTCATCATAGGTTAAAATCAAATGTTTCCATTAGCTACCTTGTAAATGCCAATGCACCGGGATTATATTTCAATATTTGAAGATCGACCAGTCATGCAAAGCTGAGGCTATAGTTCTCCTTTCCAAACCACTACAAGCAGATGGCATAAGGCTGCCCCAGTAGTGAACACATCAAGTATTTTTCCTTCCTAAAAGCAATTTTAAAAGGGAATATTTTACTCATTCCATTTGAGTGGTCCTGTGTTCTACAGCAGCTTGGTGACCTTCAAAAAATAGCATCTGATCTTGTGTGAGCTTTCATCGTTACATGAGTGAAAGTGAATCAATTATTTTGCTGTACACTTCCTATCAGTCAGCAGAAGCAACCTTGCTAAACCTAAAAGCCATGAATGGACATTGCATTAACAAACACCCAAAAGAGGGTGAATAAAAGTAGGGCTGGACAAATATGTGAATTTCAGCTTCTTACTTTTCCAGTTCCAATTCGCCACATTTCTCCATTTGTTTTTTTTTTTTAAGTCCTCAGGAAAATTTTAGCGCCCATTTTTCCTAACATGCACTTTTGTGTACGCAATGCTGTGGAATATACACAATTTTGCAAACAATTTTCCCTGGAGTCATACACACTTTTATGCCTGCTTTCCCCTAACAATATGCTTTGCACATTGTTTCGGGAAGTGCAAGTTAGGTAGGGTCATATTTAAATGCAAACTGCATGCAAATATCAAAAGGCAAAATCCTCCCCTGTGCCCATAAGCAAACTGCAACCTTTGCTAAAGCAAAAAAAAACAACAAAACAAAACAGGGTTAAGAGTTAAGGGATGGACACATAGTTAACACCACATATGACTTTTTCTCTACATGAGTGACTCTTGGTTGGAGAGAGCCAAAACTTCACAAGTGTCCATTTTGCAGCACACAGTTTTAGAAGCACGCCTTATAATGAAGGAAATGAAAAAGAATAATTATAGTTTCCAAAGAAGATGAATGAAGAAATCCACCATCATCAACTTTCTCCAACATGTGAGTGCTTACAGAGTGGCCGCTTACCCCTTTCCCAGGTGGGCAGAAGATGTGACCCCCTAATAATAATAATAATAATAATAATAATAATAATAATAATAATTTTTTATTTATACCCTGCCCATCTGGCTGGGTTTCCCCAGACACTCTGGGCAGTTTCCAACCAAATATTAAAAACAACACAGCATCAGACATTAAAAACTTCCCTAAACAGGGCTGCCTTCAGTTGTCTTTTAAAAGTAAAATAGTTGTTTATTGCCTTGACATCTGCTGGGAGGGCGTTCCACAGGGCAGACGCCACTACCAAGAAGGCCCTCTGCCTGGTTCCCTGTAACCTCACTTCTCGCAGCGAGGGAACTGCCAGAAGGCCCTTGGCGTTGGACCTCAGAGTCCGGGCTGGATGATGGAGGGTGGAGACGCTCCTTCAGGTATACAGGATCTCTGGCAGCCATAACATGTGTTTGCAAGCCGTGTGAGGGTTTCCCCTGCTGGCTGGGCTGCAGGGTGGACTTTCACTGCATGGGGTATGTGCGTGCTGTGACTGGGACCATAACAATACCAACCCCAGCCAGACAAGGGCAGGGCAGGGCAGATCATCCAAAGCCCTGCTGGTAGGAGCTAGCCAGGGTAGAAAGTATCATCATCATCATCATCATCATCATCATCATCATCATCATCATTGTTAAAGCTATGCCAGCTCCCTTGGGGGATCTGTGGGCCTTTGGATTTAGCACATCAGCAATGCCCCATCTTGGAGGTTTACACGCCCATCCACTGGCAGGGAGACTTTCAGCTGCAGTTTGGCACCTGCCTGGGCAAAGCTGAGACTTCTGCTGCATCAAAGACCTCCCACCATCCTCATTCCTCTCCACACTAGCAGAGGCTGAAGGAGAGGAAACGACATGCAAGACTCACCTCCCCTAACCACCAGTGTGTATGTGTAGGATTAGACTCTTAATCTTTCTGTAAAAGAGAGCAATAGCAGATTTCAAAAGTACTTTTGTCAGTTTCCTCAACCCCTTTGTTATCTGATCAAAGTTCCCGACATTTCAGCAAACAACTGCATCTACCCATCCGATTCACCACTCGGTTCATCTTACTGGATTATTTACCTGAGTGATCTCATGACTCAGAGATCATTAAAGATACTTGGTAAGTGACACGCACATTGTGCTCTTTGAAGAATGAATGTGTGTGTGTATGTGTGTGTGTGTGTGTGTGAGAGAGAGAGAGAGAGAGAGAAATCAAGGCTTTGAAGCTGTGCACATTCACTGTAGTGTTGTTGTTTAGTCGTTTAGTCGTGTCCGACTCTTCGTGACCCCGTGGACCAGAGCACGCCAGGCACTCCTGTCTTCCACTGCCTCCCGCAGTTTGGTCAGACTCATGTTTGTAGCTTCGAGAACACTGTCCAACCATCTCGTCCTCTGTCGTCCCCTTCTCCTTGTGCCCTCCATCTTTCCCAACATCAGGGTCTGTTACAGGGAGTCTTCTCTTCTCATGAGGTGGCCAAAGTATTGGAGCCTCAGCTTCACGATCTGTCCTTCCAGTGAGCACTCAGGGCTGATTTCCTTAAGAATGGATATGTTTGATCTTCTTGCAGTCCATGGGACTCTCAAGAGTCTCCTCCAGCACCATAATTCAAAAGCATCAATTCTTCGGCGATCAGCCTTCTTGATGGTCCAGCTCTCACTTCCATACATCACTAATTCACTGTATTATTCACTGTAGTAAGTAAAGGTAAAGGGACCCCTGACCATTAGGTCCAGTCGTGACCAACTCTGGGGTTGCGGCTCTCACCTCGCTTTACTGGCCAAGGGAGCCGGCGTACAGCTTCCGAGTCATGTGGCCAGCTTGACTAAGCCGCTTCTGGCGAACCAGAGAAGCACACGGAAATGCCGTTTACCTTTCTGCTGGAGCGGTACCTATTTATCTACTTTGACATGCTTTCGAACTGCTGGGTTGGCAGGATCACTGAAGTTAGGGATAGACTAAAACATTCTGCTGCCTGAGAGGCCAAGATGGTGCCTCTCTTCCATCCATCCATTCAACTGGCCCTTGACTCTTACTTCAACACTTCAACTCTTACTTCAACACTAGTGACAGAAAAGCAGTCTCCACCACACCTGGAGTCAGGAGGCTGGCTTAGCGGGTGCAGGGCAGGCTGTTTGGTACATACAGCTTGGTCTCTCAAGGAGGGAAAACGAATTTGCCAGAAGGCTCAGAAAGAACGGCTGAGGAGATGCTGCTAAAAGCACACATCGAGGAAGGAGGCTTGCATGCAAGTAGAATTGCAGCTTAATTTTAAGTCTCAATAAGCTACAGTGCAAAAGCAACAGTAGGTGGCAAACATTTAACACAATAGCAAGATTAAAATCAAGTTATTAAGAGGCCATGCAATGCGGTACCCAAAGGAGTTAAGCAAAGATTGCTAAACTGAGTGGGATTTTATAACTGGGGAGAACAACTCTGAGCCATCAAACAAGGAAGATGAAACAGGCAAGGTTAAATCAACAAGAGGTGTGAAATTGCCTGATATGCCAGAGGAGGAAGAATATTTACCACAAAAAAGAAGGGCACTGGCAGAGGATTGTACCTCAGAACCTAAGCCAATAGAGGCCAAATTAGAGTAGGTTTCCTCAAATACTGTGGACATTAGCAGAACAGCAAATGTGACCATGAAAATGGGCCTTGATAGTTAAGCAGAGCTGGAGACCATAAAAATGGTGGTTGAAGACCTAGAATTGTGGTTGGAGGAACAGTGTACTAGGGAGCACTGAAATAGTAATTTCTGCATACAGGAGGTCTCCAAGAGAAAGGAGGAGGCGGCAGACACCCCAACATTTCTAATTCATTTGCTTAATACCATGAACTTAGAAGTGACCCTCTTGCTAGGTGATGTTGAGCAGGCACACAGCATGTCAGGTCCGATATCCCACAGTGACAGCCTGCCAAGAGACATAACCATCCGCTTTGAACACTACCGCGACAAAGTGATGGTTTATAGCCCTGTGAAACTGTAGAGAACTTAAATGTAAGGAAGCTTTCAATGAAGTTTTCCAGAGTATTTCTCCTGAACCACTGAAGTGGTGGACCATGCACAGAGAGGCAGGAATTCTATAGACATTGGTGTTCCCATTTAAACTTGGAGTGCAAAACAAAGAGAAATTCCTTACAATGGGAGATGAAACACAGGGCAGAACTTCTGCTGGAACATCTAAAGGTCCTGCTGCCAGAGACAAGGTGGACTGAGGGAGAAAGATGACTTATCTTGCACTGTTGTCACTTGAGAGTGAAAAAAATCCAGTGGTGATTCATAAAAACCTCATTTTTATGCTAATGGCAGCCACCCACCAAGAAACAGCGAATCATTGGAAGTTACTCCTACAGTAAAGGGATGAATGGATAAAATATGGGCAATAGTTTGTGCTAAGTATCTAACAAAACACCAAAGGGCAGTCAAGGATATTTCCTATCATGACAAACTCCATGGGACTTGGTGGTGTAGTGGTTAAGAGTGGTGGACTCGTAATCTGGTGAACCAGGTTTGTGTCTCCACTCCACCACACGCAGCTGCTGGGTGACCTTGGGGTAGTCACATTCTTCTCTTCTTCTTCTCAGTTATGTAAGCTGAAATGGGTTTGTCATATTCCCACCAATGATGCTTGATGTCCTATGGCATAGCTACTTCCATAAAACTTGAATAGCTTGACCCATTACTGAGCTTTAATCTGTATCACATTTGTGGTTTGTTCTGCATACACCAAAGTTTGTTGACTGTTGTTATTCAGAGTTATTTGTTTTCTTGTACTTCAGGAAACAATAAGAAATATTTAGCAACCCCCACAATGCATCTGCCATCTTTGGTGGACAGCTCAATCTGCCTAATCGTAAGTCTGGCCCTGATTGAAATAAATGAGACTTCCAAGTAAATGTTTGTAGTACTGGACTGCACGACACTGCTATTTTTTATTTTTACTGCTAAGCAACCTTTAGAGCGTCCCAGGCAGGTTTCCTTCAGTAATCTTATTTCCAGTTTTCAAGTTACAGCCTGATTCATTACCCAGTTAAGCAGAAGTGCTTGGATTTATAAAGAGGGATACAAAGGCATCTTTGTACTTTCCTTTAAGGCACACATGGCAAAGAGAGCAGTCAAGACAGTGAAATTTAGCACAAGCAAGAGCAAATTCTGGAGGGTCATAAATTGAAACGGGGAACCAAAAAATAGCACTGCTAAAACCATCTCACTGGCACTTTCTTTGGCAAAGGCTACATAAATGTGTTCCGTATGTGGTGAGCAGGAGACAGACATAAACAAACAGAACCTGGCACAAATGCTAGTGTGATACATGATGTTTCTCAGATAGGTTTCTCCAACCTGGTGCCCCTCAGATGTTTAGGACCTCAAACTCCCATCAGCCTTAGTCAGCATGGCCAATGGGTAGAGATGATGGGAGTCATGGTCCAAAATATCTGGAGCACACCAGGCTGGGGAAGCCTGCTCTAAAGATACATCTGCAGAGAACTTCTTTGTAGATTCTGATCTGTTTACATAGACATGCATTATTTGCAACCCACATCCATAAGTAATTCGGTGTATGCTAGATGCCCTGCCATTCTACACAGTCTATAAAGCAAGGTGTGATGGAATGCGATTCAGATTCAGATTCAGATGCTGAACCTGAGGGATCCCAGCCTGCACAGGATTCTCCACCTCCAGAACCCGCTGAGCCGGGGCTGGGGCTTGAGCCTGAAGGGTCCTCACCTGTGCTGGATCCTCAGGTGCAGGCACCAGCTGAGTCTGCTCTGGCTCCTGAAGCGATGGAGGACCCATTGCCTGCAGGTGCTCCACTCTCAGCCCCGTCAGGGGAAGCTGGGGTTGCCTCTGGGTCCGGTAACCCTCCAGCCTCTCCTGAGCTGCAGAGGCTCAGGGCAGAGAGGCGAAGGGAACTAAGTTCCCACAGGAGGAGGGCTCGCCTTAAGGCCAGGAGAGGCAAGTCACATAATGTGCTGGACCCGGGGGAAAGGTACCTTGAGCGTAGTCTGAGTCCACACGAAGAGGGGCGAGGTCCGAGGCGGAGAGCCGGGCGGGGAACAGGAACGCTGGAACAGGAGGCCGAGCAGGGAACAGGAGAACCGGATGTTCAGGAACAGGAGGCCAAGCAGGGATCAAGAACACAGGAAGGTCCAAAGCCAACAACGACGTTGCTCCCGCAACCTGGGACCGGGCTGACTGGGCTTTTATCCTCTTCTAAGGCCAGGGGCGGTCCCGGCCCCCAGGAGCCCCGCCTCCTCTGGCCTTAAGGCGAGCACTCCTCCTGGGAGCAACCAGTTCCCTTCGCCTCTCTGCCCTAAGCCTCTGCAGATCAGGAGAGGCCGAAGGGTTACTGGGCCCTGGAGGAGGCTCACCTGTAGCCACTGAGTCCTCAAGCCCCTCTGGGGCCTGAAGGGTTTCACCTGGGGCCAGCTCCTGGTGCTCTGCCACAGGTGCAGGCTCTTCAGCATCTAGGCCTTGCCCCAGTTCAGCCGGCCCTGGAGGCGGGGACTCCTGTGCAGGCTGGGATTCCTCTGGTTCATCCTCTGAATCGGAATCCCAGGCCATCACACCATCCCCCCTCCCAGGCCCCCCCCTCAACCGAGGGTCCGGACCCGGCTTGCCGGGGTACGTCGCATGGAACTCTCGGAGGCAGGCAGGTGCGTGGACGTTGGCCGCTGGTTCCCAGGAACGGTCCTCCGGTCCGTACCCCTTCCAGTCAATGAGATACTGCAGCTTTCCCCTGCGGTATCGGGAGTCCAGGATGCGTTCCACCTCGTACTCAGGCTCTCCCTGAACCAACACTGGCTGCGGTCGGGGACGGTTCGGGTGGAACACGTCGGGTGGGGCCACTGGACTCAGAAGGGACCTGTGGAAGACCGGGTGAACCTTCAGGGTTGCGGGTAACCGGAGACGGAATGCCACAGGAGAGACTTGGTCCACGATAGGGAACGGGCCGGTGAATCGGGCGTCCAACTTCCGCGAAGGTCGAGAAGGGTGGAGGTGGCGAGTGGAGAGCCAAACCAGGTCACCGACGCGAAGTTCCGGCCCCACCTGGCGGTGGCGGTCGGCCTGGGCTTTGTACGCTTCCTTGGCCTGGTGCAGTTGCTCCACCAAAAGCTGTTGCTGGGACTGGAGCTCTTGAAGCCACTCCGTCACCGCCGGGACCGCGGATGCCGGCAGCACATCTGGAAACAGCCGTGGATGATAACCGTAACTGGCCTGGAACGGGGTCTGCTGAGTGGACGCATTCACCGCGTTGTTGTAGGCGAACTCCGCCAATGCCAGGTGGTCGACCCAGTCATCCTGCTGGTAGCTGCAGTAACACCGGAGGTACTGCTCCAGCACCGCGTTCGCCCGTTCCGTCTGGCCATCGGTCTGTGGGTGGTAGGCTGACGAGAGGCAGACCTCTGTCCCGAGGGTCTGGTGTAATGCTCGCCAGAACCGGGATGTGAACTGAACGCCCCGGTCGGACACCACGCGCTCAGGTAGGCCATGCAGGCGGAAGACATGCTGAAGGTACAGCTGAGCGGTTTCCTTGGCTGTGGGTACAGATGGGCAGGGGGCGCAGTGCACCATCTTGGTGAAATGGTCGGAGAAAACTAGGAGGCAGGTACAACCACGAGACGGGGGTAAGTCCACTACAAAGTCCAACGAAACCGTGTGCCAAGGGCGCGGTGGAACTGGCAATGGCTGAAGTAGGCCGGGGGGTCGCCCGGTAGGGCCCTTGGCGCGCCAGCAGACATCACAACCAGCAACGTATCGAGCCACGTCAGCCTTCAGGCGGGGCCACCAAAACTCACGACTGACCAGATGGGTGGTCCGATACCGTCCAAAGTGCCCCGCTGCTGGGGCATCATGGGCCATCCGGAGAACCTCCAGCCGCAGTGGCCCTGGCGGGATGTACAGACGACCGTGGTGCAGCAGAAGGCCCTGATGCAGGACCAGCCCCGGATACTGTGGGCTGGACCCTTCAGCCAGCTCCTGGAGTCGTTCCTGGGCCCAAGCGTCGACCCGCTGCTGTTTCCGCACCCGAGCCTGCAGTGGCTCCGCCTCCTGGGTGGCCAGGAATGCAGCTGGAGGTAGGATCGTGGTGGGTTCTGCTTGCTGTACCGTGTCTGAGTTGTCTTCAGGTTTCCGGGACAGGGCATCCGCCTTCTGGTTCTGAGAGCTAGGGATGTAGCGGATCCGGAACTGGAACCGGGAAAAGAACAATGCCCACCGGATCTGTCTTTGGTTCAGCTTGCGGGTGGTCTGAAGGTACTCCAGGTTCCGGTGGTCGGTTCTCACCTCCACCGGATGTCGTGCCCCCTCAAGATGGTGGCGCCAGACCTCAAAGGCCACCTTGATGGCCAGTAGTTCCCGCTCCCACACAGTATAGTTACGCTCCGCTGGTAGGAGCTGGCGGGAATAGAAGGCACAGGGTAAGAGTGGCGCTTCAGGTCCATTCTGTTGAGACAAGACGGCACCGAGAGCCGTACTGGAGGCGTCGGTCTCCACCACAAAGGGTCGAGAGGGGTCAGGATGTTGTAAGATTGGCGCCCTCTGGAAACAGGCCTTCAACCCCTGAAACGCCTCCTCTGCCTCCTTGTCCCAGGAAAACGGCGTCTTTGGGCGCAGTAGCCGGGTCAACGGGGTGGTGCGATGAGCATAATCTGCGATGAAGGTCTGGTAGTAGTTGGCGAACCCCAGGAAACGCTGTAGGTCCTTGCGGTTCCGGGGTGCCGCCCATTCTCGAACCGCTGCCACCTTCCCAGGGTCCATCTGCACCCCATCTGGAGAGAGCCGGTGTCCAAGGAAGTCCACAGTCCGCTGATGGAACTCGCACTTGCTGAGCTTTGCATACAAACGGTGCTCACGCAAGCGCTGCAGCACGGTCCGGACATGTCCCTCATGGCGAGCCGGGTCACGGGAGTAAACCAGTATGTCATCCAAGTACACCACCACGTACTTGTCTAACAAGTCCTGGAACACGTGGTTGATGTAGCGTTGGAACACAGCAGGCGCGTTGCACAAACCGAAAGGCATAACCAAGTATTCGAACTGCCCGTACCGGGTCCCAAATGCTGTCTTCCACTCATCCCCGGCTCGGATCCGAATCAAGTTGTAGGCCCCCCGGAGGTCCAGCTTGGTGAACACCTGTGCCCCTTGCACCCGCTCCAGCAACTCCGAGATAAGGGGCAAGGGGTACCGGTCTGGGATGGTAATTTTGTTCAGGGCTCGGTAATCATGGCAAGGGCGAAGTTCCCCACATTTCTTCTTAACAAAGAGCACTGGTGCCGCGGTAGGCGAGGTGGAAGGCCTAATGAACCCACGCTCCAGGTTCTTGCGCAAGAAGTCCTGCAAAGCCTCGCGCTCTGGCTCTGTTAGAGAATATAAGCGACTCACTGGTAAGGGCGCTCCGGGCTGGAGGTCTATGCCGCAGTCAAAAGGCCGATGCGGCGGCAGCTGGTCTGCCCCCCGTTCCTCGAACACGTCCTGGTAGTCCTGGTACACGGCTGGGAGCGTGGGTGCTGCCTCCTCCGTGGGCGCGGCCGCCAGCGTCTCGGATTGAGCATGGGAACATGGGTCTGGGAAGTGCACAGTCCGTTTGACCCAGTCAATCTGAACGTTGTGAGCTTCCAGCCAGTCCATCCCGAGCACGAGGGGGAACCGGGGCATAGAGGCAATGTCCAAAGTTCGCAACTCCCGGTGCTGCTGGAGACACAGGACCAGGGGCTGGGTCTCCTGAGTAACGGCTCCTGAACGTAGAAGCCGTCCGTCAATTGCTTCCACCTGGACCGGTTCTGGCTTGTTCCGAAGTGGCACCTGATGATGGGCAGCAAAAGCAGCGTCCATATAAGAACGGGTTGCTCCTGAATCCACCAAAGCATGGGTAAGAATCCAGGGCCCACCTGGAGGGTATAAACGTACCGGAACCATAAGATGTTGCAAGTCCATTGGTGCGGGCCCATTCTGCGCTGTTTGGGACCCCCGGTAGCTAGGGCCATCAGCTACTGGGGGTTGGCGGTTTCCCTGCGGCTGGCGTTTCTCAGGGCAGGACCGAGCGTAGTGTCCACTTCCGCCACAGTAGAGACATAGATTCCCCTCCCGACGCCGCACCTTCTCTGCGGGGGAAAGGCGTGGCCGCACTGCCCCGAGCTGCATAGGCTCCTCCGATAACTCAGTTGTGACCGTGGGGCTGCCGGAAGAAACTGGTGCCGAGAACTGGAGGTGTCGTCGGCCCCGGGCCTGGCGACGATCCTCCAGCCGGTCGTCTATCTGTAGACTCCGTTGAATGAGAGTGTCTAGCGTGGTGGGGCGTTCCATTGTGGCCAGCTGGTCCAGTATCTCGTCCGAAAGCCCTTCGAGATACTGGTCCCGCAATGCCGAGTCGTTCCAGGTCAAGTCCTGTGCCAACAGCCGAAACTCCGTGGTATATGCGGCCACCGTGGACTCGCCCTGTTTCAACTGCCGAATCGCCCGGTTGGCTTGACTCCCTTTCTGGGGGTTGCCGAACGCGGCCTCCAAAAGATTGCAAAACCCCGTATAGTCTGCCAGCAAGGGGGAGTCTTGCCTGAGTAGCGGCAACGCCCACTTGGCCGCCTGGTCCTTTAACAAACTAATCAAAAAGTGCACCTTGGTGCGGTCGTCAGGGAAGTTCCGGGCTCGCCCCTGAATATACAGCTTGGCTTGGGCGAGGAACATGGGAAAGCTGGCCGGGGCTCCATCAAATTTCTCGGGCAAAGCCACTGGGTACTTGCCAGGAGCCAGGGCGTCGGCCCCAGGAGCCGGTAGGGCTTCCAAGCGCTGCTGAAGTGCCGTAACCGCGTCGCTGAGCTGCTGCACGGTGTGAGTCAAGGCCTGGTTCTTCTGGGCCAAAGCCACCAGCGCAGCCACCTGGTCAGCCATGGCCTCTGGCTCTTCCCGAACGCACCCCAACGAAGGGGGAGTGCGGGTGTGGCGGGAGCAAACTGTGCTGGACCCGGGGGAAAGGTACCTTGAGCGTAGTCTGAGTCCACACGAAGAGGGGCGAGGTCCGAGGCGGAGAGCCGGGCGGGGAACAGGAACGCTGGAACAGGAGGCCGAGCAGGGAACAGGAGCACCGGATGTTCAGGAACAGGAGGCCAAGCAGGGATCAAGAACACAGGAAGGTCCAAAGCCAACAACGACGTTGCTCCCGCAACCTGGGACCGGGCTGACTGGGCTTTTATCCTCTTCTAAGGCCAGGGGCGGTCCCGGCCCCCAGGAGCCCCGCCTCCTCTGGCCTTAAGGCGAGCACTCCTCCTGGGAGCAACCAGTTCCCTTCGCCTCTCTGCCCTAAGCCTCTGCAGATCAGGAGAGGCCGAAGGGTTACTGGGCCCTGGAGGAGGCTCACCTGTAGCCACTGAGTCCTCAAGCCCCTCTGGGGCCTGAAGGGTTTCACCTGGGGCCAGCTCCTGGTGCTCTGCCACAGGTGCAGGCTCTTCAGCATCTAGGCCTTGCCCCAGTTCAGCCGGCCCTGGAGGCGGGGACTCCTGTGCAGGCTGGGATTCCTCTGGTTCATCCTCTGAATCGGAATCCCAGGCCATCACACATAAGGATGGGGCCGCCCTATGCCTTGGGGCAGATAAAAGCAGGCCAGCAGCTATGTTTGTAGTTGTCAGTTCCTGCCTGAACCCTGCTTTGACTTTTACGGACTGCCTGCATACTGCTTCATCGACCACAGACTGGACTTGGACCTTGCCTCTTGATTAACCCCCGGGACCAGCACACTAGCAGAGGAAATTGTGGGCTGGTCTCAAGTTGTGCAACTTTTGGGAAAGATACCCACATGCCTTTCTCAATCATTGCTTTAGTGTGCAAAAAGAGGCAGTCATTAGATGTGAATATATTTCCCTCAGTTAATACTTTGGTTACAAAGAAATTCCATAGCAAAATGCTGTTTCTGGAAAAATCCCATTTCTACATTTCCTTGTGCTATCTTGAAGATGTTCATATAGATTCACACACACACACACACACACACACACACACACAGAGAGAGAGAGAGAGAGAGAGAGAGAGAGAGGCTTCTGCTGTACCACTCCAACCAGTGTGTTCATCTAACCCCTTGAAACAATGGAGCGGGGCTACCTCCCTCTTCATATTAAACAAGGGATATCCAACATGGTGCCCTCTAGATGTTGTTGGACCAATC
This sequence comes from Podarcis erhardii, assembly GCF_964252035.2. NCBI lineage: Eukaryota > Metazoa > Chordata > Lepidosauria > Squamata > Lacertidae > Podarcis > Podarcis erhardii. Next base: position 6,850,385 of record NC_138501.1, on the reverse strand, counting down.
AGTTTCAGCCATCACGGCTCAAACTGTAAGTTGGAACCTGTCAGAGTCACCCGTGGTCCCAGCTCACAAGAGACCAAAGTCCAGTCCGGCTTATGTACAAAAGCTTTTATTGAAGAACATTCTTAGCTTCACATCCGAGCTCCGTGACTCTACGTCTGTTACGCTTAGACCGCTGAAGTCCCCTCTGAGTCAGTCCCGCCTCTACACCAGTTTAAGAGGCTTGTACTGGTCCACCTTTTCCTCTCTTTCCTTTTCCGCAGGGTCTTTCTGCCCCCCTGTGTTCTCTCCCTTCGGGACTCCCCAGAGGCTGAATCATCTGGCGCCTCCTCCCCCCTCCTTCGGGCTTTGGGACCAGGCTCCTCCCCAGGACTCTCTTCACTTCCGCGCGCCTCCCATTTTGAACTTGGCGCGCGTACGTTGCTCCTGACCTTCCCTTCGACAGTTCCCCTTGGCTTGACCAGAGGGGCTCCCTTTTGGGAGTCCTCCGATTCACTGGACGGACTCATGGACAATCTTGGGTCATTGTCGTCCTCTTCCTCGTCACCCTGGAATCCTTCCCCCTCGCTCTCTGTCTCCTCCCTCATCTGCGCCTCTCTCCCTGAACCCCTGACAGAACCCAACAATATTTGGAGGGTGCCATGTTTTTTTGTGTTTTGCTTTATTTATGCTTACACACCAACAAAATACAAAAAAAGAAAGTATTTACGTCATTTGTTACAAATCACACCATTAACCAAAAAGGATAAATTTATATAAATGACAATAAATGTTCTTGTAATTCATTGACTTCCCGTCTTCTCCATACTTCATTACTAGTTTACTAACTTTTTGCATAAACCTATCCATTCATTTTACTGTAAAGTATTATTTCTCCTGTATCTTTATTTCTTACTTGGTACAACTACAGAGGTTATTCAAAAGCAGCGACCGAGTTTAGACTTCCACAGTTGTTTTTAAGATATGTTTTAGGAGGTTCCCATTTTGTAATAAATACTTGTTTGGACTTACCTTTCATTCTTTAAGTTATCTTGGCTAATTCTGCATATTCAACTAATTTCTGTAGCCATTCTGACCTCGAAGCTTGGCAACTCCTCATAAAGATTCATTTCCCTATTATGAGTCCTCCTTATATCTGACAGTTGTCCCTCAGTCCTTCTCTCCTGCACCCGAGTTCATGATAAAGAGAAGCCAACAAAGAAAAGGAGGCACTACAAGGCAAACCCAAGCTCTTCCTCACAGCACTGCTGCTCCAGGCTGCAACCAAGCTGCCTGGTGAACCTAGTACACTATCTCCTTGGGGACTTTTAGTGTCCTTTCTTCAAGGTGTTTGGCATAGTGGCATATTTTGGGAAGCATTGAGCTTGGCTCCCATCCATCACAGTAGTTTCTGAGGAAGTATTGACACAGAAATATATTCTGGACTTTTTATCGTATCAACTTTCCTACTGCATGCAATTTGTACATCAACTTCCTTTGATGCATCACGCATGCTAACTCCATTCACATATGGAATTCATTTAATTGATACGGAACTATTTATTATTTCTGCTACATGCAGTTTTCATGGATTGTAATTTTTTTCTGCTACATACAGCCTTTGTAGTCATCGTTCAGCTTCATGGAGACTTACTTTTGCATTGTGTTATATTTTCTTTGATACAAGGGTCTTTTATTGTTTGTTGGTTATCCATATTTGTATGATGGATTATTATATTGTATTATATTATATTATATTATATTATATTATATTATATTATATTATATTATATTATATTATAGGTTTGAATCCACTGTTGTATATGTGTTTAATCACCTATTTATCATTTTTGTCTTTTATTGGTTTGTGACAAGACTGTTTTGCTTGTGTTATGGGTTTTCAGGTATGTGCCTAAGACAGAAGTGAGAAACACTTTTCAGACCAAGGACCACCAGCCAGTCCTGAGTGGGGTCTGGCAGTGATCAGTGGGGTGCTGCTGCTGCTTGCTTATCCTTTTGTCTCCAGCATAATCACAACTTACTAGGAGGGAGAAGGGGGAAACAATGGCTACTTTAGCACAGTACACACACCCTATTGGGCATTCCAGTTAGGTTCTGCTGGTGCATTTGTATTGCACCGACTCTGCCCCACTCCCTCTGAGAAAGCCACAACAACACCAGTGACAGGCATTTAGGTAAGCGCTGCTACCTTGCTGGGTCCAGAGGCAAAAGTAAAGCTGTTACTGATTTTCTGTCCTCTGCTCCCAGATGACCTTGTGGTTACCATGGGAAGTCAACTAGGTCCTGTTGGTCCCAGTTGTGGAGATTCAGCAATGAAGAAGAAGAAGAAGAAGAAGAAGAAGAAGAAGAAGAAGAAGAAGAAGAAGAGGAGGTGGTGTTTGGATTTGATATCCTGCTTTATCATTACCCGAAGGAGTCTCAAAGCGGCTAACATGCTCCTTTCCCTTTCTCCCCCACAACAAACCCTCAGTGAGGTGAGTGAGGCTGAGAGACTTCAGAGAAGTGTGACTAGCCCAAGGTCACCCAGCAGCTGCATGTGGAGGAGCGGGGAATCGAACCCACTTCACCAGATTACGAGTCCACCGCTCTTAACCACTGCACCACACTGGCTCTCAGTTAATTAAGGCACAATGCCAATCTTAAACAAAACCCTAGGCTGGCATCCTATCCACACTTACCTAGTAGTAAGCACAAAAACTTACTATTAAACACTAAAACTTACTTTTGACGTACACATGGATACCATTGTAAGTTAATTATACAGTGGATTCTTGATGAGCATGTGGACATCAGCTGCTGCACAGCAGAAGATATGTCTAAGCCTCTTTGCAAAGTTTTTGCATTTTGCATTTGTAATTTTGGGAGGGGATACTTTAACATTGTGCAGTAGTATTTGCAAAGAAAGAAACAAAAAACACTTCTAGGGAGGACCTGATCTCAGACAAAGCCATCACAGGAAAGATGTATCCTGATTAATGAGTTGGGGGGAGAAGGGCAAATTATAGCAGTTCCAAAGACGACTAGAAAATAAGACAGAAGGAGGAAAAATGCACTAAAGGGGAGGGGGCCACAGAAACTCTTAAGGGCCCGGGGGGGGGTTCCTACTGCCTGATATTCAAACAATTTGCTTATCAATCACATCTCTAACTTAATTCATTGGCTAAAATCACTGGCAGGTGGGAGCAGCTGGCTCATTTCACAGAAATCACTGAGAAGACTACTTGCACATTTTGCTTCATAACTTTCTTTCTAGGAGGGCTAGATAATTACTTTTTTAAAAGAAAGCTCAGAGCCTGGAATGGGTGCCAGTGAAGGACTCTGCAAGTGCCATGGTGCCCACAAGTGCCAGGTTGGCAACCTCCAGTCTAGTAGGTACAACTGGTAGAGTGTCCCATCACTTTGGTGTACTTTTCACTTAGCAGGGATAGTACAGCATAGGAAGGAAGCTATTAACACCTGATAAAAGACATAAGACATATTGTCTTAATGTCCATCTGTTTCTTATATAAACTGTTCACATGACGCTGACAACTGAACCATATAGGTGCACCTCCATATGGTGAGCTGCTTGTGTCAGCAGCTTCTGAACACTGAAGGTAAAAATAAAAATAATAGCCACTTATTTACTGTAAATAAATTTTCCCTCCCCAAGCAGAACTGCACTGGCCTGTTAAAAATCCCCTAGACCATGTTCACACAAATAGAGGTAGGGGAGGCATTTAATTCATTTTGCATATATAGGCAAACTCACATAATTCACCATTTCCAAAACCATGTGCACACTGAAAATCAGCCACCCTTCAAAGTTTGCCCTTCTGAATTTTGCAGTGGAATTCGCCAACCAACTAATGTGTCCCAAAATGCTTATAGTAGGAAAACTGTGCATATATTACTGAAGATAACATACAAAAATGCACTATATTGGGGGGGAGGGGAAATGCTTACAAAAATGGGTATATTAGGGCCAAAAGAGCACAAAACGCTGGTGGATTTTCATGAATACCTAAAAGAAAAATTGCTAACTGATGTGTAAATGTGGAGAACTGAACTTAATTTGAAACCAAAATGGACAGATCTTGTCATGTGGAATCTGGGCCATGAAGTTCAGTTTCAAGCACCCATCCTTGCAGCTGCTTGGCTCACATGAAATGTGCCTGAGAGAGCCATTGTACACAGTATGCAGAACAAGCTGGTAGCATTCTGGGATGCGCAACTCAGTTCATACAGATAATCATTGGCAAGCAGCTATGGAGAGAATTAAAATGCACAAGTCATTTTCTCTGTCTAGAGGTTTCCTCTCCAGACCAGGCCTGTGAAAAAACCCCATCCTCTCATTTGTAGAAATAATGGAAGAACCACTTACTGCACCCCACCCCATCTAAACAAGGTTGTTCAAGCAGCTTCGTGATTGTCTTTTCCATTCACGCTGTTTAAAATGAACATTGTGGCTCTTCCACGTCACTTTGCTCATCTACCCGTAGCAAGAATTGAAAACATAATTAGGTCAATGAATAACTGTGCGCTGTGCTGCATTTGGCATTTTGTAAATTGCAATATTCTGATTGATTCTCGACTGCAGACTCTTAATGCATAGCAATCCTTCATATTCATTAAAAACAGCAAAACCCACATTTGGATATCTCCATTTCTTGGTGATAGGATGTCATATATTACGCTACCTAACACAGAGTCATCTATAATTCACTATGCAGTCACCATAACCATAAAGTTTGAACATTTGTAGTTCTAGTGAGTAATTGGCTGGTACAAACTAGGAGCAGTAAATCACAACTGTGGGAGATGGTTTTCCTTTCTAATCTCAGGGATCATCAGTGCCTATTAACAAATGACTTAACTGACTCAGAAAACTGGGGGCAGGAATCCACTCAGGGTGGCTCCAGACATCAGAAGCAGGGTTCAAGCACAGGGCTCATGAAATTATAGAGCAAGTTTTCTAACTAAAACCACAATATTTTCAGTGAGCAAAAAGACACAGTGAGCGTACAGTGGTACCTCGGGTTAAGAACTTAATTCGTTCTGGAGGTCCGTTCTTAACCTGAAACTGTTCTTAACCTGAAGCACCACTTTAGCTAATGGGGCCTCCCACTGCCACTGCACCGCCACTGCACAATTTCTGTTCTCATCCTGAAGCAAAGTTCTTAACCCGAGGGTTAGCGAAGTCTGTAACCTGAAGCTTCTGTAACCCAAGGTACCACTGTAGTTACCTAACATTTTTTTTATGTACAGACATGAAGTCACGGTTCAACCCTGGCTGCTATTATTTATATACCATCATTAATATGCATGGTACTTTACACAGTGACATTAAAAACAGCAGGTCTCTGCCCTGAGGAGGCTACAATTTTAACATTTGACAGAATGGTAGACAACAGATGGAGGAGAGAATGAGAGAGGTGAGGTCAACTGGGGAAGTATATGTACAAATGCAGGTAAACAACTTTTGGTTATCTTGAACAAGCCCACACAGCAGGCAGAGAGAGGCCATTCTAACTAGGGAGTATTCAAGCAAAATGTGGCATACATGCTTGGATAAAAGACTTGTATTTCTCCAGTTGATGTAGTTCCCTAAAGAGATTAGCATGATATCATCAGGATAGCAATGGTGGCTAGTGTCCATTGGGACTGGGAAGGAAGAAGACAAAGAAGCGAACATTAGGCATTACCCTCAGCCAATGGCAGGTGGAACAAACTAATTCCACTTTCGAATGGCAGATGAAGGTGATGGACTATATGGAATTGGCGGAAATGACTGGCAGAATCCGAGACCGAGAAGAGTTGGTGGAAGAAGATTGGAAGAAATTTAAAGTTTATTTACAGAAACATTGTAAAATTAAGGAATGTTAGAAGGATGTTGGAATGAAGTTATGTGGTTTTAGCAGAAATGATATAAAGGATTAAGTAAAAATGGATAGTTAATTGGTGAAAGAAGAGAGTGTAAAATTACAGTATGTTAAGATAAATTATTGGGATAAAAACAAAGATGGAAAGGATTTGCTGAAATATCTAATTGAACTAGAATACAAAAAAGGGACGTGTGAGGAGGTCAAGGAAATAAGCAAATGGAAAATAAGTTATGGGAAGGTTTGATTTGTTTTTTTCTTTTCTTTCCTTTTTTCTTTTTTTTCTTAATTGCTTGTATTTTTCTGGGTTTTTTTATTCTTTTTTGTGCTTGTCTGTATTCATGGTCTTGTTTTTTCTTGCTTAATCTAGTGTTTTCTTTTGTAATTTTTAAAACTGGAATAAATATTATTTTAAAAAAACAAACAAACTAATTCCACTTTCATCCTGGTCCTCTTCACTGCTGAGCTGTACAAAAGGCAACACTAGGACTAAGGAGGAAGAAGCTGACAGGCAGCGGCATCCACCGGATGGGTTGTAAGTAAGGACGGAGGAGACATTGGATTCAGTATGCATTTAAAGCCAAATCTATCAAATCCACACTTTGCAAAACAATATGCAAACCAACACATAACTAACATTCAAAATTCACATTTGTCCAAATTTTGTGATGCAGTTCTTTGGCCAAACAATGTTTACAAAAATACATACATTAGGGGAAATGATGGTGTTGGTGAAAATAACATACAAAAAGGAATCGCTAGGGGAAATCGCTTGCAAAAATGTGTACATTAGTCAAAACTGCATATAAAATGTGTTATTAGGAGAAATTCACACTAAAATGCAGATGAATTTTCATTGTGTGTTTATGTGTGTGTGTAATTACTGCAGAAATGTGGAGAACTAAATTTTAAATTGGAAAATCAGAAACTGAGGGAACTGAAATTGACAGATCTTTTTATCCCTAGCTGTAAGAAAGAAGGCAGGTGGGGGCTGATTGAGGGTAGACTGAAGCCTCCAGCGTAGGACAGTCATAGGATTCAGTGATCCAGCACTTGCCCTGAACAGCATCAATATTGCGATTGTGGGACATTGCCATGGTGAGTGACAGCATCCACAGAATCAATTAGTGACACAAGACCCATGGATGTTTGAAGGCCTCTTTAAGCCAAGCCCCAGACCTAGGACAATCCCTTACTCTCCACCTAAGCTGCCCTTCCACTGCTGGAGAGACCGATGGGCAGGGGGAAAGCTATTTCAGGAAGGCAGCAACATTTGCCAGAGTAGTTATTTAAGTAAACATATAGTAAGCCCCTTACTTTGACTGTGATGTTGGATATTCCCCATTTTGCCTCCCAGCTGCCCGACGGTATGCAGCGAGTGAGGCTATATTATGATATATGACATTTGGCACATCATATGAAAAATGAAGTTTTATCCCCCCATCACTTTAAATGTACAACAGATGTTATGCATCTTTCTCCTTTTACAGTAATTCATCACAATGCAAAAAATAAATAATAATAGTAATAAAATCTGTAACACACCTATGGAAAGCTTCTTATTATTATCTAAGTGGCCAGGAAGAACTCTGGTAATTTTATTTAAAATTCTGGAAGTTCCCCTCCAAATGCCCAGTGAGAAATGCCCCCTCCAGCAGGTGAGAGTACCAGGCCAGAGACCTTCTAAATCAGACCTTCTTTCAGTGTTGGGGCCCCAGGAGCTCTGAGCTCTTAGGAAATTTCCCCAATGTTTGTGTATTTTTGTATATTTGATATTTGCCTGGAGTTCAGTGTTCCCACCTCCCCATTTAACTGAAGTGAACCCAAAATATTAGTGACACCGATATTTATCTGTTTCATTGAGATGCAAAATGAGCATTAAAAAGTCATTCTTGACAAGTTAAAATCAGTTCCTGCTGAACTTCTGGTGCCTTCTGAAGACTCCTTCTCCAGCAGGCATTTTAACTGAATTCTGATTTTATTATTTTAACTGATTTTCATTTTAATTGTATTGAGTTTCTTATACAGTTTCTTGTGCAATAATTGTCATTAGGTGGCGTATATAAATTGTCAAAATAAAATGCATAAAAAATAATAAATAAAGTTTGTTATTTCATCCACCCACCCACCCATTTGGAGATCCTCGCTGTCTTGTAAAGTAAGAAAAATAAATATACATAGCCATAATATGAAGAAGCAAGTAGCAGGAACATGTGTCAGCAGATTATTCCAGCCTTCCCTGACCTGGTATCCATCAGATGTTCCGAACTATAACTCCCACCAGCCCCAGCCACCGCATATTGTCTCTCTCTGTGGCTCCAATTGCAATGTTGAAATTTCAACATAACATGCCCATGCTGGCCAGAGGGCTGATGTGTGGGGAAATGGTTGTTTGCACATAAGAGCATGGGCGAAAGTTTATTACTGCAAGGTGATTTCATAGCAAAAGGCATTGCTTGGAGCATGATCAACGCGTGGACAGCTCATGCGTTCCCCATGATTGGTCCACGTAGCATAGCCTGATCGACTACGTGGGCCTGGTGTGAGAGTATGGCATTGTCCTTATCTGCCAGCTGAGGGAAAAGTTGCTTCTTGGTATTTGTATCTTTTCTTCTGCACACAATAAATGTTTGGCTGCAGCAGCTTCTGGGGCACTCAGATTTCTTCAACCCATCTTGGTGTGAGACTGATTATTTACGGATGGCGAGCAGGTTCTCGTCACTAATGCCACACCTGCTTGCCCATCAAATGCCACTCTCTGGATTGTCATTAGAGAAGCCTCTAGCTTGTGGGTCCCTGGATTTCAAGTTGAAGATCTCAGAGGTAGGAAGGCCTTCTGAGAACACCCAAACAACACAACAAGCAAAAGTAAGAAACTTGAATACATAGAAAAAAGAAGTCTTTTTAACCATCGTTTTTTCTGATATGTAAAATCTGTACTGGTGTCACCAGGAGGTTTTAAGCGAACTCCACTGACTTTGGAGGAAGCCAACGGTAAAGATGTGTGTGTTGGGTACAAACCAAACCGGACTTGTGCCACACATCCCTGCTCCCAGCAATTCAAAAGGCTTATCCCAAGTATTAGATTCCCAGATGCTCTGGTTTATACTAATCCATTAGCTATTACAGCTGCATTCCGTGGCTTTTACAAGAACTTACACAGCTGTGAATCTACACGGTGTCTCTTAAAGTGATGACTGGCTTTGGAGATTAAGACTCCCATCTCCGGAACCACAGGATGAAACATCTCCAGAGGCAAGGCTGTGGCCAAGAAGAGCACCTCAGCCTGCTTAATCCTAGCAGGTCTCTCCAAGAGATGATAGTAAGAGGTCTCTGCAAAGCCTTTCCTCCTGCAGTAATCTATAATTGCCAGGAGATGTTTGTTTGCTGCTGGAGATGGGAGAGAAATTTGATTGAGTTCACATTTAAAGGTGAGCAACCTAATTTGCATTTCCCAAAACAATAACTGAATCAAAACAAAGCCATCCTTCGAAATTTCCACTTCTCTAAATTTTGCTAGGCAGTTCACCAGCCAAGTAAAATGTGTATAAAATGCATGTATTAATAAAAAGAGCACACCAAAATGCATTACATTAGGGAAGATTACTTTGTACAAATGACTACATTAGGCATGTGAAAACACGTGTATTAGGATAAATTTGCACTAGCACACTGATGAATTCATGAGGGCTTTTAAAAAATTAAATATCAAACTGATGAGTAGATGTGGGAACTGAATTTAAGAGTAGAAAAGGAGAAACTGAGAAATCAAAACTGACTGATTCACCTATCCCTATTTGTTGCAAATATTTCAAAAATCCCATGAAGGCTTCTCTTATTGCTTGCCTTTATTCATTTGAAAAGCAGGACAGACTGCAGAATTTATACACTTCCCACTGAAACATTTACATTATGTAGGATATAAACAAGGAAGGATATTTCCCAAACACTAGCACTGTACACTTAATTTTGACTATACATGATTAGCATATACAGGTGACTCCCCACTTAGATGGGGGTTATGTTTCTAGGGACCATGAAATTGTGTATAGTGGAGAAGCCTGTAAACACTCTCTAAACTTCTGGAAACCCTTGAAAAACCCTTAAAAAACATTTACCAGCAGTATTTACCAGACCCCCCCATAGGCCTCAAAGGTTGGTGCCAAGGCTCCTGGGATTGCTAGCTCTTTTGGCAACATTTTTGCAGTTTGGGGCTGTTTTTGCCATTTTCTCACCTTTTGGCAGTTGAAATAGAATTATTTATTTATTTCCTGGCACCACATATGAATTGAACATGGATGTATAGCCATTTACCCCAAACAAGAAGTAGCACTGCTATTTCCCATCATCTGCCTGTGAAATGGGTTTGACAGGTACTGCTGCAGGTGTTACAAGAGCTACCCTTTATTTTAGGGTAAACTGATTTTACCCGTATACAAGACTAGTACACCAAGAATTTATTTATTTTTTCAAAAGCTTCTAATGCGTTTTTGGAAAACAATCATGTGTGGACTGGTACATAAGTTAATGAAACATGAGTTCTATATTTTCTCATGTTGACATCCTGTGACATTAGTATATGAAGCACAGAGAAATTACCATTTTAAATTATGCTCTCTAAAAGGCTAATGAAGTCACAATTTCCCACCTCTTTTATCCCCCACCATTTTTTCCTTCTTCTTTTTTGCCACTGTACCCCTTCATAACCCTTGCTTAATAGCATAAGCTTTTACTTAAGCAGGCATGGCCAAACTTGGCCCTCCAGCTGTTTTGGGACTACAACTCCCATCATCCCTAGCTAACAGGACCAGTGGTCATGGATGATGGGAACCGTAGTCCCAAAACAGCTGGAGGGCTAAGTTTGGCCATGCCTGAAAGGCACACTAGGCATAACTTCACTTAAACATATAAGTGGGATTCATTTAAATTTGTTTTGTTACCTATTCACCATTCCACATTAACTCATCTCTGCTGAGAGTGAACCTAACCTTCCTAAGGTGGGTGGCTGTGGGGGGAACAGCAGAGTGAAGCATAGGTCCCTGGCAGGGAGGGATCTCCACTGCTGAAAAGGATCTCCTCTATGGTGAATAACTACAGGTGGGTGAAGGCCCTCACCAGTAATCTTCCTGCCAGAAGTAGATGGCATAAGGACCCAAAATGGGGTGTTTCAGGTGCAAAGCTATACCAGCCAAGGACCCACTGCATCATATTCTAACCCAATGTCAGGTGAAGGGCATGTTATGAGCCCGTCTGCTGTGCCAGCCTCAAGCTGATAAAGAAAGAAAAAAAAGAGGGGAAGAAAATTGGCTTCTCTCACCTTCTGTCCTGACCAGCAGGAGCCAACAGGACTTTAGAAGTGGTAGTGGCCCCTCTGATCACCCACCAGGCAGGGTTAGGACAGCTCTGCCCACAACACTCAAAATCAACTGCCTCATGGTAGGGCCAGGTCTGTTAGTCGCACAGAAAGGGTTGGATTATTATATTGCACCTCTTAGAAGTCAACAAAAGACTTCCATTGCGACCCGCAATGACATCTGAGATAGTGAATCCAAAAGTATTGTTTATCATGCTCTCTTAAGATCAGCAAATAAAGCTCAAGATAGACAAATGTGTTTCCATTTAAGCAGTTGCCTAATGCAAAAAGGCAACACTTGCTAAATGTTGTCCAGGTGCCTAGTAAATAGTATGTGCGTTTATTTCAGCTTGACTGTTGGGCTAAAAGGTGTTGACAGGTAATGAAACTTAAAAAACCAGACTGCGTTTCACATAGGCTGGGCGTCCATCACTTGGGGAAAGGCAACACAAACCATGCCTGCCCCACAACTGAACCCCACCAAGCTATAACAAGTGGAGATGAGCATTTTATAGGTGTTCTGTACTGCATTTGTTTTAAACATCCGAGGACAATTTCACTGTATACATTGGAGCCACTTACTGCAATCAACAGATGTACTGTAATCAAACCATCAAGAATCACCAGCATATTTTCTCCCAAGAATATTGGGGGGGGGGATATGGGGGTAGACTGTGACAGACATAGTTCAGAACATGAACGTTACAGTGACACCAATGAAAATAAATAGATCCTGGACTCTTATATTATCAAAGTCTGGGAAGAGCACTATGTTGGCTACGTCTGCCTTATCTGCCTGCACCTATTTGTCTGAGTTTTCCCCCAATTACTTTTCTTGGGGGTACTTCTACAAACATGCCGTTTTCATAACAAAATTCCTGCCCACAAAACTACAAGGCAGGAAATAAAATCCCTCTTAGTTCCTCCACCCAAAAAATAAAATAAAATTTAAAACTGTCTGGAAAAATAAATAAAACCTGGACCTATTTGTCTGTAATTTAGCAAGTTCCTTACTTAGGGAGAGCTCTCTTGGGTATGCTAAATTTCATGCAAATTTTAAACCACTCCCACCTGTTTTCCTTGCAGGAAAATTACTGCAACTGTTCTGAAATTTGAAAGTACGTGTATCTAAGTTTTGGGGTGCAATTGCATGTTGACCTTTAAGATTTGAAGAGCTCTAACATGTCAGGGATTGGCAGCGCTCTGACAAGTGTGTGGGGTTGGTGCCGCCCACAAGGCAGGAGCCATGGTAGTGGCGGGTGGAGAAGGAACGGCCAGAACAGCCTGAGGCAGAGGAAGAGACTGTTCAGGTAAGGGACAAGCCAGTGAAATCCCCAACATCCTCTGCCCCACGGTCTCCAAGAACCAGGAGGGGCTTGAAGAGGGAACAGCAATGGCAGCTTTCAGGTAGTGGAAGTCTCAGGTTGCGCACGTGCGCCCCTTCTGATGCAGTACATAAGCTGGTGGAGGGTCATGGCCTCATTGTGGCTGCAACTGCTCTGCAGAGGACAAACCTAGACCAGGGGTAGGCAACCTAAGGCCCAGGGGCCGGATGCGGCCCAATCGCCTTCTCAATCTGGCCCACAGACGGTCCAGGAATCTGTTGGGATACTGCCAGGGAGACATAGGCCATCACTGCCTCCAGCCGGACTCCGGACGTCCATCGATCTCCCGTAGACGTGCAGTATCAGCAATTAGCGACACGAAGCCTCAGAAATAGATTGCCACATTCTTAGGCTGGTGCACACTCTATCAGCAGAATTCACACAGTGAAAGTTGCACAGCAGGAGAGCATATTTACAAGTTTATTCAGCGTTGGTCAGAACAAAGAAAAACATGACTGCCTGCTAGCGTGTTCAGGCACCGAGAGAGAGAAACGAAAGCAATAGCAAAACATAAACATCCTGTGAACAGGAAATACGCAGACTCTGTGACGCACAAAAGCCTGCTCCCTTTTAAGGTGGAACGGAAATATTCTAACAGAATCAGCATATTTTTACATGAGTAGAATATGTCCTTTTATTTAAAATGCATCTCTGGGTTATTTGTGGGGCATAGGAATTCATTCATTTTTTCCCCAAAAATATAGTCCGGCCCCCCACATGGTCTGAGGTACGGTGGACCAGCCCACAACTGAGAAAGGCTGCTGACTCCTGGCCTAGATTCTAGAAGTGTGTGCATGTGTGTATCTGGGACACCTTAGGAGTTGGCATAAGTGTGTGCTTTGGACAATAACTATCAGATGTGTGCCTTCCTTGGCTGAGGGGTCTCAGGACCTAAAGTGTTGCTTGCCATTCAGCTGTGCATTGATGCTATTCACATTCTTCTGTTGGATTACTGAATTATTTTTGCCTATTACACAATGAGGACAGATAAAGAGTGCTGAAGAGCTTTTTATTTTTATAAGCATTGTTTTTTAAAAAATCTACAGATGAAATGGAAGGTGAAGCCTGAGTGGAGTTACTGAGACTTAAATATATTCCTCATTCCCAGGGAAATAACATTGTGTGTACATTATATTTTTCTCTGTACATCAAGTGTGGGTGATGGGGGGTGAGTTCCTGACCAGTTTGGGGTTGGTTCCTGCCTGCTACTGGAATGTAGCCCCCAAAACTTTCCACTGGGGTAATATGACCCTCAGCCAAAAATGAATTCCCATCTCCATTCTAAACCAGAAATGTTACCCTGAAAACAAAGTTCAAGTCCTTCCTACCAAATTTAAAAAGAAAAACAAAACATAAGTAGTTACATCAATATAGTAATATTATCCTAACTGGAATGCAGTGGAGACAAGTTCATGGGAAGGCTGGCAAAGTTATGTTTAACGATCAACTTCTCTGAACTTTTAAGAAGAGGCGAATCATACTCCGTGAAATTTATTTCATACAACTTCCCTTGAGCAGTTTGGCACATATCTTTAGAGTGAGCCACACCTTGAAGCATCTCCCTTTGATAGCCAACTGCTATAGCCTTATAGCTCATTGTTTCGGAGAGTGAAGGATTAATTCTTAATTTGTTTAGACAGTCAAATAAAATAATAATCCTGCTTCCTGAGGTATTGCACAACTGAGACATTTGGAAAGTGATTCAGTCTCAAAACAAACTTTAAACTTGTCCCAACATTGTCAGATCATGTAAAGCAAAGAGGACACAATCCACCAGAAATGTGCATGGTACAAACCTCCTGCAAACAAATGCAATAATTAGGGCATACTTAGGGCAAGTGCCCATTACACAGTCTTCCTCAAACTGATGCCCTCCAACTGTTACAGTCTACAACTCCCACCACCAGCAATTAGCATAGCCAATGATCAGGGATGAGTGGAGTTGTAGACTAAAATATATAGAAGTTTGGGAGGGCTAGGTTCTGCATGGTTTGGTAGCCAATCATATGCCAGGTGTCTTGGACAAGATAGGCATCCTTTGCTCAGCCTGAATGGGGCTACTCATGGAATTCAGCAAGAATAAGGCCTCATATACACTATACCTTGAAATGGAACAGGAAGGAAGGTATTCAAAAGTTGAACAAAGGATGGGTGTTGAAAACACTCCTTGCTTGGGATGCCCTTTGGTCTGGAGCTCACCATGCCAGGAATAATGGAGTTTCAGAGATGCAATTCACACTGTGGTCTTTCCCTCCTCCCATACTGACTCCTAGAAATCTGGCTGGCTTCAACATTTTGCACCCCAGCAGAACATGGAAATGATCTCACCTTTCTTTGTAGTTCCAGTTATGCTGCTGGCACACACCCCGGGATTACGTAGCCAACACACATCTGCCTTTTCAGGGTTTGAGGCTTTTTTCCCTTTTCCACAAATGGCTTCATTGCAAAGAGGATTAGATCACACATTATCCACTTGAAATGCAAACATGGTTTTAATTGTGGATGTTTTCATTTCTAAGTGCCTGTTTAGTGGAAGAGATTTGCCTTTGAGTCTTAAAATGTGCTTCTTAGGGAGGTGTTGTTTTCTCCCCTCTTTGTGCTGGTCTTGCAGTTGGTTCCGGATACTATGCTCAAAGAGTAAGTAATTTTAATAAGTAATTTTATTTACGGCCATAGGCCCATACAGGTAAAAACGACACATAAATAACAACTTGTGCACGTGGGGAAAACAGCCGCTAAAGCACCACTATAACAATAAAATACTATAAGATAGAATGGCATACTATGCTCAAAGATATGACCTCTCCTTCTGACAGATCTGGTGTCCAGTCTGGTTCTCCTATTTTGGACCATTAACCCTATGGAATCAGGCATGCCAACTCTAGGGGGCCAATGTGTTTCTGGACCCTTGAATCTTTCTTGGAAAGGGGCTGGGCCCCTTCAGCGTTGAGGGGGCCCAGTGTGTATCATGTGTTGCATCTGGCTGGCTTTTCCAGAGTGCTTTGGCCTTTTCCAGACAAGGTGACATTGTGCAGGATGGAATGATTTCTATTTATTAGAAGAGAATTTAAGCTATCTGCTCAACATGTTGCCTAATTAGAAACACTGGGGTTTTTTTTTTCTTTCCACTTTCCATGCCCCTCCCTTCCTCCTATGTTTATTGCAACTTCACAGGAGCAACAGCACTTCTGAGTCTAAAAGCAGTTTTTGTTATTAGGCTTGAATTGTGTTTATTTAATTATTAATTGGAGCATTTCTATACTGCCCTTCAATTCAAAATTTCCAAGGTGGTCTATAAAGACTCGGAGCCAAACCAGACACAGCACCATTCTGGGGAATTCTCCTTCATGCAGACAGGCTAATCAAACTGGGACCACAGTGTGAGTGAAGACCTGGAATTTACTTTTAAAGAGCCATTAACATAATTTCTAATAGCGTGGCTGGCATCACATCAGGTTTGGTCCACGTTACCCATATTCACCCAAAGAATGTACATGTGGCAAAGGGGGCAGTGGGACCACACTTTTGGTCTATCCCGCAGCATCCTGCATGGCACTGGCACCCCACCCCAGGATGTTTGCATGTTGTTCTGGCTTCTGCATGGGTGAAACCAACGCAGACTTCCTGCCTGCAGGTGTTTGGGGTGCATGGCTTCTCCTACACATGCCACTGTGGCTGGGACCCACAGCACAGTCTCACCACCCCTTGCTCCACACTTAGATTCTATGGAGCACAAGTGATCAGGGCTTATAAAACCCAACAGCCAACAGTTATTCACAACAAAACACAATTCTCTCTCCCATAAGAGAAGCTCTTCTGAAAAATAATAAGATAAGTTGACAATACTCTGGCCTTTAACACCCGAGATGTAGCCACCTTTTTTTTCTGATTGCATTTTTAAATTATACGTTGTAAAACTATTGTAAACTTTGCTTTACATTTTTGTCACCCACCCTGAGACCTCTGGGTAATAAATTTATTACCTTCGGCGAAGTAATAAATTGTTGTTGTTGTTGTTGTTTCAGAAGCCAGGTCCTCTAAGCAAAGACCGGCAATCAGAAATGTGCAGCAAATGATCCTGATTCAAAGCTTCACAATATACCCAGTAAGAACTATTTTCCCTGAAAATATGAAGTCCTCAGCATCAAAATGTGCAGGGAAGTGAAAGGGAGGTCTCTGTGTGAGTTAGAGCTGTGTCATACGTACACCTTGAGGTTCAAACACTCAGGTCACCATTGAACTAGGCTTCTTGTGTCTACTTAGAACAGTATCTGTACAATATGAAATCGAAACTGTTCCTGTTACGGTATATGGTCAAGAGCAATATCTGCATCAGTCCACATGATGGAAACATTTCCATACTAAACAATAGTCATTTCAATCAGTAAAGCATTCCCCTTTCAGGCTGAAATTCTGTGCGCATACACCTGGGAGTAAGTTCTATTGAAGAAAGTGCAAATTACTTCTGTACAGGATTGCACTGCAAATGACTTGCTAGGTGAGTAACTTAAATAAATGCACCAATGTATGTTCTACAACAGAACCTGTGAGGTGTGGCCCTCCAGACATTGCTGGACTACAACTCCCATCATCCTTCACCATTGGCTATGCTGACTGAGTGTTGGGAGCTGGACACAAGTTCCCTACCACTGTTCTATGGGTTCGTGCTGTTAGAGATTTCTGACAAAACCTAGCTTTTGTCAGAAATCTCTAATTGTCTTGCAGGTGGCTTTTCCAGGGTCTGCCCTCTTTGCCAGGTCACATCAGTGTTTCCCCCTATTTTGGGGACTTGGGTTCTGCCATGATGCCCGCTGTCTTCTTAAAAGTACGAGTTTCAGCTGTTTTACACCAGTGGTCTCAGATTATTCCTCTAGGATTTTAGGGTCAAGACTTGCTTAAATTATATGTTGCCAGAGAGGCATAACCTCATACGCTACCCCATTTGTCTCAGATCTTCTGTCTTTCAGATGGAAAACATAAAACTCAAGGGATTTCAAAGGCTTGTCCAGATATTGCAAACAGTTCAAGAACTGATCGCATAAAAGGGAAGAGACTCTAAAAGAACCAGATGGTTTGGGTCCTTCTCTATGTCAAATTCTTCAGAATTAAAGATGTATTTAGTAAGGTGCATTGCTAGGTACTTAAAAAGGCCATGGCGTAAATTTGCATTGCATTTACATATAGTAACTTCATTTGTAGAGATACACATTTAGCATCCTGGGCAAATTAAGATGGTGGGTGGATGTGAATCAGCAGCACTGCTTTACAGCACATGCCGCAGCCCTGTAAACAAAGTTCTTCAAAAGTTGGGAATGTAAGAAGCCACAGTGGTCCATCAAGCTCAGCATTGTCTTCACTGACTGGCTGAATCTCTCCAGGGTTTTAGAGCATGATTTCTTCCAGCCTGACCTGGAAATGCCAGGGATTGGATCTGGGACCTTTTGCATGCAAATTAGGTGATCTGGAGGCCCAACACAAAAGACCTGGGACTCAAGTGCCCTCAGCCCCCTGTCCTTAACAATGTCATGGTTGTCTACTCTGAGCTGAATTTGGCAAGGGGAAGGGAAGGGGAAGAAAGATGAAGAATCCAGAAAGCAACAGCTATAGAAGCTCCATGAAATCATCACTCTCTAAGAACGCCACATGCTTTGTAATTTAAAACTACAACTGTCTTCCTAACTCTGAAACCATGAGCATTTGAAATCTAATTCTTTTTTGTTTGAGAACCTTTAATTCCCTTGACTTTATGGGCTGTATCAATACGTGTGAATGCAATCTATATTCTAATAGTCCTCAATGCATAAAAATAAGCCCCAAGTCAGAATTTCTAGCCTCACCCCAAGTTCAATCACACATTAAGAATGTTCTTAAACAGAGGCCAAGCTATGTTTTGCAATTGTTTTTGTTTTATCCAAACTCTATGCAAGATGACAGACACCCAAATTTTCAATCCCCATCTGCCACATCTAAGCAGACAATGATAAATACATCATATGGGATTGGAGAGGAATCTGTCTCCTAGGCAGTGATTTATTATTGGTAGTGTACATTGTCAATTACTCATAGGCACTGCAAATGCCCAAACTTTATGTTTATGGTAACTGCACAGTAAATAATAGATGACTGTGTAATATATGAGTACCTATCAGTCTGAAGCAGAGATACCAAGCATCAGAATATAAGTCTCCACTTTAATGTGTATCAAAGATTTCTACACATTAACTATCTTCCTTTAAAAAATAAATCAGAACATTGACATTTATAAAAGAAGCAAATGGGCTAGTAATTTATTGACCAAATTTCAATTTTAAAAAGAAAGTGCACTCTTAACCTTTTGACACAGAATAAACGGTTCCCTAATAGCCAGGGGGGAAATGTCAAAAACTGAAAATTGACAAATATATATTACTGTAAAGTTTCAACAGGAGACAATAAACAGGCAAACAATGAACAGAGCCAATATATCTTGACTGCACAGGAGAAAATGATAAGGTTCTCAGGCAGAAAAGAAGCAAAATGAAAGAATTCATCTGTATAAATTGTGGTGGCCCCTACTAAGAGAGTGATTTGAAGACTGCATTCTGAATGCGACCTATTGTGACGTGACCATGCCATTGGCTACACCACACACCCAATTTGCATTTCAACCTACATTTGGTAAGATGGCAATTGTATAGTGCATTTTTTCTTCCTCTGCAGGATGCAGCTGTTTGTTATCCATTAAAGTCCACAATATATCCCCAACACACTTATTCAGGCAGTCTTCTGAAGATGCACATGCAGTGTAGATGGGGTAGGAGAGGGCTCTCAAGGCTCACCTCCAGCGTCTTCACCAACCTTCTCTGTATTGCACAGGGAAGGTTTTTAGACTTCTACTCATGCTTGTTTGGCTCTGCTCTCTCAGGGGCCCTGATCATACAGAAGGGTTTACTCGGCTGGGATAGTATTTGTGTGCATCTACACTTTAAGAATTCACTTCTTCAAGCAAAGCACCTATATTCAATGTTGAATCTAAGATATGTACACTAATATATTGGGCAATACATTTACGACACTGGGATGTTAGGGTGCATCAGAGCAACAAGAGCCATGGCTTAGCTACTGGACAGTTACAGATAGGTAGCCGTGTTGGTCTGCCATGGTCAAAACAAAATAAAAAAATTCCTTCCAGTAGCACCTTAAAGACCAACTGAGTTAGTTATAGGTATGAGCTTTCGTGTGCATGCACACTTCTTCAGATACTGGACAGGACAGCCTATACTGGCATGCCTTTTTCCTGCCTTTCTTTTTGCTAATTCTGCTGTCACCTGTCAGGCACTCGAATCCTGTCCAACACTTAATGTGGACAAGTTGAAGTCTTTTAGAAGAGAGGAAAATGAGAACTCTGGTCCTCCAGCTTCTGTTGCTGAGCTGGAGTTAACTATGGACCCTTCTAGACATCCTTTTTATTGTGCATTCATGATGATGTGTACTCATTGTGTCATTGGGGTCACACACAATCCTGCTTTAATTTTTTGTGGATTCTAGAAATTGTGCAAAACGCAGCTAAATTGTACTCATTTAATATGTGCTTTATATTATTTTTCCCATCAGATATGCATTTTTGTGTCCTTCTCAGTGTGTTTTTCCTAAAATACACTTCACTTCACTTCACTTCACTTCACTTCACTTTACTTTACTTTACTTTACTTTACTTTACTTTACTTTACTTTACCTTACCTTACCTTACCTTACCTTACCTTACCTTACTTTACTTTATTATGTAACTGGATAATGGTGTATAATCAAGCAAAAACTGGAGGGGGCTGAAATGAATTTTGCACAAGGCCCCACAACCAAACATCTATCTTAGATCACAACACACTTTCCCCAGTGATCCCAAAGTAGGTCTTTCTCTCATGATGACTTACAGCCCAATTGTATATAAATATTTCGCATGTATATTTAAAACTGATTAACCAGTAAAGGAGGTGAAACCACCCATTAACCAACCAGCAGCCTGCAAAGTGAAACCTCGGATAGTTACATGCACCAAGTATGATCTGCATGGAGACATTTATTCTTGATTTAAGGAGTGCAGGAAATACCAGCACTCTGCCAAAGTGTCTAAGAGAATGTTAAAAGATCCTTTCTTCATTCACATGTCTGTTTCCATTTGCGCCACAGACTCTGGGTCCACTGAAGTCCTCTCCCCACCCATTTTTCTTTTCTGAAATATGTCATGTTGAAAGCAATCAATGAGATGTCATAATTCCAGTCTATAAACTAAATGGGAATAACAGCTTGGAGCAACCGTAGACTAGTTCTGCAGATAATGGTTTTTATAGACTTCATTAAAAGAGAATGTACGGCAGCAGGGGAAGACACAGCAAAGTTTAATGTGTCTGGGAACATGTTAAACGGCATAAGAGCTTACAGACAAGAAACAGCAATTGCCAAGGTATATCTAGCCAGAAACAAATGGCATGATGGGACAAAGTCCGATCACTTTTTAGTCCCATTGATTTCACTGAAAAGAGGTAAGCAGGAGCTTTTACTACAGACCATAGTAGACAAAATGTGGGAGTTCTGTGATTTGAATGATCCATGGTTTTTCTTTTACAAGTAGTCATGGGAGGAGCATTTGGATAAGGGAGAGTGGTTCATCTCATCTTAGGGATGTCAAAGAATTCTGATTAAAACAGAAATGGGAGCGGAAACTGCCGATGTTCAATTCTTCATCCCACGTTTGGAAAAGAAATAAATCCAATGTTGATTGGCATTCACTTTTCCTGCTTTCAGCCTGCAAATGTTATGCAATTGATTACCGTATTTTTCGCTCTATAAGACGCACCAGACCACAAGACGCACCTAGTTTTTGGAGGAGGAAAACAAGAAAAAAAATTCTGAATCTCAGAAGCCAGAAGAGCAAGAGGGATCGCGGCGCAGTGAAAGCAGCAATCCCTCTTGCTGTTCTGGCTTCTGGGATAGCTGCGCAGCCTGCATTTGCTCCATAAGACGCGCACACATTTCCCCTTACTTTTTAGGAGGGAAAAAGTGAGTCTTATAGAGCAAAAAATACAGTACTTTGCCCCCTCCCCATTTTCATTATGTTTCCTTTGCACTGAAATCAATGAGGTGGAATAATGTGATGTAATTTGTCTACATTTTTTGTAGAAGATGACCTGCAGTGGAAGAGAAACAGAGCTGTATGCAGTGAATACAGAGCAGAACAGAAAAAGATACCTTCTTGAATCCCTGTCCCCTTATTATTATTTTCCCCTAGTTGAGCAAAATAACAGCTTCCAGTTTTGATTTTCAGGGAGAAAACAATGTAGCAAGAAAGGACTAAATCCCTGTTCCTCATATAGAAGTCCCAACCTTGTCTTTCATAAAAGAAAACAAATGGGGTTTGGTGGGTCAATCATGGAACATAATCTTTTGGCTTTTACCCACTGAAATCAATTGACATTTGGATGGATCATGATGAAACAGTGGAATTAATAAGGTCAAGAAAAAGTTTGAAATAATTGACAACTGAAAAGAGGAGTTAAGAAGAAACAGTGAATGATGCAGGAGCCCATTTTAATTCAGCCTATCTGGATTTGAGGTTGCCCACAGCCTGCTTCCAATCCCTCAGCTGCAAAGCATAGATCAGTTTTTGAAATTAATCATTTTCTCAACAACCAACTTCACTGGATCATTGGGAAGAAAAGGCAGGATAAAAATCTAAATTATCATCATCTTGCTCAGCAAATGAAATAAAAAAATGATGAAAAGATTTGCCTATTTCACTTACTCAGCCCTCACTGAAAAAATAAGAGCATAGTCAAGTCAAAATGTTGCTGTTCAACCAATTAGGTGATCACAAAATAGTAGATTCTAATATTATAACAATGGCATTACCACCAGTTTCTGTTTATAGCAATAACATCTCCCAGAACCAATGGAATAAAAAAAGTTGAAAGGTCACCACAATCATCAATATTAGTTGTTACAAAATGTATTATCAACTTCTGAGCTGTCACAGCGAAATGCAGAACTGAGGTTGTTACACACTTGTTAAATTAAAAAAATAAACACTGTTATAAATATCATCCAAATTAGATAGAAATATTCTAAATTATCTTTCTCCTCAAATCTTCTTGCAAACCCTGCATGCTGAAGCTTTCACCTTTGCTGCAGCAAGCAGAAAGTCTAATTCCATATTTCTGAAAACGTAAAAAAACAAAACCCAAATAATAGAAACCCTCTTTAATTGCCTGACCATCAAGAAGCTATTTGTGGTAATCAGGACAATTGCTAGAAACCACAACTCCGAGTCTTAATGTAATTAACCATTAACTGCTTTCTTTTGCACACCATCTGGAAATCCCTCGGCAACTGTAACCCTTATTGCACAGTTGACAACAGAACCATATTGTCTGCATACTTTAGCATCAACAGTCTGTGGAATAAAACTGGGACTGGTAAGCAAACTGTCTTCTGAAACGCTTGGTAAACAGGGATAGAGTCAATAGGACACCCTTTGGAACACCTTTGATAATAGAAACCACTTCTGAAAGTTGACCTTCAAAATGACTCTAGGCTGATTTGGACAATCATATGTTGGCTTAATAAGACAGAATATTAAGCCAACTTCAAACTGTGGCTTCATATCCTGTCCTGTTTCAAAACCGTTTGTGACAGACTAAAGATGGGTGTTGAATAACATGATTGATTTTATGGGTGTGTCCATAGATAAATCTCTCCCTGTCACTTACGCCAGGAAAGTCTAAAGTTAACTCTTTACAGTAGCATTTGTGTTTAACAGCAGCATTATATTTCTGTGAAGGCTTCCCGGTGACCATTCATTTCCCACCCAGAGGTCCAAAGTATGAGGAAGCATTTATGGAACAGAACCTTTTTTTCTGGAGGGATGCAGGGATACACCTACCCCTAAACATTTTGTGAATCTAAGTTTGGCCTCATTGAGGGGCAGTATTTCAATATAAGTAGGAAAATGAGAGTACCCCTAAACATATTTTTTTAGGGGGGAAAGCACTGAACAGAACTATATGCTTATTTAAATTACACTCCACAAGGGTTTAACACTTTATGAGTAAGCCCCCCCTCCATAGAATCATAGAGTTGGAAGAGACCACAAGGGCCATCGAGTCCAACCCCCTGCCAAGCAGGAAACACCATCAGTGCACTCCTGACATATGGTTGTCAAGCCTCTGCTTAAAGACCTCCAAAGAAGGAGACTCCACCACACTCCTTGGCAGCAAATTCCACTGTCGAACTCCATTTTATCTATTTACATCTTGAGGGGTTGGGACTTGCTGGGCCTCACAGCCTCTTCCTGATACGTGTGACATAATGCACACGCAACAAGGCCCCCCCCCCAATGTTGGGCGGAACACAATGTCTCTGCAGGTAGACCTTTCCTACACAGAATGGCTATTAGTGTTCAAACCAGCAACCCCCATTTAGCCCCTTCCAATATTTAACTTGCCCACAGGGAATCAAAACCAGGTTGCCTTGCCTGGCTAACCCCACTCAGATAGTTCAAAACCCCAACTGCCATCACTGTCATTCCTTCTCCCACTGAGCATCAAATTCCTATCTGCTCATTAAACTGTCAGCAGCTTGCTTAAATTTTACACCTTCTCTCCTGGTTGACTGCCAGTCTCACCAGCTCTTAATGGTTGCTGGGTCACCAGGAGGCAGGTCTAAAGTCTTTCTGTCACACCATTTACCATAGTTTCCCAATCTGAAATATGTGCAAAACTACAAATAATGGAACACGTTTTTGTCTGTTCAGTCTCTCACACTAATGAAGGAGAAAAGTGGTTGTGTGCTCAGCCAAAAGGTTCATTCATATCTCAAGTTTATTAAGCTGCACTGGAAGGACATATCCTGAAGCTGAGGCTCCAATACTTTGGCCACCTCATGAGAAGAGGAGGGCACAAGAAGAAGGGGACGACAGAGGACAAGATGGTGGGACACTGTTCTTGAAGCTAGCAGCAGGAGTTTGACCAAACTGCGGGAGGCGGTGGAAGACAGGAGTGCCTGGCATGCTCTGGTCCAGGGGGTCACGAAGAGCCGGACATGACTAAACAACAGCATGGTCAACTAAATATGGCCACTGACTTTGCCATATGTATCAATATAATGTCTCCTGATCAGAGTAAATGTCTGTCAACACTGGTACCCCTAGTGTCTCCTGGTGTGTGCTACCAAATAAAATGGTAGCTTTCAAATTGTTGGCAAAAACAATGCATAACTGCTTCCTAGACAATTAACTTTTCTAAATCTGGCATGTTTTTCCAAGATTATGCAAGTTAAAATTCAGCCCATTTTCCTAACTTGGTCAATAACAAGTGAAATTCAGAAATGGTACCAAACTAACTGGGTGATCGTTCCTGGGGTGAGATTTATCACCTGCTTTGAATGTAGGAACTACTGTATAATGCTCTGCTCTCATGCCTTCATGATCTTGCCAAAGGTGTTTCCATTATGGGCCAAATACAACCCTTCCTTAAATTTTGGTTCAGCCTGTAGCAGCTTGGCAGCAGCCCTCTATAACCACCAGCCCTCTTGTCTGCTGGTTCTACTTCACCACACCCCTTTCCAACTCATCTCAAAGGGAGGAAGGGAAGCAGCACCCCAAAAGGCTGGGGAAAGCTAAGCTCTCTTCCAAGGTTCTTGTCTTCCTGACTCCCTTTAGTGATGGCTTCTGAGCATGGTTGAATGTAATCATGTAATCCAAGAGGACATGTAATGCAGCTCAAACAAAATATAAAAGTATGAGAAAAAAGCTTATATAAATAACAGGGAGATACTTGCCCATCCACTGCAGAACCAAAAATAACAAGGGACTGTTTATTATTTTGCATCTTCAAACCTATGATTTTAAAAATTCCTAATACAAAATCATGGGAAGTGGATTTGAACAGTACAGTCTCATCCTGGTCTTCCTCTGAAAGTCCACTCCCCAGGCCTAGTGACCACTGGGTGGTTACTAGAGAACAGCTGATACCTCCAACACTGAAAGCTCACTAGGGGAGCCAATCCTGTCAGGTGAGTCTCTCTTTAAGAGCAAGAATGGCAGGACTTTGTAATGCAAGTTTGGGGCTTTTTTGTTTGCTTTTTCCTTTCTCAGCATACACTGTAGTGACACTTACAAAAATGAAATCTATAGTTCTTAGAATCTTAAGTCCATGCTTTTCTGGCTTGATAAAAGTTATATTTGAATATTAAGCAGTGTGTGTCAAATAATCAATTTTAGCATTTAGTTTGCTGTGTACAACAGACTCAGCAAGAATCAATGAAGAACTAGATCTCCTTTGATTATGTTTTTTATTTTTAATAATTTTTATTAAAGATTTTCCTTGTTTACAAAAGCACATGCATTGTCTCTTTCTTCAGGTTGTGTTTTCAGATCAGTTAAATTTGTTGTGAGACATTGGTGTTATATACAGCATAGGGTTGGGAAGAAAAGAGGGGGGACAGGAGGGGGGAAGCTTATGTTCTTTTACTTAGTGTATGTGTGGGGGTTTTGTGTCAGTGTCACTTGGGTAGATTCTCTTTCTATTCACTTATGTTTCCTTGGTAGTGAGAGATGTTTGGGTGTGGTTGATTGTCTTTGGTTGGCTGCATGGGGTTTGTTTGTGCATGTGTGAGGGGGGAGTTTAGTTATTCAACCACCTTTGGCCATTTCAAAGTGCTCTTTCATGGCTTGGAGACAATATTCACATTTTCCTATCTTTTGTTAGGAATATAGTTTGCTTCTACAAGAAACTTAGGTATTTAGCACAGCAGGAAGTTGAATTTCACCGGATATCATTGTCATCATCAAAATTATGAAAGAAGTCTGCATGTACTGACTTTTTATGGACAGCTAAATCCGTCAACAAACTTGTACTTCCCCCAGCCTCCTCACGTAAGGCCCCGTGCCCTCAAGGAACATCTTGTCCACTGCTGGCTTCATGACTGAGTCCCTCCGTAAAACTTTCCAGCCACCCTCCAACATTTTATTTCTTTATTTTTTTATCGGATAACAACTGACACAACTTCATTAAAGTCAATGGAGCGACATGATTTTACACCAGCAAAAGAAATCTAGGGTTTTCCTGTGTGTAGGGAAAGAGATAGAGGCCAAGCCGCAGAGCAACAATGAACACCCAATGAAAGTTTTGACTACAAAGTTTAGTTGTGTGGGGTCTCTTGCTAAAAGTCAGAAAGCCTGAGTCCAATAAACTTCAAGCAGACAAGAAGTGCCTATAGTGTTCCAGCTGATGTCTTTATCTCACTGAATTATTCCTCTATCCTCCTTTGCAATGCTCAGTAATAAATTAATAATTTATGCTAAGTGGAGCTGGCTGCTGTAAACCCAGCTGATCAAAACAGAAAATGCAGTCAAGCTTCATGAAAGCGGTTCCTGAAATCCTTGCAGCTTTAACTGTGAACAGAGCCTCTTCGGTACATGTGGACAGGTTAGGTAGTAGTGGGGGTGGCATAGGAGGGCAAGAGAGAAAATGGTTTTATGAAACTAGGCCATAATATAATTTTTCTAAATCACCTGTCTCTAGCAAATACATAATTACTCTAATCTGGATTAAAGTCCACTGGCATTTGGGAGCTTTTGCCAACCTGATGTGGTATAATGTTTGGAAGATTCTGATGGGGCATCAGTCCATTTGGGGTTTGTGCTTATTTTGGTACTTCCATTGAATAATGAACCACAAGCTATTAACGGTGGGAGTTGGTCTGCCTTCTTGCTTGCATCCAGTCAAGGATATCAGTTTCCTCTTCTCCCCTGGGTGTCCCACTGAGCCCCAGCCACCACTGGTATAAAACCTAACATGGCCAGTAGCCAATCTATTCTGATTATCTTCAACATATAAATGCTCTCAGGATTGTAAATGCTTGATGTACATTAGTGAGAATAGCCACTGGCAGGCATCCTTTGCCTTCCAGTTTAGTGCTTAACTGAGCAAGAGGTTTGCTTCATATCTTCACTGCACATATGCTATGCAACACACTACTTACTTCCCCCCAATAGGAAACATGCACGAGCAATGTTAGTCAACATTGTTCCCTATTGCTACGATGTCATGATTTTTATTTTATTTTAATGTAAGGCACCAATATGCTGGAAACTGTAGAAATTGAGCTCATAATTTGATTGCACATGGCATTCAGCTCTTGCCAAAGCTGACTGATTGAGCCATAAGTCTTTTAAAAAGAGAGTGATATGCCATGACAACAGCGAGGAGAGCACTCTTGCCACGCTGGTAACATCTGCAAAGTACTTGCCTGAAAAAGTAACCGCTTCTGAACATGTGGTGCCTCTGTTCAGAGCCAAAGTCAAATCCCGTGTGTTCTGAGAAGTATCCCACTAAAACTGCAGACAATATTGCTCATATTCAGCACAGCGCAGGATCTGCTTTATCTGTGGCATCAGGATGTTGTTGTTTAGTCGTTTAGTCGTGTCCGACTCTTCGAGACCCCCCTGGACCAGAGCACGCCAGGCACTCCTGTCTTCCACTGCCTCCCGCAGTTTGGTCAAACTCATGCTGGTAGCTTCGAGAACACTGTCCAACCATCTCGTCCTCTGTCGTCCCCTTGTCCTTGTGCCCCCCATCTTCCCCAACATCAGGGTATTTTCCAGCGAGTCTTCTCTTCTTATGAGGTGGCCAAAGTAACAGAGCCTCAGCTTCACGATCTGTCCTTCCAGTGAGCACTCAGGGCTGATTTCCTTCAGAATGGAGAGGTTTGATCTTCTTGCAGTCCATGGGACTCTCAAGAGTCTCCTCCAGCACCATAATTCAAAAGCATCAATTCTTCGGCGATCAGCCTTCTTTATGGTCTAGCTCTCACTTCCATACATCACTACTGGGAAAACCATAGCTTTAACTATACGGACCTTTGTTGGCAAGGTGGCATCAGGATACGAGAGGCTATATAGCCTTGCCCTATGGATCAAGTGGAACGAGAGTTGTGCCAAATAGTTGTCCTGTTCTTCTTTTTTAAAAAAGCACACAGAAATTCCTTGTGGGAAAGACCTGTTCACCAAGTAAGAACACTCCCTTAATGGGCAGGTGGAAGAGATGTTGTTGTTTGATGCACATTGTTCAGTACAGCGGTGGACAAAACGTAGCTCTGGATCTGCTGGATCAGGGGCGAAGGAAGGTGGCATGACACCCGGGGCAGGCGTTGCTACGTAGGGCGCATGTGCGGTGTCGCTACATACAACACATGCGCTGTATGTAGGAGCGCTGTATGTAGGAACGCCGCACATGCGCTGTACTTAGCGGTTTGCTGGCAGCGCTGCTCCAGCACCATACGGACGGCGCCGGGATCCTCTGCTCACAGCTGTAGCAGGAACAGAGGGATCCCAGCACCATCCATACGGCGCTGGAGCGGTGGCACCGGCAAACTGCTATACAGCGCATCTGCGGCATCACTACATACAGCACATGTGTGCAACGCCGCACATGCGCTGTACTCAGAGGTTTGGCAGCAGCGGTGCAGGGAACCTCTGCTTGCGGCTTTAGCCGTGAACTAAGGATCCTCCACATGAGGCTACGGTGGCTGCTCGCGTCGCCACGAGCCCCCATGGGGTGACTTCTTGTCACCCCCGCAGACATGGAACCCGGGGCGCACCCCCTGTTGCGACGCCACTGGCAAGGATTCTAACTCCCCATGGTTTACCAATAGCATCAACAAAATAATACCCCTCCTGCCACTGCCCTAAATCATACTGTTGAAATTAGGGCTTAGGGTAATCCGGACAGAGTTTTTGTGTGGAAGAACTGTAAGCTCTGTGCACTGCTGATATTCAAAAGATATTTCTGGGCTCAGAATTCTATGATTCTGAGTATATGTCTTTTGTGCAGGGTTTCTAGAATTAAAATTCAGACACAAAAGTTGTTGAGCTTTTTTCTGGGAAATGAAACTTTCTTTTGGGAAATCAACCTCAAAATCCTGGACATTTTGCCAATTTTCAGAAATTCCCCCCAGGTGCTCTAAGGATATATATACACATCTACACACATGAGCTGACTGGAACTCATAAAAGTTGGAGTCCAAAACTTCTGGAGGGCCTCAGGTGAAAGACGTCTGCTGTAAAGCTTCAGTTACTTCCAGAACTTACTGATTCCATTTGAACCTCCCAATATCAAGCTTCATATAGTGCCTTTGGAGAGGTAAGATGATAAATTGTGGATATGATATTGTGTTACATTCATCCAGACAAATCCAGATCATCAGCGTTCATGAGCTGCTCCTTCTCTGACTTGCCTTTATCTTGAATTCTAACAGGGGACAAAGAATTAAATGAACAAATAACCTGTTAACTGCAGTCCTCTTAACACTGATATTAAAAAGTCACTGAAGAAAGTTCCTGGCAGCTATTTTCTCATTCCTAATAGTACTCTGGCAAGTCGGATAATTATTTGTTAAAATTCCACCCTCTCAATAGCCTCTATTTTTCAAGGATCTGAAACACTCATCTGTTGCATGAAATGGGCTTCCCATTGAAATTGTTTCAAAAATACCATATGGTGTTGGCTAGTTGATAAAAAACCAATTAGCATTTTTAAATAACTTGCAGAGAGATTTTGTGCTTAGGATTTACTTAGTCTGACCTTTAATACAGTGTTAAGTATTAACACTCAGGTTAAGTACTTAATTCGTTCCGGAGGTCTGTTCTTAACCTGAAACTGTTCTTAACCTGAAGCACCACTTTAGCTAATGGTGCCTCCAGCTGCCGCTGCGCCGCTGCTGCACAATTTCTGTTCTCATCCTGAAGCAAAGTTCTTAACCCGAGGTACTATTTCTGGGTTAGCAGAGTCTGTAACCTGAAGTGTCTGTAACCTGAAGCGTCTATAACCTGAGGTACCACTGTATTTATTTTGCCTTATTTCCACCTTTGCTAGCCTGATGGACTCCCCTCCCAACAGCCATTAGCCAGAATTGCTGCTTAAACCTTTTGGAGCCCCAAACGTCTGGAGGACTCAAGGCTGGAGAAACCTGTCTTAATTTGTTGGGTTTTTTTGTCTCACAAATGCTGTTTCCCCTTCACAGAACTTTCCTTCCTGTTCTTAGTCTTATTCAAAATGTCTTTCATCTCTAAATCATCTTCTGAAGTTTGCTGGTTTCTTCATATTTCTCACCATTTCTTTCTTCTGGTTCTGAAGACAAATTTTCTCTTTGACCTTGTTCATTTTCTTCTTCCTCTTTTTCTACTTGCTGCCTCAGAATGGCTCTTGCGTCTTCATCTCATTATATAGTTTGTTTGTTTGTTTGTTTATATTATTATTATTATTATTATTATTATTATTATTATTATTATTTCATTCAAGCCACTGATTAAAAATGATTTTAAGCTGTGATCCTATATGCACTTCCTGGTGGGAGTAAGCCCTGCTGAAAACAATGATATTTACTTCTGAGTAGCCATGTATAGGTCAAAGGTTAAGTCATTCAAAGGCAACCTGCAGTGCGGAGCTCATCTCACTTCAAGCTGAGGGAGCCGGCATTTGTCCAGACAGCTTTCCGGGTCATGTGGTCAACATGACTAAACCTCTGCTGGTGCAGCAGAAATGCTATTTACTTTCCTGCTGCAGTGGTACCTATTTACTTGCAATGGCGTGTTTTTGAACTGCTAGGTTGGCAGAAACTGGGACAGAGCAACAGGAGCTCACTCTGTCATGGGGATTCAAACCGCCGATGTTCCGATCAGCAAGCCCAAGAGGCTCAGTGGTTTAGACCACAGTGCCACCCGTTCCCTTCAATCCATGTATATGATTGCACGGTTAATCTCCAGAACCACTTCTAACATCATTTCAAGAAATTTTGATCCACTTCCCTCAAAAAATAAAATAAAAAAGATCTAATTCCAGATATATCTTCTTCTAGGTCACAGAGGGATATTTTCCACCTGACACTTCTGCAATATGTTCATCTAAATTATCAATGTCTTCTTCCATAAGTATGTCATGGTTGGGAGGGGTACCTTCTCACTGTACTTATTACGTGATTATGAGCTCTCATTGAAGCCCTCCAAACTTTTAACATGGTGTGAATCATAGAAAGTAGCTCGTCGTTATTTCCACCCGTATAATTAGTCTCCTGAGACTTGTCTTGAGGTTTCAGATCTCCAACAGCACCAGTCTTGCCTATTTGCTAATCATCTATAGTAGACAATCTACCTCATTCTTTCCATTATATAACACCTACAATGCTGGATTACCCAATATGTAACACAGGCAGGCCAGCAAAGCAGAGGCATACAACAATATGAGGGGTTTGTTTTAAGAATGTGATATCTGGGGTTTTTTAAAAAATGCATCAAAGTAGTTAAAATGGGGAAAATCAGAACTTCATTAGCCTTCTTTGTTGCCCACTACACAGTCTTCCCCAATCTTTCTATTCTCTTTTTATTGCTCATCCCCACCTAAACCAGGCAGTGTCCTAGGAATGTATATCAAAATAATGTGAGGAAATCAGATCCTGTCTTGTGTTGCAATAAATATGGGTTTTGTTTTATTATTTTAACATTTTACATTACAGTTTAGTATTGTTTTTATTATGAACAACATATTGAGGGCACCATCTTTTCAATGCTTACCAGTGATTTCCCCCCCTAGAAAAACAGGTGCCAGTACTCACCAGGAAGTT
Organism: Podarcis erhardii; assembly: GCF_964252035.2. NCBI lineage: Eukaryota > Metazoa > Chordata > Lepidosauria > Squamata > Lacertidae > Podarcis > Podarcis erhardii. The sequence continues at coordinate 6,818,139 of NC_138501.1, read as the reverse complement.
ATTATTGTAAGTGTCACACTTTTTAACAACAAAATAGAGGTGCTGTTTCTGCAAACCCTTGAGTACCCCCTGAAAAAAGGCACTTGGTGCTTACGTCTTCTAAAGGCCTCAATCTGCCTCTGATCACCTGTTCCTAACCAAAAAGTGTCAGAAACCTATCCTCCTGGTTTTGAGAAGTTCCCACCACTCCTGTCAGCACTCCACTCTCCCAAATCACCAAATCAATTTCCCCTCCCCTTTCCTTTACCACTGCTGTGAGGAGAGATGAATTTCTAGTTAATTGTGTGATCTCATTCACTGCTTTCATCTTCATCAATTGGTCCAATCTCATTTGCATGCTCCCCACACCCAACATGGTTAATATTAGTGACTTCATTATTAGAAGAGTTTGTGTATACAGTGGTGCCTCGCAAGACGAAATTAATTCGTTCCGCGAGTTTTTTCGTCTTGCGATGTTTTCGTCTTGCGAAGCACGGACTTTGGAAAAGCTTCAAAAATACCAAAGTCTTCAAAAACCTCAAAAAAAGGCTACCACACCGCGTGCTATGAGTTGCTCCTCGAAGTGAATGCACGGTTTTAAGAAAAAGGAAACAAACTCGCAAGACAAAGGAAACAAACTTGCAAGACGTTTTCGTCTTCAAAGCAAGCCCATAGGGAAATCCGTCTTGCGAAGCAACTCAAAAAACGAACAACTCTTTCGTTTTGCGAGTTTTTCGTCTTCTGAGGCATTCATCTTGCGAGGTACCACTGTATTCAAATATGTTCCTATAAGTGTGTGTCCAAAATATATTGTAATGTTTGCTAAGGAAAGGGGTTAAGATAATGGCGCTATTGTTTGTTGTATGTTTGACTGGGAGGGCGGGCCTTAATGTGTCCCTGATTTTTTAAAAATATTAATTCCTAAAATCATAGATGATTGAACAAGGGACAATAACTTCAATAACCTGATTGTGCAGGAACAGCTGTAGCTTTAGAGAGATACAGATATATTTTCTTTAATTCTTCTCCCCCCCCCCCGTGTGTGTGTGTGTGTGTGTGTGTGAATTAAAAAAAAAAAACTCCTGTCCATACAGAATGAAAAGTGAAAGAATTCAAGTAGAATACTGCCATCAAGTGTTTTCTAAGTGTTATTGCTGAGAGAAAATTTCATCAGCGTACATAGCTGATCCAAAATACGGCTGTAGTAAGTATGATGTGCAACGGCTTTCCACCCAGATCTTCCTCCAGAGTGCTCTGATTTTCAGAGATATTTCTAGTTAATAGCTACATTTCAGTCTGTGTTTTGGGGAATGATTTGTGTTTTGGGGGGAAGGTGGTGGTTCTGAACATTGCCAATTTTTATTTCATGGAATTAATGTTGTGTGATGCCCACAATATTTCTTAGGCTTTCAGATGTGCTTTCAGTCCCCACAAAAAGGTCAGGAACCCCTGCCTTAGAGCAAGTGTGCAATAAATGAGCAGAAAGTAGTTTGGAAATTAAAAACAAATCCTATGTATCCACTTTAGCTGTTGTGGTACAGTTACTTGTTCTGGCACAGCTAAAAGCAGCGCCCTCTACCTAACAAGTGAGGCACAGCCAGAGGCTTCTGCAAAGCCTCTTATTGACAGGCAGCCTAGCATTAATTTTCCTTTATCCATAAGGGCCAAGGGCTGATCAAATGAACTTTAATAGATGCAGCCAAAGCATTGTCAATACTTTGCGAATACTTCTGGTGAAACTGATGAGTAAGATTAATAATAAAGCAGAAAACATATCCTAATGGTGTGGAGAGTAGTGAGCCTTTTCCTTACTCCTTTCCAGTTTTTCTTTTCTGTTTAATTATTTTGTTTGTTTTGCACGCACTGCCGCATGCACACCCATGTACAGTGGTACCTCAGGTTACAGATGCTTCAGCTTACAGACACTTCAGGTTACAGACTCCGCTAACCCAGAAAAAGTACCTCGGGTTAAGAACTTTGCTTCAGGATTAGAACAGAAATTGTGTGGCCGCAGCGGGAGGCCCCATTAGCTAAAGTGGTACCTCAGGTTAAGAACAGTTTTAGGTTAAGAACAGACCTCCAGAATGAATTAAGTTCTTAACCTGAGGTACCACTGTACTGAGTCATGAGAAGGCCAGGCGTGTAAGGGCTTAAAAACTCAGAACAGCCACCCACTGCAGCCCCCGGCTCCTGAGATTTCCCCACTGCAAGTGGGTGGTGAGCAGGGGCCTGGTAGGCAGCTGTCTGTTCACTATTTTGGGTCATCGCAGGCAGAGAAGGAGGGATGGGCAGCAATGCCGGCAAGGAGGAACCTACTGGCTTGGCTAGCTGAGGCTCACACTACAGATTGGCATTACCAGCAGCCAACTAGTGAGGACCCAGTAGGGCCCAGGTCAACCGGCAATGGAGAAGAGGTGAGGAGCATGTGACAGCAGTTGGCCAGTGGGACAGTGTCCAATGAGCGTGTGTGTTCATTTCTCTCTCTTATCTATGTCTGTCTGAAGAAGAGAGAAATATGAAATGGTTGGATGCTTTGTAGATGCATTATTAATAATACCTTTACCTCAGGGGTAGGGAATCTTTTCATTCTAAGAGCCGCATTCCCTTCTGGACAACCTTCTGGGAGCCATAGACCAGTGGTGGTTGGGGCCAGAGGTGAAAGTGTGAAGAGCAACAAATGACTTTTACTTTTGTGCAGAAGGCTAGTGGTTTCTTTCTTTTCTTTTCTTTAATAAATGATTTTTATTAGTATTTTCCACACAACAACAACACAAAAAATATCAAAAGATAACAATACACAACACACAAAAATCAACATTCAAAAACTAAAAAAGACAACAAAAACAAAACAAAAAACAAACAAATCCATATCTTACAAGTTAATATTATAAACACTAAAACAACAAGAAGAAGACATTGACTTCCACCAATCCCACAGCACCTCCTTTATCTCTCATTCTGTCTTCCTGTTTTCCTGTTTTCTTTATCCTCTCTATCCTAACATCTACGGTAGATATAAATCCTTCTTTCATATCCTTTCACTTCACAAGGTTATTCCAGACTCAGCCAGATTTCTGCCCTCAAACCTTGACTTTTGAGGTATTCATTTAGGCACTCTCATTCTTTTTTTACTTCACTTTTTGGTTTTTGTCTTATACAGTGGTGCCCCGCAAGACGAATGCCTCGCAAGACGAAAAACCCGCTAGACGAAAGGGTTTTCCATTTTGGAGGCACTTTGCAAGACGAATTTCCCCATGGGCTTGCTTCGCAAGACGAAAACGTCTTGCGAGTCTTGCGATTTCCCTCCCGCTTTCCCCCCCTTTTTCTAAGCCACTAAGCCGCTAATAGCCTTTTAGCCGCTAAGCCTTTAATAGCCGCTGTGGTAATGATTCAATGGGCCAGAGATTTAGGGTATAATATAGATATGGAAGATTGGCAAAAAATATGGAACGAAAACTTGAAGTTTACAGCATGTACTACATTAAAAGAAAATGTTATGAAAATGGTATATAGATGGTATATGACACCAGCTAAATTAGCAAAAATGTACAAAACTTGTAACAAATGTTGGAAATGTAAAGAGAAAGAAGGTACATTTATGCATATGTGGTGGGAATGTAAGAAAGTAAAGGGGTTCTGGGAAATGATATATGATGAGTTAAAGAAAATGCTGAAATATAGCTTTGTAAAGAAACCAGAAACCTTTCTGCTGGGAATAACTAGAACGGATATAAATAAGAGGGACTGTAAACTTTTTCAGTATGCAATAACAGCAGCGAGAACATTGATGGCTCAAAAATGGAAACAAGAAGAAGTACCAACTTTGGAAGAATGGAGAACAAAACTAACAGACTATGCAGAACTGGATAAATTAACTGGAAAAATTAGATTCCAAAGGGACCATAAGTTTTTAGAGGACTGGGGAAAATTTAGAGAATATTTGAAAACTGTATGTGAGGAATATACAACGCCAGTGTGTTTTAAAGAAGCTTTGTGAAAAAATAAGGAATATTGCAAGAATGTAAATGAGGACAGAAATATTGTATTTAAAGGCAATACCAAAATTAAGGAATGTGAAGATAGAAATTTAACTACGAATGATTGTCAGAGAAGTTGAGGGAGGTCTAATAAGTTAAAATATGTGATGTGAAAATTTGTATGATTGGAGATTTTATGGAAAAATTTAATAAAAAAAAATATAAAAAATAAAAAAGTCTTTAATAGCCGCTAAACCGCTAAACCGCTAATAGCGCTAAGCCGCTAAGCCGCTAATAGGGTTGCTTCGCAAGACGAAAAAACCGCTAGACGAAGAGACTCGCGGAACGGATTCTTTTCGTCTTGCGAGGCACCACTGTATCTGTCAATTTGGCTAGTTCTAAGTATTCTGAGAGCTTACATAGCCACTCTCCCCTAGTGGGTAGCTGATTCCCTTTCTAGTACTTAGCCACCAGGATTCTTGCTGCAGACGTTGCGTATAAGAAAAAAATAGTTTTGTCTTTTGAAATATCATCATTTAAAATTCCTAAAAGGATGCCAAGGCTAGTGGTTTCTAAACATACTCTTTCATCCCTCTTTATCCTCCATCCAGGTGAGCAAGAGGCGTGAGCAGCGTTCAAGAGCACATTCCAGCCAGGCAAAGCACTCCAGCAGGGGACAAAGCAGGACCAGCCAAGGATGTGACTGGGGAGGGAGTATGGCTTGGGGACAGTGCCAAGAACCAGGCAGAGAGGCCTGGAGAGCCACACTTGGCTCCACAGGGAGGAGGCTCTCCATTTCTGATTTACCATATGTTGTGTCCTGGGCACATTTTGAATTCTGTGACATGCGACTAGCCTTGGTGTCAGTGTTAAAGGTAAAGGGACCCCTGACCATTAGGTCCAGTCATGACCAACTCTGGGGTTGTGGCGCTCATCTCGCTTTATTGGCTGAGGGAGCCGGCGTACAGCTTCCGGGTCATGTGGCCAGCATGACTGAGCCGCTTCTGGCGAACAAGAGCAGCGCACGGAAACGCCGTTTACCTTCCCGCTGGAGCGGTACCTATTTATCTACTTGCACTTTGACATGCTTTCGAACTGCTAGGTGGGCAGGAGCAGGGACCGAGCAATGGGAGCTTACCCCGTCGCGGGGATTCAAACCACCGACTTTCTGATCAGCAAGTCCTAGGCTCTGTGGTTTAACCCACAGCGCCACCCGCGTCCCCGGTGTCAGTGTTATTCATCTGTAAAATGTGAAAATATGTTTTGAGTTCTATGTCATGGATTGCAATGAGGCCAAAGTAGATGAAAGTCATGAAATAAACACTTGGGTTTGAATTCAGCATTGCGCTGCATCAAATGTTCTGTCCATGTGCCTCACAGACATCCATTTTTATTGTTTGTCTTGTGATTACAAGCATCATCTCGAGGACCCGTTTCTATGATGAAAACCAGCCCGTTTACAGTTTGTTGGTGTCCCACACTGAAGAAAGAGACTTTCAAGCCCGTGCTAATTCTATTGATTCTGAAAATTTTGGGGATTAATCTGTTACTCGAATTTTTCAGTACTGTTCTCTGTGCAAATAATGTGTATTAAAATGTATATGCTAGGTTAAAGTGTGCATAAAATGCACACCAGTGGAAATTATATAGAAAAATGCATTTGTTGTATAGGCAAACCCCAATTTGTGTGGGGGTTGTGTCATGCGTCATCATATGCATCAACAGAGTCCACATAGACCCACCCTGCTTTGTTCTGTACCTGCCCCTCCCCCGTTCCACCCTCTTCCAGGTCCAAAAACGAAGCATGCATGCATGGCCTTGTATGCTTTGAACGTGTGCAAAATGGTTATTACCTGTAAGAAGTATGTGCTAGGTTTTCTTAATATTAATGTGGTCAATGGTTCTACTCAGAGAGGTGTGTGTGTTTGTAATCTTAGCCTGCATGGCGGCACACCTGTGAGCTGTCAACAATTTAGCATACCTGCGGTATGTTAGCAATAGCAGGGGGAGTTTACCTGCTGCACTGAATGCAGCGATGTGATAGGATAATTGATTATTTTGAATACTGTATTTAAGTTGACCAAATGCTTTGTATCATATCTTGCTATCTTACTCTCTTATTTTATACTCTCTGTTTGACTAGGGTAGTGTTAAAGAATTTGGAGGAGTGTGTAGTGGTGAGAAGGGGTATTTTGCAGCTGTTTGATTATTACTTAAAATAAAGCCAAGCAAAGATATCACGGGCAAGTTTTTATTCCATCGTCCCAGCCACTGCGCAAACTTGGTTGGCAAAGAAAGTCCAGCAGTATGCACAGTATGACATGCAGTTGACAGTATAAAGGTAAGAGTCACATCCATTACTCTGCCTACTTTTCCCTATGGCCCCACCCACCACAGACATGTGGCCCCTGGAAGGTTGCCCCATGAGGGATTGTGGCCCTCAGTCTGAAAATTGTCTCCCACCCCTGCCTTAAAGTGTAAAATAGTAAAAAAAAAAAATACTACAATAACTGGCTGCTCCTGCATAAATGTGCACTGGTGTCTTTTTCTAGACTGCCACAGAGATTGCAAAGCTGCAGTCTGTTACTCTGAAATAAGCTGAAATTACATTCAGATCTCTGCTAGTATAAATATAGAGTGTTCAGCATAATCAGTGAAATTGCCTCACATTTGCACCAGTTTAGGGTAGATGAGACTTTCCTCAAGTGACTTTGGAACCATAATCTCATCTCCTCTAAGCCATATAATACTTGCAGTTAGAGTGTAAGGGCGGGGAGCCAAATTCAACCCATAATTCCCTATCAGTCACTATTATGGCCGTAATACGATTCTCATCCATTATAGTTTGATGCTGACAATTAATCTTTTCTGTAGCTGCTTTAGGCAGCTTTGGAAGGTAATTTTCTTTCAGCTTCCATTTGGAATTGTGAAATATATTTTAAGGTACTTAAGTGTAAAGCTGAATAAAATTGATAATCAATCATAAATAATGAGGGGTGCCCCTAAAGGCGTCAGTAAGTCCGAAACAAATAAGCCTTGTTCATTTCTCTAACTTCTTAACACTTGCTTATAACAGGATAAAGAAACTCACATTCCTCAGGTCCAGGAACAAGACATCTCTAGCTGGCCCTCAAGATTTTTCAATATTTTTTTCTAATATAACCTATCATGTGATTTCAGGTGGCATAGCATTCAGTGTGTGTATTCATTTTTTGTTATTTATTTTAATATGTCTAGACTGCTTTTCTAGCTATAAACCTTCATAGTAGTTTACAGATAAAAATGGTTACAGGAACTACAAAGACATATTGAATCAGCAAGTGCAAAATACTCTATGCAACACAAAGGATGGTCAAAAATATTTCAACAAACTTCCTAAAAACTGCAAAGTATTGAACCTGACAGGCCTCCTATGAGGGAATTCCACAACAGTGGTGCCAACACTGAAAAGACCCTGCTTCAGGTGCCCATCAATTAACCTCTGTCAAAAGCAGCAGATAGAACAACACCTTGTAAATTATCTTGACAGCAAAAGGAAGGGGTGGTTCATATGGAGAAGGCACTGCCAAGAACCTGTGGTTCTGCAAAAGATGTTGGACTTCAACTACCATCAACCACAGGCACCATAGCCAGAGATGACAGGACCACTTTCCCTAAGCCTTGTCTAAAAACACATTTAAGCAAAACTCGAGCAAGTATTTATTAGGGAATGGAGGAACACCAGAGTTTTTGCAGAAGCCCAGAAACTCTAGGGGAACTGAAGGAAAACCTCTCAAACAACCCAATGAAGATTGAACATGCTCAATAGCCACAGAAGGCTGAGTCCGTGTTGATGGAGGGAAATGGAAAACTGGGGGGAGGCGGGGAGCAGAAATGACATTCCACACTGCAACATTAAGTTGCACTCCCACTTGTAAATAAATGAAGAGACCGCAGTTGCTTGTCAGGAACCAGAGACAAAGGGTCACCAAAAGGGGTGAAAGAAGTGGTTTGGACCATCAAACAAGAATCCCCTGTGCAAGTCCACAAATGCAAGAGCTACAAGCTCAAATTCTTACCTGAATAACAACAGCTTGTAGATACTGCGTATTCCAAGGGAATACATTTTTTTGCATACCTCTAACTGTACATGTCATGTTATACATGTCATGTTCAATGCTATATAAGTCCCTTACATTTATACTCATATTGTACTACTTTGGCTATGTGTTTAATAACATATTGAATTCTTGCATTGTGAAAAACAAAGATTATGGTGAAAAGTGAAAAACATGAATTGCAAAAAAAAACTAGAGCTTACAGAACAAAACCAACTTCAGATATGAAATCAGCATGTCGAAATTAGGTTAGAACAACTGCAGGTATCAATGCAACAAAAAATTTGTTTCCCAGTGTAATCTTTCCCTTAACCACATTTGTTCTGCTCCATGTGATTCCCTCAATGGATTTTCACAGGCAGAGTTCCAGATCTTTTTGCACCCAACTCACAATCCTAGTGAAGCAGATATCCCACCGCTATGTATATAGGCTATCTTGTGGTTTTACACAAAGTACAGCTTTGACACTTGGAAACTCGGGAAGAAGCTGAACAAATAAAGATTTGTTTTAAAGGACAAAGCTGGTAAAACAGCTGATTTGACAGGAGACAAAGTTTAGGAAACAGTTAACTTATTTACAATTATAATAAATTTAGTGGATGCTACAGCCTTTTAAATGAGTAAACGCACAGCTTCTTTTAAACTTCAGTTGCTTATATTCAGTGAGTACTCTTCAGTTAGATGCTACAGGTTTCCAGACTAGATTGTACATGTTCAGCTTATTTCGAGGTGGGTTACTTCAGTCTCATAAAACTTACTTGTGGAGGTGTCACAGGTTAATCATAGAATCATAGAGTTGGAAGAGACCACAAGGGCCATCGAGTCCAACCCCCTGCCAAGCAGGAAACACCATCAGAGCACTCCTGACATATGGTTGTCAAGCCTCTGCTTAAAGACCTCCAAAGAAGGAGACTCCACCACACTCCTTGGCAGCAAATTCCACTGTCGAACAGCTCTCACTGTCAGGAAGTTCCTCCTAATGTTTAGGTGGAATCTTCTTTCTTGTAGTTTGGAACCATTGCTCCGTGTCCGCTTCTCTGGAGCAGCAGAAAACAACCTTTCTCCCTCCTCTATGTGACATCCTTTTATATATTTGAACATGGCTATCATATCACCCCTTAACCTCCTCTTCTCCAGGCTAAACATGCCCAGCTCCCTTAGCCGTTAATCATAAGGCATCGTTTCCAGGCCTTTGACCATTTTGGTTGCCCTCCTCTGGACACGTTGCAGTTTGTCAGTGTCCTTCTTGAACTGTGGTGCCCAGAACTGGACACAGTACTCCAGGTGAGGTCTGACCAGAGCAGAATACAGTGGCACTATTACTTCCCTTGATCTAGATGCTATACTCCTATTGATGCAGCCCAGAATTGCATTGGCTTTTTTAGCTGCCGCGTCACACTGTTGGCTCATGTCAAGTTTGCGGTCAACCAAGACTCCTAGATCCTTTTCACATGTACTGCTCTCAAGCCAGGTGTCACCCATCTTGTATTTGTGCCTCTCAATTTTTTTGCCCAAGTGCAATACTTTACATTTCTCCCTATTAAAATTCATCTTGTTTGTTTTGGCCCAGTTCTCTAATCTGTCAAGGTCGTTTTGAAGTGTGATCCTGTCCTCTGGGGTGTTAGCCACCCCTCCCAGTTTGGTGTCATCTGCAAATTTGATCAGGATGCCCTTGAGTCCATCATCCAAGTCGTTGATAAAGATGTTGAATAAGACCGGGCCCAAGACAGAACCCTGTGGCACCCCACTAGTCACTCTTCTCCAGGATGAAGAGGAACCATTGATGAGCACCCTTTGGGATCGGTCAGTCAGCCAGTTACAAATCCACTGAGTGGTAGCATAGAACGTTGGTTCTTAAACAAGGTGGTATTTTCTCTGTCAGTTTCCCAACCTTCTTTCAATCACACTCTTGGGATACTTCTAGCAGCATAACAGGCCCAGGGGATCCCCAAATTCTTCTTAACTGGTTTGGGAGTCTTCTCTATCTAGAAGATCTCTCCCCTCCTGACAGAAATGAGACCCAAGGAGGCTGTCTCCTCACAGCTTCTACTTCTGTTCAAATTCTGCCTTCCTGTTTGCTGCTGTTTAAATACTCCCACAAGACCCTAACACTGTCATTCTATCTAAGCTCAGAGACTCTTTTCTCTAGCTGCAGATATTTTCCTCAGAGCGAATGTTACCCATGGACCAGAACCAACACCTTCTCTCCCTCTTAAACTATCTGAACCTTCTCTCAGAAACGGCTCCTTTTATTTTCCCTCCCAAAGTGCTGGCTCCACCCCGCTCTGTCTTGATAACCAATCAGAGACAGGCTCCAGCCCTCGGGTGGAATTCTGAGGCACTGCACCACCTGTCCATCTGTCTGGCTCAGTTGTCCACACACCAGATGTCATGGAGGACATGGAGGACCACCAGAGGGCAAAGAACGCATGTGGGTGGATGGGAGACCAACGGGCAGGGAGGACTTGACTTCTTCTCCAGCTCACATCAACTTCTAACTTTCCAGGATGAAATGCTTGCCTCACATAGGCGCCAACTCCTAGGGGCCAATATCCCTTGCCCCCCCAAAAAGATTTAAGGAGCCCCCTGCCCAGTTTATGGGCATTGCCATTCAAATGGTGTACAAATCTTGTGACTGATTATGTGGGGCAGGGTTTCCCTTGCCCACCTAATCTTTGATTCAAGTTGGCACCCTGGTTGCCTCATAATTGAGGATAATATTACAGGCCACTAATAATATTTCCAAGCCAGAAAATGCAAAAATAGGAAGTGTCACTAATTAAAAGTTCAAAATTCACAATAAGCAAATTTGGAAAATCCGGTTTAATTAAACAGATTGTTTCTTCTTACTGGTTTTTGGATAAGGGAGCATGCTACTATTTTGCTAAAACAAATTCTAGACAGGCAAAGCTTTCCTAGAATCATGGAATTGTAGAGTTGGAAGGTACCCTGAAGGCCATTAAGGCCAAACCCCCCCCCCCTGCAATGCAGGAATTGCAATATTTACAAAATTTCACACCCAGCTCTTCCTAGAAGGCTCAGGACTCGAACTTCCTGATGGAAGGGAACCATTGCAGCAACTTTCTACAATTAATCATGAACTTTCAACATTTCCTCCACACCCTTTGTGAAGCAGAAGGCTAGGACTGTGGCTTCTGAAGGTCATTTGACAATTTCTATAAAAACAGAGGCGATAGTGAGCTATGGAGCGAGCTAAGATTGCTTCTGGCTTTATAACTCAAGTGGCCTGTATACATGCTAGCAAACTGAGGTTTGTTTAGTCTTGTGCCTCCTACATTTAAAAAAGCAAAATGTGCACTTCTGTCTACCCTCTTAATAATTAAAATATTGTTGTTTTTTTCAGGGCAAACATCCTACAGCATTTGAGGACAGATTCTTCATGACATCAACACTAACCAATCCGTGCCATGCACAACCAGTTTTGGTGGGAAACTAAGAGAAATTATCTGTTCAGGCCTGCCTCTGGTGAGAAAAGAGAGTGCTGAATTGGAAACAATGGAGGGTGCTTCTTTTGTGATCACACTGCCCTAAAAATGTGGTATCTCTATCCTAGGTGCCATCTCTGTAGAGCTGAGGCCACCTCAGCTCCCTCAATATTTGTAGGCAGGGGGCCAAGCCCCAATATTGAGGCCTCCTCCCGACGATGCGTGCCTCCTTGGCCTCCTGACGATGTGCGCCTTGCATGCCACATGCCACCAATGCCACTCCTTGCCTAGAAATGCAGCCAAGAATGCCTCAGACCACCAGAACCATCCATTCACTGTCCACCACCTTGCCTTCACCATCTCTCTGCCACCGTGAGAGCGACTAGGACAAAGCTTCTGCCTCTGCCACAAGGCCTCCATTGAGGCCTGCTGCAGCCACAGACATACTTCCAGAGCACAGAGCACAGCATTGTGTGAGCATCACACATGCAACACTGCCCCCCCCCCCAATCTGGGGTGCAAGTCAGCACCTCTGGTTTCCATTCCTTATTGCTGACAAACATCCCAGAATCACACAGTGACAATGATCTATAGAGGCTTTGACATGGCCTCTTGAAGTTAACTTGTGTTGGAGCATGCGGCAGTTTCTTAAGATGGCTCCTTTTCATCAAGTCTCTCATTGGCTCAAGTTAGAAATAATGACAGCAGGTCCATGACTGGGTCTCCCATGCTTTTTCTTCCAAAAGTGAATTGAGTTGCAGGGTGTGCAAATCAGATTTGGGCCATGGTGCTGCAGGAGAAGCGATTAACTCTTTCCGCTTCTCCCATTTAAGTTGGCCCCTTCCCAGTTAGCATTTGCCTCATGGTGAAAAACACAGTTACCTGTATGTTGTCTTCAGTGAGGCAAATGACAGCTGAGGGGCAATTTAAATTGGGAAAATGGTATTTTGGGTGGAGGTTTAGCTCCCCTGTTCCCACGCTGTAGCCCCAGCCCAATTCCTCCTGCAACTACATTTATCTTAAAAAAAATAAATAGTGGTAGATTTGATCAAAGTTTTCATGGTTCTCGTGTGTAATTTAGCTAGTAATCAGCATTTCCAGGCATAGGTACCAATTCTATAGGACTGGTGTGTCTTTACACACCCACACCCACCCACCCACACACACACACACCCCCATCTGTTGGGATGTGGCTGAGCCCCTCCCCCCCCCCATCTTGAGGGCCCGGGCCTTGCAGTGGTGGGGGCAGCCTTCAGCGGGCTTAGTGCTGGTGGTGATGCTCATAGCAAGGAATTAAACATACCCAAGTGTTATGCAAAAGGACCAAATTGCCCCTGTAGCTCTCAAGTAGTCACTGATGCTTATAGAATAAGGTGAGGACAGGACTTAATAAAACTTAGTTTATACAGACTGAGAATTGTCCCATTAATGCCACTCTGGGCTCAAACACGAAAAAGGGTGGGATATAAATCCAACGAATAAAAATAATGTAAGCTACAAAAACTCTTTGGTTTGGTTATGTCCTACACTGAATAAGAGGCAGTGACCACATTTGCACCAAAGATTTAGTCAAAAGTGGAACCTTTGAGGCGTAAGGCTTTCCTTTATCTCATTTGTAAACAGAGGATAGTAGACCACCCAGCTGACATGATTCCTTTTGAAAAAGCCCTTTGATGTAATCAAATACCTTGTTTTTTCTCAGGTTAACTCCCCAGTGTCACTATTTCAATCAGAGTGTATTAAATCACTGGTGAAACAGATCTGCTTTATTTAAAAAAGGGATTTCAGAGGTAAGGAAAGTTATGGGGAATTGCACTAAAAAGTGTGAGGCAAATGACAGCAAACGCTCAATAAAGAGCAGGCATCGTATAATCTCCGTGCAAGCAAATCAGGGTGAAAGCTGATCAAGAAGGCTTTTTGAAAAACTCCAAAGTAATCAAAGGTTGGAAGAAAGCTGTTGTATTTTTCTAATCTCAACCATCACATGTATGTCTTGTACATGCTGCAAAACAGACTCCCCGCTTATAGCCTTTTGGTTTTGTTAATGGTTAAAATAAATTGATCTATTTAAAAAAAACATACGGAGGAAAGAATAGCAGAACTCCATGTAATATGTGCTTTGATTCCCTCTGAGCCTAAATTTAAGACAAAGTTATCTTTCCTTGTTTTTACCATGCTGCCCACTCACTACAAACACTGTTAAGTCAAGCTGCCACCTTTACTTTACTGAAAAGGACATAACTGCACAGCGGTTAATGTTCCATGTCCTTCATCTAGTCACTTTGCGGCATATTCTGTATGAGTCTGAGCATTAGCAAGACACAGATTCATAACAGCTTAGTGTACATAGTGTGCATTCTGCACCACTCCTTGCTGCTGTGGGTTGCCATATATATATATATAGGTTGCCATTTATATATATATATATATATATATATATATATATATATATATATATACACACACACACACACTATATTTAAAAAGCATCTATGCCCTGGGTCTTGATCTGGTTGCCTTTTGCTTCTTGATGGTATCGAAAACACACAGTTACAACTTCAGATGAAAGTTGTGACCTTAGCATGACTCATTCTGGAATAGTTACATAATCAAGCACCAAAGCGTTCATTAGCAAGAATCACACCTATTACTATACAGCAGGAAATGACTGCGTGTCCACAAGCCAGCAGCCGTAAAGGAGCACACAACTATTGTAACTGTTCACGAGGACTTGTAAGTGTTTCATGATATCAACAGAATTTCCTTACCATTACAGTGTTTCGCTGGTATTGCTTCTTTTAGTATGTGAATAGTAGTCACAAGTGGAAGCATTGAACTCTATGGAAGGATAGCCAGCTCAAAGCCACAAAGCCACAAAGCCTCCCCCACAAACATGCACACATTAGACGTAAGAATAAGGCTTTGCAAGGCAGAGCAGGTCTTTCTGGCCATCACCCTGAAGCCCTAGGAAATGCTCTCTAGCAAGGTCTCTCTAAATTCCTTGTAATAAACAAAAAATCTGCCCTTATTCCCTTATGGGGGCAACTCCCATCTCTTGCGGGGGTGCAATTAGTGCCAGCACCGTCCGTTAAGAGTTTGGGTGTAATCTTCGATACCTCCCTCTCTATGGAGGCGCAGATTACAGCTATAACAAAGGCGGCATTTTTTCATCTCCGCCAAGCTAAGCAGTTGGCCCCTTATCTCTCTCGCCCTGACCTAGCCACTGTGATCCATGCGACGGTCACCTCCAGACTGGATTATTGTAACTCGCTCTACGTGGGGCTGCCCTTGAGACTGACCCAGAAACTCCAGCGGGTGCAGAATGCCGCAGCGAGACTCCTTATGGGGTCTTCGCTGCGAGATCACATTCATCCGGTACTATACCAGCTGCACTGGCTCCCGGTGGAGTACAGGATCAGGTTTAAGGTGCTGGTTTTAACCTTTAAAGCCCTATACGGCCTAGGACCCTCGTACCTACAGGACTGCCTCTCCTGGTATGCCCCACAGAGAAACCTACGGTCTGCAAATAATAACATCCTCAAGGTCCCAGGCCTCAGAGAGGTTAGGCTGGCCTCAACTAGAGCCAGGGCCTTCTCGGCTGCGGCTCCAATCTGGTGGAACGCTCTGTCACAAGAGACTAGGGCCCTGCGGGACCTGACATCTTTCCGCAGGGCCTGCAAGACAGAGTTGTTCCACCAGGCCTTTGGTCAGGGCGTAGCCTGACTCCCTCCTCTGGCAACCTGCACAGAATCTTGCTTAATCGGTTGCCATTAATTTGATTTTAATTAATTTTTATAATGAAATATTTTTAGAATGTGTGATTATTTGATTGTTTGATTATTTGATTATTGTTAGCCGCCCTGAGCCCAGCTTCGGCTGGGGAGGGCGGGATATAAATAAAATTTTTTATTATTATTATTATTATGGGGGACACAAGAGCCCTTACAGAGTCCTTTGTAGGTTCCCTATTCGTTGGAGAAAATAACAGAGGCCAACCAGAGAATATTGAGAAGCAAAGCAGCTCGTAAGCCTGGTCTTTATTGAACTGTTGCAACAGGGTGCTCCCCCCACACGCAGGAAAGGAGGAGGACCCAGAACAAACATGTGCCTACCCTTGTATAGACATTTTAAATTGCCTTCCCTGGAGCTCAAGACCACCCCTCTATACATCATACATACATCACAGAAGGGGTGTAACTCAAGACCACCCCCCACAAACATCATACCTACATCACAGAAAAGGCGGTCTACAACAGAAATCTGAGTGCGTTGTTTATCTCCTGTCTGGCAGGTTACCTGTTAATGGTCACTTGACTGGATACCCTGGGGAGCCTGGCCAGTCTTTTGTAATGACAAATACTTAGTTCCTGAGCCAGGTCACAGGCTCACCCTATTCATACACAGACATACCCTTAAGACAGGATTTGTGAACGAAAAGACAATGGGGAGGCTTTTCCATTTTCCTTGACTTTGCAGAGAAATATCTGAGGTCAATTTGGGAGGGACAAAATGGTTTCAGGACTTTTTCTGTGGGGTTTCAGACATGTGGTTTATATATGCAGTTATATGCAGACATGTGGTTTATATATATATGACCTTAATTTTTTTATTTCACCTTCATAACAGAATATAAGGCTTTCTGATTGTTTTGAATGGTCTTCCAGAGAGAAGCAGAGTTTCTGTTACTGGAACTTGGCTGTTGTTTTGATAGCCAAATGTTGCTCAAGTGTGTTATGGTGTGTGCCTTTGCAACGGCAGTTTCTCCTTGAAGTTTCTTTGCTCCAGTACAGCCACCTTAAGGTTACTGACAGTGTGTCTTGGGAGGTTGAAATGTTCCCTTAATCCTTTTTTCAATATTGCCGCAAGCCAAGACAATGACATTTGCCCTCTCACACACCTTAGGCGGCAGGCCTGTACTTGCTTATAGGCAACCTCCCAACACAAAACAGTTACTCACCGGTAACAAAAAGGCACGTGACAGAGATAAGGACACAGGTACCAGCACCTGTGGCATATATAGACTTCAATGCTACCCCCATTTCTACTCTGGAAACACTACTAATTATATCATCCCCAACATCAGGGGATTATTCAGCTGCTCATTTACCAATGCAATATATGCAATATGTAATTTTGCATGGTTCACAGGGAAAATAGGCTAGCTTCTATGCAAAGGAATAAATGGGTGCAAATTTCAGCCTCATAGGGCACCCTGTAACTGTATAAAAAAGTTCTGTATAAAAGAACTTCAAAGGGAAACTGCAGCATGAAACTGCTGATTTAAAATTTGTTAGAAATTGTAATGTTCCCTCTTGTGGATTGAATCACCACAATGGATTTTTTTTCATACCACATGTGTTAATTGGTTGTTTGTGTTAATTATTACAGCTGGTTCTTTGAGTATGTACAAATGGCCAGTGTTAATAATTGCTTTAAAACGTCACTGTGTGTACTTTTCTCCATTTTTTCCCCTTCTTGGTTTACGATCTTCCTCCCAGCCCTGTGTATATAAACCTGCAACTCATAATAGTATTTAATGCATCTGATGAACTGAACCTCCATCTGCAAAACCTTATGCCATAAAAATGTCTTAGCCTTTAAGATGCCACAGGACACTTTGTTGTTAATTCAAATAGTAAAGGATCCATCTCAAGTTTGACAATTTTTAGTATGTTGTACACATTTATTGTTCTTAGCACTGAATTTTTAGAGGTAACAAAGAATATTGTAAATATTAAACATTTTTATACTCCATTGGTGACAATCCTATGTATGTTTCCCACTGTTTATGCTGATTGATAGAAGTACACAACATATGGTGCAATAAATGCACAAATAGAAGCTTAAATATGCTTTCCCCAACATCTGCTTTGTAATCAGCTATGGAACCACAGTTTGTGGGTCTTCTACATGCACAGGGTACCTCTGCATTTGTGCACTGGGCAGATGCCAACACTGAGACATATAGAGAAACTTCTGCTTGTATGAAACTCCAAGAAAGTGCACATCAGAGCCTCACATGTGCCTACAGACTTTGTTGAGTGTTCAGGTAGGTATAGGGGTTCCTCTTGGTAGTTCTACCACCCTCAAGAGGTTCTGGAGATGGCAGCCTGGGAGTGGGCATTCTCTGTGGCAGCCCATCCCAAAGAGGTGTGTCTGGCACCTTCATCATTTGGGTTTTTGTCATATGCTGAAAATGTACCTCGTTACCCTGCCTTTGACACTGGAGACATATTTTAGAACCCACCCTATTTTCGTGACTGTAATTTGTTTTAACTTATTTTAATATTGTTTTTCTAAAATGTTTTCTAAAATGTTAATAATAATAATAATAATAATAATAATAATAATAATAATAATAAAATAAAAATAAAAATACCCCGCCCTTTCCGGCCCAAACCAGGCTCAGAGCGGCTAACATCAAATGTATAACACATTAACATAAAATCAGGCAATCAATTAAAGTACATCCTAAAATCAGATCAGGATCAGAATAAAATCCAATCAGATGGCAACCCACAGATTAGGGTTGGAACCTGCTATTGAACTGGTGGTGAAGGGTGGGTAGGAAATATGTTGTTGTTGTTGTTGTTGTTGTTATCATCTTCATCATCATTCACCCCAATTCAGTGACTCTAGCTTAGCATATATCCACCATAACCCCTCTCACTGGGAACTCCTAAGCAAAATTCCAAGTATTCAGTTTATTTTGGAGCTCATAATGGAAGGTTTACTGGGGATCTACAACCCTGGCTATCGAGGGGTAATGATTTAACAATCATATGAAACTCTTTTGGGTTCAAAGCCATGTGTTAATCATCATCTCAAAAGTTTCACAAGCTTGGGTTTTCACACTGGTTTGTGTGAGTGAGTGACTCCTCAGAGACGCAGGAAGGTGGAGCAATGAATTCAGCATAAGAACCCTGGGAGTGGCTACAGTCAGGTAAACTTCTAGTAGTAAGACGAGCTACTGTACACACAGCTTAACTTGATATTGTTGGTGGCTGCATAGGACCACAGCCACAGCTTTGAGAAGTTTTTTTTTTTAAAAAAAAAAAGCAGCAGCAACAGCCTTGCTCTACCTGAAGAAACAATGGCTATACGGGAAGGAAATGGCAGCTTTGCCAATAGCTACAGGAACCCTGCATTTGAGGTAAGATGAAAAGGTTTTCATTCTGTGGAAGGCTAAAATGGCACGGTATGGTTTTAGGGAGCTTATCTGATCAACAGGGACAAAGGATTTTGCAATCCCTGGTACACCTGCCAAAATGTATCCTATCTGTGCTCTTGACCAAAAGGCTGAATACAATTGGGGCATTGTGAACAGAGGCTTCAGTCACTGCTTTCTTTGTCACTTACTGTATCACTATAGCAGACAGAACAATTCTTGGCATGTTTATTTTTTTTGTTTTAACTTTGGAGCCTTGTGAGTTTTGCTTACAGATTTTAAACATTCTCCTGCCTCCTGCTACCTTTCACTGACTGAAATTGTGCTCAGCAAATTATCATGGTCATTTTGGCTCTACGCCTGCTTTGGTAGTGTGGTAGGGTGGCGCTGTGGGTTTCAACCACAGAGCCTAGGACTTGCCGATCAGAAGGTCGGCGGTTCACATCCCCGCAACGGGGTGAGCTCCCATTGCTCGGTCCCTGCTCCTGCCAACCTAGCAGTTTGAAAGCACGTCAAAGTGCAAGTAGATAAATAGGTACCACTCTGGCGGGAAGGTAAACAGCATTTCTGTGCACTGCTCTGATTCGCCAGAAGCGGCTTAGTCATGCTGACCACATGACCCGGAAGCTGTACGCCGGCTCCCTCGGCCAATAAAGCGAGATGAGCATTGCAACCCCAGTGTCGGCCACGACTGGACCTAATGGTCAGAGGTCCCCTTACCTTTACCTAAAGTGGTTAGAGTGCCAGATTAGGGACCATGGAGTTATGTGGGTGACCCCAAACAAGGCAGTCACCACTTCTCAGCCTAACCTACCCCTCATGGGGTTGTGATGAAGATGAAGTGTGGAGAGGGAGAAAAGTGGTTACATGATCCTACGAAGGTAGAGATAGGGTACACCCATTTCTCCCTCAGGTAGAGCTGCTACCCAGTCAAGAGAAATAGCCATAGCCTGTACCATAGAGTTCAGTAACAATGCAACTGCTTTGCACCCCATAAGTCCAGGTTCAATTCCTGGCATCTCTGAGTAGGAACAGCAAAGGCCTTGTCCAGTGGGGTAGCGTGGGTTGTCAGCACCCGGGGCAAGGCAAGTAATTTGCGCCCCCTAACCCGGGCGAGGCAAGTAATTTGCGCCCCTAACCCCTAACCTGCCACCGCTGCCAGCTTCTTCTTGCTGCTGCCTGGGCTGGGGTATTTACGGTAAGGTAGCCACGGTGGCGGCGGTGGGTCCGTGTCAGGTGATCTGAGGCGAGTTGCCGCTGGCGCTGCCGCCCAAACGACACCGCTTGCCCGGAGGAGGAGGGCAGAGAGGCGAGGAAAATGCAACATGGCCCAGCAGCTGCAGCTGCAGCTGCAGCAGCAGCGGTGGGGCTGTGAGGAGGGGCTGCCTGGCGCGCCCTCCACGGCCCTGACGCGTGGGGACCGCGGCGAGTGCTGAGAGCCGCTGCCTGCCGGACGCGCGCACAGCTCGTCGGTTCCGCGAGACATGGGGCTCTGCTACAGCCTGCGCCCGAGGCTCTTCGGCGACTCCGGAGGCCCCCAGATGTTGCACCCAGTGCGGCCGGCCCCCCCCTGCACCCCCCACGCTACACCACTGGCCTTGTCTGAAACTGCAAACAACTGCAGCCCATCCGTGTAAACCAGGGGTGACTGGCAGATAGGAAGGCATAAGTAGGAAGGATGTGGTTTTCCTTCCCCTTTTATCCAGCTATACTATAATCTGCATGGTCAGAGAATGAGCCAGGTTGAGCTCTAGGAGGAAAGAGAAGCCAGGAACAATTGCCTATCTGCTGTGCTGATTTAAAAAAACAGGCTTTATGATTAAGCAGTATGCAAATTTTGTTAAATAAATAAACCAAATGGGTACAACCCTTCATAACAGTGAGAAGAAATACAAATGTTTGTAAAGTATTTTGGGATTTAACATTCTAAGATGCAAGGATCAGAACCTGCTTTTTAAATAAACCCATCATTCCTTACCCCCCCCATTTCCTCAAAAGTATGCTATCTTTAATGTAGCAGCAATATGCCATTAAAAAAAAACCCAATGTAAAATGGATTATTTTCTAATAGTTTGTAGTACATATCATGACATAATCCTCTCTAGGTTTACCAGGTCAGGAGCATCCCAGACCTTGATATTTCAGAGCCCCAACCTGAGACCCATAGCTGTCAACTTTTCCCTTTTCTTGCGAGGAATCCTATTTGGAATAAGGGAATTTCCCTTTAAATATGGGAAACATTGACAGCTATGCTGAGAACTAGGGGAGTGCCACACATGGGGCAAGCCCAGTGAGGTAATTAAGATTGACACATTAATCACAGTCTCTGAGAGCATATCATTCAACGGAAGAACCGGAAATCTAACAAATGAGAAAGTTTGTCGCTGGCTGATAGAAACCTTAGCTCAAAGGGCTTGCCGATCAGAAGGTCGGCGGTTGGAATCCCTGTGACGGGGTGAGCTCCCGTTGCTCGGTCCCTGCTCCTGCCAACCTAGCAGTTCGAAAGCACATCAAAGTGCAAGTAGATAAATAGGTACCGCTCTGGCAGGAAGGTAAACGGCGTTTCCGTGCACTGCTCTGGTTCGCCAGAAGCAGCTTAGTCATGCTGGCCACATGACCCGGAAGCTGTATGCTGGCTCCCTCGGCCAATAAAGTGAGATGAGCACCGCAACCCCAGAGTCGGTCACGACTGGACCTAATGGTCAGGGGTCCCTTTACCTTTACCCCATTTCCCAGTGCCAGTGATCAAAACCGGTGTGCCTTGTGGCTACTTTAACTTTTAAAAAATATGGAGTTAGCCAATCACAGACTTCCTGTATCCTGCTGTGTTTAGACCCAAGTTTCACACCTTAGGGATGCACTAAGAGTTTAATCATTAAGCTTAAACAAAGAGCATCATTCATTCATTCTAGAGTGTAAATAAGTGAATTATCAGCTTATATCAACTGCATACAGCTATCTACTTCCCAATGGTCAAAAGGTCATAATAGGAATGCTTTCTAGGCTACTAATGGGAGTGGCCTTGCAGTGACAGTCTTTGTTCCCTCCCTCCCTCTATGTTTGGAAAGGGCTTTTCTAAGACCATCAGCAATTAACAAGTGGTTAATTGCTTTAGCTCCAAGCCAAGAAAAGCTTCACACACTCATTTCTGCACAGCAAAAGGTTCTCAAACACAGATACACATGGCAGGCTATTTATGTTAATTCTAGCCAGTTGGCTATCATGAGTAATTTGAGGCAGCATAGGTTGGCTTCCCTACCACATACACACACACACACACACACACACAGAGAGAGAGAGAGAGAGAGAGAGAGAGAGAGAGAGAGAGAGACTGAAAGTTGACAGTACAGTGGTACCTTGGGTTACATGCGCTTCAGGCTACAGACTCCGCTAACCCAGAAATAGTGCTTCAGGTTAAGAGCTTTGCTTCAGGATAAGAACAGAAATTGGGCTCCGGTGGCGCTGCAGCAGCAGAAGGCCCCATTAGCTAAAGTGGTGCTTCAGGTTAAGAACCGTTTCAGGTTAAGAATGGACCTCCGGAACGAATTAAGTACTTAACCCGAGGTACCACTATAGTAGGAAAGGCTCTTGCATCTGAATTCTCCCCCTCTGCTCTGAAACAGTGAGAAGACCTCCAGTCCTGGGGCAGAATAGGGAATGAGGAAGCTACAGCCACAGAAGATGGGAACAGCTATAATGCCTCAAAGAGAATGGAGAATTTGGGCCAGGGGGTTGTTATCCACAGCAATTCTAGGTGTGAAATTCAATGCAGCTCTATGTAAGGAATGCATGCACAGAATACTCATGCAACATGGTCCACTTTCCTCCCTTCTCCTCCTCCCTTGTATCACATGCACACACCTTAAACCTGTTTCGGGAATCCTTCCAAGCACCCACTGCAGGTTTAGGGGGTGAGGTGCATTGGGGGTGGGAGTCTCATTGCATGAGCAGACCTTGTTCCATGCATGTAACAACTTAGTTGAATCCAACCCTGTGAGCCCAAGAAGACGAAAGCAGTCCTTTAAGTAAGCTACTTTGGAGATTTGATGCAAAGCTGGCATTCCCCTAAACCTGGTTATACCTTTCCTCTTGCGTATCTATCATACTGTCATACTGTTCTGGTTACTTAAGGTTCAGCTCTCAGAGAATGTTCTCACTGGTAATATATATGATAAGTAATTTTTCCCATGGTGTACACCCCTGTTCTTCATGTCCCCTAGCTCATCTCTCACAGAGCAGGTTTTGCATGCTTTTGAAGCATTACAGACACCATTCATTCTATTATTTCTATGTCATTTCCAACACTCTGAAGGCATACAGACATGAAATATGGAGACTTTCCAGCATGACTTTCCCTTAGGGCATAGCAGATATTTGAACATTCCAGTAAGAGGTTCTCTATTCATTTCAAATGGGGGTTGTGAGGGATAATTTCTCAGTGGATTTTGCTCTTGTGATATAATAGTATTCATTGTTCTTTTTCTTTCTAAACAAATCTTTGCCGTGAGCTGCCTTGACTCACAAAAGTGACACAGAAAGGCTGGAGTGGAATATTTGAGTAAATAAGTAATTATTTTTCAAATAGGGACTTGCCTAAGACCATGCAGGAAGCTCACACCAGAAGTGAAATTTCAAGTGGGGATTGTAGTGTTTTTTTTACACTTGTAGTGTTTTTTTTTCCGCTCTGCTATGCGGAACTGTGGCTTCTTTCACAAATGTGCCTTTCCCGTCAGCAACTGGGCAATGCAAATCTCTTGAGGAAATACACGTTTCTCTGGCTTAAACTCTGATGCCAAAATAGGACCGCCCATATATCAAATCCTGAACTAATGTCAACCTCCTGAATAGTAAAGCCTCATAATCCAGAGTACAGCATACAATTAAGCAAAAGAGTGATTTCTGACTACATCAAAGATAAGGGTTGTTTGTTTTTTTCACAGACAGGGAACTGCATTTCCTTCTGGGCAATTTTCCTTGGGGTCAAATGCCAGTGATGGGTAGGAGCAGAGGCAAACATGGGCAGAACAATGAACCTGTATTTTACCTTTGAACAGCAGACTAGTTCCTACACACACTCATACAACCCTCTATATCCTCTATCCAGACATACAAGCAGCATGATCAGCATTATCAGAGTGCACAGTTAAAATTTAGCAGGTGGGGGGACAGTCAATAAGGGAGCAAAACAGGAGCTGTGCAAACACATTCACCTGCCAGGGAGGGGCCAGGTCCAATTCCCCATTCCTGATCCAGAGTCAGAAACTTAGGCTGGGTTTAAAGGTAAAGGGACCCCTGACCATTAGGTCCAGTCATGGCCAACTCTGGGGTTGCGGCGCTCATCTCGCTTTATTGGCCAAGGGACCCGGCGTACAGCTTCCAGGTCATGTGGCCAGCATGACTAAGCCTCTTCTGGTGAACCAGAGCAGCGCACAGAAATGCCATTTACCTTCCCGCTGGAGCAGTACCTATTTATCTACTTGCACTTTGACGTGCTTTCGAACTGCTAGGTGGGCAGGAGCAGGGACCGAGCAACGGGAGCTCACCCCATCGCAGGGATTCGAACCCCCGACCTTCTTATCGGCAAGCCCTAGGCTCTGTGGTTTAACCCACAGCGCCACCCGCGTCGCGGTTTACACTGGGTTTATACTGTACTTATAAAACATATTAAATGCACACACAAACAGCAGCGGAAGAAGCCGCTCGGGGGCTTGGGGCAAGTCACCCATAGGTGTGGGGTGCACTGCGGGGCCTCTGGAGTCTTCCTGCCTCCTCCCACTTCCTGCCTCCTCCCTACAGCTGGGGGGGGGGAGGCAGGGGGCAGACCATTTGGGCAGCGCGGAGCCTTGGTGCACCCAAGCCACCGCATCTCTCCCAAGAGAGATGCATGACTCTGGTGCGCCGCATTCCCCACCATGACTGCCACCCTGCATTTTGTCACCCCCCTCAGTGGTGACATCTGGGGCCGACCGCATCCACAGCACCCCCCTTCCTCCGCCCTTGCACACAAACACACACAGATAAGGGTTGCTGGGAATTGTGACTCTGAGGGATAAACCACAGTGCTTAGAATTCTTTGAGGGAAAGAACATGCTTCAAATGTGCTTTCTTTTCAAATAAGTTTTATTCGTTTTCCAATATTCTCTCAATAATACCCAAATTATAACATTATCAATTAATTCCAGATCAAATGTGCTTTAAAAGAGCCCGTGAATCACTCTGCCTATTTGGGTAGTATCTTCAATGCTTTTGTTTTGTTTTGCTTTTATACATTTGTTGTACATTTAAGGCAGAGTTGGTGAAGCCGTGACCCTCAAGATGTTGCTGTACTCCCCAAGCCTATCTTCAGCCCCAGCCAGCATGGCCAATGGTTAGGAATGACAGCAACCTCTGTAGTGGCAGGTTTCATCCCTCATTTAAACAATACAGCCTAAGAGGCTTCTCACACAAATGCAAGTGTGCACAGAGAAGGCTCTATAGAGACTTTCTAACAAGTAGGTCAGAGGTGGAGATGGTTGCCCAAAGAACAGAATTCATTGAACCTGAATGAGCATCTCTAAAGGGCTCAGAATTGCTCTCCTGTATCCTACAGCTGAGGCAGGATGATGGCAATATGCTTTGGCATGAACTCTGAACCAGGAACCTCTTCAGTAAAAGCCAAGCTGTTTACACTTTACTGTTTACCTTGGCTCCAGTGTGCCCCCACTGCTATTGTTCGAAGCTGAGCAAGCAGCGCATTAGTCACAATCCATACCTATCAAGTAGTTTCTTGACAAATGCTGCTGTTTAGCATTTCCCCCCTCAAACAAGCTTCCATCTGCTTTGAAAATGTAAGCTGCAGTTTGTCAATTGGAAGTCTACTCAATAGTCATCCAGAGTAGATTCCAATGTATAGTTAGCAGAGTGAAAACTTAAACACATTGCAGGATCCCCCAAAATAGACCAGAGGCAATTGTATTCCATCCAGCAAAGCTTTACTGCTACTGAAGGCAAATGAGCATAATGATCACAAATCCAATACGATCAGGATTGGCACTCTCCATAAGAAATCCAGTTGCAGCAGACTTAACTTAAACTTACAAGTTACTTATAATAAGCATATAGCATACTATGTACAGAACACCACACCAGAACAAGAGACAGAAAGAGAAAATGTGAAAGCCATGCTTTCAAAGTCATGGACTTTGAAGACTCGAATTCAGAATGCAAGGGAGAAACGCGCTAGGAGGAAGGCACACTTGGCAAATCCACACCGTGATCAACTCCAGCCCGGGAACCAATGTCCCCACTGTGGAGGGACGTGTGGGTCCAGAATTGGCCTCCACAGTCACTTACGGACTCATTGTTAAAACCGTGTTTATGGAAGACAATCTTACTCAGCTACAGGTGATCGCCAAAGAAGAAGAAGAAAGACAGAAAGACAAAACAGAACCAGTTTAAATCAGCTGTACTCAGCTTCCCAGAAGGAATAACCCAAACTTCAGGAAACTTCTGTTTGCTTCTTTCACACAGAGAAGCTTCCAGAACCCTCTTGAATTAAGTAGAATAGGGGGAAGAAACTCTACACATCAGATCAACACTTTCTGCACCAAGAAATGCAAACTGACACAGTTAAGCTGAGGTGTGTACATTTGTGACATCTGTGGTAATGCATCCTTGTCCCCTCTGATGTGTACAGCAACATAAAAATTTTACTTAAAATTGTTTTAACAAAATGCAGCACAGGGAAAGTACTACATTTTAAGCCACTGGTGTGTACTAGCCCAAGTTCCCAAGAAACCCTCTCAGATATTCATATCCGTGAACCTTAGGTGATCCCTTCCCTTTTTGTTTCTGTATCATTTTTGCATACCTGCCTACATGACTAGTGGCATGCAATTATCTTAAAACATGCATCTGACACAAGCAGTTTCTTTAACCTGGGCAGGATCTGTTTTCATTAAGAACTTTACATTTTCATTTCCTGAAGGCCATGTCAGAGCTGATGATTCAGAAGCCACTCCTGCCCTCGGGATAGAAAGAAAAAGTATTTGCATATGGCATAGCAGTGAAGTCAGACCTATAATCATGCTGCCATTGTGACAATGGCAGATTGGGTCCAAGGAAGCAGTGCTTCTTTTCATGGCCTTGATCCAGAACAGAGAACTGACTCATTTCAGTCACAAAGAGAGATTCTAAAGAAGCACCAAGGAATCCAAGCATTGCCTGGTTATGTCTAGGACCCATCTTTGCTGAGAAGTGTGATCAAACACAAAGGAGAGCAGGGCTCCTATACCTTGACCAGTTGTGTCATGTTGGACATTTTGGCATGCACAACTCATCATGCGGATGTGATAAACAGCTGCATCTGTTGAAATTGCTCTATATGATGAAATGGAAGAAGAACATCACCTTCCTTTGTTCTTTTATGGTCACCCATAAAGGTACGGCTAAGGGAGCTACGGCATGTTTAGGTACGGCTAAGGGAGCTAAGGGAGCTGGGCATGTTTAGCCTGGAGAAGAGGAGGTTAAGGGGTGATATGATAGCCATGTTCAAATATATAAAAGGATGTCACATAGAGGAGGGAGAATGGTTGTTTTCTGCTGCTCCAGAGAAGCGGACACGGAGCAATGGATCCAAACTACAAGAAAGAAGATTCCACCTAAACATTAGGAAGAACTTCCTGACAGTAAGAGCTGTTTGACAGTGGAATTTGCTGCCAAGGAGTGTGGTGGAGTCTCCTTCTTTGGAGGTCTTTAAGCAGAGGCTTGACAACCATATGTCAGGAGTGCTCTGATGGTGTTTCCTGCTTGGCAGGGGGTTGGACTCGATGGCCCTTGTGGTCTCTTCCAGCTCTATGATTCTAGGATTCTATGATTGCAGCTTTCACAAACCTGGTGCCCTCCAGACTACAACTCCCATTAGCCAGATAAGAAGGCGTCCTTCCAAATGTTCTGGTTCCACAAAAGCTCTAGGCAAAATTGCTAGTGTGATCTTTACAGTGAATTGGAGACCACAGGTTTTGAAAAAACATTGTAAGCAAGGAGAAATTATAACCAAAGGGCAACATATAACAAAACCACATGATTGTTTAGACTACACAAGCCCACAATCTAAGACTAAACTTTAAACAGCTGCCAGATACTATGTAGTTCAGGGTTTTAGTATCTAAGTTTACAAGTATAGCTTTACCCACTTGTGAAGAACTATGAGAAACGGGGGGAAATTGCATCAGTCAAAATTTATGTCAGTAAAATATTATATGCATATGAGCTCTGGCCTATTTGGAATCTGGTACAGCTGCCAACTTTCCAAACAACCATGGGAGTTGTGCCTTTAACAGCAGTTATGTAGACATTAACAGACATTAACACAGGAATGGGGACTTGTGGCCTTCCAGATGATGTTGGGACTACAATTCTTATCATCGCTGACTATTAGCCATGCTGATTTGGGACTCTTAAGAGTCCAACAACACAGGTTCCTTATCTCTCCCACAGTTTAGTTCAGTATTTTTTGTGGACAGTCTAGACGCCTGTTGTGGGACAACTAATAAATCTTTGAGATGGGTCATGGGGAAACTGAATTAAACTGGACCAGAATACTATGAAGTCAGTACTAAATACTAGGAATCCTTAATTCTGCAGCTCCCGCTTCATCCATTAGGTGCCTCCCATGGTTCCTATAATGCTGTTTGAAACCTCCAGGTATAGGGCAGTATATAAATTGAAACAACAACAACCTGCTCACCAAAATTCACAATCATCCTTTTTAGAAGGTCAAGCTGTGTAGATGAGTAGCAGAGGGTCGACAGCACTGTCTATTCTATGCCCTACAAGAGCTCACTTGAACGTTGTAATAGCAGACAATACAACTGCAGGCTCTCACGTAGACAAGTATGGTGTTTCACTGAGGATGAATGTCTGAAAGTGTCTATTGTCTTTCTTTAACTCTGCTATCTTCTTATTAAGGCATTGCAGTGGGGATGTCCTCACTGTTGTTGTCCAATGGGCTGATAAAAGTTTGTTATTAACTTCCAATCGGAACAAATCCTCTGTTTTCAATTGTTGTGCCTTTTAGGAGGAAATCGAAAGTGATGATACAAACAAAAAGAATGATATAGCAATGAGACACAGGAACATGGAAAAAGGCAACCCCCTCAATCCTAACCAGGTAAGAACTACTTATTTCACCCACTTACTACAAGCATTTCTGAATCTGAATACCAACCAAGCTAAGGGCCAAGCTACACTTCTTGTTATAGCAGACTTCCTCAATGTGGTTTCCTCCAGATGTTGTTAGACTCCAACGTTCATCAGCCCCAGCCAGCATGGCCAACAGTCAGGGTTGATAGGAGTCTTGGTCCAGCAGTGGCAGGCTTTGGGCTTTCAGATTTCAGTGGTGCCCTGTGCAACACCAAAATCCGATGTGCCCCCTCCTCTCACATCTCACTCTCAGTTATTGTTGCAGTGTTCTCTGCGACACCCTCATGGCTTGGCCCCCAGTGCAGGTGAACCAGTTGCACACACACCCCTCAAATCTGCCTCCGAGTTCAGCAACATCTGGAGGACACCAGGCTGGGGGAAGCAGTGTTAAAAAATCTGGGTTTAAAAAAAATATGGGTGGGGCCAGGAGGAGTTTACCCATTCCCACCTGCCCCACAGTCCTGACAACACTCACACACAACTTCCATCTTGCAATTGCTATTGGGGGGAGAATTTTCATTTGGACCATGGTGCAAGGGGAACCTCTTCCTGTGATCATGATTCTGATCCCCTGCTGCTTTCTTTTCCTTTTTAAAATAACACTTAAAGGTGATGGTGTTTTTAATATAACAGCCCTAAACCCACAATATTAGGCAGTGTTAGGCTAGCTTAAGGTCATATATGTGAGCAGAGGTAGATGCCTGGGACTGGTCTGCAGGAAAGAATGGAAGAGAATTTCATTTGTTTGTGTGTTCAGACCCAGAAACCTCCCCCCTAAATAAATTCTCACACGACTCAAAATTTTGGATTGGTTTTTGGCAGAATTTAGGCCACAACTTTATTGATTACAGCAAGTGAGTGGTTGCATAGGCTCTGGTTCGACTAGCTCCCTGCACTGTTGCAGGTAGCGCTGACCCAGGGCACCAGCATAGGTCAGCCAAGGGTGAACACCTGGATAAGCAGAAAGCCAGGAACAGGCTATGTCCACCACCCAGATGTCCCCCTGGACTCAGGCATGGGCACAGCCCCCTCTCAGGGGTTGACCAAACCATGGAGTCCCTGCATTCCTTTAATGGAATACCCTTCACATAGGGATGGCGAGTGCGTTCTCCCACCAGAGCCTATCCGCAACCTTACAAGTTGTGATGATTTGCTACGCAGCAGGCAAAACCCAAATGGCAACAGCCAATCAGCCAAGTGGGGGAAATTCCTGCCGTGCCCCTGTCCCAACGACAGACAACACACGACGGCATAGCAAGGTCAAGCGCAAAGCCCTAAAAGTAGGGAAAGGTAGGTGGGTGTTCCAATGCACGCGCTGAAAGAGGAAGCTCTGGGTCATGTGCATGGGCATAAATAGGTCCCTCGAGCCATTTGGACTGCGCCCCATTGGTCAGATTGAACCCAGCTTCGAGGGACCTACCAGTCAGGTGTTGTGGCTGACCAAATGTTCCCACCCACAACACAGGGTGTCAGTTGTCCAGGTCTCACCGCAGTACGTGCCCTCTTTAAGGTAGGACCTGATTTTCCATCTTGAAGCAGACAAATCTTAATTTTCACCTCTTGGATATGGATTGCATGGTAATTATCCTTCAGATTGTGCACTCAGTTTTGCAAGAAACAGTAGCTGAGGGTGACATGTTCAGGATTCTTCTCTGTTTCTTCCCACCTCTCCCGACCCATCCAGCTTGACACAGACATCGGTATTGAAGGTGACCAGGAAGTGGACAAACATGACTCAGGAGAAAACAAGGACTCTGGGTGCAAAGGGTAAAAAAATCATTCCGAATTTCCCACTACCACTTTCCTCTTCAAGTGAAATGTCACCACATAGATGTGTTCTGTTTGCCAAATCAACATTCAACACCGTAATTCCAAAGGTGTCACTGATGTGCAGAGGCCTATTCCAGAGATCATCACTTGACCTTGAACTTCAGCCAAAACTGTTATTGTTTCTTTCCTCTAAGTAACACAGAGGGATGTATACAGGGCTGCCCCATTTTATTCTAACAAAATCTTGGGAGGAAGAGACTTGGAGAGATAACGACTTTCCCAAAGCCAGAACTTCCAGCATTTAAGGCCCCATATTTTATACAGAATGTCAGAGATCAGGGGGTGGGGAAACTCAGGACCAAATGCAGCCCTCTGGGACTTCCTTTCTAGTCCCTGGGACTCTCTCCAATCTCCAGACCACAACACTCACCGCAGGCTGGAATGTGTCCTTGAACTGTAATAAGGCTTCCTGCCTGCCTGGATAAAAGGCTGAGAATCAGTGTGCCAATACGTTTTTGAGTGGCTGTACTCTGAAGACAGCACCTTACAAATCTGAGAAATGGGTCCAGAGCTTTGGGTCCAGTCTTCTTCCTTTTGGGCTGCTTCAGGAAAGTCCCGCTTCAGCTTGGAGAAGTAGCCTGCTTCAGTTCGGTATTCCTATTCCTCTGTTTGTCTTCAATTTTGTTTGCTTTCATCCACCCTCTTTTGTCCTTCTAGGTGTTTTGAAAAGAAATACGATTCAGCCTCACACTTTTTCAGGAAACATAAAACCAGAATTCGATATGTTATTTATGGAATACTAATAGCAGGTATTTACTGGACATCACAGAAAATGACAATCTCTTAGTTTTATAGAGAGTTAGGATGTGTGTGTGTCTGTTTGAAGTCCGAAATTAATTACACAAAATGGAATAACCTTATTAGACAGCAAATAAAACTTATTTGACGATTGCATACCATGTGGAATAGTAGTGCTACTTATTATTAGGATCTACAGAGGGAAAGATATGATGTACACTTTCATCATCATCATCATCATCATCATCATCATCATCATCATCACATTTATACCCTACCTTTCTTCCAAGGAGATCAAGGTGGCATACATGTTTCTCCCCCACCCTCAACAACCCTGTGAGGTAGGCTGGGCTAAGGGACTGCAGCTGGCCCAAGGTCACCCAGTGAGTTTCATCACTGAATGAGGATTTGAACCCTGGTCTCCCAGATCCTAGTCCAGAGATAGACCTAGTCCACAGTCCCATGAGTTCCAGCCAGTGTGGTCAAAGATCAGGAATGAAGAGAGTTGGACTTCAACAACATCTGGAGTGCCACAGGTTCCCCATCTCTGTCCTAGTCCAACACTCTAACCACTGCACCAAATTGGCTTGATGTGATATACATCTTTTCAGTATAGCTCAGTTGGTAGAGCATGAGAATCTTAATCTCAGGATCATGGGTTTGAGCCCCACATTGGGCAAAATATTCCGGCATTGCAGGGGGTTGAACTTCTTGATGATCCTTGTGGTCCCTTCCAACTGTACAAATACAGTGGTGCCCTGCAAGATGAATGCCTCGCAAGACGGAAAACTCGCTAGACGAAAGAGTTTTCCGTTTTGGAGGCGCTTCGCAAAACGAATTTCCTATGGGCTTGCTTCGCAAGACGAAAATGTCTTGCGAGTTCCTGTGGATTTTTTCCCCTTTTTTCCCCCTTTTTCTAAGCCGCTTATCCGCTTATCCGCTAAGCCGATAAGCCGCTAAAAGCCGCTAAACCGCTAATAGCGCTAAGCCGCTAAGCCGTCAATGGGCTTGCTTCACAAGACGAAAAAACTGCTAGACGAAGAGACTCGCGGAACGGATTCTTTTCGTCTTGCGAGGCACCACTGTACTTTGATTCTTTGAAATCTCTTTGTAAGATTTCAAGAGACTACCACCTACTTCTAAACTTACTACAGTGTGACCCTACACATATCTATTCAGAAGTCCTGTTGATGGGATTTGCTCCCAAGTGTGTACAGGATTTCAACCTAAATTATCTAAATTACCCCAAAAGCTCACTGGAAAAACTTGTTGGCTCCCTGAACCTCCCACATTTTGAGAATCATTGTTAGGGCACCTGCTTTGCATGCAGAAGATTCCATGTTCAATTCATGTTCTCTCTAGTCTGCTGTCTAAGGGAATGTCTGCTGTCTAAGACGCTGAGACCCATTGCTAGTCTGAGTAGACAATATTGAGCTACAAGGACCAATGGGTCTGACTCAGCAGAGGTCAACCCCCAAATGTTCATGCGTTCAGAAGTACAGTTGGTTTGTAATAATTTTAACTCAACATGAAGCCATACTGGAATTGATATCATGATGGGTAAATGAACTTACCATATTTTTCGCTCTATAGGACGCACTTTTTCCCCTCCAAAAATGAAGGGGAAATGTGTGTGCGTCCTATGGAGCGAATGCAGGTTTTCACTGAAGCCTGGAGAGCGAGAGGGGTCGGTGCGCACTGACCCCTCTCGCTCTCCAGGCCTCAGGAAGCTATCCGCAAGCCTTTGGAGCCCGTGGGAGTTCCCGCCGGGCTCCAAAGGCTCCAAAGGCTTGCAGATAGCAGCTTGCAGACCGAAGCTGTTCTAGCTTCGGGGTGGCTGCGCAAAGCCTCCGCAGAGTAGCAGGGTGAAGGCACCCCGCTGCCCTGCGGAGGCTTGAAAGGCTGTCCCTGAAGCCAAAACAGTGAGACGGGGTGCTGCGCAGCCCTCCGTCTCGCTGTACTAGCTTCGGGGTGGCTGCGCAAAGCCTCCGCAGGGCAACGGGGTGCCTTCACCCTGCTGCCCAGCGGAGGCTACAAAGGATGTCCCTGAAGCCTCAAGCCTTTGGAGTGCAGCTGCACTCCAAAAGCTTCAGGGATCTTTGAGGCTGGCAGTGGAGGAAAGCAGCGCTTCCCACCACTGCCAGCCCCACAAGTTCGGGGGGCAGCGGCAAGGCTGCACTCAGCCTTTGCGCTGTTCCCCGACCTGCTCTTGAACCTTGTTTTAGAGGGGGAGAACAGGAAAAAAAATTCTTATTCTCCCCCTCCTATGGTCTGGTGCGTCCTATGGTCCGGTGCGTCCAATAGAGTGAAAAATACGGTATGTTTCAGCAATATTGTTTTGTAAACCCCTTTTTGTAATAATTCTCCTGGAGCAAATACATGTTCACACTGTAAGTTGTAAAATGAAGTTATCAAAGCTGGCTGTTCATTCCTACCTTTTGCACTTGGATCAGTAAGGTGTTTCCTCCCACCTTAATCTTTAATGAAAACACAACGAAGAGAGGATTGCAGAAACGCCATGCATTAATCTCACATTACCCCACATGTAGGCACTTGCCTCACAGTGCACAACAAAGCACACTTTATTTATTTTTATTTTTGACCATGGGAGCTAATATTTAAGGATTCACTTTCCATGTCTCTAGCTATTTGCATAACACAAGCTCTGGGGCAAATAGTGAGAAATATATGTGAAAAGGCCTCTCTAAATAATTGGTTCCTTTTCATCAGCACTTCTGCTGTTGTCTGAGGGACTTGGGCACTTGTGTGCAAAGGAGAAACACAGACCTTATTTTACTGGTGATCGCAGAGACTTCCTCATTTAAATATACCATGGGAGGAAAT
Source organism: Podarcis erhardii (assembly GCF_964252035.2). Lineage (NCBI taxonomy): Eukaryota > Metazoa > Chordata > Lepidosauria > Squamata > Lacertidae > Podarcis > Podarcis erhardii. The sequence goes on along the minus strand of NC_138501.1, from coordinate 6,783,878 downwards.
GAGCCAATAATGTATCCATTTTACCAAATCATGAAAGTCCCTCAATGGGAGCCAATTCTGTCTTAAATGATCACATTATATTACAGAATAAAGACTGGCTTTGCTAAGTCATGGCTTTTCTTTCATTAGAGCCTCTGGCTCTTCCAAAGCTCTTCCACGAACCTCAAAATAGCTTCCATTCAAATGACTGAACCTACCCTGGACCTACCTAGGACGTGGGTGGCACTGTGGGTTAAACCACAGAGCCTAGGATTTGCCGATCAGAAGGTCGGCAGTTCAAATCCCCGTGACGGGGTGAGCTCCCGTTGCTCGGTCCCTGCTCCTGCCAACCTAGCAGTTCGAAAGCACATCAAAGTGCAAGTAGATAAATAGGTACCACTCCAGCGGGAAGGTAAACGGCATTTCCGTGCGCTGCTCTGGTTTGCCAGAAGCGGCTTAGTCATGCTGGTCACATGACCCGGAAGCTGTACGCCGGCTCCCTCGGCCAATAAAGTGAGATGAGTGCCGCAACCCCAGAGTCGGCCACAATTGGACCTAGTGGTCAGGCATCCCTTTACCTTTACCTTTACCCTGGACCAGAATACAGATTGTGGTCTAACAGGTAGCTGGCCTGCCCTAGACTGGCCAGGTCTCCTTGAAATACTTCATGATAGTCTGATAATCTACAGTTCTTGCATTATCCTCTCCCTTTCACAAGAACAGAGACTGAAGCACTATGAGTGGAATTCAACTAAGTTTTATTCAGAGTAGATGTGGTGTTGTTTTTACTTACCGTATTTTTCGCTCTATAACACGCACCTGACCATAACACACACATAGTTTTTAGAGGAGGAAAACAAGGGAAAAAAATATTCTAAACGAAACAGTGGATATATGATTTTTGTGGTTCATGCTGTGGCCACAGACATGTGATTTGACGGTGAGTTTGGGGTAGCCCAATGCAAAAATCCTGAGGATCCCTGTGGATCCATGCTTTGTAACCACGTTTTGCACCACTGCGGCCCCAGGCAACAGTGGGTGCGTGATTTATTTGGTGCAAACTGTAGCCATGGACATGCTATGTGATCTGATGGTGAATTTGGGGTGACCCAGTGCAAAAATCCTGAGGATCCATGTGGATCCGTGCTTTTTAACCTTGTTTTAAGTGGCTTGCTTTAAAGGAGCCAACCGGACAGGAGCCGCTTACACTCGTATAAGCGGCTCCTCTCCTCTCCCGCTTTGCTCCTTTAAAGAAGCAGGCTCTCTGTCCCTCTCTCCTCCCCACTCAGCGGCTCTTCTCCCACTTTGCTGTTTCAAAGCGAGCCACGGAGGAGGGAAGGAAGGGAAACCTTGGATCCTCTGCTCACGACTGCAGCAGATCCCCCCGCCATCCGTAGGCATTCGCTCCATAACACGCACAGACATTCCCCCTTACTTTCTAGGAGGAAAAAAGTGAGTGTTGTGGTGCAAAAAATACGGTAAATTATAGTAATTATTTCCAAATGTGCATCTATATATATAAATTAGCATGTGAGAATCTTTTGTCCTTTTTAAAATGTACCTTTTGTGTGATATGAAGGTATGTGGTGATGGGAAAATGTTGCACTTGGGGTGAAGCTCTCAACTCTTCTCTGATCAGCAACAGAGAATTTCAAATAGATACACACATATCAACAAGTGTAATGTGAGCAAGTCTTCTTCTAATTTTCTTTGTCAGTGAAGCATGGAAATTTGGCTTAGTTAAACATTAGATGTGATAGTGTGAGTGGTCCTTTCTGCTTTGATGGGTAAGGATGCTTCCACCATCCTCCCTCCTCAATAATAATAATAATAATAATAATAATTTATTTAAACCCTGCCCATCTGGATGGGTTTCCCCAGCCACCTGGGGCAGCTTCCAACAGATTATTAAAAAACACAACAAAACATCAAACATAAAAAGCTTCCCTGAACAGAGCTGCCTTCAGATGTCTTCTAAAAGTCAGATACAGTAGCATCTCGGCTTACACGTAAACTTCAGGTTGCGAAAGTGGCAAACCCGGAAGTGTTTCACCTCGTACACATGCACAGAAGCGCTCTACCATGCTACGCACATGCGGAGAAGTGGTCTGCCGCCACACACGCACATGCGCAGAAGCGGCCCCTCAGGTTGCGGAAACCTAGTGATCCACCTGGAGCTCCAGAAAGGATCCCGTCTGCAACCGGAGGTACCACTGTAGTTGTTTATTTCCTTGACATCTGATGGGAGGGCGTTCCACAGGGAGGGTGCCACTACCGAGAAGGCCCTCTGCCTGGTTCCCTGCAACCTCGCTTCTCGCAGTGAGGGAACCGCCAGAAGGCCCTCGGAGCTGGACCTCACTCTTCCCCGGCATTCCAGCATAAGAAGCTGCCTTAAACCAAGCCAGATGAATTGGGTCCATCTAGCAGCTAGATTCTAGATCAATGCTGCCTACAGTGATTGGCAGCTTCCTCCAGGATTCTTTCCCCAGCCTCAACTAGAGATGTCAGGGATTGAACCTAGAACCTTTTGTGTGCAAAGCAGTTGCTCTTCCACTGAATGCTTCCCCAAGCATTTGCTTATCTCAAATGGAAAGGAAAATTGCGTCAATAAGTGCACTGGCTTATGCAAGTAGCACTGTTTGAAGTGCTGTTTTCCAAACAAAGGCTTGGATAATTATAGCAAAGATGTTTGAGGATTTTGTTGGGAGAGGAAACAAAGGAGGACAGGAATTGTATGCAGTGGGCATGCCTCATATATGGCATATCTGATTTATGACTATGCTTGTTTCCATGACAGCTTATCTGGCCATGGTAATTGCGGCCTGTATCTTGAATTTTCGCAGAGCTTTGGCCCTTTTTGTACTCACCATCCTGGGCATTTTCTTCATCTGCTGGGACTTTTTGATGGCCAGATATGAGGACAGAATCGCAGAATCGCTTTCCCCTTGTGGAAAGTTTCTGGATACCCAATGGTTTTGGCTGAAATGGTAAATATTTTGGTTTCCTTTCTTTGCAGATGAGTTAGTTGCTCTAGCTAATAATCATCACATAATGTATTCATTGAAATCACACTTTGAAACCACTTTGATTTATTAATTTTTAAAGAGGCAGGGAATATAAATGCAGCTTTATGAACACCGAGGATGGACCTTTAGGTATTAGTTCTTGGTAAATGTTAGTGCCTTCTTAACCCTGCAGAAGTCTAATTCAATATATATAGCCATAAGATGGGTAGGCAAGATATGGCAACATTTGAAGCCACCTCTGCAGCTGTCTTTTTTCACAGCAGTTTGATGTGCGGCACTTAGCAGATTTCAGTGTTTAGCTCATTGGTATCGAAAGGTTATCAAAGTCCCCCTAGGAGGGAACCTCCTCTATTCACTCCCACAAGGAGTAGTGATGGCCACCAACTTGAATAGCTTTGAAAGACACATTCATGGACGATAAGACTATCAATGGCTACTAGCCAGGATGATGCCGCCGCCCTCCACTGTCGAAGGCAGTATGCCTCTGAATGACAGCTGCTGGGAATCACAAGTTGGCTGAGGTGCTGCTTTGGGGCAACCCATAGACACCTGGTTGGCCACTGTGAGAACAGGATACTGGGCTAGATGGGCTTTTGGCCTGATCCCGCAGCCTGTTCTCAAGTTCTTGCGTTCTTAGCAAGAGTAAGCCAGACTAGTTTTCCCTTGCTTTTTGGCAGCCGTAAATATACCGTATGCCTTGTCTTGTTTGTAGGTAAACAGGGAGGAAATATAGGGGGGGGGTTGTGTGTTGATGATTTATATCTGTTTATTTGTTTTAAGGTAATTGTAAAGTATTTTAAAAACATTTATGTGGGATGAAACATAACCCGAGAGGTCGGCATGCCTCTCAAAGGTCATGTACCACTGAAAGATGAATGCCTATATTCACGCAAACCTGCAGGTGGCCTTAACATTCTGATCTTATGCATGTTTTCTTGGGAGCAAGTCCCACTGAGACCTTAATCCTAAGAACATATTGTTACACACACTCCAACTGATGAGCAGAAGGAATTCACAGGAGTCCCAGCCTTGGGTTGGGTTTTGTTGGAAAGGAGGTCACTGAAGCCTTATGGAGTCTTTGTGACATATGGTTTATTTTCAAATATATAGAGAGTGAGCATAAGATGGAAAGTTCACAGCACTGACACTCTAATAGACCTTGCCACACCATTAGGTTTTTAGGTGGAGCAACAATACCACAGCCTTGGATTCTCACAGACAGCAAATGAGGCCTTTGTGTGACACGTGCTCTTGCCAGGGGAGGGAGGGAGGCCTAGCCCCTCATCTAAGCATCACCTGCTATGATAATGAAACTTTGGACCAAGTTTACGTAACAAAGCCAATCTTTAACAGACCTAGATAGTGGCATTAATTTAACAAAGAAAGCAGTTTGACCATACCCCTCAACTGTCCTGGCAAAACTGGGATGTCCCTTTTTTTTTGCAAGAGCCCAGCGCCCACTTTGGGCATAGTCATCTCATGCCACTATCTCACCCTGAAAAATGACTTTTTCAGGGTCGCAATCTCATGCAGTGCCCAAAAATGGGTGGTTTGGGGCACTGTGCTCTTGTGCATGGTCTCTTGAGACCATGATCTTATGCAGGTCACATGACTTGTGTGGGAGTGCAACCCTAGAAGATATGCACCCAGGTTTTTCACCTGAAGGGCATGGTTTGACTATTTGAACAGTCTTTGCAGAAATACTATCTTATAGATATAAAACACAAGCTTGAAGAAGCCCCCAAATCCATTTAGTCTAACCCCAAACTTATTGCACTATGCATGGCATTATATTCTTAATCTGCATTGATTTCAATGGGATGTAAGCATCCTAAGCTATGCATAAAAACGCGTAGTTGTATTTTTGGTGGAGTTTATTGCTTTCTTAACCTTCCTGGAAATAACCTCAACTCAGACCTTCATTGGTTGGGAAAGAGCCAAACTAACCCCATCCCTTTCAAGTAAGAATTGGGAAGCATACATTTCTGTCTCTTGTGAAGATGGCACAACCTATGCTGACCCAAAAAAAACTGAGCAAGGTTCAACCAGCCATCTGTTGTGACCTGCATGACAACCCTCCTGCTGTCACACCCTAAGGCAAGTAGCAGAAACAGGAGAGTGATTGAGCCTGTGGTGGGCAGCTGTTCACAGAGATGGCGGGCTGCATTTGGCTTAGCGTATGTGCTTTGTGAGGAAGGGTGGTACCAGAATAGTGCTTCTGTTTTGCTACTGAAAGTGATTTGTGGTTGTTCCAGATTTACCGTATTTTTTGCTCTATAAGACTCACTTTTTCCCTCCTAAAAAGTTAGGGGAAATGTGTGTGCGTCTTATGGAGCGAATGCAGGCTGCGCAGCTATCCCAGAAGCCAGAACAGCAAGAGGGATTGCTGCTTTCACTGCGCAGCGATCCCTCTTGTTGTTCTGGCTTCTGAGATTCAGAATATTTTTTTTCTTGTTTTCCTCCTCCAAAAACTAGATGCGTCTTGTGGTCTGGTGCGTCTTATAGAGCGAAAAATACGGTAGTTTTATTGTGCCCCATGGTGAAAGGCATGTAACCATTTTTTATATAAATAAGTTGCCTAAAGCTGAAGGGAAAAGAAATTTCGACCAAGATGATGGTTGTAAATCTTTTTACCTAGGGCAGTGTGGATATCACTAGCAGCTGCCATCGTGTGCTGGCTTGTCTTTGACACTGCCAGACAAGGAACCAACCAACTCATTTCCTTTGGCGGCCTTATAATGTATGTCTTCTTGATGCTGATCTTTTCCAAGTACCCAACGAAGGTGAGTCCTACATTTGTTTTGTCTGTGGCTTCATGTACTAACACTACAGACTTGGACCCCTGGCGAATGAGCTTACTTGCAGCAAGATTCCTAAATAATTATGTATCTGTTGCCGACAAATACCCAGTTTGGGAGTCAAAGGCTTGATGTGAGTACTTTTGATACAATTTATTAAAAAACACTCTAGGCAGATGCTTTTATCTCCTATGGTCACAACTGGGCCAGGTCACTCAGAAGGAAAAGATTGGGTTGCACCAGAATCTTGAAGATGCAGCCTAAGTTTAAGAGGGCTGAAAATACCCTAAACCTAGTCAGGGCTCCGGAAACATATAGAAACAAGCCACAGAATATGCAGAGTTAGCCTATCTTTCTGGAAGAATTAGAGATAAACCTAGGCAAAACTTCATTTTAGAATGGGATCATTAAGAGATACTTTTAAAATAGTTGCTGCAATCTGAATACGGTAATAGCTTTCGAGTAAACTCTGGAAATTTATATTAAGAAAAAAGATATGAAACACTAAATAGTGTGTTATGAAACAACTAAACAAAATCAAGCAATATTAAAAGAAAGAAATATGGAAGGGACGGGAAGTCAGATGTTCGTGAAGGAAATTTATTGCTTGAAAAGTATGTACTTTTTGTGGTGATTGATGTTTTTTGACGGATTGGTAAAGATGATTATGAGTTTTTGTTGTACAAATATAATTATGAACAATAAAGCATAAAATAAATAAATAGAAACAAGCCACAATGAAGAACACAGCGGAAGGTTCACCAACATACCCAGAAATGCCAAACTGCATCTTTAATAGAATCCAGTGTCCTCTTCACCTTGTTTTATGAAGATCCCAGCTTTTGAGAGTTCTGGTTTGGGGGGGGGGGAATACATCATCTGCTACAATCATCTCTGCTATGATGACAATAGAAGGTTGTTCTTTGATCACCAAAGAAGATCAGTTAACTCTGATTTTCGCACCGAGAACCAAAGCTTTCATTGGAATCATAACCTTAATCCACTGCCCTAGTTCACCACAAGTCACTGAGCTGTTTCCTAAGATTTTTAAGTCTCTTTGTATATGAGGAAATAAGCAACATAGAAGAGGAACTGCATACAGATACAATTCTGATAGTTAAACCACTTTTCTGGAACAATTAATGTCTCGATTGTAACCCATAATCCTCCACATAGTATTCCTAAAAACACCAAGTGATAATAAGCCAGTCATCTTGTGTTTTCCCATGAGTCTTATTGCCCCTAATGGGTCAGTTCTGTTACAATGAAATCCAAACCTGACCCCATTAGCTTTAAAATAGTTGAGATTTATAATCTGGGAGAAAATCGCAAAGCAGAGGATAGAACTGTTCATAGTGGGATACTTCATATTCTAAAATAAGTATGTTCTGGAAGCTTAGATTGTAAAATTCTTCCAAGTGGTCAAGTATCAGAACCACAAAACACGAATATACACATGTGCCTTTAACAGGTTTTTTCCCTTATACAAGAAATTTTAAGCCGTAATATATAAGATATATATGGCAAGGTGTTAGGAGTTCAAGAAGTGCATTCTAGTCCCCTCCCTTAATTCTCCTGTTCCAATTGTCAGCGTTGTTATTGAGCATGCTCAATCTTCAAATAACTGTTTTAGGAAGGTGTTTTCTTCTGGTCCCCTTAGTTTTAAAACGTTTTTGGTACTTCTGCAAATCATGGAGTTTCCCTGTATCTGTACATTTTGCTTTCATATTTGTTAGTGGCCCTGTTTGGATGTAACCTTGTTCATGCTCAGCACCTGAGATTGCTATTAGATTGGTCAAATTTGCATTCTAAATCCAGTGCCTGTCATTCTTTTTGCTTTCTTTGTTTTGATGCATGGCTAGGTTGTCTGGAGACCAGTAATTTGGGGGATAGGATTACAGTTTATTCTTGGACTAATAACTTTGAGGACAAAAGTAGGATTCGATGCATTCAACTGGCTTGGTGGTCAAGTGCAGGTAAGCCATTTTTTTTACCTATATGCATCAGCAAGAAGAGCTGTGTGGGTGGCTGCGGGAGGGGAAAGAGAGCCCATGTGAGTGGCTCCATGAGGAGCTATCCCGAAGTAGGTTTATCTGTCACATCCTGGGGTCTGAAGCATACTCTCCAACGTGCTGCAGAAGAAAATCAGGATGTGCATCTTTGGGGGCTATGCAAGTCACATGGCTCACATGAGAACACCCCCACCCCTCAAACACACGTCTTTTGGGGCTGTGACTTTTGGGTGATAGAGTGACTGCTGCTGGTCACGTTAAAGGGGGACAGAGAAAGAGAGAGACCTAGATCTAAGTGATCCATCCCATGGTGGACAAGAAGGCGGGTGATGGTGGTGGGGAAGAGATAATCTTGTTAGGATATTGATGTTCCATTCCACCTTAAAAGGAACAGGCAAGACTGTTGTGTGTCACATGCCTGTTTACAGTCCAGCACAGCCTGCTGGGAACCTCCGTGTGCATAGCTTTTGTTTTTGTGCTTCCTGCTCTTGGACACGAAAGAGAGCAGACATGTATTCTTTGTCCTGAACTATGCTGAATAAAATGCTTGCAAATACGCTTTACATATGCCTCTGTCCGCTACTTCCATTATGAAGAGTTATTCACACTGCTGATTAGAGTGTGCTCAAGTTTCTGAAGGCTTCTGAAGCTATGAGTCACTGATTGATGCTGTTCCAAGGGAGACCAGAGTTCGCCCGGCTGCCGGCCAGTGGGCTGGAGCCAGCTGGGGGCCTGTGACTTGCCCCCATTCCCTGGACGCATCCCAACAACACTCACTAGCTCAGTGGGGCAACCCCAAACATCAGCGGAGGTTGACTGAGGAAACCCAGAAGTAAGCTTAGAACAAGCAGTGGCACCGCGGTGGGAGCTCACCACCTGATATCACACTGCCGCTCAAGGAGCTAGGTGACATGTGCAAGCCCCCAAAAGGTGTGTCTTTTGGGGGCCTATTCTCATGGGAGCCAAAACAGGATACCCTGGGATCCAATCGGACGCCAGGATGTCTTCTGTAATTCCAAGGTGTCCTGCTTAAAGTGGGACAGTGGAGGGGTTTTCTGAAGGGAAGCAGCAAAGTAGATCACTTTGATGAGACCTCAGACACATTCCCATCCAGCAGAGAATCAAAGTGATGAGATTTATGGCTACATGGCTAAAGAGTTTATTTCTAAGCTACGCAGACAAAAAACACATCCTCTCTCTATGAAAGCAGAGAGCAACTGAACAAAGGAACAAAGGAATAGGAAAGCACTAACGTCACATCCGTCTCCCGTGAGACTTCCAACAGCCTGGAAGGTGTCTGGAATGTAAACAGAGTCCTGTGACTCCAAGCAGCTCCACAGTGGCAAAACAGAAACTAAGATACACTAGGAGTGAGGAACCTTTGGCCCTCCAATTACAGTGGTACCTCAGGTTAAGAACTAAATTCGTTCCGGAGGTCCGTTCTTAACCTGAAACTGTTCTTAACCTGAGGTACCACTTTAGCTAATGGGGCCTCCTGCTGCTGCCGTGTGATTTCTGTTCTCATCCTGAAGCAAAGTTCTTTTTATAAAGATTACCCGCTGTGGGATCCCACAGCTAATTCTCCCCTGGTCTCCTTGCTGGCCCAAGTAGGACTAATTTAGCCAGCTAGACCTGGTGATCATCTAATGTTTATTGGATGGATTTCCCCCCTAAATTGATTTTTTATTTTATTGTTATTCATGTTTTATACCATATTTTATGCTGTTTCTTTGTAGCATCAATTAAGTGTTTTAAATTTGTTGTTAGCCGCCCTGAGTCCGGGTATAAATAAAAATTTATTATTATTATTATTATTATTATTATTATTATTAACCTGAGGTACCATTTCTGGGTTAGCGAAGTCTGTAACCTGAAGCGTCTGTAGCCCAAGGTACCACTGTATGTTGGACTACAACTCCCATCATCCACAACCATTGACCTTGCTGCCCAGCCTTCATGACCAATGACTGGGGATGATGGGAGCTTGAGTCCAACAGTGTCTTGAGGCCCACAGTTTCACTGGTCTGGATTCACACCTGTAACCATTTGGATAAATTAAACATACAGAAATATTTTCTCTCCTGCCAGGAAAAAAGTCAGGTGAAGAAATAAGTGCAGGAAGTGCAGCATAGATTATTTTTAGGAAACAAGGAAATGTACTGGACATGAACCTGTGTAAATTGATACAGTACCTGAAGGAGTTGTTTATGGTGAATGATGTTCATTTATTTCAAACTACTAGACCTATAACAATGCAGCTCTACAACTCTTGAACATTTTCCATTTGCTGTTCAGAACAAGTACATTCTGTTACATTTCTAAAAGCAGTAAGCTAACCACACTGACATTTAACTGGCGGCTTCACAATGCTTCCATCAGTTTAAAACCATCAGTCCTCTACCTTTTATACTAGCAGCTGCTTTTGTGGGAAGGGAGTGGAAAGCACTGCAAACACACCAGCAACTCTCTGGAAGACCCAGGTCCAAACACTGAGGCTGCACAATGACTATACATTTAAAGCACTGTTGTTTGGATCAGGAAAAGCTCAGGCCAACTTAACACAAAATAAGAATGACGATGGCCACTTCTCTTTGTACTCTGATGTGATGGAAATGCTGTATAAGAGACTTGAGCATCATTTCCAACTGGCTTTGCATGTGCAGGGATGCAGAGCAGGAGCAGGATTAGGATTCTGCCTGCAGGTTTAGAAAGCCTCATTGAGCTCAATAGGATTTACTCCCAGGTAAGGTCCCATCCATACGCTGTTTGTCCTGTGATTTCAAGTCATGAGCCCAAGAGGCGGTTTTTTGTTTGTTTTGTCCTGCCACTTTCCCCAGGAAAACTCACTCTTTACTGCTAAATCGAAACAAATGCCAATCTGGCTTTCTGTGGATCAATATTTGTTCTGATTAAGCACTAAATAGTGGGTTTTCCAGGGAAATGGGTGGGAGAAAAAACAACAACCCACCTGTCTTTGTGAGTGGAAATCACGAGACAAACGCAAGTATGGATAGGCACACAATAAGTCTATGATTGCATCCTTAGCCAGTCATCAGTTCACCCACATGTATAATCTCTGGCAACATCTCTGGCTCCACTAGGTAGTCCCACTGTATTATTCTCAACAGATCCACCTACTGAGGCAGACCAGATGGGACTAGGGATGGACGGGGGCAATTCGATTCAGTTCACATCTCAGAGCAAAATTACCAATTCACATTTTCCAAAACAATATGTGCATTGAAACACACCTTCAAAATTCCTCAAAATACACACTTATCCATTTTTTGCAATGCATTTCTCCCCCCAAGAGATGTGTACACTAATGCAAAGTGTGAAAGTAACATGCAAAACTGCACAATATCAGGGGAATGCAGCAGCTAGACTGGTCACCGGTCATGGCCACTAGGACCATATAACACCGGTCCTAAACAATCTTCACTGGCTCCCAGTATGTTTCCGATCACAATTCAAATTGTTGGTGCTGACCTTTAAAGCCCTAAATGGCCTCAGTCCAGTATACCTGAAGGAGCATCTCCACCTGCATCATTCAGCACTAAGGTTCAGCTCCGAGGGCCTTCTGGCGGTTCTCTTACTGCGAGATGTGAGGTTACAGGGAACCAGGCAGAGGACCTTCTCGGCAGTGGTGCCCGCCCTGTGGAACACCCTCCCATGACATGTCAAGGAAATAAAGAATTTTGCAGGACATCTGAAGGCAGCCCTGTATTGGGAAGTTTTTAATGTTTGACATTTTTTTATGTTTTTATATGTTCTGGAAGCTGCCCAGATGGGCGGGGTATAATAATAATAATACCAGTTTGCAAAAATCTATATAGTAGGGGAAATTACATATAACATGTTGTAATGGTTCTAGGGGTTGCTCGTGCGTAAGCCGGTGCTTATCTCCCCGGCTGGGTGCAAACACCTGGCTGGGTTGCCAAAGTGAACCTTTTCTGTCCGGACAGCCACTCACCCGTGGCTGACTCAATCGCTGGCAGAATCCATCAGTGGGCGTTTCTTAAACTTCTTCCAGCAAAGAAGCTCTTTGACACCTAGTCTCCTCCTACTCTCTCTGCGCGAAAGCCTTCTGCGCAAGGAGGGCGTGGGCAACGGAGGACCCCTACTCTCCCCGCTGGTCCCAGGCAAGGAGTCATGAGACCGCCTCGCCACTTCCCCCAGCTGCCCCCCTTCTCCACTGGTGCTACGCTGATTCTCTTCCCCAGAAGATGGGCTGCCTCTCCCAATCCCTGGATGCTCTCTGGAATCCCTCTGGCTTTTGCTCTCTCCCTCCGGCACTGATGGCAGTTCCCTGACACATGTATAGTGGAAGAATTTTGCACTAAAATGCTGACAAATTTTCACACTTAGTGTGTCGATCGTCTGTAGCACATTGTTGTCTAGGAAATATTTTTTGCCAGTGTTTTGCTTTGTTTTTAACAGTTTTTCTCCTTTTCTTTTAAGACTTTCTTGGAATACACAGATGCTGGCTCTAAGTTTGTCTTTGGTGATAAATACACTGACCACTTCTTTGCCTTCAAGGTAAATAGTTATTCCTTATGTTTCTGGTATAGTGTCAACTGCACAAAGCCATGTAAATTTGGAAAATGTACAAGTAGTATCTGCAACAAAATGCTGCAGTGTGTTTCTCATTTTAGTACTGTATTGATGTTCAGGGCTTAGCCAGTCATTCCCCTTCAAGCAAGTCCTCTGCTGAGGAATGGAATGGAGGCAATTCTATTCTGCTGAAACTGTGTGATACACTGATCAGAGTGTTGGGTTTGGAGGAAAGAGGTCCAGCTTCCCACAAGATATATTTCTGTACTTAATCTAATTAATGACACACATGAATGCATGAATGAGATTCCCACTCTCTCTTCCTACTAACTGGTGAAACCACAGCCATGGGAACGGGATTTGGCACTGGTGCTTTAGTTGAGATTCCTGCATTGCAGGGAGTTGGACTAAAAAACACCCAGTGTCTGTCCCAACTATACAATTATATGATTATCCTTGCTGAGAGGAGCAAATTTTGTTAATGATCTGCAACAGCACAGCCTCCAGCATAAATCTAGACTTTTTGCTTACATAACCCTTATATAACCCTATCACACATTCTTTTGATTTCCTTAATTAATGGTACAATTTTCTTAATGATAAGTTTCAAAAGAGGAATCTGAAACTATTGGGTGATTCTCAAGAGGCTGCTTTAAAAGGGGGGGGGGAGGTAATCTTCACCCTAAGTGTGCCCTCTAATTCACAAAAGGAATCAATAAAATCTTTCTCCAAGCTCCCCTCTCCTCTCTTAGACTCAGGAATGAGCCCAGCAATACTTGACCTCCTTGGAAGGGGATGTTGCCCAGCAACCAATCTTTTTCCATTTCTTTGGTACTTGAGCAGATGAGAGCAGGCAACAAGGACTTATTCTCTCTTATTCCATTTCTCTCTCAGCTCTTTCTCCATTGGATTGAGGAGATAGGTCAGGCTGGAGAATTGGCCTTCTGGAAGACACTTATGTCCACCTCATCTGCATTTTTTACAACCCTTCTGGAACTTTTCTCAAGAATTCTTCATTCTGAGAATGAAGTGTTCCCAGTCCCCCACTCATCCCCCAGCCCTGTTCATTATTTCTGTTTGTGATTACTCTCTCTTTTCATCGGCTGGCAAATGTATTGAAATCTGCTGCTTTCGAGAGCTGCCCCTTTAAATGTAACTCATACCCCCAGTTTACCACCTGGGATTTCGGTTAGGATTCTTTCCAAAGGGGTGGATTCCTGTTTGTCTGTTTTTTTCAAATGCATGTTCCATATGTGATTCAAGGGGGATGGAGAGGGGCCTGCCTGCTTACTCGCTGTTTTGATGGCCACAAACACGTTTCTCCACCTTATTTTCAACCAAGTTGCTCTTGACTCTGTCCCAGTAATATGCATGGAATGTATCAGACAGATTTTTATTTTCAAAGCACTCGGTGTTCCTGCACACCCTTGCGCAGCCCAGGAATACATTGCTTTGGTGCACTAATCAAAGGCATTCTTGAGGAGAGCAGCTGGCCTTGATTGACAAAGGAACTAAGCATTGTTTATGTGGCTTATTAAAAGGCAAAAAATATTAGATGGAGAGGTTCTGCTCAAGCGTCCTTGATGTGATTATTGTCAGCGAGACAAAATGGGCCAAGACCTGATAATCCCAGCCTGCATATACATCTAGCAAATTTGTGCCAGGGAGCGTCTTCAACCATTAAACCATCATATTGGATGCATCTGCCCTTCTATCCCCTTTCGATGCTCCATTCAGTATTCATTCTCTCACCCCTTTACTAGTATGCAGATATATCTGTAGCCTAACGTGGCTTTCACTTTGGGCACCAGCTGTGGGCCTCCCTTCCTTAAAGAACACAACAAAACACACACAAAAAATGATCCTTTTGCCACAATCACCCATGCTTGGGCAACTTCCAGTTAGGCTGCTGCATATGGGTCTGCCCCTGGAAAGAATGCTAAAATATGGTACCGGATGATTGGCTGGTTCCTATAGAACTGACTGTATCTTGCCTGTAGTAAAGAGTTTCATTGGCTGTTTGTGCAGTTCAAGGTACTGATTTTGACTTTGAAGTCCCATATGGTCTAGGCCCAGGTTATCTCAAAAACCACATCTTCAGCTGTCTGAACTTGCCTGTGTTTTAAAATAATACGCAGAAGCCTTGTTGCAAGTGCTTCCCTTTCAGAAATGAGGCGAGTGACTACCGGGGACAGGGCTTCCTCTGTTGTGGCACCCACACTGTGGAATGCCCTTGTCAGACACATCTTTCTACCTATTTTTCCCCGCCCAGGCTTCTGAGTTTTTGCAGCCAGTGAATATTTTCTGGTCTGTATTTCTGTTTGTTCTTGATGTACTTTTGTGGTCTTCGGCTTGTCTGAAGGCTGTAGCATAGGTATATCCTCTGATTTCAGAAGTGCCTACCTCTAGTTTCTCTCTGGGAGTTTAGAAAAAAGAAAGTCCTTGACCATGGTTTGATTTTTCTCTCCTAATTAGGTGCTGCCTATTGTCATTTTCTTCAGCATGGTGATGTCTATGCTTTACCACCTTGGATTCATGCAGTGGCTTATTAAAAAGGTAACAAAGCCCCCAGGTACTTTCTCTAATACTTTTGGTGAATTGTAGAATACCCCTCTCTTCCACTCTGTCTCTCACACAAAGAGGGCCCCACTCTGTGCCAACAGAGTCTGATTCTGTGGCTTTTGAACAACTTAATACTTTTCACCTTAATACTTAATACTTTTCACCAAGTTTTCCAAACTTGTGTCTCCAGCTGTTTTGGACTACAATTCCCATCATCCCTGACCACTGGTCCTCCTTGCTGGTGGGAGTTGTAGTCCAAAAACCAAGTTTTGGAAACCCTGGTGTAGACAATACTGACCTAGATTGACCAACATTGTGATTCAGTATAAAGAAGCTTCCTATATTCCTAACACTTCCATTTATTTTTTAATTTACTCCATGTTTTCCCCACTCACCACTGAGCTCCCCATTCAAATTTCTTTGTCTTCTCTTCTCTGAAATCCCACCAACCCAAATTGTACAGCTTTCAACCTGTAATGGTAAACACCTGCCTGGCTGGGCCCACCCATCAAATATGGGAACAGGATAGCACAAACTTTCTTTTCAAGCACTAACTTCTTGCATAGCTTGAAGAAAAAGGGATCAGGCATAACTGTGATAGGTTAGCTTTAAGTCTGTAAAGTTGGGGTAGAATTCTTAGCCTGTTGTTTCTGGGGAGATTAGCAGATGTGGGTACCCTAGAGAATCTCTTACTATATTCATAAGTTGTAAGATACGTTATCCAAGCTGTATTATCTGAATTCCGTAATGTGCCTTATGTGGTCCTGTGACATTACACAGATTTATTATTCAAACCTATGCTCCCTGGGAGAAGATTCTAGGGGCCATCAGATATTCTTCGCCAAGAGCAGAGAGAAAGCTCTAGCCCTGTAAAGGGAGATCCATTGTCAGATGCCCCCCCCCCTCCACTGCCACAAACTTCCATAG
The DNA here is from genome assembly GCF_964252035.2 of Podarcis erhardii. Taxonomy (NCBI): domain Eukaryota; kingdom Metazoa; phylum Chordata; class Lepidosauria; order Squamata; family Lacertidae; genus Podarcis; species Podarcis erhardii. Next base: position 6,768,020 of record NC_138501.1, on the reverse strand, counting down.
CCCTTGCCCTCCCAATTCCTGCTGAAAAGAGTCCAGGGAGGTGATCGATAAGGTAGCTAAACCACTTTCATTTCCCTACCACACCTTGGGATTTCAGCCTTATTTCTAGATTTGCTGCAACAGCACACTACAACTTGACAATTTCCAAAGTATTGCTTAGATTACTTTGGCAGGATCTCCACTGTCTGCATCTCTGCCCCATGCATTGTGATTTCTTGCACTGCAGTAAAATTATGTTTACATGGAATGACAAAAGGACCTCTCCTTGTTTGACACTGGAAAATAGTTACTTTGGGAAAGATGTGTAACCATCCTCTAGACCAGTGTTTCCCAACCGGTGTTCCGCGGCACACTAGTGTGCCGCGAGACGTTGCCTGGTGTGCCGTGGGAGGGCACACTCATTGAAATTAGAATTAGACTTTTGCCCCCCGCCCGCCTTCAGAAGAGGTCCAGGACCTCTTTGCTCCCCCCTGCCTGCCTTCCCGGGAGAGCGGAGAAACGCAGCGTGTTTCTCCGCTGTCCCGGACAGCTTTTGAAGGCAGGCAGAGGGGAGCAAAGACTTTTGCCCCCCGCCCGCCTTCAGAAGAGGTCCAGGGCCTCTTCTGAAGGCGGTCGGGGGGCAAAGGTCTTTGCTCCCCCGTGCCTGCCTTCCCAGGAGAGCGGAAAGTCTTTGCTCCCCCCCTTCAAAAGCCGTCCGGGACAGAGGAGAAACGTGCTGCGTTTCTACGCTCTCCTGGGAAGGCAGGCAGGGGGAGCAAAGACTTTCACCCCCCGCCAGCCTTCAGAAGAGGTCCTGGACCTCTTCTGAAGGCGGGCGGGGGAACAAAAGTCTTTGCTCCCCCTGCCTGCCTTCAAAAGCCGTCCAGGATAGCGGGAAGCGCTTCCCTGCTATCCCGGACTGCTTTTAAAATGCTGGCGGTGGGGAGCAAAGCCTTTTGGCCCCCGCCGGCCTTCCTGGACCTCTTCTGAAGGCCGGAGGGGGGGGGAAGGCTTTGCTCCCCACCGCCAGCATTTAAAAGAGGTCCCTGGAGATTTCCCTATAGGCTTTCTTCTTGCAAAGCAAGCCCATAGGGAAATTCATCTTGCGAAGTGCCTCAAAAAACGGAAAACCCTTTCGTCTTGCGGGTTTTCAGTCTTGCGAGGCATTCGTCTTGCGGGGCACCACTGTATATATAGTCAATATAGGCACAGAGTTAATTTTTTAAACATTTTCTAATGGTGGTGTGCCTCGAGATTTTTTTCATGAAACAAGTGTGCCTTTGCCCAAAAAAGGTTGGGAAACACTGCTCTAGACATGGCGATGACACTTCTAGAATTTCACAAATGTGGATTAGCTTGAGAACACCAGGAATTTATTTTTCCGTGTTGCATCTTTCTTTTCTTAGGTTGGATGGGTAATGCAAATAACCCTCGGGACGAGTCCAGTTGAATCTCTGGTTGCAGCTGGCAACATATTTGTGGGACAGGTAAGCTCCAAAAATGAAGGGGAAATGTGTGTGCGTCCTATGGGGCAAATGCAGACTTTTGCTGAAGCCTGGAGAGCGAGAGGGGTCGGTGTGCACCGACCCCTCTCCCTCTCCAGGCTTCAGGAAGCTATCCGCAAGCCGTGGGAACCCGTGGGAGTTCCCCCCGGGCTCCCCCGGCTTGCGCAGCGCTGCCTCTTATCCCAAAGTCCCGGCGCGCCGGGGCTTCGGGTAGCTCTCACGGCTTGTGGAAAGCAGCCTGTTCTGGGGGCTGGGGTCGGGGAAAACTCGGGCTTCCCCCGCCCCAGCCTTGCGCCTTGGGGGTGAAATAAAAATTCTTTTCTTTATTTCCCCCCCCCCAAAAAAAAAACACTAGGTGCGCCTTATGGGCTGGTGCGCCCTATGGGGCGAAAAATACGGTAAACGGTCTGCAATTGGCAAGGACATTGGAGAACAGGCAAAACCTTGGAACCCTGGGGGCAGATTTTAGCCACCATTTCACAAGTGCTTCCCAATACATATTTTTTACCTTCCATGCAACAGGTATTCAGTCTTATATGGCGCTGATTTACATCAGTTTGGAAAACTTGGGTGCAGGAAAGTCTGCTTCCATAAAGAGCAATTGAAGAGCATCACTTGTGCACGCAAAACAGGGGAGAGAAACAAATGGCCAGATTCTAGATCTAGATGTATAGATGATGTGAAAAGTTAATCCCATAGATTTAGCTAGTGTCAGGGAACTGCCATCGGAGCTCAGGGTGGTGGAGAGGCTCTCGGATGCTGGGAGACCCTCGGATGCTGAGGAGGGAACCAGCAGGGGAAGAGGGAGGGCTTCCGCTGAAGAAGGAGGGGAGGAGGAGACAGCGTCGGAGGTAAGGCTCAGAGACGCTTCAAGCGAGACCAGCAGTGAGAGCTCAGGACCTCCCCTTGGAACGCCCACTCTGCGCAGAAAGCTGTCGCACAGGGAATCAAGGAGGAGACTTTCTGTCAAAGAACTTTTATGTTGGAAGAAGTTCTGGAAGCGCCCACTGACGGATCCTGCCAGTGATTAAGACAGTCACGAAGTGAGGGCTGTCCGGCTAGGGAGAGTTTTAACCAACTACTCAACTTGGAGCGGTTTGGCGCTTAGGCAAAAGCAACCCCTTATCCCATTACAGCTAGCTATTGTGTTACATTGTGTAATATATTCACATCTTCAGCTGACCAAATAGATTGACTGTGATCATTCCGTTAGAGCACAAATGAAAGCAAAATGATCATTTGCCTACTTTTGAGACATCACCTTGCTGACAAAGGTCCGTATAGTAAAAGCTATGGTTTTCCCAGTAGTGATGTATGGAAGTGAGAGCTGGACCATAAAGAAGGCTGATCGCCAAAGAATTGATGCTTTTGAATTATGGTGCTGGAGGAGACTCTTGAGAGTCCCATGGACTGCAAGAAGATCAAACCTCTCCATTCTGAAGGAAAGCAGCCCTGAGTGCTCACTGGAAGGACAGATCGTGAAGCTGAGGCTCCAATACTTTGGCCACCTCATGAGAAGAGAAGACTCCCTGGAAAAGACCCTGATGTCGGGAAAGATGGAGGGCACAAGAAGGGGATGACAGAGGACGAGATGGTTGGACAGTGTTCTCGAAGCTACCAGCATGAGTTTGACCAAACTGCGGGAGGCAGTGGAAGACAGGAGTGCCTGGCGTGCTCTGGTCCATGGGGTCACGAAGAGTTGGACACGACTAAACAACAAAGCTCTAATTGGATTGTCACTGACCGTTTTTGCATTCCATTGCCCCTTAACACCAGCCTTTACACTTTCACCCTTTTACACTCCTGCAGATACCCCTAAGTGCATTGGATGAAGGGGTCTCTAGTCCACAAAAGCTTATGCCATAATGACATTTGTCATTCTTGAAGATCTTTTGCCATTGCCTTTAAGACTCTTGCTGTTTTTGCTGAAATAGACTGGTATGGCTACCACTTTGGAAACTGCGCCTATCCCAATATTTCTAGCTTACAGAAAGAAAAAGGAGATGGTTTTAAATGTACTCAAGTGTAATTTCATACTATAGATAAAATATAGCAATATGAGGCAGCATCTAATACGTGCTGGCTTGCTTTTTTGCTTCTTTTCCACCAGACAGAATCTCCACTCTTGGTGAAGCCTTATTTGCCCTATATAACCAGGTCTGAACTCCATGCTGTCATGACGGCAGGATTCGCCACCATTGCTGGAAGTGTCTTAGGAGCATATATTTCATTTGGTGTAAGTATAGAAACATGCTAGCTCTTAATTACTGTTTTCCATCCCCACCCGACTAGTAACAAAGAGCGTGAAAGGGAATTAGTTCTCCCTAACCACGCAGATTCCTAGAAGACAAATCTTTCATTAACAGCACTTTCCTGGGAGAAGGTTCCATTGAACTCGGTAGGCCTTGCTTCAGAGTAGGCAGATTTCCTGCTGCAAACCAATGTGACTATCCTGATTACATTTAAACCAGTTAGTGTTTGCAGCTAGACATGCATATATCTTGATTCAGGCATACATGAATCTTTTTAAAAAGATATCACTCATACCTTTTGACCTATTTATTTCGTCAGCAGGGGTGCCATCTAGGGAGGGCAAGAAGCTGAGCCTAATTTTCAAAGAGAGGGTTGGCCCCCCCTCAATATTCCACAGCCTGCCGAGCTGTCAGGCCCTCCCACAGCTGGTGGAAGGCTGCACTGGCCTGTGTGGTGTCAGGAGATGCCACAGGGACCAGCATGCCTGGCACGAGGTCACACTGGCCTGCATGGCTTTGGGAGGTGTGCATGACATCACACAATGCACATGTGACATCACATGTGTGTTCTGGGCCCCTTCAATCTTGGGGGGCAGCCTGGTGCCTATGTTCAGCAGGGTTACCACAGGAATGATATTTAGCATCTTGTGCCCAATTAAATGTTGTCCTTCTTCACCTTTGACATTTCAGATTCCAGCCTCCCACTTATTAACAGCTTCCGTGATGTCAGCACCAGCAGCTTTGGCTATTGCCAAGCTCTTTTGGCCAGAGACCGAACATCCCCAGATAACTGCACAGCAGGGTGCAAAAGTGGAGAAAGGGTAAGAAGATTTATACTAGCACGGTGCAAAGGCTTAGGCAGAATTGGGAAGGGTAGAGTAGCCTCTCTCTCATCACAAAAATAGAGGACGTCAATTTGCATAAAATGTGTATGCACTGATTTATAGGGCGAGGCAAATTTCAAATGCATTATAAGTAGGAATATATATATATATATATATATATATATATATATATATATATGCAGGTTTTGGTGTCCTCGGGTGTCTTCCCGTGTAAAAGTTGGGGTGTCTAGGCGACGTTTCGACGAGGTCTCACTCGTCATCTTCAGGCTGGTGCTTTCGGCTTCTTGTTACTGGAACAGAGCAGGATCTCAGTGTTTGAGTTCCTATAAATATTGTAGAGGGGGTGTGGTGTATAGCCTCCAATGTTCTGGGCAGAGAGGAAGTTCCCAGGCTAGTGTGCCTTTTCTTCTTTTGTTCCTTAATTACTTGAGAGATATCTTGAGTGATTTCTTGAGTGATATCCTGAGTACCACTTAGGTGGGTCATTAGGTGTGGATTAGTTGTTAAAGTCTTTGTGTCTTGACCTCTTGAACTTTGTGAAGAGTTTTCCTGAGAAGATGGCTGTACTGTACTTAGTTGTGCTCTGGCTTGGCTTCGTGTACAGGGGCGAGCTGTGGTTTTGTGGCTTGTGTCAGCCAGATCTGTGTAGGGATTGCAGGGGGGTGCAGCATCCGGAGGTGCCACCATGGATTGGCTACTGGATGGTGTCTGTAATTCATCTGTGGAGAGGGTCTGGGTTTGGGTCTGGTGTGGTTGATTGGTGTTGGCGTTCTGTGTGCCTCTGGATCTGGTGTCAGTTTTTGTGGGGAGGGCTAATTTCCAGATGTCTGGCAAGCGGGATGTGTCGTCACGCTTGTTCATGTTGTGAGGGTGTTTCTCTATCTCGATGGCTTCCATGATTATTCTCTTGTGGTGATGTTCCATGTTAAAGAGCAATTTGGAATCTGCAAAATTAATTTCGTGTCCTGTTTCTTTCATGTGTTGGAAAAGAGAGGAAGTTTTTTCTTCTTTTTTGACGGCATTCTTGTGTTCTGCGATACGTGCATTTATTCGTCTGTTTGTTTGTCCAATGTACGTGGCTGGGCAGACTTTGCAGGGTATTTCATAGATCCCTTGGTTTTCCAACTGGATTTTATCCTTGGGGTTTCTGAGGATATTGGCTATTTTTTGGTTGGTGCAAAAGGCTGTTTTGATATTGTGTTTATGGAGGATTTTGCTAATTTTATCTGTAGTGCCCTTGATATAAGGAAGGAGGGCCATGCCATTGTTTTCTTCTGTGTCTTGGTTTTTGGGGGGTGTTTCCTTTTGGATTAGCTTCGTAATCCTGTTTTGCTGGTATCCATTGGCAATTAACACGTTTGAGAGATTCTGTAACTCAGTTGTCAAGTGGTCTTTGTCAGCCAGGCGTTTGGTTCTGGAGATGAGAGTCTTGGCTACGGAGTTTATTTGTGCAGGGTGGTGGTGTGATTGTGCATGTAAGTAGCGGTTGGTGTGTGTTTTTTTCCGGTAGATAGTGTGTCCTAGGGAGCCATCAGGGTTTTTGTAGATTAGGACGTCAAGGAAGGGAAGTTGGTTGTTGGCTTCTATTTCCATAGTGAATTGTATTTTGGGGTGTAAGTTGTTGAGATGTGTGAGGAAGCTATCCAGTTTTTCCTTCCCGTGTGGCCAAATTACAAAGGTGTCGTCAACATATCTGAGCCAAAGTTTGGGTTTGTGTTCTGACTTGTCTAAAGCATTGGTTTCAAAGTGTTCCATGTACAGGTTTGCGATGACCGGTGAGAGGGGTGATCCCATAGGTGCTCCTTCTATCTGTTTGTATCTTTGTCCATTGTGGATGAAGTACGTGTTGGTTAGGCAGTGGTTGGTCAGGTCCAAGATGTATTCGGGGGGATTGTATTTGTTTTGAATAGCTGTCAAGGCTTCATTAATGGGCACTTGTGTGAAGAGAGATACAACATCGAAGCTCACAAGTAGGTCATTAGGATGTAGGTTTTGCTTCTTTATTGTTTCTATGAACTGGAAGGAGTTTGGTACGTGTGAAGAGATGGATTCTGCATAGGGCTGAAGTTGCTTGGCGAGAAATTTAGCGAGATTTTGTAGAGGTGAGCCTATGGAGCTGACTATTGGTCTGAGTGGTGTTCCTTCTTTGTGTATCTTGGGGAGGCCGTAGAGTTTGGGGCATCTGGATGATTTTTCTCTGGGGATGATTCTTAGCTGGATTTCTTCACTGATAGGAGAGGCTTTTATTTTGGATTTGGTGGTTTTTTCCAGGTAGGTGGTGGGATCTGTTTTTATAGGTTTGTAGGCAGGATCTTGGAGTAGATTTGATAGTTTTGCTTGGTAGTCCGATGTGTTCATCACCACTGTGGCATTACCTTTGTCTGCTGGGAGAATGATTATGTTGTTGTCTTTCCTCAGGTTGGTGAGTGCTTTCTGTTCTTCTTTGTGTAAATTGCTTCTGGGTGGTTTGCTGGAGCAGAGGATGTTGGTGACTTCAAGTCTGATTTTATTGGCTTCATCTGGGTTGATTTTGGTTAGGCTAGCTTCGACTCCGCATATGATGTTTTCCGTGGGGATGCGTCTCGGGGCGACTGCAAAGTTGAAACCTTTATTGGAAAGTTGAAATATTTATTGGAATTTCCAAGAAAAAAGAGAAAAAAGAAAAAAGAGAAAAAAGAAATTACATAGTCCCAAAAAAAGAAAAAAGTACAAAATACGGGGGGGGGGGGAGGAAAAATAAGAACAGGTTAAAAACAAATCCCTCTTTCTCTGTCTTATATTTCATTTACTTATTTCCATGACTTCCTCATACCTCCCTCCTTTGTATTCCCATTCAAATAGTTAATTCAGCAAATTTTCCCCTCCTTGTTTTATCTTCGTTCTTTATCTTAAACATATTATATCATTCTATTTCTCGTCTAATTATCAAGCCATTTTTGCATATTTCTTTTTAACCTTATTGTTAAAAATCACTTCATTTCATTCCTACTTCATTTTAACATCCATTAATTTTACACAGTTTCTGCAAATAGTCCTTAAATTTCTTCCCATAAAATTTCAAAATTTAAACCATATTTATACTTAACTTCTTCAAACCTTTCTACTAACGCCAATTATTTCCTTTCCAACAAATTCCCTGTTGTTTCATTAATATCAAACTAATTCCAAAGATTAAAAAAAAAAAGTTCTCCTCAAGTTTTTATCCAATGTCCCTTCTTCCTGGTTTCGGGTTATGTCAGTCCTTTCAGTCTCACGTCCAGTCCATCAATCTGGTGTTCTGATATCCGAGGCTCTTAAGTCACTTCCATGCCCCCTCTGCAGATTTTCTTGTTCCTGTTTATTCTTACACCCTTCCCTGTCCCTTGTTGGTTTCCGTAATTTCTTCCCTTTCTCCTTGGGAGGTGGGTTTCCGGGGAACTCAAACCGATAATAGTCTCCGTTTTCTTTCATCAGGGTAGCCCATTCCCCAGAGTCCCACTCCCCCAAGTTAATTTTGTAATCCAAAAAATAGTTGTTCCAGAAGTAGTTGTCAACCCATTCCAGAGTCCCGCCAGAGCTGAAAGCTTCCTTAACTCCAAACACTTCCAGAGACACATCATATTCAATCTTGCAGTACTGCAACTTTTGGTCATGCAGGACATTAGGTTTCTTCATCTGTATATTTTGAAGTGCAGTCACAACCTCTTCCGACATCATCTGACCTTGAACTTGCCCTGTCAAGCCAGTTTCCTGAGTTAATTTTTGTGGAGCTTCTTTATCCTTATTTTCTATTAGTTCATATTTACTGGCTACAACAGATATAGAGTCTAGCTTTTCGTTCATTAAGTCCATTTTCTCATGCAGCTGCTGTAGCTTAGCATTTATTCTGCCAAGGTCAAACAACAAGGTTTCTTCCATTGCTGTTCAAGGTCAGGCGGCTGGTCCCACGGTCTAATTCCCAGAGTTGTAGAATTTCACTATAAACTGCAGCAACAAATTGACAAGCTCCCTCTAGGGGACACAATTTCAGTTCACATCCATTTTTGAAGTGTATCCAACAAAGGAAAATTTACTTTCGATTTTCAGATACTTTGTTTCCTTAACATGCAAAATGCAGAAAGCGGCATTAAAGTTAATTTATTTCTCTTCTTTTTACTATCTGTCAAGAAAACCACTTTCAATCGATGGGCATCTCCAAAACTTTCTGCCCTGACACCCCATCCCCAGGTTTGGGACGACGGAGACTTACGATCCTTTACTCTCTCCGCGCAGGCTTAAGAGATCAAAAAAATTTTCCCCTTTTCCCCTGCTGTCAAGGGGGGTTTTGTTGTTTATGAATGCAGGAAATTTCAGTCTTTAAGTCAATTTTCCAGGCTAATTAGCTTATAAGATCTTTGCTTAAGTCTGTTTACAAAGCGGAAGGTGGACTTCCTGTTTAGACCTTCCCGCTTCGTGCCTAATTCGTAAATTTTGTAGTTTCATTAATCCAATCTTCCGTTTTTACTCACGGGTACTTGTTTTAGAGTCCAATTGTCATCAGGAAAAAGTCAGCGCTCTCCGGCGATGGCTGCGCGGCTTCCCTCCGTGAAAATAGCAGTCGGTTCGATGCACCGCGCTGCTCACCCCACTTCGCTCCGGAGCCCCAAAAAGGGGTTCCCCGTGAGTAGGGGAGGCGCTCCTGGTGCTCTCGCCGAACCCCACGTTCCCAGGCTTCTTCCACCTGGGATTTCTAGCGGGTCCCTGCCTTCGCCGCGGCGGGAAGACCCAGTTTCCATGGAGCCCGTTCCTCCGATCGGAGGAACTCCGCCATTCACCGATGGCGCTAACCCGGAAGTCCTCTATAAGTAGGAATATAACTCATCTAGTGGAGAAGACTGTGATCAAGTGGCCTTTGTGGCAGCTTGGATGGCTGTCCTGGTGCTAATTGTGGATGGGTGACTAACAACCTTTTTTACGCTTCTTGTGGTTCTTTATCTTTAAGCTGGACTTGAACAGGACTCTCAGATAGAGTCCTGCCACTCTAGGGAAAAGACAATATATAGAGTTGTTATGCAGACATTCAAAAATACAGTTGCAGGAAATTGCATAACAAGCCATTTCCTGCCCTTTCGCAACACCTTAAACCAAATGCCTGGTCCTCAGATAACCGTCTCACTTTGCCTAACAATAGGGGCAGCTATAGCTCAGGACATTCAGTCAAGGCTTGCATCTTGTGCTGCTTGGCCCCGAGAAAGTGTGCACGTGAAATGCTTCCAAGGGTCCAAAGGGCTCTGTAAATGCTAAATATTGTTAACAAGATAAGTACAGTTTTACCTCGGGTTACAGAAGCTTCAGGTTATAGACGCTTCAGGTTACAGACTCCCCTAACCCAGAAATAGTACCTCGGGTTAAGAGCTTTGCTTCAGGATGAGAACAGAATTCGTGTGGCGGCAGCAGGAGGCCCCATTAGCTAAAGTGGTACCTCAGGTTAAGAACAGTTTCAGGTTAAGAACAGACCTCCAGAACGAATTAAGTTCTTAACCCAGTATACCTGAAGGAGCGTCTCCACCCCCATCGTTCTGCCCGGACACTGAGGTCCAGTGCCGAGGGCCTTCTGGCGGTTCCCTCATTGTGAGAAGCAAAGCTACAGGGAACCAGGCAGAGGGCCTTCTCGGTAGTAGCGCCCACCCTGTAGAACACCCGCCCATCAGATGTCAAAGAGATAAACAACTCCCTGACATTCAGAATACATCTTAAGGCAGCCCTGTTCAGGGAAGTTTTTAATGTGTGACATCTTAGTGTATTATTTGTCTTTGTGGAAGCTGCCCAGATTGGGCGGGGTACAAATTAATTATTATTATTGTTATTGTTATTATTATTATTATTAAATAATAATAATAAATTTTATTTATCTCCCGCCCTCCCCAGCCGAAGCCGGGCTCAGGGTGGCTAACAACAATCAAATAATCAAACAATCAAATAATCCAACATTTTAAAAACATTTCATTATAAAAATTAATTAAAATCAAATTGATAGCAACCGTTAAGCAAAATTCTGTGCAGGCTGCCAGAGGAGGGAGTCAGGCTGCGCCCTAACCAAATATTATTATTTTATTACCCAAGGTACCACTGTACTGGTTCTGATCATTTTTCTGGTTGGTGTTTTTTTAAAGGGTGATTTCTGTTGTCATGGGGGCGGGCAGGTGACAAGGGTTCTTACACCTGCTCTTTTACACACCACATTAACCTGCACCTTTTGTTCTTGTTTTTTCGGTGAAGAGATTCCAAAAACCTGTTGGAAGCAGCCAGCCAAGGGGCTTCTGCCTCCATCCCTCTGGTGGCAAACATTGCTGCAAATCTGATTGCCTTCCTTGCCTTGCTTTCTTTCTGTAATGCAGTCCTCTCCTGGCTGGGAAATATGTTCAACTATTCACAGTTGAGCTTTGAGGTATTAAGTGCTATAAGCTTTGTTGTTGTTGTTGTTGTTGTTGTTGTTGTTGACACTATTCAGTACAGCCGTGGTAGATGAAAAAGACAGTAGATTATACAGTGGTGCCCCGCAAAACGAATGCCTCGCAAGACGGAAAACTCGCTAGACGAAAGAGTTTTCCGTTTTGGAGGTGCTTCGCAAAACGAATTTCCCTATGGGCTTGCTTCGCAAGACGAAAATGTCTTGGAGTTCCTGCGGGTTTTTTTCCCTTTTCCCCTCCTTTTTCTAAGCCACTAAGCCGCTTATCCACTAAGCCGATAAGCCGCTAAAAGCCGCTAAAAGCCGCTAAACCGCTAATAGCGCTAATCCGCTAATCCGTCAATGGTCTTGCTTCGCAAGACGAAAAAACCGCTAGACGAAGAGACTCGCGGAACGGATTCTTTTCGTCTTGCGAGGCACCACTGTAAAAGGTTATTTGCTTGTACATAATATAAGAAACAAGGACAACATGCTTAAGTTTTACTCATGTCCTAAAAGCTTTTAGCTAAGGCATGATCTCTCTCTTTCACACACACCCCTGACATAAAATAAAATAATTATATTTTCACATGAAGCCCATTGAGCCGATGCAAAGGGAGTCTGACTGGCCACTTCTCAGGGATGTTGTAGTGCTGGACTTCCTACATGGCACTGAGTGAGGCCCAATGACCTTTGAGGTCTCTTCCAACTATGGTTCAGTGCTGCTGCTCATTAAACCAACCCTTCTATAGTCTGCAGTTATATCAATAATTTTTATTTATTCTTTTTTTTTAAAGCACCATTCATTCAGCAAAGTCCTTTATTCAGTTCCTCAGTGGAGGGTGTTGCCCCCTTCCTCCGTCACTTGTGTCCTTGGACTGTATGAGACAGTGGAGATCCATAATCACATTCCCCCTTTTCTGTCTTTAAATTTTATTAAAACACAACTCCAGAGAGGGGTGGGTGGGTGGCGGTGATTAGGGAAGGGGAGTTTAATGGACTGCCCAATTACCTGCTCCTTTCTGTTTCTCATTGTTATGCGTGCTTTACACTGGCGCCAATGGCTTCACATGAGAAAAGGTGGGGGAGAAATGCCTTGGCTAATATTGACTTGCTTTCTAAAGCCCTACTGGTGCATTTGTGAGCCTGACCAGCCTGGTTACCACAGCAAAGCAATGGAACATAGGAGGCGATGGTTGGTTTTATGTAAACAAAAAGCCCTGAGAAATACCAAGATGTGGTTAATGTATTTATTGGCTTTTAGATCAACCCTTCTCTCCCCCCCCCCCTCTCTTTAGGTCATTTGCGCTTATGTCTTTATGCCATTTTCATTCATGATGGGAGTCGACTGGGAAGACAGTTTTCTTGTTGGTAGACTTCTAGGCTATAAGACCTTCTTCAATGAATTTGTGGCTTATAAAGATCTTTCAGAACTGATCAAATTGAGAAAGGCAGGAGGCGAAAAGTACATTGGTGGAGAGAACCAATATCTGAGTGTGAGTATCCTTCCACAGTTCTTTGCTTTTATTTGACCCAGCCTTCACAGAGGTTCCAATTGTCACACCGAATAAAATTGATTTCTGATTTAAAAACCACTTTGGTTAAGCATGGGTTATTATAGCAACACAGAATATTTTTCTAATGCCCATTTAATTCTGTTACCTCACAGCACCCAAACTGAGCTAAGCAGCATAATCTCCCATTTAGCAACAGGGAGCAGGGCACAAATGTGGAGGCAGGGGGATAAGATGACTAGGCTAATTCTGATTGCTGCCCCAATCTCCAGGAACCGTTTCAATAAGGGATGGTACAAAATACAATTCCCTAGGGATCTGAAGACAGTGGCAGAATATTTTTCTTTACGGCTAGTGCGTCTTCCTAGGAAGTACTTTGAGAGTTCTGAATCCAAGACTTTCTGCCTAAAAATGCCACATTTTCTTTCAGAGTGAACCATTTCAGACTGAACCTGAACTGACAGTCCATTTTCATTGCCATTTTGGAGTATCAGGAACTAATTTCCAGTGGTCTAGGCTGCCATTCTGTTCATGGTGAAGTGGTTGAGAGCCTGTGCTGAGCCACAGCTGTGCTGTGAGAGCAAGTTGAGAGCCTGTGCTGTCACTGCAATGAAGCACTTTAATTTATTTATTTAACTTTTGTGCCACTTCATATTTTAGCAGAAATCGTTGTGGTTAGGCTTGAACCTGTGTCTCCTGGTTTGATGCCAGGCATCATAAAGGGTTCTCTGCTTTGGTAATTCCAGAACTATTCAGCAAGAACATGACGGCATAGTGAAAAAGAGGTTGGAAGGTTCACTTTTAACTTTTAATTTTTCTCAGAGCCTTCTAATAAGTCTAGATACAGGTATATATCTCCAGTAGAGTTGATTCTGCTACATGTCCACCCCCACAGCCTGCAACAAGGAGGCTTCCCAGCTTTCAAACATTTCCAGGAAAAGGTTGGACAAAAGAGACCTTGAAATGTGTTTTTCTACATAGGCAAGAAGCGACCAGAAATATCTACAAATTGTTGCTTTAAAACATGAGGGGGCAGTCATAAGCATATAATCAATTGAAATGCTTGTATAATTTTATTATAAACAGGGAACAGTGGGTGGGAAGAGTGAAGATATGCTCGTAGTTGTATCTCTTGCAGTTGGAAAACAATGTGTATATACAGTATATACCCAATAGAATCATCAGGGGTGTGTTACCCATAGAGGCTAGTGGTGCAGGATGCCAGGGCGGCAAGTTCTGGAGGACGCCAGGGAAGAGGTGGAGGCTGGACGCGGCAGCTCCTGGCATCAGCTCGCTACCCTCACCCGGCTCCGCCATGCCATGCCGAAGCAGCACCATGCCTGTAGCCTCCACCTGCTGTGGCCACCATGGCATGAAGCGGCCAGTTGAGCCAGGAGCCGCCGCGTCCAGCCTCCGCCTCTTCCGTGCCAGAAGAGCTGCCGTCCAGCCGCTGCCTGCCTCCTCCAGCCTCACAAACCTGGGCGCGTTGCCGGGAGCGCCGTCCTCCCCAAAAAAGGTCTGGGAAACAGGGAGGAGGGATGCCAGAGGGATCTTTGCACCACAGCGTTGGATATGCTTAAGACGGCCCTGAGAATCATTTAAAGAAAGGCAGCAGTTTCCACAGGCACACAGCAGAGAGGCTGGTTAAATCATATTTTGGAAGATTTTGCCATTTCAAAGGGTAAGATGATGTAACCTAGCAAGATGTTTTCCTTTCTTCAAATTTTAGATTCGATCCGAAACCATTGCCACTTATGCTCTCTGTGGATTTGCAAACTTTGGCTCTTTGGGACTCGTAATTGGAGGACTCAGTAAGAAAACGTTTACTTCTTGTTTGGGGCATAGTATTGGACAAAAATAATCCAAACCCAAACACTCCTGCTGCTGCAATAAATGCAGCTGCAGATGGCTTGGCAGGACTGCACTGCTGACCTGACATCTGTCTGGCTGAGTCACTGCAGAGACGGGGCGGGGTGTGGTGGCAGCAAGGTTGTGCGGTGGCAGCAGGAGCACTGGATTGGCTCTGCTGATGTGTTTGAACCGCACAGGCCTCACCACCAGTATGTCCTCCCCTCTCTATCCCAATAACATCTGATATTGTGCTGTACTGTGGAGGTCCTCCAAGCATCTCTCTAGCTCAATGTGATGTCAGAGACATTCTGCACCTCTCTCCTGAGGTGCGGAAATTTCAAGGTCATGAAAATCACCAATTCTGGCTATCTACAAAGAGGAGCCAGAACTTATGGGCTCCGGATGATACATGAGAATGCATCAACCTGGTGCTAATGCCTAAGGAAGCCATTGTCATACCAAAAAGGCAAAGGTGTCCTGCACTGGACGCGGGTGGCGCTGTGGGTTAAACCACAGAGCCTAGGACTTGCCGATCAGAAGGTCGGCGGTTCGTATCCCTGTGACAGGGTGAGCTCCCGTTGCTCGGTCCCTGCTCCTGCCAACCTAGCAGTTCGAAAGCACGTCAAAGTGCAAGTAGCTAAATAGGTACTGCTGCGGCGGGAAGGTAAAGGGCGTTTCCGTGCGCTGCTCTGGTTTACCAGAAGCAGCTTAGTCATGCTGGCCACATGTACGCCGGCTCCCTCAGCCAATAAAGCGAGATGAGCACCGCAACCCCAGAGTCGGTCACGACTGGACCTAATGGTCAGGGGTCCCTTTACCTTTAATGTGAAAATTGGCCCAGAGGCTATTGGACTCTTTCCTGGCTGCTTGGTCAAGTCTAGCTGGTGCAGAGATAGAGGCAGGGCCAGATTTAGGTTTGATGAGGCCCTCAGCTACTGAAGGTAATGGGGCCCTTTATATGTCCAGCTGTCCCTTGTCAACAACAAATTGTGGCTGGCTTTTTAGTGCTGAGTATACGCCATACACAACACAAAACACTGTTGCTGTATGCAGGTTTTATTTTATTTGCTTTTTATCTTATATTTTGGAAATGTACATCCAATTTTTTTTCCTTTAAATTTTTCTGGGGGCCCCAAGAGAGTGGAGCCCTAAACTATAGCTTGTTTAGCTTATACGTGAATCCGGCACTGGTTGGAGGGTTCAGGAAAACCTTGACTGGAACTGCTTCACATTCCAGAATGCAAGAACTGATAGTGGATGTCGTTTTCCTCAAATCTCTTCCTCAGCATCCATGGCTCCTTCCCGGAAGAGAGACATTGCCAGCGGGGCCTTGAGAGCCATGATTGCTGGCACGGTGGCCTGCTTCATGACAGCTTGCATTGCAGGTACTATATTTTTTTTCTACCACAGGATGGCAGTGACCGCTCCCCACTTAAAACGGGGGGCGCCTTTTGCGTGGACGCGTGCAGCCCTGGATCTGGAGTGGCCCCATCAGCATAGGCTTTGCCTTCCCCCAGGTGGGATACCTGGAGGTCCCCGCCTACCCCAGCGAGTTGTCCAATCCCACCTGGGGGAAGTGTTGCCAGGGAAACCAGGCCAGGTAAGGGGAGGGATTACCTGCCCACACAATAGAGGGTGGATCTTAATTGTTAATCCTCACTTGGCTCCTCCGCCTGTCCACGCAATGTTTTGGTTTGTGTCCTTCAACAGGCCCTGCTGGCTCCAGGACATTTTGGTGTGGTGCTAAACTTCATTGCAAGGATGTATTCTGTGTTCATCTCCTTATTATTATTATTTTAAGGTTAATTTTTCTCCCTTTAACTCTTATCAGTAATTTTAAAGATCTATATTAGCAGGCATGCAAATTGATGGCAGTGCATCTATTTGAAAGGGGTAAAGGAAAAGGAAAATAATATTTCCAACGCTGCACTTCCACCATACATTCTCAAATTGGAAAGAAGAGGAAAGTTTTGTACTAATGAACCTACCATCCAGCTCAAGCTCTTCTGTATTGCACACACGGGTGGCTGGAATTCCCACTAAAATCAGTGAAACTTTGACTTCTGGTTAAGATGGTGACAGGGCAGACAGCTGCCTCTGAAGCTCCACAGGTCACACAATTTTAATTGGTTTTAACGTGTTTTAGATCAGTTATCTTATCTTGAAAATCAGAGGACAGAAGAATGTGGAGCTGCGATTCCAATAGCAATTAACAGGCCTGGAGCTTATTTGTCCTGTCAGCTTTTTTTTTTTACTGAGTGGTGATGTGGGAGGCAGCTGAAACCAGTGCTCTGTAATTAATGAGATATTTAACTTGGTTTTAATACAGCTTTTAATTGGACTTAACTTGTTTTATCCTTTTCATTTTGGAGACCTGAGCACTGCGAAAATGTGGTGTTTATCAGTCTAGGCTGCTTGTTCCTTGACAGCTAAAACTGTGGACTTTTATCTGTAGAAACTTCAAATTGATACACTCTGGACTGGATGTTTTAACCAGAGATTTGATTTATTTTTGCGCCCAATTAAAGGGCAGCAAATTGTCCTCACAGCCTCTGGCAAGCCTGCAGGCAGCCCACCTGCCAATCCAACTGTGAGCACCCTGCAAAGACCTACAAGGCCAAATATGTCCCTTTTCTATCAGGATGAACAAAGGACAAATGCTCTCTCAACTGTCCTGGCCAATATGTAAGATCTGCCTGACCGTTTGTAAATTCAGTGGTAGCACCCCCTGTTGGAAGTCTGTCTCATTGGCTAAAAATCGTATAAAAAGCTTGTTTGGGGATCAAATTTGCTTTGTTGTTTTAAAATCAGTGTATGCATTAAACCACCCTTTCCAAAGACAAAAGGTTCTGTTAACATTTGGCAGCCCATATATTCTAGCTCAGTGGGGATTTTGGAAGCATCACATTAAGTACAAATAGAATTTAAATTTCTGAATCAAGCTCTGAAAAGGGGGAAAGTTTGTAATGCAACCAAGAAATATGGTTGTTACTTAATAAAGGAGGGTTTCTTCTTTATTTTCAGGAATATTATCTGTTGCAGGAGATCCATGCACTGCTTTATTTGAAAACAACTTCAATATGACTAGCAATAGCACAGAAATAGTTAGCTGCTGCTTAAACCTCTTTAACAGGTAATTATAGAATGGCATAAGCTCACTTCAGAGAATCGCATCTGAAGTTCAATTATTTCTCTTACAGAATACAGGAATACTATATTCAATACTGCAAAAAGATAATACAAAGATAATGAAAATGTAGCTCAAAGGTTAATGCTTCAGACTTCATGAACATTGTCGAGCTATCATTTTATAACTATTAATCTTAGAATTTGAGGTTGGTTTCTATGCACATCACCTCTCACTAGCTACACACAAACAAAGGCTACATTCATAAATAGCACTCCCATGAAGTATCATTTAGTAAGCCATATTGCACACAAAGTGAATGCTAAACCCAAGAATGCCCACTTCACATCTCCCTTCACAACAGGGCTCACATATCATGACATCCAAATGCATTATTTAAGGCTTTCCCTCTATGATAAACCATGAGCACAGCAAGAAACCACAATTTAAGCTTTTTTGGCTGTCACAGGGACCAGCCAATCAGCACTGTGCACAGCCAACGTCTTCTGGAAACAGAAAGAACTTGTTGGCCCTAAGCTTGATTCTGTAAGGAAGTGTGTAAAGGGTAAAGGTAAAGGACCCCTGACAGTTAAGTCCAGTCACAAACGACTGTGGGGTTGCGGCGCTCATCTCGCTTTACTGGCTGAGGGAGCCGATGTTTATCTGCAGACAGCTTCCGGGTCATGTGGCCAGCATGACTAAGCCGCTTCTGGCGAAACCAGAGCAGCGCATGGAAACGCCGTTTACCTTCCTGCAACAGTGGTACCTATTTATCTATTTGCACTGGTGTGCTTTCGAACTGCTAGGTTGGCAGGAGCTGGGATGGGCCTGAGCAATGGGAGCTCACCCCGTCGCGGGGATTTGAACCACCAACCTTCCAATTGGCAAGCCCTAGGCTCAGTGGTTTAGACCACAGCGCCAGCCGCATCCCTAAGGAAGTGAGTACATCTGGCCAAAAACAGAGTAGCAGATCCACACTGGGCTCACCACTCAAACTCTGTGCATTGGTACACAGCCTAAGCCAACCCAGAGACTGATTTATTTATTTTAAGGAACCTGCTATGTCTTTGGCTTCAGATGTTTTGTTACCCCCTCTCATTGCTCATCCCAGAGCAGAGCACATAACCATTTTAGAATACAACACCTAAAAGAAAAGTAGAACAAAACACAAAACATACTCTCAGCTACAAGTACAACAGTAAATCACAACAGCCTCCTGCATTAAGTGCATCTAGTGATGAATAGGTACCCTGAAGTCCAAAAGATATTTGAGATGTGCCCAATAGCCTCAGAGTAACTGATGGGAGAAATCAACAATAATAGCTCATGGATGCAGTGACTCTTTTAGAATAGTTTTAAAACTGACAGTCTTCAAACACAGGGAATGTAGTGGTGTGGCTCAGGTTAGGGAACCCATAGAATTTATACACAAGCACTTAAATTACTATTACAACAGTATTAAAACTTATTTTCCCTTCTCCACCAGTGCGAACAGTTCCACAGAGACTTTTTTAAAAGCAAACAACACCTTGAGGTCCTTGAATGGATGCTGCAAACTTCTGAACCCGTCTACGTTTAACTGTTCCTGGATGACTCCAGAATTTTAAACTGGGCACTTTATGTAAAGAGACAAGCATAGGGATTTACTTCACTGATGGACTGGTAGGAAGACAAAAGGACAGTGGAGTTGTCTGGTGGTTGTTGCAGACAAGACAAATCTTGTTTCCCAGCTTAAGTAGATTGGCAGCTGTGTAAATGCTGCAGTTTCATTGGGGCTACTGGGTAAGTATCTACTCCATATCTCTGATGAGCTCCTAAGTCCTGCTATAAGTGCCTGGTCATGATGAAGGGCATGTTTAAACTTTTTAAATGCTATTTCAAATATTTATGTAAAATTGTTCCAAATGCCATGTTTGCCTACACCTCCCAACTCTCTTTAAGATCAGGTAGAGACATTTCAATCAAAGATCTTTCTCACACTGAACATAGAAAACTGCCTTATATATCAAGTCAGGCCGTTGGTCTATCTGTTCAATATTGTCTACACTGACAATATTGTCTACACTTACAGGGATTCTGTGGGAATGTTCAGGGATGCAGGAGAGGATATATTGTCTGATTATATCCTTATCCAACTTGTGTTAACAAGTTCCACAATTTCAGCAGAGTAACATTCCTCTTATTTTAAACTTTGCAATGGATGTGTTTGCTCAGGCTCGCTAAAGCCTCTATAATAACTGTTCTGGTATTTTCCCCTTATTCCCTCATAAAATATAAGAGACGGCACAGTCTTTTACAAAAGTATAAAAAGAGTTTACTCACATTCTGTTCACAATCGGATCCCAGAAGGCAGACTTAGCTTAGTGAAGTAACATACACTTGGAATCTATTTCATAAGAAGACCGTCCCTTTGTCCTCTCTTGGCTGGAAGCCAAGAGGGCATCT
Organism: Podarcis erhardii; assembly: GCF_964252035.2. Lineage (NCBI taxonomy): Eukaryota > Metazoa > Chordata > Lepidosauria > Squamata > Lacertidae > Podarcis > Podarcis erhardii. Next base: position 6,748,096 of record NC_138501.1, on the reverse strand, counting down.
TTGGCTTAGTAGATGTTGTGTCTTCGATGCATGTGGTGAAAGAGAGAGAGATGGCTGCCCTGCCCTGTGCTTTTGTCATTACCTGCACAGGTGAGACCACACCTACCTCTAGTCACATGCAGAGGAAGTCCGTCCCAGCCCAGAAGGAAACAGGAAGTTTACCTGCTGGCTGGACAAACATTCCTCCCCATGTGTAAACATGTTCACTCTAGGAATGTTGTACTTGACTGCTCTTGTGTTTCACATCCTACAGATTCAGACAGTGTACTTTCCCAGTCCTACCTGGTGATGCTGGGGACTGAAACCGGGACCCTTTATATACAAAGCAGATGCTTCCCCCCCCCCCATGACCTTTCTCCTCAGTTACAGCCCCTTCTGTGGTCTTGCTCTATTAACGCAAAATTACCTAAGTGTGATCTTAAGTATATATCTCAATAGGACTTTCTCCAACTAAATCTGCTAATATTTGCCATCTGTCTTACACTTAGATTTTCACTGATATAATTGTGGTTATAGGGATTAAGAGATCTGATCTGGAACTAGCTTTGTATTTGCCTTGCATTAAAGCATCCCTCGTATTTCTCCATACCAAACATGACCTCCTTTGAGGAAGCCAATATGCTGCTGTCCAAACGTTGCTGGCCTCCAACCCCCGACAGCATGTTCTGTCAAGGATGATAGGAGCTGTAGTCTAAAAACATCTGTAGGACATCACTTTGACTAAACTAGTTATTATTGTTATTTATTTTTTAAAATACTGACTTATTTTGGTGACAAATCACTACTTGGGATCTGTTGGAAATCTAGCTGGTTTTCTTTCGATATTGAACATTCCTGGAAAGTTATGTGTCTTTAGATTCAGGTGGCAAATGAGGGATGATATTCCACATGACCAATAAAACAACAACAGTTCTTCAATTTCAGCCAGCGGGGCAAGATTTAATGAAATCTGCAGCGAATTAAATTAAAAATGTCAATAAATAGTTAGAAATTAAGGCCTGGTTACTGTAAAACAGCAGGGTTTTTCTTCTGAACCAACTGCATGAGCTCCTGTTAGCAATGTGACCACCAACTGTTATATAAGAAAAGCTTCATAATATAGAACTCCATGGGTCTCACTGCAATCGTTTTTACATGACCAGTAACAATACTCTGGTGCTATTTACTTCACCAGAGGTTAATTACCGTATTTTTTGCTCTATAAGACTCACCTTTTCCCTCCTAAATAGTAAGGGGAAATGTGTGTGCGTCTTATGGAGCGAATGCAGGCTGCGCAGCTATCCCAGAAGCCAGAACAGCAAGAGGGATCGCTGCTTTCACTGCGCAGCCATCCCTCTTGCTGTTCTAGCTTCGAGATTCAGAATATTTTTTTTCTTGTTTTCCTCCTCCAAAAACTAGGTGCGTCTTGTGGTCTGGTGCGTCTTATAGAGCGAAAAATACGGTAACTCTACATTGTTATCACTTCTGGTGGAGCCAGATAAGGGAAGCACTCCTCTGGTACCTATTTTACAATATTAAAAGATGTTAAGGCTGGAATCCTACCACCAGCATTTGGCTGGCCGAGGGGCCATAGGAAGCTGCTGTTCCACAGGTGGAGATGGTGGCTTGCCAGCACATACCACTCCAGAATGCCCACAGAAAGCTCTGCAGGTGTAGATGTCCCACTGGTGGTGGGGGGCAAAATGAGATGGTGGTGGTGTATTGGGACAGGCCTTGGATCTGTAGGATCCTACCTTCTGAAATGCCCCTAAATAGGTCCCTAAACTATGCCAGCTCCTGCTGAGGTCAATGTGGTCAATGGGAGGGGGGGAAGAAAAGGAAAAACATTGAGAAAATCATCAGCATTCCATCTCTTGCGATGGCTGCATCTTACCAGCCGGACACAGGAAGTGGTGGTCATTCTGCCATGGATTCTCCCCAACATTGACATCTCCATAAGATTATTCTGTTACGCCACAAGTCAACCATTGGTAGAGAACCCGGTGTCCCCCAGATGTTGTACTACAAGTCCCATCAGCCCCAGCCAGTTCAACCAAAGGTCAGGGACAATGGGAGCTGCAGTTCATCAACTTCTAGAGGGCACAGTGATGGCTGCCCTGCACTTTGGAGTATCCATTGCACTTTATGGAGATTGTTTCAGGGTAACTATGCAGAGGACTGCAGTGTGGACCTCCTTAATAGTAAAGGGACCCCTGACCATTAGGTCCAGTCGTGGACAACTCTGGGGTTGCGGCACTCATCTCGCTTTATTGGCCGAGGGAGCCGGCGTACAGCTTCCGGGTCATGTGGCCAGCATGACTAAGCCGCTTCTGGCGAACCAGAACAACACACGGAAATGCCGTTTACCTTCCCACCAGAGCGGTACCTATTTATCTACTTGCACTTTGACGTGCTTTCAAACTGCTAGGTTGGCAGGAGCAGGGACCGAGCAACAGGAGCTCACCCCGTCGCGGGGATTCGAACCACCAACCTTCTGATCAGCAAGCCCTAGGCTCTGTGGTTTAACCCACAGCGCCACCCGCGTCCCTTGAACCTTTTTGAATACTTTTTGTCAATTTCATTTCACATCTCGGAATTTGTTGCACTGCAGAGTCAAACAACCTTCAAACCTTTTTACAGTTTGCAAAAATATTACTCTTGCAAGAATGTCAAGTGTTAATAAAATTTAAGAACTGGTTATCTATTTATTGTCTAGAGTCAATAAAACTACATTGTTTCTTATAGAATTCTGTCTTCGTACAAAAAATATATTTAAAAAATCCCTGTTACAAGAATATTGAAATGGTTTTCTTATGCTTGGAAACATTTTTGCAGTACACCTTTCCTACTTCCAGAAAAACATGTTAATAGCAAAGGTAATTTTGACTGGCATGTTTTTAAATGTAGTAATGAAAAGAAGCCTTTGTCTGAGAACACAATGTTTTCTCTGGCTGCACGTACAGCTTTCTTGGTCACGTCCTTGGTAAAGACATTCCTGTGGAGGGAATGTGTGAGTTTTAAAAGTGGAATTAGGGGGTGTAAAGCTAATCTGAACTTCTAATAAACTGAAAAACAACATAGCAGTGCTATGAATTGGAGTATTTCAGCAACTGAGCAGTCATGACTGCAATTCCTTATTTATTTTAGTAATTGAGAAGAAGAAAAATTATCAGTCATTACACTTTTGCAAAATAATCATTAATTTACATAGATTTAAGACTATTCAAAGGAGAATAAAGAAGGGGAGTGTGCAAAAATAATAAATTCTTATTAATTTCCTAATCTGGATATAAACTAAGAAATCAGGGGCGGGAAACCTCAAGCCAAATGCAACTGTCTGGGTCTCTGTCTGGCTTTTAGGACTCTGGTCAGGCCACACACCCTCTCCAGGAAAAACCAATTGCTGGCCTTGCTCTGCTGCTGATTTTGCTTGGCTGGAATGTGTCCCTGAATGATGACAATACATCTTGTGGGGATGGAGCACATGCATGTGTGTGTTTGGTCACAGTCGGTTTTGCAGCACCCACCATTGGTGTGTGGCACCCAGAAGGGTGCTCATGCAATAAAGCAGCCCTTGAGCCGAAAACAGTAAATAATTTTATGAATTGCGTTGTTTATTTACTAAACAATGCAATTCATAAAACTATCAACTACACCTACAACTGCATTAGGACATAAAGCATATTGTATTTCCATGTTCCAGTACCTAACAAAATCACTCAATTTCTCAATGGTCTACTTGTCTTCTACTTTCCCTGGCTCTTATAAAAGTTCTTACAATAACGAGTCAAATATCAAGGGAATGTTTTTGTTTTTACAGTTACAGCTTAAAGAGGTTCTTGCTTGTACCCTGTTACCTAAGAATATAGTCCCACCGAGTAGAGAGGCATACAGTACTATACAGTAAGTTTCTCAGCCCAAAACTGTTATGTCTCATTTTTGGAAATACAATCGTACCTTGTTTTGCGGTCGGGATCCGTTCCGGAGCCCCGGCTGCTAGCCGAAAAGGACGCAGGGCAAAGCGGTATGCGCTTCTGCGCATGTGCTTCTGCACGGTTTAGCGCTTCTGTGCATGTGCGAGTGGCAAACCCAGGAGTAACTCATTCTGGTACTTCCAGGTTTGCCGCGGACATTCGCCGCAGGTATTACTGTACTGAAACAGATCTGACCAAAGATGCTATAAGAATAGCACAGTTGATTCAATGCAGAATAACAAATGTGTATGTGTGTATGTGTACAAAGTAAGAAGATGAGCTTAGCAGGGGTCAGCAACCTTTTTCAGCAGGGGGGTGGTCGACTGTCCCTCAGACCTTGTGGGGGGGCAGACTATATTTTTGTGGGAGGGAAATGAACAAATTCCTATGCCCCACAAATAACCCAGATGCATTTAAAATAAAAGCACACATTCTACTCATGTAAAAACACCAGGCTGGCCCCACAAATAACCCAGAGATGCATTTTAAATAAAAGGACACATTGTACTCATGTAAAAACATGCTGATTCCCGGACCATCTGCGGCCCGGATTTAGAAGGCAATTGGACCCGATCCGGGCCCCAGGCCTTAGTTTGCCTACCCATGAGCTATAGGTTTAAATAAAGTTAGACCTTCTTTCATCCAGCTAAGTAGTGGAGATGCAGGATGCCTTGCCATTTTACACTGCCTTTGGAAACACATTAATAAATAAAATGCAAATGCCACAACATTTGTGTGCTATTTTTTCCATATTGCCAGAGACAGGAATTCACTATAGCAACCAACAGACGTTGGTCACTAGGTACATGAGGCCAAAACCACGAAGAAGAGTTTGGATTTGATATCCTACTTTATCACTACCCTAAGGAGTCTCAAAGCGGCTAACAATCTCCTTTCCCTTCCTCCCCCACAACAAACACTCTGTGAGGCTGAGAGACTTCAGAGAAGTGTGACTAGCCCAAGGTCACCCAGCAGCCGCATGTGGAGGAGCGGAGACGCGAACCCGGTTCACCAGATTACGAGTCCACCGCTCTTAACCACTACACCACACTGGCTCTCATGAATATTTATTCTTCCATAGCTGGCTTACCAAATTTTGCAGCCCAACTCCCAGCAGGCTCATCAGTGTTGCCATTTGTAGGGTTGGTGGGAATTGTGTCCTAACAACTGGAAAGCCATTGGAACATGAAACTCTTTATTTCAGAGTTGTGAGTTCAAGCCCCATGTTGGGTGAAAGATACCTTCATTCCAGTGGGTTCAGTGCTTTTTTCTAAAAAAAATGTTTAGGGGTACTCTCATTTTGACTCAATAAAATCACCATTTTATAGTTCAAACAGGGAACAATAAATACAGTAAATGGACAGAAGTACAAAGGTTCACAAAATGTTTAGGGGTATACGTACACCTGCGTACCCCCAGAAAAAAGCACTATGTGTTGGAATAGATGACCTTTGCTGTCCCTTCCAACCTTATGTTTCTATGAAATTCCTGCTCCATATTAATTTTACTAAGGGCCAAACTACATAGACCATAGGAGATCCAGGAGTGGAAGTCCTAACAACTTCACGTTTACTTTTAAAGCAGCCACAGGGATCTGCTGGATTGATCAGGTAATCAGCAGAGGAAGACTTTTGATAAGTGGGATTCTTACCACATGGGTGAGAAACTTGCACGCCATCAATAACTTTATATTTTCAGGGTTCTCAGACATGCAGAGGCTTCTAAGGGCATCCATACAACTCCATGTAGAAGCCCCTTTTAGACCTTCCTGCTCAGTGTGGGGGGGCAGAGGAAACTCTTGCAGGACATTTAAAGCTATATAAATAGCTATATGAAATAAAAGGTGCACAGCCTTCTAGTTTGTTAAAAGAGAGCAAGCATTGACTTGCATACTGTAGAAGTTTGCAGTTTTATTTTCATTACTTGGGAAAGAAAATGTGGGAAATAGCTAAGGGTCCAAACTGACACACTATTCAAAACTATTTGAGCTACTGAAGTTTAAAATAAACTTGGAACATTTGTGAAAATTGTCATCTAATGGGAGCAGATACAAATACAAACAGTTATACTAGCTAACTTTCCAAGAATTATTAATTGTGCGTACTGAAATTATTGTTATTTAAAGACATCTGAAGGCAACCCTGTATCAGGAAGTTTTTAATGTTTGATGCTTTTATATATGCTGTAAGCTGCCCAGAGTGGACAGGGTATAAATAAGATTTAATTATTATTATTATTATTATTATTATTATTATTATTATTATTATTATTATTATCTCCCCATTCATAAAGGAGTTCTCAACTTGTTGTAATCTAACTAAAGAGAACCTTGTAGCAACTTTGTCACACAGATGACGTTCCTGACTTAAGTTGATAAAAGCTCACGGGTAACTGACTGCAATCTTAAACACACTTACCCAGGGGTAAGTCTCCTTAAACTCAATGGACTTGCCTTCTGAGTGGACATGTACAAAATTGCACTGTAATATACTCTGTGATGGCTGGTTGGTCTTTACTTTTTCTCTAGACACACTTTGTCTGTGTTTCAGGAAAGAAGCACTAGGTGGCAGAATTTCATCAGGGAAATATTTTTTTCACGCTCCCAATTCCTGCAACAAGTGCAGCTTGCTGATTTTGTCCCAAATAATTTGATGTGTGTACCTCTTAATCCATGATAACACTTTTCCACTTACATTCCAAAAAGAAATGATCCTTGCTGGTAAATTGCAAAAGAAATAATCTGTCGACTATCTGAATGCTGGTGGCTTCTAGAGCATCATATTGGGGCTTCTAGGGTGACATTTTGTTTATTTACTCACTTTCGTTAATATCCAAAGAACTTGAGGTGGCATGCATGCTTCTCTCTCCCCCCCCCTCCATTTTATCCTTACAAAAGCTTTGTGAGGTAGGTTACCAGGGGGTGCTTTCAGGGATGAAGGCCTCAGTCCCAGAAGATAAAAGCCTTTTACCGAAACGCTTCTCCAAAAGAGCAGGATTCAGGGTCAAACACAAAGAATCAGTCTAGGTCTGAAGCAATCTCAGTTGATCCACACACACACCCATAGCTGTCAACGTTTCCCTTTTTTTAAAGGAAATTCCCTTATTCCAAATAGGATTCCTCACAAGAAAAGGGAAAAGTTGACAGCTATGCCCCCCCCACACACACCCTGCAGACCCATTTCGCCAACCACAAATAGGATGGAGAATTGTTAGGAGGTCATTTGTGCTCAGTCCTAAAAAAGAAAAAAATTCTTTGATGGCAAGCATGGTAAAATCATATTTCAAATAAAATTAATGGTCACGTTTCTTTTTATTTATGTATTGTGTGCACAACGCTAAAGAAAATCCTTATCCCCTGAAGATGCTGAAAATCCTATACGCAGACTTAGCTACATATTAGGGCTAAATGTAGCATTGTAATCCACTCCCGGGCTTAGTAACTTGTGTGATAGGATTCAGAGCCAGTACTGTACAAGGGGGAGTGGGGGGGGGAGGGTGATTGCATTCTAACCAAAAACCTTATTATTCATGAGATCTGGACATATACACCCTTGGGAGAAGACCATTTCTTTATGGTGGGTTTGCTTTCATGGCTATTGTGGTGTTATAATCCCCTAAACAGAAATATGCCTCCTTGTCCAACAATCCCCACCACCACCACCACTTCTTCTTGTCTCTGTGTCAATACCCCTTTCCCAATCACTGTGTTGTCGTGGGAGATGGTTACTGTTATGTACTGAAGTTCTCACCCTGGGCCAGCAGGGGGATACTGTAGATAGTTATGCAAATAAGGGATCGAAAGTGACGTTCAGTGATTGGATAGTTTTAGAAAATTGTTACAGTTACATTGTAGTGGAGCTCTATACAGTGGTGCCTCGCAAGACGAAAATAATCCATTCCGCGAGTCTCTTCGTCTAGCGGTTTTTTCGTCTTGCGAAGCATCCCTATTAGGCTTAGCGGATTAGCGCTATTAGCGGCTTAGCGGCTATTAGTGGCTTAGCGGCTTAGCGGCTAAGCGGCTATTAGCAGCTTAGCAGCTTAGAAAAAGGGGGAGGGGGAAAACTCGCAAGACTCCCAAGACGTTTTCGTCTTGCGAAGCAAGCCCATAGGGAAATTCGTCTTGCGAAGCGCCTCGAAAAGCGGAAAACCCTTTCGTCTAGCGGGTTTTTCGTCTTGCGAGGCATTCATCTTGCGGGGCACCACTGTATAAGAAGGCTGACTGAACCCTTCGGTTCAGTTCTGTCCTGGCCTGTGAATAAACAAGAGCTGTTTGAAGAATCGCTGTGTCGTCTGATATGTTCACCCACAACTTAACAGTTACTTCCTTCCATTGCTCCAACCCAGACCTCAGCGCGAGAAACAACAAACCCAAGGACACTCACAGACCTGTGGGCCGAAAACAGGCTGTGCTGCTCTGCTCCGTTCTCTTCCTGGACCCCCTCAATTGCAACATATAACAGGGAAAGAGGACGGGAGCAAATGTCTGTTGTGTTCTTCCCTGGGAACATTTCACACTAAGGATCTAAAAATTACCTTTCTGTTCACTTTTTTTGAAGTGCCCAGGCCACCTTCCTCTTCACTTGACTTACCACACTTATGCTAAATTTCCATTTGTGAACTTTTCATGCTTCTGCCTCAGTTCTTAAGACAGGTTCATCGCTATGGTAACCGAGAACCAAGCTTCCTTAATTTCACTTGCGCAAATCCTACCCATTCAAGAAGGCTGTTTTACAGGCAAATCTCCCGTGGAAACAATTTCATATTAGCTTAGAAGTGAATGGCAGCACCATTTATTAAAATCAATGCAAAGCACATACTCCAAGGTGGCTATTGAGGAGTGCAGTTCAGAGCTGTAGATTTATAATAACAAAGATTCCAAATGAGCTTTTTTCTTAAAAAAAAAATAAAAGTCTTATGAAAGATGAGAAGGGGAGAACAGTTCTCTAGTTCAGTACGCAGCTCTGTTTCATTTTATCATTGTAGTTGTTTACTGAAAAGTTATTTGGAAATTTCTCCATTTCCCATCTATTACCACTTATTAAACAGGGCATATATAGAATTATAGAATCATAAAATTGTAGAGCTGGAAGGGTCCCGAGGGTCATCTAGTCCAACCCCATGCATTGCAGGAATCTCAACTAGATCTTACAGGACAGATGGCCATCCAACTTCTGCTTAAAAACCTCAAAAGAAGGAGATCACACCACCTCTCATTGGAGTCTGTTCCGTCGTCAAACAGCTCTTACCTTTCAGAAGGTTCTGCCTGATGTTTAGTCAGAGCAGAAGAAACTACGTTTGCTCTATCCATCAAGGGACAATCCTTTAGATCATTGGTAGGCAAACTAAGGCCCAGGGGCCAGATCCGGCCCAATCGCCTTCTAAATCCGGCCCACAGACGGTCCTGGAATCAGCGTGTTTTTACATGAGTAGAATGTGTCCTTTTATTTAAAATGCATCTCTGGGTTATTTGTGGGGCATAGGAATTTGTTCATTTTTCCCCCAAAATATAGTCCGCCCCCCCCCCCAAGGTCTGAGGGACAGTGGACTGGCCCCCTGCTGAAAACGTTTGCTGACCCCTGCTTTAGATATTTGAAGATGGCTATCATATCTTCTCTTAGTCTCCTCTTTAACCCTCTTTTCCCCATGTTCCCCATCTTGTTCCTTTTTGGGGAAGGCCTGTGTTTTAGTAAAACGTTTTGTAAAACATACAGCTATAATTTACTTTACATACAGTGGTACCTCGGGTTAAGAACTTAATTCGTTCCGGAGGTCCGTTCTTAACCTGAAACTGTTCTTAACCCTCTCAGTAGCCTCTATTTTTCAAGGATCTGAAACACTCATCTGTTGTATGAAATGGGCTTCCCATTGAAATTGTTTCAAAAATACCATATGGTATTGGCTAGTTAATAAAAAACCCATTAGCACTTTTAAATAACTTGCAGAGAGATTTTGTGCTTAGGATCTACTTAGTGTGACCTTTAATACAGTGGTACCTCGGGTTAAGTACTTAATTCGTTCCGGAGGTCCGTTCTTAACCTGAAATTGTTCTTAACTTGAGGTACCACTTTAGCTAATGGGGCCTCCTGCTGCCGCTGCGGCACCGGAACATGACTTCTGTTCTCATCCTGAAGCAAAGTTCTTAACCCGAGGTACTATTTCTGGGTTAGTAGAGTCTGTAACCTGAAGCATCTGTAACCCGAGGTACCACTGTTGAATAATTATTATTATTATCTGTTTTCAAATAATTTGTATATACAGTGGTAAGGTAAAGGTACCCCTGCCCGTACGGGCCAGTCTTGACAGACTCTAGGGTTGTGCGCTCATCTCACTCTAGAGGCCGGGAGCCAGCGCTGTCCGCAGACACTTCCGGGTCACGTGGCCAGCGTGACGAAGCTGCTCCGGCGAACCAGCACCAGAGCAGCACACGGAAACACTGTTTACCTTCCCGCTATACATCTACTTGCACTTTGACGTGCTTTCGAACTGCTAGGTGGGCAGGAGCAGGGACCGAACGATGGGAGCTCACCCCGCCACGGGGATTCGAACCACCGACCATGCGATCGGCAAGTCCTAGGCGCTGAGGTTTTACCCACAGCGCCACCCGCGTCCTATATACAGTGTTACCTCTGGTTAAATACGCTTCAGGTTACATACGCTTCAGGTTACAGACTCCGCTAACCCAGAAATAGTACCTCGGGTTAAGAACTTTGCTTCAGGATGAGAACAGAAATTGCGTGACAGCAGTGGGAGCCCCATTAGCTAAAGTGGTACCTCAGGTTAAGAACAGTTTCAGGTTAAGAACGGACCTCCAGAACGAATTAAGTTCTTAACCCGAGGTACCACTGTATATACAAATTATTTGAAAACAGATGTTAATAATACTAATTATTCAACAAATCTCAGTGCTATACAACCCTCCAGGCTGTTTTCAGGCTACAGTCCTGTCAAATGGGCCATGTCTATAACAGAGAGCCTGGTTATATATACACAGGACCACTCTCAAAGCTAAATCTATATTGCACAACCAGGTCCCTCAATGTGGCTCAATGGGTGAGGAATGCTATGGGGCTGTGTACTGACTTGCAATGTATTTTGAATTAACACTCCTGTTTTCTGTGCTCAGGGGTTCCTGTCCTGTTGATGTGGACCGGACGAAGACTAAATGTCCATCTCACGTCTCAGGTGGAGTCGTTCCTTAGAGCTTAGAGCTCCACTTCCAGGTTTTCTTGCCAAGAAACATTCCTCACAATATCAGTGTCCAAACATTAGGAAAGTGTTCAAAAGTGCAGAACCTGGGGAATAAATGTAATCAAAAATGGAAAACCTAGGGAGGAGTAATTTCTTAGGAAGTACAGTGGTATCTCTTGTTAAGAGCTTAATTCGTTCCGGAGGCCCGTTCTTAACCTGAAACTGTTCTTAACCTGAGGTATCACTTTAGCTAATGGGATCTCCTGCTGCCGCCGCACGATTTCTGTTCTCATCCCGAAGCAAAGTTCTTAACCCGAGGTACTATTCCTGGGTTTGCGGAGTCTGTAACCCGAAGCGCTTGTAACCCGAAGCATTTGTAACCCGAGGTACCACTGTACTGTTCATTTCACAATGCAGAGAAGTGGCTATTGAATCCAGTCACTCCTTGATTTAATGAATTTGTGCTCTCTGACTCCTACAGCATCTGCCTAAGATCCTATATACCTTTTTCATGAGGAGTTTGCTATTGATGTAGATAGGTCATAAATAAAAACTACTTTGAGTTCTTCAGTTTGGTTATTAGTAGAAATAAGCGTAGGACTGGAATCCTATGCATACTTGCTTGGTAGGGAGCCCAACAAAGGATTGTGCTTCGTGCTTCTCTCTTCTAAAAAAAGTAATTTTGCTTTTCCCCGCACGACATGTATTAATTTCAATGCAGCTACCAAACAGAATGTTCTGAAAGGACTTGAACTGGAACAGTCCTTGAGCAGCTTTCTTCATCAAAATTCTTGGTCTGATTGAAAAACATTGAACGACCCAATGTAAAAGAGACATGAAGTCTCCTTTTCAAGTCATCTCCATCTTTCCCTCAACAATAGTTGTTTTTCATTCACTGGAGGGCATCGCAATAATAGACAATTTCTCGGAGAGGTTTTATATCTATATCTTTCTATATATCTAGCCATAGAAAGAACATCTGGGCCTCACAAGTGCCTCTCCAAGGTTAATAAATTAGGACAACTTATCTTAAAGCTATTGCATCCTTGTTTGTTGCACCCAGGTTTTCCCTACCCTCTCTGACTCACCGTTCTGCTCCTCATTTTCCTCCCCAGCCCCATATGTACTGTTAGTAAGGAAGATATTCCGTTCACTTTGCATTTTAATTTAAGATGAACCTACCTAATTTACACTTTTTGAAACAGTGCATGAACTGAAACACAGGCACCCTTTGAAATTCACACTTCTCTGAATTTTGCAAGCCCCCCCCCCCCAGTAATATGTACCAAAAAAAATCATGATCTGGGGAAATGCATAAAAATTCACATATTAGGGGAAATAGCATACAGCAATGCCTTATACTGAGAAAGATTGTACCGCAAAAATGAGGTACATTAAGCAAAACTGCATACAAACATGCATATTTCAAGGATTCTGTTATTTTAGGCTTCTCCAGTCCACGTGGCTTAAAGTATTAAGTCACCCCAGCACAACAAATCCACTTTCAAAAGAAATTGACTTTTTGCAGTTAGGAAACCATCAAGGAAATGCATTGAAAAGTGTGTGATGGACAAGTAATTAATGGCAAGATGTATAAACACACTGCAAGCAAGTCACAGGAGGGATGCTCATTGTTGTATAACTTTCCCACAAACAAATCTGAACATATGCTCAATAAAGAACTGGATATAATTTAACTTCTGTGTAAGATTGTACATGCAAATCAGGATGAATCTCAGTGAATAGGCTGGAGGAAGGAACATAGATGTTGCTTTACACCAATTCAGCCCATTAGCCCACCGAGCTCAGGGTTTCAGACAGAATTCTTTCCCAGTCCTATCGTGAAACGCCAGGGATCAAACCTGTAACCTTTTGGATGCAAAGCAGATGCTTTGCCACTGAGCTACAGCTCTTCAATTATTAAATCATCTGTCCTCATCTGTTTTTGATGCCGTGTAAAATGTATTTTAAATAGATACTGGTATACATAATTCTTTCATGACATGAGATATTTTGATGGCCCTGGCTAGGCAGACATAATTTTTGGATCTAGACCCACCTGTGAAGAAACTCAGAAATCTATTCTGGGCCTCAGTTTAAGCATCAGTTTTCAAACATTATTTCTACATTCAGATTAGCCAGATGGTGCCTGTGAAGGTAAAACTCCACAATGACAGAAAACCCGCTCATAAAAAATATTGTTTTACATGCAATCAATGAAAAGGGTCTTTTTCTTTTAAAGGAAAGAGCAGAATGGAGACAGCGGTCTTCAGTAATATCTGTTTATTTTCAAGGATTCAGGTCAGGTAGGTGATGTAATCTGTACCACAACAGTGAGATTCACCACTGCAAACAACAGCCTATAAATCCATTCTCCACTGCGACTGGACACCTTTTATTTCCTTACTTATTAAAACATTTTTAGTCTGTTTTTCAGCCCACAAGAACGTATGAGATCACAAGGTAGCATATGTATGATAAACAAGAAAAACGTATCATTTAAAACAGAAAAAGGCTTTTTAAAAAGATGGTGATTGTGACAGTTTGCTTCATTTTTGTCAGCTTCTCAAAGGACAGTTGGTTATAATGGCCTCTGAGAGAGGAGAAGGAGTCCAGAACATTCATACGAGTAATGTAAACAAAGAGTTGTGGGGTTTTTAATCCATTTTTGTCAGAGGCATTCGGTATCAGATTTTAATATTCTTCAATATTTAGAGAGCTGGTCTTTTACCCAGGCATAAAAAGCAGATTTAGCTGTTCCACAGAGCTGAGCTGAATCTCAAAAGCTTTCTGGCTGACTTCTGTCCCATGGGAGTGGTTGCAGAGCCAGCCCTACTGTTGGGTGGGGTGAAGTGACTGCCTCAGGCAGCAGAGTTTGGGTATCATGAAAGGGCAAAAAAAAATTGTGCTTTTAAATTTATTATTGTTGTGTTTTTACTACCAGAGGAGGGAGAAGTGCTTGTGGGATTTTCTGCCATGGACACCAAAATAAGTTGACTAGCTTTCCATACCATTTGCTGCTCTGACGCAGGCTGACCTTGAGAGGCTGGATAAGAGAGAAGCATTGCTGGTTTCTTATCATTTTGGACAGAAATGAGATGGAAAGCACATGACACCAAATTCAACTCCCAAGATATTCTGTCTCAACAGTGAAAATGCAGCCACACGGGGCCACATATTGCACAGCCCGAGTTTGGTGGTATGAAATTACACCACACCCAGGAATCACAACAGTCTAGATGGAAACAGAATGTGAGGAGCTCTGAAAGGATATCTGACAAAGAAAGAAGAGAATGGAAAAGGAAATTTAATGCAATTAAGAGTTATGCACATTGGGGAAAACAAGTCCTAACCACAGAATACCTATGTTGCTTAAAGTGGCTGTAACTGCACAGGAAACAATGTGTGAAGTCATGATCAGAGAAGCTCACTGACACTACCCACTTTTTAAAAAGGCAGATTCAAGGGACTAAAAATAAACCAATTATTATAAAGTTTCTGTGGAAATTCCATGGGGCACCCATCCTCAGAATACAGTGCGTTGTGCTAGTCACTCCATCATAGAACTGATATCACAGAGCTGAAGAAGGTAGAGAAAAGACCAAGTAAAATTATTGGCTTGAGAATCCTGATCGGAGCAGGGACTCAGCTGCATTGGTAAAGAAAAAGCAATTTATATGCATTGTATATGCAATATAACACTGCGCCACCAGATGGCGATGTGGAGTCACGTTTTTCCCTACTGGATTTCCCTGTTTAAATTTACGTGTGTAACTGAAACGCTTCTTTGATGTGTCTAGATCCAGCCCAGGAGGAACTTAGGAGGAAGTTGATGGCTTTTCATTTAAGCCGAAAGGCAATGAAAGGGGGAACAATAGATATTCATAAAAGTATGAATGCTGTGGACAGGAAGACAACAAAGACAGAGAATTATTCTCTCTCAAAACACCAGCACCCAAGTGGAAATGGACAAAAGGTGAGTTCAGGGCAAATAAAGGGAACTATTGCTTCAAGCAACACACAATTAAACATACGGAATTCATTTCCCCCAGGATGTTGTGATGGTCACAAGCTGAGAGATGGCTTTTAAAAGAGATTAGACAAATACAGGAAATATGGGTCTATTAATGACTCTAATAGCGAAAAGTGGAGCCTTCATTTTCTGATGTACTATACTTCTGGTTAGCAGGTGCGGGAGACAAAATAACAGGGTCTGCGAGCTTCCCACAGCATCTGACTAGTAGGCTGTCCTCGAAAAAAAAGGAGGGAGTAATGTCTATATGGCACAGTAATCGTGAAATTATTCCCCAAGTATGGATCCTTATGCAATCAGAATGGCCGGTATCCATGAATAAGCGGGCAGAACCAACAGGCTTGGGGAAACCTCAAGGCTTACAGAAGAACTCAGTCAAAATGCTCAGGAGCCATTGAATACCACCTTACCGTTGAGGAAGTAGGAAGGAAATAGGAAGCCGGGGATGGGGGCCAAGGGTGGCTGAATGGAGTATCCTGCAAAAGAGCATGACTAGCTGGCTTGAATCCTGAAAAGGACTTGCCACCAGTGGCGTAGCGTGGGTTGTCAGCACCCGGGGCAAGACAAGTAATTTGCGCCCCCTAACCCTAACCACCAGATGTTGCACCCGGTGCGGCCGGCCCCCCCTGCACCCCCCACGCTACGCCACTGCTTGCCACACTGCATAATTTTGTTGCAAGTTCCTTTCTTCATAGCCCAAGTGGAACTTGCAACATCTTCAAATGACTAAGGAAATTGAAGGTGTTCCATATAGGGGGGAAACAACTAAAATGAGATGTGATTTTTTTTAAAAAAAATCTTGACCTGATACAGCAGAGCACTTCTTTCATTCTTACATCTCTCATGTCATGAGGGCCACCTGGGGTAGCATCCTTGAGCAAAATGACCAAGTTGGTCCCAAGTTCCAAATAAAGAGAACAACAATCGAAAGGAAAGTGTACTTTTTACTTTTTGCTGTGCCCAGGTGTTAACATAATTATATTAATGTTATTTCTATAGGGCTTTATAGAATTATACAGTTGAAGAGTTATTTACTGATTTTATTTCAGGCGGGTGGAGCAACGGGTGCGTGTTTCATCTCTGCAAAGCAGGTTGGTTTCTACACACACTAACAAACTCCTCTCGAACCTTCCTTCAGGGAAGCACAAGGCCTTCTCAGAGTCCAAGGATGCATCCAACCAGACAGAAACACTTGGAGTGCAAAGCAGGGCCAGAGAGGGGCAAGTCTTGGGGAAAAGGGGTGTTGTCTGAGGAGAGTCCCAAGGGTGACAGGGAGATGCCCAGAGAGCCACATCTCTTGGGGGCCCCACCATCTGACACTGGGCCTGACAAGAGGTCGAGTGAGAAACCTCCCCATTATCTGTGGTTCTCTACGCCTGCAATCTATGTTATCTACCTTTAACAAGAAAGCAAAAATGATCACTCCTCTCTCTCTCTCTCTCTCTCTCTCTCTCTCTCTCTCTCTGTGTGTGTGTGTGTGTGTGTGCATGCGTATAAAAGTCCACTTTTTAAGATCAAGACATAGTTTATTCATTGCCAAACTGCCCTTTAATCACAGCTGAACAGGTCTTCATCTGAATATGTGCTGTGCGATGAAGGGGAAGTTAATCCGGCCTTTTGGCAATTTGTATGCAATAATAAGCTAAAGGAACTATGCCTAGTGAATTAAAATGTCTCAGAATGACTTATGCAATTGGCCTCTGCAAAGGAAGACTCTGAATACAGGACATAAAATGGGGGCTTCAGTTTCTTTAAAGAGTGCATAGAATTTTCTTGAGCGATGGGAAGCCATCCAGGCCAGCTGTTTATCCATTATTTCATCTATTAATGGCCTGCTCATCTAGTGCTTTTACTAAATTATCCCTTTGTGTTTCTGGATATGTGGGGCATGGGTGGCTTGTCAAGGAATACATTTTTTTATATGTATTAAGGCTGCCACTTACAAAGTGTGCATCTGCAAGAACGAGCCTACAGGCTTTATTGCTGTAAAGTTACTTCCTTTATATTAAGTGTGAATGGAACTTTTCTATTGCTCTTGCTCTGCCTTTAAATACACATAACATTTGCCCTATTTATGTGCTTGCTTTAGGGGGGCATCTTTGCTCCTTTGCTGGAAGGGCCAGTCCAAGGCATTTTGCCACTTGAAGTGAAAGGCAAGATTGTGCCGTCTCCCCATTCCATACACTGATTATAGCTGACAACTTATCCTTTTTTTAAGGGAAATTCCCTTATTCCGAATAGGATTCCTCACAAGAAAAGGGAAAAGCTGACAGCTATGACACTGATGCTGACTGGACTGACTGGCCAGAGAACAGGAGACTGGCAGAACTGCCACCCTTAGCCTCTCTAAGCTCAAATGGGGTATGGAAGGATGAGTGGCAGGGAAGATTTTGCAAACAACAACAAAAAATCATTTCATTTGGTAGAGCTAAGCCCTGGTTGCCCTAATGGATCAAACTCCCCTGACTTTTTTCAGAGAGAAGGAGAAAAGAGCAGAAACAATGAAGTGAACTAAAACACCAGAGTATTTTAGGCATTTCATTGTAGTCATGTTGGGGTGTTATGGGAAGGGTAGCATCTCTGGTGGGCAACATGTTGTGCTCCTTTTGGGGTCGTTTGTCCACCCTGCACTCAGCTCTCACCTGTGGCTCCTAGAAGCTGTCAGCAGGTAACAGCAGCCCACACCCTGGCACTGGCTCTCAAGACAGGCAGACGCCAACAAGTCACATTGCAAATGTATCCTCTCAGTGAAGAATGTCTGCTAGTAATTTGAAGGGGCCTTAGCTGCAGGGGGTCCAATTCTGCACATACTGTGCACACAGTACTTATCCACCACTGCTGGATGGACCCGTCTGCAGGGCAATGGTAAGGAACAGAGTTGAAATGGCAAGCAATTAGTTTTCTAGTTGATGGGCCTAGGCTAAGAATGGCTAGCACAGATTTGTAGCAGCCACAAATTGCACAAGCTCACAGCAGACTTGGGCATTAGTACCTCTTCCAAGACCCACGGTTGGGCTTCCTCACTGGAACATCAGTGACAGATTCTGCAAGATTGAGACCCAGTTGGCAACACAAGGTCACCAGTTGTGCCCTTATACTGATGGGCAGTTGCACACCATACATTTAAAGCACATTCAATTATATTTAAAGCTCATTACTAGAATCCTGGGAACTGTAGTTTGTTATGAGTGCTGGGAATTGTAGCTCTATGAGGGGGAAACTACATATCCTAGGGTGCTTTAAATGTGCATTGGATGTGCTTGTGTATATGGTGTGCCTATGTAGAATGTGCATAGCATATAAGTAAACTTAGTTTCTTGATGTGCTTCTGAAGTCAAGCTCCAAGAGATATTCAAGAGGATCTGGCATTAATCATAGAATCATAGAATCATAGAATCATAGAATCATAGAGTTGGAAGAGACCACAAGGGCCATCGAGTCCAACCCCCTGCCAAGCAGGAAACACCATCAGAGCACTCCTGACATATGGTTGTCAAGCCTCTGCTTGAAGACCTCCAAAGAAGGAGACTCCACCACACTCCTTGGCAGCAAATTCCACTGTCGAACAGCTCTTACTGTCAGGAAGTTCTTCCTAATGTTTAGGTGGAATCAAGGAAGCAAACCAATGAAAGGAAACAATTTTGTCCACCGTCTACACACATGAGGCAACCATTCAAGAAGGAAGGGTCTAACACTGTTTCAGAGCTGACAGCGATCCAAAGCAAGCTGCCTGACTGAATGGCCCAGTCCTAAACCTCCTTTGACTACAAGGAACCACCTGCACTACCCTAAATGTTGTTGCGCTCAGGATCATATTAATATTTGAAAGGATGCACATGTTGCTGTGTTGGTAAGCTTAGTCACACTGTGCATAGAGAAGCGGGCAGAGGGGCTGTGCTGTAGACCCCACTGTGTGACATTAACCCCATCCCTTGGACATCTACATCTAGAAAACCATCTGTGTCAAGATCATACCAGGGTTCAGATCTAGTGGAAGCCTATATGTAAACAGCTGTTAACACTTAAGAATCTCAATGCAAACAGCTCACAGCAGTGCTTGGGTGTCTGGGGGCAGGGCCAGCAGTACAGCTCCACCCTGCTAATCATGGTGCCCCCCTTCATACAATTTGATGGAGACTCTCTGTGTGTATGTGTTTGTGTGTGTTACACATTTCCCCAACCTCCCATCCCTATGAACTGTAGGGCTAAACTACACATTATATGCAAAAGTTTATGCAAAATACCCACCTACCATAGTTATAGGCTCGTTCCAAAGAGTCTGTGAAACTAAGTTTCCTGTCCCTCCCCCAGAAAGGCTCCTTTATGTGTTAGGGGAGGGCTAGATAGTTTTTTTCACGGGAGCTTCTAAACAGCCACAGGTGCTGAGCATGTCAGAGGTAATAAACATGGTGGGCTCTGCTGAGTGAAAAACACAAGGTTCAGAGCTTATTAATTATCCGAGGGCCTCATGCTAGCTGATGGAACAGTGTATAAAGTGCCTCTGCGTGTTCTGAAGCAGTTTTAGTGCACATGACAACCTTAACACTGTAGAGAGTAAAATGCATATATAGCTAATCAATCGTGTTTAGATTAATTATAGGGGGAAATCAAGAGCACTGAAGATTATGAAGACGTAGAATCATGAGACGATCACCATATCATAGCTGAAAGTAATTAGCAGCCAACAACATAAGCAGAAGTAAAGCACAGCACACAGAAAATGCTTGGGCACAATTTCAAGTATATGCAGTTCTTCTATTTTTCTAAATGGTTGGTTTTTGTCCTACTTGCATTTATTGATATGCTTTGTTAACTGACTTCTCTTCCCTCTCCCAGAATGCTTTCCTAAGTGTTTGTTTTAAGCCTCTTACATAGCTCACTGTATAAAGGTGGCATAGAAATAAACTCTATCAGTCAGTCAAGATGGAAGATCTAGGCAGCCAATCAGAAAGAGGCATCCCAAGTTGTAAGGAGAAAGGGAAAAGCCCATCATTTGGGATGAAGGACAACAGATCCCTAGAAAGCTCTGTTTGCTCACAATTAGATATTGTTCATATTGTGCATAAGAATCTTGAAATTGCAGTGACATTCACTCATCATGCTAGATCAATAGCTGGCTATCAATGGAGAAAGGGGAATGTGAGCAGGCAAAATAGCAGCTGTAGAAGGGAAAGAAATACTGTAAGTATTGTAGTGCAGCCATTTAAGGTCTAACTTTCATTAGTATTTTTAATCTATGCATCTTCCCATGTGCTACAACAAATGTAGGCTTTTCCTGTAATTTTATCAGGCATGTGCTACCAATTCAGCCATGCAGAAGAGCATTTTTAAACCCAATTGCTTCCAAGCCAGTTTGATCTTCGAGTGCAGGACTGGCATACAGTTTATCAAAATTGGCTCTGGTGCCTGCAGTGAAAGTCCATGTACACTTATGCAGAAGTAAGTCCTGTTGCGTCCAGGAAAGTGTGCATAGGAGTGCAGCCCTAGTTGTTTAAACCAGGAGTGGTAACACTTTTCAGCCCAAGGGGTACATTTCTTCTTGGACCTCCTTCCAACAGCTGCATGCCAGCAGTGGCTGGGGCCATAAGCAAAAGTGAGTGGAGCAGTAGATGTGGCTCTTATATGCTACAATAGGTCCAAGTGAAAGTCAGGCTTCTGCATATAGGGACATTTCTGTACATCCTCCATTCAGGCAAACAAGAGGGATTATCACAGTAAAAGGACACAATTCGGCCTGGCAAAAAGCAATCAAGGAGGGGGAAGAGCAGGGCTGGTGAGGGGGTGTGGCCTGGGGGAAGGGGTGTGGCCTGGGGATAGTACCAATTGTCAGGTGGAAAGGACCATTGGGCCACACATCTGGCCTCTGGGTCTGAAGCTGCCCACCTCTGGTTTAAACATTCCAGAGATGAGTCAGAGGTTGAAAAGCGAACCGACAGCCATAGCATCAAAAGTTGGTAACAGCTGGCAAAACCAAATGCTCTCTTTTTAAAAATAATTTTTTATTAAGAATTTCAGCATAACAATTTATCAAAAACATATCATCCTCATTCTCCCCTTTTTTTCTTCCCTCCCCCATCCCCAAACCAGAAACCCACCCTCACCCCCACCCCCAGACTTCCCTCACCTCCTCTCTCTCTGGTTTCTCAGCACATGTTAATCTCTGCATATTATAAAATTGTAAAAATCCTTAATTTATCTATCTATATGTTACCAATAATAAATTTGTGTATGTTTATTCAAAACCTGCCAAGGAGTCCAATTCATTTTGTTGTTTCTTTAAGTGATTTGTAAAAGGTTCCTATTCTTCTTTAAAGTCACAGTTGTCCTTGCAAAACCAAATGCTCTTAATACATTTTTCTTTCACGGTAATAATATAACTGTTAATATCTCCGGCAGGCAGTGTTTACAATTCCATAGGAAAACACAGTGATGGATGAATGTCCCAGGAAGTCCACAAGAGGGTATGTCTTTGTGTATTTGTGTTGATCAGCCTTCACAGACCTGTTGCCCTCCAGATGCTTGGTTGTATCTCACCCAGCTATATGTGCAAGGTCTGTGCTATGAGAAACAAAAACCCACTTGCTTTTTCCTCCTCAAATTATACACTGCTTTCGCTCAGTTTCTCAATAAAGTGTTATCAGGACTTTCCCCCCGGACTCTGGATGCATTATTTAAGGGAGTTTGCCAATAAGAGGAGCGCAGACGCTCCCAGTATCTGGAGCCAGCTGTGCTTCCCAGCCTTCATCAATTTGTAATCTGAAGTATTACTTGTGACCCTCATTGTGTGCTTTTCCAGTGGTAAAACGGGAAAATCCTCTGACTGTTTTTCTTCGCTTGTTTCAATAGTCTATTTGCACCATTTTGCTTCTCTCTCTCATTAAGATGCTTAATAACATCAGCAAGGAAAGGCATTAGAGCCCGACCTTTGTGCTCAGTTGTCATGTGTTTATCCAGTTGCCTTTTCTTGTTTATGCTAATAAGAAAAAGCACTAATAATAGATTATTACATTTTTTTGAAAAAACAAAAAAACAAAAACATTATGTTCCTATGCTTCAGAGTAGAGATGGAGGCTTCAGCCTCCCTGACCAAGATCCTCATGCTTGATAATGAACGTACATGCTGTTTAATTGTGAAATAAGGTTCCTGGCAGAGGGGGAGGGGGGGCGCCAGAGGAGATTCTTCAGCCAGACACAGAAATGGTTTATAAACGCTGTTTAGGACAAATTATAAATGTGGACAACAATACAGCTCTCTGTGTTTTCTTCTCCGATGCATATATTAACAGCTATACATGGGAAACAAATGCTGCTTTGTGGAAAATGAATTATGCAAATGCAATTTATAGCATTAATTTGGACTTGTAAATTTAATCCACTCAAACATAAAAAGGGGGTTCGTGCAATGAATATTTCTGAGGCAGTTTAATACATTTAAAATAAATATTGAGCAGCTGACAGGGAGGGAAGAAAAAGCACTATGCTCTCCACATCACAAAAGCAGCAGCTTTAAAACAATCATTTAAGTCCCTAATGAATATTTACTACCTGGGGATCTTACCTCCTAAGTAAACGTGGCTTGTAAAATACTCATTGTGCAACTATACAGGTGGCAGGTTTCGATGGCTGCACATCACAAGTGTGCATGCTAGAAATGTATTAGGGAAATAAGTTGACCTATATTGAGAGTAATTTTTAATAAAGCACTGTTAAACACAAAGCACTGTAAATATTTCTGTAGCAAAGCGCAGACAATGGATATTCAGTCAACAGCAAATTGTGAAATACAAGGTATCAGCTTTAAAATCAGTTTGCAAGTTTAGGTTCACACACACACACACACCCCTCCCACCAGTGGTTCTTCTATGATGCTGTGTACCATACTTTAGTCTAAACTCAGGAGTGTGGCTATAAAGTGACTGTTCAAGAAGAACTTAGTGGCTACCAGAAGGGTCCCAAAATGTCTAGGCCTCTTTTGTAAGGAAAGTATTCGCAAGAATGTTAGGAAACTTGCAAACCCTGTAGTTTGGCGACATATTTTGTTTGCTTAGTATTTCAAAATTCCCGAAGCCTCTAATACTTCAGAAACCACATTTTTGTAGTCAAATTATAAAGCATTTGTGAAAATTAAAATAGGCAAAAGGAAGCTAACATCACTGTTTTACCTCCTATCAGAATGATTGTCACAGCTACCTTTTCCAACACCTTCTGCACAGTCCACCTCTGATGTGGAGACCTTGCTACACTCTCAAAGCAAATGTGTGCTCACAAATGCTACAATCCTGCAACAGATAACTATATGCACACCCATCCACAAAAGCAGGGTGGCTCAAAGAACCTGCAGTTTTTGGGTGATGTCATAAAACTGGTTGCTTACATTAGGCAGCCATGAGACCATTCTACTGGTTGTTGTGGATGTGATGGCATTTGCTTGTGCTGGACAGTGCCCTAGACTAGGCTTGGAAGTAAGAAAACCCACTGACATCATTTGGTCTTTGTCTAGGGCTCACCTGACAGTTTCTGGAACAAAGTAACTGATGCCTTCACATATTTGCCAGGGGCGTTGTGTGTGTGTGTGTGTGTGTGTGTGTGTGAGAGAGTGAATGAATGAATGAATGAATCTTTATTTGCGTCAGCCATTGGTCACAGCAATAAAACAACAATACGATATACAAAGAATAGAAATAAAAAGTCAATTATATAAAATACATTTTAGGGTTTTGAATCAATAGTCAAATAGTGAATCTTATTTTAATTGCCCATAGTGTGTGTTGGGGGGGGGCTGCTGCTCACTCTTCCCTACCTAAGCTGCTTTGTGAGGCTGGGATCACTTCAGCCTCACAAAGCAGCTCCGTTTGCCACCCATTCACCATGAAAACATGATGTATATTTGCACTATAGTACATTGCACCTGCAAGACAAGCAACCTGGTAACCGTATATACTAATAGGTTACACCTCCAGCCAACAGTAGGTGCTGTTCCATGTCATTGATGCTTAACTAAGGTTATGTGTTACGTCTTGGAAAAGCTCCTAACAAGAAGAGATCTATGCTGAAAGTAATACCGTTGGGTTAACTTCCAGGTCTCTAATAAAGTATGTTACTTTCTACAAGTACTTCAACTGGGGCAGCAGTTTCAAAATGGCAAGAGCCTTATTGCCTGAGAAGAAATTTATTGGTCACTCAGATGAGCCTTCAAGCAGTGAGTACCTGGCTGATTATGAGCTTTTGGTCTCAGTGAATGAGTAGACTGGTCAGAAAACAGCACAATACCTCACAGTGTTTTAGAGAGTAATGCCAATGTATGTTACCTTCAGTTTTTCACTAAGCAAGCATCACAATGCAAAGTTTTGCAGTGAAGTAGATGCTAAACACCATAGAACTATAACTATTGTCTGGTTCTACCTTAGCAGTTCGAAAGCACCCCTAAGTGCAAGTAGATAAATAGGGACCGCTTTATAGCGGGAAGGTAAACAGCGTTTCCATGTGCTGCGCTGGTGCCGGCTCACCAGAGCAGCTTCGTCACGCTGGCCACGTGACCTGGAAGTGTCTCCAGACAGCGCTGGCCCCCGGCCTCTTAAGTGAGATGGGCGCACAACCCTAGAGTCAGACACGACTGGCCCGTACGGGCAGGGGTACCTTTACCTTTACCTTTTTACCTTGGCTTGAGGCTCCCAGGAAAGACTTGGTTGAAGCAGCGGTATTTGCTGGAAAGGCAAGGCCTCATCCAAAAGACCAGCTCACTCCCAGTCAGACAAAGTCAAGTCTGATAGAGTGGTGTCAATATACAAGCATTATAACAAGCAAGGCAAACCACGGTCTGTCAGGACCCTGGACAGCTCACTGTGGCAGGTGTGGCCCAGAACTCACCAATGGAGAGCTACTGTTACAGCAGCATGATGAGGCCTTTTGAAAGGTGGCTTGGCTGGGCTTGCTCTTAACTCCTCTACCTCTAAGGAGCTGTCTATTTCTTAAGGGGCCATTACCTGGTTTTGCATCCACCGATACCCAACTGCATCCAGCCATGGAGACTTCACTGAGATTGCTCCAGCTTTGTGGAAATCCACAGAAAATTATAGACAGGTACCTTCTGCTTTGTTTCTGATTCCTACTGTTTTGTTGAATCACTGTTATTCATTTTGCCTGCGGCTACATTATGAAGAAATTTTACATACTGTTTAGTACTGCTTTTATACTGGTTTAAGCTTACTTGCTATTTATTTGTAGATGTTCATCATTTTTACGGTATGTAAGTCTTCACATAAAAGTAAATAAAAATAATGTCATAGGCAATCATTCTGTAATGCCACAAACCACGGCATGAAATCACATGTCACTCAGCAGTGCTCACAACAGCCACAATGCACATTCTGCCAGGGGAAAGGATCACAATTTCTTAGGAACAAAATATTGTTATTTGACTGCTGGGTCCTCTTGATCTAAGCAGCAACTGTACAATTAGTCCATACCCACAAAATGTCTGAAATGGCTCATGGTATACTTCATTAAAAGAAATCAAAGTTGTAACAGAAAACAACCACAACAACAGTATAGCAATTAGAATGAATCTAGTGTGTTGTGGCTAACTAATCTTCTGCAATTAAAACATGTGTGGCCTCTTTTAGCATACCTACATCATAATTTGAGATAGCAACATAATAAGAATTCCTGGGAGAAATGCACAATCCAAATTCAAGATAAGCTACTCTCTCGCTCTCTTAAATTACCAAAATGTTTGTCATCACTGAGAGATGCAGAAAGGTAAAATGCAGCACAATACTCTTCTTTTAGGACAAGCCATAATTAGATATGAATTAGATGAAAACACTGTATTTACTGCTGATCGCCATGTAGGCTATTCATTCATCTTCAAAGTTGAATACAGGAGACCATCTATCAACTTCAACCACTTGAAGTACAGAACAAAAATATCAGATTTCCCCCTCTTCTTTTAAATGTAACTTTGCAGAGTGTTTACAGATTCATAGTGTTTTAAAAGGCTCACAGCTACATTGTTTCTGAATTTTAAGGATAACGGTTTTGCTTATCTAAGGGCACTCGGGCATCAGGAAGTAATGACTGTCATTACTGATCTCTCTTTTCTTGATAGTCACAAGTAATTTTTACATTGCTCCTGCCAGTGAAAATATTTGAAACTCAAAAGCCGCTGATCTGAGTCACTCAGCAACACAGAATCCCATGCATGTATGACGATAAAGGAAAATATCATGAAAATGGTATATAGATGGTATATTACCCCGGTTAAGCTTGCAAAAATGTTTAAAACATGTAATAAGTGTTGGAAATGTAAAGAAAAGGAAGGATCTTTTTTCCATATGTGATGGGAATGTAGGAAAGTTAAGGGTTTTAACGAGTTGAAAAAGATGTTTAAATACACATTTGTAAAGAATCCAGAAGCTTTTTTGTTAGGAATTACAGGAAGAGAGATTAACAGAAGTGATTATAAACTTTTTCAATATGCAGTGACTGTGGCAAGAATTTTAATGGCCCAAAAATGGAAACAAGAGGAATTACCAACAGTGGAAGAGTGGAGAATGAAACTTATGGATTTTGCAGAATTGGATAAAATGACTGGGAAAATTAGATACCAGAAAGATCACAAGTTCACTGAGGACTGGAGAAAGTTTACGATTTATCTGGAAAATATTTGTGACGAACAGACAACGCTAGTTGGTTTTAAAGAGGCTTTGTGATGCTAAAGGGTATTGTAAAAAGAAAAAGAGACGAAAGGATATTATTAACTGGCAATATATTATAAAGGAAATGTGTAACAAATATAAAATATGAGGATTGTGGGAGGAGCTGGTGGAAGTAAAAAAATTGTAAATTGGTGAATATGGTAATGTTTGAATAATTTGTAAAATAAAAATTTGTAAAAAAATTAATAATAATAAAAAAAACAGCAACACAGAATCCCTTCCATCTGCATCAAGGCTGTGGTGGGTCCATTAGGCATTGACTGGAGATCAGATTCAGATATGCTAAATCACATACGCTAAATCAACTCCTGACCTATAATGACCCTTAAAAAATTACTTTTGACTCATACAAATCAATGATTGCTCATATTATCATTTGTTATTTATTAAATCTATACTGCCCTTCAGCCGAGGATCACAGGGCAGTTTACAATCCAAATTGGTCATACAATCCAAAGATGCATGTTTACAAGGATATATTCCTAGGACAGGAATTGTGTGAAATAGATTGTGTCCCAGCCATCTGTAAGATCAGATCATTTAATATTTCATTACAGTCCATCACAGCACAGTTCCAAAAAATGTGCTTACCCTGCTCATTGTACACAACAACTTTAAAGCCTCTAGCAAAAGCAGTCCCTTTCCATAGCAATCATGCTCACATGATTTACAAGAGCTTGTGGAGCAAAATATGTCACTGCAAAGTATTTCCTGGGTAGTGTAGAGCATGGGTGGGCAAACTGAGGCCTGGGGGCCAAATGTGGCCCAATTGCCTTCTCAATCCCACCCGTGGACGGTCTGGGAATCAGTGTGTTTTTACATGAGTCGAATGTGTCCTTTTATTTAAAATGCATCTCTGGGTTTTTTGTGGGGGCTGCCTGGTGCTTTTACATGAGTAGAATGTGTGCTTTTATTTTAAATGCACCTCTGGGTTATTTGTGGGGCATAGGAATTTGTTCATTCCCCCCCCCCCAAAAAAATATATAGTCCGGCCCCCACAAGGTATGAGGGACAGTGGACCGGCCCCCTGCTGAAAAAGTTTGCTGACCCCTGGTGTAGAGAATAATTGATAGGAATAAGATTGTGTGGACCTGTTTTTGAATACAATTGCTTTTCACAGGTGAATCATACAGAGGGGGCATCATTTCCCCAAACAACTGAACGTTGATGTGCCTGTCTACACTGAAGAAGGCTTTGTGTGAGCTGCTGCTTGCCCAGAGACTTTGACACAAGCAGAGTCTCCACACCACTGGGCATCCCAACTGTGTGGAAGTCTCTGCACAAGCACCTGCTCGTGGGTTGGGTTCTTCAGTACAGATGTTCATACCAACATGTGGACATCCAGGGATGGGGCCAGCAGTGTACCCAACACATGGGGAAGGGTGAGCTGCACATCATCAGGCCTTTGAAATTGTGTGATGGCTCCTTTCATGTGATTTGCATATGAATAGGACTAAGGATGCTGTCTAAGTACCCAGGTCTGCAGGTGCCCACAAGCTGCAGTTCTGGACCTTAAGGGACGGTGTGATTCTCATCAAGAACAGACATTTCCTCAGCTAACCAGCAGGCTGGGTCCTGCATTGTTATCATCAGCTTGTGACATGCCTTGCTCAGGAGTTTCCCCCAATACTGAAGAAATTATAACTTGATGAAAGAGCCTAGAGGAGATGAAAACAAACAGGTAACCCCCTGCACAGCATAGGCTGCTCCCTCTTTAGTTGCCTTCATTTTAGTTTGAATGGTGTATTTTATAGTTCGGCATGTTATTATTTGATTCGCGTTCTTCATCTTGCAGTGATATGTGTATAGATGAAGAGTGACTATAACTATTTTTAATTAAATAATAAACAACTGGCTGAGATCCAAAGAACAGTACAAGTGGCTGGTAAGTAGATAAGAAGTGTACTTCTGGATCCAACCAAAAGCCAATCAAGCATTTTGTTCTCACACTGGCCAACCAGTTTCCCCACAAGCAGAATATATGAGTGCAACAGCACCCTCTGTCAGTTTGCATTGATCTGATGTGTGGAGATCTTTTCTATTCTAATTAATTCAAGAGGGTTTTGGAAGCTTCTCTTTGTGAAAGAAACAGGCAGAAGGTTCATGGTGTTTGGGTTATTCCTTCAGAGAAGCTGAGTACAGCTGGCTTAAACTGGTTCTGTTATCTCTTTCTGTCAAGGTCATGCTGACTAGAATAGCAAGGCCAGAAGGAGCCTGGGTTTCACTGTCTCTTTCTGTCTCTCTTCCTACTGGTGTGGTGTTCTCTAACTATATGCTGGAATCTGCTTTGGTTCAATTTTGAGTAGAATTTCATGACGCCTTCCACACTGGTGATTTCATACTGATTTCAACCCTGGAGGCAGCACAAAGCCAACATGACTAGAATCCAAAAGGAATGAGAAAATATGTCAATTTTTGTTTCCTTGTTTCTCATTTTTCCAGTCCTCAATTCTCCACATTTCCTTATCGTCTTATGATTTTTTTAAAAAGTCATTCACATTTTAGTGTGAATTTCTCAGGTTTCTATGCAATGTTGCCTTGCTATGCACATGTTTTCCCTAACATAACACAGTTTGTGTTATTTTCACAAATATATGCACTGTACCCTAGTATATCCATAACACGTAACTTGACTGGAGAATGGTATGCAAAATTCAGCAAAGTGTGAATTTTTAAAGCTGGCTATGTTTTGGTTCATGTGCGTTTTTCCCCCAGAAAATGCAAATTAAGTTTGTGGTTAAATGGGAACTGAATTGAAGGTCTCTCCCATCCATCACCACTGATAGCCTTATACGGCCTAGGACCCTCGTACCTACGGGACCGCCTCTCCTGGTATGCCCCACAGAGAAACCTACGGTCTGCAAATAATAACACCCTCAAGGTCCCAGGCCTCAGAAAAGTTAGGCTGGCCTCAACTAGAGCCAGGGCCTTCTCGGCTGCGGCTCCAATCTGGTGGAACGCTCTGTCACAAGAGACTAGGGCCCTGCGGGACCTGACATCTTTCCGCAGGGCCTGCAAGACAGAGTTGTTCCACCAGGCCTTTGGTCAGGGCGCAGCCTGACTCCCTCCTCTGGCAACCTGCACAGAATCTTGCTTAATCGGTTGCCATTAATTTGATTTTAATTAATTTTTATAATGAAATATTTTTGAATGTGTGATTATTTGATTGTTTGATTATTTGATTATTGTTAGCCGCCCTGAGCCCGGCTTCGGCTGGGGAGGGCGGGATATAAATAAAATTTATTATTATTCTTATTATTCTTATTATTCTTATTCTTATTATTATTATCCTCCATGAATTTTTAAAACCATCCACGTTGGTGTCTATCACTGCTTCTTGTGGCAGTGAATTTTCAGGGTTTAACTATGCAGTTGCAAAGTGCTTCCTTTGTCCGTATGGAATCTTCCAACATTCAGCTTAATTGGATAACCCCAGTTTCTAACATAACATGAGAGAGAGGATGGGTAAATTCTCTATCTACTTTCTCTGTATAATTGTATATACCTCTATCATGTCCACATTTCTTCTCAATGAAGTCTCAAATGTTGCAGCCTATGCTTGTAAAAAAAAGTTCCGCAAGCTCACAAGTCAACTAGACATGCACAAAGTAGCCTTGTCTTCTTATTTATATAGCACTTTCTCTCAATGCTTAAAGAACTAAATGATTACAGCAGTGCTCCTTTCAATCCCTATATTACAGCTGTAGGACTGTAGCTGGGAGATAATGACTCGCCCACAGCCAACTAGTGTGTTCATGACTGGGTTCAGATATGAACTATGGAACAGTCAACACATAGCTCTTGCTCTGACTCATGATGCCATACCAAGGTGTCAACAAATTGCTCTCTTCTTGCTCTACGCCTCCTTTTTATTCCCTGCTCAAAGAACAAAGGGGCATACAGCTAGATTGTTTATGAAGCTGTCTCCAGACAGGTGTATGCAGGCACCCAACATTATCAATGTCACTTGTGCCCTAAATTTTAAATGCTGCTTTCAGAACACATCACATTGTTTATTAAATGTGAAATTTACTTGAAGGTAAAAATAAATAAATCTAACATTCCACTTTGGATGTTAGCGTCTTAGAAACCTAAAGGGTAATACAAAAGTCTGAAAGTTCAGATGATAATCAGCACATTATTATTCCCTCAGTGCTCATTAAAATGGCAGCACATTGTTTCGTGAAAGCAACAGGATGCTGACTATGGTGCTAATAATACAGTGATCCTCTCTCTCTCTCTCTCTCTCTCTCTCTCTCTCTCTCTCTCTCTCTCTCAAAAATTTGTCTTTCCTTTCAAAAGGTTGTGGATTTATGGGAAACAGGGTAGCTTTGGTCACCATTAAATCAATCTCACCTCACATCTTTTCATAAGTGTGAAATGAATTTTGAGTGATACTGATTATAGCAACTGTAGCCGGGCCCTGGTTAAACCTAATTACAATTTCATGCAGTATTGCACTCAATTATTGTTTCCAGGTAATGTGGCCTCTGTCTTCTTTTTTTTTTTTAAAGCAACAGCCTTTACAAACAGCTCCTTGCTAATGAATAGAAATAGTTTGGGGAGGGAGGGGTGGAATGATACAGTCTCAAATGACCTCTTTTGCATTGTAAAAAGATATGTGCATTGATAAATACACTAGGATGTGCTATTATCCATTATTCAGTTCTACAATTAGTGAACACCTGGCATCAGGAAAGTGAGATAGCTGTTTGCTTCCCTTCTGAATTAATGTTGATTGCCCAACAGACCCCACAGAGCATACCAATTTCCCTTTGTTAGTAGGGTGGGGAATGGGAAGCCACACAACAAAAATAAGCAGCTTAATATTTAGGGATTGTGAAACTGAACATTAACTTTGCAAAGCTACTACAGGCGGTTGATAGATCACATTTTACAAGGATCAGAAATAGATTGGTAGTGGAAATGGAATGTTGGTCCTGTACATTTCAAACTGATGAAGAACATACAAACACAAATGTCCCTGTGGTATATTAGTACAGGGAATTCCAAAGGGCAAAGGAAACACTCCCCGCTCTATTTTATGTTACTCATTGGGACAAAACAAATAGCTACTTTATAAGTTGCCCACTCAGGATTCGGGCAGTGCCTCTCCAGGAACCTCGTCAACCTTGCCACATGAAGAGGCTGGGTATTGGATCCCGAATAACAGCTTCAATGCTGCACTTAGGTTTGGTCAAGAGAAAGGGAGCACACCTATGCTCAGGACTGCAGCCCTTGGAAAGATGAGAGCATGAAAAGAAATGACGACAGAAGCTCATATTATGAGATCTTTTTGCACAGCTCATCTATAATGACATTATTTTGTTCCTTTTGGCAGCAGCAAGAATGGAAATAGCCAAGCACTGGAACACTATCCAGTCCAGAACTGGCTTTCAGTGATTTGGAAGGCAGTGCTATCCATAGAGCAGATGCACCAAAGGAGATTGGGCAACGGGTTAAGAAAGACCTCTTCTTAGAAATGTGATTCCCATTTATTTCGTCAATAAACAAGGGATCTTTGGGTGCTGTCCCAGAGTTCCATTTCATTTGGCTAGCAGCCTTTTTCTACAAGTATAAATCCAAAATATTGCAGCTTTTTGTGCGACTTGCAAAAGAACCATTATCAGCTTCAACCCCTAAAAAAAGCAACCTTGTGGCTTTTATGCGGTGGTGGCCAGTGCCAGGGAGACCAATATGAGGTGGAGCAAGAGCCAACCAATTCTACTCGTTGTGTTGCCATCTCCCTGCTGGTTGAATAAGGGCAACACTGAGGCTTCGGAGAAGGAAAAAGCAAACAGGCAGTGCCAATGTCTGGTTGTCTGTAAGAAGGCAGACTGGTAGGGGCTGGCAGAGGACAAACTCAGGCTGGTGGGGCAGTGCCCCATTCACCGTTACGGACAGGTCTCTGCTGTTTTTACACTTTAAAAAATGACATTGAAACTGTTCACATTTTCTACCGGCAAATACAACTGTATCTCTGATAGAAGTGCCATGCTGCTGTCATAAAGGTAGGCAACATCTCTGCCCTTCCAAGAATTTCACGCCCCCCCTAAACTTGTATATTTGGCACAGCTGTGGTAAATTTATTAGCCACCCTTTACCAGCAGGTCCCAAGGCAAGTCCCAACAATTTAAACATATAGTAAACAGTTAAATTAGTCACAGGAATGTGGTGGGTCATGAAAACGCACATCTGAGGTGTCAGAGACTAGTGTAAGCCACAAGCAGTATATTAAAGTAGCCATACACACCTCTGTGAGGAGGGAATTTCACAGTTTAGAGGCCATAGCTGTCAAGTGTCCCTTATTTGAAGGGACAGTCCCTTATTCCAGCGCCATGTCCCGCTGCTGTCCCTTATTGGTGGATGTCCCTTAAATGTCCCTTAAATGATGTCCCTTAAACTTCAAAGGAAGCAGCTCCTCTCCCTCCCTCCCTGCCGGCCAGGGAGGAGGGAGGCTCCAACTGTGTTGCTTGGCTGTGTTGCTCACCCAATAAGAAGTCTAAGAACGACTGAGGGGGTGGAGCTTGCATGCCTTGTGTGTGGCTAGCTAATGCAAGCTGAGGAGGTTTTTGAATGCTGGACGCCATTTTGTTGCACGTGCTGCTGCAAACTTTGCAGTGCAAAGCCAGGCCGGGGAGCCATTTTAAGTTGAGGCTGCATAGGCCTTGTGGTGCATGTGATTCAGATTCTATTCAGTTGAACCTCTGGTTACAAAGTTGGTTGGACAGTGTTCTTGAAGCTACCAGCATGAGTTTGACCAGAATGCAGGAGGACAGGAAGACTGGAGTGCCTGGAACAGGTGAGGCTGCAGGTCCCTTATTTTGGCTGCTGGTCCCTTATTTTCAAGGCTGCTGGTCCCTTATTTTCAAATCTGTAGGTTGACAGCTATGTTAGAGGCTGCCGCAAAGAATGCCCTTTCCTGAGCCACTATCCCCCTCAAAAAAAGAGTCGTGGAACTACCCAGAAGGCCCACTCTGCTGATCTTAACTAATAGAAGTAGTAGTAGTAATTTTATTATTTAATGCCACCCATCTGACTAGTTTGCACCAGCCACTCTGGGCAGCTCCCAACAAATGGAAGGAGGAGATCTCTCAGATATTTGGGGCCTTAGTCATTTAGAGCTTTCAACACTAGTGTAAGCACCTTGAACAATCCTCAGAAACGAACTGGCAGCCAAGTCATCTGTTTTAAAACAGGGGATATATAAGGGAACCCCAGTAATCTGGCTGCTACATTTTGGACCAGTTGAAGTTTCTGAGTTCAGCCTCACCTAAAGCACATTGCAAAATCCAATCTAGATGTCATCAGATGTCCTGATCCCCTGGCCTACCTGGCAGACAGTGTGCCAAAAGGAAATTCCAAGTCCAGAAGCCAATCCACACAAGCCAAGTCCAAAGATCAGGAAACGCAGTCCAGGGTCAGTCCAAGTAAACCAAGATAGGAGTTCAGGATACAGTTCAGAGTCAATCTCGAAGTAGAAACCTGTGAAAGTCCAAGGAGAATCCCCAGGCGAGGTCCCTCAACATGGGCAGTTGAGCAGACACAGCACCTTAGCTCTGCTGCCTTCTGATACTGTGCCTGTTGATGGCAGCACCTGGGCTTGATGAGGCCTGTGACCCTCACCTGCTCTCAGCTTGCCCCAGCTGAGGAATCACATGCCTCCTTCCCCACCTGGCCAGCTAGTGAACTGGGCTGCAGGCCCTTGCCTGCCTCTGCTTCCTGGAGTGCCCTACATCTTAGGACCCGCTGTGTTCATGGGGATGGGGGCCTCTCTGGCTCTGGAGAGGGGTCCCACTGCTCTGCTTAATGTGCACGAGCCCCTGTCACCCTCCTCATCCCCTGTCACCCTGTGAGGTACTACCTACACCAACATCTCCTTCCCCATCCCCAGCTTGCTCCCGTGTGACCCACTCCCAGCTGCACCCTTTGCCAGGATCCTCTTCCTTTTCTTCCTCCCCCCTGAAGTCCTGCCAGTTCACGACACAAGAGCATGGCCAAGTCATCTCTGTCCAAAATGGAACATAGCTGGTGAACCAGCCAGAGCTGGAAAGAGCCAATCCCAGCCATCAGGGTGTGTCACCTTGCACCAGTAACCAAGGCGAGGAAGACAGAATAGGACAGAGGTTCTGGAAAGCTTTCAAAGACAAGATTTAGTAAGCCCATGAGGCCTATCTTGTTTGCTCCAGTTCTTCCTTTACTTATAGCATTTTTGCTGTTTGTTTAATGTAGTTAAGAATTTTGCAGACAGAGAGCCAGTTAATTAAAAATGAATACTTTTGGATTTAACTTTTTTTTAATGAGAAAAGCAAGTTCATTTCTAGCTCACCTTTCTTCCATTATGGAACTGAAACAATGTACACAGAGTTCTAGGTGGTCTGCCATTCAAGCAGTGACCCGACCCAAACCTGCTTCAGCAAGTGACTCAGGATCAAAGCAGACATTACAAAAATATAGTGCAGAAGCCCCAATTATTATCTGGACTGCAGAGCATGGGGAGAGGAGATTTAACTCTTCTAATCCAGACATGATCCAATGAAAACTGTGGGATGGGAAAGCAACAAGCCTTAGTAAAAAGAATCCCATATACACTCAGTGGGAGTCCCCCATCATTCCTGAAGGCCAACTGCAACACAGAGAGAACTTATTTCCATCAGGGTTGCTTCTGGGGAGGAAAGGTTAAACCTTCCTGCATGCTGTGGTTCTGATGAAAATAGGGGTTGGGGCCTTTAAGAACCCAGGTGGGTTGCCAATCACACTATTAATGTAACAATTCTTTCTTTATTAGGAAGAGTGATGACTTTAACTTACAGAAAATGAAGCTAAATTATTTCAATCCTCAATACAATTTCAGATGCATATAGTAAAGTAAACCCTTTTGGCTTCTATATGACCTATCTAAATTTGTATTGCTGCGATATATACCCTTGGCATCAACTTTTATTGATCTGTGATAATGGATTATATTAAAACCAAGTATTGTTTGGTTTAGCCCTCAGACCATGCCCTGCAACTACTGATGGGCCAATATAACAAATATTTAATCGTACACACACACACACACACACACACACACTTTTTTAAAAAATCAAAAATTAATTTATGCAATAGCTAAAAACACCTCTTTTGCCTTTTAGGAGAATTTTGTGTGATAAATGTACCAGGCAATAATGACTAATAAATTGATTCTGAGAATCTACCCTTGGAAAGATCATAGTGAAATAGGGGTTGAAAGGGAGGATTATTCCTGCTCTACAGAGATACATCTCAGATCCTCACTCTCAGTATGAACAAGGCTTTTCTATGGAACAGATCATCGGTTTACCATCCTACAGATGCCCTTTGGTTTAGCCCAGTTTTTTTAAAAAATGCCATTAAGAAAAGCCTAATTAACATATTTCCTATAATTTTAAAGCCGGTCCATGGGGGTGGGGACTCACTTCATTCTTCGTCTTGCAGGTAATGTCATGATTCATCCATACACAATTCATTCTTTTTTGTTACATGGTTTCCATGGAAACAGTTTTCTTTCAAGTGAGAAGTACATCTCATTTTGATTATACAAACAGCACTCTCTTATATAGGTAAATACTCTGCTATCATGGGCATAAACATTTCATTTATTGTACCTACTCTTTTCAGAATGTGTTCTTCTTCAACCAAGACCGAGTATTTGCATTTTGCATTCGTTTTTGTTGTTTTCATTTAACTCTCTTAAAAGTATTTCTGTGTAAGTCTGCTATTTAACCCCATATTGATCTCATATGTGCATGAATACCTATTGTCATTGAAGATTAAGACATACTAGTCAGGGGGCTAGACAAAAATGTTATTATCTTTCAAATAACAGAATAGCCACAGAAAACTCCTGATTCCACCCGGTGACTAAACCATCCATACCTCCCTACCTCATTTTGTTTTGTTTAAAGGAATAACTAAATAAATCAGCACAGCTGAAACATTTGCTTGTTCACGTATTTGGTCACTCAGCTCTACATGTAAAAAGTTTCTGAACAATTCAGCCTGAGTGGATGAGGGTTTGAGTAGAAACTATTCTGTCTTACAAGATAGTTCTGATAAAGTTCAGCTGATGAACTTTGGAGATGTCAGTTTCTGCAAAGTATTCCATGTGGATCTAAGTGTTTTTTCCTTGTACAGTATTTGAGTCTGCTGTGGTTTTTCTTCCTTGTTTTTTCTCCCTTTTCCCATCTCTCTCTCTCTCTCAATATGGTTGTTCCTGCTCTGAATTGCACCAGTTATAGGAACGCTCATCCCACATGATAATCTGAAGAGGCAACATTTTCCAGGTTAGGCCACTTTGTAATGAGATTCTTGCCTAAGGATTGGTTGGAATGGGAATTTTGTTTGTCTTCCTGTGAGCCAGGCTATATCCAGTGGTTATTTGCAGTGGTGACCTAGAGCTTGAAAGAGCAATTCTGTTTCAGATATATGGCTTTCTTTGCTTCACTGTTTACTTGAGGGTAGTGAGGACTAGTGTTAATACAACAAAAATTGTATGATGCCTGGAATTACTGGAATTTTATTTCCATAAAATGGCTTGCATTGTTGGTCATGAGTTGCCTTGAAAAAGCCAAAGTGAACAAAAGTACCGGTATTCTTTGATTGTGCAACAGTGCTTGCATTTGTAGGTCCCCAGGCCACCCCTCAAATAACTTCACACATAACACGTAATTTTAGTTTTGGTTTTTGGGCACTATTTTGGCCACAACTTTATTAAAATACAAAATCAGTGAGTGGTTGTTTAGACATTGGTTATGACTATCTGTCCCCCCGCCTGGGACAGAACTGACATCCCGAGGTCCGATCGGTAGCCAGTAGAAGAGAAAGTCAAACTTGGGAGTCATTTGAGCTAAGCGTCGGACCCACGCCGCTCACCCCAGCAGCTCCCCGAAAGCTTGCCTGCCCGGTCCTATAACAAGGATTCCCATAACAGGGATTGGGCGGCCCTGGTCCCATAACAGGGATTGGACGAAATCATGGCAAGCCCCAGGATTCCTTTAACGGAATTCCCTTCAGCGCAATAGGAGGGGCAGGCCCAGCCTGACCCCTCTACCACCAGCATATTATAACCAATGCCTAACCGCAACCTTACAAGTTGTGACGAATTGCTGAGTAGTAGGCAAAAACCAAATGGCACAGCCAATCACCAAATGGCAAAATTCCTACTAGGCCCCTGCTCCAAAGCAGACGACCCCATGACAGGCAAAGCAAGGTCAACCGGAAAGAGGGCGGGCGGGTAATCCGATGCACTCTGCAAAGAGAAAGAGAAACCAGAGTGCACCAATATTTAAAGACTATGGTCCCACCCACCCAATTTGCAACATACAATTTGCCCCAGCAACCTGGTTACCCAATCATGATGCCAGGCAACAATTATTAACCTGCCTGGCAACAAGAGGCCTGGCCTGGTGGCCCACACCGCAACACGTGCTCTCATTTATTGGAGAACACGCTATGTCAGGCAAGAGAAGCCTCTCCATATAGTTAGAATAGTAGACCACAGCCAAATAGTGTAAATGCCCAATTCATATAGATCAGCTGGCAGACTCTTCCAGGGTCTAGTTGGATACATGTGCAGTGACCAAAGGTTCCATCAGTTGTGCTAATCTTGCAGTAACCACTGGAAAAGACTTTGTTCTTTATATATCATTCTAATAGGTTGAAATCTAAAACAGGCTGCTTTGATTATGAGGGATTCCATGCGCAGTGCTATGCAAGCCACGGTGATCAGCTGATTGTCAGGGCATCTGTGCACAGGACTGTGGAAGCCATGATAATTGCCTGATGGTTGGGGCTTTGCGCAGGGCTTTGCAGATGCTGCTGGCGGACAGTGCCTATGAAACCCCTTCTCATCCAGTCATGTCTGTAGGGCAATTTGGTGTGGCTTGGCCAAAACAGCCTTGCAAGCCAAATGGGGCAACCTGGTGTGCTTAATTACACCCATGGACCAGAGACTCCATGCAGCTGATCTACACTGACTTGACTTTCCAGGGTCTCAGGCAGTGGACGTCCAAAGCCCTGCCTAGAGATGCCAAGGACGGAACCTGGTGCTTTCTGCATGTAAGCAGATGCTTTCCTACACAGCTACTTAATCATATGCCTCCATCATCACAAACCAGGCCTGAAAAAAGGAAACCCTGAAATGCAACTATTTGGTAATGATGTCATCTGGATTGCCTGTTGCAACCGAGTGAATAAGTGATGTCAATGCCAGATAAAATGACTCGTGGGGAAGCAGCCCTAATCCATTCCTTTGTGTGAAGAAGGATGTTCTGTTTAACACACAGCAACGGTCCGACATTAATCTCTACGTTAATCAGAGTAATCTCTAGTCCATGAAAGCTTATGTCATAACCAATCTGCTAGACTTCAAGGTGATGCAAGGCGCTGTTAATCCCTATCATCCAAACACTGGCTGTCATCCAAAGAAGAGATATGGTGTCTAAGGGTGGAAAGCCCACGCAGTAGGCTTTGGTTTTGCCAGACTCCACCAGATGAAGAGGCAAGCTAGTGCTAAGATAAAATGCACACTAAAACAAAAGAACAGCTTTCAACCTTGGGGGCTGAAAGAGCTACTGCTACAAAAATGTCAACGAAAACACCATCTGTGTGTGGTTATTGTGGTTTGGGGTCCCAGGATGTTCAAAGCAGATGGTACTTCCATTGCCACTAGATGTGTTGTTAAAAACACACACACACAAATCACATATGTGCATAAACGGATTATCGGTTTGAAATCTCTTCAGACAACCACTTTTCCTGTTTCCGCTTATTGCCATCAGCTGAGGAAGAAGTACATTTAGGTTTGGAACTTCCATGCATTTTGAATAAAAAACTAAAGGAGATCAAGATGAGATGGAAAGAGTACTAGAAAACTTTCTCCTGTTTTTGTAATGGGATGCGTGACCATTACGCAGGATGTACTACAATCCTTTTAAAAGGCTCAGTGGTAGAGTACATGGTTCGCATGGAAAGGTCCCAGAATCACTCCTATTTTTTTACTGTGCGTGGGTGATGTCTCAGAACATCAGAAAAATGTTGTTAATCAATACAGAACACGACGCATAAATGTCATTGGCTGCTCATAACTACATTTTCTGGAGCGGAGCAGCCCACCCTGACTTTGCTTGGGTCTTTAAAGTAATAGTTTTCTGATTTTCTGCCTTTTTATAAGTCCTTGAAAACTAAAGAAACTTTAATGACCACCTGCGTCCCTTGACTATACATCACAAATACAAAAAAACCCCTCTATTCTCAGATATTTTGCTATTATTGAAGGAAATATTTCCCGTTCTTCAATTTCAAGGACAGTACAATATATAAAAACATGATAAAAGGATGACTCAAGGCCAATTTAAAAACTGAGCTCTTCAGTGCAAAGGTTGTTATCCAACCAAATCAGAGAAGACCCACGGCTATCAATAGACATATAATGTGCATCCATTGATTTCAATGTATCTTGCTTTGAGTATGATTAACTGCTGAATACCACCCAAAGTCTCAGTGACCTAGCTAACTATTTTAATATATAGGGAGGCTGATTCTGCAATCTTATACACACTTAGGAAAAGACCACACCAGATGTGGCAAGATTTACTTCTTTGTAAATGTGTTTAGGATTGCAAATTCTTTCAACTTTATTTTTTCCTGTGAACACAGGATTTTATCAGATCTGTCCACACAACACTATCCCATATTTACTGATTATTCCTCATCCCACTGTTTCATGTTGTTTGTTTTTGTTGTTTTTTGTTGCCAATAAGTGTCACAGTCCGGTTCACGGGCGATCGAAGTCCTGGCTGGGGATGTCGGGACCGGGGGCAAGATGGCGGGGTGGGAGCAGGAACGGAAGTCTAGAAGCCAGAAGTCAGAAAGCCAAGAGTCCGAGGGTCCAAGAGCTAGGAGTCAAGAAGCCAAGGGTCCGAGGGTCAGGAAGCAAGGAGTCACGAAGTCAAACACAGCAAGGCAGGGAACGTGTTGCTGTGGCAAAGTGCTTAAGGGAAATGCTGCCCTTATATCCCTTCCCGGCTCTTGCCACCAAGTGCTATGCGTTACCAATCAGCCTCACCTGTAAGGTCGCACCTTGCCTCTTCAGAACAAACTTTGGAAGGCCCCAGTCCTGCAGAGTCCTATTGGTCACAGGGCCTGGCTCCTGCACGCACACCTGGCCAAAAGGAAAGCAGAGAGGTGGCCTTCCATGGACGGGAATTCCACAATCTGGGAGTAGCCACCAAGAAAGCTCCCTCTCATGTTCTCACCAAATGTGCCTCTGGCAGTGGCCATGGCAGGACCAAGAGATAGGTCTTGTCAGAAGATATCAAAACTTGTGCAGGATCATCTGGTAAGATATGGTCCTTCAGATAGCCTGGACCCAAGCCATATAGGCTTTTGTTGGTCATGACCCACAGTTGGAAATGTGCCCAGAAATGGTCTGCTAGCTGTGGAGCTGCTGTAACAAGGAATTTCTCTTTTCCCTCTTGCCAGCAACCTGGCTACTGCATCTTGGAGGAACTGAAGTTTGGAAACCTTTTCCAAAGGCAGCTCCACGTTGAGCGTGTTACAATAACCGAAGCAGATCAAATATTCCCAGGAAAATAAAGCAGGCCTTTGACTTGCACAGAGTTTTAAAAGAGGTGGTTTACAACAAAGACAACACTAAGGCATTCCCACAGAGAAATCTAATGCATGTTTACTGAGGGGGAAAAGCTCCACTGTGTTCAGGGAGGAATGGGTGAATCTGTCAATTTTTAATTCTCTCTGCTTCTCATTTTCCTGAACTTAAAGTCCAGTTCTCCACATTTTCCGCATCAGTTTGGGATTTTTAAAAAATTCATGAGCGTTTTAGAAATTCAAATTTCTCCTATACACATTTTTGTATACAGTTTTGCCTAATATTCACATTTTTGCCATTTCCCCCAATATAATACATTTTTATGCTGCTTTCACAAATATATTCATTTTTATGCACACCCTACCCTACCGCATGCATTTTTGTACATGGCACTGGATAGAGCGCTGCATTGCAAAATTCAAAGAAGTTTTGGTTTTGAAGGTTGGCTGCGCGTCAGTTTGCACTGGAAAGTGTGAATTATACAGTTTTGCCTTTAAAAGCAAACCAATTTGACTTCTCCCCATCCCTGCTTCTAGGTCTAAGTGCTCGTCCAGCTGCAGCCCCCAACTCCTATAGCATATGTGGCACCAGCATGCAGAAACTTCAGCACATATATGTACCCACATTCTGGGTTGCCGCTGCAGTATTTGTTAACTCACATTCACAGTAAATGTTATTGTCTAGAGAAGTTCTTCAAATAAAAGAAATGTTAACAAATCCCAAATTAACCATTTGTTAGTGATAGAAAGTTTATCACACTGCACGTCCTTTTTTTCAAAATAACTTGAATCATTTTAGCATTGTGTGCATCGAGGACTGCACCCCGCCTCAATTAATTAAGTACGATTACACTTGAAATGTGGACTAATTACTCAAAAAGCATTAATCAATTTGTTAAGAACTCTCAAGAAATAATGCAGATCTCTTTACTCCTGCCCCTGTAAGATTTATGCTGCACAGCCATAATCTACTTATTGATACAAATGTCTCTCCCCCCTCCCCTTAGTTAATTTAGGGGAAACATTGTCAAAGTACCCTAGGATGAAAGGGATCAAAAATAATTTTTAGACTCAAAGTTGAAGTGGATTGATTAGGAGCAATTTTTATGTTTTGCACAATAAAAAGATGAGCTCCCAGGGTTCGCAGAGCCAATTTGCAGAGCAACCTCTTTTCTC
This sequence comes from Podarcis erhardii, assembly GCF_964252035.2. Classification (NCBI taxonomy): domain Eukaryota; kingdom Metazoa; phylum Chordata; class Lepidosauria; order Squamata; family Lacertidae; genus Podarcis; species Podarcis erhardii. The sequence goes on along the minus strand of NC_138501.1, from coordinate 6,705,398 downwards.
TAATTGCTGCTAGACTAATGTAGAAGCACACTCCTAGGAAGTAGAGAAATCCATTTACCCAACCATGTCATTTAAGTAGGGCACACAAGTAGTGGATTTTTCTATTTACCCTTCCTATTAGCCCTGCCACACTCCACCTGTGACCCTCATTTTATGAGGGCAGTGCTCTTTTATACAATTTTGCCACTATAATAGAGGCCCACTTTAAAAATTTTCAGAGCAGACCAAGAACATTTTTTAGGGGGGGGGACATAATTAGGGTCCTAACCAATCTCACTAATTCCTGGTAATGCATTGTCAGACCAAATTGTTTGATAAAAGGTCTAATAAACCCACATCTTCAGGAGCAGAAAATAAAATTTCCTCTATTACAAGAGCGTAGTGACTACCCATGTAGGATTACAGTTTGACATTTCTGCTACATGCATCTATCTGCCCTTGAGCATTTGAACACACAGAGCAATGTCTCTAAGTGAAAGCAGCAGGGAGGAGGGGAGGGGACATTAGTGGAGCCAGCTGCAACCTGAAGCACACCAATGAGGAAGAAAGCCCGCTCTCGCTCAGTGGGACTTGCCCACTGTAAGAGATCTTATGACAAGCAGTGCAGACAGGTATCCACCATCACTTGCATATGGAGCCTGAGTAGCGCAGTTGGTTAGAGCATGGTGCTGATAATGCCAAGGGTGCAAGTTTGATCCTCATGTGGGACAGTTGCATATTGCTGCATTTGCAGAGGGTTGAACTAGTATTCAGGGGTCAGCAAACTTTTTCAGCAGGGGGCCGGTCCATTGTCCCTCAGACCTTGTGGGGGGCAGGGCTATATTGTGGAGTAGAGAAAGTGAATGAATTCCTATACCCCCACAAATAACCCAGAATGCATTTTAAATAAAAACACACATTCTACTCATGTAAAAACATGCTGATTCCTGGACCGACCGTGGGCCGGATTGAGAAGGCATTTGGGCCAGATCTGGCCCCCAGGCCTTAGTTTGCCTACCCATGTCTACTACTAGACAATCCGCAGGGTCCCTTCCAATTCTACGATTCTATGAAACAGCAGAAAGCAAAGATTGCCAGTTCTTCAAAAGGGAAGGGGCAAACGGCACAGACATAGGACTTTACGGAATATAGCTCAGCCACGTTTGGCTCCCTAATTCCCAGTCTAAAGGGGGGAAAGGCCCATGGAGGGAATTATGCCTGCAGCGACAAGAGATGAGGGCTGATATTCAGAACTTGGTCTTTTCATCTTCACTCCATGTTCAAAGTGACCCACTAACAGCCCTCTCCTATGCAGTTACAGCGTTTCAGATTGTGTATATATTTTGTGGATGAAAATATTCCCTAAGTATCAAATGTGGTGACAGTAATAATAATACAACAAAACAACAACACCACAAACTGGCTTATAAGTATAAAACCAAATTTACTAGAATAATAGCTAGAATAGAGATAGGCTTGTAACCATTTAAACAACAAACATACTAAGGTGCCATGTGCAAGACAAAGGCTGGAGATATTGTAAACATGGAGTGGATAAATGTACAACTCTATCTTAACATGTTACGTGCACAGTAAACGTTATACAGACTGGATAAATGAACCGTTCAACAAGTAGCGTAAGTCCAATCACAGAACGGCAACCCCGTGCCGCCACAATGGCAAGGGTAGCACACTGGAGAATAGGAAAAAGCTTTTCAAAGCTGTTTTTCAAAGATTGAACTGGACGAGATGTTCTTCGATGGGTCTTGAGTTGGAAACACAAAGCCGTATGCATGGATCAATCATGGGAAGGCAAATCAAAGCCACCACCCTGATGAGAATAACGTAAGTGGGGGCAAAAGGAGACCTGTTCTCCGGATATATTACAGGTTTCGCTACAGCTTCATCAGTCCGAAAAGCTGCATGATACAAAATAGCACTCCAATTACAATGTGTGGTAAACCATAAAAATTAGAAAATATCAGTCTCATACTATACCTTACCCAGTCATACAAAACAGTTTGTTTGTTTATCCTGTTTTGTATGTAATATTTCCATCCACACCTGGGGATGCTGGGGGTTGAATCTGGGACCTCTTGCATGCAAATCAAATGCCCTACAACTGACCTACAGCCCTTCCCTGAACTTTGGAGAGGATTGGGCTGCAATAAAACTTGTGGCTGACCAGGAATCTAGAGCAGGGGTCTTCAAACTAGAGCAGGGGTCTCCGGCCCACTAGGGTCCTAAATCCGGCCCACTCAGCCATTGCAGAACCTGCTGCGAAGCCGTTGAGGCGCCGCAGTGCCTTTAAGCAGAGCAGGCAGGAGGGCAAGAGGTGGGTCAGGATTTGTCCGCCTCCCTTGATCCCCAGCCACCATGCTGCTTGTTTGCACCATGCGCTCCGCCCGATCCAGTCCGGGCCGCTGTTGTCCTTGCAGCCCAGTTCAGAGGCCCCAGCCACCTCCTCCTCCAGCCAGGCTCACCTTACGTCACCTGCACCTGTGGTGGCCTCCACACTGATGGTGAGCTACACAAGAAGGGCAGGGAAAGGGGGAAGAAGGTCACTCGCAAGGAACACAGGGCTCCAGCGCTTACTCGTGAGGAAGCCCCCTTGGGGTCACTGGGGATCGCGTCCGAGGAAAAGACGGCCGCCATCATCCTAGCGAGATTTTGTCCTGGGGAAAGTGCTTGGGGGCTGGGCTGCGATCCAAGGTGCGCTTGCTCGCGAGGATCCAAGGAGCACGTGCTTGCGAGGAATCCCCCTCGGCATCGGGTTGCTCGCTAGTAAACGTCTGCCTGCCATCCAAGAGGAGCCTAAGTGGAGGCAGGCTTTGAAAATAAAATAAAAAATGAATGCGGTGAAAGTCTTTTATAATATTTTAACTAGGATTTATATATTGTAAGGTTTGAAGCATGAATTTGGTAATATTATTGGTTATGAAAAGTATTTCTTTTCTTTTGTCTTTTGTCTTTTTTCTAGTTTGCATTTTGGAAAACATGTATATAAATGTGTTTACAGTGTTATGTATTGTTCTTTGTTTCTCTTTCTTTTTCTGTAAAATTCATTAAAAAATAGAATAGAATAGAATAGAATAGAATAGAATAGAATAGAATAGAATAGAATAGAATAGAATAGAATAGAAATGGGTATGGGTTCATCTGAATCCCCCAACCCCCAGAAGTGGGACTGAGCAGTTACTGAATTTTCAGCCCGCAGTTTTTCTCCCAGGAGCTCAAGGTCTGTGGTTTTCACCCTCCACATTTATTCCCCACAACCCCCAGTGAGATGCATTCAAATCAAGCAGCCTCACTAATTTCTGTGCATCTCTCCCCTCTGAGACATATCTTAATCTCAGAAACCATGCACTCAAAATTACAAACCATCTTTGGCAGCACCTAGGTCTGTGAACAGACTTTTTCCCAAATAAAACATCTGAAATCTCCAACCAGATCCAGACTAACTGGTGGACACTTGCATCACTTGCTACGACTAGCAGTGACAAATATGGAACCGGATATTGATGATCACATTAGCCAAAAGCAGGCCCATACTTCCTACTGAAATACTTAAAAGTTTATGGTTCAAGTAGGTAGCCGTGTTGGTCTGACACAGTCAATTTTTTTAAAAAAAATTAATTTTATTTTTAATTTTATAAGTTTATGTTGATTAAAATCATTCTTCATTTTAAATATTTTATTGTTTTTCCTGTTTTTTGTGCGCTAAAAATAGGAATTCGTTCATATTTTTTTCAAACTATAGTCCGGCCCCCAACTGTGTCTAAGGGACAGTGAAGTGGCCCCGTTTAAAAAGTTTGAGGACCCCTGATCTAGAGCGTCAGTCTTAATGAAGGTTGGTGTCCTTAAATTTTTATGGTGTACGAGCATCTGTCCAGAATCTTCTTTGGTGACTCCTCCTTGAAGCTTCCCCTTCCTTTGCAGGATGCCAGAGAAGGCTTCCCCTGCTGTTTTGGGGTTTTTTGCGCAGTTCCTTTAACTGGGATTACTGTAAAGTGAAAACAAAAGATGAGCCGATCAAAGATTGGATTGAAACAGAACAAAGAAAATACAATTTCCTTTTTTTAAAAAAATAATATTTATTAAAGTTTTAAAGGTTACAAAAAGAAAAAGAAAACACACCAAGTTAAACACAAACTTGTAAAAAACAGAAAAATAGAAACAATTAAAAAAAACAACACAACAAACCTTCCCATAACTTATCTTTCATTTGCTTGTTTCCTTGACCTCCTCACACCTCCCTTTTTTGTATTCTAGTTCGGTTAGCTATTCCAGCAAATCCCTTCCATCTTTCCCAGTTTTTATTATAATTTATAGATCATTTCCCAGAAAGTCTTAATCCTTGGGCATGTCCACCAAAGGTGAAAGAATGTACCTTTAGCCTCTTTACATTTCCAACATTTATTATCGGGCAAATGATAAATTTTTGCAAGCTTGACTGGTGTCATGTACCACCTGTATATCATTTTCATTATATTCTCTCTTAAGGCATGAAAATACAATTTCCTTTCAGAAGGAGAAATCAAAGTTGGACAAGTTTAGATTTCCAAACAAAACGGTTTCATTGGGAGATTTCCTGACATGAGTGAATTATGCAAAACAAACAAGACTCCTGTCAGTATAAAAAAAAGTCACATGGGAAGTATTCCCCAAACTAGTGGAAATATTAAGTAACAAATTGGTTAATATTAACATGTGTGTTAGTTAGTAATTGGTTTATTACTCACTTTGAGTTGCTAATTATGAATATGGAATTTGGTGTACATTTCACTTTTAAAAATCACTTATTATTTCTAGAGCTGTGATAGTAACTAGTCTCTACATGTTAAGTCTCAAATGTAAGCTTTTCTGACGTGTACTACAGAAATTCCCATTTCTCTCTCCAACAATATCACTCTAATTTTTGTGTATTATACTTATTTTGTTTACAAAACCTTTTCTCACACACCCAGGAGGCTATATTCTGTGTTAACCTTGGCATTTATACATGTTTGTAATGTATTCCGAGAACTCATTAAGACTCATGCTTGGCAAAAATCTCATTTTAAGTGGTATAGTTGTTAAGCAACTTTACAATTTAATTAGAACCCTCTACTGCATTTCATTAGAAGGTTATTCAGTAATTACTCAGCAGGTCTTGGGTGTTTACAAATGGAGAAGTGACAGTCCATAACACTCTTAAATTATAACTGCACAGCGGGAGAAGATGCTTTAAAATGAGGAATACATTGTTTTAAAAGGAGCATGGGAAAATTCAGTGTCAAATATAATCACCTTTTCCTAGCTATAGTTCCCTTATCAGACAGATGCTTCCATATTCAGAAAATGGAAGTTGTTGTATAATTTGCCAATGCCTGCTTTAAATGTACCTCTACAGCAGAACTGATAGTAGCCGCCAGGAGCTGCCAGCAGCAGGATTTTGGTACCACATGGGTTGGGCATGTCTCCAGATTCCACGTGATAAATCCGTCATCACAGAACTGGTTGTATCATTGCTTTTGATATCTGAGAAATTGAACAAATAACATTCTGTCCATGCCATTGTGATAAGATTGGACCTAAAACCAAAGGTATCCCATTGACCTATTTAAAAAAGTACCGTATTTTTTGCTCTATAAGACTCACTTTTCCCCTCCTAAATAGTAAGGGGAAATGTGTGTGCGTCTTATGGAGCGAATGCAGGCTGCGCAGCTATCCCAGAAGCCAGAACAGCAAGAGGGATTGTTGCTTTCACTGCGCAGTGATCCCTCTTGCTGTTCTGGCTTCTGAGATTCAGAATATTTTTTTTCTTGTTTTCCTCCTCCAAAAACTAGGTGCGTCTTGTGGTCTGGTGCGTCTTATAGAGCGAAAAATACGGTACATTGAAAACAATGTTGCAAGTAGCAGGTGCTATTAGGACTCCAAACACTTGTTGGATATTTCATATCCCTACTTCAATGTGAGGGTCTAGGGCAAGTAGGTAAAGGTAAAGGGACCCCTGACAGTTAGGTCCAGTCGCGGACGACTGTGGGGTTGCGGCACTCATCTCGTTTTACTGGTCGAGGGAGCTGACGTTTGTCCACAGACAGCTTCCAGGTCACGCGGCCAGCATGACTAAGCCGCTTATGGAGAAACCAGAGCAGCGCATGGAAATGCCGTTTACCTTCCCGCCAGAGTGGTACCTATTTATCTACTTGCACTTTGACGTGCTTTCGAACTGCTAGGTTGGCAGGAGCAGGGACCGGGCAACAGGAGCTCAGCCCATCACAGGGATTCGAACCACCAACCTTCCGATCGGCAAGCCCATGAGGCTCAGTGGTTTAGACCACAGCGCCACCCACGTCCCTGGGCAAGTAGTTACTCTGCCCTAATAAATTAGCACATCCCCGGCACATGAATTACCTGGGGTTGCCATATGCCAGAAATTTCCCAGACACTACCGGGATTTGGCTGTAGGAAAGTGTACGGGTGGAAATCGCTGGAATAGCTGGGGAAGTCCGGCTATATGGTGACTCAGGTTGCGTCAGAGGGGACGTGGGTAGCGGCGGCTGCATTGGTAGCGGCGACTTCATGGCCTCTCCGGTCCTTCCTGGGTTTTCCCATCTGATGTGGCTTGAGCAGCCGTTGGGGCACTCTGCCGCAACTGGGGAAGGGTCAGGCAGGACCAGAGAGGCAGTGGAGAGATGAGCCTCCCTGCCTGGGCCTGATCCCAGGCACAACCTTGCCAATGGACACTTGGAGGCCGAAGGCCTGAGAGGGAGAGGTGGCTCCATAGCGGAGTCCGATCAGTGGCTCAGAGTGACCTCCCAGTACTGGCAAGCAGGAGCCCTGTTGCAAACCAGGAGCAGGTGCAGGAAAGGAGTCGGGCAACAAGAGAAAAAAATGTCCGCTTGGCTGCGGCCTTCACGTCAAGGGTAGGTCTGTCCGGGAAGGCCATTTTCAAAATATGGCAACTCTAGAATTACCCAGTAAGAACTGTGGTATTAGTTGGAAAGTAGCCTTGAATCCAGATCCCGATAGGTTTGTGTTGAGACGATCAATGTGGCTGATAACATCTTGTCTCTAGCTTTGATCATTTTCCTGAGGGTCTCCCTGTCAGTCATTCAAATTTACAATTCTTCCAAGTTTCTGTGTTTTCATTGCTTCTCTTATGGCGAGGTTGGGAACCCTTTTCAGTCTGAGGGCCACATTCAGTGGTGGGCAATGATATATATATAAGTAAAAAAAACCTGCCCCTTTTCCCTTATGGGGTACCCAAGAGCCCATATAGAGTCCTTTTGTAGGTTCTCTATCGGTAGGAGAAAATAACAAGAGACCAACCAGAGAATATTGAGAAGCAAAGCAGCTAGTAAGCCTGATCTTTATTAACTGATGCAACAGGGTGCTCCCCCCCACACACAAGAGAGAGGAGGAGGACCCCGAGCCATGTGTACAAGCCCTTATATAGACATTTTAAATTTCCTGCCCTGGACTCCAAGACCACCCCCAGAAACATCATACATACATCACAGAAAAGGCAGTTTACAACAGAAATCTGAATGCGTTTTTACCCTGCCTGCCAGGTTACCTGTTAATGGTCACTTGACTGGATTACCTGGAGAGTCTGGCCATTCTTTTGTAATGATAATACTTAATTCCTGAGCCAGGTCACAGGCTCGCCCTATTCACACCTTAAATGCGCCCTTAAGGCAGGATTTGTGAGGACAGAGACAATGGGGAGGTTTCTGCATTTCCTTCAACCTTGTAGAGAAATATTTGAGGTGACTGAAAGAGTCAGAATGGCTTTAGGACTTTTCCAGTGGGTTTTGGACATGTGGTTTATATATTTATATATGTGTTTGCTTGGTACATTTATGAACATTTATTATATATAATTTCAAATCTGCCAGATTTGAAATTGTACTACGAGGCATCATGTCTTTGCTGGTTGAAAGAGTGGATTAAACTAGAAAATAATGAATTGCTGGATTTAGAGGGGTTTGATAATAGATTTGGATGGCATGCGTACCTATGGCACGAGAAAAAGAGAGTCCATAAAGGTTTTGAGAACCACATCTTCCGAGGTCCTTTAATTGAGGTATGGGATAGGTATAAATACCTATTAGAACCTAGAACGCCACGTTGGCTATCACCTCTAGAAGTTATGAGTGTAAAGAAAACTAATATGAGAAGTAAGTGGATAACATATGGTCAATTGCTATTTAAAGAAGGAGAAAAATGGAAAATAAATCCGTATGAGCAGGTTAAAGAACATGTATATGACTGGTTGCACTACTTCCAAACAAATGAGATGTTCAAGAAAGATGGTAAAGAACGAGGTTTTGCGGACAAGGATTCCAAATTTCAAAGCGAGATTATAGATAATGATGGTAAAAATCTATCCAAAATGTATAAACTGTTGTTAGAATGGAATTTGAAAGACGAAGAAGTTAAATCGGTAATGATTCGTTGGGCCAGAGATGTGGGTCATAATATACAATTTGAGGACTGGGAAAAATTATGGAAGGAGGGTTTACTGCTTGTATGACGTTAAAAGAGAATGTGATGAAAATGTTCTATAGATGGTATATGACACCGGCAAAATTAGCAAAAATGTATAAGACATGCAATAAGTGTTGGAAATGTAAAGATAAAGAAGGTACTTTTTATCACATGTGGTGGGAATGTAAGAAAGTGAAAGACTTCTGGGAAAAGATATACAATGAACTGAAGAAGATTCTAAAATATACATTCACAAAGAAACCAGAAGTCTTTCTGTTAGGAATAGTAGGAAATGAGATAAAAAGGAAAGACTGTAAATTTTTTCAATATGCAATCACAGCCGCAAGAGTGTTACTGGCCCAGAAATGGAAACAACAAGAAATACCGACTGTGGAAGAGTGGAGAATGAAACTGTTAGATTACGCAGAGCTAGATAAATTGACAGGGAAGATTAGATACTTAAAAGACCAAAAGTTCATCGAGGACTGGGGGAAATTTGTGGAATATCTGGAATACTTAAGTGAGGGACAGATGACGCTTAAGGGATTTAAAGAAGCACTGTGAAAAAGTAAGAAGTATTGTCTAAAGGGAATAGGAAAAAAGAGATAAACAATGTCAATATAAATTTGAGAAATGTGTAATTAAAATTATAACTATGGATGATTTACGGAACAGCTGAGGGAAGTCCAAAAGAGAAATAAGTTGTGAAAAACGATGTGAAATTAATGTATTTTGTTTTGTTTTATCTATTGATGTTAATTAATAAAAATTTATATGTGGAAAAAAGAACATTTATTATATATAAGACCTAAAAATTCTTATAACACACACACACACGAACAGTTAGGGCCAGAGGCAACAGCAATATCATGCGTGTGGGTTTTATACTTCCCTCCTTAAGCTGGGCAGAAGCTTCCCTGACTTTGAGAAGGAGGTTCCAAGGCTCTTACAGGATGCTGGACCCCTCTTCCCTCCTTCCCAAAGCTGGGTGGGCTTTGGGAAGGTGGTGGGAGGGCTCTTGGACCCCTCAGAGCATCACACCTCCCTCCCTAAGCTGAGCAGAAGCTTCACTGGCTTTGGAAAGGGGGCACCAGCAGAACACTTCGGGGACTAGCCTAGCCCCCCTAATCCACAGATCACATGCGCACAAGCCACATTCCTTTCTTGACAACATTTTAGGGGCCACACGGCAGTGATGGCTGAGGCCAGAAAAAGCAGGTTGAGCAATGAATGTGAATTTCATGTTAGTGCAGCAGGATAGTGTCTACACACTTACACATCCCTCTCTATTCTCCATTCAGACAAGCAAGAGTTATTATCAGAGTTCAAGGACACGTTTTAATTTCTGTTTTAAATTTTATATAATGCGCATTTTATTTAAGCTCCTTTGAGACCTAGATGATGTGAAAAATTTAAAGAAATGGATTTTCCTGAAGTCAGGAACGCAGGTTTCATATATTGTTCTGCGGAGCAGTTCCAAAAGTCAAAAGGTCCCTTCCCCCACCCACTCTGATTATTTCAGTCAATCTCCCTTAATTTTTAAAGAGATTTTGTGTAGAAGTGGCTGCACCCAAAGGCCAATCTGCCTTTTGAAGATTCTTTTTTTTTAAAAAAGGGTATATGTTCCAACTCCCTGGGGCCCCAAGCACCCACAAAATTCCCCTTGAAGGGACTGGACACTCACACATTTCAGTGCCAGAACCATGCACACTGCATGCCACCCACGGCCCTGGGCACCCATAGTTGCAGAGCCAAGCTGGTTCGGGGGCAAAAAACAGCCATGCGAGGATACTGACCCAAGGTAGGAAGCGAGCAAAGAAAATGATGAGTTAAGTGCACGTGCTCATAGTATTTTCTTTTTGTTTATTAAGGCTATTTGTGATTCAAATCCTCCACCAATCTATTCAGCATTCCTCAGCATGCCCTCTCTCTTTTTCTTTACAAGGCAGATTAGCAAGAAGTTTTTTTGCTACAGCACTGGGGATGCCTGGAGCCTTTCTCTTGGGCTGTGGAGCATGAGGTCCGCAGAATACAATGGCCTCTCAGCTGACTTTCCTGTTAGCATAGAATAACTCTGTAAAGGTTCAGACCTCGAACGTATCTTGAACTACAATCTGCAATCTAATTTTTTTACTCAAATGTGACCATTTTTCTTGTCTTTCTCTTAGTTGAGCAGGTGTAAGAAAAGACAGGGCTCCTATAGTGGAATCAGTTGTGTAGGAGCAGGATTTGGGGCAGGTATTGGTTATCATACAGAGGGTGTCTGTAGAAATTCCCTTCTATAAAACTACTGTATTAAAAGGTATAAGAAAGGTAAAAGTTGCTTCTGAACATCTTTTCTTTTTTTCTAAATGAAAGATTGAAAATGGTGAAGATGCCACCACTACAACCCACTTTAGGTCAGTGTGACTCATTTGTTGCTCCCAGTGCGCCAGCTGAAAAGCAGTATTCCAAAAGTATTAGGATCAACCAACCCAATTAATTATGACTTTGACAAGCTTACAAAATAATGCAATCACTCAGTGTGAAGAACTTACATACTGTATTGTATCACTAAAGGTATGATGAACCTGAATGATGGGGGATATGCAAAATATCTGCATCAGAAATGCCATCCTGAGAGATGCCTGGATCTCCCGACAACAAATGATCACAACCTGCAATTATTGCACAAAAAATAATTGCCTAAAATGTTTTGGATCCAACTGGGTTGACTCACAATGGATGATTAAATAAACTCAACTATCAGCTATTTTAAGATTCTAGATATTATCTGAGCTGTTTGACTAATCAGTTTATAAATAAGATCTGCTAAAGGCACATAAGTCCTAACACTGTTGCCACAAAGATTTTAACAACCTTAGCAAAGAGGGAGATCAGGTAGCAATGGTTTATCCTGCTAGTTCCTTCTGCTTTCTCTACTCCTAGGGCAGTAGTGTCCAAACTTTTTTCAAAGAGGGCCAGATTTGATGAAGTGAAGGCCCGTGAGGGCCGACCAAAGTTCAAAGTTGTTGATTTTTTTAGGATTGAAGTTGTTGAGTTTTTTTTTAGTATTTTACCCCAGGAAATAAACTGCCACAGGGGCCATATTAAATCCTACGGGAACCAGACGGAAGAAAAGAGGGCTCTTACACCTCGAATAGTTGTGTAGAAAAGGGAATTTCCATAGGTGCAGATTGTTGTGCAAATTATACCCACTGAAATTAAAGGCACAGGAGCCTAGTCCTCTATTCCAGGCTAGCTTGGTTGTCTTTTGTGTTTCAGCTCAAGACATTGGTCCACTAGGCTTACAAATAGTTTTATTTCAGGTTTTTCAAAATGAGTAAGATAGAAATGACATGATGCACAAATACCTTAAAAGTAGCAGAAAAACACATTGCAAATTGAACAATTCTGACTTGCCCATCACAACAGTTTAAGCATCAATTTATTTTCAGAAAGCTTATGAAGTCTTAGAAATGAGCTCCGGTAATACTGGATTTTCACTTACAGTATTTCCAAAACCTTCAGTTATGTCCAACAGTGTCGCTTAGCCGATAGTAAGGCTCTCATCAACAGAACAGAAGGTAAGCAATTTTGAGTGATTCCCCCTCCCTCTTGCAGCCCCCACCACCTAAATCCACTCCAGAATGTTGAAGGACCCTCCAAGGCAGATGTGGGGTGAGGGCATAGCTGAATATTGCTTCACACTGTTATCACTAGCTATAACTCTTGTTTTTTCCTGATAGCATGAGAAAGTATTTTTGAAAAAACCAGCACAAACCTTTGTTAAAATAGACAAGTATTAATGGAAACATGCCACAGTACTGAAGTATTTTCCTACTATCCCACTGATTTTTTTCTGAATTCAAGCACCCACAAAACGGCATTTCACCTAATAACTAAATATGATTTGTGATTTAACAATTTTATGGGATCGCAAACAAGAGTTTTACTTAAATGCAGCATGTATTTAGGCGTTCTTTTAAATTACTGAAATCATTTGCATTAATGTCTTGCAAAACTATTACTGTTGCTTTTGTCTGAGAAGGGTTAAATTTGATGGTCATCAAACAACAGAGGTCTATTAGTGCTAGTTGGCAATTCTGTAAACCTTCCTTAATTCTTGGGCCTAGGACAGGATCTTTCTTTAGTTGTTTCATTTCAGGTGCTGAAAACCCGATCAAGCTTGTTAGAATCTCATCAGCAAAATCAACTTCTAAATAAGCTGTACCATCAGATATTTTTGCTGATAAACTTGAAAAGCCACCACTGCTTGTTAGATTTCTGGTAAGAGTTACTATGAATGCTCTAATTTTCAGAGTTGTAATAGCCTTGGGCTTGTTACTTAATAAAACTGATAAATATGTGAAGGGAAGGGCATTTAAATCAACTTTGTGGCACTTATTTTGTATTCTGCAAGTCTGTTCAGGTTGAGGATATTGTTCAAGTTCTACATTAATGTCTGTAAGCCTATTGTTAGAATTATTGGAGGGCTTTTCATTGTTTTTCTCTTGTACCACCATATTTCCAAAACGGCCTTCCATGTTTTTGCTTCTCTGGGCATTATGTTTCATTAAAAAATCTCCTGTGCTTTCTTCATGTATATCACACATTATTGTTTCACCAGATTCCCCTTCTTTGATAAGGTAACTATTTATGCTAGAGCTTCTATTCAGAGCCTGTATCTGTTCTTGCATGCTCTCTTCTTCTAAAAGTAAATCATCCTCCAATGGAAACTCATAGAAATCTCCTTCCATGTTTCCCAGAACTGGAACACTTTGTTCTTCATTTTCTGCAATGAATGCTGCAGGGTCTTGCTGCAAACAGCTTTCAGTAGTGGGAAGCAGAGATGTGGTGGAATTTAATCTGGTACTTCTGGTGCAGCATCTACTTTCAAAAGGGGCTTCATTTATCATTAATTCTTCATTTTCCCCAAGACTTGCCAGAAGCTCTTCATCAGAAGGGCCCACTTCACCAACAGGTATTGAAATGTCACATTCAGCAGCATTTGATTTCTCAGTATCAGGATTTCTGTCTTCTTCTCTAATAAGCCTAGCAAGAACTCTTTCCTCAGAGTTTTCCTCTACAAGGCTATCCACTTCACCCCCCAACAATCTTACATTTTCTGGTTTAAGCAAAAGAACACCTAAGCGATATGCAACTTTCCCCTGTATCATAACTTTTGTCCCTGGAGGAAGATTGCTATGGAGAACAGGGATAGGCTGGTATTCCATGCCTTGAATGTCATGTATGCCATCTGTCAGTTGCAGCATCAGCATTCGAGTAGGCTTTGCTTCCCAGGGCCTCAATGTTCCCTGTGTATTAGCAGTTATTTCCTCATTTACAGTATTTTTCTTTCTTATCTTTTGCAGTTGGGAATAGGCAGGCTGACTCACATCAACAAGTGAATCAATCTGTATGGAATAAAAGCTGTTCAATTCTCCCTTTGGATTGTTTGAAATGCAGTCAGGCAGAACTGGGTATTCGAGATCTCTGAGATCTGTAAGAAGCCACTGCTCAAAAACTTGCTTGTTAATAGAAGCCTGAGCCAAACTGCCACTGCCATTTTCTTGTTGAATCCAATCAATACACGCTTCTAGCCATGGTGCAGGAACCTTCACATGCCATGTAGATGAAAGCCAAGTTTCCACTCTTGCTGCCAGACCTGATGCAGTCATTTTCTTTTGAGGTGAAAGGAAAACTGTGAATGCCCTGGAATGAAACAAAATAGGTTTGCTGACTTAACTAAGTTTTTACTAAATGTCTGATTAAACAACCTATTGGAAACTCATGCAGCAAAATTTAACCAATCACAACCTATCTGGTAAGCTAGCCAAGTAATTTGTTCATTTAGTGAAAGTAAGTTGTTCTTAGGTCAGCAACTGAGCAGCTAAAAGTATCCCCCCCCCCAAAAAAACCCACTATCATATGATTACTACATTTACCGGACTAGAAAAAAACAGAGTTATGGTACCCAAAGACCATCTCTTTCTCACAATTTATTGCCAGGATTTTAGGCAGTGTCTAACAGCCCAACCCTATGCATACTTTCCTCAGAATTTACTCCTTTAGTGCAGAACTATACTTCTCCAACACCCAATGCTAATTCTAGACAACAGAGATAGTAGGTTGGCCACTGCCATACATAATCCAGCACTGCAGAACAGAGAAGGAATGAAGAAGCAAGGGATAGAAAACGGAGAAGCAAAAGACAGAAAGAAGAGCAAGGTTTATGAAACCATCTGAATATGTATAGTTCTATCCTAAATATATTCCGATGTTACCCCAACTGAATTAAGGGGTTCGGCTCTATCAGCAAGACTGTGTGAAGCATTAGAGAAATCAATCCACAAAGCATTTACTTTGAGGTAGAGCAAGATGAATGATGTGTGAATGACCAGGTCACAGTGTGCACATGTGCAAATCTTATGCAAATAACTGAACCATGGAATGAAAACACGCACAACAAAAATTTTAAAGGAACCAAAGCAATGGAGAATTGGGGTGGGGACATAAAAATTGTCGAAATGGTCACATTTTGTTGACTTGAAAACCCTTCCTAACATTGTATTAAAAAGTAGCGGTTTTCTAACTTTTTTTTTAAACCTCTTTTTTGCCTTCCACAGCAGCCTGAAATGCGAAATTAAGCACTTGAGGTGAAAGTTGCCCTCAGGAAATTCAAGGTTGGTGGAGTTTTTTGCTTTTTTCTTCATTTGTTCTACAAATCATCTGAAGGGCAAGCTAAGGAAAGATGGTGGTTGTTTCCCCCCCTTAGTTCCTTTTTATTAACAAATTTGCGAGAATGGGCTAAATATTATTACAGGGGAGGTTCTCAAACCTCGTGGCCTTTGCAATCTGACTGCGATACGGATTCCCCACAAGCCAACATTTCCATAAACGAATTAAGACTGGACTACTTCCAACCAGCGAACATTTAACACTCTTTTTGTTTCCTAAGCTCAGCTATTTATTAATTATTATTATTATTATTATTAAGAAAGCTTAGCCCATGGGGTGGGTCATCCTCTCAATCCCCGGACTCCGCGGGACCCGAGAGCAAGGGGAGAAGAGAAACCCAAGGCTGCCCCTTTCCCCCGCCATCTCGCCACGTACGTGAGAAGCGCTCGACTCGCGTCCTGCCGCCACACGCGGGTCCTCGGGAGCCCTCCGCCCTCCCCCGCTTTTGTTTTGAGCGCCAAAGCGGACTTCCCAGGCTCGCGAGAAGTCCGCCCCGCCGGCTACCCGGCGGGAGGACGAGACGGAGTTTGCGCCGGCGCCATTTTGTTTCGCTCCGTCTCTCTCTCGCTCCCTTTCCCCTCACGCGCGACCTCGGATCAGTTCCGTTCTCCTTGAAGCCCTTCGCCCCCCTTGTCATTTACCGTAACGATATTCGGACTGGTTTTTGTTTCGTAATATATATCTTAAATGTAAGTACCAAGCAGTATGTGAGCAGGGAAAATGGAAACGGACAGGGGATATAAGAGGACTGGGATGACGCCTCAGCCACCCGGCCGGCCCAGAGCCCCGTTTGCGGGGTTGGCGCCGCGGCAGCCGCCACGGAGGGCGGGCCCCGGCACCACAGCGTGCCTCGCTTCGAGAAGGGCGGCGCCGTCAGCCAATAGGGGTGCGGCGGCGGGGCCGGCGAGCCAATAAGCGGGCGGCCGTGGCTTGTGTGAGTGTGCGCGCGCGCTACGGCTCCTTTCGGCTCTTTTCTCTCGCACTCCTTAGCGACGGATACGGCGGAGTTAGTGCGCTGCGCGGTAAGGAGCCGAGGGGGCTTTTTTTTTCCCCCTCAGAGATTTTCCGTTTGCGGCGGTGGCGGGGTGTGTGTGTGTGTGTGTGTGTGTGTGTGTTTCAAAATATTTCCGTCTGCTGGGTCTCCGCCGCGTCGGGCCTAGGAGGTTTTCGGGGCGCTTGTGCCTGAGGGGCGGGTGAGGCTGTGGGGGAGGGGCGACGGGAGGCCCCGCTAATGGCGGCGAAGGGGGGGGGAGGAGGCCGTTTCGGCCGTTGCGCTACGTGGCGCCGCCCGCTCAGCGCCACGGCGCCCGCAGCCGCCCGGGGAAAGGGAGGCGGCGCGAGGAAACAAAGCTCCCCGGGTTTTGTGCAGCGGCTGCTGCTGCTGCTGCTGCTGCAGAAATCATGGCGGCCGCGGTGGGTGGAGAGGCAGGCGGCGGGAGGCGTTTCCTTCCCCTGGCGGAGCCCAGCAGCCCCGGCGCTCCCTGTAGGCTTTTCCCGCTTGAACGGAGCGAGGCGGCGCCGGGCCTCTTTTGTGTGTCTTGCCTGTCGGGCGGGTGGGCCCTTCGCTCGGGGCCGCCGCCGCCGCGTGGCGTTACTCCTTCCGCTCCCGGCTCCTCCTAGCAGCTCGTGGTCGCCATTACAGCCGAAGCTGCTCTTGAGAGCCGCCATTTTTAGTCGCCTTGCTCTCCAGTAAAGGCAGATCAAGCTTATGCAACTGGAGGAAAGCTTCCTTCGCTCCCCGCGCGACCCGTTTATTGGGGGTTTGTTAGCTTTATTTTGACGGGTTGTGGCGGTTAAATTGGGCCCTCCTGAAGCCTCGAGGTCCCTAACGGAAGTACTTGAGTGTCTTGTGCTGTGGGCCGCCTTGTCCGCAGCGCGACGGGGAGGAGAACGGGGCAATCCCTTTTTGTTGAAAGCTGTTTATGCGGGGTTTGTGACACCTTCCACCCCCCTGCTCTCCCCCTAGAGCCAGTGTTCATAGATCGTGTTCTTGCTTGGCACTGCCTACCTGGTACAATAGCACCTTCCCTCTTGCTAACACCGTTAAATCGCTTTAATTGGACTCTACGTTATGGTAGATCCCGAAATCCGTTTGTATATTGCGATTGTATGTCTTGGGGTTTATCTTGTTTTCCTCAAATCAAATGACTTGCACCGAACACAAAGATGAAATAGTAAACCAAGGTGCAGTGCTAGTGAGGGGTTTTTTGTTTGTTTCGTTTTTTTTAAGCAATAGCCAATTTATGGAAGTAAAGACACTACTTCCGAACGATCACAACTATTTTCTGCAGTTTATCACACACAGTTTATCATCAGTTGCAATACCATGGAAATGAATGCAGTTTCTTTCACTTTGGTATAGGAGTCCCTGGCTTATATTGAGCTTTATTCACTGTTGCGTTGCTTTAAGAAGAAATAGCGCTTTCAAAAAATTGGACAAAGGGCATGTTTTTCATGTGAAAATAAGTTCTGAAGTTTTCTAGGATAGAAGTTGCAACTAGCAAAAAATTTGAAGGTGGCATTAATTAGCTGAGAAAACTAATCAGATCTGAGAAATCATTCAGAGGAATTGCTTTAGTTCCTGAAACTGAGAGAACTTGGCTTCAGCAAGAAAAGTGAACGGGCATTAGTGTTTTTTCCTGTAAAACTAGAGTGAAGTCAAGATTTTGCATGAGATGTAATTCATGACTGGGCGGCAAATAAAGATATTTGATATAGTATGTACTCTTATACAATTCTTCAGAGAGATTAACTTGGGAGAAAAGAGGCATTGTTGGACAGACATTTGATATGTTTCAATTTTTTTCTGTATTCTGGAATACTGAACTGTAAAATAATGAACAAGACCAAAATGGCTGTATGTTGCTTTTCATAGGCTGGCTGATCTTTGATCCCGCCCAGAACATTTAAGGTTTGCTTGGCGAAGCTATATAATATTGGTAAGTGCTGGAAACCAAATATCACTTCATTTCTTTAGCAAGCTGCAGAGTTGGCTGCTCTCTTCTAAGCACTTATGGGGTTTTATTTATTTTTATTTGACAGGTTGTATCTGCGAGGCTAAAAATAATGGAGACTGAACAGCAAGAAGAGACCTTCACTAATACAGAAACTAATGGTAAGCTATCTTGTATGTGATCAGAAATTACAGCTCTTATATGTGAAAGTAGTAACTGTATGGAATATCTGTCAAGGGTTCAGAATTTATAAATGCCATGTCCAGGCGTGAATAAAAATCTCGTTTACAATCTGCACTGCAGCCACCGTAGACAATGGATGTTGGTTTAATAAAAACCTAAATTAAATGCTGCAACCAGGTCCTATTCATTGGTCATTTTAACATGTGGATCGCTCAGATTTCTGAGGGCATTTGAATCACCTGGGGTTTTTGATTTCCAAATGTTATATGGACTGAATACATTTCCAGTGTAGATACTTAAAATTATTACATAAATGATGAAAAAAACCTTGGTGTACTTAAAATGGTAACCATAGTGAGTTATTTTACATTCCATAATTGATAATCCCAATATAAGCATTTTGATGGGTTAGATGCTAATTGGTATTGTTACTGTTAATGTGACTAAAAAGCTATCTTCACAAACATACAGACATAGTTAGGTTTTTTAGAGCTTTCAGTAGAAATGGACAATAAGGTTGCTTTGTTGTCTCTTCTATTGCACTTACTGTCTGGCTGTTCATTAAAGCTAAAAATAGTATTGAACAATATGGATTTGCCAAGCTTACTTTTATTAATGCTGTTAGGATAGTAATTGCTTATACCTAATTAGCCTTGGCTTAAACTTTGAAATCCCCACATTTAAAAGACTCCTTATTCAATTTAATAAAATGACTTGTGCCCTACAGCTTGTAGAAGCTAAAAATTTGGATTGTTAATCCTCTCTGTTTTCTAAAATATTAGGCAAACGTCCAGCTGAAGATATTGAAGAGGAACAGGCCTTCAAAAGATCAAGGAACACGGATGAGATGGTGGAACTACGCATTCTGCTTCAGAGCAAAGTATGTTCTGTTACATAATTGCAAAAAAAGTTATTGAGTATGTGGTATTTTGTTGTAATAATTTTACTATCCACAGTTGAGGATTAATAGTGTTCAGAATAAAGAGAATACCTGATAATCAGTTTAAGCATACCAGGGGTTATATCACAGAACTCTAACAGATTTCTGTTTGGAGAAACAGCAAAATGTTTCTGCCATGTGAGACAATAAACCTGATTTTAAGAAGGACCTGACATTTTTTAAAGAAAAGATTAAGCTGTATGACATACCTGCTTTTCTGAATTTTGGGAAACGGCAGCTCATTTGTAGGGTTGAAAGCTGGTTCCTAGTTAAGCATTACAATATTCTGTCATAACTTGTACCGTATTAAAACATATCATTAGTATTTAAATTTGAGCAAATCTGCATTAATTGTTTGAATTTGTTTTTTATCAGGAAACCAAAGGCAAGTCTCTTATGTTTGCTATAATAACTTAAAGCTCTGTGTTTAGGTTGGATTTATTTGCCTTACCCACTTTTAAAAATCTATCTGAGAGGTTTACTAAAAGGAGTGTTAGTGTCAGCTTCCATGTCCAATCACAGCCTTATTATCATAATTGTATTTGTGAAAATCAATTTCAATTTTGACTTCTTCTTTTTTATAGAATGCTGGAGCAGTGATTGGCAAAGGTGGCAAAAACATTAAGGCACTTCGTACAGACGTGAGTATTTACAAGTTAAACACTAATAATTTTGCATAGCTATTGTGAAAATTTTATATAGGTGTCTAGTACAAGCCACTTGTATTGATTTTTTAAAAAATCTTAAGTGTCAGGATATTCCATTCATATAATTAAAACACAGAATAATTCATATGGAAAAATTCCTGTCCCTTATTTTACAAAGCATTAAACTAAACTGTATTTCATTGCTTTGACTTGCAATACCAGGGAGCTTAAGCTTCCAATTAAAATAATTCAAACCTGGATGGCCATTCTTTATCCAGCTATAGAATTAACTTTGCTTAAACAGTCTGTCTCTTCAGGAGAGAAGTGTTCAGACTGGCATGATACTATGTACAGAATCGTTTAGCTGCATTTAATCTGGAATGAATTTTTCATGAACATCACAGTAAATATACCTACCTTTTTATAGTGGGTTGACTCCTGTGAATAGACACTTTCAGTATTAAGTCTCAATAGTTAAACACTATGCTTTGTAAAAAGCAATTTTTTATATTGTGCATAGTCTTCAGTTTTTGAAAGTATGATATTGGTATTTAATGAAATATTTGGCACGATACCATTTCACATTGTGTTTGATATTTTCATTATATTGTAAAATGCCTGCAGAATGTTATAACTGTCAACTTTGGTTACTAGATCTGAGGTATAAGAATGAACTTGGGTAGTAATCACATGTGCATTAACTGACCTTTCTGAAGCTAGTGTACTTAAAAATTCACCTGCCTAAATCTAGATTCCATACATATAATTCATGGATTAGTGGCTTTCCCAATTTTCCCAGAATTTCAGTAATCTGAATCTCTACAGATTTTGTGTCTACCCTCACGAGCCAGCCTGCTACTGCAACTTCTAATGTTAAAAGTAGTTTAGGCCAAGTAACTCATTTTTACGGTCCATAACTGTTAAGCCACAGTCAATGTAGCTATCCGTTATTGTGTTAGTCTTCAGAACAACTTAAGCTTGTTTCATTGAGAGTAATGAGTATAGTTTGTATTAAATTAAAATTTATTGCTTTTCCCCCTCTTCCCTCTCCTTGTTTTTTTGGCCATATATCTCTCCGTTGCCCATGTACTGGATCGACATGCCCCTGCGTTGCCCACCATGACGTTGGCCCATCCGCCCCTGAACGCCCATGTGAAAACCCTGGTTGGCTATGCCCAAAAATGTGCTCGTTGCCAAACGGGTGCCTTACTTGACAACTTCTGATTGAATGCCCATGCCCAATGCCAACATCCACGAACGCCAATGACCAATGCAGTACAATGCCAGTGTTTCAGTCCCAGACAGCAGTGGCCCCGAGCGGTATGTCCCAACAGTTTATGCCTCACTGCCTGATTAGAAAGAGAGAAATGTATATTATTACCTGCCTTTTATATAATTAAATAGTATCCCCGTAGACGGTGTATTGTTTTTTTTAAGTTTTCTGTCTTATTTTCCCCATTAAGTCTTTTTTGTCACTGAACTTTTACGTGAGTTGCCCACCCAACAATCCACTAATTTTATTTCAATGGAAGGAGCACAGCTTCAATTGTTGTATATTTGCTGCATTGTAAATCAGATTGTTTCAAAATAGTCTCTCGCTCTGCTCTGTCTTTGTGGTCCACCTTGCTCCCCCAGCATTGCCTGTTCATAATTTTTTCTGATGAAATGCTAACTCCTGGTTCACTCTCCTTCACTTCTCATTTGTGTTGTCTTTTTTGTCTTGCATTTGTATTCGTTTTCTTGCAGAGCCCATTAGTAACCTAATTTCTAACTGGTCTCATAACCCTATTCCAAATATAATGTTCACCACTTGCATATTCCCATGTTTCCTATGAGAAGGTGTGCCAGTTTAACAATGTAATAGTGAGAGTATCCTAAATTAGTGGTGGCGGGGAACATGAGTATTCACTCCTGCTTTCAGTTCTTCGTTAATTTCTTGTCCACTTAATCTGACTCCTTCCAAGAAACTCATTCTCTTATCTCCAAAACCTTATTTTAAACTTGTATCATTTATATTATTGGGCATAAACAAAGGTGCATGTGCTGTATCTTCAGTAAAAGGTTTACTTAAGTGGGGAATATTAACTCGTAAGTTCAGCTCTGTAAAGTTGACTTATAACACATAAAATTATGAATACACAACTTACTTTACCTTTCCCCCTATCTTATTTGTGACACCTGATGCTTAATGCTATTTGACAGCATACTGAGTATAAGTGCAGATATCGAAACAATTGGAGAAATCTTGAAGAAAATTATCCCTACTTTGGAAGAGGTAAGTGTATTTGGGTGTATACATCTGAATGGCGAGCTTCAAATGCTCTTGTTTTCTGTCGCTAACTTGCCCTCTATTTAAAATCCAGGTATATGTCCTAATTGGAGTGTCAGCAAGAGTTGTTTGTGTATAGCGCACCAAATAAAATTAAGTTTGAAATTTTAATGTACTGAGGCAGGCCATGGGTCCATGTAACTCAGTATTGTTTTGTATTTTGATTTTATTGTGTGAACCGTCTTGTCATCTCTGGGTATAGGGTGGTATATATATTCAGTTAATAATAATAAATCATCATCATCACCTTGTCTACACTGATAGCAGCTCTCCAAGGTTTAAGAGGGGACTTTGTCAGCCCTTTCTGAAGATGCCAAGGCTTGAACCTGGGAGCTTTTTATATACAAATTCTATCACTGAGCTGTGGCCCCTTATTTTCTTGGGGTGCATTATCAATAGCAAGGTCACTGTGTGTGGTCATAGACCTTGATAGTAGGGGGTGATTTTATTTTTCCTATATGCTGAATATAAATAAATAAAATAAAACCCACTAATTATTTATTTAATTAATTTAATTAATTTAATAAATTAAATAAAACCCACTAAGAATGGTAATCTCTGGCTGGGAAAGTATTTTAGGCTGGTCTACTTACATATGCACTCCTTCCAGTGAGATTTTCTACTTGGAACATTAGGAACCCCTGCCCCCCCCCCCCACTACAATATCACAGCTGTGTTTGAAACACCTTTTAGATTTTTAAAAGCAGCTGGCTGGACTGCATAAACTTGTGTTAGAGTAAAATCAGGCCCCTGAACTCTTGGATAATGGTACTACTTTAACATTTAAATCGTAATATATAAACTGTTTGGAGAATGATGTCTGGATTTAGTGGGTGATAGGTACTGGAAGTTGGAAATCAGAAAAAGTAACAGTATGGTACTGTACTGGGTAGTAAATGGGTACTTATTCAAGCAAACATCTTACTGACTGTTTTTCTTATTCTTCACCCCGAATATGTCTATAGTATCAACATTACAAGGGAAGTGACTTCGACTGTGAGTTAAGGCTGTTGATTCACCAGAGTTTGGCTGGAGGAATTATTGGTGTCAAGGGTGCTAAAATCAAAGAACTCAGAGAGGTAACATAATTTTTGTCTTTTGATATAAGCATAGTTGCCTTAAAAATAATCACTTTCTTGAAGATGATGTTCAGTTCATAGTTGTTACTACTCATTGGGTGGCAAGAATGCCTCAACCTTACTAGAATTTATTCATCTTGTGCTGCTAAAGAATTAGAAACCCAAATATGTGATTAATTTACAAACACAGAGTTTCCTTTCAGTAAAAGAAAGTGTAGAGAAAGAGATCAGTTTTATTCTGGTTTTAACTTTGGTTACTGAAATTGGTGACAGTTTCTAATACTTCTGTAGTATCTGAAGCTGTTTCTCATTGTACAGCTGAAATGGCTAGCGCAAAAGGTTTGTGGGTGCCTGATCCCCTGATGGAACTTGTACTCCAGAGATTCTAGAGAAACAACTTCTTAGCAGTTACTGCAAAGGTGGTGGTGTCCACATAATTTGTACACCATAGTTGGAGGTTCACCAAAATCTGAGCCTGTGTAGTAGCGTCACTAAGTGTAAAAATGGAATACGAAATCTATAGAGTGAAAACATAGCCTAATAATTGTCAAACACTTCACAGTGGTCTTTATTAATCACATTTCACTCCTGGTATAAGGAACCAACTTGGGCTGCTGACAAAATAGCTCCTTAGAGATTTACTCAGTTTCTGGAGTGCAGGCCTCTCTATAAATTAGGGTTCTGAGGCTAAAAAGTCTGTCTTTGATTTGAGCACTCATGGGGAATACTGGGACAAATCCAACTACAGTGGTACCTCGGCTTCAGGTTACAGAAGCTTCAGGCTACAGACTCTGCTAACCCAGAAATAGTACCTCGGGTTAAGAATTTTGCTTCAGGATGAGAACAGAAATTGTGTGGCGGCGGCGGGAGGCCCCATTAGCTAAAGTGGCCCTTCAGGTTAAGAACGGACCTCCAGAACGAATTAAGTTCTTAACCCAAGCTACCACCGTAAACATGACTTGTATACAACTTACGAATGTGTTTAAAGTTGATGATAAAAGCAAGTAGGTCTGCCACAATTGTGTCTGCACAGTTTTGTTCAGCAGACCTTTTTATGACTGTTGAAGTGCTTTGGCAGCCTGGCGATCTTTCACTGGAAAATTTTGAACCTTTAGACTCATTGTGAAGACTTTCTTTTATTCATTTTATTAATAAAGGACATTGTTTCATCTACTCTTGGAGGCAATAGTAAGACCAGTGTTGCAGAAGCTCACTCGCTTGATCCCCAATTAATTAAATACTTAAAGTCAAACCATTTGCTAGCTGTGGTGGCTGAGCACTCAATTATTTAGACATTTAAAGACCAGGGTTTGGTGCTGGGACTTCTTTGGCTTCATCTTCTTTCTGCATCTTTGTAGGAGAGAAATTGAATGTGGCCCTGTTGAGTGTCTTGCACGCTTTGAGGTTATTGAGAATATTAAAAATATCACCACACTTTATTTCAACCCTGAGTTAGAGGTTTTTTGCAATGGTTCCTTCTATTTCGTTGGGACATTAATGTACTTCTCGTCATTGGCTCCTGTGGACTTCTGTTGGGGTTTGTCCTAACTAAAACTGCTGAAAAAGTTCATCTTGGATTTTGGAGCGGATTCATGATGGTCCAGCTCAATTTATTCTGAAGCATTTGTGGCAATATTCCTTGAATCACTTAGCATAATGTAGCATGCTAGTATTAAATAGTAATACAGTCGTACCTTGGTTTTTGAACGCCTTGTTGGTTGAACATTTTGGTTCCCGAACACTGCAAACCTGGAAGTGAGTGTTCCAGTTTGCAAATCTTTTTTGGAAGCCAAATGTCTGACACAGCTTCTGTGGCTTCCAATTGAATTGAGGAAGCTCCTACAGTCGATCGGAAGCTGTACCTTGGTTTTTGAACATTTTCGGAAGTTGACTTCCTGAACAGATTCCGTTTGAGAACCAAGGTACAACTATGCTTAGCATGATGTCAGTAAAATGTCCAATTTAGAAGAACAGGATTTGTTGGTAGCCCCAGACGTAGTTCAGGAAAACTGCTTTGTGATGTGGTCATGTTACACTTAAAAGAGCAGATACGCAATTGGGAGTGTTCCTATGTCCAGGCCTTCTATATCAGGTGGAGTTGGTAGCCAGGAGTGTTTGTCTACTGACTTTGGCTAATGTACCAATGGTTTGAATGCCTGCTAAAGAAGGTTTGTGCAGGCTCTAATACCCTCTTGACTGGACCACGGTAATGTGCGGCAACTTGGAACCTTTACTTGGAAACTTTACTTGGTTGGTTAGATATGTCAGCTGACAGAAGCTTATAATAATAATTTGCTGGTGCTCTTCTGGCAAGAATTTTTTCCACCAGACCAAATTTAAGCCCAGATATCAAGCTATAATGCAGTTAATATATCATAAATGGTTAAATTTAAGGAATAATCTTTGGAGGGAGTATGTGACATGTGTAGCCCCTCATTTGGGTTGGAACCAAGCATGTGAAAAAACATCACTTCTGCTTTTAAATGCATTTTACAAATTTCTATTTTGAATTAGGGAGGAAGGAAGGAAACTCAATAGGGGTGGGACCATAAATCATTCCTGTATTGTTGAATTTTAAAGATATCAAACAGTGAAAAGTAGGTGAACCATAAGTAGTGTAATTATATGGTTTGTATGTACAAGCCATGAGAGTGCATTTTGAGAATGGAGTTTTCTTAGCTTTTCTTAGTTTGTATTGTTTGTGCCGCTACTTGTTCAGCATACAAATCTCAAAAACAAACTATGTTAAATAGTTTTCAGCTTTCTTATTGGTTAGAGTGGATTCTAAATATTTTTTTACTTAAAATTTTCTTGGCAGAACACTCAGACCACCATTAAGCTTTTCCAAGAATGCTGTCCTCATTCTTCTGACAGAGTGGTGCTAATTGGTGGAAAGCCTGATAGAGTTGTGGAATGCATCAAAATAATACTGGATCTTATATCAGAGGTAATTTAATCTTTACAATAATTTGTTTTCATACCCCCCCACGCCTTTTTTGTGCAAAGATAGTTGCATTTTTGCTTGAAATAAGCTATACATGTAACTTCAATAATTGGTAGTCTTTTAATACATGTGTTAAAATATAATTGTGGGAAATGTTCAGAAGACTAAAGTTGTTTTCCTTTTTTTATTAGTCACCAATCAAAGGACGTGCACAGCCTTACGATCCAAACTTTTATGATGAAACGTACGACTATGGTGGATTTACAATGATGTTTGATGACAGAAGGGGGCGTCCTGTGGGATTTCCAATGCGTGGCAGAGGAGGCTTTGATCGAATGCCTCCAGGTCGTGGTCGTCCAATGCCTCCACGAAGAGATTATGATGACATGAGCCCTCGCAGAGGACCTCCTCCCCCTCCTCCAGGCCGTGGTGGTAGAGGTGGCAGCAGAGCTCGCAATCTTCCTCTTCCTCCCCCTCCTCCTCCCAGAGGCGGGTACGTCAACATTGTAATGATTCAGAGTGCTTTTATAGAGCAGTCTTGAGCTAACAGCTGCTTAGAGTAAGGTTTGTGCTTGGGGGAGAACATAGTAGTTAATAAATGGAACTGGATTTTATGTTTGTTTTAAGTGGGAGTGGGATGGATAGATTTATAAAACATGAATTTGTGACATATTAGTCTAAAAGTAAAAAAACCCTGATTGCTTTATCTTCACCAAATCAGTTTCCTTATTTATGTATTTGACAATGTCTTTATGTGAGACTTTAACTTGTAAACACTCTAAATTATATAATTTGTTTTCTTAAGGGACCTTATGTCTTACGACCGAAGGGGCAGACCTGGTGATCGCTACGATGGAATGGTAAGTTATGGAGAGCTCCAAATACAGTTTTTCGGTAATTGGGTATCTTGAAAGCATTGTTTTTTGTATGACTTAGGATATCAATGACCTTTTACAATTTTACCTTTCACAATTAACTTTCAGTTTTCTTTAGGAAAGTGTTCATGAATCTTGAGTATTTGGAGACTTTAATAGTATTTGTAGTTCAAGTTTTTCTCTTCATTGGCACTTGTGTACTTAGAACAGAGCTTTTGAAACTGTGTCACGACAGTTAATGTGTTGGCTGCAGTCTGTAGGCTTTC
Source organism: Podarcis erhardii (assembly GCF_964252035.2). Taxonomy (NCBI): domain Eukaryota; kingdom Metazoa; phylum Chordata; class Lepidosauria; order Squamata; family Lacertidae; genus Podarcis; species Podarcis erhardii. The sequence goes on along the minus strand of NC_138501.1, from coordinate 6,678,007 downwards.
CTGGGGCTGGAAAGGGGTTAGTTTTACCTCCAGTTTGCTAGTAAAACTGAATTACTGTGTCACAAAATGATGCATGTCTAAAAAGTGTGTTGCCAGCATGAGAGGTTTGGAAAGCTCTGACTTACAAGATCTTAACCTTCAGGGTTAGGAACATGATTCTAATTGTGGGTCATCTTTTTCAAAATGAGTAACAGTTCTGATGAGGAAGAAATGTATTTTGACCAAGTTATTTAGGTCAGAATCATGTAGGGCTGTAGTTCCATAGTATTTTATGTTTGCAGTATGAAAGTTATATTTTACTGCTACCAGTTACCTGAGAAAAAGGCCCATTGACTTCAGTAGGATTATATCTGGGTGGGCAGGTATAGAATTGCACTGCAAGGCTCTTAGTGTATACAAGATTTCAGCCTAATTTACTATGTACAGAATGCTTGCTTTCCTGCATGCCTAAATCAGAATTTACGCTTTCTTAGGAATTACCAGAGGGGAAATGAACTCAGTAACATGCCCATAACACAAGTTCATTGAGTGACTCAGAAGCAAATGAATTACAGTATAAAATTTAATAGAGTAAAATTACATAGTAATATAGTACAAATTAAATTAAACCCCAAACTGTATTTTAACTTAAAACATGTAATAACTGTTTGATACATTGAACCAAGTCAGGCTTATTTAAGGTAAAGGCACCCCTGCCCGTACGGGCCAGTCGTGTCCGACTCTAGGGTTGTGTGCTCATCTCACTTAAGAGGCCGGGAGCCAGCGCTGTCCGGAGACACTTCCAGATCACGTGGCCAGCGTGACGAAGCTGCTCTGGCGAGCCAGCACCAGCGCAGCACACGGAAACGCCGTTTACCTTCCCACTATAAAGCTGTACCTATTTATCTACTTGCACTTAAGGGTGCTTTCGAACTGCTAGGTGGGCAGGAGCTGGGACCGAACGACGGGAGCTCACCCCGCCGCGGGGATTCGAACCGCCGACCATACGATCGGCAAGTCCTAGGCACTGAGGTTTTACCCACAGTGCCACCTGCGCCCCAGGCTTATTTTTTATGTTTTTTTATTCGGGGCATTGTGAGAGAATTTATGTAGGTAATTGAAAAAATAAGAGCAGTATCCAATATTGCGTATGTACAGGGCCTGCCACTTAAATGAGGGTTCAGCTCCTGGCGTCCATGTGCAAAGGCAAAATCACGTAAACCCAGGAAACCCCCAGAACTACTCCCTCACCCTGCGCAGTCATCCAAACTTGTCCAGAGCAGGCCTTGGCTTCTGCCTTGCTTTCTGAGCTCTGGGAAGGCTGTGCAAGGCCCTGGAGGCATCCCATAACCCTTGAACATCCTTCCCAGAGGCTGGTAAGCAGTGAGTTTTCCCTGCCCTTCTTTTATTTCTTTTTTGACTGTCTTCCCAAGGTCACAATTGTGTAAGTAAATTATGCATAAGTGGTGGCCACTGCTCACTTCTCACACAATTGGATTTTCCCTGCACCCCCCACCAAATCTCTAGGGATTCTCAACCTTTGTAACAGAATGGGGTGGTCTGCATAGGGAAGGTATGGATAAAGGAGCATTCTCTGCATCTGATTAAAGTCAATTCTGCTTGCATATGGACTTCACTCGCGTTGCTTAAGAGCTGCACTTGGCTGCAGAATAATATAAGTAGTGCATATGGAAATTGCCTTAAATTGTCACCTATCAAGCTTGTTTTGCATATATTCTAACATGCAAACTGGTTTATGCAGTCTGTATCACATAGGTTTACAGGCATGTAAGCTTTATGATTTATGAGTCTATAAAGTCCCAAATAACTTGTTTCAAATGTATTTTTTCTTTCTTCTCTTTGGCAAGATGATGCAATGTCATGTCAATGCTTGCGATGACATAGAAACGCCAGAAATGGTGAGTACACTAATTAAAAAGCCTGCTTTGATTGGTGTTCTTGATGATAGGAGAGAGGCAATAAGGAACTGGTTTTGCGCATAAACTGCCATTGCTAAAAGCTTCCATTTGGGGGCTTGCTGGATTTTAAGCAAGTAATATCTCCTACATCTTCTCCTAGAAGCTTGTAGTTGAAATGGATATGTTTAGATTAAACTCAAATACTTGTAGAGGCAAAGGAAACAGTTGCCTTAAGTATGGATGATGCAAAATTTCCCACCTACTGCTTAATTTGTACTGTGGAATTCCTTCTCATATACTCTTTCAATCCCAGAAATGTTACAACATATTGTTTGTATAGTTAAGTAATATGGGATGAATGAAACATTAAAATACCCGAAGCAGTGATTTGAGTTCCTTATCTTAATGTCTCCTGAAATGTGTGTGCCTCTAAGTTGGCAACTGAAGACCTGAAAGATTCCAAAATGTTTTTTTCTCTTAATATGTTGTGTGTTTGATAGGCCTTAACAGAAAATGTTCAAAAACTTTTATAAACCTGTGTGCGCACATTGCCATGATAAATGTATGCATACCCATGTGTGTGCATAGGCTGCTTAAGCTGGGTGGGGACGGAGGGAGAGCTTGCCAGTGCACCAGGAAGGCATTTCATCACATGTTAAATTAGTGGAGCTGAATTTCTAACATACCTCTGACTAGAAATGAGAATGTTTTGAGTGTAGATGGGAATGTAATTAACATTACTGCCTGCCTTTTTTGTACAAGGTAGTCAGAATGTTAAATAGGGTTCAGGGGTAATAGACTTATTGAGGGCTATATAGTTTAGTCATTATCTGGTATTGGAATCTAAACATTTCCACTAGAATTGCTATCGCTGACTTTGCATGAATCATGCTGCATAAAATATGCCTGGTCAGTTACTGATTTGGTGTTCTCCATTGGAAAGTACAGTGGTACCTCGGGTTACAAACACTTCGCGTTACAGATTCTGCTAACCTCAGGTTAAGAACTTAAACTCAGGATGAGAACAGAAATCACGCAGCAGCAGGAGGTACCATTGGCTAAAGTGGTACCTCAGGTTAAGATCGGTTTCAGGTTAAGAACAGACCTCTGGAACAAATTAAGTTCATAACCAGAGATACCACTGTATTTTGAGATTGTTGAGCTACCTAGATTCATTGGGGAAGGAGTTCCACAATGCTGGTGCTTTGGTGGTGAAAGGCCCTTGTTCTCTTTTGAAATCCAGAAATGCACAGATTTTACCTATGGTTTTATGGCAGAGGTCCAGTTATATATAGGTGGAGCTATATAGATATATATAAAGGTAAAGGGACCCCTGACCATTAGGTCCAGTCGTGACCAACTCTGGGGTTGCGGCGCTCATCTCGCTTTATTGGCCAAGGGAGCCGGCGTACAGCTTCCGGGTCATGTGGCCAGCATGACTAAGCCGCTTCTGGCGAACCAGAGCAGCGCACAGAAATGCCGTTTACCTTCCCGCCAGAGCGGTACCTATTTATCTAGTTGCACTTTTGTGTGCTTTCGAACTACTAGGTTGGCAGGAGATAGATAGATACCGTATTTTTCGCTCCATAACACGCACCCGACCATAACACGCACGTAGTTTTTAGAGGAGGAAAATCTGTAGGCATGCCACCCGTAGGCATTCCCTCCATAACACGCACAGACATTTCCCCTTACTTTCTAGGAGGAAAAAAGTGAGTGTTATGGTGCAAAAAAATACGGTAGGTAGATAGATAGATAGATAGATATAGATATAGATATAGATATAGATATAGATATAGATATAGATATAGATATAGATATAGATACAGATAAAGATATCAGCTGTGTAGAATACTTTCGTTAGCTTCCATGTTACATGAAACAAAAGCTGCTAAGACTTTTTCTTTTTGTTTCCTTTTTCTAGTTCGAGGGTGGATCAGGATATGGTAAGCTTTAATGCATGTGTACTATATACAATTTACTGTTCAGTCATTAAAAGAGCAAGATGCATACGTTTTAAATCAGACTATTCTTATGCAGGGGGCCGTGGCTCTTACGGTGATCTTGGTGGACCCATAATTACAACACAAGTAACAATACCCAAAGATGTAAGTATATTCCCTGTAGTTAAAATATTTTCAAATAAGCCTTGTGACATACGGTTTTTTAATCTTTGTGCAGTATGTTAGACTTACTGTTATCTTCAGGGTTATATGTTAAGCTTGTATTCTGCTTTGAAGGAAATGGGTTGAAAATTTCCTCCCCAACTTGTTATTGGGGTGCTGCCTAATAAATTGTCATATTGTGTAATGGTATGTTTTTGTACTCTGGTAATAACTTTGTATGTTGTGATATTGCAATTACTAGCTGCCGCTAAAAAAAAAACCCTCACTTTTTTTCTAGCTGGCTGGTTCCATTATTGGAAAAGGAGGCCAGAGGATCAAACAGATACGCCATGAATCAGGAGCTTCAATCAAAATTGATGAACCCTTAGAGGGCTCAGAAGATCGGATAATAACTATCACAGGCACACAGGACCAGATTCAAAATGCACAGTATTTACTGCAAAACAGGCAAGTTGCATAGAACTGCAGCTGTAAACTAAATGTGTAAATCATTACTGAACTTTGTCTCTTGTATGGTATGCCTTTTTAAAGAAAGCTATTTTAAAAACAAAAAACACCTTTATGCTGTTAGTGTATACTAACTTCTGCACTTCGTAGTATGCCTTTCTCTTCTGTTTTCCATTCTTACTCTATGAAGACACCCTCAAAACTAATCTTGCTGGAAGCGACCTTAACCAAGCAGTCCTCATTTCTCTGGTGAAAACTGCTGCAAAAAATCTACTTGTAATCTATTACATAGAGCCTGTAGAAAATATAGAAGATTTCAGTGGATGTTGGTCTAGTTCTGTGTGGAAGACTAGTGATTTTGTTGTTTTTAGATAACCAAATCGACAACAAATCGCAGTCTGCCATATGGCACAGACCATGCCTCTACAGGACAAGTTGAAAACTATTGGTGCTGTTAATGCAGCATTTCACACCTCACTGGCATTGCTTCCTTTTCTGCCATGTATAACAGCTCTAGATTGTACTTGCTTTATTTCCTCTAACATCAGCTGTCTAGTGAGCATTTTTGCAATGTGTAACTTGTCTTTTTGAAAGTAGATAGCTACTAATTACAAACTGTAAAATTTTAACCAGTATGTATTGTCTAATATTTATAATTGTGTAAAATGTATTTGCAAATATTGATTCAAGTTGTTTGTTCAACCATTCTAATACATGCCTTTTTTTTTCTTTTTCCTTATAGTGTGAAGCAGTATGCAGATGTTGAAGGATTCTAATGCAAGATATTTTTTCTTTTTTATAGTGTGAAGCAGTATTCTGGAAAGTTTTTCTAAGACTAGTGAAGAACTGAAGGAGTCCTGCATCTTTTTTTTTTCTTAAATCTGCTTCTGTTTAAAAAGCCAACATTCCTCTGCTTCATAGGTGTTCTGCATTTGAGGTGTAGTGAATTTTTTTTGCTGTCACCAGATGTAATGTTTTTAGTTCTCTACATATAGGTGGGTGGGAGTGGGGTGGCTTGCAAAACTAACATTGGTATTTTGAAACAGCAGCAGAGAAGGTGGATTTTATTTTTGTTCTATGTTGGTTGTAAACTGTAATGTTTTTTCTGTCACTTGTGAACCATCTGCTTTATACCTTTTTTGTTTTGAAGAGGGAGAAGAGTACTGGTAGTTCACTTACCTATCCCTGGCATCCATTCAAAGCAGTGTGCAGAATGTCATGCTCTTTTGTAAGATGTTTTATGATTTTAAAAATAAATTTAGTGAACCAATTCTTGCAGTCATTTTTTTAATGCATACTTCTGTAGCTAAAATACACTCTCTACACCATTAATTGAGCTTGGCTTTTTCCCTATACCAGAGAAGCAGAACACCCAATTTCATTGTTTTGGCAAATTGGGAGTATTGACAATGCACTGACTCCAAAGTTTGATGTGTGAAGAAACTGAAAAATATTGAAACAGTTTTACGTTCTTGTTACTCCAAATGTATGCCCCTAATTATTGTACTGCAACTTGTTGGTTTGAATAAAATTTCACAAAACTTGGTTTGTCATGGAATAGCAATTAACTGTAGAGGCTGTTGGAATTTTAGTCATTTCTAGCATTGGCAATCTTGCCCATATCCAACTGTAACTTGTTTAAAATGTTTCTATTGTATAAAAACTGAATGACAAAACAATTGTATCTCACTGTTTGAGTTGCATAGAAAATGTGTGTGGAATCAAAAGAACCTGGATATTTTCATGTAAAAATCTCAGCATTTGTATTAATAGTTTACAAGTTTATTTGTCTCGAATAAACATTGTAATAACATCCAGCTGCATGTAACTTCGAGGTTTCAATATTTACTCTAGGTCTAATTCTCTACAGACTTAAAATATTTTCCTCTTTGTGTTTCACAATAAATTAAAAGATAAATTGAAATCTACCATGCCCTTCTTTCTTAGCTCTGAATGCTACACTGAGAAGTTGTAGAAGAACATTTGCCAAAGATTCCTTCATTTGAGATACCTTTAGTATTTAAGGAAGAACATCTTCATGAGAGCTTTTTGCAGAACCTGATCATGTAAGTGCTACTTATGTCAAAGTTAAAAAATGGCATATAAAGTTGCAAGTGGAGAGGAAGCTGTGCTGCAGTGGAGTGCTTTAGAGCAAAAAGAACAATGTAGATCTGGATTGTCTGGCAGATCTCTGAATATGAAGCGGATCGGCAGTGATACTTGATACCCCATTGGTGAAATGAAGACTTGGATTAATCGAAAGTGGATTTTCAGGAGTACAGAAGAGCTCCATTCAGTTTTGGTACTCAAACGGATATTTTTGGACTATTAAGTTTTATGCCATTTGCACTAAGCTCTGATTAATGGAACTTTAGGTTTTCACAGAAAATGAAACATCCTTGCATTAGAGTGTATTTTTAATACCTCTGGTGAAATTCACCTAAAACCAAAGGCTGCCTTTAGCGCTGGGTGTTTGCATTTCATGGAGGGGGGAGGGGTCACATCCTGCATTATGCATCAGGATTTGAGGCTCTTGTGTCCTATTTCTGAACATTGAGTAAATGGGTCTTTAATCAGAAGATTTAGGCCCCAGTGTACAGTGGTACCTCTGTTCACGAACTTAATCCGTTCTGGAAGTCCATTCTTAAACTGAAACAGTTCTTAAACCGAGGTGTGCTTTCCCTAATGAGGCCTACCACCACTGGTGCCCTTCCACTGTTTGGATTCCGCTCTTAGACAGAGATAAAATTCACAAACCAGGACACTACCGGTTTTGTGGAGTTTGTTAACCGAATCGTTTGTAAACAGGACTGTTCTTAAACCAAGGTACCACTGTATTTGCTGTAGCCTTTGGCTATGTTGCCTTTTAAGTGTGATTAAGGGAAAGATGATTTTTGACCAGGGATGGTACTTTTGTCAAGATGCTTATTTTGTCCTACGGTGTTTTCATGATAACAGTTATGTCCCAACAGGTATGGAAGGGATGCTGCAAGCAAATATTTTGCCTCTTCTAAACTTCCTTTAGGGGAAGGGTGGGCAGGGGTATTTTTGGAGTACTGGAATGGGTTGGTAGCCCCTCCTAAATAGGGCTGCTGAAATTGTGAAAGGGAGAAAAACATGTAAATGTGAGATCTAGTTCAGCTACTGAAACCTCTTCAGAATAGTACCTCCCCACTCTCCTATGTTCCCCTTCCTGAGTTCCAGCTGGTGACCTGGGTTCTAGTGAAAACCAACCTAGATCCTACGAGACTGAAGTCTGCTGACTTGCTCTAAGGAAATAAATTGTAAAGGAAACGAAAATGTAGGAATTTTGCAACCATCATAATAAAGGACTCAGTTTGATGGCAAGGTTAATATTTCATTAAATGCAACTACAGTACTTCTAAAAAGAAAATCATTTATCAGGTTGGGATCCCTTTCTACTAAGAATTGAGTTCTTCCTTGCCCCTACAACCAGGCTTTTGAAAGGTTTGCAGAGGAGTGATACTTTTCTCACGAAAGGAGGCAAGAATCTTGAGTTTACAAGTGAAGCCTATAGTGTGAAACGGACTCGCAAAGTCACACTACTGAATAAGCTAGAGCCTGTTTTCTTGCAGGCTGTTTAGACATCGTCATTTTTCATTTATTAAATGCATATATTATTAAATTTGACATCCCACCACTATCCCGTAGACATAGGTTCGACGATAAGTCTGTACTTGTTCAATCGTTTCCACTTCCAGTAGGGCTTCCCCCATGTTAAGAACTGACGTGCTTCAGCTTTTGCTCAAATGCAGCAAGTTCCCCTTGGAACAGTAAAACAAAGGGGATCATCCCTTCCAAAGCCCTTTTCCGATTGCAGGAAGGACGGGGGGTATTGGCCTAGGAATTAGCAGTTCGAGGAATACAGCCCACTGCACTTGGCAGTGCAAGGGATTGGGGTTGAGTTCTTAAACGTGCCACCAAGTAATGTGCATAGTTGGGCACAGGCTATTTAAGCTGATTTTTAAATAAATTCCAGCAACCTTCGAGAAAGTCAAGCTGAGCAAGTGATTTGCAGGGACTGGAAGCCCCAAACCCCTTTGATGGGTGCAGGGCAGATTTAGGTTTGATGAGGCCCTAAGCTACTGAAGGCAATAAAAAGGTAAAGGGACCCCTGACCATTAGGTCCAGTCGTGGCCGACTCGGGTTGCAGCGTTCATCTCACTTTACTAGCCGAGGGAGCTGGCATACAGCTTGCGGGTCATGTGGCCAGCATGACTAAGCCGCTTCTGGTGAACCAGAGCAGCGCACAGAAATGCCGTTTACCTTCCCGTCGTAGCGGTACCCATCTACTTGCACTTTTTGGGTGTGCTTTCGTACTGCTAGGTTGGCAGGAGCTGGGACCGGACAACAGGAGCTCACCCCATCGTGGGGATTCAAACCGCCGAGCTGATCGGCAAGCCCAAGATGCTCAATGGTTTAGATCACAGCGCCACTCGCATCCCACTGAAGGTAAAAGGGCCCTTTAAATGTCCAGCTGTCCTTTGTCAAGAATAAATTGCCACTTTTTTGTGTTGAATATATGCTATATGTCTAGTTACAGGTAGGTAGCTGTGTTGGTCTGCTGTAGTCGAAACAAAAAAATAAATTCCTTCCAGTAGCACCTTAGAGACCAACTAAGTTTGTTATTGGTATGAGCTTTCATGTGCATGCAAACTTCTTCAGATACTTCTAAATAGATTGTAGATAGATTGTAGATAGATTGTATCTGAAGAAGTGCATGGACATGAAGGCTCATACCAATAACAAACTTAGTTGGTCTCTAAGGTGCTACTGGAAGGAAGTTTGGTTTTTTTTTTTTTTTGTTTGTTTTTTTTGCTGTGGGTTTAACCACAGAGCCTAGGACTTGCCAATCAGAAGGTTGGCAGTTTGAATCCCCGCAATGGGTTGAGCTCCCGTTGCTCAGTCCCTGCTCCTGCCAACCTAGCAGTTCGAAAGCACACCAAAGTGCAAGTAGATAAATAGGTACCGCTCTGGCGGGAAGGTAAACGGCGTTTCCGTGTGCTGCTCTGGTTTGCCAGAAGCGGCTTAGTCATGCTGGCCACATGACCCGGAAGCTGTACACCGGCTTCCTTGGCCAGTAAAGCGAGACGAACGCCGCAACCCCAGAGTGGGCCACGACTGGACCTAATGGTCAGGGGTCCCTTCACCTTTACCTTTAAGGTGCTACTGGAAGGATTGGGTTTTTTTATGTGCTATATGGTAATTTATGGACTTAATAGGTATCTAAAACCAGTGTTATTTTAGGGAGCAGTCTAGCAGGCGGGGCCCATTACTTACATCACAGGAGCCTACACAACACAAAACACTGTTGCTGTATGTAGGTTTTATTTTATTCGTTTTTTATCTTATATTTCTAAATGTACATACAGGGTGTTTTTTTTCCCTTTAGTTTTTTTTTGGGGGGGGGGAGGCCAAGACAGTGGGGCCCTAAACTATAGCTTGCTCAGCTTATAAGCAAATTCGGCCCTGATGGCCACGAGGCCTGCGAGGCTGCACGCAGCTACTTTCGCTTTCCGAGTCCGGCCCTCCCGTCTGCAAATACGACTAATTCTGATTGGAGCGTGAAAGTGGGAGGTCTGGTACGAAGGTGGGGAAGGAAGGCATTTGCGCGCGCGGAAGCGGGGGGGAGGAATCTTGTTGCCTTTCCTGCAACCGGAGTCCAGGTAACGTCTGAACGTGGTAACACCTGCTCGCTTGCGGAGGTAAGAGGGGGGCTTTGAGCGCGCGGAAGCGTGGCGATCTTTGGTTCAGGAGAGAAAAGCGGCGCTGTAACTCTGCAAAAAGTCACAAATCCCGCGCCTGCACCTCTTTTCCGCAGGCCTGCGGGAGAGCAGCGCTGCTGGCGCGGCCACGTGCGTGGGAGAAGGGGACCCGATTCCCTTCTGCCCCCCCCCCGACTCGCGCGGAGACCCTCCACTGGGATCCGATTGGGGAAGGGGGAGGGAGGGAGGAGCGGGTTGGCAGGGAACGGCGCCTTTTTTGGTATCATCTGAAATGCCTGGCTTTGTAAGAATCCCCGGAAATCGGAGGCCGCTTTGCACAAGACGGCAGGATGTTAGACCAACGCTTAATAAAAAAAGAAAAAAGGATAAAATGAGAAGTGAAAAGTCACCTGGAAAGCCTAGTTATGAGTGAAACCATTAATCTGAAACAGGCGGTGCTGCAGAGAGTCTTGCTGGCAACCCTGGAGAGCCCCTGCCGGCCAGTGTCGGTAATGCTGAACCCTATGGGGATAAGTTGGCCAGGGAAGCTAGCCAACTCTTCCTCTCCTCCCAGTGCTGTCTCTTCCTCTCCTCCCAGATTATTAAATGGGCCAGAAGTGTACTATATTGTACAAGAGAAACTGTCGTACATAAAAGGTAAAGGGACCCCTGACCATTAGGTCCAGTCGTGGCCAACTCTGGGGTTGCAGCGCTCATCTCGCTTTATTGGCCGAGGGAGCCGGCGTACAGCTTCCGGGTCGCGTGGCCAGCATGACTAAGCCGCTTCTGACGAAACCAGAGGAGCACACGGAAACGCCGTTTACCTTCATGCTGGAGCGGTACCTATTTATCTACTTGCATTTTGATGTGCTTTCGAACTGCTAGGTTGGCAGGAGCAGGGACCGAGCAACGGGAGCTCACCCCATCGCAGGGATTCAAACCGCCGACCTTCTGATCGGCGAGTCCGAGGCTCTGTGGTTTAACCCACAGCGCCACCTGTGTCCCTTTGTCGTACATAAGCTCCCTCAAGTTCAAAGCTTCCCTAAGTGCAAGGAGAAACAAGCTGTTGTAGGCAATGTTCATTCAGTTTTTGTTGAGGCAGGTTATACCCAGAAGAGAGTGATCCCAGAAGGAGCAAGATGGGGCTATTGGCAATAAATGCAACAATTGTGGAAGAAGTAACACCTCCTCAGGCATCTGGCTGCATCTCTGTGGGGGACCCTGGATTTCTTTGCGGAGTTGCAGGTGCTGTGGGCCAGTGAAGGGACCTGCTTCCTGCTTTTGTAGAGCTTTGCCCTCTGCCTCCTTCTAAATCACAGGCCCTGCTTTGGTTCCTGTGGTCTGAGCTGATAGCTAGATAGTCCAGCAAGCTGAGCCTGCAATAGGCTATTTCCTTGGAGAGGCTTGGCTGGTTATTTGCTTGACCTTTGAGACTCTTGGATCCAATCAGAAGCTCATTTATTAGATAAATGAGAGCTGATTCATGCATATTCCACTCAGTGGTGCAAAGTGTGCTGGAAAGCTTTGTGTCTGTTAGTCACACATTCCTAGTCATGGAACAACGAATGCATGTGCTGCTTTTTTTACTGACAGCATGCAAGCATGCAGTTCAGAAATCATTCCCTTGTTGTTCTTCAAGTATGTTCGTTTCCCCTGCACCTGCTGTCCACAAAATCAGCTCAGGTTGGAGTGCTGTGTTCCACTTATGATGTTCCAAAACAATTACACTCAACATACAGATACCAGAGCAAAAAGCGCCCACATGCACAGCCTACTGAATGGAAAACTGACCAGTGGGTGACACTAATGCTGTCCATGTGCAGGGTGGCACAGACTTCCATGCAGAGCGTCCTTTTCCTCTCCCTGCCACCAGCAGCCCTTGGCATAGCTGTCAACTTTTCCCTTTTCTTGCGAGGAATCCTATTCAGAATAAGGGAATTTCCCTTTAAAAAAGGGAAATGTTGACAGCTATGGCCCTTGGTGAGCCTGAAAATCTGCTACAGAAGGTTGAGGGGGCCATGGTGGGAGGAGAATAAGGATTTGGGGATGCTTGGGGAGAAGAGAAAGCAGAATTAATGTTTCTGCTTGCACAATAATTGGATTTCACCCAGATCAGATTAACAGGCAATATTATCTTTACTTAGAAACGTAAGAAGACCATGGAGCCATTCTTGAACCCTAAAGAATCTGCCAAATTCATAGCAGAACACAGTAAAGATGTGTACATTGAAGACGATGGTGTACGGAAAGTTGCAGAGATGTTATTTGACAAGGTCTTGGAGAAAGAGTTCAGTGTGGCCGGCTGGAAGTCTTCTCATGAGCTGAACCCTCAAGCGGCAAATGAAGATGCAGTGAACTGGGTGTTCCTTGCCGATACCCTCAATTTTTCCTTTTGGTCCGAGCGTGAAGATCACAAATGTCTGGTGAAGTATAAAGGCAAAACATACAGTGGTTACTGGTCTCTTTGTGCTGCCATCAACAGAGCACTTGATGAGGGTTAGTTCTTAATTTTCAAAATCAAAGAAGAGAATTTGTGGGCAAATAACCTTAATTTGGGGGGAAATGCAAAGATCCATTCAAGCCAGTTTTGAAATCTTTGTGTTACTCATAAAGCTGCAACTTTAGGTTTGGATCCCAGAGTCACAGGTGTGAGTTTCATCATTATTTTAAATAAGCAGGGCACTTGATACCTAACTTGCCATGCTTCAGAACTCCAGTACCAAAGGACCAGAATTAACAATAAGTCACAGGATTTACCTCCCCTGGTCTCTGCACCTTTGGGATAAACCTGAACACTACTGCTGCCTGTGTGGTCTTTAGGTAGCTTGAGGAGCCTGGAGGCAGGCTGGTACGTTAGGGAGCTGCTGAGACTGGGCAGCAGCGATCATTCTTAAATTCCCTATCTTAAATTCCTTGCCCTGAATCCTACAATCCGACACAGGAGAACTCTGGTGAATGACAGAAATGGGTGAGGTGAGAGAGCAAAGAGAAATGATAGTTTGTGGTATGAACAAAGTATTTATAAGAGAGAGGCGATTGCCTCTGGGAAGCCTACTTAGCAGAGAGTGCAAGGGCTTAGTTGGGTGGGAGAGAGGTAACAGCCTCATTTTCTAGATCACAGAAAAAGCAGCTCCTGGTTACTAGATCACCATCATTACGAGATCACCAGAAAACCAGTTGCTCCTGTAATCAAGGACAAATCTAAACAAAATATAAGCAATATTTCTTTTAGTAGGGTTGAGGATTCATTTGGAAATACAGTGTTGCCCCGCAAGACGAATGCCTCGCAAGACGAAAAACTCGCTAGACGAAAGAGTTTTCCGTTTTTTGAGGTGCTTCGCAAGACAAATTTCCCTATGGGCTTGCTTCGCAAGACGAAACGTCTTGCGAGTTCTTGCGAGTTTGTTTCCTTTTTCTTAAAGCCGCTAAGCTGTTAATAGCCGCTAAGCTGCTAAGCCATTAATAGCCGCTAATAGCCGTGCTTCGCAAGACGAAAAAACCGCAAGACGAAGAGACTCGCGGAACGGATTAATTTCGTCTTGCGAGGCACCACTGTAATGAAATAATATTGTTAGCCTGTGGGGACTTTTTGTGAGTGGGGATTCCACCTCCCTTCTACGAGGTGGCATTTCAAATCCAGTACGGGGGGCTGCATAGACGGCCTAAGTGTTGGGTTAATTAATATTTTGGTGGGTTGGGTATGCTAGAGCCCCCTTCCACTCATGTATCGCCCTCCTCGGTAGATGTGCATAGGGGAGTTAAGTTCTGCTTTATATTGTTTTTATGTATTTATTGTGATTAAAGTTAGGTGTTTTCAGAAGCTGGAGCTGAAGTTAGAAAAACATCTAATAATGAACACAATGTGAAGGGGGGAAATAAAGTTTTTTTAAAAAATTAAATAATAAGTTAACTCAGGTTCTGTTTTCAGGCTTTCTGTGGGCATCTGTTTGGCAGGAGCAGGATGCTGGGCAATTTAGAAGTAAACAGTTTAGTTGCTTTAATAATGCGCGCAACAGTAAACTTTGCAATTCTGTAGCTGGGATATAAATAAATTGAGCCTCATCTATTATTGTATGGTTGTTACTGTTCCTTGTTGTTTTTGCTTTCTGAAGGAATACCCATTACCAGCGCTTCATATTATGCCACTATGACCCTGGAGCAAGTGAAACATGTCTTTCGCTCGGACACAGAGGTTGCCATGCCTTTAATCGAGGAGAGACATCGGGTGTTGAATGAGACCGGGACAGTTCTCCTGGAGAAATTTGGAGGCTCTTTCCTCTCGTGCGTTAAGAAAAGTGGGAAAAGTGCTCAGACATTACTACAGCTAATAGTAGAAAATTTCCCATCTTTTAGGGATGAAGCTTCATTTCAGGTATTATTTTTATTTTTCTTATAGTTGCTTTTTTATAAATTGTAATTCAAAGTGGTTTACAAAAGTAAAACCTACATTGAAAACCAACCAGCTCAAAACTAAAACAGAGTAAAAGCTAAAAACACATTCAGCATAGCTGTCAACTTTTCCCTTTTTTAAGGGAAATTCCATTATTCTGAATAGGATTCCTCACAAGAAAAGGGAAAAGTTGACAGCTATGCATTCAGATTTATTAAAAGACAGGATTAAAACATCCCGCCAACTGAAGGGAAACCACTTCAGGACAGGACACCCCTAAATATTGTGAGAATTACGCTTACCTGTCTCTTGCCAGGGAGGCAGTCATCACCCATTTGGGGGAATATATTATGGATCTACTCTAATTTTCAGTGTGGAAAATTTTCTCTTCTAAATATTCATAACTTCCCATTGCAAATAGACACCATTCTTCTCTGGGGAAATAAAATGCAAACACTGTTAAATATTATGGATTGGTGTTTCATTGACTTCACAAAACAGTGTCTCTCCTCAGACATCACACCAGGCAATGGCATGTTCCAAATGTAGTTTAGAACCCAAACAATGGCTTGGGCTTTCAGATAGTCAGGAAACTGTGGTTTAGAACTGCTTGTTTGCTTTGCTTTTCTGTCTGCTCAGCAGTCTTGTATCTAGGAGCCTTAGCCATATCTGGTTTATTGTCATAAAGCAGTTTATGGTCACATGCAAATAGGGGCAAACTATCTCTTAGCATGAGAGAGGAGATTGGGGCCGCGTTGTTCTTCCTCTGGTTATTTTGCTGTTCTTGCATTGCTATGAGCAAAGTGTGTTGTCTGAACCTTGCCTTACAGTTTTTCTTGCTCCAGAGAAACCATAAGCTGTCAGCTATGTTGTTCTCAGTTTACAGATCATGGTTTGTTTGGAGAAGTCAAAAAACAAGTCTTGGTTCAGATGACACCATAAGCCGCACCATGGCATAGCTCACAGAAGCTCAGCAACAGTAGAAGCAAAGAACTAACAATATCTTCTCTGAGAGCCCCTCTGCATGTATGTTTGCTTTAAGCTGCAGCTTGCTTTAGTGTTAACATGCGAACTGAGCCATGGTGTTTTGAAAACTCACTTTAAACCATGCTTTCTGATTTGCTAGTGGATCACAAACTCTGGTTTGTTAGTTCACACTTAAACATAATTACAATTCAATCCTATGCATGTCTACTCAAAAGTAAGTACTTTCTCCCATGTAAGTGTGTGGAGTATTATAGCCATAAGCACCATTAACCAGGGTGTGATCTTTGAATAGAGCCAGTTACCTATACATTTACAACTATCTACCTATCTATCTATCTATCTATCTATTAATTATATTTACAGATGATAGGTAGATAGATAGATAGATAGATAGATAGATGATAGACAGATATGACTTCAGTGTGCAAACATGGGTTGTATAGTATATTCTGGTTACCATGTGACTTGGAAGATCTTGGCTAAATAACATAATATATTAAATTGTAGTAATTTGTTTTCAGTGTCCATGGATTTGAACACTTGACTGTGGCTGCTGCGTATTCAGCTACAATATCATTTGTCATTCATGTATTACTTAACTTGAGACTTGAAATGTCAGTTCAAAATCCTCGTTCTGCCAAATGTATGCAGTTGTTACTTATTTGCATAGTAGTTTGTTACAATTGAACTGTCTGAACCAGTGTTTCCCAACCTTTTTTGGGCAAAGGCACAGTTGTTTCATGAAAAAAATCTCGAGGCACACCACCATTAGAAAATGTTTAAAAAATTAACTCTGTGCCTATATTGACTATATATAAAGTAACTCTCTTTAATAGGAATCAAATAAACACAAAGAAAGTATTTTATAATTACTTTATTATGAAATAGTAAGTAAACAGAAATATGAAAAATTATAAAATACTTTATTCAGTGCGCCTTTTGTCCCTCTCCTCGAAATGCTCCAACTCAATGTTCCTCCGCGGGCTGGCCATTGGAGAGCCGTGTCGCCCACACCGCAGCCCAATACAATATGAACCCTCCCCTCGCAAGCGGCAACCCCTCCACACTCCCCACCTTAAGCCTCCGCACGCGCCCTGCCCAAAGAGATGCCCGCCCGCGCGCGAGGGGATCCTTTACCTCAACATCCCGCCAAAAAAAAAAAAAAAAAAAAAAGAGGGCGGGAGACTGCGGTCCCTCAGAGGCTGGGCGTTAGGAAGAAGCAGCCGCCTTCATCCAAGCAGGAGCAGCAGCAGCTGTAGCTGTAGTAGCGCCAAGCTGTGCCGGGGACTCCGTGCCCATGAGGGGAGGGAGGGGAGAGAGAGGAGAGGCAGCAGGTCGCCCTCTTAAGTCACGCGCGCGCAGGCACCACCACGCATCCCTCGCGCCCTCTCACAGAGCCCCTGCTCAGCACCTCCTGCCTCGGGGACGCCCGTCATGAGCCGCTGAGAGGCCGCCAAGCCTCCAGGCTGCTCCCATTCAGCCTTAGGCGCGCACCCGCCTCGGGAAAAGCGGTGCTTGGGGGCGGAGAGAGAGAGAGAGAGAGGACGCCGCTGGCTGCGTCCCACCCTCAGTCAGTCGGCTCGGAGCTACTGAGGAGAGGGAGGTGGGGACGACGGCGCGTCTGTTCCGCTCGGGGCCAGCGCGCCCCCGCCCCCCTCTCCAGAATCCCCAACTAAATACGATGCGCTAAGGGAGGGGGGAGAACCCACCCACAAAGAGGACGCCTTTCTGCAGGGCGCCTAAGGCCTCTCGCCGCCAGACTCGCCCGCCTCCCTCGCACGGCGCACCAGGCAACGTCTCGCGGCACACTAGTGTGCCGCGGAACACCGGTTGGGAAACACTGGTCTGAACTTTTCGTTTGTAAAGTTTTAGATCTTTTTAAAATGCAGAATTTAAGGCCCCTTAAGGGTTTTTAAAAATCCAGTGTTCTCTAAAAGCAACAGTAGTCAACAACAACCTCTGTAATAGAAATAAGTCCTCTCATCTTTATACAATTGGACTGTAACTTTCTACGAGAGAGTCCTTGGCTATTTTATCCTACCACGTTACATGTTCTGAAGGAAGACCAAATTTTCACCACTCTTCTTACAAGATGGATGCTAGTATCTGTTCACATTGTCAACACAGTTGCCCTGGCAACAGATTGAAATATTGCAGAGATTTGCAGTACCAAGAAGGGGTGTGAGACGAGATTTAAGTGGTGAAAATGAATTAGGTTTCACCACTTTAGTAAAACTGCATACTAGAACATGGTAAATTTATTAGAATTGCATCCTAATCCTAAACATAATCATATTGAAGTGAGTTCTGTTGATTTCCATGGGATTTCTATGTATCTGTTTTGAGACATAGCCATAGATTTTCTGCTCATTTTACAAGGTGCTATATGAGATCTCAGCCTGTGACAGCAGCTAAAAACTATTATTCACCCGAGGGATCTATGAAAAAATAAAATTAAGTATTAGTTTCAATATGTAATTTGGGTTGTGTATAATTTTGATTTGCATATTACTTCAATGAACTTGCTTCTCAAAGCATCCTAGTCAAGGGATAGCTATTACCATATTTTTCGCTCTATAACACGCACCCGACCATAACACGCACATAGTTTTTAGAGGAGGAAAATCCGTAGGCATGCCACCCGTGGGCATTTCCTCCATAACACGCACAGACATTTCCCCTTACTTTCTAGGAGGGAAAAAGTGAGTGTTATGGTGCAAAAAATACGGTACTTTTATATTGTTAATTATAGATATGAAAATGTTTACAGTTAGCAACGTAATGAATCATTTCATGCTGGTGACATAGTATGGTGACGTACTAATGTTAACAGTTGTGCCGAATATATCTTAACCACATCTATAACTAAACCAGTAATAGTTTTGAAGTTGTTAGCCCCAGTGCAGAAGCCCCAGTGAAATCTACACACAGAAGTGTTATTTGCTAAATTGGAATGTCAGGTATAAATCAATCATGCATTTTGACCATATGCACTGCATTACTTTTGGTGATATGTACACATTTGATGGCTTGGTTAGTTTGCCCTATGCTATTTTGCAAAATTTAATTTATTTAAAAATTTAAGATAATTTAATAATTTTAAAAAAATTAAAATTTAAAAAGTGAAACATAAATTATGGAAGTTAAATAATACTGTAACAAAAATTCTGCTTTTATTCTTGATTAGAGCTGCATCAGGGCACAAGTGTTTTGGAGTTGTTTCTTATTACACTGCTCATTATAGTTTTTTAAAGATGGGAACTTTTGTAAATTTTACAGCACACTAACAAAAAGCAATAAAAACATACATAATAATTGAAATCCACAGTTGGGCAATGCATTTTAGTAGGAGCACTCACAATGTTGCAAAAATTGTGCTTGAGCTTTTAAGTTACTTACAACTCTTCACCGAGGTAGATATTACACAAAGCTGAAGTTGGGTGAATGAAGGAAAAATCCATTAAAAAAAATAGGCTGGATGTTAAAGCCTTGAAGTCTGCATTTATACTCATTCTGAATATAGTGATTGCAGACCGATTAGTCTCTACTGTATGTTTGCAAGTACAGAGGTACCTCAGGTTAAGTACTTAATTCGTTCCGGAGGTCTGTACTTAACCTGAAACTGTTCTTAACCTGAAGCACCACTTTAGCTAATGGGGCCTCCTGCTGCCTTGCGATTTCTGTTCTTATCCTGAAACACAGTTCTTAACCTGAAGCACTATTTCTGGGTTAGCGGAGTGTGTAACCTGAACCTTATGTAACCTGAAGCGTATGTAACCCGAGGTACCACTGTATCAGGTTACAGCTAGAATTCTGCAATGAAGAAGCATCATCTGCCTCCTATTTTTGTACACGAAAGGCCTCTTATCTTGTCTCGTGCCTTAAGGAAAACACACAGGTCAGGGAATAATTTAGCAAGTGTAATATTTTGATATGGCACTGGAGTTTTGAGGTAATGAAAGGATCGTTTCAGATCAGAATGTGTGTGCAGATCTAAATAGATAATCTGACCTTTGAAATTTTCCAGAAACATGTTGCTTCAAATGAAATCCAATATATGTATAGAAATATATATAGAATCCGGAAATATACTGATGTTTGGAGATTTACAAAAATAATCCAGTGTAGAGCACAGATGCAAACATTAGTATATCAGCACAACCCTTTGCCAAAAATGCAAAATCCCTGAAATAACTGAAGTAAATAGGTTTATCAATGTATAAAGCAGACATGGCCAAACTTGGCTCTCCAGCTATTTTGGGACTACAATTCCCATCATCCCTGACCACTGGTCCCGTTAGCTATGGATGATGGGAGTTGTAGTCCCAAAACAGCTGGCGGGCCAAGTTTGGCCATGCCTGGTATAAAGTGTGCATAAAGTCTATGATCCTCACCTGCACCTAGAGCTTTGGAAGGGCATTTCAGCAGCAGTTCCTACTGTTGAAGAGGATTTCTTTATTATTGAACTGGGCAAAAGATTCCTGCATGGCGGGGGGCTGGGCTAGAAGCCCCCTCTTGGTCCCTCCCAACTCTTATGATTCTGTAACGTTTATATTGCACTCCAGAACCAGATTAGAAGCCAGTGTACATGACCAAGTGCTGTTGTAATGCAAGTGAATCGTCCAGTTCTAGTTGATAATCTAGCCCCCCTCTTTGGGAGTCGCTGAAGTTTCCAGGCTGTTTTCTTTCTTTCTTTCTTTTTTTATAAATATTTATTAAAGTTTTTAAATATCAATGCACAAATAATAAACAGTCTTACTTCTGTCACAAACATAATTTCATCACTTCTTTGGACTCCCTCACGTCTCCCGCTCCCATTTACATCGTTAAAAATTTTTCCCAGACAAATTATCAACTTGTTTACAATCTCATGTCCACTCATTCAAATATAATCTAGCACTTCTTCCAAAAAATTTTATATTTTCTTTAGTCTCACTTATCATCAAATTTAAATCTAATTTAGTGGTGGCCAATTTTTTATAATCTAGCATCCTTCTTAACATTCAACCAAATTACAATGTTTTTGTAGATACATCTTGAATTTCTTCCAGTCTTCCTCCATCTTCTCTTCTCCCAGATCACGGATTCTGCCAGTCATCTCGGCCAGTTGCATATAGTCCATCAGCTGCATCTGCCACTCTTCCAGTGTGGGTAGATCTTGAGTTTTCCAGTTTTTTGCGATGAGTATCCTTGCTGCCGTTGTTGCATAAGTTTCCAGGCTGTTTTCAGAGAGAGGTCTCAACATGCACCTGTGCTGTAACTTGTCGAAAAGAACCTTGAAGTATCATAATGGTGTATATTTTTCCTTTGCCTATCAGGGTAGAAAGGTGGCTTTCTACAAACGAGCGCAGATTCTTGTGGCGGACACTTGGAGCGTCCTGGAAGGAAAAGGAGACGGCTGCTTCAGTGATATTTCCAGTGTGACTATATTTGCTGATTATAGAATACCACAGGTGCTTGTTCATCTGGGAGCAATGAAATATTCTGATGAACTAATGAAAAAACTCAAGGAAGGTATGAAACCATTCAGGATTATCAAAAAAATGTAATATTTGAGAATTTTTAGAAATAGCTTTTTGTTGACTGTACGTGGATGGGGGACACAAATCTTTGTAGTGGTGCTCAAAATATAGGCTAAGTCCTATTACAGACAAGTTTTTTCAGCCCATGGAAATTAAGTTACTAAATTGAATCTGTAATTAAAGTACCATCTTCTTTCCTGCTACTCTTCCTACTTGTGTGTATCTGAAGAAGTGTGCATGCACACGAAAGCTCATACCAAGAACTGACTTAGTTGGTCTTTAAGGTGCTACTGGAAGGAATTTGTTTTGTTTTGACTATGGCAGACCAACACGGCTACCTGTCTGTAACTGCTACTCTTGTTATTGAAGAAAAACACAGACAAAAATATAAGACTGATTATTTCTGCAAAATCTCATATAGTCTAAGGATTTCATTTATAGAATTATTTTCTTATACAGTGGCAAAGGAGTGAAAGTTTTCATATTTTTCACGTATTTCTAGCAAAACATGAGCGTAAAGAGATTTGCATTGTAAAGGGTGTACACATATCTTTGCGGTTCTGTTTCTTACTCATACCATGTGCACTTGTGGTTTATTCAGTCACAGCTGTGTGTTTTTTTTCATTTTTCTTCAATAATGAAATAGTAGAGAGGAAGAAAGTGTGTCAGTTTACAAACCCATGACAGTGTATTTCTGTAAGAAAATTACCTGTTACAGGCCTTTAATATTTTATTTTCCTTACTGGAATCAGAAGTGATTGGATTTTTTTTTTTAAATGTAAGGCTAATTAACTAGTTAGGTGTAAATCAGGCATAGGCAAACCTCGGCCCTCCAGATGTTTTGGGACTACAACTCCCATCATCCCTAGCTAACAGGACCAACTTCATTTACTACGTTGCAATTAAGATTGGTGCTATTTATAAGGAGAAGACCAGGTTGGCTCTTAGACATGGACCAAATTGTTAACCTCTTTTGCTAAATGTATCGCCACCTATCTTAGGCTATGTACACATTAGTGGTTTAAAATGAAGAAAGGTTGTTTCCCCTTCTGCATTTCAAGTTACATTGGCATGTCGCTGTACACACTAGCAAGGAGGCACCTTCTCATGTGCATTATCTGTTTTACCCAGGCATACACACACACACACACACACACCCCACCACCACCACCACACATGTACCAGCAGTTGGGGGTGCACGAGAGCCAGAGCAAACCGTATTGTGTACACAGCTCCTGTCAGGTTTGCAGGTTAAACCATTGAATATACATAACCTGAATTATCCTGATTAAAGTTGAAAGCATTAGAAATGCCATCTTTATATATATATATATAAAAGTGTTGTGTACCGCAGGTAGGTTTAATATTCTGAGTGTCCTACCTCTTCTGTTTTACTAATTTATATTACTCTCCTGTAGGACACATGTTTCCATCTGGAGACTATCAGGAAGTGGAAATCCGAGGTTGCTCTATTTGGTGTTGTGATCTCATTTGCAATCACTTGCTGGAGCTTTACAAAAAGAAAGGCCAGAACATGGATGAGAAGATCAATGCCGTTCTCCTCGATTATTATCTATGGGACTATGCACGGGACCATCGGGAAGATATGAAGGGAGTTCCTTTCCATCGTACACGTTGCATATACTACTGAATACTGTTTTAATAATTGAGGATAAAGTATAGTATCAAAAATCTAGATGCTGAGTTGTGCCAAGTAGTGGTGCCATTGAAATCAGTAAGACTTAAGTTAGTCATGACTCATTTAATTCCTGTTTGTTACCCAATAATGGTTTTGTATAAAAACTTGCAAAGAGTAAATTGAGAGCACTTATCATGTATTTTTCAGAATCTACTCTTTTAAAAGCTATTATGCACACTTGTCTGTATCACAGGAAAGGTCTTTTCTCGTAATGTTTACACCATTCCTTCGCTGCTTTGATTGCTTTGTTTCAAGAGCCCCTGAGTCTGTAATTGATAAAGTTTCTATTTCTGTTCCAGCAATATTTTTGTATTCAGTTCAATGAAGAAAATGGTGTGGAATTATATAAAACATAATTCTGGATTATATCTCATAATATACCAGTAAGCTGAATACGGCATCGTAGTAAATGCGTCTTCAAATTAATCACCTGTCTGCTTGTGCATATATGCATATATACATATGCCTCATATACTTTCTTGTACCACATATCTGCTGAACTAAAGCCACCAAGTTTTATTTTTATGTAAAGCATGTTTGTTTTTGCCCATTATCCCAGTGGATTCCAGGATGCTTTATAATTTTGTTTATTAAAAAAATACAAATATACATAATAAAACTACATAAAGGGTGAGACCAACAACCAAAAGGAGCAGTCAACAGCACTTTTGACTTTTAAAGACAAAGCTAATGAAAAGGTTTTGGCATGGTACCTAAAGATATAGGAGTTGATACCTTCTGCATGCAAAGCATGTGTTCTACCCCATGATTTATAGCCTCTCGACTCACCCTTAAAAGGATGCAAATCTAGGCACACAAAATGAAGACAATTGTATGTAAGGGGCTTCGGAGGGATACCTTCTGAGACCTGAAGAAGTCCCTGCTGTCAGGAGCTTATCCTACACTCGAGTAGGACCCTGGTAGAGACACATGCCCAACTGGCATGTTCTCTCCCTCCTGGTCGATTGTTCAGGAGCTTCAAAAGCTTTCTTCAGCCCAAACGTCAGCAGCTGATGCCAACAGACACAGAACACTTAGCGATCCGCAGAGTCTTTGCAGCTTGCGTAACAGACCTCAGCAACTCAGCCTTTTGGCTAATCTACTTTATTTACATATAAACACACACGGAGCACTGCAACATGGCTCCCTCTCTCTCTAGCATCAGACAGCAAAGACAGAAAGCAAAGGACAATAGTCCCACTTCAGGGAACCCAGTAACACAAACATCCTGTCTCCGTTACTTCCCACTTTGTGGAGTCAAAACATACACCGTCATCTGATAGACAAAAATCCCATGACTGCAATCCTGGAGCAGGAATTCTAACACCTGCTGCCATGGCACATGTGAATCAGAGCAGCCATATGCCTACGTGGAGCATCTAGGACTTGCCGATCAGAAGGTTGGCGGTTTGAATCCCCGCAATGGAGTGAGCTCCCATTGTTCTGTCCCAGCTCCTGCCAACCTAGCAGTTTGAAAGCATGCCAGTGCAAGTAGATAAATAGGTACTGCAGCAGGAAGGTAAACGGCATTTCCGTGTGCTCTTGTTTCCATCACGGTGTCTCGTTGCACCCGAAGCGGTTTAGTCCTGCTGGCCCCATGATCCGGAAAGCTGTCTGCGGACAAACGCCGGCTCCCTTGGCCTGAAAGCGAGATGAACGCTGCAACCCCATAGTTGCCTTTGACTGGACTTAACAGTCCAGGGGTCCTTTACCTTTACCTGGAGCATCTCCACATAAAGTGGGGGGATCCTGGGCAAGCCCCCCACCCCTGGAACCAGTAAACCCATAGTCTGGTTGTACAGGAGTGCGGCCACTTCACACACTGGCTAAACACGCAGCTGGCAGAGTTGTGAAAGTCATGGCAGCTTCACACAACACTGTTTCCTCTTTTGGTGGGTGAGGAAGGCAGCCTGCCAAAGCTGGAATGGGGGCGACTGAGGCCTAGTGGTCCATAAACATCCAGCAATGACTCCAGTTAAGTCCTGCCAGGGCCGGCCCACCCCTGAGGTAAGGAGGTCAGGACTCGGGTGGCAAGATCCACAGGGGCAGCAGCAGCAGATCCCACTGTCAATCTTCTGCCCTTGTTCCCGATATGTGGGTCGTCCCTCACGCCTTCTCCCCTGCTGGGCAACCCACTTGGGGGTCTGCCTTGGGTACCAAAGCCTCTTAGCCTGGACTTGAGCTCTTCACGTGTGAATGGCCATCCGTGGACACCACAAAACGTTCCTGTTGCCTCAGAGACGGCCAGGGTCAAGTGCTTGGGCCAGTTCCATGGGCGAATCCAGTGTTTTTATTGGGGGGCGGCAAAAATTGTTGAGCTTTTTTGGCGGAGATTAGGGGGCAGGCCTCTGCTGGGGGGGGCAGAGAACCTCAGTTAATGAAGCATTTTTCATGCTTTTCGATACTTTTTGATGGCTGCCGCCTTGAGCATTGTTTTAACTATGGAAAGGCGGCATACAAATAAAATGATGATGATGATGATGATGATGAAAGGAGAATCTAAGCAGTAAGGGCAGGGGTCAGCAAACGTTTTCTTTTTTTTTAAAGATATTTATTTTGGTTTTATATGATAAAACAGGTATCACAATCAAACAAAACAAACAAAAAAGAAATACAATAAGAAACAACATAATCCAACAAAACTAAAAAACACAGTAAAGAACATATGACAAAGTAATAAGAAAATACAGAAAATAAAGTAAATTAGTTTTTTGATTCTTCTCTTTATAACCCTCTTTCCTGACTTCCTCACGTCTCCCTTTCCTGTGTTCCCCTTTACACAATCAGATTCAGCAGATCCTTACCCTCTTTCAAATCTTAATCAATATTATACATTTCAACCTATTATGTCTTCGATTTTCCCTTTCTTTTTAAATCCATTTTTACATATTCTTTATAACTTAATCCCTTATATCATTTTGTTTAATTTCGACATAATATTACTCTGACCTTTACACCAATTTCTTTTAAAACATTTTTGCATTTTTCTTTTTACCATGTCACTAATGCCATATTATCTTTATATCCAACATCATTTTAACATTCAAACATTTTACAATGTTTTTGTAGGTATTCTTTGAACTTCTTCCAGTCCTCTTCCACCGACTCTTCTCCCAGGTCTCGGATTCTGCCAGTCATTTCTGCCAATTCCATATAGTCTATCACTTGCATCTGCCATTCTTCCAGAGTGGGCAAATCTTGTGTCTTCCAATACTCAGCAAATGTTTTCAGCAGGGGGCCAGTCCCCTGTCCCTCAGACCTTGTGGGGGGCCGGACTATATTGGGGGAGTGAACGAATTCCTGTGCCCCACTGATGATAATAATAATAATTATTATTTATTATTTATCATTTATACTCCGCCCATCTGGCTGAGTTTCACCAGCTACTCTAGGGAAATAACCCAGAGATGCATTTTAAATAAATGTACACAGTCTACTCATTTAAAAACATGCTGAGGGTGAAAGACTTCTGGGAAAAGATATATAACGTATTGGAAAAAATGTTGAAATATACATTTATAAAGAAACCAGAGGCCTTTCTTCTTGGAATAACAGGTTTGGAATTGCCCAAGAAAGATGTTAAATTATTTTTGTATGCCACAAAATTTTGTTTTTTGTTAGCTAAAAAGTGGAAAACCCAAGAATTACCAACGATAGAAGAATGGCAGATGAAGATGATGGATTTTTCCGAGCTAGCAGACCTAACCGGAAGAGTCCGCGACCAGAAGGAGGAGGAGTATCAGGAAGATTGGATCAAATTTAATGATTACTTAGTTAAATATGTTAAGTTAAATTAACTGAAAACAGCTTGCAGATACTTAATTGGCTTAGGATTTTATTTAAGTGATGAATTAATATGTTTAATTTCATAATGTGAAGATCTAAGGATGTTAATGTTTAAGTTAATTTTTTTTTAAGAACTGTGATTTGGAAAACCGTTAAAAGGACATGCAATGAAATTCAACCAAGGGGAAGCGGGGAAGTCACTTAACAATGCTATTAAGTGTAATTTTTAATAAGGCTATGATTTATGTTTGTTTGTTTTATGTGTTTGTTTGTTTATAATGTTGTGAAAAGCAATACTTTTTTTGAAAGAAAATGAAAATAAAAACACGTGGATCCCTGGGCCGCCCGCAGGCCGGACTGAGAAGGCGACTGGGCCGCATCCGGCCCTTAGTTTGCTGCGGTCAAGGCAAACCGCGCGGCCTCGGCGGGAATCGCGGCTTGCGCCTGCAGGGGGCGCTGCGCCCCGGAGGGCCGCGGCGAGAACGCGGAGGCGGCGCCGCTCTTGAGGGAGCCGCCGGCTGCCCGTCGCTAGCGCCAGAGGCCCGCTCGGTTGCCTAGCGACCGGGGTGTAAACAAACGGGGGCGCGGGGCGGGCGCGCGGGAGCCGCGGATCTTTGCGGCGGGAGGGAGGGAAGGAGGGCGGTTTCGCGGCGCCCCGCTCCTCTCCTCCTCGTCCCGCCAGCAGCGCAGGCTCCGTGGCGGCGGCGGCGGCGGCGGCGGGCGGCGAGGGGTCGCTCCCGGGGCGGGCGAGGAGAAGCGCGCCTCGCTGGACGGAGAGTTTCCGAGTTCATCCTTCCCTGCAGGCAAAGCCCAGCGGCTGCTTTGCTCTGACGGGCAGCCCGACGGCCAGAGGCAACTATCCCAACTTGTGTTTTGGGTCATTTAGCAAGATCTGAAGCGCTTGCTTGGGACGGGAGCCCTCTTGGCCGCTTTGGGGAGGGGGGGGGCGGCTTACTTCTGAGTAACAGGCCTAGATAGTTACAGATAGGTAGCCGTGTTGGTCTGCCATAGTCAAAACAAAATAAAAAAATTCCTTCCAGTAGCACCTTAAAGACCAACTAAGTTAGTTCTAGGTATGAGCTTTCGTGTGCATGCACACGTGTATCTGAAGAAGTGTGCATGCACACGAAAGCTCATACCTAGAACTAACTTAGTTGGTCTTTAAGGTGCTACTGGAAAGGCCTAGATAGGTTCTGGCTGTAAAGGATCTTTAGGCTGTGGAAGACTCTTGTGACTTGTGAAAGGAAGTATTTTGCAAACTGTCTTTTATTCTTTGCGTGGTTCTGTTGCATCCCTTTTCCCATTACAGTGGTACCTCGGGTTAAGTACTTAATTCGTTCCGGAGGTCCGTTCTTAACCTGAAACTGTTCTTAACCTGAAGCACCACTTTAACCAATGGGGCCTCCCGCTACCCTGCTGCTGCACGATTTTGAAACAGTTTATAGACCACACAGAGATGCACGTTTCTGCAGATATAAAGCATATACAGTGGTACCTCTGGTTACATACTTAACTTGTTCCAGAGGTCCGTTCTTAACCTAAAACTGTTCTTAACCTGAAGCACTACTTTAACTAATGGGGCCTCCCACTGCCCTGCCGCTGCACGATTTCTGTTCTCATCCTGAAGGAAAGTTCTTAACCTGAAGCACTATTTCTGGGTTAGCGGTGGTGCCTCGCAAGACGAAAATAATCTGTTCCGCGAGTCTCTTCGTCTAGCGGTTTTTTTGTCTTGCGAAGCACCCCTATTAGCGGCTTAGCGGATTAGCGCTATTAGCGGCTAAGCGGTGCTTAGCGGCTTAGAAAAAGGGGGGGGGAGCGAAAAAAATCGCAAGACTCGCAAGACGTTTTCGTCTTGTGAAGCAAGCCCATAGGGAAATTCGTCTTGCGAAGCGCCTTGAAAAACGGAAAACCCTTTCGTCTAGCGGGTTTTTCGTCTTGCGAGGCATTCATCTTGCGGGGCACCACTGTAATCTCTAAAATGTTGTTCTTTGTTCCCCCTTAAGTGCTGAAGACTGAGAATATAATGAGGACAGAAATAAAAAGAAACTCAAAGTGAAGATTGCAAAGTAAGCGGGAATTGTTTCACACACAAACTGCAATGGAAGAGATTCCAGTTAAAGTAGCAGTAAGAATAAGACCTCTACTTTCAAAAGAAGTGCTTCACAACCATCAAGTATGTGTGAGGTTAATCCCAAATACTCAGCAGATTATTATCGGAAAGGACCGTGTTTTCACTTTTGATTTTGTTTTTGGAAAACATTCAACCCAAGATGAAGTGTACACAACATGTATTAAGCCATTGGTGGCATCTTTGATAGAAGGGTATAATGCTACCGTTTTTGCCTATGGACAGACAGGCTCTGGAAAAACTTACACTATTGGAGGAGGTCATGTTGGTATGTGTTTGAAACCTTATATCTTATGATGATTTAATTATAGTTTTCTTGCAATGTTATTTTATGTCTCACCATTGGTAAATAAACAACAAGGAAACTTCTGCATAAACTGCATAATCTGTTGATATCTGTTGTGTTGTTGTTTTTTTACTTCTCTTCCTCTTGAAAAAAGACGTAGCCAAAACTCTTCACTAAAATGTGCTTTTTCTGTTATGCAGTGCAAAGAGTAGAGCAGTCTGCCTAACAGCATTTTTATGTTAATTGCTGCCATATTGAAGTATTCTTAATTAGCCAAAGTATTTAAAATGTATCAAACTATTCTAATCTTAGTTTTCTGCTGAAACATGGAATACAGAAGCTATCCAGAACAGAGGGTTAATCTAGGTTACTCTCAAAGTAGCTAAAAATAGAATTTATGAAACAGCGCTTTCTTAGTAAGGGATTCACTTTGGTACAGTACTTCCCAATAAAATAAAAAAAATCTATTAGCCACTCATTATCAGTTGGATTTTAGAAAACACAATGTGTTTGTGATAGGTGGTCTACCTCCTGGCTTTCCATATTAAGATTTCAAGTTGTGCTGATGTGAAGCTGTGCCATAGGTAACGACCACAAAGTAAAATGGTGTTTGTGCCAGTCATTGTCCATAAGGATGCAGAAGGAAGTGTCATTGTCAGGTCATTCTGTGCTATGGTGTCACGTGACATTTTTAAAAATGCATTGGCAGTACCACAATTTACTTATCTATTAAATTTATATATCTCCCTTCCTCCCAGAGGATATAACAATGAACACTACCCACTTTGTACATTTCAGCAATTTATTCATTTGCTGAAGAAACTGGGGAAAATCATAGTGTGTCAGATTAAATTCTGTTAAACTAAGCCATAACTTTTGCACTCACTTTTTAACTACACATCTGCAGGCGATTTGGATAGTACCAATTTGATCTTGAATGCAGACTTAGGAATATAGAAAGCTGCCTTATACAGAGTGTTCTACCACTGCTCTAAGCTAAGGGTCTTGGTTGTTTTTGTATTATGACTCAAAGTCAGAAATGCTGGCCTTTTAAAAAACAAAACATCGTGTTTTTTCTCTTCTTTCTTTTTTACTTCCTGCTAAAGTTCAGAGCGTGGCTTGACTCCACAATTCTAATAGCAGGGTACTGTATCGCTTCCAATATGTTTGCAGAATTCTGAAATCAGACTCCTGCTGTTCAAATATTGATGATGTCAATAGATAGGCTGTTCCATTGTATAGGAAAGGAGCTATTTTATGTTTCCAGTGACCTGGGCTTAGGTTGATTATAACATCAAAACTAGGTATTATAATGAACTACCGTACTTCTCCAAGTATAACACGCCCCCTATTTTTGGGGACTCAAAATTAAGAAAATGGGGGGGGGGGAGAGAGAAATTCCCCAAAGTCGTTGAGCTTTTTGGGGGGAGGATTGCCCAACAGTTGTTGTTGAGCGTTTTTTTAGGGAGAAATGCATAAAAACGCTCACCCGCCAGACTGACTCGTCGCCAAAGCAGCCCTTGCAGCAGCCACCGGTAACAATCTCCAGCTCACAGCAGCAACCTATCCCATGGCCCCACAATGCACTACCCATGTATAAGACAACTCCTAATTTTGAACATGATTTTGGAATTTTTTTAAAAATAGTCTTATACACGGAAACAGTGGCGGCGCTTCATGCTCCGGCTCCAGGGGCAGAGAGCAGGTGGGAGTGTGATGGGCACACATCCAGGGGGCGTGGCACACGTCCTGGGGGGCAGCCGCGATGGCACCCCACCGGGATCACATTTAATCTCTTGAATCATGGTTGCTGGTTGTAGGTATCCATCACCTACCTACAACTGGACTTCATATTTGGTTCAGGCCATTCTCTGAGGGTGTTGAGGGCTCTTTTTGGTCTTATACATTGTTGGATATTTTCAGTTTGGGGGGCATGAGGATGTGCACAATGTGCTCTGTAGGCTTTGACCAATTCTTTCCGCTCTTGGATTTGGCAAATACTTTTTTCAATTTGTAACCAACTATTTGTTATCTCTGAGAGGAAAGATTTATTTGTGTGACCTTGACAGGATTAAATGACTCGTATTCATAAAAGCTAAGAAGCCTTCAGAACCTTTGTGGAATTTCCATGTGTACATCTTTAGCATTTGAATGTACAAAATTTTAGCTGGGTGTTTAGGCTGTTTTCTTGTTTCATTTTAGCATCAGTTGCAGAAGAAGAGAGAGGAATCATTCCACGTGCAATTGAGGAAATATTTCAGATTATTTCAGAAAACCATAATATTGATTTCACTGTGAAAGTTTCTTACATTGAGGTCTACAAAGAGGAACTCAGAGATCTTTTGGAACTAGAAACCTCTATGAAATATCTACAAATTAGAGAAGATGAAAAGGGCAACACAGGTAATTATTTAAACTTAATTTGTCTGTTTGCTCTTGCTTGCTTGGCAGTAAGTAATGTTCTAAATGATTTTTAAAAAAATTGTTTAATCGTTTTTTCGATACAAACATCAACTGCAAAAGACACATACAACAAAAACCATAATAACAATAACACAATTTGACAATTCAGATTTGAATACACTTGATAGACCTACGACTATACCTTTTTAAACAATATTTTCCCACCTCTCATCCACCTACTTCCCACCACTCTCCGCCTTATCGCTTAAATATTCGTTCCAGATTTCTTCATATTTATCCATTCTTATTTTGTGTCGACATGCAATTCGTTCGTATGTAGCTAATCCGTCCATATTATCAATCCACGTGCTCAAAAATAAAAAAATGATTTTTTAAAACATACAAGTATTGATGTCAAAAGTCTACTGCTAATAATGAACGTAACTTCAAGTCTTTACCAGAGATGAAAATATATACTGGATTGGAGCAAGACTGCCCATGGGTAGAACTCTGCTACGAGAATTCTCCTGCTGGAGGAAGTGAGGAGGCAGTATACTCTGATTTCCCTTTTCTCCTGCAACCCAATGTGTCCCCTGTAAAGCTGGTCCCGAGAAGCAACTTCTTTATGCTGGGCATCATTGTTGATGATAATGTCACTTGTGGTTTAAGTAGATGCTTGAAATTAGGCAAGTCTTGAAAACAGATGTGATAACCTGCTGTTTTAATACGTAATAACATTCTGTTTATAGCTTAAACATGTCCACTGTTACCCTATATTTTTTAGTTAGAGTAATTTTTCTCCACCTAAACTGTCTTCCAGTTGTAATATTTCATGAAATTTTCATAGAACACATTTGGCCCTCCAGGCCCCTCTATCCCCACACCCCTGGTGTACTGGTTTTACGGATGCCGATGCTTGTTCCGAAATGAACAGGGATGAGAGAGTGACACAGAGTTTTTTAAAGGTCACAAGAACATACAGCTATGAACTTGGGAAGCAAATTACCTGTGCTTGAACTTGCTTTTCCCTTCTCCCTCCTATTCTTTTTTTCTTGTGTGTTGTGTCTTTTTAGTCTGTGAGCCTGAGTGCAGGGCCAGTCTTAGTACTGATTTTTGTGAACTGCTATGAAAGCCCTTTTTATTGGCTAAAGGACAGAGTATAAATGTTGTAAATAAATAAATAAAATATAACTATAGAGCAGCATTGTCAGCCTTTTGTCTCCCATTAATTCCAATCCCAATTTTTATGCCATTTTTTAAAAATATTATTTTTATTACATTGATCAGTCACTATATACAGAAGAAAAAAGATATAGTATGAAACTTAGTGTGTTTTTACCAAGTCTGACTCTTGCTCCATCTAGCTCAGTATTGTCAACACTGTCTTGTCAGCAGCTCACCAGTTTTAGACAGGATTTGTTCCCAGCTGCCCTGAGATGCCTGAGATTAAATACGCTTTGTGTGATCAGCTATGGTGTGTGTGTGTGTGTGCACACTCACTGTTAAGTTGTGGGTGAACATATCAGACGACACAGCGATTCTTCAAACAGCTATTGTTTATTCAGAGGCCAGAACAGAACTGAACTGAAGGGTTCAGCCAGCCTGCTTATATAGAGCTCCACTAGAAAGTAACTGTAACAACTTTCTGTAACTATCCAGTCACTGAATGTCACTTTCGATCCCTTATTTGCATATGTGGACCTGAACTATCCACAGTATTCCCCCTGCTGGCCCAGGGTGAGAAATTCAGTACATAACACTCACAACACTCTTCCAGATGCTCCTAGTGATTCTGAATTATTGCTTTTCCATTGTAAGCTACAAGTGGAATTGCAACTGATTTTCCCTGCTGTTAGGAGCATTGTGCTTTCTGTTTACACCAGTGAGTGTGACAGACTTGCTGTAGATAGGATCAGTTGCAGCTCAGCACACATTCCCTTGTGGAGAGTGTCATTTAATAACCACACTGTTATTTTTTAAAATTAAAGAGGTATAGTGCTATAAGAATACTGCTGTAGTGCTATAACACTATACTGCATTTTAAAATGTAGGCAGAGAAGCATTGGCAATAGGTAGATTGAACAAACAAATCAGGGTCATAAAATGCTGCCCACAACAAATGTTGCAATGTGTGTTGTGTGGTGATAGGTTCATTTTCCCAATACATCACTGCCACTGTCAAAACATTGTCCATTTTAAAATCCTGGAAGAGTAGTATAAAAAGTGACTGAATGTGGAGATTGTGCTTCTGAAAACAGGTGGACTTTCTGAAGTTAGATTAATAGGGAAATCTAGTATGACAGTGACTGGATGATGGTGTTGTGTGAGGGCCCCATAAAAGGTAAATGAACAAAGTGGGGCAAACACACATAGAATACACCCCATTCAAATATCCCCTCTTCAAATGTTTATAATTAACAGCTGCATACTTTCTAATGCCATAGTTAATTTATGTCAAATGTCTTCTTGAATGAGGCATATGATTTTTAATAGTCTATATTTTGCGGTTAGCTTTGTTTCCTATTCTTTATGGTTTGCTCTTTAAAAATGTGTTTTTATTTTTAAAGTAATTGTTGGTGCCAAAGACTGCCAGGTTGAAAACGTGGATGAAGTAATGAGCTTGTTAGAAACCGGAAATGCCGCTCGACATACAGGCACAACCCAAATGAATGAGCATTCTAGCCGATCTCATGCGGTTTTTACAATCAGTATTTGTCAACAACAACAACCTGGTCAGACTCAGAAGGACACCGATTCTGCGCAAGATTCACCTCAAAGTTCAAGCCAGCTGATTGCTTCCAAGTTCCACTTTGTTGATCTCGCCGGCTCTGAAAGAGTAACAAAAACTGGGAACACTGGTGAAAGGTTCAAAGAATCAATTCAGATCAACAGTGGCTTATTGGCTCTGGGAAATGTGATAAGTGCGCTTGGGGACCCAAAGAGAAAAAGTGCACATATTCCATACAGGGATGCAAAAATTACACGCATTCTTAAGGACTCCTTAGGAGGCAATGCCAAGACCGTCATGATAACTTGTATTAGCCCATCATCTTCGGATTTTGATGAATCACTAAATTCCATCAAATATGCCAACAGAGCCAAAAATATTAGAAACAAACCTATTGTCAACTACAACCCAGACTGGGACCTTATTGATGAAATGGAGTTTGCCATCAAGATACTCCGTGAAACTGTGCAAAACCAGCAGATTAGTGGACAGGTTCCTGGCAGTCAAGGGTCACAGGATTCATTTCGGGACAGAAACAAAATCCGCTCTCTTGAGGAGCAGCTTGCCCAGCTTCAGGTAGAAAGTTTTAACTACCGAAATTGCATGGAAGAAGCCTATGTGTTCCTTGCCGAATTAAAAAATATTGCCGGCCTATCAAAAAGTCAACAGGAAAGATTGCAAGATTGGATATGTGTGGCTCAGGAACTCAGGAGAGAGGCTTCTTCAGTCATTCCCCAGGTAAACTGTGGAAGTGGAGGTAACCAAGAAGGACCAC
This sequence comes from Podarcis erhardii, assembly GCF_964252035.2. Taxonomy (NCBI): domain Eukaryota; kingdom Metazoa; phylum Chordata; class Lepidosauria; order Squamata; family Lacertidae; genus Podarcis; species Podarcis erhardii. The sequence goes on along the minus strand of NC_138501.1, from coordinate 6,643,106 downwards.
ATCACATCACAATTCTTCAGCTGAAGAGAGAGCTGAAGAAGTATCAGGTATTTTACTGTAAATTTAATGCAAGTGGAGACTACATAAAAAGGAAATCTATGCTGTAACGAAAGTTTATCCATTCTTAATCTAGGTTCTTTGTAAATTGCACATACATTGTTTGCTCATCTGGAGGGCAAATCAAATTTGCTAGATGTCCAAAAATAGATTTTATTCATTGGGATAATATTTTAAGCAGAATTGTAAGGTTTGGAGGAATAAAAATCTGCATCAGCTTTACATGGCTGAATTACATATTAGTTCCTTATTTTTTATATTCTTCTGCAGCTTGAATACAGACAATACTATACCACAGCAAAACTGAAGTATTGGGAGAGTCTGACATAAGAGTGAAATATTTATCTCATACAAAATGATGTCTTATATATGGATTGATGTGGTGATACCTGTTTGTAAGGGAGGAAATTTGCCTTTACCTTATTCAGAATTTGCTTTAGAACACTGATAAAACACAATATGCTACATTTATTTTCTTCTTTTCTTAATAATAACAAATTGGCTCCTAATTCATTGACAGAATCTCATTGAAAATAACTGAAATATTAATAGTTGTTTAGTTCTGTGGGGCATCTTTGTTTGTGTGTTGCCAATTTGCCTTATATTTACAGTCTTATCGCTGCTTGGCTGGTGCATGATTCCTTGTTATGTATTGTGGTGACAGAAGGAATCAAACTACTGTATATCTCTCTGCATTCTGCCGCTGAGTGAAAAACTAAAAATTCTCAGCAGGGGTGTTATACAAGGGAAGGTGAAAGTGCAACTCCCATGCTGGTAGTTTTGAACGGCTGTTTCTGCTAGGTCACACATACCTTGTTGGTCTACACTTCATAATAGTGCTAGACACAAAACCTGTAAAGAGAAACTCATTTTCCCATTTCAGCCAAGGTTTACTGTTCTCATTCTAGTCCCTACAGCCAAAAAAATCCCACATGAAACACAGATATATATAGTTGTTGTTTGAGCCAGTTTTGATTACTTCGTAGGAAAAAACCCTTGTTTTTGCTTACTGTGACTGAAAGTCACATACTGTAATCAAAGGCAAAGCATTAATAACCAATAACATCCCTCTTTTAACTTGCTGTTGTCCTAGATTGTAACAAATACTAAGGGCTGTATTTAAATTATATATATAGTAGCTTTGCTTTCTAACAGTTTCTGTTCAGGTGGTAGAATAAAACATATCTAACTAATGGAGGAGTAAGTACATTCAAGTTCCAATGTGCAATTTGTGCAAGACCCTCCATTTCATATATTTGGTATTCTTTTTAACCCCTTATTACCTAGCAGGCTCTTGCTACCGATGCAGAAGTGTTTAGTGAGAGAGAGCTTGAGATAAAAGTATTGCAGGATCAAATACAGAAGCTGATAAAGGAGAATCAAGACTATATGGAATTGCTGAAGGAGGCCCAAGAGACAAATAGGCTACAGGTAACTTTCCGTTGTGCTGGTTATTGGTGAAGGCTGTATGAAGTAATATTAAAGTTGTCAATCTTATATAAATGATTAAACCAACATAGTGGAAATAATCTTAACCCAAGGGAAGTAATCTGCAATGGACGTTATCTGAAAGTCTTAATAGTGATATTCATCTTCATTTTAAAATGTAAGTATGTGTAGGATTGCAACCAAAGTTTGGGTTATGCTGTGTCCGAATTGTACAGTATCATTCTAGATTATTTTTTAAAGGGTGTATTTTGGTTTCTGAACTATGTTTATTATAAAAGTTTAAATATTACATTCCCAGTCATCATACTGTTAACGCTTTGGTGGATTTGACTTGAATGAATCTCAGCATTACAGTATCCCAACTATTTAATTCTTAGCCTGAGTTTTGTTAAGTTATATAGCAACTCTTAATGATGTTAAGCTCACAGAGTTCTGTTTACTTACAGGCAAACAACTCTAGTGCTTAAATTGACCACACCTCACAACATTTAATTACCAATTAGAGCAATCAGAACTTCTATTTATTATACTAACTCCCAAGATGTATCGATTCACTAGAAAGGAATACAAGAGAAATTCAGTATCTCAGCCTCATCTACCTCACAGTGTTGTTGTGGGAGGGAGGGAGGGAGGGAAGGAAGGAAGGAAGGAATTCAGTAGCAAGAACTGTTCAGGCTTATGTATTGGTCAGTGAGGGCACAAATTACTTAGTTTTGCAATTTTGTCAGATGTTTGATAAATACATGTTTTGTTTTGTTTTAAGAATGATAAAATGGTGGAGCAGCAGCTTATAATTGACAGGCTAAATGACAAGTTAGAGAAAATTACAAATGCCTCGGCCTCCAGTGGTGGTTGTGGAGATGGACCAGCTGGTGTAATATCTTCAAAAAGACCATACAGTGTTCCTCTAACTAAACGTTTGGTGCAATCCTTTAATGCTACCGTGGGGCTGGATTCTCGAAAGGTATTTTTTATTTAACAAGTTTTATATAGTGCTTGATTGTAAGAAAGCCTCTAAGCAGTTTAGAAAAATATAAAATAAAACATTAAACTGCCAAATAGTTAAAAACAGGTATTAAAAACATTCAAAAGATGATTTGAAATGTAGGTATGGAAATTACCGTCTTTTTTCTAATACATAAGTACGGTACAAAAGTGACCATTCTCCACCACAGTAAATGGTATATCTGATTATAGATAGGTAGCCGTGTTGGTCTGCCATAGTCAAAACAAAATAAAAAAATTCCTTCCAGTAGCACCTTAAAGACCAACTAAGTTAGTTCTAGGTATGAGCTTTCGTGTGCATGGTATCTGAAGAAGTGTGCATGCACACGAAAGCTCATACCTAGAACTAACTTAGTTGGTCTTTAAGGTGCTACTGGAAGGAATTTTTTTACTTTGTTTTGGTATATCTGACTTTTTGAATGCCACTTCTCCAACCATATTGAGAAAGTTTCTGGTAGCTTGCAGGTTTGCAGCTTCATCTTTAATTGAAGAAAACCATCCTAGAACAGAATTCCTCCCCTTGGATTCAAGAGGCAGGGCAAAGACGGCAGATCTCCTGATTCATTTGGAAGGTTTTTAAAAACATTAGAAGAGCCCATCTAGTCCACAATAATGTTCTTGCAGCAGCCAGCCAGATGCCTATAGGAAGCCTTCCAGCAGGACCTGAGTCTCATACCACTCTTCCCATCTGCAATTCCCAACAGAATTCAGAGTATTCTGGTATTTGGAGGCATACAGCCTCCAACAGTAGAGGCTGAACAAAGCCATCATGGCTAGAAGCTATCAATAGCCTTATTCTCCATGGATATCTGGTCCTCTTTTAAAGCAATCCACCTTGGTGGCCATCACTATGTTATGTTTTATGTTACACTATGTTACTGTTCATAGGCTGCCTTTTGGCCAAAAAATGCCTCCAAGACAGCTCATAAAGAGTAACAAACAAATACAGGGTGGAATTCAGTATTGCGCTATGGTGAACATATTGACAGCGCAAGCATTACAGCTTGCCAGATGGAACAACGCCCCACTTCCCCATCCTCACTGCTCTGGAGGCTCTGCTAATACCATCACCACCACTGCTCAAGCCAATATCTGGTTACAGTAGTATGTATGATTAGGACTGTGGAGACCTAGGCTCAGATCCCCATTCAACCATGAAGCTTACAGGGTACGTGTGCCAGTCACACCCACTTAGGCAAGCCTATCTCACAGGTTTGTTGAGAGTAAGATGGGTAAGTGAAGAGAACTCTATACCCCACTTTTCATTTTGTTCTGTGTATATCGCAATGTTCTTTTGCTGCTACGGCCGATGGCTGACGCAAATAAAGTTTCATTCATTCATTCTATACCCCACTTTGAGTTCTTTGGGAACCATTTTTTTACGTCTCTAAAGGTACACACAAGCCCGCCAACATATTCGCTCAACAGAGTAATGGCTGGATTTCGAACCCGTAGCCAAATAGTGTTGGATCATGTAGAAGAACAAGATGAAGTTCTTCATTGCTGCTTTTCTGATCACAGTGATGAAGATGAAAGAAATGCCAAGAACAGAAAGAGAACCCTATTTAGGTACATGTTTTGTCCTGTTTTATGCCTGTGTATGTAGGAGGAAATACTGACCTACTACAAACCTGGGTCAAAATGTAAATGCATATCAGTGTTATGCTAGGCATTCATACAAAGCTGAATGTACAGGTGATTAGCATTGGAGTAGCTCCAGGTTGTAACAGAGATGTACTTGAATAAATAGGGCTGGCCTGTTAAATATGTGTCTTTTAGCATAGGGCATTGAGGTGGGTATAAGGCAGAATCAGTGGAATTCTAGCTATGCACCAGTAGAACAAACCAGAAGGCAACTTGGCTACAAAGGAACGTCAGAGCATTCAGTGTAATTATTTTTAGTAGTACCCAACCCATCTGACTGGGTTGCCCCAGCCACTCTGGGCAGCTTCCAGCATATATAAAAAAATGTAGTAAAACATTAAACTATAAAACACTTCCTATAAAGGGCTACCTTTCGATGTTTGCTAAATGTTATATAATTACTCACCTTCTTAACATCTGATGGGAAGGCATTCCACAAGGTGGGCGCCACTACCGAGAACGCCGTCTGCCTGGTTCCCTGCTTATGGATTTGGCAATCATGTGAAGCATTGCCAGAGAAAAACACCTCATACATGTGGTCTCAAAACTGTATTTGTAGGGTTTAATCAATTAAAATGCGTGGTTTAATTTTACTCTAGACGCTCCTTAAATCGTACATGGACACGAAAACAAGCTCCTCCCAGCTCTACACATGAACCAAAAGAGATGCAGCACAATTCCATTTCACAAAATGAAAACATTTTACAGATGGAAACTGATACAGGTAAGGAAAGGAAATGGATGCTACGATGCAAAAACATTTTCATGTATCATGCATTCTACTAATAATTATTAGGGACATTAGGGTCCAACGAGTAGCATTGGTCTTGTAGTGTGGAAGCATTGATCAGGATCTGTAAGATTAATTTGGGAGTGTTGTCATTTGCCCTAGGGTGCTAACCTATTGTAATCTTTTCAAAACTCAGCAAAAAATACATAAAAAGGAATAGAAGTTGCCATCATATTATTATTTATTAACTTTCTGTTGTTGTTTAGTCGTCTTAGCCGTGTTTGACTCTCTGTGACCCCACGAACCAGAGCATGCCTTGGAAACTCTCACTTTCTTCTCAAAGTTCCTTTTTTATGTATGTCCATGGAGTTTTCTTGGCAAAATACTGGAGTGGTTTGCCAGTTCCTTCTCCAGGTGGATCACATTTAGTCTAAACTCTCAGCTATGACCTGTCCGTCTTGGGTGGCCCTGCACGGCATCATAGCTCATAGCTTCTCTGAGTTATTCAAGCCCTTTGCCACAACAAGGCAGTGATCCATGAAGGGGTAAATTTCTATACCACCCTTCATTTAAGGATTGCAGTATCTACTTCACAACATTGATTGCTCATGTTCAAATGCGAGTGGCATTGGATGTGCCTTTTACCATGTTCTAGCACAACATACTACCACAAACATATTAACCAATGTGGCACAAATTGTTAACCAAGGTCTGTACCAGGTGTGGGGAAGTGGATGTGGCTGGAGGGCTGGATTCTGAGTTGGTTCACCCTCTGTAGACTACTTTGACAAGTGAGTGGTATCTGAGTGTCCTCTCTTGTTCAAAAATATAAATTAATTTTACTTACTAAATATGTAATCTACTTTTGCTCCATGGGTGCTAAAGCAGATTTGTAGCTAAAAATCTCTTTAAGCTCTGAAATGAGCTGTACATTCTTTAAAAGATGATTCTTTTTCCCCGAGGTGCTGATATTGAATGTATTCAGAAAAGTCAAATACTGAATAGGCAGAAATTGAAGAACTCAGAACTAAAGCTTATTGCTGCTAAGCAAAAAATGAGTGAACTGGCCCTTAATATCAGAATGAAGGAAGAACTTATTAAAGAGCTGGTGAAAACAGGTAACTGGCTTTTGCAAGTTGAATTTTATAAAACTGGAAACATGTCAAAAATGATACCTTAATTACTGTAACAGTCAAACCTCGGTTGTCGAATGTAATCTGTTCCAGAAGCCCGTTCAGCTTTTGAAATGTTCGACAACCAAGACTTCTGATTGGTTGCAGGAGCTTCTTGCACTCAAGCAGAAGCCATATTGGATGTTTGGCTTCCAAAAAACATTCAAAAACCAGAACACACACTTCCAAGTTTTTGGTTTTTGGGAGCCAAAACGTCCCAAAACACAGAATTGATAACTTGGCACGCTATTCAAGGAAATCATCCATATGCACAAGGAGTTCCACTTATGCAACAGAACTTCCTCTCCTCGCCCCATGTCCGTGGGTTAGTAAGTCCATTTCAGTCTAATAAAGTGGTAGGTGGGGAGGACACAACCACAACTTGGAGGAAAGGGTGGTGATATATATGTGTACAGAGAGAGAGAGATAAAGATTAATAGGTCTGTGGGTTTTTTTAAAAAAGGGAAGAAGTTCCTTTTGACCAGTGAGCTGCTACATTGTCAAAAGTTACAACTGATGCCTTTGCTTTTAATTTGTGGATGTTTAAGGTAATGATGCCCAATCTGTAAGTAAGCAGTATTCACTGAAAGTAACACAACTTGAGCACGAAGCAGAGCAGGCCAAAATGGATTTAGCTGAAACACAAAAGCAACTGCAGGAGCTAGAGAACAAGGAACTACGAGACATTGCTGAAAAAGCCAGGTTACAAAAAGAATTTAGAAAGAAGATGGATACAGCAAAGCTAAAAGTACAGGTATGTGTAGTTGGGAAACTAATTTTCCAATTTCCCTACATGGCAAGTTAACGTAGGATCTTATGGAGCCATTGATCAGGAAGTCATTGGTTTGGAATTACTAGGCAACACCTATGCATACCACTTCTTGTATTGGTACCACCCACAAATCTCTTTCAGACTTGCAGCATATTCCCATCTATTGTGCATTTTGTTTTATTAGCCAGGTAATTCTTCTTGTATAGCCGGGGTGTATGTGCCGTATAAAACCAGCAATGCAAATTAAACTATTTCCCAGGCAATGGACTACTTTTGTGAATATGCAGTGTTAATAAATTCTGCTTCTAGGCAAATACCCATGGCCATGGTTGATTATATTTATACATCACAGTACCCATTGCTCCCCACCCCATGCAAGACTTGGTTTATGTTCTGCCTACCTGATTTTCTTTAAAGTAAAATATATCTTGTACAGCTTGCCTTTCTACTTAAAAACAACAACTCTCCAAGGAAGCTTAACAAAAGCCACATAATTAAACATATTAAAGTGGTCCACTTTACAATTATAAACAACACAATAATAGTTCAATACAGTATAGCAATATGGACTAAACTGGCTATGTTGCATTAGGACTTGCAAAGAAAACAGCAGGACACTAAGAAACTGGCATCGCTGTCCACCCAGAATGAGAAACGTGTAACTGAACTGGAGCAGAATGTCAGTCACATGAAAAATCAACAAGCCCAGCTTCAGAAAAGATTGCAAGAGGAGAGTGAAAAAAAGAAAAGCTTGGAGGCAGAAATTCAGCAGGGCCAGCTGCAGATAAAGGCAAGAGATTTCATTTCTGTATGTCCTAATAAAACTGTAACACAGTGGTGCCTCGCAAGACGAAAAGAATCCGTTCCGTGAGTCTCTTCGTCTTGCGGTTTTTTCGTCTTGTGAAGCAAGCCCATTAGCGGCTTAGCGGATTAGCGCTATTAGCGGCTTAGCAGATCAGCTGATAAGCGGCTTGGTGCCTTAGCGGATCAGCTGATAAGCGGCTTAGCTGATAAGCGGCTTAGCGGATCAGCTGATAAGCGGCTTAGCGGATCAGCTGATAAGCGGCTTAGCGGATCAGCTGATAAGCGGCTTATTGGCTTAGCGGATCAGCTGATAAGCGGCTTAGCGGCTTAGAAAAAGTGGGGGGAGGAAAAAAACCCCCACAGGAACTCGCAAGACATTTTCGTCTTGCAAAGCAAGCCCATAGGAAATTTGTTTTGCGAAGCACCTCCGAAACGGAAAACCCTTTCGTCTAGCGGGTTTTCCGTCTTGCGAAGCACCACTGTACCAGTTTCATAGCCTTCTGTGAGACATATCTTTGGCACTTTTCCTGTAGAACATCATGCAGTACTAAGATGATTTTTGTGTCATTTGTAAACCAGGTAATCCCTGGTTCAAATTTCACACCGGCTCTGAATGCACTAGGTAACCTAGGCAAATTGCTGTCTCTCAGGATCACCACCCACCCGCCCTGGGTATGAAGTAATAAAAACCTGCCTTACAGTGTTCTTTGTAAAGATTACTGCATCCAAAGAACTCTGAAGATTCGGAAGCGATACATGCACAACTTTTCCTGATATTTATATTTTGAAATACTTGTAACCCATCAGTTTGTTTTAAGACTCATATGTTAGAACTTCCAGTGCTGTAACAAATACTTTCTGTTACTAAAATAACAGACATTAACTACCAGGCTAGGTTCAAGGGCCTGGTTCTGGTGTGGAAGGTCCTGTACAGCTTGGGACCAGGATACCTAAAGAATAGTCACATCCAGCCTCTGACGTGAGGAATCCAGGCTGATACCAGGTGGACTAATGGACAATGGTTTAAGGATTGAAACTGGGAAAGGGAGGGAGGGGTTTGGGAATCCGAAGGGTGTACAAACATATTTTGATTCTTTTTACTGTTTTTTCTTTTTTGCTTCGTTATAGGGGAATTCGTGTAAGGGAAATTGGGTCGACCTTAGTAAAAGTCTTCAAGCATAATGATTAATGTATATAAGTCAAAATTTGATATATAAATTGAATTAAGTATAATAACAAACTAGGGTTAAAAATTAGGGATAAGAACTTGTTGAATAAATATTTGGACATGGAATACAAGAAGGGGAGGCGAGGGGAAGTCGCGGGAGAAATTATTGAAAATTAGGATTCTAAATGTTGAACGTTTTTTTTAACTTTGTCTTTTCTTTTTTGCTTTTTTCTTTTTCTTTTTTATTTCTTGGTTTTTGTGCATAAATAAATATCATTTTTTTTAAAAAAAGAATAGTCACATCCTTTATATGTCCGGTCAACCACTGCACTCTGCAGGAGAGGGTTTCCTGCAAATACCATCTTATTAGGAGGTCCGTTCCACACAATATTGGCTTTTGACCTTTAGTGTTCTGTTGAATATTAAACAGGTACTATCTCTGTTATCTTTTCAGCACCCACTAAAGAACTTCCTCTTTAAACCAGCCTTTTTCTTTCCCAAGCTGCAACTGTACTGGAATTGTTTTTGGATATTTTAATTGTTTTATTGCTTCTCTGATTTCCGCCCTGGGCTCCTTTGAGAGGAAAAGGAGGATATAAATTTAATAAATATATATAGAATAACAACTAAACTTTAGTTTTCCTTTCAAAAACTGAGCTAATGTGTAAAAAGGATTCTTCCTTTACTTACAGGAGCTCCAGCAAAAGACAGAGCAGCAGGAAAAGATTCTAAAACTAAAAGATGAAGAAATTGCTGCATTTAAGAGAAAAAACTCATCTGAAACCACTCAGCAACTGCAGGTATGCAATATTTTGTAAAGTTGGCAAGTTGAAATGCATGCTACTGACTGATTTTTGTGGCAGAAGCATCGTCTTTTGCTAGGATTTACTGTAAAGCTCAAGGGCTGCAACTTAATAACTTAATTTTTTTAATAGAAATTCACAAGGAAAAAATGCTTCTTTAATTGAAAACAACAACAACAAGATATTACAGTGTTTCAGTTATTTGGTGTGCTTAATCAACCAATTTTTAACTGTACCATTAAAAACCCTCTGGTTGATTAAGCAATTACTAAAAAGCTTGAGATGCAATTCTTAACATGTACACTGCCCTGCAAGCCACACAGATGGAGACTATGTTGACATGTAGGGCTTGAAATAAGCAGGGTTCTTTTTTTGCAGAGCGCTTTTATATATAACACTTTGCAAAGGTGCATTCCTTCTGACAATAATGTTGCTTAACACAAAAGTTGCTATTTGTGCTGTGTGGACGTACAGGTGGGCATGTTTACAAAGTAATCTGCATCAATGTTCTATGCTCCCCTCCTCTGTTAAAACAGAGTCACTCATATATACCTTTTCAACAGAAAAGGGTTGGGATATAGTACAGGGTGCCTTTTATGGTTGCCACTCCTGCTGCTCTAGGGTCATTCCACACCAAATCACCTGGAGCCTCGAGTCTGACACTTATTGCCTAAATCCTTTGGTTTCATTCACAAGAAACTTTTTAAGACATTTTTAAAGTACAAAAATAAATGAATACATTTTTTTCTTGCTGATTCAGAAAGGTCATATTGCATACAGTGGTCAAAACAGCATCACTGACCATATTACATGTACAGTGGTACCTCGGGTTACATACGCTTCAGGTTACATGCGCTTCAGGTTACAGATGCTTCAGGTTACAGACTCCACTAAACCAAAAATAGTACCTCAGGTTAAGAACTTTGCTTCAGGATGAGAACAGAAATCATGTTCCGGCGGCATGACAGCACTAGGAGGCCCCATTAGCTAAGAACAGACCTCCAGAACGAATTAAGTTCTTAACCCGAGGTACCACTGTATGGGAAACAAAATAGCTTTGACTATATCATTGCAGAAGTGTTTTACACACAAAAATGAACAAGGGCTCTGAGACGTACTTTGTTTTTATTAAATAATCAATAAAACTTAATTTTTAAAATAACTTCAGATGACATTGTAACATAATAGGGTACAGTTTTAACTATTCTCACAAATGTGTGAGTTATTTCAGGCTCAAAGAGCCCTTAAACCTGTCCAAAAAAAGTATTACAAATTGTAAAACACACCTCAAAATCTATTTATTTTATAACCACAAAAACACCCTCCTTATTTTTAAAACATAACAAGTACATGGTTAGCCCATTCTACAACAAAAGTATGATAGGCGTGTTAGTTGTAGTTTGCGCACTATGGCTTATCGAACCTACCGGGAATAAAATGACAAAAAATCACATTGAATGGTCAGTGACGCTTTTCCATTTTTATACCTTATTTTGAAAGAGACCACAATTAGCTTTACTTTGATACCAAAATAAGCCCAGTCGGTTGAAAAATAAGCGAAACTGGATGGTTTTTTTCTAAACTGATGCAGAAATTGCATTAGCCTAAATCATGCAAAAAATGAAATTTTAAAAAAATTCTCCTGTGCCCAATTTTGGACCAAAAATTCTTTTAAAATTAATTTGAGGTTATCTGATAGGTATCTACACACACACACACACACACAAATAAAAAAATGAAGAAAAACTGAGTCGTGAGAGCATGGTCAAGTATTAAAATCAGGTATGGAATGACCCTCTAGAAAGAGACTCCATAAGGTCATAATGTCCCTACTGTAAGTCTGGATCCAACTGAGTGTTTTGGGTTTTTTTGTAATTTGATCTATATACAAAGGTTTCATATGAAACTGTCCTTTTACTGAGGTTTTCCAATGTGTAGAGTTGATTGATTATCAGTTTATTTCATTAAATTAAATATCTAGATGGCAGTTCAGTACTTAGTCAACTGAAACCAAACAACTGTCTGGTCTTAGTTCCTCCCCTTTTAGACATGTCAATATTAGGTCTTGTCCAAGAAATCTGAGATTGTGCTTTTTTTTTTTTTAATGTGGGAAAAGTGACTTTGTTGAAGACCATGTATCTGAGAATATGAACATATACAAGATTCCTCTGTTTTCTTCCTTGCCTTGATAAAGAAATTAGAAGAGAAGAAGAAATGGCTGGATGAAGAGCTAGAGAAAGTTTTGCATCAGCGGCAAGAGTTAAAAAATTTGGAGGAAGATTTAAAGAGACGAGAAGCTATCATTTCCAAGAAAGAAGTGCTGACACAAGAGAAGAGCCATTTGGAAATTAAAAAACTGAGATCCAGCCAGGTGCCTTATTTTTGTAATAATGCTTGCTGTTGTCTAATTGAAGAGGTGTCATGGACACTCCCCAGCAAAACGAATGCACATGGCAGATAGTTGATTCTTTATTGTCAAAGCTGACCACTTACAGTCATTTCTATGGCTCATGCACACCAGTCTTGCATGTAGGCAGCTGTTCCCAGGTCTGTGCTCTATGGAGCAGTTGCAGCAACAGGAGGCCACTTCCCCTCCATCAGTTTACCGTATTTTTCGCTCTATAGGACGCACTTTTTCCCCTCCAAAAATAAAGGGGAAATGTCCTATGCAGCGAATGCAGGCTTTCGCTGAAGCCTGGAGAGTGAGAGGGGTCGGTGCGCACCGAAGGCTTGCGGATAGCAGCCTGAAGCCCGGGGAGCGCAGCGCCAACTCCTGCTGCGCTCCCCGGGCTTCAGGCAGCTATCCGCAAGCCTTCTGAGCGCAGCGGGAGTTCCCGCCGGGCTCCAAAGGCTTGCAGATAGCACCCTGTTCTGGGGGCTTCCCCAGCCCCGCAAGCTCCGGGAGCGGAGGCGAGGTTGCACGCAATCTTGCTGCCGCTCCTGGACCTGTTTTGGGGGCTGGGGTCGGGGGAAGCTCAGGCTTCCCCCACACTAGCCCTGTGGATAAAAACGAGGCCAAGACAGCGAGCGGGATCCATTTGGCTTTTGCCAAAGCCACGCCAGGCCTCTACTGGCTGGAGAGGTTGCTCGTGGCTAAAGAGGAAGCCAAGACAGCCAGCGGGATGGAATTTTTTTTCTCTTTATTTCTCCCCTCTAAAAACTAGGTGCGCCCTATGGTCCGGTGCGCCCTATGGAGCGAAAAATACGGTATGTATTTTTCCCCAAAAGATGCCATGCATGCAGCCTAAGACTGCGTGGAAGTTGCTTCTGCTCTTCCCACTTATCTCCTGGTTCTAGGAGACAGTAGTGCAGGAGACAGTTGTAAAGCACCCACTTCACTTGCCTGGCCAGGGTTTGGCTCCTCTTCTTCTGACCTATTTTGTGCTCCACCTTACTGCTCTGAAGCTTCCCCTGCCTCCAGCTCTTGCCACCTGGCTGGTACAGTTCCACACAGATCACTTGTCCAGACTCCAGCCCCTCTCCCCTCGGCAGCATCCTGCCATTCCCCTACAGGCATCCCCAACCTCGGCCCTCCAGATGTTTTGGGACTACAACTCCCATCATCCATAGCTAACAGGACCAGTGGTCAGGGTTGATGGGAATTGTAGTCCCAAATCATCTGGAGGGCCGAGGTTGGGTTTGCCTGCCCTACATGGTGTTAGTGAAAACAGCACTCTGCTGCTATGGTCAAGAGGTTGAGGTTCAGGCAAAATATACATAACTCTCCCCTCCCCTTTTTTGTAAATTTGGGCTACGCCCATACGGGGTGAGATCTCACGTTATGGCTAGCTCAGATCTGGTTTTCAATGTGTGCATTGGTGCAAGGACTTTTTACATTTTCTGCCTAATTCCTAAACCACACATCCACGCTAGTGGGCACTCTTTGACGGGGATAAATGTGCTTTGTACATACACACCCTCCATTACCATTTTTTTCCAAATTGGACAGGTGTGCAGGTATTTCTTTACCAATGCACACACACCTCTCTCTATGCTTACCTCTTTTTATTTGCAATGAAAAGAGAGTCCTGCAGAAATTTCCCCCTGGATCTGTCACCGAACAGCCAGCTGAGGAAGTCTGCCTGCCTGCTTTCCTCCCTCTCTTCCCTGGTGTGCTCTCCTTTCAGTAGGTGATGGCTTTCTAAGAAACCCTTATATAACTCAAATGTATTGCAAAGATGCTCCACCTCAGGACCCTTCTGATTAGGGAGTTCTGCAGCACAAGTTGAAGGGAAGGAAGATCTCTGAAAATGGAGCAGAGGCAGCTTCCACAAGCAGGAGCTCAGCTCGCTGGGATCGCTCCCTCAGCCCCATCCAGCACAGTCCCCTGACCTTGGGAAGCCATGGGAATCCAGCCCTGTTGCATTCAATTAGCTCTGGATCCAACCCTATACTGTCAGTGAACTTTGGAAGGATTTGTGTGTTAGTTGCTAAAACTTCTGCAAGTGCAGAGTTTCCATAGGCATGATATAGACCATATTCATTGTATTGTTTTGTAATCAAGCACTCTCTAATAAAGTGGCTATTATGTTCTATTTCGGGGAGGGGTATCCTAAAATAGATTTTGTTTTCAATTGTGGCTTTATAGGCCCTCAATAAAGACAGCTTAAGACTATCGACTCGTCTGAGTATGCTGAATCAGGAGTTGTGTGACAAAAATATGCAGCTTCAGAGCAGCAGCACTGATGAGCAAGAAAAGATTATGGGAGAGATCCAGGCTCTACAAAAGGAAAGGGATCAGCTGTTGAACAGAAGGAATAGTGTGGATGAGAAACTGAAGAATGGCCGAGTGTTGTCACCAGAAGTAAGTAAACTTTTCCATTCAGTTAAGCACAATTATCAACCAATCGGAATGACTCTCTTATATTAATGGTAGCTAAAGAGCTAGTGTTTGGAAATGCTAAAATAGAAATGAACCCCAGTTTTTAAAACATAGTTTAAAAAATAATTGTGAGGATACATATCTAAATGACACTGAATTCAGAGCATACATACATTGTAGTAAGTTCATTCAACTCAATGAGACTTAATTCTCGGGAAGCATTCAGAGCACCAGGATGTACTTTAATAGCACAATTTTAGAAGTCTGACACTGAAGGACCGAACATTTTTTATGTATGCAACAACGGCAGCAAGGATACTCATCGCTAAGAACTGGAAAACTCAAGATCTACCCACACTGGAAGAGTGGCAGATGCAACTGATAGACTATATGGAACTAGCCGAGATGACCGGCAGAATCTGAGACCTGGGAGAAGAGAGGGTTGAAGAAGACTGGAAGAAATTTAAGATTTATCTACAAAAATATTGTAATTTGGTTGAATGTTAAGAAGGATGCTAGATCATAAATAATTGTCCACCACTGAATTAGATTTGATTTTGACGATAAGTGAGATTAAGGAAAATATAAATTTTTTGGAGAACTGCTAGATTTTATTTAAATGAGCGGATATAAGGTTTTAAACAAGATGATAATTTGCTTGTAAAAATTTTATAACGATGTAAGTGGGAGCGGGAGACGTGAGGGAGTCCAAAGAAGTGATGAAACTATGTCATGATATAAGTAATGTTGTTTATTATTTATGTATTGTATTCAAAACTTTAATAAATATTTATATATATAAAAAAAAGACACTGAAATGAACCTACATGAGGAATGGATACTATTACCACTTGTATCTCCAGGCTGATTTTCCTAGTGCTGCAAACATGTAAACAATTTGGGGACTTTTGACCACAGGTTGGCAGTAAGAGAACTCTTATTTCATGCTGACATTAATCATGTGAAGGATTTTTCATTATATTGCAAAATATCCCAGGGGAAAGCAACCCTATCGAATAGTATTGCCACCACCTCTAAAGCCCCCAAATGTAGAGGCAGGGGAAGCCCAAGTTGTTTCTGGGTTCTTTTGGCTCTTGTCTTTGTGAATCCCAACAGTCTGGCCACTGTCTTTTGAGCCCCAAGTCCAGTAGCGTATGGCCAAGCAGCCATATACCAGATTCAGAGCCAGGCTTACCTTAAAAAGCCACACGAAGAGTAAATGAAATATTTTATTGAGGTTACAAACAACAGAATAAGAACACTTTACCAATAAAAGGCACTTAAGGAAGGCTCACCATGTAAATACACTTTTGGGAATTAAAGTACAGAACAAAATAACAAAGCTACCGGTAGCTTGCCTCACCCTCATCACAGCCATTAAAGCAAGCTGCTTCAGGCACATGTGGCTGTTGCAATACATAATCCTTCATCTGATTGAAGGCCACTAGATCCGGGTCAAAAAGATCTGGATATAGAAGGTTATATTTTCCTTTAGCCAATCAGGGTGCAGGGGCATATTTCCCTAGCATTAGAGGGTGTGCATGCTGGAAGACAATGCAGCTACTCTGGATTTCAGCGCAGTCATTGTGATCTGGACACAATCTTGCATGGGGCACTCACACATGTGGCAAAATGGACCAATTAATGGATTAGTCTTCCCCAACAGCCTGCACCCAGAATCCTAAGTAAAAATTTTAAACTGAGCCAAAGAACTGGGGATTCCTTTACACAGCTTAATTTAAACTATATACTGTATTTTTCCATGTAAAAGACGACATTTTTTGCTTTTAAAAAATTAGCAAAATCTTCTATATGCCATTTAGAAAACATGGTCATATGCATGTTGTTTGGAATGTATTTTTAACGTTGACAGATTTTAATAATATTTCAAACCTTTTCCAATAGCCTTCTGCTGTGAACCGTAACGATTTGATAATCTCTGCTCCCTTGCCAGGAGGAACATGTTTTATTTCAGCTTGAAGAAGGGATTGAAACCTTAGAAGCTGCCATCGCTTACAAGAATGAAAGTATCCAGAATCATCAGGACTCCATCAGAGCCTCCTCTCAAATCCTCACACAGAGTGAGGCCAACGTGATGGGAAAGCTGGTTTCCTTGTCTGCTACAGAGCTGAGAGCAATTCTTTTAAAGTATTTTAATAAGGTTTGTTATTTGAACAATTTATAACAGAGAAAATTCTGAGCATTCTTTCGGTTGGCATAAAATGGCTTCATGGAGCACTTTCTTTTGTTAATTAGTGATCGTTGTGAAGATATTTAATTCTAAATAGGGTGTATTTCATACACACTGTATATTCTGAAGCATTGGTAGGGGTGTGAAGCCCTTCTTCTCTTTTCATGGGCTGGTGGTAGGAACCCAGAAGAAGAAAAGTGTGGTAGTGAGAAAGCAATTGAGGGTGGAAGGGGAAAGAGGGGAAGACCTCTGCAAGCGATCAGGTAAAAGCTCAGGCAAGAGTGATGTTGCCCTGTCCCGGCAGCCCACTGTGAGCAAGCGTGAGAAATAGGGATGTCAGAAAAACGTAATGCCACCATGAACTCTGGCCCTACCCACCACTGGCTGTGGCCCCTAACAGATTATCTCTGAGGCAATGTAGCTTTTGAGAGAAGAAAAGGTTCCCCATTCCATCATAAAAGATTACAGTGGTGCCTCGCAAGACAAAATTAATCCGTTCCGCGAGTCTCTTCGTCTTGCGGGTTTTTTGTCTTGCAAAGCACGGCTATTAACGGCTTAGCAGCTTAGCGGCTATTAATGGCTTAGCGGCTTTAAGAAAAAGGAAACAAACTCGCAAGAACTCGCAAGACGTTTCGTCTTGCGAAGCAAGCCCATAGGGAAATTCGTCTTGCGAAGCACCTCAAAAAACGGAAAACTCTTTCGTCTAGCGAGTTTTTCGTCTTGCGAGGCATTCGCCTTACAGGGCACCACTGTACCTTGCAAACTGTGAGTGATATCCATTGTGTCATACTCAGAGTACGCACATTTAAATCTGTTAACTTAAGCAGGTCCACTCTGAGAATCACTGATTGGATATTGTCCTCTTGATAAAAAACATGTAGCATAGCCATAGATAAAGCCCAGTATGTTTTGTTTCTGTTTGTTTTTCTTTTTGGAAGTTTGACAGTTGTGGAATCTATGATGGAGTTAATAAATTATATATGTTTCCTGGGACATTTGGATTGGATGATTCAATTGACTTTCAACTCAAGTACAGTATGGGACTCAGAATATCTTATTAGTGAGACTATATAAATGGTGAAAGATGTACAGTGATGTATTAGCTTTCCACCATATTATTTCATACTTTGACTCGTTACAAATATGACCTCCATATTTCATTATTTTTTTGAAGTGTGATTGCCTGATTTCCATGGCCAGGCAAGCTTTGATTTGGAAAAAGGAAAGGCTGTTTCTTTTTTAGGTTGTCGGTCTCCGTGAGACTGAACGCAGATTGCAACTTCAGGCAGAAGAAATGGGAATGAGGGTAACAGAAAAAGAGAACATAGTAAGAGAACTTGAATCGGCACTTGAGCACCTCATGCTTCAGTGTGACAGGCGTCTGACCCTCCAACAGAAAGAACATGAGCAAAAGATGCAATTAATATTGCTTCATTGCAAAGGTATTTTGGCTTTGAGAACTTTGAAGTAACATCTGGTTAATAATGATCGTGGGAAGCAGGATGTCAGTCTGATCCAACAGGATTCTTCTACTGTTCCTAAATTTGAAATTATATCTAGTCACTACTAAAAGTGTAATTCCATCAGAAACGTTCATATGACATGTAAGATTTGTATATTTTACAGTGGTATGAAATTACAAATTTCATTTCAAGTATTCCATTATCACTTCACTCTCTTGCAATCCAAGGATATAATGTCCAAGAATCTTATGCTCATCCCCCCAAATTCCTACCCAGATTTAGGCAGCCAGACAGTGCCTGGCCCACCAGGCACTGGATTTTATTTTAAGATGCAAAACATAATTGTAACAAGCAGAAGTATTGAAAGTAAACTTGTCTGGGTTCCCTATCCCTAATCTATAAGAATGCAAATGTTCAGATTTGCTTAATATCCCCCCCACTACTCAAATAAGTCACATCTTAAACTTGTTAATGATTATCTTCCTTTGAGCTGAAGTATTAGTATTATGATTATCATTTTTCTCTCTCATCCTTACAGCTTCAATTATTTTTCTTTCCCCCATCTCTCCTTCCCTCCCCCCACTGCTAATCTGTTTTCATTTGTAAGAACAGTACCTATATTTCTGCTGCACTTCTACTAAACATGATTCCTAGATTTATACATTTAAACATATTGTAGCGCTTAACATTTACACTTTGAGACAAATTACAAATGAGATGCAGCATACACGATCTGGAACTCTGTTCATGCTATAATGAAGTTTGAATCTAAACTTAGTTCTGTCTTTCTAGAAGAAGATGGGGAGAGTATTGCAGAAACTTTTAAGACGTATGAAACTAAAGTCCAACAACTGGAAAGAGACTTGTTCTTCTATAAGAAAACTAGCCGTGAATTAAAGAAGAAATTAAAGGAACTGGTTGCAGAATCAATACACCATCCTTTGACACAAAGTAAATATGAGAAGTATTGTAATTCTAAAACATACATAGCTGCAATGTAACTCTTACTCAGCTTGGTAGCAGAACTCCTATTAATCACAATGAAGTAGGATTTATTTTACAATTATCAGTATAGAGGATATTTTAGATTTCAGGTCTCTTTAATTTCCTTAGTAGCTTTCAGATGCATAAAAAAAACATTTTACCCCTTTAACATTTGCTGACTTGGATCATTAAGTTCATACTCAGAAATGGAGATGAGGGAAGACAATTTTCAATGATTTTCCCCATGCTCCCTGATTTTCCCACTATTGGGAGGGAGCCTTCTGCAACAACTGGAGAGGTGGTGTTGGGGGCTGCAGGGGAAATGGGCAAAAATAATTTCCTAGCCGTTTCCTCCAGCAAGAGCCCCTGCTAAACTACACTTCCTTCCATGAATGCAGCGAGCCCTTCTGTTTTTACTCTTTTTAATTTTTTTAGCTAGCAGTGTTTATCATTTATTAATTGACACCCTCAAGGGATACTGTAATAACAGCAAACAGTTGAACCAAGTTAGATTCATAACATTACAAAACAGAACAAACCATAATAGTTCCCTCAAAGCATCCAAGCCAACTGCATTTTAAAAAAATATTTCTTTTTAGGTAATTGTTCCAGTGATGGGATACTGAATCGAGAAGAAGTAATTACCTTGTCAGAAGAATTCAAACGGACATCCACACCAACAGGGAAATTAAAAGAAATAAACTCCCCAAGGGGTGATTTAGGAGCACAGCAGAATTCATACAGATTTGAAGAGGAAGCTGCAGAACTGGGACCCAACACATCCAACAGTCACAAAGAGCAAGCAGGAAAAGGACATCAGCCTGCAAAATCTCACCCACAAGTGTGTTGCCCTTCTCAGGCAAGAGAGACTATGACACAGCTTCAAGGAGTAACCCCAGTAAAACTTCCTCGTAAAGAATTGCGCTATATCCCTGCTTCTGAGCTTTCATCAAGGCGTTCCGGCCTTGCAGTTGGTATAAATTCTGCTCCTGCTGATTCTATTGAAATGCTTAGAAAATCTGACTATAATATATAATTATCCTTGTAATATTTTGAAAGCAATTACACAGTTCCCTTTTATTTCCAGTTTATTTCAGGCAGCTACGATATTTGCGTTATTTCACATTGCGTGTCTCACACTGCTGATCATTTATTGTGCCCCATAGAAATCGGAGGCCTTAATAGCAGAGTGATTATATCAGGGGTTGAAGCCAAAGGACTTTTTGTCCTTAAAGAATTAATTTTATTTGTACTGATTTCTCCTTTAGAGTAACTGATGGATTTTTATTCCACGTCTTCATAAATGCATTCTTCTATACCGCAAAGAATCTTAGGGCTGGTTCACAAAATACATTTTTAGCTGCATGAGTTATCATGATCATTCTTGAGTGCATATTTATGAAGACAAACAATGTATAAAAGCAATCACAGTTACAGTCTTATTGTATAGCTGTGAGGGGTGGAAATCACATTAGGTTAAATGCTGCTGACTGTATGATTGGTTATTTTTACACATTATTGGTCCATATGAACATGGTGGTGGTGACAGCCTGGAGCACTCACATGGAAAAAAGAAATCTGGTGTGAACCAGCCCATTGTAATAAAGGTCTTCATAGATACATCAGCAATACTTGGTTTCCAGTCCAGGCATACTTATGCTGAAGTGTGACAAAGCACTTGTGACTGACCAAAGCCTTGGGTTGTGAATGTCCTTTAAAAACAAAACACGACTACAATGTTTCTAAGAAATTAATGTTTTCGCAAGGAAATTTATTTTGCCCAACTCATATTTTAAATGAATATGCTCTCAAACATCAATTTCTCTTTCTTATAACTAACTCTGTTGTTATGTGACTTTGAAACTTTCTGTGGGGAGAAAGTTTTTTTCCATAATAGAAAAGAAACATTTTTATTGGCTCCAGGGAAATTACTCTCTGCTGTGTCACGTATCACTGAGATAGATGTAGATGTGCTGTCAGTGAACTAGGGCAATAAAAAGTTACCCTGCTTGGAAGGGCACAGCTGTGTATCTCTTAGCGTGAAGTACATGATAAGTTAGAAAACTGCTTTGTCTACTCAACCTGGTGTAGACATAACACTTACTGTGGATAAAGGGACCAGGAGCAGACTTGCAGCATATATACTCACTCTTCCTATGATAATTCCCTTGACCCCAGTTTCTCAGTACATAAGGTCATTGTTAGTTCTAGATAAAATGACTCCAGGGGCACTTCTAAATTTTTGTTTTTCTCACTGCTTCCCAAGTTGTTTATTATCTGTGCACAGGACGTGTTTTGTGCACGGAAGGTACTCCAAATCCAGCAGAGGCTCCTACTGGCCAAAGACGGGTGACTTCTCCCATATTGTTCCCCAGCCTCCTGCAGTAAATTTGAAAGACACAGAACGGTCAACTAGCAAAACTGCCTCCACCACCCCCCTTTCCATTGGCTGGAGCATCCCAAGTGGTAGTCCTTTCATGGGGCCTCTAAAATCTAAGCCAATGTGTGCCTAGTTTCTTAAAAAAAAATAAAATAAAATACAGGATTGTATCAAACTCTGTCCCTCTCCCAATAAAAGACACTTTTGATCCAGTAGATGCTTGCATGAGTGGGAGGTCAAAGGTGATTTGGGCAAATTCCCTTATTCCCCCTGCTCTCTCATTCTTTCTATGTTGTTCCAGAGGATCCTTTAGCCTTCTGGAGCAGGGTTGGGAGACATAAAAAGGGAGGAAATTATGGGGGTGAGAAGCTCTCCGGACTCTCTCAGCACCTGGATGAAACCTTTACTACTGATCTTTGGGGTAGACTATTGTGCATTAAATATTTGTCGTGAGTGTGAATGTTCAAATGTACTTTACGGATAGTTAATTGCCATTTTTGCAAATTTGGGCACATCAATCTTTGCACTTCAAAATATTGAGTACACGGCACTCTGCTGGAAGAAGAGTTGTCAATTCTGGCCTTTTCTCCCTCCCCTGCTCTGCCTGCCAGAGTGGCAGGGAACTCTGTTCAAGAGTGTAGGAGATTAATTAATGAAACCCACCTCTATCCTCCTTACTCCAATGGGAGCCTCCTCTGGATATTGTTGCTTTCCATAGGAGTCTGGATCCAGCCCATTCCTTTTAATTATTTTTTGCTTAGGTTGCATTTTTTTTAAAAAAAACTGGATAATATCTTACACAGTTGCTATCCGCTTGTAGGCATCATTAACTTCCAGTAGTGATTCTTAAGAAGAACCCTTTCTGGTCAGGATATCATGTTTTAAGATAGGCTGTGAACATGCTAAAAACCATAGTTCATCCTACTCTGTGCCAGTGTGTCCAACTGCTTTATTTGTAAACTGCTAAAATATTTTACAATTTCTCAAGACGGAAATAATTGTTTTAATTGCATTTGTTATCTTTTGCTTTGTTGAATCGTGATTTGAGTTTTGCAAAGGGGTGTGGTCTTAAGTTCAAATATTTCACTCTCTTAACCCTGCATTGTTTATGTACTTATACAACACAAATACATTCTAAAACACAAAAGGAAGTACAGTAAATGGTTCCTACAGTATGCAACTTCTTTAAAAAGGTGCAGCAAAGGAGGCTGTGTGGGTTGGTCAGTTCACAACATCACAAAGCTAATCAGCACAGTGAACAGCTGCTGTAAAAGTATGGAGCTTTCTTTTTTCTTTTTAACCCTTAACTTGATGCTGGAGAGGAAACCTTTCAGCATGGTTCCACTGTTGAAACAGTATTATCAACTAATTGCTATAAATTACAAATGTCTTAGCTTTCATAACATGTACCCATATACTAAATTAATAATCATATTTTAAAGCATGGGTTTCCAACATGGACACTATGGCTTGCTTGAGGTCTTCCATGGATGTCCATTCCTTAAAGCCTCTTATGTGCTTTTCAAGGATCATTATTAATTTTCTCGGCTCTGACTTTTACACAGCAAGGTGTGTTTGTGGGTAGGTGTGCTCTGTCTCAGGAGCAGGGATAGTAACTTTAAAGGTGTTTTAATCTTCTCACTGCTTTAGGCAACCAATGTGGACACCACCACCTGTTCAGAAAATGTCTTAAGTCATTGCAGCGCACAAGTAGGCATGTCTAAATTGATTTCAGAGATGTAAAGCAGCACTGTTGGCCTAATAAAGTTTGCTTTTTAATTTAGCCTGTGTGTGTGTGTGTGTGTGTGTGTATCTATCTGTACAGTGGTACCTCTGGTTACGTACTTAATTCATTCCGGAGGTCCGCACTTAACCTGAAACTGTTCTTAACCTGAGGTACCACTTTAGCTAATGGGGCCTCCTGCTGCCGCGCCACCAGAGCACGATTTCTGTTTTCATCCTGAAGCAAAGTTCTTAACCCGAGGTACTATTTCTGGGTTAGCAGAGTCTGTAACCTGAAGTGTTTGTAACCTGAAGCACATGTAACCCGAGGTACCACTGTATCTACCTACCTACCTACCTACCTACCTACCTACCTATTGTTGTTTAGTCGTGTCCGACTCTTTGTGACCCCAAGGACCAGAGCACGCCAGTCACTCCTGTCTTCACCTATCTATACCTATCTTTAGATAGGTATAAAAAAGGTAAAGGGACCCCTGACCATTAGGTCCAGTCGTGGCCGACTCTGGGGTTGCGGCGCTCATTTTGCTTTACTGGCCGAGGGAGCTGGCTTACAACTTCCGGGCCATGTGGCCAGCATGACTAAGCCGCTTCTGGCGAACCAGAGCAGCGCACGGAAATGCCATTTACCTTCCCGCCAGAGCTGTACCTATTTATCTACTTGCACTTTGACGTGCTTTCGAACTGTTAGGTGGGCAGGAGGTATAGGTATAGGTATAAGTAGATACAGGGGGGGCCGACTTATAAAAAATATTGGGGGGGCGGGGGCCCATACCGACTTATAAAAAATATTGGGGGGCCCAAGACCTCCAAACCGCTGCTGCTGGGGGAACGAAAGGGGCGAGCCCCGGGCTGCCCCGACCTTAAGTGAACCTGTGAGGGCCCGCCCTTTGCGGCAGCCGATTGGCTGCCGCCGTGGGCAGTGAATATTAATGAGCTAGGGGGAATCCCCGCTTCTCGCGGGGCTGACGCCAGCCCCGCGAGATTGTTGATGGGTCGAGAGCCCGCAACCCCACCCCCTCTCTAGATCGGGAGTGGCTTTGTTTTAACTCATTACTGAATTATCGTCAAACAAGGAAAATAAAAAATACCAACATAATTTTGTGATTTTACAAAGCATAATATATCTAATAATTTTCTTAAATTATTGGGGGGGCAGAGCCCCCCCAAACGAATTTTTGAGGGGGCTCGGGCCCCCTCAGGCCCCATGGAGTCGGCGCCTATGAGTAGATACATAGATACTGTATAGATATATATATGCACACACATGCACACACACACACATATATATATATATACTGTATAGGTATAGGTATAAGTAGATACATAGATACTGTATAGATATATATGCACACACATGCACACACACACACACATATATATATACTGTATAGGTATAGGTATAAGTAGATACATAGATAGATACTGTATAGATATATATGCACACACACACACACACACACACACACACACACACACACATATATATACAGTGTTTCTTTCCGGAGAAACTAACCCTGATTTTTTTGAAAATGTAAAAGAGCATAAATTAAATTGATAAAGCCACAAGTGCGCAGTCAACGCCGACAGCAGGTCAACCACGTGTTTCCCCCCAAAGAGCAACGGAACAGAACCGTTTGGACTCCGGGGGGCGGGACCTTCCCCCGCCCACGGGGCGCACTTAATTGCGGGGGGGGGGGGACGCAAAGAGAAAGCGGCGCCGGCGGCGGCGGCAGCGCACCTGAGGGAGACTGCGGAGTTTTTTGGGGGGGGGCGTCGCCCTCTCGCGCCCCCGCCCCGCCCGCGGCGACCACGTCAGACGTCACAAACCCACTTTGTTGCGCATGCGCCCCCCTTCTCCCCTCCCTCCCTCCGCGTCTCGCGACCCACCCCCTCCCGCCTCGAGCCCGAGACATAAACAAACTCTCCTTCCGCCCCTCACGCGACGCCCCGAACCGTTTCCCGAACCGCCGCCGCCAGCTTCTCTCAGCCCCTCCGCCGTCCGTGAGGCGGGCTCCGTGGCCCCTCGCTCTCCGCACCCCTCAGGCCGCCATCTCTCTCTCTCTCTCCGGCCGAGACGGGGCCTCGCCGAAGGGGGACCCGGAGCCTGGCCTGCCTCCTTCCAGCCCCTCAGAGGAGGCTGCTGCCCGGCTTCAGCAAGGCGCCCTCCGCGGTGGGTGCCGACCAACGGTTTGCTTGGGGGGGGGGGTGCTATTATTATTATTATTATTATTAAGGGTTCAATTATTATTATTCAGGGAAGTTTTTAATGTGTGACATTTTTATGTATTTTTAATCCTCGCTGGAAGCCGCCTAGGGAAGCCCAGCCAGATGGGCAGGGTAGAAATAATATATTATTATTATTATTATTATTATTATTAGGGGTTCAATTATTATTATTCAGGGAAGTATTTAATGTGTGACATTTTTATGTATTTTTAATCCTCGCTGGAAGCCGCCTAGGGAAGCCCAGCCAGATGGGCAGGGTACAAATAATAAATTATATTATTATTATTATTATTATTATTATTATTAGGGCTTCAATTATTATTATTCAGGGAAGTTTTTAATGTGTGACATTTTTATGTATTTTTAATCCTCGCTGGAAGCCGCACAGGGTGGCCGGGGAAGCCCAGTCAGATGGGTGGGGTACAAATAATATATTATTATTATTATTATTATTAGGGGTTCAATTATTATTATTCAGGGAAGTTTTTAATGTGTGACATTTTTATGTATTTTTAATCCTCGCTGGAAGCCGCCTAGGGAAGCCCAGCCAGATGGGCAGGGTACAAATAATAAATTATATTATTATTATTATTATTAGGGCTTCAATTATTATTATTCAGGGAAGTTTTAAATGTGTGACATTTTTATGTATTTTTAATCCTCGCTGGAAGCCGCCCAGGGTGGCCGGGGAAGCCCAGCCAGATGGGTGGGGTACAAATAATAAATTATATTATTATTATTATTATTCAAACGGGGGGGGGGGCATTATACCCTCTGGGGAGACTTTCTGCTGAAACGAACGAGCGAGGAGAGGGGCTAAAGGTGTAAGCTCACCCCACAATTTCTGATCATCCCCTTAGCTTTCATTCATGTACTTTTTTATTTTTACAGGGTCCTCTCCAAGAAGTAGGGGGAGGGGGGTTTACTGCTGGGCCCATTAATCTTGGGGTGTCTCTCAGTCACCCCTTACTCGAAGGCAGAACCCAGAACTGGGCGGGATATATGGCATTTCAGGAGCGCCATCCTCCACCCAGTGTCAACTCGTTTATGTGGGGCAGAATTAGAAAACGGGTCCCCAAACATAAGTAATTTATAAGTAATAGTTTAACTGCATGTCTTGCCATGTTTACAGACACGTAAAGCATACATATTCATTTTCATATATTTATCATTCTGAAATTGTGTTTATTTAATCCATTTTATAGAGCAGTGTCTGCTCAGTACATTAATGGGACATTCCCAGGCTACTGCAAATAAGATTGCAACCTGTTTAGCATCACAGAAGGCAATTTCATCCGCTTTCTAATACATTTTGTCAAAACTTTGATTCTCATAAGTACATGCCTAGAAGCAGAAGATGGAAAGTCTGTTTTAAGAAGATCTCTGTACCTTTTGAAAAAACTTGCACCTTGTTCAGAAAACATCAACATGGAATATTAGCATTGTACATTTTGATCCATAGTTTCTTGTTAGATAGTATTATTTGGGCCGTCTTGCTTGTGGAAGAAGAGACACCCTTATCATATTGAATTCTTTAGAAAGCAGGGAAGATGCCTCATGCTTATTCCTCTTGATTAAAAGATCTATTAGTTCTGTCTTTGAACCTTGGAGCTTCCAACAGTGGTGCAGCAAAGATCCACTATAAACATTTCATCTGATACTTTTTCACAGTTACACTTCCATGAAATTATATAGCTCTTTTTGTTCAAAACATGTTCCTTTGATGGGAACCATAGTTCCACAGACTCCTAAACTTAATCCTTAAGAGTACATGATACTTTCTTAGAAAATCCTTGTTAATCTTCTTCTGAAGACTATGCTTGTGTGCCAGTGTTTTCAAAAGATCAATGAGCTTCCCTTTTGCAATCCTACATAGGAATAAAATGACAGCTACACTGTCAGTAATAGTTCCTATTAGTGACCTTTCTGTCATCTGAAGTGTTTAATAAGCACAAAGCTTAGAGAGTGAATAACAGTATTTATTTAGTTATCTATTTTCCCCCCCCAAAACCCTATAGTATTAAGTTAATTTTTTTTGCTTTATTTTTATCACCATTCTTTATATTTTGCACAGAAAGTAGGAGTATAAATTAGTCATCCAAGGCTGCTACAAGAAATTCAACAAAAGCTACCAATTAAAAATATCTGAAGAAGTGTGCATGCACACGAAAGCTTATACCCAGAACTAACTTAGTAGGTCTCTAAGGTGCTACTGGACAATTTTTTTAAATTAATTTATTTCAATTAAAAATAGTTATTAAAGAAGTACTTTGGGGCTGCAATTCCTCATTCATCAAAACTATTTCTGCTTTCTTGCAAAAATTATTACCCTGTCCCTTGAACAACTTATTCAGGGTGTTGTCCAAAAAGGGGCCAGCTATTTCTGGGCCTATTAATCTTGGGCATGCTCTCAGTCACCACATTGATTAATGCACCTAGAGCTTAACGGGATATGGTATTTCTAGGTTACATAACTCTGCAAAATGGGGGAAAAAAACTTATCAAACCTGATTCAGAAAAATATGGTAGTTTTGTTTGTGAGGTCTTTTGGTTACTATATAAAACTCTGTAATCCATTTTTTAAAAAGTGATTTAATGTACCACTTCTCTTATAGTAAAATTGTGGATCTTTTTTCTTCCCCCACCCCATCCTTATATTGCTGTTACTTATCCAGGTAGCTTCTTGAAACAGCGGCTTGCTTCTAGACGCCTCCAAAGTTAAAATGGCCTCTGCAGTTATTAGTTCGGTTCCTACTACTGCATCACGGTTTGCTCTTTTGCAAGTTGATAGTGGCAGTGGATCCGATTCAGAATCTGGAAAAGGAAGAAACAGTCGAAATGGTGGAAAGTCCCAAGCTTCAGGCAGCAAGTCAACCACAAATGAAAAGAAAAAAGAAAAGAGAAGAAAAAAGAAGGAACAGCAGCAGAGTGAAGCCAATGAGGTGGTGTGACTGTTATGTTTCAGTACTCAGTTGGGCCAGGTATCCACATACATGCAAAGGAAAAGTCAAAAAGTGAGGGATCAAGAATTAAGTATACTTGAGATGTGGTAAAGATTCCAGCAGGGATTAGAAGTGGGAAGGTGTTTATGATCAGGTGAATCCTAAACACCTTTCTTTTAAAACTAGAATGGCATCCTAATCCAAAATGTTTATCTTTGGAAGGAGATGTTTCTGAAGAAATCTGCCCTAAGGTAGGGCAGATGTTCGAGTGCTTCTTTTCTTTAATCTAGGTGTCTAGGTTCATAGCATATATTGGTGCATATGGTTCAGATAGTTTAAAAAAAAATACTGTTTGTGGGTGACAATGCCTATATACAAATATTATTGAGTAGTATTAAGTGTTACTCAGTTTTCAAACAAATACTAAATTAGCAGTACTTCTAGAACATACTATGAATTATTTTGAACATGGAAGACTTCCTCAGTTTTGCTTCCTATCTTACTATATTGTAGCTACTCATGATATTTGTAATGCATCTGTTGCTGTGTAATTCATGTCAGGTTATATCAAATTGTGCTCGCAAAAGCACTTCAGGCAGGGCACCTGATTTTCACTGATTGCCCCTGAAGGTTATGTGACCATGTGGAACAGTGGGATATGGCACAGAGGACTGGAATTGATGGGAAGGGTTTGTGGCAATGGGGCACCTCACTTTAACTTTACCTTTTGAGCTTTACATTAGGAGAAGCACTTCAGCTTACATAAAACCACCATTGGCTACAACCCACCATTATTGATATTTTAAAATACCATACTTTTATTCCTATTTTCAGAGAAAACTAGTCTCCCAAAGCGTCATGTCATTCAATAATTCAGTATAGTTCTGGTGGTAGGCGCAATACATAAATGAAAAAGAGATACATTTGTGCTTACTACCGTATTTTTCGCCCTATAGGACGCACCGGCCCATAGGACGCAACTAGTTTTCAGGGGGGGTGGGGAATCAAGGAAAAAAATATGATCCCCCCCCCCAGCTCTGGGAGCAGCGGACAAGCTGCACGCAGCCTGTGCGCTACTCCAAGACCACCTTCCTGCTTTTGCGGGAGGTGGTGGAATTCCCCCACCTCCCGCAAAAGCCCACAGGAGCCGCACGCGACTCCCACAGGCTTTTTGACCAGGAGGGAGAAGGGACTGAAACGGCCAGTCAGTCCCTTCTCCTTCCTTGGGGAAAAACCCCCAAGAGCGGCGCGCTCTTTAAAGGCTGCGCGGCTCCTACAGGCTTTTCTACGAGGTGGGGGAATTCCCCCACCTCCTAGAAAAGCCAGCAAAGCCGTGCAGCCCCTTTAAAGAGCGCGCGGCTTTTGCCTGCTTTTGCGGGAGGTGGGGGAATTCCCCCATCTCCTGCAAAAGCCCACAGGAGGGAGAAGGGACGGACTCAGACAGTCTGTCCCTTCTCCCTCCTTGGGGAAAAGCCTGCTTTCCCCCACCGCCAGCCTCAAAGCCGGGTTGGAGAGTAGCGGGAAGGTGTCACGCACCTTCCCGCTGCCCCCCATCCTCTGGGGCTGGCGATGGGGGAAGCGCTGCTTTCCCCCACTGCCAGCCTCAAAGAGCAGACTCTCCTGGCTTCAGCGGAAGCAACGCGAAGCCTCTGGAGTGCAGGCTTCAGAGGCTTCGTGTTGCTATTGCTGAAGCCAAGGAGCCTGCATTCGCCCCATAAGACGCACACACATTTCCCCTTCATTTTTGGAGGGGGAAAAGTGCATCTTATAGGGCGAAAAATACGGTACTTACAAGGGGAAAGGGAAAGGTGGGGGGGGGGTCAGTTTGAGAATGCTGGAATGATGTGGTGAATTGTATATTGCACTTAGTTTGGGCCCAACTGATCTTTCCTTGTTCCTCTGGCCATTTGTACACAGGGAACCTAACGTGTTTATTGTTCTAGCCAGTTGAGACCACCAACATTATGTGAGGGTTTCTTCTTAATCAAATCACCAGAATAATGTAAGGCACTAAAGAGCAAACCTACACTGAGGTTTCACAGTGTTTGATACACAGTGTTTGTCACAGTGTTTGATACTTTATAAAAATATTTATTTATGTTCATTGTTTTTATAGCTCAGAAATCTCGCTTTTAAGAAAATCCCTCAGAAAAGTTCCCATGGAGCTTCTTTGTCTCAGCACGAGCAAGCATTAAATAATTCAGCAAGGAAAGATTCTCAGGAAGAGAACTGGCAAGAGTGGAGACAAAGAGATGAACAGGTAATTCATCAAATATGTTATTTTAAAGTTTTAAGTGTTTGTGATTCTTCATTTTAACCGCTGCACCTGCTTTGTATGCATTAGCATTGGCAGGCATTTGGGTCAGGTTTGAAAGAAAGCTCTATTAAACACAATAGGACTTAATTCTGCATAAACGTGCAAATGATCAGGCTATAACTTTCAGCAATCATGAGCGTGTGTTCTGAGAAAAAAGTTACATTTAGTTCATTGAGATTTATTCTCTAGTCAAGGTGCCAAATAATATCATTTTATAGCCACCCCTTCACCCTTTGGTTCCTGGTAGGTTACAACAATTAAAACACAATGCTAAAAGCTGTTTAAAACAACCAACAATCAAATAAGGTGGATCCTAAAAATATACATCTCTAGCGTCAAAAGAGGTGTGTCCTCAGCAATTTCCCGAAGCTATATAATGAAGATGCTAGATGTACCTCTTTTGGGGAAGAAGTGACTGATAAGTAACTGACATATGATACTAAGAGGGTGGTGTATGTTTGAATAAAACCCTGCCACATAGTACACTTTTTGATCTTGTTTCTTCAGTTGACTTCTGAAATGTTTGAAGCCGATCTTGAAAAAGCTTTACTTCTCAGCAAACTGGAATATGAAGAACACAAAAAGGTATTCCCTTCTCTAAATATGATTAAAACACAAATACAGTGGTACCTCCGGTTGCGGAGAGGATCTGTTTCGGAGCTCCAGTCAGACCCCAAGGTTTCCGCAGCTGGAGGGACTGCTTCTGCGCATGTGCGCACGGCATTAGACCACTTCTGCGCAGGCACGCGCGTCAAAACCCGGAAAAATACTTTCGGGTTTGCCGCATTCGCATCCTGAAGGATACAGAACTGGAGGTGTGCGTATCCAGCGGTACCACTGTATTCTTAACAATGCACTTTTTATGAGCCTATATACAGCTATAGTTTTTTTGCTAGATTCAGTTGAGTTAATAGCAGATCAAGAAAATATTGCCTATGGTAATAGTAGTGGTGAAAACAGAATTATTTCTTATGTAGTTTTGTGTACAATCCTGGATGTGTGGTTTACTTGTTTAGAGAGGCCAGTTGCATAGACATGGATTCAAAATACGAAGCAAGAGACTAAAATGCTTTATATTGTTTCAAAATATTTCTTTGCGTAACTTGTTTTCCCTTTGGCAGTGTTTAACCATAATGTTCTATGATTTAGTCTCTCAAAGACAGATGTATAAGGTGTTTTTTTTCTTTACAGGAATATGAAACTGTTGAAAGTGCTTCTCCTCCATCAAAAGCTGTGCACAAGAAAGAGAAAAGAAAAAATCAGCAGGGAAAAGACAAACCTCTCACTGTGTCTTTAAAAGATTTCCAGTCTGATACTAACATTGGTAAGTTTTTAGTGCTAAATGTTTCGTAGAATCATTAGGTCTGTTAAAGAGTCACAAGATGTAGACACCTGTCAGGTTAGGAATTCAGATTCAGGATTCAGACTTCACTTCCATCGCCAACAGTGTGAGTAGGGGGGGCTTTTGCCAATTCCCCCTTTGTACCCTCAGATATGTTCCAGAGTATTGGGGGATTGATTGAAACAATCTGGGAAGTGTTTGTGTCCTGGGGGTGGGTGGAGAATTGGCAAAATATGATTCTTCCCCTTTGGTTAGTGAGATCTTTCTGCTTAATCAGAAGTCTCCCATGGACAGAATGCCTGTACAAAGAGCTAAAGTGACACTGTACACTGCTTTGATCTTTTATGTTTAAATACTGCTGAGAGAAGGATATAGTAGAATTAGCATAGTTGGACTCTCTCCTTCTATTCCCCAGAAAAGGTGGTCCAGTAGGACAGCTAAAGGAGTTTTAGTTTTAACACCAGCCCAAAAACTACTTTGAAGGACCTCTAAACTGGTTTCATCCCAGAAAACCAGGGGCCATTTTGGAAATCACACACTTCATCACACTTTGTGGCAAATTTGATACTCAGGTGCAGTAGTTTAGTTTCAGGTGGGTCAAGTGGTGCTTTGTTACTAGATTTATAAATCTGGCAAAACAGAATACAAGGAATTTAAAGCATGAATGGAAATTTTAGCTTAAACTTAGAGAATCTTATTT
Organism: Podarcis erhardii; assembly: GCF_964252035.2. Taxonomy (NCBI): domain Eukaryota; kingdom Metazoa; phylum Chordata; class Lepidosauria; order Squamata; family Lacertidae; genus Podarcis; species Podarcis erhardii. The sequence goes on along the minus strand of NC_138501.1, from coordinate 6,610,392 downwards.
ATAATTTAGCAGAGTATGGCACTGAAATATTCCTAGATAATCAGTTTTAGGGTTTTCGTCCACAAATTAAATTTAATCTGTAATTTACATTTTTCATGTTGTTTCAGATCACCTTCCCAAAAAGCAGGAGGTAAGTACCTGATCAAACAAAAATAATGCTTGAAGTATCTAATGAGGGAATTCTTTAAATGGCACTGTTGATTTTTCCACTTTCTTGGCAAGCATTAGTGCATGCTCTGTTCTAAATAAGTCACATGAAAATATTGTTTCTGGTTCTGTTGGGGAGACTTAAGTGAACAGCAGGAACCTGGATATTGTGAAGAAATTGTATATGAAAGATTGTGCTATTAAATTAACATTTCAGCACAAGCTTTTTAAAGATTTCTCAGTGAATAATTTCTGTGGCTGCACCAATTTTTTTACACTATATATTTTTAACAAGGAAAGTGGGCTCTTGAAAGTTCAAAATGGTCCCTTGAGAAACCTAATCAGTTCTTATTAGCTGTCTCTCTTGTACCTGTTCACAGCCTAATCTTTGGTTGTTTAGTTGTTATAATTTTTTGTTTCTAGCTTCTCTTTTGGCTTCTTTCTGAATGACTATGTGATCTCAGCTAATCATGGTCCAGGTAGTGAATGCGATGACATCATAGTACTCAGTAGTCGGTCTAAGTGTACTACATGATGACATCACTTTGGGCAAATTAAGCCTTGGCTTTTACCCTCAAACTGAATGATGCAATGCTTTCTTGCTGTGCTGGGAAGGCAAAGAATGAAAGCATTGTAGCAAGAGAATGGTTACTTGGTTGATTCTGAAAGACATGAATGTATTCCATGTTTGCTGCATTACAAGGCCAGCAAATTTAGAACATGATTAAAATAGTATCTAAGCATTATTAAAACAGTGCTAATTTTTTGCCTGATGCAGTTACCAAGACCTATTGTAGGGATGGAGGGCATTTAGAAAAAAATATATTATTGTAATTTGCTTTAAAGCTGAAATTTCATATTTAGATTGGAATTTTATATATAAACCTTAGAATTACTTATTAAGTTGCTGAATTGCTTTACTAGAGATTAATTATAGTTTCTTGGCAGGAATTGAGCTCTTCACATACTGTCTTGCATGATGGTGAATTCTTCAATAGACTGGAAGACGATGTGCACAAAATAATTACTAGGGAGAAAAGAAGAGAGCATATCACAGATAATGGAATGGACAATAGTACATCACGTGATCCCACACATGTATGTTAAATGAACATTCCTGACAGTATACTGTCCTGATTATAATTGTTGTTGTTGTTTAGTCATTTAGTCGTGTCTGACTCTTCGTGACCACTTGGACCAGAGCACGCCAGGCACTCCTGTCTTCCACTGCCTCCCGCAGTTTGGTCAAACTCATGCTGGTAGCTTCGAGAACACTGTCCAACCATCTCGTCCTCTGTCGTCCCCTTCTCCTTGTGCCCTCCATCTTTCCCAACATCAGGGTCTTTTCCAGGGAGTCTTCTCTTCTCATGAGGTGGCCAAAGTACTGGAGCCTCAGCTTCACAATCTGTCCTTCCAGTGAGCACTCACTGATTATAATAGAGAAGGTGAAATTGAGTAGCTGCTTAAAAGTGCATATAGGTATGAAAAGGCCACTAAATTTCCTCTTCTGAGAAATATCTGACAAGGAAACTCTAACTTTAAGAACGGGTGTCTGAGTTCCCCTGTTTTACTCTTCCATTTTTCATTTTGGATTGTAAGCCCCTGGCATGGATTGCCTTGTTTTTACTTTTGATTCATCTTTTTAGCTGAAGAGTTGAGTAAAAGTGGTTTAAATAATGTGTGCCACAGGAATTGGTGTGTTTGTTCACCTACCCTAGGAGTGGAGAACCCGTGGCTCACCAGATGTTGCTGAGCTACAGCTCCCACCATCCCTGTAGAGTTGGGAGGGAGCCTGAATGTCTAGCCCAATCCCCTAGAATGCAAGAATCTCAACTAAAGCATCCATGACAGATGGCCATCCAACCTCTGTTTAAAAACCTCCCTTTCTTGTAACTCGAAGCCATTGGTTCAGGTCCTACTCTCTGGAGCAGGAGAAAAGAAGCTTGCTCCATCTTCCCTGTGAAAGCCCTTTAGAGATTTGAAGATGGCTATCTCCTCACTCTCTTCTTATCTAGGCTAAACATGCCCAACTTCCTCAGCCGTTCCATATAAGGCTTGGTTTCCAGACCATTGATCATTTTGGTCACCCTCTGCGCACATTCCAGCTTGTCAATACAGTGGTGCCTCGCAAGACGAAAATAACCATTCCGCGATTCTCTTCGTCTAGCGGTTTTTTCGTCTTGCGAAGCAAGCCCATTGACGGATTAGCGCTTTTAGTGGCTTTTAGCGGCTTATCAGCTTAGCGGATAAGCGGCTTAGCAGCTTAGAAAAAGGGGGGGAAGGGGGGGAAAGTTGGAAAAACTCGCAAGACATTTCGTCTTGCGAAGCAAGCCCATAGGGAAATTTGTTTTGCGAAGTGCCTCCAAAACGGAAAACCCTTTCGTCTAGCGGGTTTTTCGTCTTGCGAGGCATTCGTCTTGCGGGGCACCACTGTACAGTGGTACCTCGGGTTAAGTTCTTAATTTGTTCCAGAGGTCCGTACTTAACCTAAAACTGTTCTTTTTTTAAAAAAAACAAAAAAACATTTATTAATTTTCCAATAAAAACATCCAATTAACATATCAAATCAAATCCAATAAAAATAAAAAACTAAAATAAAAAAGGTCCAATTTTTTTCCAAATTGTAATAATTTTGTTTTGACTTCCTACGGTCTGAATTTCGAAGCGCATTCAACATCATGGTCCTGCCTCTCATCATCCTCAATGTTATTCACAATTCCATGTCCGATTTCCCCCCTCCACATTTTGACTCTGGTTCTACGATCCTCATTCATGTCAGAAAACAGATACTTTTTTTCCCTATGGAGTGCAGATTTGTCCGTATATTGTACTCCTTCACCTGTTTTTTCATCGCACCGCTTCATTTAATTGCATCCAATTTCAAAGTTCTGTCCAGCTCTTTGAGAGTTGTTATTTTGGCAGCTCCCAGATCGTTAATCTTTCCCGTCCAGGTGTTATCAAAGAAACAGAGAGAAATTTCCTTCTGTAACCTCCTTGTTGATTTATCTTAAACAGACTGTTTGCAATGTAGCCATATATCAGACAGTTAGCAATTGGCCTTTGGAATCCTCCCAGTCCTCGCTCCGGGCCCTAGAGGGGGGCTGCCAGACATCCATTTAGCCCTCTCTCTCGCTCGTAATCAAAAAACCATCTTTTTGCAAACAGTTGTATATGTAATATTGTTTCCAGTCTTTATAACCAACCATCCGTTGGCTCCTGTTTCTCTTAATCAGGGAAGTATTTCAGATATTCAATAACGATGTGGTGAGAGAAGCCATTTTGTCCTTTGTCCTTTGTTTTCGTCTTTAACAGACATTTCCGGTCTTAGAAGAGAAGTCCATCTGAACTCACTTTCTGAAGAGCAATTTAAGTTCTTAATGAGGCTTGGCATGCATTACGGATTGTTGATATTAAGGATAAAATAATGTTTTTTTACATACCAAGCCCCTCCACATTCCAAACGTCATGATGAGGATCTCTTTGAAGTTCGATCTTTTGCACCAGAGACTGTACATACTGCAGGTTTTTTCCAGCTTCTTCAATTCAGAGCGTGTCTGTTTGTTTTCCACATCTTTATATTTTCCCAAACAGATGCGTCCGGCTATGGGGTGGCGTTGCAGAAGTGTCAGCCGTCCCTAGCTCCATGACCCAGTGCCCCTGTCGTCTGCCACATCAGCAATCTGGGGCAGACCGCGGGTCGTTGAGACAGTTCTCCCCTGCCCTGGGTAGGCTGCCAGGGCTAATTACCCCCATATCAGCCCTGAATTATCGGAACAGCTGAGGTCCGATTGTGTGGGATCAGCCATTTTCCACCGCCGGAAACACTTAACCTGAAACTGTTCTTAACCTGAAGCACCACTTTAACTAATGGGGCCTCCTGCTGCTGCCGCACCGTCGGAGCACGATTCCTGTTCTCATCCTGAAGCAAAGTTCTTAACCTGAAGCACTGTTTATGGGTTAGCGGTGTCTGTAACCTGAAGCGTATGTAACCTGAAGCGTATGTAACCTGAGGTGCCACTGTACCCTTCTTAAACTGTGGCACTAAGAACTAGACACACCATTCCAGGTGTGGTCTGACCAAGGCAGAATATTACTTATATTATTACTTCCCTAGATCTGGACACTATTCTTCTGTTGATGCAGCCTAGAATAGCATTAGCTTTTCTCGCTGCTACACCACAATGTTGACTCATGTTAAGCTTGTGATCTACTAAGACCCTTAAATCCTTTTCACATGTATTACTGGCAAGCCAGGTGTACCCTGTGAAACTGGTTATTCCTGCCTAAGTACGATACGTTTGTCCCTATTGAAATTTATTTTGTTAGTTTGGGCCCAGTTCTCCAATCTGTTAATGTCATCTTCAATCCTGATTCTGTCTTCTGTAGCATTGGTTACCTCTGCCAGTTTGGTGTCATCTGCAGATTTGATGAACATCCCCTCAATTCCTATGGCACCCCACTTCTCCCCCGCCCCCCAGATGACAAGGAACCATTAATGAGTACCTTTGGGTTCAGTCAGTCAACCAGCTACAAATCCACTTCACATTTACCTCATCCAGCCCACATTTTACCAGTTTCTGCACAAGAATATCATGGGGGACTTTATCAAAAGTGGTACTGAAATCATCCACAGCATCCCCCTGATCCGCTAAGCTTGTAACTCGGTCAAAAAAATAAATTGGATTTCAATAGGCATTTCTTGTTTTGAGAAACCCAGGCTATGTCTTAGTCATCACAGCATCCTTTTCTAAGTATCCCTAGACTATCTGTCTAATTATATGTTCTAGGACCTTTCCTGACACCAGCAGCAAGCGGTTCAGTAGTTACATGGGTCTTCTTTCCCCCCCTTTTTCAAGATGGGGACAAGATTTGCCTGCTTTCAGACTGCAGGGACCTCACCTGGGAGTGGGTTGTAGTTGGCAACATGTGTAGAACCACAGGTTCCCTATACCTGCCCTACCTGAACTCTGGACAGGTCAACTTTTAATGCTGCTCTGAATTTCAGGGGCAGCTTACCCTCTGGGTAATGACTGAAATTTCTTTGTAGTGAAATAATTTTTGACCAACTGTAATAGCTTCCTGAATGAGGAAACATTTTGGACCAATCAGTGTTATATGTCAGTTTCCATAGAATATGTTACCATATAGTAAGTTCCACTGTGTTTTTGAAATACGAAAAGTTTAAATTGCTAGCATTTTAAAGCATACCTATGTTCATTTGTTACTTTTGAAAATATTTTGAATGATAGTTCACATCTCCTCAACTTCATTAATTTTACATTGCATCTCTCTCTTTAAAATCTGGAGGATTTTGTATTGAAAGACGGAAGAATAGAGAGACTAAAGCTGGAACTTGAGAGGAAAGATGCAGAAATCCAGCAATTAAAGAGTGTAATCACTCAATGGGAGGTATGTAATGGGTTTCTTTATGCAGCATTTAAATAAATGTTTAGATTGAAAATATTTATTGTATTAGCCATTTCAAAGCACTGCTTTTCAAAATAATAATTACATTTAATCTATATAAGTAGGAGAGGTTGGCATCTAGATAAGGTTATTATTTCAGAAGTAAATAAGCGTATTTTACTAAGTAAAAATATTTTATCATATACAGTGGTGCCTCGCAAGACGAATGCCTCGCAAGATGGAAAACCCGCTAGACGAAAGGGTTTTGGAGGCGCTTCGCAAAACGAATTTCCCTATGGGCTTGCTTCGCAAGACGAAAATGTCTTGCGAGTTCCTGCGGGTTTTTTCCCCTCCCCCCCTTTTCTAAGCCGCTTATCAGCTGATCCGCTAGGCCGCTAAAAGCCGCTAAGCCACTAATAGCGCTAAGCCGCTAAGCCGTCAATGGGCGTGCTTCGCAAGACGAAAAAACCGCTAGATGAGACTCGCGGAACGGATTAATTTTGTGTTACGCGGCACCACTGTAAAGGCTTTCAGTGTACGCTGTCAGCCCTCCATCCCCAGCCTCAGAATGTCCACATGATGACATAGTAATTGTAAATCAACCGTTTTCTTACTGTTTTCTTTCATATATATTCTTTATTCTACCAGTTAATGCTGCTGTAAGGAGAGAACTTAGTAATTATAGGTGTTTCTACCACATGAGAGAGTTGGACATGTTGCATTAAAAGTCCACATTTATAAATAATTAACTACTTGTCAACAGTTTGTTAATGTTCAGAAGAATTTGGTTCAGTGGGGGGGGGGGGAATAACCACAGACTTGGTATGTGTTTACTAGAATCTTAAGAGTTGGAAGGGACCTCAGGGGTCATCTAGTCCAACCCCCTGCAATGTAGGAATATCAGCTAAAGCATCCATTAACAGATGGCCATCTACCGTCTACTTAAAAACCTCCAAGGAAGGAGAGTCCACCACCTCTCATGGGAGTCTGTTCCACTGTTGAACAGCTCTTAACTGGTCAGAAAGTTTTTAAGAATGTTTAGTCAGAATCTCCTTTCTTGTAACTTATTAGATATTTTTGTTGCATTTATGAATGTTGCCAAGAGTAATTATTTTTAGCACATTGCCCACCTCATCTGTTTAATTGTCAGTAGGGATCAAGGAAGATTAATTGATCTTTGAAGGCAACAGTCAACCTTATATAAATGGGGCAATTTTGTGAATTTCCAGCTCAAAAATATATTTCTCTTTTTCGCTGCCATCCTCTCCTCTGATTCTTGAAGCTCACCCACACCTACACTTTTATCAGAAATGGAATTTGGGGGATCTTGAGTGTACTTGTGTTATTATATTTTCCTTTTGTCCTATTGATTAGAGATGGATTTTGAAATGTTAAGGCACCAATTCTAAATACACTTACTGGGCAGTAAGTTTCAGTGAACATAGACATGGATAAGATTGCACTGTACAACTAATATGCTAATGTCCATATTGTTTAAATATAGCATTTGCATTAATTGAACTTTTAAAACGTTTAGGCTAAGTATAAGGAAGTGAAAGCACGAAATGCACAGCTGTTGAAAATGCTGCAGGAAGGAGAGAGTAAGTACTGCTTCGTTTGTTAAATATTAAAATTCTTTGAAAAACCTATGTTCCTTAAATCTATCTGCAAATTGTTTGGACGGTGCTAAGACAAATAGGCTTGTTCAGTTTTTATTTCATAGCAGCCCTATGCAATCTGTGACCCTGCATGGCTGAATGCAGCCCATCAGACATTTTTCGTGGTGCTTGAAAAAATGTGCCTCTAACTATTCTCAACATCTTTAAAAATAGAAAGTCTAATCTTTTTTGTTTTGTTTTAAAACTTTAGTGAAAGATAAAGCCGAAATACTGCTTCAGGTCGATGAATCTCAGAGTATTAAGAATGAGCTGACTTTACAGGTAAACATTTCTGCAGTATATTTTTAAAAGCATATTAAATCAAAATATCAGAACAACTGGGTTGGAAGAACTATGAGTAGTGTTATGTTCATGGAACAGGACCTTCCCTCTGCACCCAGCTTAGATGGATTAATTTCAGTGAGTAAAAATTAGTAAGATGCAATTCTATCTTTTCTCTTTGCAACAGCAACTTTATATAGTTTCCTGTAATTCTCAAAATATTGTGAACTTGCTGCCAGAAATGATACATGTTGCCACATTATTTCCAGGGAAAGTTATCAGGCAAGAATTTTGAAACTCAGCTAATAGGCAAAATAGCACATACTGATTTTCTTTTTCATTAGTGCTGTCATAAGCATGTAACTTTATTATCTTCAAAATGTCACTTTGTTAAGAGACAAGGCAGTAGTTGTTGAGCTTTTATTTTGTTTTTTAAGGTTACCAGCCTTCATGCTGCTCTGGAACAAGAGCGATCTAAAGTGAAGTTACTGCAAGCAGAGCTAACAAAATATCAGGTAACGTTACTAGCTACTTCATAAGTAAACAGAAACTCACAAGAGAAACTTTTCTTATACCCATCCCACCACTGCAGCTGCCTGTACTCCTAAAAAGCCTCTCCAGGAAGGTTGGAGGTCTTGAACAGTGTCAGAGAAGCAATGGGAGCTGCTAGAGGAAGGGGGACAAGAAACTTTTCCTTCAGTGAACTTACTTAGGATCCAAGCCTGTTTACATACTAACTTTGTGTCCGTTTGCTCTAAAAAGGAGCTTTTAAAGCAGACTTTACAAATATTTCCTCTGGATCCACTGTATTCAGTGAATCTCCTTTTCTGTCTCTTTGCTTAGTGATCTGCACAATTCCCCCATCACCATAATTGTTTATTACCCTGTTATCTCTAATTAGCAGTTTATACACACACAGAGAGAGAGAGAGAAAGAGAAACACCTGTAGATACATAGATACACACACAAAAATAATTACCGTATCAGCCCAAATATAAGACGCACCCGCAGATAAGCCCCACCTTTAAAATTCAAGGCTTATTTGCAGGTGCGGCCCACCTGCCAGCATTACTGCCCTGAATGGGGGCAGCCGGCGCCCCACTCCCCAAGCCGGCGCTTGGTTTTGAGCGCACTGCTCACCTACCTCCCAACACAACCGCCTCCCAGCACTACCTCCCCAAGCCGGTGCCGGGGGAGGCTTGGGAGCAGTGGGCGGGCTGCGGGTTGTTGCCTCGGGCTGCTTCTGGAGAGGAGCCGCCGCACTGCTTTGCCGGTGGCCTCCACCCCTTCCCCCTTCCTTACAGCAGCTCGGGGAGGCTTGGACGATGCGGTTGGGACGGGCGCTGCTGTCCCACCCCCCCGACGGCCCTCGTGGGCAGCTGTTCCAGCAGCGATACCGTAAGGTTGCGAATATAAGCCACACTTTAACTTTTCACAAACAGAATTTGGAAAAAAAAATGAGGCTTATATTCATGCCAATACAGTATGTATCCTGTGTGAGGGAGGCATCCAGACATGAGTCACTTCCACCCAGGACAGGCAGGGTCACATAATACAGCTATGAAGACCTGGGCAGGGAGTTCTTAATTCTCCTCTCACACACATCCTTTCTTTGTGTATATGTTGTACTTCAGTGTGCAATAAACAGCAACTTGAGGATACTATTAAGTCTCCTCCCTAGTATTATGCTCAGGATCCACAAGCGTATTCACTTGTTTCAGCAACAATGAGCATCCGTCTAAAGAAAGTGCTGCTTATGGGTGATGAATCACACCTTGAGAAGGGAAAGGACAAGTGATTCCTATTCCTCCTGGAAAAAAATAACCTGTGAAAAGGGAGAGAATCCGCCCATTCTTTCAGGAGTGTTTCTCTCCTTCCCAGAGGGATCTTGTGGGAAGTGGCAGTATTGAAGAGGCACAGCTAGTGCTTTCTGCAAAAGCCCTGTTTTGGGGGAAAATTTAGCATTTTTTTTGTTGATACTTAGGTTTTCATAACACAAGCTTTTTTCCTTCTCTGTTATAGGCTGGAAGAAAAGGGAAAAGAAATTCAGAGTCTGATCAGTGCAGGTGATCACATTTGTACCAAAAATCAGAGCAAAAAATAAATTTGATCTTCAGGGGTTTTGCAGAAATGTATTTGTACTACTGCTTAACTATGCAGTTTTCTGGGTTTGGGAGTGAAGTTTAATTGACTAATGTTCTGAATATTCAATCTATTGCACTTCTAGTATAAAGAAGAGAAGCTGGAAACTAATGTTACAGTGATGCTCAAACCTTGTTTGTCCTAATGCTACACCTAGTTTTTCATCACTCAATAAAGTTTTTGTCATTTTTATGACCCTGGTGTGTTTAATGTTTTTAGCCTTATTGAAATTGTTGGCCCATACTGTATTTCTATGCCGTTTCCATCCTTTGTACCTTCTGCTTTTTCACACATCCACTCAATTTTGGGTGCTTGACTTGTTTAACCTAGTACTGAAGAGGGCATAATAAAAAAGGGGAAAGCAGTGGTTCTGGACAAGGCCTTCTGAGGGTAACATCAGACCACAGGGTCTGCAACAAAAACTCCTGCCAACACTCTTTCGAAGGGTTCAGTAATTATGTAATGAACTTTAAATGATTAATGCTGTCACTTCACCTTTAGTCTTATATATAAACAAGATTCCTTAAGCTAGGGTTGTCATGTGCATTTATTTGCTTTGTGTTCTCTTTTTTGCTCTTCAAGATATGGCAACCCCATGCGGTACGGTTCTTTCCAAAAAGAAATAAAACCTTTCTCCCTTACTCCAGTCCTGCCACATAGAAAATATATATTTTTTTAAATCTCATGGTTTAACAGGTTTATAATTCTACAATTCTTCAACATGGCTTACAAACATGTTTAAGTAAATATATTTATACTCTCAGCAAGGGCTTGCTTAGAGTAGAGCAGCAAGGAATCCTCAGTGCCCAACACATACTTTTTCTTCAGCCACCTTTCACTTTAAAGTCCCAAGGCAGGTTACAACATTAAAAGACAACATTAAAAACAAGTTGCAACATAACATTGGAGCTGTTCCAGTTCTTCCTACAAATTGGCTTGAACAGAACCTAAGAGGACAATTGGGTTCCCTTGCTAATTTTAGTGCAGCTCTCATTTAGTTTTTCTTTAAAATACATCAACCAAACATCAGTTTATCAGATTATGCGGCTCATAGAAGGTACCAACCCCCAAGTGTTTCTTCACACCACCTACATACTGGACAAGCAGTAGCTTTGAAGATATGATTAGTATGCAAGGCTCAGCCTGTTCCTTTGCATATAAGTTGGCAACACCTCCTCTTATTGAACACAATCCTGAACTTGTCAGCGATGGACATCTACCGCATGAATAACACTTTAAAAAAGTCAAAACAAAATAAAAAAATTCCTTCCAGTAGCACCTTAAAGACCAACTGAGTTAGTTCTAGGTATGAGCTTTCGTGTGCATGCACACTTCTTCAGATACACTGAAACAGAAGTCACCGGACCTTTCTATATAGTGAGAAGGTGGGGAGGGGTATTACTCAGAAGGGTGGTGGGAATGGGTGATTGGCAGATAGCTGCGATGAGCCTGTTGACGACTCTTAACGACTGCAATAGGTCTAACAGGAAAAAGCAAGGGGTGAGGAGGTGGTGAGGAAAGGTCCGGTGACTTCTGTTTCCACCTTCTCACCCCTTGCTTTTTCCTGTTAGACCTATTGCAGTCGTTAAGAGTCGTCAACAGGCTCATCGCTGCTATCTGCCAATCACCCATTCCCACCACCCTTCTGAGTAATACCCCTCCCCACCTTCTCACTATATAGAAAGGTCCGGTGACTTCTGTTTCAGTGTATCTGAAGAAGTGTGCATGCACACGAAAGCTCATACCTAGAACTAACTCAGTTGGTCTTTAAGGTGCTACTGGAAGGAATTTTTTTATTTTGTTTTGACCATGGCAGACCAACACGGCTACCTATCTGTAACTGGAACTTTAAAAAAGTGAAGCTGGATGACAATGACAGATAACAAGCTGCCGCTGCTGTAAGATGCAAGCAAATACCCTTTTCTTGAAGGTTAACTGAATAGGAACAGGCTTGAACAGAAAAAGAAACAAGGCAGGGGTGGGGAGCGTCAGCCCAGGGGACTGCGCTCAGGGCTCTTTATCCAGCCTGCAGGACTCTTGCCTTGCCAGGCCCACCCCAGTCCTTAATCTGTGCCCCGAGACAGCTGCTGGCTGGCTGGAGCGCCCTTTGAACTATGACCACGCCTCTTGCTTGTCCTCAGAGGTGCCCAGAGAGGGACGTGTTTCTGCATAAACCCTCCTTACGTTGCTCCGTCCAGTTGGGACTGCATCCCAGCACCAGTTCCTCCCCATAAAAGGTGGGAGGCCGGTATGTGCTGAGGCTGCAAAAAGGCAAATGGCTGGACGAGGCTCCACGTGCAGTGTAAAAAGCAGCGCCACCGTCACGTGAGCAGCAGAGAGACCGTGTCCGCGCATGCGCGAGACCTCCTTACGGTGTCGTTAGCAAGCGCTCGCCTAACAATGCCAGCCTGGGCCTTCCGTGACAGCTGCGCTTGCGCAGTGGGCTTCCGATGTGCGCAGGCGCACCGTGCTCCTCTTCTCTCCCCTCCCCCCCACCAGTTCTTTTTTTTTTTTACACATGCGCAACACGCTCCCGAGTCCCAGCAGCTCCTCAGTTGCCGGCCAAGTCGGTTCCTCTTTTCTAGTAACTTCCCCGATTCCTGACGTCATCATCAGGCGCCGCGGCTGAGCCGGGCTGTTTCCGTTGAACTCTCCGAGAGTGCGAGAGCTGTGGCGGCGGCGGCGGCGGCGTCGCGGAGCGAGTGAGAGAGAGGAGGCCGCGAAGCGTGAGGCGAGGCGAGGGGAGGGTCTGCCTTTCCCAGCGTCCCCCGCGCGGCTGGGCTAACGAGTCCCGGAGGCCCCTCGGCCGCCCGTCCTCCCTCTCCCCTCCCCCCCCCTCCGCGCGCGCGCGCCATGTCTGAGAGCGGCGAGAGCCCTCCTGGGCCGCAGAGCCCCGACGAGACCCCCGGCCCGGCCGCCGCCGCCTCGGCCTCGGAGCCGCGGATCATCAAAGTCACCGTCAAAACCCCCAAGGAGAAGGAGGAGTTCGCCGTCCCGGAGACCAGCAGCATCCGGCAGGTGGGGACGGGGACGGGGGGAGGGGCGTGGCCGGTACCACCGCGCGAGTGGGCGGGGGGGGATGTGTGTGTGTGTGTGTGTGAGGGGGGGAACCGGCGTCTCCTTTATTTCCGCGCCCGCCCCGGGAGAGGCGACGACGGAACCCGGCCGGCGCCCCTGCGTCGTAGTCGGTTGGCGGGCGGAGCTCTTGCCTCACCGAAGGCCTCGGAGTGACTCGGCTGCAAAGGGAGCGCGTCGCTCTCGTCGCTCTTCCAGGTGCGCTTCCTCCAACGACGCCGCCGCCGCCGCCGGCGAGATGGCGCGCAGCCCGGTCCTGGACGCCGTGTCCGTTTGCAAGCGAGGCCCGGGCGGTTCGGAGAGGCGGACTCCCCAGCAGGCGCGCGTAGGATGGAACCGGCCGAGGAAGTCTTGGCGGTGGCAGGCGGAGAGAGAGCCTGGCTGGGGAAGCCCCGGAGATGCGGCGGCTTTGTCTGGGAGGGGACACACAAAGGAGCCAGGCAGATCGGCCAGGCGGGAAGGCGGGCAAGCCGGTTTTAAAGTGCGAAACGGGAACCTCGGGGGGAAATGTGGACTCCACAAACATAGAAGGTGCTCTGGTACTTTGGTGTAACACTGCTATATAGAACACAAAAGTACAAGCTAGGCGCTAGGAGGTTAAATGTGGTAGAGGATATGGCTTCTATGCTGTTCCCTACATGACGGTACTTTCTGACAGATTTTAACTGGTCCTCTGTATCTTTTCATTACTTGATACTTAAACTAGCACTACAGTATGTTTTTTCTGATTGTGTACAGTATTCTGTGTATATGCATTACTGAAAAATCAGTGTGTCATTATACTTGAATATGGTAGCTGCCGAGTCATCTGCATGACTACTTCAGTGCTTTGAATTCGTTTCTTCTCAGCCTTTAATGTCTTGGACGAGTCATATTAACTAGGCCGGGTCATTTGGTAACAAAAGGCTACTGTAAAATTACATACCAGCTCAAAGACAAACTTCAGAGACTAGAAGATATATGCTAGCAAGATTTACATGGTGTGGATGAGTAGCCAATCCTTTGATCATGCAGATGATGAGGCTTGTCATTTGAATGTGCTAAGGACATTGTATAGTATGTATCTGAAATCTTAATTTTTTACAGGTGTGAGAAGACTTTCTCAAACTGACACTTGGTAGTAGAGTGGCTACCTTTGTCTAGGGTTCTGCCCCCTTGGTTACTGTCTGGCTCATAGAGCAAGAATATGCAATTGGGATGACACTAATTTACTACTACCCAAACAATAATAACAGTTACACCAGTCAGTTCTGGTCATTTCATTCAGTTTATTAAAACACTGAAGTTTTGTTGCTTCTAGGAATAGGCCATTTAATATTTAAAAACAATGCAGGTACCTCTGTTCTCTCTGGAGTTGGAATTTTTAAATTGTAAGTAACTGCAGTATAGGGTCATTTTATGTTCTCACTTGGTAGTAAATAAAGTCTTGCAAGTCTTTAAAAAGAGCTTGTGGATTTTAGTTTTCTTCCATTGCTATTAACACTGGACTCCCTGTAATAGGTATAAAGCGGTAAACTTTGTTTGACTCCTTGATGTAGAAGGAATTTATGAACTTGTCCACAGATGACTTGCATTTATAAATTACTTAAGTTTCCCTACTTAAAATATGCAGGATGTATATCTTGGTTATGGCTATTTTAATTAAGCTAAAACTAGTTCTACCTGAAAAACTAAGGCTTGTTATCACAAGTACTTTGTCCAGTTTAATAAACGCTTTACTATTACTTTATTTCTTGCAAGCACTTGCAAGACTTGAATTAATGATACTGGAAGCCAGTTTGCATTCAACTTTTCCTCTGAATTCTGGCATATAACCCAGTTTTTGTGTATTCTTGGGAATCGCTTCCTTCAATCTCCCCATTGTAAGTAAGAACATATGAAGGTGCCTTGTAAAAAGTCAGATAATTTGTCCATCTATTTCAATATTGTCAACGCTGCCTAGCAGTGGCTCTCTAGGATATGAAATGGGACTTTTGGAGCCCTACCTTGGTATGCAAGGGATTGAACCTGGAACCTTCTTCATGCAAAGCAGATGCTCTGTTACTGAGTCAGAATTTTATTGCTGAGCCAGAATCCTTCCAGCCACAATGCACAACTTCTGCAGTTGTTTATTGGATGTGTACAGACGAACAGGGGGAGAACGTGGGGCATCAGCAGGAAAAATAACATAAATATGAAATCTAGATCAGAGTACTTGTGAAAAACCATGAGAAAGTTCAGCTTTGGGACACATCTTTGAATAAAATCTTGAGAAATACTTGAGAGCCGTAATCCTGTTATTCCAGGTTTTCAGTTGCTGTACACCTTGGGGTACTGTTCCGGTCTCAGCTATCTTTTAAATTATGGTGGTTACTGCACTAGCACAGGAGTGGAGCCTGAAGTACTTGGATTTAAACAATTTCTGTGTAATCAGGATCCTTAGTTCATGTATAATTGGAGATACATTGATACATTTGCCTATAATTTCAGCGCCCTTTCATATTGCCACGACTAGCTCGAGAATGGTTATATTGATTTATCTAAAAACAGTTCTTAAAAATGTGTCTTACTCAGTTCATGCAGAAAGGGTGACGCCACCAATCAATAGATTAGATAGTTACTTTGATGAAATTTGCTAGTGTATTTTGGAGATGAGCTTGTGTTATGCCTATGAACCAAAACCACCAATATTCAGGGTGCCTGGTTAGCCTGTACAAGGAACAACCATTTTGTACACTACCAAGGCATGCACAACTGCCAACACGGGCACCGCTTTCTGCCCTGGAAGGGTGCAGAACAGGCTTATGTCCAACCGCTGACATGCACAAACAGAGAGTTGCCTGTAGTATTGTTAGCTTCCATTCAGAAAACCCAAACTGTAGTCACAATACAGTCATTTTCACAGAAATTGAAGCATTTCTTCTTTGCTTAACCTGTGAAGACAGGTGTAAGTTACTGGAAAATTGATGGTCATGAGGTCTGTCTGTGGTTGCAAAATCACAAGCCCATAGGAATCCACAAATAGAGCATTGTGTAATTGGCCACAGTGTAGCATGGTCAGTGTTTTCCTTGCTTCCACAGTATGGTGCAATGCATTACATGTTGATGTGGGTGGACCTATTTGCTATTTGATGTGGTATAGGTAGGACTCCTAATAAAGCCATACAGTACTCCCCTTCAGCAAAAATCTAATTCATGCTCCTGGACCAATAGAATTGTGTGCTAGGGCCAAAGTTAGATTCCATTTTCTTCAAGAAAATTCTATTTTTTATTGGCGGGAAAAGGACAATCATGATTTCCTGGAGTTGTAACTTTTCACATCCAGCTAAGCAAAATTATAGTAAAGAACAAGTTATTTCAGTCTCCATTGGATGATTCAAAGCTAAAAACTTTGTTTGTTTGAACAAAGACTGGTTTGCTTGGGTTGCAATAGTAGGTGTCCTTGGCAACATTGGTATAATCCTGATCTACTAATAGTAATCCTAACCACTAGACCTGCTGTCTGAATGTAATATAGGGCAATTGCAACCAGAAAAATCATCTGATGCTTTAGAGAGTGATCTAATTAAGCATGTTTGCTTTATTTTATATATAGCAAATAAAAGTATCTTGTGTTCATTTTTTTTTGTCCCAGTACCACTGTACTTTTCCAGGACAGTTTCTACATGTTATTAAATGTTTCCACATTCTTGTTTCATTGTTTGCAGACTCCTTCCAATAATATTTACAACTATTTATTTTTTAATTTTTTTATACTGCTGTTTACCTTCAGATGTCAGGGCAGTTCACAACATAGCTTCCCTTCTCAGTGGCTTCATTATGATGATGCCAAATACTAGGTTTTTTCCTAGTTGAACATTGTTATGACTCGGTAACCAGATACACCACCAAAAAAAAAAGAGAGGGGAAAAAAAGATTTTATGCAAGCATTTTCATCTTCTCCAGCTCAAAAAAAGAAATTATATAATGCTCAGGAATTTGTGCCTTCACTGAAAGTGAAATTAAAATGAATCTCCATTTTACTTTCACTTTCACTAGCAGTCTGACGCTAAATAAGACTGGTTTGATTTAACCTGCATAGCCAGTGAGGTGGTTTCAGTTAATTATTTGATTTATTTAAGGATGATAAAATTTGTCGTTAAATACGTTAAAGGAGATAGGACAGCGGTAAATAAATAAAAACAATAATAAATAGTTGCAAATGTAGAATAATTAAAAACCAGAACAATATTTAGATTTAGATTTTCATTTAGATTTAGATTTAGATAAATTTATTGTCATTGTCCGTATATACACAGTATACACAACAACGAAAATCAAACACCCAAGACCGGATTCACATACACATTTGCACGTATCTCCAACACTCTCATCCTATTCAGACATAATCTATTAAAACATACATAATCCAGAATATAACACAACCTATTAGAAGCATAGCATAACCTAAAACCTATCTCATTCCTTACTACTCACTGCTTGCTATTTCTTACTTAAAGTTTTGAAGCTGTCAGCCTTGCCTAATGTTATACTTGCATTTGGCATCCATTCATTTTTACTAACGAATTTATGGACCGGTTTCCACACCACAAGTTGGGCTGGATAGCCTTGGATGTGTTTGATCCAAAGCCCCTCTGTTCTCCCAAGAAGGCCCAAGATTGGACCTGTTAACTAGGCCAACCTGGAAGTAGCACGCATATTGGTTTTGTTAGACAATAGGGGTTAAAAGGAGGGGGGAACACACTGGGAAGTATCCCACTAAGTCATACCCAGAGTAGACCCAATGGAATTAATGGACCAAATTTAGTGATGTCCATTGATTTCAATAGGTTGTATCCAGCACAGTTCTGCTGGCACAAGCAGTTTTAGCTGTGCAACTAAACTTCCCTTCCCTGTCCTCTCCCCATGCACTCCCTAAATATGTTCTGGAGAACAACAGCAGCAATTCCTCCAACTGTCTGAAGCAGTTTTGGGGGAGAGGAAGTCCATCATGTGCCATTTCATATTAAAGCCTATGAAGTTCTAAAGAGATTGGTACTTTTAGTTTTGAAATATCTAAAATACGGACTGAGCTTTTGAGGTTTTTGTGTAGTCCAGCAAGGCCAAAAATGTCATTTTTTGACATTTTAAACCCTCATAACTCAAAAACTGGATGAGATAAAAACTGAAACTGAAAGCAATATAAAATGGTGAGGTAAAAGTCCCTGGATCACTTGACATGGAATGACCCATTGAAAAGCCCCCAATTACTGCAAAGTTTGCTCAGTCTCTAACCTCGCTGCCAAATCGGAAAAAGAATTAAATGAATAGTGATTTTCTGGAAACCGAATTCTACAGCCGATAACAGACTTGTGGTGATCTACTGGAGTAATCTGTTTCTCTACATTCCCATTGATATGTATAAACCATCTCTTAAGTATTTAGCAGCAATAACTTATAGCTAATGTGGTGTTATCTTTAAATATATATATAGAAAATGTCAGTAAAATTATTCCACACTCGGGGTGAAATCCAGTGTACTTTTAAGGCTATTGCTCCAACAGTACAATAATTTCTGCTTGTACAATTGGAATTTTCTCCTCTCTCCCAAACACCCTCCTCCAATCTTTTCTAAGATTTCCTTCAACCCTGGATTAATGTTGGATGTGTTATCTCCTTAACGTATGTGTGCATACTTATAATACTACATATCTTATCTTTAAAAGACATCTGAAGGCAGCCCTGTTTAGGGAAGTTTTTAATATTTAATGCTGTATTGTTTTTAACAGTCGATTGGGAGCTGCCCAGAGTGGCTGGGTAGACTCAGCCAGATGGATGGGGTATAAATCATAAATAATAATAATAATAATAATAATTACTACTACTACTACTACTACTATTCTGGTACATTGGTAATGCTAAGAAGAAGTGTATTGAATAAGTTAATCCTGAGAATGTAATTATGCACTCTTTTCCAGTTCAAGGAAGAAATCTCGAAGCGTTTCAAAGCCCACACTGACCAACTTGTGTTGATATTTGCTGGAAAAATTTTAAAAGATCAAGATACATTGACCCAGCATGGGATCCATGATGGGCTTACCGTTCACCTTGTCATCAAAACACAAAACAGGTAGGCCGGGGGGTATTATCTCCTGTTCAGTTATTCGTGGTTACTTCCATCTGTGGCAGCCTTGGTCAAGTTGAATTGCTTCAGAATTACCGTAGTTTTCGCTCCATTACACACATTTTTTTTCCTCCTAGAAAGTAAGGGGAAATGTCTGTGCGTGTTACGGAGCGAAGAAGAGCCGCTGAATGGGGAGGAAAGAGGGACAGAGTGCCTGCTTCTTTAAAGGAGCAAAGCGGGAGTAAGCGGCTCCTGTCCGGTAGGCTCCTTTAAAGCAATCAGGCTCTCTGTCCCTCCAGCAAAGTTTTTCAGCTCGCTAAGGGGGGGGGGAGAGAAGCAGAGCTTGCTCCACGCGTGCTCCTTGTCCCTTGAGTGCTTTTCCTTCCCTCCCCACGTAAAACGTGGTTACAAAGCACAGATCCACATGGATCCTCAGGATTTTTGCATTGGGCTACCCCAAACTCACCATCAGATCACATGTCTGTGGCCACAGCATGAACCACAAAAATCATACATCCACTGTTCTGTGTAGAATATTTTTTTTCTTGTTTTCCTCTTCTAAAAACTACATGCGTGTTATGGTCGGGTGCGTGTTATCGAGCGAAAAATACAGTATGTTTAATTTAAACCAATAGAACAAAACAAAGCCAGTAAAAGGTTGGGTTGCTGCAAATGGCAAAAGTATCTTTATGTATCTTATATCTGTGTGTGCTTCCTGTGTAGTCTGAACTCTTGGCAGTTTGTGTAAAATTTCCAGGTGCGTTTGGCTCTTCCTGCAGAAGTCATGCTTTCTCACCACTCATGTCCCATTGTAGAACTGAAGGGGTTGGTCAGTCTCAGTCTCTCTATCTGCCAAGTTGTTGTCTATGTTACTTTCGCTCAACGAGTGAAAGTGTGATGAAGGAGAGGCAGATTCCAGAGAAACTGGGCAAAATACAACAGTTGCACAAGCAGACAACTTTGGATAAGCCTTCAAAATACGTCAGCCAGGTACAAAATGCGCCCATTGGCCACTTGCAACCAACCTGGGCACTGGGATGGCACCTGACATTTCCACCATCTGGAGGTGCATGCCTGGGGATCCTTGGATCTTGACTCTTTTCACACACTAGCAACACATCCTGTAGAATTCTATTTGTTATATTTTATCTGCACAATCAGAATTAATTTTAGGAACTGACTGGCCCCAAAGTGGCAACTAGGCATTCTGTTTTGGCAACTGTAACCTTGGCTTAAGGAGCCATTTGGTTCCTAGTTTATATATCTGAGTTTCTAACACTGCTTTGTATATAACCCTCTGAGTGTCTTTACTGCACAGAGGATGTGGATCAGATACCCATACCTGAGCCATCATTTTAGAGTACAGTGGTGCCCCGCAAGACGAACGCCTCGCAAGACGGAAAACCCGCTAGACGAAAGGGTTTTCCGTTTTGGAGGCGCTTCGCAAAACGAATTTCCCTATGGGCTTGCTTCGCAAGACGAAATGTCTTGCGAGTTCCTGCGGGTTCCCCCCCCCTTTCCCCCCCTTTTCCTAAGCCGCTAAGCCGCTTATCAGCTGATCCGCTAAAAGCTGCTAAACCGCTAATAGCGCTAATCCGTTAAGCTGTCAATGGGCTTGCTTCGCAAGACGAAAAAACTGCTATACGAAAACGGAACGGATTAATTTCGTCTTGCGAGGCACCACTGTATGTGTAAGAAATAGCCAAGTTTGTCAATACAGTGGTACCTCGCAAGACGAATGCCTCGTAAGACGAAAAACACGCAAGACGAAAGGGTTTTCCGTTTTTTGAGTTGCTTCGCAAGACGATTTTCCCTATGGGCTTGCTTTGCAAGACGAAAACGTCTTGCAAGTTTGTTTCCTTTTTCTTAAAACCGTTAATACCCAGGGAATTCGCGCTCCGCAAGACGAAAAAATCGCAAGACGAAACAACTCGCGGAACGAATTAATTTTGTCTTGCGAGGCACCACTGTAAATGCAAGAACGTAGTCTTGTTATCTCTAAGTTCTTGCACCTACTGACAAATTTTAATAAGCTACCATGTCCAGATGGTATCATAATCTGTTTGAGTTACAGATAGGTAGCCGTGTTGGTCTGCCATAGTCAAAACAAAACAAATTCCTTCCAGTAGCACCTTAAAGACCAACTAAGTCAGTTCTTGGTATGAGCTTTCGTGTGCATGCACACTTCTTCAGATACACTGAAACAGAAGTTTCCAGACCCTTCTATATAGTGAGAAGGTGGGGAGGGGTATTACTCAGAAGGGTGGTGGGAATGGGTGATTGGCAGATAGCTGTGATGAGCCTGTTGACGACTCTTAACGACTGCAATAGGTCTTACAGGAAAAAGCAAGGGGTGAAAAGGTGAAAAATGGCTTTGTCATGTATAATGAGATAAGAATCCAAGGTCTTTGTTCAGACCAGGTTTTTCCATGGTTTTGAGTTTGGTGATAAGTTGTAATTCAGCAGCTTCTCTTTCCAGTCTATTTCTGAAATTCCTTTGTAGTAAAACAGCTACTTTGAGATCTTGTATAGAATGTCCTGGGAGATTGAAATGTTCTCCTACTGGTTTCTCTGTCTTGTGATTCCTGATGTCCGATTTATGTCCGTTTATTCTTTGGCGTAAGGTCTGGCCTGTTTGTCAAGGCCAGACCTTACGCCAAAGAATAAACGGACATAAATCGGACATCAGGAATCACAAGACAGAGAAACCAGTAGGAGAACATTTCAATCTCCCAGGACATTCTATACAAGATCTCAAAGTAGCTGTTTTACTACAAAGGAATTTCAGAAATAGACTGGAAAGAGAAGCTGCTGAATTACAACTTATCACCAAACTCAAAACCATGGAAAAACCTGGTCTGAACAAAGACCTTGGATTCTTATCTCATTATACATGACAAAGCCATTTTTCACCTTTTCACCCCTTGCTTTTTCCTGTAAGACCTATTGCAGTCGTTAAGAGTCGTCAACAGGCTCATCACAGCTATCTGCCAATCACCCATTCCCACCACCCTTCTGAGTAATACCCCTCCCCACCTTCTCACTATATAGAAGGGTCTGGAAACTTCTGTTTCAGTGTATCTGAAGAAGTGTGCATGCACACGAAAGCTCATACCAAGAACTGACTTAGTTGGTCTTTAAGGTGCTACTGGAAGGAATTTGTTTTGTATAATCTGTTTGAGTTCACATGGACAAAACATGACCTGCAAGTTTCTCCTAAAATTTGCTTCTGTAACACATTACTGGAAAATAGCCAATGAAACACTGATCTTTAGAAGCAGATCAAGGAAGCAACAGTCCAGTTAGCTTTATATCAGCACTGAGCAAATTGGTGGAAAGAATTATTAACAGTTCATTTTTAGACACACAGAAGAACAAGATTTGCTAAGGAAGAATCAGCATGGTTTGTCCAGAGGGAAATCCTCGCTCACCATGCATTTGGAGCACTTTGAAAGTGTCAGCAAACCTGTAGTTAGGGGTGATCCTGCAGACATTATTTATTTGGCTTTCCAGAAGATGTAATGATGGCCGCTGATATAGATGGCTTTAAAAGGGATGATGTATAGCTATTGACAGCTGTTAGTGATGATGCCTATATGAAACCTCTGGATTTGCTGGAGAGAGGCAGTGGGAGAAAGCTGTTGTTTCCTTTTCTTTATTGTGGACCTCCTAGAAGCATCTGGCTAGCTATTGTGGGAAAACAGGATGCTAGAGTGACCCTTTGGACTGATCCAGCAGAGTTCTTACAATCACGAATGGCCAGGATTTCAGCAACATTAAGAGCTACTTTTCCACATTTCCCCCCAACACAAGCACTTAATATCGTGTTGGAAAGATTGTGTACCTTGGAAGGGATTAAGACTACAGGAAGGCCACTTGTAGTGACATCCTGTTATCATCATCTGCATCATCAGGAGATGTGCTTGTAATAAATAGCACAAAATCACTATATGCATCATTTGTACTTTCCCCCAATACAGTTGGTCATATTTATGTAGGAAAAAATAATTTATAAAAAGTCTGGTGTCACACAAGTGGAAACCCACTTGCACAACAATATTTATTCTTCCTTTCTCCAGCCCCACCCCCCTTTTCACAGAAATTGAGTCTACTTGCTTGTGGACACAATTGGGCAAGACCCTTTCCTCTTCTCACATGGTGGAGGAGGAGAGGGAAGGGGAACATACAAACCCAAAGCTGACTGTGGTTCGTTCACTAATATTTAAAACCTAGCTAGGGTCATCTGAACTAGGCCTTTAAAACCCACACAAGGATTCACCAGTCTCTTGTTGGCATCCATCCGTCTCAAGAGACAGTGGACGAGTCAAAACGTTGGAGAGTTACAGCACTAGCTTTGGTTCTTAAGACACAAGTTTTTCTCTGTCCTTCCTACCAACACTTAATGGTCACACAACTCAGCCTTGTAATTAAATAGCACATACTTCCTTTGATATGTAAAATATTTTGCATTCATTATGCTGATTGAAAGCCCATTTTATGCAAATGCATCCAATAAGCCTGGTAAATATTTAGAACTGGGTTGTCAGACAAATGCAGTTCTGTGAGTCAGCTCGACTCACGACGAGATATCTGACTACCAGGAAGCATTTGTGTTTGAAAGATTACTGGTCCAAGAGTAGCATCAAGACAGATTGAAGGGCTTCTAAATTCATGAATCTAGGGAAGAACGGCAAGCAGCCCAAGCTGTTTCATGTTGGACATGAGTTAGCTGAGAAAAAATGCCTCTTTCATGTTGGACATGAGTTAGCTGAGAAAAAATGCCTCTGATGTTTCAAAAAGCAGATCTGGGCTTTGAGGAATTTGCATTTTCCACATGGAAAGAATCAGGAGCCTGGGATATATTCCATTCTGTGTTTACTGCCTTTTAAAAGCTTTGCTGTGTCTGTATGAGAAATGAGCCCCAGGAGCAAGAATCCTTCTGGAGTATTTTTCTTAGCAGGCTGACTAGACAGCAATCCTTTCCTGCTGTTGCATCATGTCACAGCTATTCCAACAATTGTAATATTAATTAATTAAGCAATGAGCTGCAGCAAACATTGGCTGTACCCAGAGTAGACCCATTGAAATTATTAGATATGGCTAACTTAGGTCTCTTAATTCTATCAGGTCTACTCTGAGTAGGACACAACAAATTAGTCTTATAGCATGGAAATTTGCCACGTATTTTTGCTTGTAAGTTTAATAGTGTTTTGATTCTGTAGCAGCACCATTCCCTGCATGTTGAGGAAAGTGGCTAACTGAAGTGCTAGATTTCCTTTGCCAGTGTTGATTTCACAATCATCCTTTAGTTTCTCTAGCTAAATTTGAATGGTTAAGTAATTTTTTTCCTGCTGTCACCAAACCAGATTGTATCAAAAAGAGAAAGCCAGGTAATCCAGTAATGAAAAGAGAATATTGGAGCTATTTAGCATGTAACTTTGAGTTTGGTAACAATGACTTTTCAACTAGCTTGTGAAATAGTGCAGATGATTACGTGAATGCAAATACTATTTGTCTTCCAGCCCTGTACCTCTGATAAACATTACAGAGACCTGGCAAGCAGCCTGTTCAGTAGGAGCTGATCTAAGTTTTTAGTGCTCTTGCTTTCATCTTTCTTTTTCTGGCCAGTATATGCTACTTGCATATAAAAGTATGAGGCCTTTAATACAATAACTACAGACTACAGATGCCTGTTGAACTACATGCAAAATTGATATATTCTCATTTAACCATGGGTTATTAAGAGCTGGTAATGGGTTGGTGCAAAGGTTTTCAACCTTTTTTAGTCCATGGCTCCCTTGACCAACTACATTCCGTCTGCAGCACCCCTGTGGGGTTCAGGAGCCCAGTTATGTCACCCCTTGCCTGCAGACCTGGCAGCCTCTCACCTTTTTTTTGAACACCTTGTGGAGTGTTCCCTCGGCCTCCTCTCTCCTCTTCTTGGGAGTCCTCTGGGCACCAGCTGCTGCTGTTCCTGGTCTCTGAGCTGCACCCCTCTGCCCCAAAGAGAGGTGCCACCTCACACTGCCCCATAGGGGCCTGGGAAGAGGTTGCCCTCCAACCTTAGTGACCCAACGAAGACTGGCCAAAAGTGGATGTAAGGCCAGCACCTTACCTAGGGAGGCAGCAGCGGCGGACGCTGCCAGGCCTGCATGGCGGAAAGGCTCTCCTTCAGCACCAGGCACTCAGCTCCCAGGCAGGCCTTGCACACAGCAAGCACAAGAAAGTCCAGCGTGGCACCTGCCTGCCTGTTGAGCCTTCCACTTGTCCATCCAATCCCCAAAACAAGGGCTGGTGGAATGGCTGGCTGGGCTCCCTTGCCCACTTGCTTGCTTACTCCAAGGCTGCCTCAGGTCCTGGTAACCAGCACCCCCTGGCCAGCCCAGAGGCACCATTCGCCTGCCTAGCTTGAGGCCAGGGCTGCTGCAACAAAAAGCTGTACAAGCCTTTGGGAGGCAGAGACACGAGAAGGCATCAGAGGAGGGAGGGGAGGAAAGTGGGACAGAGGCCAGTGTTGCCCGCGGCAGCCCTGACCATCATTCAAGGCACCCTAGGGTGCCATGGCACACTGGTTGAAAACCACTGGGTTGGTGTGTCATGTGCTGTACTAGAACAATAGTCATTAACTTTTTCAGACCAAGGACTTCTCTTTATCAGCACCAGACTGTATACTCTTACATATTGAAATAAAACTACTAAGTATATTCCTCTCTGTAGTAGGGCCACACGCAAACAATGGAATCTTCTCCGTGCAATGATCAAAAGTAAACTAGCTGTAGTCTCCTTTGCATATGGCTACCTTATCCCTGTTTGTTTTTGCCTTCACTTTCATCTTAAGGAAAAACCCTAACAGCAAACAAAATGTTGGTGGTACTTAACTTGTGTGACTTGTTTTAGGTTGGAATACAATCTACATGTTGGTCTTGACCCACCCGCTGAAGACCACCCTACTACTAGAAGACACTTTACCATATCATTTCCTCATTTGTAGTGCATTTCTTCTCCCGTGATAGGCAAAAAATAGAGCCCTGTGTTTAATTTTATGTTCAGGAAATAGTATTGAAGTGATCTATTAAAATATGAATGAATAGTTCTGGTTTAATAGTTCATGTTTAACATAATTGTAAAATGAGAGAATTGAATTGCTAGATATTTGTAAATTGGCCTTTCCAATAATCTTTTTGTTTTGAATCTCCTTTAAATTTCCTCATTTGTTGAAGTGTTCTTGTTCTGTATGTCTTTAGATCACATGACAATTCAGCTCAGCAAACAACTACTGCAGGGAGTACTGCTACCACAACAGCATCCACCAGTAGCTCTACAAATTCAACAAACACCAGCCCTTTTGGTTTGGGTAAGGCTCCATAGTGTTTTAGAGCTTCTTGAATAAGAATGCTGCTTTTCCAACGTAGTTCGGTTGTTTCAATCGTACAAATAACTTTTTCAAACATATTTATCTTGCTGTAGCTATATTTTTCAAGTAAAATTTATATTTGTATGTTTTATAGAAGCTTTTTCTTACTAGTTTTTAGTGAGTAGCCGTGAGACTGAACGTACGGTAATCTTTTCTCACCTTTAAATAAGGAGCTGTAGAAAAATCTGCTGGGTAGCTTAAGAGAATAAGAAGTTGGGTGTTTTCCAATTGAGCTCTAGCTGAATATGATTATACTGTTGGATTACTAAATACATGTGTTCTCTTGAGCGAATAGATGTGTGTAGTCCTAGGAATAAATGGTTCTAGGATCAGTTGAATGCCTTCCTGGAGTCTGTAGTGAAATCCAGTGGTATCTACCAATTGATCAAACACTGCAATTGGAAGAGATTTCCTCTCTTAAGGCCGTCCCCAGAAGGTCTTCTGGGGTGTTTGTTTTTCTTTCTTCTTGTTAAAAGTCACAAATAAATATAAACAACAATAAACAGATTCAGAGTGCACAGGGGCTGCAGGAGAGTAGAGAGGAAGGAGAAACCCCATTGTACGAGTGGAGGTCTGATTGCACAACATTGGAGGTGCACATACAACTGTACATGTTTCAGGCTGTACTTTTCCAAATAGTCAATGGAATGGCCCTAGGCCAGGGGAGAGCTTGCTACTGTGCGAACAGGACTAGTGAATATCAGGTTTCAAAAAAAGGTGTTAGTTTTTTGAGTTGTCAAGACAACTGTAAAGCACTAATTAATAGTACTGAATGGCCCAGTGTAGCTTTTTCACTGAATAAAGGAAAACAAATAATAAACGCTGCATCTTCTCACAAGCAGGAGGAGGATCTGATTAGCAGTTCAAAATATCAGTGGTAAACTGCTTTTAATACAGCTTAGGGTCAGACTAGTTATTACCAAGTTATTCTAGGCATCAATATACCAGTGCCCCAAATCTGAGTACTAAAATCAGAGAGCAGCAGTATGTTTGGAATAAATTGTATAATTTTTGGCAGTTTTGTACAATCCACCTTGATTTACTTCATTGCCAAAGTAAGTTCAGTGCTATGTGAAAGAATTGGTGCTGTAACTTCTTAACATGCAATTAATGTAGGCGGAACAAAACTTTGGTGCAAATGTTTGGCTTCATTCAGTTAGTTTGAGATGTTCTGTTTGATAACGGAGAGAGTGTATTGAATGTCCAAGAAAAGATAGAAATTAAAACAGGAATTTTGTGGAGGGAAAGAGAGCTCCACTAGAAGTTTTTTCAATATTTAACCCTTCAAGAGATACATTCTGAATCAAAAGGATTGGAGCTTGCTTTTTAAAACTAACAGAATATGCCTTTTAATATATTTGTATATTGAGAGAAGATTAAGAACAGCAACTCCTTTTCTTCATGTAAAACTGAACAAACAAATGTGTTGTATTGAATATTGCAACCCTAGATAAAATGTGGGTAAAAGCAAATTGCTGTCACAGTAAAATTAGGGAGGGGGGGAACCCTTATTTATTTTTATTACATTTCTTTCCTTGTTTCCTTTGGTGAAACTGGCATTTCCGTGCAGTCACTGACCAAGACTTAGGCTAGCTTCAGCAAAATTGCTGCATCATGGGTATACAGACCAGGCTGGAGGGGACCTATGCAAAACTTCCCCTCTCCAGAATTAGTTCTGATTAAAAAAACTTCTGGTAGATAACATTTATAGGGTTTATTGAAATATTCAGATACTTAGAATGCAGTCAGTTTTATCAGTGTTCTAGTCCTTATTTTCAGTAGATTTATTAGTTATCCAATACTTCATAATGCAAGTTGTCAATCAGTTGGATGTGAAAACTAACACCGGGATAGAGTATTTTGGGGGTGCTGCTGCTAGAAAATGGTTTCTGTTGTTTTATGATACGAGAAACATTTGCACAAATAGAAACTGATCTAGGAACATGTTTAGAAAGTGCATTTTCTTCTTTCTCTCTCCCCACCCCCAAGGTGGTCTTGGAGGACTTGCAAGCCTGAGTAGCCTAGGCCTGAACACATCAAACTTCTCAGAATTACAGAGTCAAATGCAACGACAGCTCATGTCCAATCCAGAGATGATGGTTCAGATTATGGAGAATCCCTTTGTTCAGAGCATGCTTTCAAATCCAGACCTAATGCGACAGTTAATTATGGCTAATCCTCAGATGCAGCAGTTGATACAGCGAAATCCAGAGATCAGCCATATGCTTAATAATCCAGATATAATGAGACAGGTATGTGAATAGTTGATCTATAAAGAAGGTGTTTGCAGTTTGTAATCTGATTCATCTCTGCACACTACAAACAAATTCTGTGACATACTATGTTTAACATAACTGCTGAAACACTAAGAGTGTTTTTCTTGTTTTTGCCACTTTCCCAAATTAAAAACTTACTTTCAATTGACTTTTCAAACCATTAGCCTATTTAGCCCAGTAATGTCAACTATGGCTGGCTGTGGCTCTCCCAAGTTCTTAGGCAGAGGCATTTTCCAGGTCTGCCTATCTGAGATCCTTTAATTGGATTTGCCACAGATTGAACCTGGAAACTCATACAAAGCATGTGCTCTGTCTTTGAACTAAACAGATTCATCCTGACCATGGTGCACCATTCATCCTGACCATGGTGGATGATCATCTATGAGTTCCTAAACAATAGTGCCATGAATGTGCACTCCTCCATCTCCCCTGCTAATATTCTTAGCTTCTTTATCGACTTTAAGAGAGAGTTGTCCACTTCAGACATAGTGGAGTACCCTGGCTTAATGCAAGGTAGTGTCTGCACTGCTAGTACGTGGCAAAAAGGAGTGTAAAGTGCCAAACTTGAGGTAGCGCCTGTTATATTTTAACTACACTGCATACCTAGCAGTTCGAAAGCACGTCAAAGTGCAAGTAGATAAATAGGTACCGCTCCAGCGTTTCCGTGTGCTGCTCTGATTCGCCAGAAGCGGGTTAGTCATGCTGGCTACATGACCCGGAAGCTGTACACCGGCTCCCTTGGCCAATAAAGCGAGAGGAGCGCCACAAGCCCAGAGTCGGCCATGACTGGACCTAATGGTCAGGGGCACCTTTATATTTCTATAAAACTTTTATATTCAGCAATCAGAAGAGCCACACAGCCAATTCCATGCTTCCAGGGGAGCTTTGGACTTAATTTTGCTCAAATACTTTTGAAACTGACTAATTAAAAAAGAAAAGAAAAGCTTAATACCAGCTGGGTTGTAAACATTTCTTTAAAAATAAGTCCACTCTACATTTGCAAGCCTTTGAGCACCCCTAAAGTAGCTCATTGGACTCCAGTCTTAAGACCTTTAAGAATAGTTGTATTTCTAATGTGAACTATTTTATTTCCCAGACTTTAGAACTTGCTAGAAACCCTGCAATGATGCAGGAAATGATGAGAAACCAGGACCGTGCCTTGAGCAACCTTGAAAGTATACCTGGTGGTTATAATGCTTTGCGACGCATGTATACAGATATTCAGGAGCCAATGCTCAATGCAGCACAAGAGCAGGTGAGGAGGACTGGTGGTGAGGGCCCAAGCTGAGTTAAAGTGTTTTACCTCAGGTACAAATAAGGATTTGTCCCTGCTTGGATTCTTTTTTTAAAAAACCTTTGTTTCATTCAGAGCTGCTGCCAAAAACAGCAACCATGTGTTGAGTGCTCTTCCCACTTCCTGTAATATTTCAGTACATTTGACCTTTGCCATTTCCCTGCCAGCCACAGTCAGTGTTGTGGACTGGGGATGGGAGAACATAAGACATGATTTCATTATCTGTTAAATTTATACCCCAGCCTTCCTCTCAAAGGAGTCCAGG
The DNA here is from genome assembly GCF_964252035.2 of Podarcis erhardii. NCBI lineage: Eukaryota > Metazoa > Chordata > Lepidosauria > Squamata > Lacertidae > Podarcis > Podarcis erhardii. The sequence continues at coordinate 6,580,351 of NC_138501.1, read as the reverse complement.
GTGACCAACGTGTGATAAAACAATAGAGTTAAAAATAAAACCAATCAGGTAAGGAAGCTTCATGACACAGCTAACAGTGTCTAAATGATGGGGGAGAATAATCACAAGGCCACTGTTTTCAGCTACAGCCCAGTAGCTCTGGTCTAAGGTGAAGAAATGGTTCAGCTTTAAATCTGGTATTTTATTTTCTTGGTGCTTCAACAGCTTTGGAGTATAACATTCTGCTTTAAAAAAATGATAGTGATTCACTTAAGTTGCATCAGATCATGGGTCAGACTAAAAGTCCAGCCTTGTGTTCTCACTGTGGTCAAGCAGGTATTTGTAGGAAGTTGCAAGCAGGGCATGAGTGCAGCAGCACTCTCCCACGTGTGTTCTCCAGTAACTGGCACCCACAGGCCAACTGCCTCTGACAGTGGGGGTGGCAAGTAACCATCATGGCTAGTAATGATAGCCTTATATTCCATATACTTGTCTAATCTCCTTTTAAAGCCATCCAAGCTGATGGTCATGACTGTATCTTGTGAGACTGAATTCTATAGCTTAACTCCGTGCTGTGCTATAGCTTAATCTCTGGAGGGCAGAATCTTTCAACTTTCAGCTTCTTTGGATGGCCTTCATTGGATGTTCTTGAAAATGACTGAAAAAGTTGCTGAATGTTTTGCCTTCAGATACATGCCCTGCTCCTCATTTGTTTGTTCAGATAAAAAAAAGAGATGGTGTAAGGTGCTCCATCTGGACAACATCTGGGGACTACAGGTTTCCCACCTGTAACTTAAACTGCAGCAGGCAAGGAAGTGTCCCAAATTAGTTTTGAAAGGTAGCTTATAGTAGGACTCTAAAACAAGAAGAAAACTCATTACAGGCCTTATTGGCTGCTTACGGTGTGCTGTAGGAATTATAAAATAACGGGACCGCTAATCTTGACCATGGCCACTGCAAAATCTTGAGCAAGCTGTTGGCAACTCTTCTAAGGACCCCAGTTCTTTAACAAGCAGCAAAGCAGTGCAATCATGCTCATGCACCTAAGTGTGTATTCAGGGACTTCTCCAAAGCAAGTTCTGTTGAATAAGAATGCTTCTCCTTAATCCTGTTTATCCATAAGCACTTTTCTTTTGTAGTTTGGGGGCAACCCATTTGCTTCATTAGTAAGCAATTCATCAGGTGGAGACAGCCAGCCATCTCGCACAGAAAACCGAGACCCACTGCCAAATCCTTGGGCTCCTCCGTCCACCACACAGAGCTCCCCAAACAATAGCAGCAACAGCGGAGACAGTGGGGGAGGCAGCAGTGTTGGAAGCAGCAGCACTGGAAACACAGGGCAAAGCTCAACGATGCCGAATTTGGGACCAGGTCTAGGAGGTATGTTCACTACATGGCAGTTATATCGGCTTCCTTGCAAAATGATAGCCCCCAAGGGCATGGCTGTTAGCTCTTTTCTCAATTCGGTTTGGACTTCAACTTCAATTATGAGTTAAATTTAACTTTTCAAGGAGTAATGGCTATTGTCCACTACAAAGCAGCCACAATTTGTTGGTTTTTCTTTTTGCTGTTGACTTGTGTGTCACTTTGTTAACTCACAACTGGTACCACATCCCTGAATTGCTGAAAGTTGTCTCCTCCTCTTTAAAGCTGGCATGTTCAACACACCCGGAATGCAGAGCTTGTTGCAGCAAATAACAGAAAACCCACAGTTGATGCAGAACATGTTGTCTGCCCCCTACATGAGAAGCATGATGCAGTCATTGAGCCAGAATCCTGATCTTGCGGCCCAGGTAAGTCCTGAAGTGCATAAAGATTTGGAATGCAGTGTTGCTGCTGGTATGGTATCCTATCCTGGACATCTACAAATACCTTTTTCCAAGTCATTTTATCCAAATTGTCATTCTGGAAGGGCTGTAGCTCAGGTAGAGAGCATGGTTCAATCTCTCTGACATCTCCAGGTAAGGATAGGAATGTCCCCTGTCTGAAGCCTTGAAAAGTGGCTGCTAATGAACTGAGCCAGATTGAGCAATGGTCTGATTTGGTATAAGGCGCTTCCTGTGTTCCAACATACTGATGGGATGTTACTGGATTATTAGTTGTAGCTGGAGGCTGTTCCAAAGCTTTTTGTTCCTTGGATAAATTGATGTAGACGAGCTTTGTAAACAAGATAAACTTGTACATAGCCAGATCACCACCAGCAACAAAAACTACAGCCACACTGGCTTCCAGATTGTAGACATGATCCTTGTGGATCCCGCTGGTCAGTCCGTCCTGTTTTAAACCCTATAACATCAACACAGTTGTGCAGATTCTCTGACTATCCTGTGACTGGCAACTTATGATTCATTGCTCCTGACTTCTAGCTGCTCTTGGGACTACTGCTACTAATTGCCTTTTCTAGCAGGTCTAGTGAACTGGTTTTTTGTTTTTAATCTATCCTGCTTTTCAAGATAACTCCTTACAAAGTACAGGTGAAACTCAAAAAATTAGAATATTGTGGAAAAGTTCATTTATTTCAGTAATTCAACTTAAAAGGTGAAACTAATATATGAGATAGACTCATGACATGCAAAGCGAGGTATGTCAAGCCTTTATTTTTTATAATTGTGATGTTTATGGCGTACAGCTGATGAAAACCCCAAATTAACAATCTCAGAAAATTAGAATATTAAATGAAATCAGCAAAACAAGGACTGCAAATAGAGCAATATTGCACCTCTGAGAAGTAGAAGCATGCATATGTACTCAGTACTTGGTTTGGGCCCTTTTTGCATCAATTACTGCCTCAATGCGGCGTGGCGTGGATGCTATCAGCCTGTGGCACTGCTGAGGTGTTATGGAAGACCAGGAAGCTTCAATAGCAGCCTTCAGCTCTTCTGCATTGCTCGGTCTCATGTCTCTTATCTTTCTCTTGGCAATGACTCATAGATTCTCTGTGGGGTTCAGGTCAGGCGGGTTTGCTGGCCAATTAAGCACAGTAATCCCATGGGCATTGAACCAGGTTTTGGTACTGGTGTTTTTACAGCTGGTGTTGGTCCACTGTGCTTCATTAAGTCCAGGGTCAATGCAGCCATCTACCAAAAGATTTTGGAGCACTTCATGCTTCCTTCTGCAGATGAGCTTTATGGGGATACCGATTTCATTTTCCAGCAGGACTTTGTCACCTGCCCACACTGCCAAAAATACCAAAACCTGGTTCACTTTGCATGTCATGAGTCTATCTCATATATTAGTTTCACCTTTTAAGTTGAATTACTGAAATAAATGAACTTTTCCACAATATTCTAATTTTTCGAGTTTCACCTGTAGCTTACAAAACTCAAAAGCAATATCACATCTTGCCCTGCTTGGGGGCCTTTTCTCCTGCACTTCAAAACTGCATCCTGTAGCTCATTTTTGGTGGTTGGATGTTTGTCTTTCTGAGGAGGCAGCAAAATGTGCTGAAGGATCAGGTTGGAGGGAACAAAAGCTGAACCTTGCTGGTACATAACCCTCACCCCACCCTCTGCACCCCTGGCTCCCCTTTGTTGTTCTTTTTCTTTGGCTGTGCTTAATTTTGTAAAATGCTGTCAGACACCCATCATTTTGAAGAGTATGTATGGGAAAGCCTTTATCAGAAACCAGCTTTTCAATACCAGCATGTGTGAAGCACTAGTATCAGAATAATGCTTCTGAGTATATGCCCAGTGAGCATGTCTCACCACTGAATAAATGCAGCTAGTGGCACACAGAGCAGAGTGGTAGGGAGAGGAAAACAGATTGCTGGCTTGGTTTAGGGGCAGTTAGGGGGAGCGGAAAAGGAAAACCGAAATGGCTAGCAGGCCTGGGGATACTATGGAGGAGAGAGAAGTGTGGCTGCTCGCTGCAGTTAATTGATGGAAGGGAAAGTTTTTAAGTTGACTGAGGCATGTGTCAATATGAGAAGGGTGTGTGTGGCTGCTTGGGGAATTTGAGGGGTGGGCTGGATGGAGGAATGAGAATAAGCAAGCTTTGATCCTACCTGTAAGGCTGCCAATTTCTGGTGGAGTTTATAATTCTGCAGCTTTTTACAGATAAAATACTCACTTATCCCTACAGATGATGCTGAATAACCCTTTGTTTGCTGGGAATCCTCAGCTTCAAGAGCAAATGAGACAACAAATTCCAACTTTCCTTCAACAAGTAAGCCACCTATTAGCTTCTTATCACAATTCTTTCCTTAAAATGATTCCATTCTTAATCCTAAATGGTTACAAAGGTTGCAAACCACTTTGTGGTTGCAAAGGTGTAGAACCATCATGCAACCACCCAAAGTATTTTACTGGTCTCCAGGGGTTCATGCATTTGCACATATTTCCATAACCAATTGTTACCAAATGATCATTTTGACATGTCTGCACATGTATGACACATCGTGTTTCTCTTAATAGATGCAGAACCCAGATACGTTATCTGCAATGTCAAATCCTAGAGCTATGCAAGCTTTGCTACAGATTCAGCAAGGTTTGCAGACTCTAGCAACAGAAGCACCAGGACTTATACCTGGGTAAGAGTTGGCAAGATTTTTTATTTTCATAGTCTGACTATAAGTTTGCACCCATAACATTAATGTACTAAGCTGCTTGCAATTTAAGAGTTTGGCTTCTGAATTGGTAACTAATTTTTAGTAAGGAATAATTTGAGATTCTGATTTCGTGAAGAATTTGATAGTTGGGTGTTCCTTATTTGTGTTACAAATAAAATTCTTGTTTGTGGTAAACTGAGGTACGATTCTTACCTCTCGGGTATAAATAACTTGAATGTGTCTTCTATTTTGTGCAGATTTAATGCTGGAATAGCTGGATTAGGAAACTCTGGCTTAGGAAGTGCTGGACTAGGGAGTACTGGCCTTCCTACTGCAACAGCCGTGCCCACTTCCGTCCCAAATGAAACGACAAGTCCAGCATCAGGAACTGGTGAAACTGGACACCAGCAGTTTGTTCAGCAGATGTTGCAGGCTCTTGCTGGAGCCAACGCTCAGGTAACATAGTAGATTGTTATGTTTTTATTTCTCTCCTATTGTATCCCTAAAAGAAGCAATCAGCATATACAGCTTTCAAGTCTATTCACCGAGAAAGCTGCAAGTTTTGTTGAAGAAACAATACCTTTTGTTTTCTAAACCACTGTCCTATGTAAAGGACCCTTTGCTCAAGATTCTGCTTAACCTTTGGGTTCTACAAGTATCCTAGGACCCTGACCACCTCCCTGAAAGATGTGTCCCCATTTCCCATGAGATGGCTGGACTTTCCTTCTTGCTGATAAAGTCCAAGTAGCATTATATTCCTTGAGTTAAATAGATAGGCATATCTGAAGTCTGGTCCCTAAAACCTCAGATTCAGGAACTAATTGAAATACTTGATAGCCCCAGTGAAAATATCAGTGTCAGTGTCCTCAGAATAGGGGGGAACCTTTGAATCCTTATAACTTTGAAACCTGTCCATCGTTCAGCAACTGCTTCAACATTTTTCATTTCAGCCTGTTTAGAAAAATAGTTATTTGCAAAAAGACTGGCTGAAACAAAAATCTAACTTTGGCTCCTTCTTTAGTTTTGCATGTTGGGTAGACATGTTTGTACAGAAATAACACCAATTTGTATTTTTATCTTTTTAGCAATTACAAAATCCAGAAATCAGATTTCAGCAGCAACTGGAGCAGCTCAGTGCAATGGGCTTTTTGAACCGTGAAGCAAACCTACAAGCTCTAATAGCAACAGGAGGTGATATCAATGCAGCCATTGAAAGGCTACTGGGTTCCCAACCATCATAGCAACATTTCTGAAACTTGAAAAATGTAATTTATTTTTGATAACAGCTCTTAAATCTTTAAAATACCAGCTTTATTTCATTCTGACTCTTGGGAATTGTCTTGTTCTAACTAAACCCAGTCTGATGCATTAAGGTGGAGTGCAGTAGTTTTCTTCGAACAGTGGGAATCAATGCTTTTCACTTGGTTGTTGCATGCATCAAACACTTCTTCATTCTGCATTTATTGTGATTTTTTTTTTAAAAAGGAAATTGCTTATACAGTTGGGTGACCAGGTTTTATCTGACCTTCAACTGTCCAATTTAGTTGCTTCTTAAACATTAGCCTTTGATAGTAATTTATGTAGAATACAAATTAAAGAGGAAACTAATTGAAGCTATGATTTGTGGGTACATATTGCTTATTGTGACTTGGCATGTCTCTCTTGCTAGGAAAATGCTGTAAGATTTATACCACTTGATTTAGCTACTTTCTTGCTCTTTTGTCTCTATAAAAAAATGTATAACACGGAAACAATATTTTTCCAAGCAAATCTTCATCTCAAAGCCAGAATAAGTGAAAGACATGAGACACCGCCAATGGAGCAGAATCTTACAGCATCTTTAGCAAGTATCTCTTAGCAGAAGTGCTTTGGCAAATTCTTTTAAAATACTAGGATTGCTGACCTGATCTTTACAACTGTACAGAAACCTGCATTGTAACATTGTCTCAAATATTCACAAGGATTGATTGTAAATTACCTTCGTCTTTGTGCAGATTGAAGGGGCACAGCCTTTTGCTCTGAAACTGCTTTTGCCTAAAGCTCTTTGGCTTCCCCCTTGAGATTCTAACTTGCATTATGATTTGTAATTGGACGCATACTTTCACTGACACTGTCATGTGATATTCTAATTACTTTTAACCACCATGTAAAAATACTGTATATCTTTTGGGTTTTTATTGGTAGTTATTTCTCTTGTGCACAGGTAATAAATGAATTAAACTTCTTTGTGAGCAATTATTTGCAGTCATTTTATCCCTAGCGGCAGATATTCAAGCCACCTTATTTAAGGCTGGGACCATCTTTGCTCATCTTGCCCTTAACAGTAGCTTGCATTTGGAGTTCTTTTCAATATGCAATGATGAAGATTATTGTCATAAAGCAGGCCTCTCTCACTGGTGTGAGCTCCTAACATTCTGTCAAACATTTTTTAAAACTGTTACTAAGGGCTCCATGTAGGCATTTCTGATACTCTATACCAGCAGATGTGTTCCTGAATCCTTTTCTTTGGAGACCCCTAAACCACAGGGAAGATGATGTTTATTTGAACCCTTCTTGTAAGAATGATAAACATCATGAAGTGGCTCACTTGAGATGAAAAAATTCATGTAAAAAATGTAAATTACTCATTTTAACCTACATCCCTGCATCTAGGTTCATTTAATAGAAAAATGTGGACTTGCATTTTAGGGTTTGCCTGTTATTATACCACAAGAGGGCACTCTTTATTTGAATTTTGTGAGACTTGAGTAGTCAAAACATGAAGCAATTGTTATAATAGTAGCTGGGGGGAGTTAAATGTTCAGATTTCTCAATAATAAAAAAAATCTACCTTTGCTTCCATGAGGCAGGCTCAAGTGAAGCAAATATTGTATCACCTCTAGGGTTTTTTATCCCTTCCCAATTTTACTTTGGTGACATAATGGCTCTACAAATGTGAGCGCCTCTATTGCTATAAGTACTGAGGTCATGTATTTCAATTTGTTTTAACTTGTTTTATGTGTGTTTTAAACAGCTGTATGCAGCTGGCTAAAAACATTTAATACATAACTTCATGCATGTAGATCCCCCCCCCCCCGAATATAAATTCTTAACCCAAATTGCTGGCACAAAAAAAATCTTCTGGTTAGATTTTCACACTGGGTGGTATCCATTGCTAGTGACTCAGAGTAGACCCGCTGGAATCAAGTAAGTTAAACCAATTGTATTTGGTCTACTTGAGTATGACTTATTTGGCTACCCCCATATCCCCAAAAGCAAATTAAAAGTGTGTGCTCCAGAAATTTCTTAATGTTCTATTGAAGTTAGTGAGTCATAGGCTGTAGTCAGTGGTTAATTTCAGCTGGTAATGGAGCACAATTTCATGTCAAAGAATGTGGCTTGTAGATTAGAAATTGTGTACCTTATCAGAGTTGCAGTATCAGAGACTTTTCACACTTTGCCCTTGGAATACTCTAGAACTGTTGGAGGCAAAATAGTTATGGCTTAGAAACTTAAACACTTACTAAAGAGAAAAAATGCCAAAGTTCCCTTCATAGCTGACGATCAGTACAACTGATGATGGGATGATTCTAGTGTTAATATCTCTATATTATGAACATCTCTGTTGTTGTGACTGGTGTCTGACTTGGTACAGTCAAGATAATACACTCTCTCTCTCTCTCTCTCACACACACACACACACACAGAGAGAGAGAGAGGGAACTAAAACTACATCCACATCCTTTGCTTCCCTACTAGAATGACTTTTTAAACATGTCAGTTGCTATTTCCAGTCTTTGTGGAACTCTCTGCAATCTTAACTCGTGGAGGTGGTAAACATGAGTCTGCTATCCCTTTAACTGCAAGTGTTTTGACTTGTGCCACTTATTTTGCACATATCTCTGCTGTTGCTGCAGAACTAGAGACCAAGCACTTTCCCAATTCCACCTTATTCTCCCATCTGTTCTGCTGCCAGTTTCCTACCACTGTAAAGATGACAACAGTGGTTATTGCCGGCTCAAAGGAGGTGGGTGGGTGGGTGTAGAGAGAGAGAGAGAGAGAGAGTCAGAAATAAGCCTTGCCTCATCCGACACGTAGAACTGCGCTTCCCTCTTCTGTTGTAGTTCCTGGAGTCAATTGAACTTTTTAGTCAAGTGCTTTCCAAAGTCCTCACAATTCCAGCTTGTGTACAAAATTAAAGTACCATATGACTAAAATGTCTTTTATTTTGTGCTCTTCACAAGGGGGGCGGGGAGCCAATGCATAAAATTCTACTTCTTAATTAAAGAGAAATTGTAGGAGAGATGTCTTTGTTTTGAGATGGTATTGTAGTTCAGGAACCAACTTGGTACAATTAACAATTCAAGTTTTTAATATATTCTTCGATTTCAGATACAATTTCTGAAACAGACTTTTCTAAACTGACAGTAATAGACTTTTCTGGGGGTGATGGAGGTTCGAGAGTATCAAACTGAGACTGGAGTAGAGCAGGTGGCATAAAATGTCCCTTTCTTTTCTCCAGCCGTTTAGCAATTAGGCTCATAGGGCCAGCTAAATGGACAAAAAGGATATTTACTGGTGGAGGCACCTCATGTTCCTTTAGGTGACCACGGTCGCCACCAGTCCCTCTGTTCTCCAAAATGCATCTATACATTTTTTTCAGGGCTGAGCAGGCTAAAATTGCATTCTGTCCTGATGCTTGTTCCCTACAAAAAGGAATAAAAAAATATTATTACTTGCACACCTCAGGAAAATATTATGCACTTAGTGATTAAGCTTCCTTAGGACCGAGTTTAAGGAACAGCCTACCTAGTTTGTACTACCTTCAAACTCAGTATTTCTAAATTCTCCCTCATACAAAAAGTCCCCTGAATGTAGAAAGGAAGCTAGGGTAGAGTATAGTAGTTTTTCCACAAGCAAAAATAAATAAATATTGACATGGGGAAGCATTTAGACATGTATTCCCCCTCACGTACACAAGTGGTCTCATCCCCATTAGGGCTATGTTGTGTAATCCTTTCTGCAGTTAAGCCATTTATTGTCAGTTTGCTAGATTGCACAAGAAGTTATGGCACAACTAAGCTTTGATTCCAGCTCTCCAAGACCTCTGGCAGGGCTGGGGAACCTTTGGGCCTCCAGCTGTTGTTGGACCAGAACATCCCTCATCAATGGCTGTGCTGGGTGCGACTGATGCGAATTGGAGGCCAACAACATTTGGAGGCCCAGAGGTTCCTTTTCTATATTCCTACCTACTGGCTTTCTAATAGTTTGCTCTCACTATAAGCTCTCACTATAAGCGGTTAATGTGTGTTACAGAAATCTGTCCTGCTAGACATGGAAGCAGAGCTAAGTAAGGCATTTAAGACTGAGCTCTTGACTACTGGAAATCCTATTCAGCTATATAGTCTGAGGGGCTAGAAATCTTTCTTTCAACAAAACTTAATGAGCTCCATACTCAAGCAGCAGTTTTTGGCAATTGTGTGGGTTCTACAGCAGAATGCACAACACTGGTTTCAAGTTTCTTAAGATGCAGTCACTTTCATACCTCATTAATATGTCATGCAGGTGGCAAAGCCATGGGATTCTGTCCTAAGAAACAAGACAGACAAAACAGACAGGCTTAAGCAAATTCTGCCATTTTACCTGAAATAATAACGCCTAATACTCTCGGGTTTTCTGCCAGAAGTACATCATAGCCTCTTCATATTAACAGCAATCACAAATCATCATCACCATAGCTACATCTGCTTCAATATGAATCTTTAGTGAGGGATTAACTTCTGCCTGCTAGTTCACTTGGCTCAAATGAGTATGGCAAATACAATCAAAATGATTGATCAGCTTCTCAACGTAATCCAATTTAAGCTTTATATTGCCTGCAGATTTCTTTGTAATTGCTCAGCATTAAAGCTTCACCTTTGTCTAGCTTGTGTTAAGACAAGTTTTATAAATGACAGCTTGAAAGTCTGCCGGGCTGGGAAGGAGGTGGGAGACTGTTCATTCACTATGAAGCACACTCCTGTCTTCCAGGCGGCTTTCACAGTTTCATGCCACCAGTTCATTCATCAGAAAGCATCTGCTTCCTTCACCGGCATAAGCTTCGTAGTGTTGGCAAAGGCCAGTAAAGAGACACCTATAAAAGATGTTCTTAGGTGTATCCTATGAACTGTTATTTTGAGGGTGATACTGCTCCTTGCAATGACATCCTTAGTAAATCTTGAGTTTAGCCATGTGAAAATTGTATAGTAATGTGCACATGAGCTATGCTGGATGTAGCATAATCGTTTCATCCACTTACACAAGGTAGCTATTTCCGTATACAGTATTAAGAAAATGGTTGCATTTTTACGTGTTATAAAAATGATTGCAAAGGTGTAAGTGGAGTCTGCTTTTAGCCAGCCACATTCCAAAACAGTGGCTGATATTCATATGTTCAGTTTCCTTTAAAATGTTGCCTGTGCTGGTATGTTATATAACATTTTTAGTTGATTTTCACCAACAGTTCCTGTTAACTTGTGCATGTCGATTGAAAAAGCACAGGCACTAACTGATATAAAGTGGAAGGAAGGAAGATCCACTATGATTGATCTTTCTAGTTATTTCTGGTTGGTAAAAGTATCCTGCAAAGAGGACTATTCACAGACAGTGTCTAGCAGTGTAGTCAAAACGGCTTCAAAGGCATTAAACCCAAAGAAGTAAGATTTATAGACCATGCCTTCGGAAACAGCTTCAGTGAGAACATTTTTACTTCACTGGGTTTGCACTTGTGTAATAAGTGGGTGTTTTTGTCTGCTGTCACAGCTCATCCAACCAAAGCAAGGCTGCAATCCTATTCACTAGGGGTAGCCAATGTGACTACAACTTCCACCATCCCTGATCATTGACCATGCATCATCTGGAGGGCATCACACTCCTGCTATACACACCTGGGGAAGTAATCACCACTTGTTTCTGAGTTAAATGTGCATAAGATTATGCTGTCAATAAATTTTAGAATCCTACTGATTACAATGACAGAGTTAAACATATGCAATTATTGCACTGCTAGAAGTTAAGAATTTTTATAACCAACTAAATCACTGGACATGCGGAACAATTTCCACAACTTCAGTGAAACTTGCCTTCCCTCTACTTCCTCTGTGCACCCCCACAAATCTCTGTGTTTCCCCTAGCCCCCCCAAAGCAGATTAGGAAGGGATGTGGGTGGCGTGCAAGGGCAGGAGAACGTGGCTCGTGGAAGTCATTTTGCGTGCACAGCAATTTAGCTGGATGCAACCCAGAGTTGTATAAGATGAAAAACACGGCTCACCTATTCAAATGTAACTGGGATGTTTACTCAGAAGTAAGCCTCCCTGTGTTCAGTGGAGCTCATTTCCAAGTTAAGTGTGCACAGGATTGCAGCCTCAATTCAACAGACAAAAGAAAAAGAGAGTTCTTGATCTACTGGCACAGCAGCAATCTATCAGAGCCCAAGTAACCTGCAGATTATGGTTGACTGGCATGTGGGAGGCATACAGACTTCCTGTTCCCCCTAATTGTAAACGCTTTGCTTGTTCACAGGCAGCTGTCTATAGATGCTGTATTCATGGTGCATAGTGAGTGACGGTTACATGAAAAACGACAATGGTGTGTGTGCATGTGTCCATGCAGCTAGTCGGCAATCCATTTAACTGGGTTTACTGTTTCAAAGAGTTCTTTGGCTTCTGGAATATATGCCATACCTGGTCATTCAGAGGTATTCCTGCTGCCATTTTCTTTTTGTTCTCTTCTGGATGATAGTCGTCGCCATCATAGAACTTCCATCCGAGCTAAATAGGAATTAAAATTAGGGATTACTTCATCTTAGTTTTGCAGCAACAAATCTTAGCAAACACACAATAAGGATTACACAATCCTTATGTCACAAAATGAGTCACCATTTATATCGACCTTTCTCAACTTTGGGAAGTTGTAGGACTCCTATCATCCCTGACCACTGGTCCTGCTAGCGAGGGATGACGGGAGCTGTATTCCAACAACATCTGGGAGACCCAGGTTGAGAGGGGCTGATTTACAGTCCTGGAAAAAGAAAGTGCACATTCCTTTCCAGGCAACCTCCCAGGGTGGGCAGGGCTAAAGACAGAAAAGGGTGGAGCAGCTGATGTAAATTATGCCTTTGCACAGTCAGCTGGTTTGTATGCACACACTCACAGCCCTCTCTGCATATCCAGGCAGAGTTACAGGGCATATTCCAGCCAGGCCAAAACATTTAAGAAGAGTGGAGTGGCTGGGGAAAGGGTGTGCCTTGCAGGGAGTCCCAAGGATCAGGCAGAAGCCTGGGGGGCTGTCCTTTGCCCCTGGGTCTGAGGTCCTTCACCCCTTCATAAACACTTGGAAAGCGTAGCAACAGACAATGAACCCATGTATGAAAAGTAATATATCAACTGTACCTTATCTCCCAGCTGGGAGCCCACAGTTGATCTGTAAAACAACACGCAGAAGTGTAAGTTCTGTATCTGGAGAATAAATTCACTAGATAAAATCAACAATCAATTCTATCTGTTATCCTGCCTATAAATGCCAGAGGACTATTATAAATCTAAAGTGGAAACTCTCAAGTGGGAGAATTATGTTGGCTATCTGGAGATAAACGTATCAGATATAAGTTACAAATGAGTAATATATGTAAGTGGGTGACTCACAGAACCTTCACTTCAATCAGCCTAACTGAAGTTACTATTCTAAACAAATGCAAATGTCCCAGCTGAAACAGAAATGAGTGTAAAATGCAAATTATTATTATTATTTATTAAAGTTGTATACAGCCCTATAACCATAGATCTCAGGGCAGTTCACACGATGCTGGCAGAATATAGGAGCTGACCAGGTCTCCTCATAAGGCACCGGAATCATCTTGCTCCCCATTCCTGAGGGAGAAGAAGAATGAACTAGTCCTGAGATGTGCTACTTGTGAGGTCTGGAGAGAGCTAGAAACACAAAAATGGCAGTAGCAGTGAAAAGCTGAGCTGATACAAAGTTTGTGAAAGTCATGGGTGGGATGCTAGAATGCAGAAAATACAACAGAAATAATTCATCATAAAGCAAGGTATTTGCTACCGCAGTGCTATTTTTCTAGAAAAAGAGGTGCCGGAACTCACCATGAATGCCTCCTTCGTTCTCTTATAATGGCAATGGTGCCAGAACTGAGTTCTGGTAAGTTTCCCCTGAAAAAAACCCCTTCAGCGAGGCAACTCGTGTTCAAGTGGCAGGCCTGGGAAGCTTTCTGTCCATGTAGCAATGTTTGAAATGTAAAGGCAGTGATTGCTAAACAAGGTCAATGAGCCACATTTGGTTTTTTAGGTTCCCCCCAAAAGTCATATTTTAAATTAAATTTATTTATCACTCTTGCCAGTCGCCAGCTGTGATGCCATGGTTTCCCCCTAAAAATTTTTTTAGTCTCTCTGCCCCCACCACTCCCAGCATGAGAGATGTACAATCATGGCTGATCTGTGGAACAAAGAAGCCCGTAATTGTAATCTTGACTCTACCACAACCTCTCCAGGTGGCCTTAAAACAAGCCATATGTTTCCAACCTCAGCCTCTATCTATATCATGGGGAAAATAAGAGTGACCGACCTCACAGGGTTCTTGTAAGGCACACTGACATAATTTCTGTGAAGTTCTTCAAACACTCAAAAACACTGAATAGATGCTGTGAATTGTTATTAGAATAGATATCCATTCCACCACTGCAAGTTTGTGAGGAAACATTATAAATTGCAGCACCTCTGGTAAACTTCAAAGTCTCCACACCTTTTCCCTCTCTCCACCACCCAAAAGCAGAAGCCCGTCTTTCTAGTTAATACCGCTTTGCACGAGGCTCCCAGCAATGTTTTCAACCGTAACAAACCGATTTCAATTTTCTCATTGCTGAAGCACAGAAAGAATAATGTACATTGTCACACACAGACCCAAAAGCTGAGACAGGCGAGTCAAGACGCTTCACAGAGAGACTTAACATCTGAAGAGTCTACAGGCTGAAGTCCTATAAACACACTTGGGAATAAACTCCACTGAAACTAAGGGAGGAAACTTTGTGAGGGGGGAAAATGCATAGGATTGGGTGCATGCTAGCCAGTTTTCGGGTTGGTGCTTAATCCTGAACTAAAATAGAGCAGAAGCAAGAGTGTTGGAGACAGAGGTAACTTGGGTTCAAATTCTGTTGGAGGTGTGAAGCTCACTGGGTAGTCGAGGCCTGTCTTATACTGAGTCAAGCCATTGGTCCATGTAGTTTAGTACTGTCTGCACTGAGTGGCAATGGCTCTCGGGGGTTCAGACTTCTGTCTTTTCCAGCTGTACCTGGAGATTTCAGGGATTGAACCTGGGAGCTTCTGAATGAAAAGTTTATGCTGCACCACAGTCAACCCCCATAACCTCAAAGAATTGTCATTCTTGGTGTCTGCATTCATGCTTATGGGATCTGCGCTAGAGATTGCTAAAAACTGGCACTCTTTCCCAGAATAGTGAGGTAAAGGTAAAGGTAAAGGTAAAGGTGAAGGGACCCCTGACCATTAGGTCCAGTCGTGGCTGACTCTGGGGTTGCGGCGCTCATCTCGCTTTATTGGCCGAGGGAGCCGGCATACAGCTTCCGGGTCATGTGGCCAGCATGACTAAGCTGCTTCTGGCGAACCAGAGCAGCGCACGGAAAGACCGTTTACCTTCCCGCCGGAGCAGTACCTATTTATCTACTTGGACTTCATGCTTTTGAACTGCTAGGTTGGCAGGAGCAAGAACCGAGCAATGGGAGCTCACCCTGTCACAGGGATTCGAACCGCCAACCTTCTGATCGGCAAGTCCTAGGCTCTGTGGTTTAACCCACAGCACCACCCGCGTCCCTTACATTAAAAGGAAGAGAAAGCACTTTCCTGCCCAGTTCTAACAAGTGTGCGGTAGCACATTTTCTGCAACAGTATATTCCTGTGAAGATTGCTGTGTGGCTTTGGACAAGTCTGTGTCTCTGAGGGTTGTTGTGAGAGTAAAGCAGGAAGGAGACTATGTATTCTGGTGGGAAACAAATGCTAAATAAACAAATAAACAATATTGTCTTTTTTGCACTCTTTAGTGAAAACTGATGATTGTATCTGCATCATTGAGGCTGCAACTCTATACACACTTACCTGGGAGCAAGGACCACAGAATTCCCTGATTAGACATGCATAGGACTGCGCTGTTAAGTGTGCAAATTGCCACAGATAGAGGATATTGCCTCTGATCTCCTTCAACATGCCCTGTATAAGCCAATCAAAGGTTAGATCTCTGTCCCCAATTCTACATAATGGGAGCTTGAACAATGCAAAGTGTCAGTGCTGTTATCAGGTTATGATCATTTATAGTCTTCCTTTTGCTACTGCGGCGAACCGAACTTTTTTCAAGAGGTTGCCGTGTCTTCTGAAGAAGAATACTTAACCTAGGCAATGACATGATTTGTACAATAGGGGTTCTTCTGTCTGTATGTTGAATAGGCTGGTCCTTAAGAGTGAATGGGCCAATGCCCCACCAGTGTCAGCCAGCCTCCACTTCCTCCTTACATCCATTCCAGGGTACGGCACTGCCTGGCATCTGCTTTAGCTGAATTTTGCTTTAGCTGACATTCCCGCATCGCAGGGGGTTGGACTAAATGACCGTTGGGGTCACTGCCAACTCTACAATTCTATGATTCTTAGATTCCTAATCTCAGCGCTGCCTTTGCATAACTCAGCTGGGAGGTGGATGGGTGCAAAATTAGAATTTGTTGGCTCTGCCTGTTATTGGCCAAACTCAGCCTACTGCTCCTCTCTCTGCTTTCTGCCCTACTAGCCACCACTATCTATAATAATAATAATAATAATAATAATAATAATAATAATAATAATAATTTCTTTATACCCCGCCCATCTGGCTGGGCTTCCCCAGCCACTCTGGGCGGCTTCCAACAAAATATTAAAATACCGTAATACATCAAACATTAAAAGCTTCCCTAAACAGGGCTGCCTTCAGATGTCTTCTAAAAGTCTGGTAGTTGTTTATCTCTTTGACATCTGGTGGGAGGGCGTTCTGCAGAGCGGGCACCACTACCGAGAAGGCCCTCTGCCTGGTTCCCTGTAACCTGGCTTCTTGCAGTGAGGGAACCACCAGAAGGCCCTCGGCACTGGACCTCAGTGTCCGGGTAGTACATATGCTTCAAGATTTGACGAGATCTGTAAAATCCTATAGTTCCATAGCTGTGTAACTGTGAATGGCCATGCCAATAGCCAATGGTTTTCAACACATGAACATGACTGAGGGGAGCTGTATGTTTCGTCTACCCTATTCTGGTGTATGCTTCAATAGGACTAGCATTGCCCTGCAGAATCAGTACAACACGGAGGATTGCTACATCAACTTTCAGTACTAAAGGTCAACGAAGCAAGTCTCAGTTCCATGCAAGCTTACATTCTCTTCTCACTGAGCCCTGCACTTTCTTTTATTCTTTGTGAAGTATTTGGCCAGCCTTGCTTTGAGGAGATCCCAAAACAAACAGCAATTATTCACATTTAGTAAATAACTCTATATATAAAACTGATGTACAAAGAGTTGCTCCTGCGAAGCAACACTCTCTCAACGTGCAATTTGAACAGTACAATTATGGCAAGAAGGCCTATTAAAATACATACTGTCTCTTCCAAAGTAATATTTGGTAATAGGTTATCAGATTAGTTTTGACATGCATGTGTGGGTGTTGAACACGCCCACAAGGGTTTCTTCATGCAGGATGGAATTAAGTTTTCACATCACAAGCTCCCCAACATACTCTGGGGGAAAAGAAAGCTGCTTTAAGTGCACATATCAAAAGCATGCAGCTATGCGGGTTCATTTGGTGGTATCTGAGCTCGCTGTGGAACGACTAGACCTCTGCAATCAAAACATTTTTCACTGTCATTCTAAGCGCTGCTGTTTTAGCTTGTGATGTTGCCAGCACCACATAATGTGTTTTGCCATCTTGTGCTAGCAAAGCTGGAGGAACACCCAGTTTCCACACACAGATTATCACTATCCATTAATTAACTGATTAAAACAGTGTATTATTGAAATGTAGGTGATAGTTTGAAAATAAGGAGTAAGGGCCGTATGATTTCCAGTGGAATCTTACACGTCTACGAAAAAGGTCATTGTGTTCCTTGTGGTTTATTCATAGGAAACTGTGCATAGGATTGCAGGCGCCTTCATTGGACTACCTAATCAATCCTGCCAGCCTACCGTTTCCACTCCTGGAAGAGTATGCATAATTATGACCTGAATCTATAGGTTGGCCTTCAGAGAGTTCTGGGGACCTGATTCTAGATTCATCTCTGCCTCAGAGTAACTCTCAGGACTGCCGGGCACGCAGACACTTCACCACAACAAGGGGAACAACATGGTTGTTGCAGGGCTTACAACAAAATCCCTCCTCCCCACAAATGGCTGCTTGCCACCATTTTTCCTGACCAAGGCTCTGTGGCTTAAACCTGACAGGCAGATGTTCACGAGGGTATGGCTTCCCTAGCATGGAGTTGCAGCGAGACAGAAAAGCTGCCATTTTTTGCCTGTCCAGCAACATAGCCTCTGTCAGTATATATTTTAATGGCTCCCCTTAAAAGCCACGGTGCTTGAAATAAACCCACATTGGACATTCCCTAGAGTAAGAATGATTAGAATAGGGTTTGGATTAAAGAAAAACAACTTTAGTAGCTGCTCTGTTTTAGAAGGGGGGACATTGCGGTCTATGGAAGAACAAACAAGGAGGGGCATTTGGGGAAGAGGTTCATATAGGATTCCCACACAGTGAAGCAACAATAATTGTGAAATGGATTGAGATGTCTATGCTAAATACATATACAAAGAGTGAGGTATGATGTAATGTGGCAGTTAAGTGTGTGTAATCCAGGAGCCTTCTGTTTAACTGCAAGACATTTTATGTAAATATATGAGAATTCAGTGCACAAATTTTAATGGGCAGGATTCAACTAATGAGTCCTGTCTGCCAAAGCCCTGCACACAAGGACCTCTGCTTGCACAATGAGGCTTTTCCCTCCCTCGTGTTCCCCAAATGTTTTGTGGGATTTCAGGAGAATCCTCAGAAGAGCCCACAGGTGGAGAGGAGAGCGGATCATGACATTTGGCAAGCCAAAACGCTCATCCTGATGGAACCATCAGCCTAGCACAATGTGGAATTCCTCCCTGTGCCATTTATTTGGGAAAGGGCAGAACAGCAGCAGTTTTTAGCATGGCTGACAAATCAAGGTATCTGCAACTATATGAATCCAGCTATTTCTTGTGATCACCTTCAAAGCCCCTGCTTCATGTTCCCCTTTCTCCACAGGTATGGCGAGTGGGCCCAAGAGACAGAGCCTTTTCTGTGGTAGCACCAATACAGTAGAACAGACTGGCAAACATGACTGGATGCCTGGATATATCCTCTGTTCTCCTGCAACCAATGCCCTTGCCGGCACTCGTTTACCATCTACGTTCCCCTCCAACTACAGCAGCATTCATAGCTACAGCCGCAGTATGTGTGCCTTCTTGTCCCTCTCAGTTTGGCTGGGTAATGTGTGGGCTGCTTTGCTCTGGCAACACTGCCGGGAAAGTGGAGTGAAAATGCTGACATGTTCTTGCAGGAGAGCAGACCGAGTGTCTTGCACCCGTTTAAACTGGGTTAATTGTGAGATAAAAGACATGCTGGCGGTCACTACTGCCTGAGCAAGAGAACTGCTGTGGGGAATGGAAGCTTTGCTCATCCAGTGAATTTTTTTGAGGTAAAGTGCTTATGGGGCTGCTGTGAGAGGTGGGGTTTGGGTGGGAGGACAAAGTACAGAAGACGGCTAAGAATGGAGCTTTTCTCCTCCCATCAAGAAAGCTCTGAAATAAGGCAATAACTGATGCCAATGAGTTTCTGAAGCTGGCTAAAGACAGATATGTTATATGTTTGCAATTAATATGGAACTGGTTCAGAGTGGATACCTGTGTAATTAATGGCATGTTAATGTGCTGATTTTTACAGAAAATATCTTTGTACTGCTGTGAATGGCTCTAGAATGATTGACGAAGAGCAGTATAGAAGTAGTTTTAAAAAACAAAACCAGACAAGATTTTAAAGATTTCAAATTGGTAACCTGGCAACTTCCCCAACTCCTGGCAGCTGAGAATGCATAGGCAGTTCTTTCCCACAGTTTGTCAACTCAAATCCTTCTTCCAGGGCAACAGCTGTAATTAAAATATATTCCAAACCGGTTTTTAATCTCCAGCTGAAAAAAAACCAATAATTAGCCGGCTCTTCTATTCACACACCTTTGTTTATGTTTTAAATGGCCCCATTCCTGTTCCTTCAGAGCAAAAGGAAAGTGAAAAGGACTTTGCTCAGTTAGCAAGCAGGCATTCGACCCCCTTTTTCTTTCCTTGCTCGTCCACCAGGGACCATTTCCTTCAGCTGCTCATTCCAGAGGGCACAAATCTCCCCGTGCCTGGAACTCACACACGTGTCCTGCGTTGCTGGGCGTCCCCTCCAGCGTCAGCTCCTAGACGAGCGTGAACCCAGCAAGACGAGGCACGTGAGGACGGGGTACACGGGAGCCTGGTGGCACATTTGTCTCCGCGCCTCGCCTCTTCTAATCTTGCGCTTTCCCACCGTTGCAACCCCCCCCCCTCCGCCCCGGGGACCTGAAGGCGAAGGTCGGGAAAGGAGAAGCACGCTGTGCAGATAGAGAAGACTGAAGAGAGCAAGGCTGCGAGAGGGAAGTTCTCGGAGACCCGGAGGAGGAGGAGGAGGAGGAGGAGGGAGGCGGCGAAACGAGCCTCTCCTCCCCCTCCCCCTCCTCCCTCCCGCGCCCCCCCCCCGCCGCCCCTGCCGCCCCCCGCGCCCTCTACCTACTTCCCGGAGCCGCTCACTCCCATGACCACCAGCTGCAGCGCCATCACGCCCAGGCGCCCGGCTCTTCCTTCCTGCGCTCCCGCTCCCGCCTCGCCGCCTGCTCGGCGCGGCCCCGCCTCGCCGCCCCGCCCCGCCCCGCGAACCTGGCGGGCGCGAAACCTGTCCGCTTCGCCCTGGCGGGCTGCGCAAGCAGCGCCTCAGGGGGACTCGAAGGGGCTCCGCTTTCCTGGGGCGGGGTGTGTGTGTGTGTGTGCATCTTGCCCTTCCTCACAGCAGCCAACTCCTAGGGGTCCCTTCGGCCGCCCCAATAAAATACTTGAGGGATCTGCCCCCTCGACGTGAATGAGCATTGCCAGTGGCGTAGCGTGGGTTGTCAGCATCCGGGGCAAGTAATTTGCGCCCCTAACCCCTAACCTGTCGCCGCTGCCAGCTTCTTCTTGCTACTGCCTGGGCTGGGGTATTTAAGGCTCTGCTACAGCCTGTGCCCGAGACTCTTCGGGGACTCTGGAGGCGGCGAGCGCCCCCCCCCATGTTGCGCCCCGTGCGGCCGCCCCCCCTCACCCCCCACCCTACGCCACTGAGCATTGCCAGTCAAATACAGTAGTGTGTGCATGCCACATCATGTGATCGATTGTGTGGGGCGCGGCTGACCTATCCCCCATATTTTATTCAAGTAGACCTCCCTGCCCCCCTTGAAAGGAAGGATGGCTACCTGCCAGCTACGGTTGCCCAAAGGGTGCCAAGGCCTTAATAATAATACTGTGTAATAATAATAATAACAACACAGTGGTACTACTGGGTGCAAAAGGGATCCGTTCCAGAGCCCTGTTCACATCCTGAAGAGAACGCAACCCACGTCAGCAGGTCGCGATTCACCACTTCTGCGCATGCGCATGACGGCATTTTGAGTGTCTGCACATGTGCAAGCGGCGAAACCCGGAAGTAACATGCTCCATTACTTCTGGGTCGCTGCAGAGCGCAACCTGAAAACGCTCAACCTGAATCAACTTTAACTCTAGGTAAGGCTGTAATTTTATTATTTATACCCCGCCCATCTGGCTGGGTTTCTCCCAGCTGCTCTGGGCAGCTTACAGCATACAGTGGTACCTCTGGATGCGAACAGGATCCGTTCCAGAGCCCCGTTCGCATCCTGAGCATAACGCAACCCATGTCCGCGCATGCGCATGTCGCGATTTGCCGCTTCTGTGCGTGACGTCATTTTGAGCGTCTGCTCATGTGCGAGCAGCGAAACCCAGAAGTAATGCATTCCGTTACTTTCAGGTCACCGCGGAGCATAACCTGAAAACGCTCAACCTGAAGCGACTTTAACTCTAGGTAAGGCTGTATATAAAACATAGCAAAATAACAAACATTAAAAACTGCCTGATACAGGGCTGCAAAAATTTCCCTCCGTTCTCTAAACAAGCCATGCAATGCAACCTTAGCAACCACTGCAATTATAGGCAAACACAAGGCTGGATTAAGGGATAGCTGTAGAGCATGAGACTTGTTGTCAGGATTGCCCCACATTGGGCAGAAGATTCCTGCATTGCAGGGGACTGGATGAAATGACCTTTGTGGTCCCTTCCAAGTCTATGATTCTAAGGTGGTTGGGGGCCCTGTTGCAATTCCTTAGGCCCTGGATGGGGCAGCCTGTGATTCCCCCCTCCCTTCCCTGTTGAACCCCAGCTCCCCTCAGCCCCAACGGGCAGCAGCGAGGGAAAGGGTCCAGTTTTGGTCTGGCATGAGTCTCAATGGGGCATGAGGCCTTTCCCCCCTAACCACTCGCCACACTGTGAGATAAGATGGCGCCCAGTACGCTTCTGCTGCACCGATGGACGTCTGTGCCGATAGAAAACTTGAGCTCCCTTAGCTCTCCTAGCAAAGTCCTTAGCAGAGTTTTTGCAGCGGCAGAAACTGTTGCCTTGTGTGTGGATAATAAATCAGACTGAATGCAGGCTTCTTGCTAATCTCCAACAGTCTTTTAATGAGAAGAAAAACATCATAAATCAGCCCGGCGAAAGAGCAGACATCCTTTCGCCTCTCAGCCAAAAACGAAAGGAAAACTCACACACAAAGAAGGATTCCCGTATGTGAACATAACCACGCCTCAGAATGTGAGACGTCACACAGAACTGTTTAACCCTGTAAGTTCTGATTCTCCTCACACATACACCAGACCTATGAAGTAGAGGAGGTAGAGACCAGACTGGATCGACTGCAGAACCGGATTGGAGCACAAAGCTGCCTGGAAGTCACCGCCCATCAACTGATAAGTGGTGACCTGAAGCCTGCCCAGCAAAGTCCCAGCGGTCATCATCTGACAACAGGTGATTGAGAAGTGGGTGGCCTCGCCCCACCCACCTACCTGTCAAATGAGCTTAGTAGAGGTGAGGGAGATAAGGATCTGGCCTGCTGGCATCTGGAGGACCTCGGGGTCTCCATTCCTATACTAGGGGTATAATCCTACCCACTTTGGAGCCCCTTGAGCCCAGAGGAAAAAACCCAATATCAGTTCAAGGAGGAGACATTTTGCAGTAGTTTCATATGTTAAGTTGGAATCATTACCATATGACAAAATAAAAACTAGGAAGGCAACGCTGACAAAAGAGTATTCCAAGACTGGCTGCTAAAACATATTTTTTAAGCTGTTTTCTCCAAACTGGTGCCCTCCAGATGTTTTGTTTGACTACAATCCCCATCAGCCCCAGCCAGCATTTTTTAATAATAATAATAATAATAATAATAATAATAATAATAATAATAATAATTTATTATTTATACCCCACCCATCTGGCTGGGCTTCCCCAGCCACTCTGGGTGGCTTCCAACCAAACATTAAAATACATTAATATTTACGTACATTCCAAAACATGAGACAGCACCAGGTGAAGGCTGCTTTAAGGCTTGACCACAGAGTAATTACTGTAACAAAATTATTTGCTTTTGTTGCACGGATTATATTGCAGGGCAGTAATATATCTCAAATGGAAGGAAAATGGAAGAGATTAAGACATTGACTCATTTTATGCATGAAATCATTCATGTAGTGTTAAATTATACTCACAACTATATTTATATTAAGATGCAATTTTTAATAATATCAAAAGTAAGAGTGAATTTTAATTACTTTTCTTATAATTTCTACAGTTTGTGGTTTCTTATATACAGTTTCTTACAATTTCCACAGTTGCCACCGTTTATTAGGATTATATGCAGGTTTATCTAGGAAAAGCTGCATATCATCCTAAGAATAGAACAGATCCTCTCTCTGGCAATACTGCACTCCTGATCAAATTTGCAGGAAATGAACTTCAGTGGAAGATTTAAAGCAAGCTCATAATTTCCCCCCATTTGGATGATGCTCAGGCAATAGCTGGAGAAAATTTAATTTTGCTGCCTTGATGACAAAGCACTCCCTTTTGTTTTCAGACTTGCTTGTGATAATACCTGGGGTTTGGCTTTTTAAAAATCTTGGACTGAAATGGAATGCTTATCTGTATATTTATTCATGATGTCAAAGACAACTTTGGATAATTTTTTGGGCACTGTACTATGGTCATAGATAGGCAAATGGAGTATCAAATTAAAGCACAGAACAAGATTTGAAGAAAAATAATAGAGACCTTGTGAGGGAGCATGGCAGTCCAGATGACCACTGACTGTCAATGTCCTGTGCCACTTGAAGTTGCATTTTAAAAATTATATTGAAGTAAAAACAGCTTTTTTAAAATAAAAAAAGTTGACACTGCCCTTCCTATACAGTTCAGCCTCCAAAATCTCTCCTCCAGATTGATTTTCTTTTCCAACTTTCACCCACTCCCAGTCTCCATGAAATTCAGCAACAAAACAAAACAAAAACAAGCAGCTGCTGCATGATATCCGATACATTTAAAGAAATATGTTCTGGAGCTTCGTCAGCTCCATCAGGTGCCAGGGTGGGGGCAAGGTTGTAAAGGGGAGGCAATAACTAAGTGACAGGAATTAAGAATGAAAATGAAAAAATGGAACTAATCTCCCAGCAAACACTTGATCCTGTAATGTGCTGTTTTTAATGCACTCCAGCACAGAAGAAGACACAAAGCTGGTGGCAACATTTTAATTTGCTTATGTCACCTCAACCCTTTAGGCTGGCCTTGACCATGGGCATCCTAGGCACTCTGTAGAAGCTTAGTAGGAAAGGAAGAACTCTCAGGTGGTTGGAACCTCAGTTTTTTAGGGTCTGCTATATTTTCTATGAGGGACGCGGGTGGCGCTGTGGGTTAAACCACAGAGCCTAGGACTTGCTGATCAGAAGGTCGGCGGTTCTAATCCCTGCGACAGGGTGAGCTCCCGTTGCTCGGTCCCTGCTCCTGCCAACCTAGCAGTTCGAAAGCACGTCGAAGTGCAAGTAGATAAATAGGTACCACTCCGATGGGAAGGTAAATGGCGTTTCCATGCGCTGCTCTGGTTCGCCAGAAGCGGCTTAGTCATGCTGGCCACATGACCCGGAAGCTGTACGCTGGCTCCCTCGGCCAATAAAGCGAGATGAGCGCTGCAACCCCAGAGTGGTCAGGGGTCCCTTTACCTTTACCTATATTTTCTATAGATGAACAAGCATTTGTCCAAGGAGTCAAGTCTTGGAATTTGCTGCTGAGCTGTCTTCAGCCTGAAACAATACTGATAGTCTAATTTTGCATGAACATATCTAACATAGATCTGATGTCTGGACTGGCTTTCAGTTTAGTCACCTTCATTCAAGCCATCACTGACTTCAGGCACTATTTAATGAAAGCCATAGCTCCTCCTGGATCTCATAATAGTAAGATAAATAGGGTGAGTGTTATCAGCATAATAATGGCACTTGTTTATAACCACGAGAGACAACATTATCTCTGGAGGCAGCCAACAGGATAATTCTCAGGAGGAGCAACAAAAGTGCCTGCCATGTAGGAGTGGAACCACTGCAAACTGGAGCCCTGACTACCAACCCACACAGATGTATTTGTTTGTTTATGAAATAGCTATCTTGCTCTTTCTCCCAAAGGAGCCCAGAGTGGCAGACAAGGAAGTAGTAAAAGCAATACAATTCTGATAAAAGAAAACACATTTCAAACAATTAAAAGCATTTAAACACAAAAAGAACATTTACAAACTTTGAAAAAGAGCCACAAACCCTCACAACTAATCATTTCAAAGTTGCTAGGAATGTATCTTTCACCCATCAAATGACCCAGAAGGGCACATATATTTAATATATTGGGCATCTTCCACTATTTTTATGATTTATATATCACCTAACATGCTTAAAAATTATAAAATACTAAAAGCAGTTGTACGTCTTTCAGATTTAAGAAGTTATATTTAAGCTCCAGTTGCAAAGAGTACAGTGCAACTGGCATGGGTTTCGATTGGGGAAGCGGCTAGTATGTGCTGATTGCTGCAACCCTAAATTATGTACATGTACCAGGGAGTAAATCTCATTAGATACAATGAGATTTGCTTCCAAATAAACAAACATGGGATTGCTTCGTAATCTCCACCACATATATTGGTACTGTCTTTATGAATTCCATTTCTAGGCTGTTATCCCTGTTGAGTTTGCATAGTGGAAAAAAGCAGGATGGAATTCTTAAAGCATACATACATACGTAAACATCACTGTTGCTGATGAACTACTGATGTTCTGACTGTGCATTTCTTCAAAAATATTTCAGATTCCCAGTAAATCACACAGGAATAATTTAGATTCTCACACCCGAATATTCTTGAAATGCAACAGATTCCTGTAATACAATATTCCCAAAGGCCTTAATTGCTTTCAGATTCCTCTATACATAGATATATAAATCTTCCTCATTATCTTCAGCCTCCATCAGAACACCCTGGAAACACATTCTGCAATCTTATGGGAACCCTGATGCCACTGATGCAAAACGTGGTGAGGGAAGTTCTCCGAGGGCAGTGCTTAATGAGAATGCCAGCCTCTAGGCACCAACACTGTGCCACTGCTGTTAATTAAACTTTAATATGTAGCATAAAAGAAGCGAGGGGGGAATGCATGACTGGTAGAAATTACACCAGAACAAATTTATGACGAAAGACCAGATTTTGTTTTTGAAGCATTCCAACATCATCTAAGATACAGTCTCCCCGACAAAATTAATCCTATCTTTTGATCTTCTGTTTTACTAGCTGGAACTTACAACTTTATTTCAACGTCACTTGGAATTACAGTACCTTTTAAAAATGAAAAGTGACAAACGGAAATCCACCTGTGCAACACAACTTCCAGTTTCTGTTCTTTCTCCTCCAAATTTGCTCTGGCGGGTTCTCTCCCAACCTTTCACAGCAGACTTGGGTGATGTGTTGAGGCTTCCCTTTCGCATGTTGGGTCTCATTCACAGATGGAGGGGTTCTGTGATCCATGAGAGGATGTGATTTCTTTTTGCTGATTCCCCTTCCTTTCACAGCCCAATGCACACACCCCCCAGTCTGCTCCAGAGGATTGGAAGACACTGTTGAATACCCTGAGTGGTGGCATGGGAGACAAAAGCTCTCATCCCTTTCCATTCATGGAAACCACTGCGCCCAAGAGTCCTCCATGAGTGCAGGGATACCGTTGGTTACAACTTGCTGCATATAAACTCAGAATGGCCCTTATTCTGATACTTATCTTGCACAAATGTTCTGTACTAAAATCAATGGTAGCTGAAGCCATGCAATTTATATTCTCACTTGTTGAGTCTGGGTTAGTTGAATACAGTGGCGTAGCGTGGGGGGTGCAGGGGGGGCCAGCCGCACCGGGTGCAACATCTGGGGGGGGGCGCGCTCGCCGCCTCCGGAGTCGCCGAAGAGCCTCGGGCGCAGGCTGTAGCAGAGCCCCATGTCTCGCGGAACCGACGAGCTGTGCAGGCAGCGGCTCTCAGCGCTCGCCGCGGTCCCAGCGCATCAGGGCCACGGAGGGCGCGCCAGGCAGCCCCTCCTCACAGCCCCGCCGCCGCTGCTGGGCCATGTTGCATTTTCCTCACCTCTGTGCCCTCCTCCTCCGGGCAAGCAGCGTCGTTTGGGCGGCAGCGCCAGCGGCAACTCGCCTCAGATCACCTGACACGGACCCCCCGCCGCCGCCGTGGCTACCTTACCGTAAATACCCCAGCCCAGGCAGCAGCAAGAAGAAGCTGGCAGCGGCGGCAGGTTAGGGGTTAGGGGTGCAAATTACTTGCCTTGCCCCGGGTGCTGACAACCCACGCTACGCCGCTGGTTGAATACAGAAGATGTTCTATGCAAGCTGTTAGAATGTCCTCATGTTTCCTCCAGCTTCCTCCCGTGCCTCCATCAGTCGGGATGGCTGCCTCTTCAAAATATGCCGCTAGCTGCATATCAGCTACCTAAAGCATACAACAGAGTAACTGTTTCCTAAATGCAGTTTTCCATGGTAAATCTTTGTGGATATGATTAAATTTACAATCATCTGCCAAGGGTGTCCAGAAACATTAGAGGAGTGCAGGAATGGAAGCCTAACTCTGGCCAGAAGTATAATTTTTTCTCACTTTGACCGTTCTTAAATTCTCTGCGTTAATGTATATTCCCCTCCCTGCAAAGTACACATTAAGGACCTGTGCTCTGCATTACAGTGAGAGTGTTACTCCTGCCATATCTGAGAAAGAGAATGTTGAGCCAGATTTGAGTATTGTGAAAGTGGCTCGATAGCACAGAATAACTCCTGTGAGATAAGCATATTTAATTGGTACAGAAAACATGTACAAAATAATTATCTCTATATAACACATGACACCGGCCTGTTATTTGCATTCATTTTGTCTCATATACTCTCAGAGCACCACATTAATTCAAATGAATTCAGTGACTCTCTTTCAGCCCCACCCCATGGCTCCTTTTACCTATGTGAGAATCCAGCATCTAGCACGTTTTCCCACCAACACAGCATTGTGATGAGAGATTATGTTCTGGTGGAACTTCTGTCTTCCTCAGATGTTTTCCAGAGAAGTAAAACTTATTCCATTTGGTGATAGTTAGCATAATGTTTCAGCCAATCCTTCTGTTAGAAAGATCCGTTCTATTCCTATTAGGGTGGGCAGCTTGGGTAGCCATTTCCCAGAATTCTTTGGGAGAAGTTGTGACTCTTAAAAGTGCTTTGAATGCATGGTGTAGATGTGACTTACAATGCAGTGCCTTTATTCATTCAGTCAGTCCCAAACAACATGCTGCCTTACTTTTGAAGTGACCCAACTTGTATAACCTCATCAAACCTTCAATGTTTGTTTGCTTTTTCTTTCTTTTTTTAAATATATTTATTTATTTTCCCAAAAACAAAGGAAACATCAAAATAACACAAAACAACAAAAACAGTACACCACGTAAAAAAGTAAAAAAGAAAAGAAAGAGTTAAAAACAAAAACTCCAGTTTTCAGACTCATGTTTACAAAACTTTCTTTCTTGACCTCCTCACGCCTCCCTTTTTTGTATTCCTCTTTGTCCAACCAAATACAGCAAATCCTTACCCTTCTTCAAAACTCATTTCTGGTTATTGTAATCACTTCTATTATGTCTCCAATCTTTCCTCCTTATAATTAAACACTTTTAACATATTGTTTACTTTGACATAATATAACCTTATTTTTCCACCCTTTTTCTATTACAGTTTTTACATATTTTTTAACACTGTAGCACTGATGCCATATTAATTCATGTCCAACATCATTTTAGCATTCGTACACTTTACAGTGTTTCTGCAGATAGTTCTTAAACTTCTTCCAGTCCTCTTCCACCGCTTCTTCTTCCAGGTCACGGATTCTGCCAGTCATTTCTGCCGATTCCATGTAGTCTATTACTTGCATCTGCCATTCTTCCAAGGTGGGCTGTTTGTTTGCTTTTTCAAAGTACCATCCTACCATGTCAGTAGCCATCAGTAGAGTGGAGCAGAGCCATGGAACCATGCTCCTGACACTGCCATCGCTACAGCTTATCTGCACTATGCTGGTGTGAGGCTGTGAGGGATGACATGAGGGCTGGGGTGTGTGTGTGCACTGCTGAAGTCAATCTGGCAATCCTACATATGCCTGGCCTTCATGGCCTAGGACCCTCGTACCTATGGGACCGTCTCTCCTGGTATATCCCACGAGGACCTTACAGTCTTCAAATATAAACATCTTGGAGATCCAACCACAGGGCGGTTAGGCTGGCCTCAACCAGAGCCAGGGCTTTTTTGGCTGTGGCTCCGATCTGGTGGAATGCTCTGTCACAAGAGACTATGGCCCTGCAGGACTTGACATCTTTCCACAGGGCCTGCAAGACAGAGATGTTCCACCAGGCCTTTGGCCAAGGCGCAGTCTGACCCCCTCCTTCTGTAATCCTCATAGCACTCTGGCCCAATGGTTGCCATTAATTTGATTTTGAATTAATTTTAGAATGAATTGATTTTAGAATGTATTTCAATTAATTGATTGTGATTTTATGAAAACTGTGTTATTTTTACTGTTGTTAGCCACTCTGAGCCCGGTTTTGACTGGGGAGGGAGGGATATAAATATTATTGTTGTTGTTGTTGTTGTTGTTGCCCTGCTCCAACCCAATGCTATTCAGCTAAGTTGCTGCAATGCCGTTACTGGGACGGCAGCTTCATATTCGCCCCACTATAATGGGTGCTATTACTGCTTTAAAAATATTTTTAATAAACATTCTTAAATTGGTCTTGAGGTTTGGCACGTGTCTGCGGCAGGCTCAAGGGATGATGTTTCCTCTAAAGTGCTTAGACTGCTTTGGCTCCATGCTGTCCATGCATTAGAGAAGCCTCAATGAGAGCAAGCAGATCCCTGCCCTGCAAGAGACAGCGAAAGTGCGGCACTCTGGATGTTGCCTTGCCTAAGTAAGTAATGTGCTGCTTTTGTTCTGGACTTCTGGGAAGAAGCCATGACTGTTTAAAGTGGAATGAAACTGCTTTAAATGTGTAGCGCAGATGAGGCTCGAATGTGTACAGTGGTACCTTGTTCTGGAAGTCTGCTCCAAAACCAAAGTGTTCTAAAACCAAGGTGTGCTTTCCCATAGAAAGTAATGCAAAATGGATTTATCTGTTCCAGACTTTTAAAAACAACCCCTAAAACAGCAACTTAACAAGAATTTTACTATCTAACGAGACCATTAATCCATAAAATGAAAGCAATAATCAATGGACTGTACTCTAAAATAAATAAGACAGTATTGTAGATGATAAAAATTAAAATTAATTTTTTTCTTACGTGCACTGATGATAGTCATTGTTTGGATGGGGGGCTTTTATCCATTTCTGCAGTCACACAATCAATCAATCAATCAATCAGTAGCTGAACTGGGTTCCACACAGTCACAAAAACGAAGTCACAAGCCACAGTCACAAGTCAGTCCCATAAAACGAACAAGAAGTCACAGTCAAAAAAATGAAAAAGCGACACAAACAAAAACGCAAAAAAATAGCAAAAGCAAAAGCTCCAAATATCACCTCTGTGTTGCGTGGGTGCTCGAGACTCAACAATCAGCAAACTCAACAGGAAGCCTCTGATTAGCAGCGGGGGACTCAATTTACAAATGGAACACCCTCAACATGTTCACCTTCCAAGGCAAAGTTCACAAACTGGAACACCTACTTCTGGGTTTGCAGCGTTCTGTTTCCAGGTTGTTCATAAACTAAGCTGTTATAAATCCAAGGTACCACTGTATAGGATTGCAGTCTAATTCTCACAGACAGCAATGAGGTGGTAAACCTGTATCTTGATGGGGGGGGGGCATTCCTACAGATATTAAACTGTCATGCTAGGCTAGATTAAAATCCTCTCCCTGACATTATCATCTACATAGTGCATGGATAGCTCAGTGGGTTAGGGCATGGTGCTGAGAATTCCAAGTTTGCAGGTTCAATCCTTGTATGGGAAAGCTGCATATTCCTGCACTGCAGGGGGTGGACTAGAATGTTCCTCCCTACCGTCTAGTTCTACTGGTAAGAAACATCTGCTGAGAGAATTAGATCTCTGTAATGCAACCTTTCAAATCAATGCCTTACATTTATATTTGTGCTCCTTCGCAACAGTTTTATTTTTTAAATGCATTTTTAAAAATGCCATTACATCAGGCATAGGCAAACTCGGCCCTCCAGATGCTTTGGGACTACAACTCCCATCATCCCTAGCTAACAGGACCAGAGGTCAGGGATGATGGGAGTTGTAGTTCCAAAACATCTGGAGGGCCGAGTTTTCCTATGCCTGCATTACATTATAACTATTAAGTGCTCAGGTGTCTACTCAAGTTTCATGCTAAGAGCAGAGAAGCTTAATGTTTCTAGTTGAATTCTGATGTTGACGTCTGTTAGAGGACCAAAGAGGATTGAAGCCCCAGTGTTTGTGGACTGTAGTAATGAGATACAGCATGATGGTATATATGATTTTAGCATGGTGCACATGTGTTTTAAGAGTATGCCTCATTTCATGGTTTACATATTTGATTTCGTGCAACATTGCATATAGCATATTTGGGCTTGTTTACTCCTTCCTGGGCTCCTATATTATGCACATTGTCTGAGCATAAGGAATTTGCTGCTTCATCCTCCCTTCAAATGTTTATTACGTTGCCAGAATTGCACAGATGTGCACTTGTGCGATGTTGGGAAAATGTGATTGTGACAGCTTTCAAATTACTCCATTAACATCTTGATTGCCACTGTAATTAGCAGCAATCTTGTGGTTTTGGAGTTCCACAATGTGAGTCCTACAAGTCAGTGACTCAGTGCAAATTTGTTTTGTTGATAGTTCGACTTTGGCACAGGCAAAAAGTAGGAAAAGACATACGACAGACAGGCAGACAGATATGTACACTCCATAAAACTGTGAATGACCAAGGTATACTTACTGATTTATTTAAATAATTCATAAACGATGCACCATTTGAAAATATTGAGGCAGTGTAGAAAACAAAAAGAAAATATATATATAAGATTCTAAAAATGCATTAAATCCATCCATATGAGAAGGCAGAAAGAATACACTTGCAGAACCATAAGGAGAATAATAATTGTGATAGGATCTTCCAGATGTAGTTCTAGACAAGCACAGTGGTAATAACCGATTCCTGGTTATGCTTATACAGTACAGTCATACCTCAAGTTGAATGCGCTTCAGGTTGAGAGCGTTCGAGTTGCGCTCCGCGGCAACCCGGAAGTAACGAAGCGCGTTTCTTTTGGGTTTTGCTGCTTGCGCATGCGCAGACGCTCAAAATGATGTCATGCGCATGTGCAGAAGCGGCGAAAAGCGACACGTGCCTGTGCAGACATGCCGTCGCTAGTTACGTTTGCTTCTAGATGCGAACAGAGCTCCGGAACGGATCCCGTTCGTATCCAGACGTACCACTGTAGTGGAGAGCAGGCCTTAAAACTGCACCTATTAGTAGTATAGGTCTTAGGAGTCAGCTGATCTTTCTCATAAGTATCTGTCTGTTCCGCTAATTATGCAGATACACGAAATGTCAGGCCTCTGGCCCATATCTGACCCCCTGGGCAATCTTCTCAAGGCCTGCACACAGTCCAGCAATTCTGATTGTTCAGAGAAAGCCTTGATGAGCAGCCACAGCCTAGAGATCTTAAATTGCTCCTCCAGACTTAATGCAATTAACTCTTGTATATGATTGGGATCATGTACAGTAAAACCAGCACTTTATTAAATATTAACAGAAGCAGAGGTAATTAGCTTTTTATCCTTTCCACTCTGCTTTTGCCACTCTATCCTGAATTCACCAGGACATGGTTAGGTCTTGATTAATATACTACTGTATCAATTGTTTACTGGGGAAGGGGGTTTAACTGTACATTCCTCTCTCTCTTTCTTAATTACTTTACTATACAGTTGTCTGCTTATCACATCAATGAAGTGCACTGAATTAAGTGCGTCTCTTCATCCTTATGCTATTTCCTGACACTTTCCCACAGGTTGGTAAGGTAACAGCTGAAGATTCACAGTACGAAGCCATGACCCCATTCTTCCAGGCCTGATTTGGGTGCCAAGAAAGGCGCCAAGGAGCTAATAATATCAAGATTTACATCCTTCCACTTGGCAGAACAAGTCGTTTTTAGGAACTGGGAAAGGCCGGCCCCCAACAGCTGCCAAACCTATTGTGTCTAGCTGTTACTCGAGTGCAACAAAGCAACTAGATCAGATGAAGGATGGGGTAGGGGACGGGTAGGAGAAAACGGAGAGGGTGCAAAAGAAAATGACCGGTACACTTTTTGTTGTATTTTACAGACATACCTCTAGTTGTGTTATGTTCAGGTTGCGGATTTTTGGGTTGCGAACGCGGCAAACCCAGAAGTGTATACTTCTAGGTTTCGCTGTGCGCGCACACAGAAGCATTCTGCGCGCTTTGCACATGCGCAGGAGTGCTCTATTGTGTCACGTGCACGTACAGGTTTTTCGGGGTGTGAATGGCACCCTGGAACAGATCACGTCTGTAAGTAGAGGTACCACTGTATTTCAAGTATTTATGCACCTGACCTTACAGTCAAAATTTCCAAGGCAGTTTATAAGAACTAATACAAATCACTTTAAAAACAGTAATAGGCAGTACCGAAAATGATCTATATGCGGGGGGTTAGGCAGAGGTTAATAAAGCCTGGGGAGATTAAAAAAAGTCTTTGGAAGGAAAAAGAGGAATGAGTAAAAGCTTATTTATTTGGCACAGAGAGCATTGCCATACTCGCTGTGAAATAAGCAGTGATGCTCCTTCCCTGCCTGCTCCGCAGAGCTGTGCCATGCAGCCTGCCCTGTGCCCACTAGGCCAACCTGTTGCAGTGAAATTTCACCTGCCAGTCTGGTGGGCCTCTGTAGTGTGGTCTAGTGGTTAGAGGATCAAGGAGAGCAGTGTTCAAAGCCACTCATAGGCCCACTCTCTTAGCCTAACCCAGGGGTAAGCAAACTTTTTCAGCAGGGGTCCACTGTCCCTCAGACCTTGTGGGGGGTCCGACTATATATATATATATTTTGGGAGGGGAATGAACAAACTCCTATGCCCCACAAATAACCCAGAAATGCATTTTAAATAAAATCACACATTCTACTCATGTAAAAACACGCTGATCCCCGCTCCGTCCGCGGGCTGGATTTAGAAGGCAATTGTGCCGGATCCGGCCCCTGGGCCTTAGTTTGCCTACCCATTGCCTAGCCTCATCTATAGGCCTGTTGCACAGATAATGGGGGAGAGAGACATGTATGGGAAAGACGAGGTAGAAACCTAACAAATTACTAAATACCTAGGATGGGAAGAGTGAACTCTTATCCTTGGCCTCAGGGGGCAAAATGTCCTGCACTAGCCCTCAGGGGACAGTGGAAGAGCAGGAGGCTTTCAATCTCAGACTTGTGGGTTTGAGCCCCTTGCTGGACAAAAGATTCCTGCATTGCAGTGGGCTGGACCAACTCTACAATTCTGTGAAATGCACAAGCCCCATTGATGGTCACCCCCACCCCTGCTTTCGCCAAAGCTTCCTTATTGCTTTCTAAACGCAGTAGCCAAGGGAAGTGTCCCCCAAGCGACGGGGTCCCCTCTGGGTCTCTGCCTGGGCGCCAAGGGAAAAGGGAATGAAGGGGCTGAAGACGATATAAGGCGAGGAAGCGAATATGCGAAGCAGGGAAAGTGGAGAAGTGGAGAAAACAAACGGAAGGAATGAGGGGAGGAAAGAAAAGAAAAGTTGAGGGAGGGAAATGGGAAATGGCGCAAGGAAAGGGGTAAAGCATGAATGGCGAAGGCCAGTGGCGTAGCGTGGGTTGTCAGCACCCGGGGCAAGGCAAGTAATTTGCGCCCCCTAACCCGTGGATTTGCGCCCCCTAACCCTAACCCCCAGATGGTGCGCCCGGTGCGGCCGGGCCCCCCTGCACCCCCCACGCTACGCCACTGGTTAGAGGCTGAAGGAAATAAATCCGAGGCTAGGGTGGCAGAAATGGAAAGGACGCGAAGAGGAGCAGGAAAGGAGGAAGGGAAAGGGCCAGGAAGCGAAGGGGAATCGGGAGGAGGCTGAAGGAGAGCGGCGGCGCAAAAGGAAGGGAATAGGAGGGCGAGAAGGGGAAGAAGGAGGGGGGGGCGGCGAAGGGGAGGGCAGGCGCCCGAGGGAGGGGCAACGGCGAGAGAGAGAGAGAGAGAGAGAGAGAAGGAGAAGGAGGGAGAGAGAGAAGGAGAGGGAGGGGGAGAGAGAGAGAGAGAGGGAGAGGGAGAAGGAGGGAGAGAGAGAAGGAGAGGGAGGGAGAGAGGGGGGGAGAGAGAGAGAGAGAGAGAAGGAGAGGGAGGGAGAGAGGGAGAGAGAGAGAGAGAGAGAGAGAGAGAAGGAGAGGGAGGGAGAGAGGGAGAGAGGGAGGCGCGAGAGCGAAGCCTGACGCAGCGGCGGCAGCAGCAGCAGCGCCGTGAGCCGAGCCGTCCCCCCCGCCGCCCGCCGCTGTGAGCGCGCCACGGGCGCTCTTCCTTCGCCTCCGGCGCCAGCGCCAGCGCGGCCCCCTTTAGGCCGGGACAGGAGCTGCCGTGGGCAGGGCGGCGGCGGGGGGGCAAAGGGAGGACAGCAGCCGCCTCCGCCTCCCCTTCGTCTCCGCTCCTCCCGCCCCGCTTCTTCCTCAGCATGATGTTCACCCAGCAACAGCAGCGGGAGCCGCCGCCGCCGCCGCCTCCTCCTCGGGCTTGAGGCGCCCGCCGCCTGGCGAGGGAGGGAGGGAGGGAGGGAGGGAGGGAGGGAGGCGCTCGGTCCCTCCTTCATTCCTCGGCTCCCGGGGTCTCCTCCTCCTCCTCCTCCCCGTCCATCTCCCCTCCCGGCCAGGAGGGGCCGAGGCAGCAGGGCTGGTCGCCGGGCCGCCCCCCCGCTCCGGACTGCGGTGCATGTTCGCGCCCTGCGAGTGCGTGAGGCGAGGCGGCCGGAGGACCATGAAAATGATCCGGTTCCGGAGCTCGAGCATCAGGTCTTTGAGCCAGGAGATGAAGTGCACCATCCGGCTGCTGGACGACTCCGAGATCTCCTGCCACATCCAGGTGCTTCTACCCGGCTGGGCTGCGAGGAAGGGGCTCTGGGGCAGGCACCCCCTTGCGCCCATTGCGCCCATTGCAAAAAAGGGGGCTGGCTGGCGCCGCGCAAACTCTCCCTCTCCCGCGCGCAATTCCCCCGAGCGCATCAGCGCAGGGAGAACTTGCTGGCAGGCGAAGGGCTGGGTACCACCAGGTGGGTGGGTGGGTGGGAGAGCCGCGCTTAGAAATGGAAAACTGGTGCTCAAAACCTGGGAAGTTAACCAAGGAAGGGCCTTCCCAGGCTACTACTGCTTTGCAGCGCAGCGGTTCCAGAGCTGCTGCGCATTCCTTGCGTGCCATCCAGACGTGCTTCCTCGAGAAAGCCTTTCTGCTTTGCAGAGGCTGCAGCTCCGCAATAGCAAAAGCTGCATGATATCGTTGCTTTTGGGGAAGGGGAGGGGAGGGGATGCGATCCT
Source organism: Podarcis erhardii (assembly GCF_964252035.2). Lineage (NCBI taxonomy): Eukaryota > Metazoa > Chordata > Lepidosauria > Squamata > Lacertidae > Podarcis > Podarcis erhardii. The sequence goes on along the minus strand of NC_138501.1, from coordinate 6,543,481 downwards.
TTTTCCCACTCAGAGGGGCCATTGTGAGTTGGGGTGCTCTCTGGATAGCATGGGTGGCACAGCTCTGGTTGGGTGATGCCCGTGACAATGCAGATGACAGGAGAAGCAACTTTTCTTCACCATTTATTAGTTGTGCTGTGTTTTCTACTATAAGAAACTTGTGCATGTTGAATTTGACTCATGGTCTGTCTGGGTGGTACTGATGATTCTGAGTCAGGGCGGTCAGCACTTTTTATTTTTTAAGAGTTGAGCACTGCTTTACTGTGTTGTTCAAATACTGTTCGGGAGTGGTCATGTAGTCCTTTGAAAGAAAGACATAAATAAAACGTAAGCACCACAAGTGAAGACTAAAGTATTCTGGTGATGAAACAGTGTGCCGACAATTTTTGCTCATTGAAAACAGGCTGTTATGGATAGAGGTGGACTCTTGCTGTTATACTTTCCTTATATGCTCCAGAATAGTGTATGGTATTTCTAGGGACATAGAATTCAACCGGGTGCTGGTTGGCTGGTCCTGTTGCAGAGGAGGTTTCAGAAAAACAAGGCTCTTGGTATCTATGTATGGTGTCACTAGGTATATTGCAGCACAAAAATCCTCAGCCTTTAGATGCTTACTTATATTTACATTTTGCATCTGTATATCAGGATGCTTAACAGTATGTGCAGCAGCTTTCTCTTTTTCCTGTGTGGTTAAAAATAAATAAATCTCAGACCAATACACAATCCAGCAACTGAATTAGGAGCTAGGGAACCCCCGGGCAGCAGTTCTAGCTGTGTTGGGTAATAGAAAAATATTTATGCTGTTTGTGGGACTTAAACAAAAAGAATGATCAGGGCTGGCAACCAGACAGAGAATGTATAGTTGATTCCTGGCAGGTTAAATCAATTAATGAATTGATCACATGGAAATAAATTTTGAATATTATTCCTTTTTGAGATATTGAAAGGAGTACAATACTGTACAGCTTATTAATTAATAAACATAAGGAAAGCCAACACTCGCTGTGCAAGGGCCATTTTTAGTTTTCTCATTTTCATGAGCTCTTACATGAAAACCAAAATAGCATGGAAAAATAAATATCCCAGCAAATTAAAACTAATTATCCCTTATTAATCAACAAAACATTCAGTTGATTAATCTGCTAGCCTAACTGCTGAAAGATTTCGGTCCTATTCTAGAAGGAATGTATGAAAAACATAACCTCTGCTGAGAGTGGTTGGTAGACTGCATTTTTCAATGCCTCTCTGACAAGTGGAGATGGACAATACAATTAAGAATCTATTAACCTCTTCCTCTCTCTTTATTTCCAACTGCCAGGAATTTTGTTCCAGTATGTTGTACTGTTAACACACCCCAATGGCTTTTAACTGGAGGATTTAGTAGCAGGCTTCATTTAATACAGGAATGGCTGAAATCTATTGAATATGAAAGCTACTATCTAGTTCCCCAAGGGGGGAAAAGATTAGTGAACCACTATGCACTATATAGAAATGGTTGACTGAGTGTGTGTGTGTGTGGTGTAGAGGAATTTATTTACCTGTAGTAGGAAAACATTCATTTGATATATGTTTACTACAGAAATGTTGATTTGATAGATTGCCAGGGAATTGTAACATGAAGTGGTGGAGTTGTTGATATATTGGTCATTTAATAACAGAGTACAAATCTGATAATGTTCAAGATGGTTTAGCACAAGTGGATACTTGAAGCAGTTTGAATAAGTCTTTCTGCTTCCACGGAAGAATATTTTGAAAGAGATAGTTGTTTCTTTGTTACTTGCAAAGGTTTGGAGATATTAAGTAGGTGAGGCAATATAACTTAAATCACTAACTTTTGTTTTTGTGAGTATATATAAATGTCTATGTTTGATAGCATTTTTTTCATAGGGCAGAAAAGAAAGAATTTGCAGTTATGACAGCAAATTTACTTATAGCAGATAAGTAACAGTTAGCACCTTGGAGTTTTCTTAGTACATCAAATAAAAGAAAGCTGAGTACACTGATTGGGAGGGGGCTATCAACTGTTGTACTGACCCAAGAAGCTGATGCCAAAGCATAGGCTTTGATCCGGTCCTTTGTACATAAAGATGGGCTTAACTGCAAGGAATGGACCATTCCTAGGTTTCCTCATCACAGTTGGATGATCAAGTATAGGAGGCCAAGAAGACCCTATTCTGGATGATGGAGAAGTGGGTGAGGATATATTGACCTGCAGTCCAGAGTCTACACTGGCTGGCCAAAGTACACACCCACATGCATCAATCTCTGCTCAGCTTTGGCCCCAATCAGGTCTATGAACCTGCAGTATCCCTTCCTCACACAAACCAACCCCCAATTGCTTAGACTGCCAGTGGACTAATTACTGTACACACTGCAGGCAGGAATAGCCTTGGTTGCTGGACACTCTGGTTGAGGTATGCAATCAATACTTTGCTATGGCCAGTCAGGAATCATATTTATGTGATACAGCAGCAAATGGGCTTCTATCTGTACACTACGCCTAGTTGAGAGGCGGGAGTCAAAGCATATACTCCTATTCATATTTGTTGTCATTCTGCACCATGATATCTATAAATATGGGGTAGAATCTGGGTCATGCTCATAACATGGTGGAGTGGATGACCCAGCCTGGGTACTTGGTACAGCAGCAATGGCCAGGAAGACATAACCATGGAACTTCATTCTCCTTTGCCAGAACACTTCTCAACCCTGGGGCAGGATTTGAGGACCTGCGTCTGGTGTTGGGCCAACAAAGCTAATGGGATGCAGCTTTGGTTGGCTTCTGATACCAGTTGAATGCTTACTGGTTACTCTGAGTGTAAAAGTTGTTTCTATTAGATTGCTAGCAGGAGGAGTTATGGGGCAAGGTGGTACCAGTAGGCTGATGACACTCAGCTCTATTTCTCCATAACATCCAAATCAGGTGAGGCTGTGCAGTGCCTGGGCCAATGGTGGTGGGATGGATGAGGAAAAATAAGCTGAGCTTGACTCCTCACCAGTTGAAGGCACCGTGGGTCAGTAGTTCCTGTGTTTGGGAACTTAGTCAACTGCCTATCCTGAATGCAGCTGCACTCCGCTTGAAGGAGCAGGTTTGCAGTTCTCGGTGATTCTGGATCCAGCTTTGTCACTGGAGTCTCAGGTACCCTCAGTGGCTAGAAGTGCCTCTTACCAACTACAGTTGGTACAACAGCTTCACCCATTGCTTAGACCCGGAAGGCTTGGCCACAGTAGTTCATGCACTGGTTACCTTAAGACTGAATTAGTGTAATGTGCTCTATGTGGAGCTTCCCTTGCCCTAAACGGCCTCGGTCCAGTATACCTGAAGGAGCGTCTCCACCCCCATTCTGCCCGGACACTGAGGTCCAGCGCCGAGGGCCTTCTGGCGTTTCCCTCATTGCGAGAAGCAAAGCTACAGGGAACCAGGCAGAGGGCCTTCTCGGTAGTGGCACCCGCCCTGTGGAACGCCTTTCCAGCAGATGTCAAAGCGATAAACAACTACCTGACATTCAGAAGACATCTTAAGGCAGCCCAGTTCAGGGACGTTTTTAATCTGTGATATTTTAGTGTATTTTTGGTTTCTATGGAATCCGCCCAGAGTGGCTGGGGAGGCCCAGCCAGATGGGCGGGGTATAAATAATAAATTATTATTATTATTATTATTATTATTATTATTATTATTATTATTATTACTATTATTGATCCGGAAGCTGCAGTTAGTGCAGAATACTGCAGCACGATTGCTGACAGGAGCGAGATCTTGTCAGCATGTAGCACCCGCGCTCTGAGATTTGCACTGGTTGCTGATTTGCACTGGGTCAAGTTCAGAGGGTTAGTATTGGTATGTAAAGCCCTTAAAAACTTGGGACCCATCTGTCTGCGAGATTGCCTCACACCCTTTTGCTCTGTGAAACTGGCACTGTTACAGGTGCCACGTAATACCTGTTCTGCAGTCGTAAGACATCGATCTTTTAATGTGGCAGAAACTACACTTTGGAACTCCATGCGTATTGACGTCAGGCAGGTGTCTTCACTTTATTCTAAAACTGCTAAAACTATTTTTGTTTCTACCAGCCTACCCAGATGTTTAGAATGCTGATGTGTTTTTAGTTTATTGCTAGTTTTTAATTCTTTGAACGTTTTAATTGTTGTTACTAATAATCTTGTTGTTTTATTCTTTTTGTAAGCCACTTTTTGTGTGCTGCTATTGATAAAACAACCATGGAGGCTTGTGTAAACATCCACTCTTTACGCTGCCCGTATGAATCTAATGACCTTAGTGGAGTCATTTGAGGACACTTCCTGACATTTTATGCTAGAAGAAAAGACATGTACTTTAGGAGGTTCATGTTCTTGTAGCTCCAGCTGGTTCTGTTCCATGTGGACTAAATTCTCTGCAGATAGTGCCGTGAAGCATCATGCGCTGGCATGTGTTCACTGACAGGCTGCCAAGAGGCTAAATGAGTATGGAACCTGCCTCAGGTTTAGTGGAATGCCAAGCAATAGGAGGAACAGTCTCTGAGACATTGTATGTATATCAACAATTATTTCATAATGGAATGTTATAGTGATGATCTCAAAGCTTACATGAGAAAGTGAGCATTAATGTCTCCTCCATAATGCCATTAAATGAAGCATTATTAGAAAAATAAAGTAAAGCAGTCTCTAAGTATAGGATTTGAAACCAGCTTTTCAGCTGTGCTTGTTTGGCATTGCATATGACTAGACTGTGGGCAAATTCATGTTGATGCACATAGAGAATATGGGATTTGGTCTCTGGGAGCTGCGAAGGGAGACATATGCTGAAATGAGCATGAAGTGACTGGCTTCCATCCAGTGCAGACTTATATTATCCCTATGCACATCTTGCTTAGATGTGTGTGTTGTTAAATATAGAAAACTGTTACTTTCACAGTCACAAAGTCATTTTAAAAAGAGAAGAAGCAGGAGAGCTGTGAAACCTGATATTATAGTACATGGTGCTCTTTGGTTAGAAATATTCTGAATTACCCAGTCTGCTTTCAGGTGCCCTTCAAAGCCTCTGCGATAACCTAGGGACAGCAGCCAATAGCTGCTTCAGAGTATACTTCCCTTTTAAGATTTTGATTTACCCGTTCCAACCAGAAGCACCACAAACGACTAACTTCCAAAGCACCCTTATGCTGTCGTTTAGCATTCTATACCAATAATCTTTCAAACCAAACATCTGCAATGACTCTTATTTGTAGTGCATGTGAAGTTCCAGATAAACACTTATTCAAAACAATCCCTCTCCAACATTACAGAAAGTGTTACAGCAGCATAAGGAGGTATAGCTCAGTTGGTAGAGTATGAAACTCTGGATCTTAGAGAGTCATGGGTTTGAGTCCTAAGTTGAACAAAATATTCCTGTGTTGGACTAGATGACTCTTGTGGTCTCTTCCAATTCTACAATTCTATGTTTCTAATATAAAATCAAAGTAGCAGGCTATTAAACACACCAGAAAGGACATTATTGGTTACGTGGGATGTCTTTAGTTTATTCTTTTTTTGAAAAGCAGCAACAATAGTTTGCCCTCTTTCCCCGGTGTAATTTTTTTAGTGTTCCTGTGAAAGTAGCACTAGCACTGGAATGCTAATGTTCTTTGAAAATTGTATCTTAGGCACTCAAAAAGGAACGTAGTGCCTAACACGGGTGATGAGAACTCCCTTTGTGGAATCATTGAGTGGGCTGAGGAATGTCTCAAATGAATCAGGCTATTACAGATTCTAAACAGCTGGTTAAAAGGCAGAAGCATTATCATATAGGTTATTGCATGGCTTAGGGCTAGATTTCATGAACAAAGGTCAACATTCAATATGCTGTTTTTTCATACATGAGACTTGATGATTAGCAATTAGGTGAACCAGGCAAGTGGCAGTGGAAAGGGTCAAGACCCATGGCAAGACATAAGCAGTCTTTCTGATGACATAGTTGCCCTGGTGTTTGATTTATTTCTTAACCCCCCCCCCCTTGGGACTCAGCTGCTTTGCAGCATCGTTGAGTAAAACTGCAATGGCACAGCAGAAAAAGGAGACAAGTAGAATGGAAAATAACCTGAAATCATAACGGCCACAGTCTGTAACACGCAGACTCTTTGTACAAGATGGTTGACCTGCCTGACCAAACGCAAAGCTGAAAGGATTTCAGTGAAGATTTAAAGAGCAATTGTAGACAGACGTAGCTTAAAGCAGTGGAGGATTTTTTCCAGTCAGGTTGGCAGATAGATAGTCCATGTCTGCAAATACAGGAATTATAGAAAAACAAATCAGAGACTTCTTCTTCTTCTTCTTAATTGAATTTATATACTGCCCCATACCTGGATGGTAAGTTTGCCAAACCCATGGAGAATACATATATTTCAGTGCCTGTAATATAAAGACCTTAATCTAGTGTGGGCAGTCTTCAAACTTGTAGGATCTTTTTCTTTTTAAAAATAAAAATAAAATGGTGGCCCAAAGTCTGCCAACTAGAACCAGGTGCACGGCAGTAATTGGTGTGTGTGCCAAAGACGCTATGGAGGGGGGTGATGTCACGTGACATTGTGAGAAGTGCTGACATCACCACTGAAAATTGAGGGGTTCTCAGTCCTCTCCTTAAGAACGGTGGGGGGGGGGGCAAAATGCTTCATCCCCCCCCCCCAGCTGGTACACCAGGTATGGGTACAGGCGTACACTTAGAATTAAGAAACAGAATGCCTCTGGCCATGATTCTGTGCTATGATATTCTGCGTGCTTAGCCCAGGAATTTGTTTTTAGTACCACAGTTTACAGTCATTCTACTCGTTTTCCTGGGGCTTTTAATTTAGATTTGGACTAAATACTTAGTTCGCTTCCAGGTCGAAGACTTGCTTATTGAGCATTCGTCCTGATTTGTTTGCAGGGAGATTAGACAAGGTTGATGATTTAGTGAACATTCAGTCTGATTTGTTTGCAGGAAGGCAAGACCTTGTTAAATCAAAGCAAGTGTTATCCCACACTTTCCACTGCACCCCCCATCACTTTTCTTATCACAAAATTCTGACTTTTGGGGGAAGCGTGTTTGTTGTGCATGTCCTCCCAATCAACCTGAATTTGTGACTCAATCTTACCCCCCAAAAGTGGCAGTCTGGGAGTGCCCTTGAGTCTCACTGCTCTTTTGAAGAGTTCCTGCCCTTTGTCCCACCACTAAGGCCAGCCAAGAAGGGATCCTGACATTGACAGTGAAGGAGGGCAAATTCTTAGCATGTAGTTTAATATCAAAGAACACCAAACTAAATGTAAAGCTTTCAGTGCTTGGTGTTTAATGTTGCCCTATTTTTTGGAGGGATGTGAGGAATGCACTTTAGAAATTACAACAGAGCTGTGTAGATTCTGCACTTTAAAAATATCACAACGGTACCCTCAAAGCTCAATTTTGTGGTTTATATTCATTACCCAGATTAAGAAAATGTGACCATGTTTGCTTGTTCTGCACAACTTAATCAGCTGCTGCTGAATCTCAGGGAAAGGCTTCTGAGATTTCATGAGCCCCGTCCAACACACTTTCAAGAACACCGCCTTGTTTGTTTTTAAATAAAAGCTGTGATTTTCAGAAAGTTAAATTCCATGTCAGTACCAACTTCTGTGTTTATGAAGGGATCCAGAACTGCAAAATGCACACAGCCATGCATATAAATAATTCAAAATCATGTAGCTTTTTGCATTGTAGGACTGCAATTCAGTTTTCTTTCCTTTTCCTCTCTCATTTTGTATACTTAATTTAAACTATCGTCTTATGGCTGTGTGCGAAGAAAAGTTTTGTTTTGTTTTGGGAATGCACAGCTTAGCTGCCATCACCAAATTTGAAATAGAGGTTCTTAAGGAATTCGAAAGCACCATTAGTATCTGTGGTTCAGGAGAATAAGCCCTGTTGTGATCACATTTCATCTGGCAATGGAGGATGTCCTCACAGTAGTTAATAAATTTGCTCCAGAAAATCTGGACTGTAGGGAATTCCCATCACAGATGGTAGAGTGATCCAATCTGCCTACTCACTTTCCAACAAAGGGGACTTAATGTCTTTTTGATTATGTGCAGTCTGACAGGTGTTGTATACCAGTGGTTTAGCAGCTCGTTCTGGCAATTCTTCATGCAGATCAGCCTCTTGGCATTCACCACCCAGCTCTTTTTTCCAGACTTCCTCCTCTAGTTTCTCATTCAGGTCTGTGTTCCATGCCAGGGTGTGAAACCTGCATTTTCTAATGAAAATATCTACTAAAAGTAATACTTCAATGAAAGGGGTTTTCTTTGGGGGGTGTGTGTGTGTGTGTGTGTGTGTGTGTGTGTGAGTTTTTCCAAGGCTAACTGAAGTAAGTTAAGAAGTGACTCTGACTGATTTACAGAGAGCAGGGCATTTTTGTAAGACTCTTGGTGGTGGTGGTGAAATCAGATTTTATTAAATCATCATAGATCATGTTTTCAATGTTTATATTGAAGCCTAACTTTATTTCTTGCTTGATTATTTGTAGCAATTATTCTGTGTGCTGAGGTAGGTTGCCTGGTTTATGTATGCCAGCCTAGTTGTAAAACACACGTAAAAACTCTCTTGACCTCCTTCAGTAGGAGATGTTGCACCAGAGTTGTGCTTTCATATATATAATGCAGTAGTATTTAACATTCTTATAGGTTCATTATAGGTTATTTCTACTCATTCTGCTGTGATTGTATTTTTAAATTGTTTTCCCTTAGGAGCAACCTATGGTGTAAAAAATGAAAATGTAGGATATTGTTTTGATATACTGCCAGTTATTGTACAATTAATGTGAGATTAACTAGTTTTCTATTGGTTTTATGCAGTTATGTGCCAATATTATCTTTTCTACACAGATTTTAATTGTTTAAATGTTCATTTTTTTAAAAAAAACACAAATCATATAATCAATTACATTTGATGGTACATTTTCAGAACCATTTCCTGTAAACAGTGCACCTGATATCTGCTTGTACACTGTGCTCTGAATTGCACATAGACTGATCTTTTCAGCTTGCAGGGTATCCTACTGGGCAGGAAACTATTTTGGAGGCAAATGTAGAATATGATGACCTTTGGTGGCATCGAACTCTGTTTCTGACATTAGTGTACCTTTGAAGAGTTCACTCAAAAGCCAAGTTATTTATCTGCAAAACGGAACTTCTTATTACGTGTGTTCCGTGAGCCCTTTACTGCAACGGGCAAGATGCAGGCAATGACACAGTTGACTTCTATCATTTTCATCTGCAAAGTTACTACAGTATTGTAATCACCTATTCAGATGGTCAATAATTGTGTCATTTCTTGACTCCCAGTCTCTCCCCCTTCCCCGACCTTCAGCATTCATGTTATATGCTCTTTAAAAAAATATATATTTAGTAGTATGTGCTAGGCTTCGTATCTTATGGATAGGTTCTCTTTAAAATTAGTTCCCTTTCTCCAGAATCTCTTATTTAAAGTTTCTCCCCTTGTGATGCTTCATTGCAGCATATGTTGACGGCAGCCTTGAGGCACAGGGCCAGTGGGGGCTGGGAGATGAACCCCACTGTCAAGAGGTGACAGCTTGAGAATCAAGAAAGAATAGGAGGACAATAATGGGAATAGAGACCTATGGGGCCCATGGGTATGTGTGCAGAAAAGTGCCTTGGACATGGGAAACAAAAGGTTAAAGGATTATGCAGACAGCACAGCAGGCAGGAGATTTAGTGAATTTATATTTATCCTGCAAGTGATGTCAGAACCTCGATAAACAAGAGCTCTGATCTGCTGTGACAGTTAGCTCATAAATAGTAGCAATATAAGAACCTAGAGTGGACATATTTAAAGATTTCTGCTGATGCATGTTTTGCTAGACTCTGTGAATTCAGACCCCACTTTTTTTCTCAAACAGCAGACGGAGTACAGCATTTCCTCTTGTCCAGCTTTAGTGCCTGCATGTTTATAACTTATATTTATCAACAGGATGCTCCACATGAGGCCATATTTTAGGATGAATTGGTCAAGCTGAAAATGTCCCAGAGCCAGTGAGAAAAAAATTCTTGAGCTCTGAAAAATATAGTGCCCATAGGTTGTGTTGTTTCTCTCTCTCTCTCTCTCTCTCTCTCTCTCTCTCTCTCTCTCTCTCTCTCTCCCCACCCTGGGTTCCTTCAGGAGGAAAGGCAGGCTATAAATGTAATTCAATAAATGGCATTTTATTGAATATTTTGTTTTAATATATTTTCTGCTGCTTTGGGGGCCTTTGGCCCAAAATTTGATATGTAAAGAAATAAGGAAATGGTGCTGGTGGAGATGCTAAGTTTGCAGAGGAATTGTTGTTGTTCCAGTGGTGCATCTGCTGGTTTGCTTACTGTTCCCATGGATTGGTCTGCAGGTGTGATAAGCAATCTGAATAAATTTTAAGTGAAAAACTGGTCATGGGGAACACCTAGACAGGCAAGTGTCCTGTTTAAATAAGGACTGAAGTTGGTCTACTGTATTGGACGTTAAAATATGCATTGTTTCAAGATATCTTTTTTGCTAAATACGTTTATTTTAATTTATTACTGTTTGATTTTATTCTCAAACTGACTTGCCTATTGTTTTGAATGTCAGGTGGACTTGCTATGCTTTCAGGTCTGGAATATGGGACTTTTCCTGTGAAATACAGCTATCTAATCATGTACAGTGGTACTTTGGGTTACATACGCTTCAGGTTACAGACTCCGCTAACCTAGAAATAGTGCTTCAGGTTAAGAACTTTGCTTCAGGATGAGAACAGAACTCGTGTTCCGGCGGTGCGGCAGCAGCAGGAGGCCCCATTAGCTAAAGTGGTGCTTCACATTAAGAACAGTTTCAGGTTAAGAACGGACCTCCAGAACGAATTAAGTACTTAACCTGAGGTACCACTGTACAATCAAGTATAACATTGTTTGTTTTCTGACTCATGCTGATGTCTGGGGAATAAATTGGGAGGATGAAATCCCGAAAGTGGACAGGAAAGAAGATTTTGGGGGCCAGAGCCCTTTTTTTAGCCAGAACTCACTGGAACTCAGTTCCAGCACCTCTCAAGTGGGTGCCATTGCCATTATAAGAGAACAAAGGAGGTGTTCATTATCGGTTCTGACACCTCTTCTTCTAGAAAAATAGCACTGTTTGGGGCCAGCACACTTTGAATTAAAATTATTCTTCTTGGACACTTAAGAAGCACATCACTATGTGATTTCGTGAACTATATTTGTTTGTATTGGGCCAATTTATTTTTCATTTTGGTGCATCCTTGATATTTTATCCCTCCCCCCTTCAGTGTAATTTGTGCCTTCCTTTTTTGGTTTTCTTGCTAGTGGGTACCAACCTCTTTATTTTTGTTGTTGTTGCTTTGATAGATTTGTTAATCTCATATATTCTGAGACTTTCATAGTAACATAAAACTGGATATACATTCCCACCACAGTTCAGCTGCTTTCTCTGTGTTCAGATTCTTTTATACTTTCGCTGGAAAACTTAATTACTTCACCTGAATCCTTGAATTAATTTTCATTCTTGGTATGACTATTTGTATCGCAGAGACAACTCTGGGGGCTGCTGAGGTTTGAAGGATAAGAGTAATCAGTTCAAAGTTAAACAAAACCTACCCAGCTGAGCATAACAATATCCCTAGAGAAAAAGAGGCAGAATAGCTAAGTGAAATGTGAAGTGTAAATTGCATAGTTGCAGAGCATTCAGTCTCAATCAGTTTTAAAAATGAACCTTCTCACCGGTTTAATTCTTCTTAGGAGCAACAAAAACCTCTCGTAGTCAAATTCATTATATTGCAGGTGCAAGAGAGGCGACTAGAGTACATTCTATTTGATTATATGCCGTTCTGTTGTCCTTACGTCACCATGAAATTTCTTTTGGAAATCCAGCTTCTATCACTTTGGTTATTGTAAGAATATAGGAAATTGCTTCGCATTGTGTTTCATGGTCAACCATTCAGTACTGTCAACCAGACGGGTAGAGCTCTTCAGCTCACAATCACATCCTTTTCTTTTTTTTCTTTTTTCTAAAAATGTTTTTATTAAAGATTTCCTTGGCTTACAAAAGTACACCCCAGCCTTCAGGATCTTTAACGTTCAGTGTGTTTTACCACTGAGCTTTTGCTCCTTCCTTAAGGTAACAACCCAAAGGACTGACATTGCCTTCAGTGGAGTTCCACTTCCTTTGAAGACAGGTTCACAACTTATGTGTGCTTCTGCATCCAACTTTGAGTTTGGATGCCCAGGTTACAGCAGTACAGCTGAGGCTTGCCCATCCCTTGAATTATCATACCCAGCCATAGTAGAACATGTCTTCTGGATTACTGTAACATGGTCTGTGTAAGAATGCCTTTGATGAGTGTTCGGAAGCTTCAGCTGGGTGAGTTATTAGGATAATGAGACTCCACTGCTTCACTGACTAGAAATATATTCCTAGGCACAATTGAAAGAACTGGATTTGAACTTTAAATCCCTAAAGAAAGTGGAAGCTGGGTGTCCAAAGTGGTGGCTTCTCCTATATGAACCCTACCCAGGTCTGAGAATTTATAAAACCTATATGCAGTTGGGGACGTCTTGATTCTCTTTCAAAATCCCCTAATTATGGCCTTTCTCCTGGGCATGGTCGGCCAATTGGTGCCAAAGAAGGATAGAACATTTTTTATGTATGCAACAACAGCAGCAAGAATACTCATTGAGAAGTATTGGAAGACACAAGAACTACCCACTCTGGAAGAATGGCAGATGAAGGTGATAGACTATATGGAACTAGCAGAAATGACCGGCAGAATCCGAGACCAGGGAAAAGAGTCGGCGGAAGAAGACTGGAAGAAATTTAAAGACTATCTGCAGAGGCATTGTAAAATTAACGGACATTAGAATGATGTTGGACAGAAATTAAGTGGTTATCAGCTGTAATGTAAAGGTTGAGAAATAAGTTATAATAAGTTATAATAAGAATTTGCTGAGTTAATAATTTGAACTGGAATACAAAAGGGGGAGGTGAGAGGAGGTCTGGGAAACAAGTTAATGGAAATAAGTAATGGAAATTGTATTTGTTTTAATCGTTTTTAATTTTGTATTTTTGTATTTTTGTTATTTTTTGTGTTTTTTCTTGTTTTTGTATTAATTAGGAAACCTTAATAAATATTCTTTTTTAAAAAAATCCCCTAATTATGTGGGCACCAGTAGCATAATTTGAGCAGAGTTGCAATGGAGATGAGCTTCAAGACAGTATGCATCTGAAAAACAGTGCTGAAAATCAAAGAAGAAAGAGAGATAAATTAATTTGTTTTACAGGAAATCAGAGATCACATGGCAGTGGAAAAGGAAAGGAAGAAGATGCTTCTAAAACTGACCGAAACATGTGAAAAATAGAAAAAGAGCAAGGTTCTTTTAGCCAAGTGTCTTCCTGCATTGGCTGGTAATGATGAAACATCAAGCAGGGCACTCAAAACTTCCATTGCTCCAGGAGTACTTTTGTTCTCTGATTCTTCAAGCAAACCATACGCTTTACCTAGGTATCAGAAGGAAAAGCTTGATTTGAGAGAGAGAAAGAGAGAACTGAACTTCCTGAGACACCCAAGTCCCGCTTTTTACAGAAAAAAGATCACTATTGACAAAGGGTATAGGCTCCTATGGTGATTCAGACCAGCTGATAGCTTGCAAGCCCTCAGAGAGTCTGTAAGCATGAATGATGTCCTATCTGCAGTAAGAGAAATCTGCCCAGCCGGACTGCCCCTTCAGGTGGTACAGGGGGAGTCCTAAGAGAGGAACACAGACAGTCAGAATTTATAACATTTCTTGACAAGGCCTATTTGAGAATCTGGTTTTCACACGTGCTGAAAATGATGAGAGTGAGCATTGCCAAGTCCCAGCCCTCCAGTGAATCAACTCTCCTTCCACACAACCCACAAATCAGAATTTGTAACAATACAGTGGTACCTCAGGTTAAGTACTTAATTCGTTCCGGAGGTCCATTCTTAACCTGAAGTTGTTCTTAACCTGAAGCACCACTTTAGCTAATGGGGCCTCCTGCTGCTGCCTTGCCGCCAGAGCACGATTTCTGTTCTCATCCTGAAGCAAAGTTCTTAACCCGAGGTAATATTTCTGTGTTAGCAGAGTCTTTAACCTGAAGCGTATGAAACCTGAGGTACCACTGTATCTAGGGCTGAGTAAATGATAAACAACTAATGATTTCTCTAACCGGTTATGCTGTGATACAAAAACAGGTTCCCTTTCTCCTCCCTGCCAAGTGTGGCTTGTCCACTGAGAAACTCCCCCCGACTTCATTGGATTTAAATGGTGGAATATCAGCTTGTGAAATCCAGTCCAGTGAATGGGAACTTTACAGGCGGTTGCGACTCTAATGCAAAGTGTTGCAATATGTCTTAGTCTGACAAGCAATCTTCATGCTGAAGCAGCCTCACACAGACTGGGAAATGGTTGCCAGCAATTCAATTTGATTGGCTGGATACTTGTAGTTTTAATGAAATATTTATTATTTGATAGTGCTAATCATTATTTTATCATGCTGTCCTTCCTGTTGATATGAGACAAAGAGTTTCCTTCGTTAGAACATTGAGAACTGCCAAGGCTCTGATTGTTTTGCCTTCTTGCTTGTTTCTTTCCAAAGGATTTGTCAGCGTCTTTTGCTGGGAATTAGAGATGTGTTTCAGAGCGTAATTGTGCCATTTTTGAAGCAGCCCAGTGAAGAGAAAAGTTAAACACTTCTTGTTATAAGCAGAGAGGTTGGGTCATAGGACGTGTCAACGTGATAGGATCATTTGACTGGAAGAGGCCAGGTAGTTAGTGAGTCTAGCTCAGTGGTGGCGAACCTATGGCACACGTACCAGAGAGGGCACTCAGAACCCTCTTTGTGGGCACGTGCGCCATCGCCCAAGCAGGGCCATAGCTTCCATGACAGGGGTGGGAGGGGGAGGAGAGGAAGGCTCGTGCACGCTGTCCAAAGCCTGCGGCACCAGAGCCTGTCGAGCATCAAGGGGCTGAGCAGGCATTGACTTTCGATGCGCCAGGGCCTCCCGCCAGTCTCTTTTTCCTACTCAGGAGCAAGTCGCCTTGAGTTCAGCAGGCCTTAACTCCCAGGTCAGTAAGCATATAAAGACGGCAAGCCAACAGAGAAATTCATTCCGTGGAGGCTGTGAACAAACAGCAGCCAAAGAAATGGCAAAATATAACAACAACAACAACAACAACAACAACAAAATAATTATTATTATTAATAATAATACCCCACCCATCTGGCTAAGTTTATTTATTTCTTTATATTTATATGTATGTGTGCATGCAATCATTATTATCTCATATTAAAAATTGGGAGAGGGTGGCTCTTAGTACAGCCCTCCAATGTACACTAGTGGCCAGAATTGTGGAACTTGCTGGAAAAAATATATTTCCAAGGTTTGATGGCTGATAACATTACTTTCTTTTCGAGTAATACCAGTGATTTTTTTCTGTGGGGGCGCAGACCCTTAAACATTGTGAATTTAACGGGACAAGAAATTCACTATATTTATTTTTCCTGATTTGAACTGTATTTATTTCCCCCCGGTGGCGATTTTCTTGAGTCAAAATGAGAGTACCCCTAAACATTTTTTTAGAAAAAAAGCACTGAGTTATACCATAAAATTATATATCAATGGAAGGATAATTTAATGAAGAATGCAATGCAATAACTTTTATGAAGGAATATTTATTACAACAGCAGTCATAAAGAAGAAACGAGAAACACACAGAAAAAATGAGATATACAGGTTAAATTGCCGTGTTGGCACTTTGCGATAAATAAGTGGGTTTTGCTTTTCGGTTTGGGCACTTGGTCTCTAAAAGATTTGCCATCACTGCTCTAGCTGTTTGATCCCAATGTGGGGGTGGGGGGGGGCGCTGTTTGCCCTTCATCAGCTCCTCATAAATCAAGCTACCCAATCCAGACTGTGTGTTCCTAAAAGAGAACAAAACTTAACAATGTGACGACAACTTGCATGTGTAGCGGCAGTGTTAAACTCAAGACCAGGTTGCATGGCACCTGATAATCAATATACAGTGGTGCCCCGCAAGACGAATGCCTCGCAAGACGGAAAACTCGCTAGACGAAAGAGTTTTCCGTTTTGGAGGTGCTTTGCAAAACGAATTTCCTATGGGCTTGCTTCGCAAGACGAAAATGTCTTGCGAGTTCCTGCGGGTTTCCCCCCTCCCCCCCCTTTTCTAAGCCGCTTATCCGCTAAGCCGATAAGCCGCTAAAAGCTGCTAAAAGCCGCTAAACCGCTAATAGCGCTAATCCGCTAAGCCGTCAATGGGCTTGCTTCGCAAGACGAAAAAACCACTAGACGAAGAGACTCGCGGAACGGATTCTTTTCGAACAACTCTGGGGTTGTGGCGCTCATCTTGCTTTACTGGCCAAGGGAGCTGGCATTTGTCCGCTTCCTCAGACAGTTTTTCTGGGTCATGTGGCCAGCATGACTAAGCCGCTTCTGGCGAAACCAGAGCAGTGCACAGAAACGCTGTTCACCTTCTCACTGGAGTGGTACCTATTTATCTACTTGCACTGGTGTGCTTTTGAACTGCTAGGTTGGCAGGAGCTGGGACTGAACAACGGGAGCTCACTCTGTTGCGAGGATTGATCAGCAAGCCCTAGGCTCAGTGGTTTAACCCACAGCGCCACCCTCATCATAGATAAGATTAAATACATCCTTCACTGATGTAACCAACAAGGGTAGGGTTAGGATCACACACTCATCTTACAGGGCCTCTCCAACAGATCTTTGGGTCCAGTTAGTGTTTTATAGTACTGTCCTTTAGCTTTGCTTTGGGGTTTTTTCTTTAAAATTTGTGTTATACCCACTATAGTCGAGTTCTCAGCTCCCATTCATAGTTACAAGATAGTTGAAGGTGAATATTAACAAAGGTTTCTAGATAGTTTCAACTTTCTCTACTTTCCATTAGTGGACACTATAGCACATATCATTGCTTTCTATGTTTATCAATTTCTCCAATGAAAATAGGGACGTCCTATGATTTTATTTTTATTTTTATATTATCTTATACTCCACCCATCTGACTGGGTTGCCCCAGCCACGCTGGGAGGCTTCCAACATATAAATACAGTTGTACCTCTGGTTAAGAACTTAATTCGTTCTGGAGGTCTGTTCTTAACCTGAAACTGTTCTTAACCTGAAGCACCACTTTAGCTAATGGGGCCTCCCACTGCCGCTGCGCTGCCGGAGCACGATTTCTGTTCTCATCCTGAAGCAAAGTTCTTAACCCAAGGTACTATTTCTGGGTTAGTGGTGTCTGTAACCTGAAGCGTATGTAACCTGAAGTGTATGTAACCCGAGGTACCACTGTAATAGTATAAAACATTAAACATTAAAAAAACCCTCCCTATACAGGGCTGCCTTCAGATGTCTTCTAAAGGTTGTATAGCCTTGGCGGGGGGGGGGGGTGTCACATAACTCCATACCCTACAACATTTCTCCAATGATAATAGGGACATCCTAAGGAAAAGTGGAAAAGTGGATCAAATCAGAAACCGGGACAGCTTCTGTAAATCTGGGACTGTCGCTGGAAAACAGGGACACTTGCATGCTCTGAACCACAACTCATTGCTTAATGCTATAACCACACAGTTGCTAATAACCTTAGACTTACCAGCTCTACATAGCTTTGTTTATCTTATCTTATTTACAGTATTTATATTCATATGACAGTTCTCTGAGCAGTTTACAAGTAAAAATAAAATCCGTAAGATACAAAGTTAATTAGTAAACATGACATCTAAAACATCATAAAGACAGCAAAATCCAAACAAAATTAGCGGCAGAAAATAACATAATTAAAAGGCAGGAGAAGATTTTAAGATTCAAAAGGCTGGAAAAATAACATGCCTTTGCCTGGTGCCAAACAGACCACAATGTAGGTGCCTGGTGTGCCTCTCTGGGAAAGGCATTCCGTCACCACGGAGCCACCATCCAAAGGGACCTGTTCCTTGCATCCACCCGGAACACGTCTGCACGAAGAGCAGGGCCACAGATGGCATAAATACATAAAGCAGAGTCATTATGATGCCTTTCCGCTAATGGTGCTGTAGACTCTCTTTCAACGCACTGCTCTCTCTTGCCACTTAGTGATGTTTCCAGAGTGCTAAAAGCTTGGATTCCATGGAGGTCTAACATATTCCAAAATCAAAACAAAATAAAAAAATTCCTTCCAGTAGCACCTTAAAGAGCAACTAAGTTAGTTCTAGGTATGAGCTTTCGTGTGCATGCACACTTCTTCAGATACACTGAAACAGAAGTCACAGACCCTTCTATATAGTGAGAAGGTGGGGCAGAAGGTGAATGGCAGATAGCTGTGATGAGCCTGTTGACGACTCTTAACGACTGCAATAGGTCTTACAGGAAAAAGCAAGGGGTGAGGTGATTGCTTTTTCCTGTAAGACCTATTGCAGTCGTTAAGAGTCGTCAACAGGCTCATCACAGCTATCTGCCAATCACCCATTCCCACCACCCTCCTGAGTAATACCCCTCCCCACCTTCTCACTATATAGAAGGGTCTGGTGACTTCTGTTTCAGTGTATCTGAAGAAGTGTGCATGCACACAAAAGCTCTTACCAAGAACTAACTTAGTTGGTCTTTAAGGTGCTACTGGAAGGAATTTTTTTATTTTGTTTTGACTATGGCAGACCAACACGGCTACCTATCTGTAACATATTCCAAAATGTTTCCTGATTAAATAGGAACTTCTTAAAGTGCGCCATTTGTGATACTGACTTCCTAGCTTTTAAATGATCGTTATCGTAACATAATAAAAACCACACATTTCGCATTTAAGGAACAGCGCTTATTTTAAAGTCTGGAAGTAATGCTCAGACATTACTGGCTCATTTACCTTGGATAAAGACATAAAACACGCATGACATCGTAACGGATGTTCTATTCAGATGAATGTTAGGAAATGGCAAAGTTCATCTTTGTAAAATAACATTGCTAATATGTACTCTTTTTCAGCAGCTGCTAAAAACATTCATGTTTAGAGAGATCTACCCAGATGCTTAGAAAGTTGAGGGAATTTCTTAAAAAGCAACAACAACAAAAAACCTTTTGTATGTTTTGAAAGTAGGGCTGTGGGTTTTCCCTTATTTTACTGTTTTATCTTTTGTAAATCGCTTTGAGTTTTTGTTTTGTTTTTTCAATCAAGTGGTACATAAATTATATGAAGCAAACAAACAATACAGCAGAGGAGAATCTCACTTCATTTAGGTTCACACAAAGAACTTCTCACTTGCAAAAGTATTTTTGGCATGCAGCATTTGGGAGAGGGGGGTTGCTGTTTAGGGGGGCTGGGGGAACCCAACTTCCTTGGTTTAATTTTAGAAGGATGTTGACAAGCTGGAACATGTGCAGGAGGGCAACCAAGATGATGAAAGGTTTGGAAACCAAACCTTATGAGGAACAATTAAAGGAGCTGGATATGTTTACGTTGGAAAAGAGGAGACTGAGAGGAGATATAACGGCCCTCTTTAAATATCTGAAGGGAACAAGTTTTGCTAACCCCTCCCCCATATTGCAATTTTTGGGAATGTTGCCCAGAGTTGTTGAGCTTTTTTTTAGGAAGGGTTGGCCGCGAAACAGATGCACCTGCAGATCACGCCCCCAGCCTGGGGGTGTGAGCACCCCCCCCCAGGACTGTCAGCACCACCAGCCTTGGAAATGATGTTACAGGTGTGGTAAATGAGGATACACAGGTGTGGTAAATGAGGATACACTGCTTTGAGTGTGGCCCCTTCAGTGGCAGCAAAGCTTTTACTTATTTTTTTTTTTAAAGGGCAACGCTGTCTGGTGCCTTGTCTTAAATAACTATCAGCAGACTCCACAAAAACTCATTTTTCGTCAGTAAAAACGTTTACACTTAATGACCATGCCCAGATGGGACGAGGGAATATTTGGCCCCAATCTGCTTTCAAGTCCCTTGAGCTCTTCCATGAATTTGCTTTAAAATTACTGGAAAGTACAACAATTCTGGTGTGAACATTACCATTTAAAGCATGGAAAAAGGATGTTTAAAAGGTTGATGGACTGTTGGGGGTTGATGGAAGTGATGGCAGGGGCCGAGACCAGGGAGAGGTGATGGTGGAAGAAGACTGGGAATTTAAAGTGCATATATGGAGACTTTAAAAATTTAATGAGGGATGGAAAAATCGTGGAATGAAATTTTATGACCCTAGGGGAAATGTCTTAAGAGATTAAGTTCAAATATATTAGTTTTAATGAGAAATAAGATTAAATAAAGTAAAAATGGATTGTTAATTGGTGAAAGAAGAGAATGTAAAATTACAGTATATTAAGATAAGCTATTAGGATAAAAACAAAGATGAAGGATTTGCTGAAATATTTAATTGAACTAGAATACAAAAAAGGGAGGTGTGAGGAGGTCAAGGAAATGAGCTAAGGAAAGAAAGTTATGTAAAGGTTTGATTTGTTCTTTTTTAATTTTATGTATCTTTTTTTCTTCTTTGTTTGTTTTCTTCTCTTATTTTTTTTTGGATGCGATTTGTTTTTAGGCATTGTCTTGTTTTCTTTTCTTTGCTTAGTTTGGTGGTTTTTTTGTTATATATATATATATATATATATATATATATCATGTAACCTTTAAAATCTTAATAAAAATTTATTTAAAAAGAAAAAAGAAAAAAGGATGTTTAAAAAGTTATTGTTAAAAATCTGCTGTAGCGGGAAAGTGTAATTTAAATTGGATCCTGGAAACACTTTTGATTCTTACTGTTCAGTCCTGACCAGCCAAGTGCTGACTCACTGCACAATAAGAAGTGAAGGTTGTAAGGGTGTTGGTTTAAAAGTTCCTAATGCTCTGAATAGGTGTCATTGCTTAGTCTGTTGACAAATTTCTTGGGAAAGAAGGGTTCTGTAAACATAGTTTCTAGGAGTAAAAATAGAGAACAATTGGCAGCTATCAAACATGCTCAGTTTTGAATTTGTTTGTTTGGAATGAAATTGTAGGGCAAATGAAGCAGACTGACAGCATGGGGAAATATCTCTCTTTTCAGCTGAGGTCAGGAAGTAGATAGATTTGGGCAGAAGAGAGAAAATAAGAAATGTTGTTTAAAAAATGTCTTTTATAGCAGCAGTTTCCAAAATTAGACAAGTGCACAAAGGAAGAAAAGGTTTACCAACTTGGAGCTAAAAGAGAAATAAACGATTTCTGTGTAATACAGTACAGTATAGTAAATCTTCCCTATTAGACATTTAATGAGCAGAGGAATGTAAATGTTTTTTAATGAAACTTTTACAGTTGATTTTTAAAAGCATAGTTTAATATGATTAAGGACAAGAATGCTACCAGATTGAATCCCAGAGATCAAAAATATAAAGGGAATTGGTTTCCTGCTTGTTCCATTATTCATATCCCACTCTAGGATACTATGTATTAAATTTAATGTGGCATTCATGAATTATGAAAGCAATTTGCTTATTTGCAAGAGATTCTCCCATAGCTTTACTGACTGATCTATATCACCAGAAGTGAACATGAAAACCTGAGCAAGCATTCATTGCCAAATGAAAATCTTCAGGATACTCAGAACTCTAAGTGAGTACAATAGCTTTTAAGATGTAGGAATGTTGCCTCCCCCCGAAAAGAATTACAGTGGACCAGATGTACCAGCACAAGGTCTTTGCACCATTAACAAGAACGGCACTTTAATCGAATGGAAATGCTTTTAGGTGGTGTTTGGTCCAGAAATCTGAAATAACATTAGTTTAATTGCCAACACCTGACGGTTATGTTGGAAGCACAAACCAAACACAGTGCCACAAACCTGTTATTTGCTTCCCAACAGCTGTGGGAACTGGAGCATACACTTGCTTAGCCTGAGGCGGGATTACAAACGCCTAGGGAGGAAAATGAAGCTATAAAACCTTTTAGGAAGGTGGAGTAGCTGGGATCGTAGCTTTACTTTGTCAGACCTGCAGTCCAAAATCCAGGACAGATGGCACTTGCACCTTCCTACAAAATATATGGACAAACAGTCTCCAGTGGAAATGCCATACAAACAGACATAGATAAGTTGGTGAAGGAGTAAGTGCCAGTCTGAAGGAAGGAAGCTTAATGGTTTCAAGTGTTCCACCCAGCATAGCATTTTGCAGTTGCCTGGACCTAGGGCATTCCTAGCCAGCTTCTTTTTCCAAGGCACTGGACTACTTTGGATTTATTGGCTATTGTGTGTGTGTGTGTGTGTGTGTGTTCTCCTATAGTTGTGACTATAGGTAAAGGTAAAGGGACCCATGACCATTAGGTCCAATCGTGGCCGACTGTGGGGTTGCGGCGCTCATTTCGCTCTATAGGCCGAGGGAGCCGGCGTTTGTCCACAGACAGCTTCTGGGTCATGTGGTCAGCATGACTAAGCTGCTTCTGGCGAACCAGAGCAGCGCACAGAAATGCCGTTTACCTTCCCGCTGGAGCGGTACCTATTTATCTACTTGCACTGCGACGTGCTTTCAAACTGCTAGGTTGGCAGGAGCAGGGACTGAGCAACAGGAGCTCACCCCGTCTTGGGGATTCAAACTGCAACCTTCTGATCAGCAAGTCCTAGGCTTTGTGGTTTAACCCACAGTGCCACCCACGTCCCGCAGTTGTGACTATATTTTCCTTCAAAAGAGCATGCATATCAGCTTTAATGACACACCCAGCAATATTTTAATTAAAAAATAAACTGGCAAGGAGTTGCTCCTACCTCGGTCGTAAATGGAGAAGCTGGTCATGAGAGAAGAGAAACAGACAAGGAGTTTATCCAGGACCTCTAGTACCAGAAGCAAGTGGGGGGTGGAGTGGAGGAAGGATGGAGAAGATATTGGCAGAGGGAGACAACGTAGACAGGCAGAGAGGTGGTTACACATCATCACTTACTCCTTGCTGGCCTTCGGTGCAGGGCAGATTGGGCCAACATCTAAGGCAGGCAAGTGGAGGGACACTTTTCTCTCTCACTTTAGCTGGAATGTGTGATATATAAAGTGGGGAAACTTTTAAGCTGTGAATGGTGTTGATATGCAGTTACTGAAATGGGAAAATATTCTTGAATGACGTCGAGACACCTTAGAATGAATGTTAGATTTTGCCTCTGGAGTTGACACTGTATGCAGGGCCGATCATATCTTAGTTCAAAAAAAGAAAAAAAGCTGTTTGTGAAGCATTCCTGACACATCTGCCCCCATCCCTCTACAAAATAAAATAGCTGGGAGGAAACAACATTTGCATGTGGAAACATCTGAACAATCCAGTGGTCTATACTGCTTCCAACAAAGCAAACAGATATTTAGCGAACTGCTTATTTTTAGCAAGAACCACCATTTCTCTTCACCTGAAATATATACTGCCTGTCATATAATGAGAGGGTGAAATGTAAAAATATTTTACCAAGTTAAAATTTGGCCTGTAGTGTTTTTAGTTGAAGATGATCTGCATTGCAAATGAAAATCTGGGGTATAGCTACCATTTAAAATAAAAATAAAAGTGAAGCAATACATACAGGCTATTTAATTCTTCCAGCTCAATAAGTTATCCAAAACTAAGGTGCAGTTGCATCTGCTCAGAGCAATGTCAGTACATAATAAGCAGTGCATGTCAGGTCTGTTGTACTAAGTGGATCTCTTTTCTGTCTTGTTATAGATATTAAGGTAGCCTGTTACTATAAAATGGCATGGCAAAAGTAACTCAGAAATCTGATCTAAAAGCGTAACTATAAAAAAATCTATTTGCATATTTTGCTGGCTTCAGAACTACAGCAGGCACTTTACAGAGACTCCATGTTTAAGAAACTGTTTGGAAATATATTTTGGATCAACTTTAAAGTATTGTATAGGTGATTAATTTGAACTTTCTCTGCATCATGTAGAAACCTGCCAAGAATAAATCTTAGTGCTCTAACATGTTTTACATCCTGAAAATTGGCACACTCGCTATTAGTTATGCTGTGATGGGTGTAGCTGTTAAAAGCTGTAAAAAAAACCAAGTAGCTGTGAAGATATGGGTGGCCAGACTTCAGTCATGTTGCATCTACTTTTTTATCTATCAACTAGAGTATCCCTTCTCAACCTTGGGTTCCCAGATGTTGTTCGACTACAAGTCCCATCATTGCTAGCCAGTATGGCTAGTCATCAAGGATGATGGGAGCTGTAGTTCAAGAACATCTGGGGACCCATGGTTGGGAAAGGCTGAACTAGAGTAAGGTGCAAAAGACAGCATTAAAGAACAGGATTCTTCTGAGCACCTTCTGAGCCTAGCAATTTGTTTCCAGTATCAGAACTGGACTAATGAGTTTACAGTTATTTCACCCCAAAGCCAACTACTGATTCAATTTCTTCACTTTGGCAGCCCAACTTAGGTGGGAAAAGTATTGATGTTATTGTTAAATAAGTGGAAGACAGAAACCCTTGGTAATCTACTGAAAATCACCCTAGGATCTGCCTTCTGCTCACCTGTGTGTTAAGAGGATGCAGCGTTGCTTTAATCCAGTCATTTTTAAATTGCGAGTTCTGACTCATGGATGGCTTGCTGAAGGGCCCGCTCTATAGACTACTGCAGTATCCCCACCCCCAGCATATTACTTGAGTGGCAAGGAGGCACACAATAATTTACTTTCTACTGCTTTGCTTATTTTGTTCTTCCACGATAAAGGAAATATATTTGGCAGTTTTATGTTAGTCAAACTCTGTAAACTATCTTAGTAAATAGTGTGCATCAGGCTGGGAAAGAGACCTTAGAAGCTGCAAGAAACAGACTTGAGAAGGGTATCCTATTTTTGGTGCCTTCCACTTAAAGAAATGGCTCATTCACACTTGCACTTGTCCCACACTTTCTTCTGCTTGTCCTGTGCTTTCAAGAGCTTTTTCTTTTGCTCCACCATTTCCCCTGGGAAACCCCACTGCTTACCACAGAGTCAGAACAAACTTCAATTTGCAGAAAACCTGATTGACATTTGTTATGATTCAGCAGTGAACAGGAGAAAGCAACAGGGCAAACAAAAAACCTATTCGACCCGTGCTTAGAAAGCATGAGACAAGTGGGAATGGGGGCAAGCCATAAGAGGTTGAGAAATAATTCTTCATGAAGTGCTTGGTCTGTTGCAGTATAATTACAGTTACACTAACTGACATTATTTTGAGGTCACTCTGTGTTGCCTGGACTGCAGTCTGACTGTTAGAACACAACGTGGGAGTATAGGAATGCTGGATATCTACTATCATTTATTTTACAGTTGGGCTTGTTCTTTGGACTTGACTCATACCACTTCACTTTTCAAGCCTTTTGTGTTAAAATGGGTATTATCCCTAATTCACAGAAACAGCTGCAAGAAATAACATGCAGGGGTGTAGTATATAGTTGTTCTAGCGCTTGAGGTTTGTTGGAGTGTTTGCCTTTTCTACTTCCTTTTGTGTCCAACAATCTATTTGCACACATATGCAAACCTTGCCTATATTTAATAATTGTGGCATTTGAATGAGAATCATTTCCAAACAAAGAGCATATGATATAGTGAAATCTCTTTTGACAGATATTAGTGAAAACCTTTGAAATGAGATGAGGCACTCTGAGCAAATCAACTGCAGGTTAAAATGTGCTGTTGGGGTAAGAAAAGAAAAATCATTAAAGGAATGAATGCTACTGCAAGAGCAATAGCTTGGTTTCTTTAATTGTAAGACACATAACACTTGATTCACTCTGCCTAAAGCAGCAAATCAGAGCTTGCTAGTCAAGTACTATGTCTGAGATGGCAATTTTCTGATTAAAGAAAATCAGCAACTCTCTCCTAAAAATGCAAAAGAATTCATTACACAGACTTTTGTGGTACATTGTTACCAACAAGCTAGCTCACAGCATACTAAATGAATATGCCAAGGGTTAGAAGATAACAAAGTTACTAATCAAATAATACGCCCGCAGAATAATTGGGTCAACTTTCCCAGTGAGATTGGATACAGTATTCAATTATACAATTTTTAACAAAAATACGCGGTCAACTACCAGCACCTTCCCATGATTTGCACTTCTTTTTTGCAGTCAGGAAGGGGGTGGCATGGCATGTTAGCATAACTGAAAGCCAAAGAAAACACGTGACAATGGAGAATATTTTAATGGTTAGTGAAATATACTCTTAGTCGAGAGTGGATTTCATGCTCTTTATTCAGCTCATAGTGGTGAGGAGGAATGGAAGTTCCCCCACAATATCTGCTTTATATACATTATTTACACAATGGGCTGCACGTGATTGGCTAATTCTGGGATTCTCCTGTAGGCCAATCAGGTTGTGGATTCACTTCCACCTGGAGCTGGATTGGGTGGCTCCTGCGGACCAGTCATACTGCTGCATTGTTCTAGGACCAATCAGACTGCTGTATTCTGAATCCTATTGTTCCAGGACCAATCAGACTGCTGCATTTTGGATCCTATTCAACTCAGTACATAACAGTTGGAATGTAGAAACTGGAAGCTAAGAGAGAGAGCAGAATTTGACTTGCTCATGTGTAGGACTGGTGACATGACTGGTGTTCCTGTTGAAGCCCTGGCCAACCTGGAACATCTGAATGGCTCAGGCCTCCAGAGCTTATGAGGAAAAAGGCTGAGAGATGCTCAAACATGAATGGAGAAAAATTCCAGTCAAACTGAGCCTACGTAGTGGCAATAAAAGCAGCAAAGAATGCATATTTTCCTGCCTCCATTGCATTCTAATTGTGCTGTCTGGCAAAAACTTTCTGGGTACTGTGGGGCCTTTTACAGTCTGGCCCAATGGAGGTGACAGATGGTAGCTTGTTGTGACTTGTCTGCAAAGCATTTTGAGGATAAAATTACTTGTGTGTGCTGGGACCTTGACTCCACTGTTACGGCAGATGAATCTCAAGGGGTGTCCAGAGCACAGTCAACTCCTAGGGGCTGGGGGTCTTTGGGGTCTCCAATAAAATATTTGAGGGGGCCACCCTCCAATGCTGATGGGCATTGCCATTCAAATGGTGTGTATGTGCCATATCATGTAATCAATTATACTTAACTGCCCCTCCCAATATTTTATTCAAGTTGGCACCCCTGCCTGTTATGTTGGATGAGTTTCAGTTAGTAAGGCTCGAGGATGCGGACCAGGTGCTTGGATCTGTCTGGACGACCACTTGGGCTCTGGACCCTTGTCCCTCTTGGCTAATAAAAACTAGCAGAGGAAGGGACAGCTGTCTGGGTCAGTGGAGTGATTAATGCCTCCTTGTGAGAGGCAGTGGTGGGATCACTGCTCAAGAAACCCTCCCTGGATTTGGAAAATCTTAACTAATTACTGGCCAGTTGCCAGTTTCCCCTTCTCAGGCAAGGTTCCAGAACAGGCAATTGTGGACCAGATCCAGGGGCTCTTGGAGGAAACTGATTTTCTAAATCCATTTCAATCAGGGTTTAGGATCAGTTTTGGCACAGAAATGGCTTTGGTTGGCCTGTATTCTGGGGGCTTAGCCCTTTCCCCAATATTTTTTGGGCAGGAGCCAGGCCCCCCAGTGTTCAAAGAGCACAGAGGTGAAGTGCAGAGCTGATTGTGGCACAGCTCCAGTGGCCAACTCCTTCCCCTCCTGCCATGGAGAAGAAGGAGGATCAAAGCAGCCTCCTGCCAGTGGCGTCACTAAGAGGATGTGGTGGAGGAGCCTCTGACCATGGTGTGGCCGCCATGTTCAGCTCTGCTCCTGGCTGCTCCCAATGTCCTGACGTCATGCCTGTGACATCCCCCCCATCACCCTTTCAGGCTGGCACCTCTATCCTTTATGGTGACCTCTGTTGGGGGAGAACCAAGGGAAATGTGTTATTGTTAATTCTCCTCTACCTCTCAGTAGCTTTCAGTACTATTGACCATGGTATCCTTCTGGAGTGGCTGTCCATTTTAGGGGTGCATAGCACTGCTTTGTAGTGGTTCCTGCCCTACTTGGGTGATCGTTGGGATCATTTGCTTGGGGAATGCTCTTTGGCCCCATGGAGCCTTCAGCATGGTACTCCTCAGGGTCTGATTTTATTCCCCCATGATGTTTAACATCTACAAGAAATCAGTGAGTTGGATCATCCAGAATTTTGGAGTATGTTGTCATCAATGTGCCGATGGCACACAGCTCTACTTCTTTACATTTGCAGGTGTGGCAGTAGATGTACTGGACCATTGTTTTGCCTCAGTAATGGACTGGATAAGAGCCAATAACTAGAGCTCAGTCTAGATAAGACTGAGGTACTGTTAGTGAGTGGTTCCCTAGACTGCACAGATGGGAGATGGCTTTCTCTTGATGGGATTACAGTCCCTTTGAAGGAGAGGGCACACAAATTGGGAGGGTACAGAGGTGTTGCTTGAGGTTCAGGTGGCCTATGTGGTGCTTCTCACTGCCTGGTGTGTCTGCAGGTAACATGACATATTGCTCTGCCAGTTTCTCTTAAGTCCACCCCTTCTGTGAAGTGATATATCTATCACAATAATATAACATTTTGTCTTAAGCTTACCTTCCCTTCATTTTAAGCAACAAATTTGGTTGAGTCATACAGCATATTTTGATCAAGTTATCTCAATTTGAGATTCAAAACTGTCACTTGTTATTTATTTGTTGGCATTTCTCCCACTGAAATTAGCATTCATGAAGAAAAAATAATGAGTTGATTATTTAGGGATAACTAACATAAATCTGAAGGATTGTATGTATGATTAAATGAATTTAGTGATGAAGAGCCAATTTAATGTGTATTAAAAATGAGTGAAGTCTACAGATTAGAAGAAGAAAGTGTCTCATGTCTTCATTCTCCAAGTTCAGCTTTTTTACTTTCTGCTCAAATTTGTTACTAGAGTTCATCTCTACATTGTATAATATAACAAGTCCATGCTGATTTTAAAAGAATAAAAATGGTACAAAAGAGTCAAGAAATAGTCAACAGCCGAAGCACATTACTAGTGGATAACAGATCTTTTTGATTAGTTTCCCCCCCTTTTTCAGTCAAAAGATTGTTGTCAAGCACCAATTATACATCATTTATGTTTTACTGAACTGCTTAGAAATTTATGATTGGGTTTACATCAAGGTTAATATCTTCCTGTGGAAGAGAGCTAAGTTAAAATTGCAAAGAAGTTCTGGAACCTAAAAAAAGTCCCAGTTTGTTATTTAGTAATGGTAATTACTGTTATATACATAACTAGGGGCTATTTACAGGTCAAAGTGTGCCTCAATGTGGAGATTTAAGAAGTATGAAATATACCATACCTTGTCTGTAAGCAGATACTTATTTCACTGTAGTATTAAACATCATATCCTGCAAAAGTGAGATTGTTCTTACATAATTTTGTGGATGTCTGTGGAGGATTTGTGATCTCCAGATGCTGTGGTAATCCAGTTTGTACCAGCCCCTGTCAACATGGCCAATGGTCAGAAATGATGGGAGTTGTATTCCAATAACATATTGAGGGCCACAAATCCCCTATCACTGAATTATGATAAATATTGCTTTATCCCTTCCCTCAAGCTGCTGTTCTGCTCATTTTATCTTCTCATCCATAATGTCTAACAGGATTTCCCTCAATTTATATTTCCTAGCCTTATCTATGTAGAACATTCTGATGTCACAGCAAGAGATGGACTGACCAGTCTAAGTCCATTCTGTGTCAAGTTCACTGGCTCTGAATTATAGATCCAGTCCATCCCTTTTTACTGACTTGGAGAATGCCTGAAAGATATGCTTGTAAATTGGACACATTTAGTGTGTACTTGTTACTTAAAATACACATCTCCGTTGTACATATTTCCATGCAGTTACCCCTTAAAGTTCATGTTTTATATGCATTTTAAAATAAAGTATTATTTTTGAGAGGCACTATCTGGGACCAAAGCTGGCTCAAATCCAGAGAAGTGTGGTATCTTACTGATAAAGGTAAAGGGACCCCTGACATTAGGTCCAGTCGTGGCCGACTCTGGGGTTGCGATGCTCATCTCGCTTTATTGGCCGGCGTACAGCTTCCGGGTCATGTGGCCAGCATGACTAAGCCACTTCTGGTGAACCAGAGCAGCGCACAGAAAAGCCGTTTATCTTCCTGCTGGAGTAGTACCTATTTATCTACTTGCACTTTGACGTGTTTTCGAACTGCTAGGTTGGCAGGAGCAGGGACCGAGCAATGGAAGCTCACCCCGTCGCGGGGATTCGAACCGCCGACCTTCTGATCGGCAAGTCCTAGGCTCTGTGGTTTAACCCACAGCGCCACCCGCGTCCCATCTTACTGATAGTTGCATTCCAATCCACAAGCAAGTTCAGGAACATCAGATTGGGTTGGTCTGCTCTGAAAAGTGGACTGAATGAATTCCTGCCCCAACCCTAGTCACATTATGAAGGGTAAGGAGGACCTAGACATTCAAACTATTTGGTGGCAGTTATGCATTCTCCTAATTTCTAGGTTGGCTAATGTCTAATTATTTTAGTACAAGCTGAGGTCATATTCTGCCCATTGTTTTATCTCCGTTTTCCTGTTTTAGCTTTGGATGACTGGGCAGAATTTTAGCTGGTTTTTAATGCTCAGTTGAAGCATTGGAAACCTTTGAATCTCTTTCCATCTGACTCTGATGTCAATAGAGTTGATACAGAGCAGTACTGTATTATAAAGCTGGCAAGGCATGTACATTTGGTGAAGGGAAATAACTGTTCAGCACACTTCATTCAGCACACACAGTTGCATGCAAACACTTTGCGGTGGGAATTAGAATTAAGGCAGGTGATGTTTGCCCATCAAAAATATGTATGAGAAGATAGTGGAGACTGGAATTGTGACATGAAGAATAGGATTCCCTGACTAGAATTGTCATGCATAACTAAGCCTTAAAGGAGCTAGCAACTGTTAGTTCACCAAACAAAGAAGGCAGTATTTGGCATGAACTCTTATTTTTTTCCCTTTTAGTAAACACATCATCCAAGGGCATGCTCTAGATAGGAATTTATCTTAGTCATTGCCTCGTGGAAGATACAAAGTACATCTTCTAGCTTATTATGAGATCTTGAGCAGTAATTTGCTTTCAGATTTTTCCTGTTTGTTATTATAAAGAACATCAGATTAGAGCTTAAGAAAAACCTTGATTGTCATGTTCAGTCCTTACAAATTGCTGCCAAAATTTGCACCCATTTATTTGTAAATCTTCTTTTCCCTAAGTGCCTACTAGTGCTTAGCAGTTAAACATTGTTATGAGTTTGGGTACTTGATTCTCCCCATAATTCCTAGAGTTAGTAAATGCTACTAAATGCTTGGAGTCTTCACCTGGGTGCAAAAGAGTAGTGTAAAAATGCAGGCTAAGCTGTTTTTCCTGGGAGAGAAGCCATTAAGAAGAACAAAGGTACTGATGGGCAGTCAGTCCATCAGGGAAAGATCAGGCAATGCCAGGGTTTCAGTGGGCAATGACATCGGAGGCAGGAAAAATTGAGACTTGAAAAGCAGAGGAGCAGGGGGCCAGCAGAACTCTTGGCAAGCTAGCTGTGACAGGTTCATAGAATCATAGAATCATAGAATCATAGAGTTGGAAGAGACCACAAGGGCCATCGAGTCCAACCCCCTGCCAAGCAGGAAACACCATCAGAGCACTCCTGACATATGGTTGTCAAGCCTCTGCTTAAAGACCTCCAAAGAAGGAGACTCCACCACACTCCTTGGCAGCAAATTCCACTGTCAAACAGCTCTTACTGTCAGGAAGTTCTTCCTAATGTTTAGGTGGAATCTTCTTTCTTGTAGTTTGGAACCATTGCTCCGTGTCCGCTTCTCTGGAGCAGCAGAAAACAACCTTTCTCCCTCCTCTATGTGACATCCTTTTATATATTTGAACATGGCTATCATATCACCCCTTAACCTCCTCTTCTCCAGGCTAAACATGCCCAGCTCCCTTAGCCGTTCCTCATAAGGCATCGTTTCCAGGCCTTTGACCATTTTGGTTGCCCTCCTCTGGACACGTTCCAGTTTGTCAGTGTCCTTCTTGAACTGTGGTGCCCAGAACTGGACACAGTACTCCAGGTGAGGTCTGACCAGAGCAGAATACAGTGACACTATTACTTCCCTTGATCTAGATGCTATACTCCTATTGATGTAGCCCAGAATTGCATTGGCTTTTTTAGCTGCCGCGTCACACTGTTGACTCATGTCAAGTTTGTGGTCAACCAAGACTCCTAGATCCTTTTCACATGTACTGCTCTCAAGCCAGGTGTTACCCATCTTGTATTTGTGCCTCTCATTTTTTTTGCCCAAGTGCAATACTTTACATTTCTCCCTGTTAAAATTCATCTTGTTTGTTTTGGCCCAGTTCTCTAATCTGTCAAGGTCGTTTTGAAGTGTGATCCTGTCATCTGGGGTGTTGGCCACCCCTCCCAGTTTGGTGTCATCTGCAAATCTGATCAGGATGCCCTTGAGTCCATCATCCAAGTTGTTGATAAAGATGTTGAATAAGACCGGGCCCAAGACAGAACCCTGTGGCACCCCACTAGTCACTCTTCTCCAGGATGAAGAGGAACCGTTGATGAGCACCTTTTGGGTTCGGTCAGTCAGCCAGTTACAAATCCACTGAGTGGTAGCATAGTCAAGACCGCATTTTACCAGCTTCTTTACAAGAATATCATGGGGCACCTTGTCAAATGCCTTGCTGAAATCAAGGTAGGCTACATCCACTGCGTTCCCTTCATCTACCAGGCTTGTAATTCTGTCAAATTTCTGTTGGGACAGAGAGATGGAGATTGGCGCTTGGGATGCCTTTGAATTCTTTGCTGTGCTGATACAGGGAGCAAGCCCCTCTGGAGATGTCAGTGCTCTGAACTCTCTTCATCTAGACGCAGGTTGTAAATATATGGAAATAAACCATATTTCATAAAGACACTGCAGTCTCCGCTGTGCCTAATTTCCAAAGGAAACACAAACCCTAGGGTGAACTTCTGGAACTCCCTGGAATCTTGTCACCACTTGTCAGAGATTGCAGATGGCTTGTAACCCTGGGATCTGTGTTTCCTTTGGGGGGGGGGGAAAGGTGCACAGCGGAGACTGTAGTGTCTTTAAGATATATGGTTTTATTTACACCATATATACACCTGAATCTGGAGAGAGTTCAGAGCAGTCACATCTCAAGAAGGGCTTGCTTCCTGTAGGAGTGCAGCACTGTATTCTAGGGTAGCCAAAATGCCATCATTGTGTCTCTGCCTCAGCTTATCTCCTCAGCTCTCCTCCTTCTCCCCTGCTTTTCAAGCCTCTTGCAAAAGACCACAATTTTTCCTACAGCCTATATCATTGACCATTGTAACCTTGGAAACTTCCCCCCAAAACTCTTCCCTTGTTCCTCTGAATGGCTTATCTCCTAGGCAATGCCTCAGTCCAGAGGCTCTGCCTGTATTCTTACACTGTTACATCGTCTGGCACCCAGGTGAAGACTCCCAGCATTTAGTAATCCCAAATATTCAATAATCTCTGACATTTGCTAACTCTAGGAATTATGGATGCCTTTGCACCCACCAATTCTGGGACCTGAACAAATAACAGTATATAATCTCTAAATGCTTCAGTTAAAAACATAAGAATTGCTTTTCTGTGTCTGATGCCTCATGCCCACCCAGCCTTGCACTTGTCTCCAGTGGAGGCCAGAATTTTTACTGTAAAACCCAAGGTTGCATATCATGGAGACAGGATAAAACTAGCTTCACTGTGTGGCTGGATGCTGGAGATTACCAGCTCTTCTATGGTTGTAGTCACTCTGTAGCTCTTTACATGACTTTTTACAAAGTAGGAACAAAAAGGCGGATCGGGTCCCAACACAGGGAGCAAGAGGATGTACTTGTTAGTAGTCAGAGGGGCTGCATGACAGGCCTCTTCAAATACCCAAGGGGCCATCAGATAGAAGAGGGCAAAGACTTCTGTGCTGCCCCACAGGGCAGGACTAAATCAGCTAGGCTTAAGTTACAGAAAGGTTGGTGTCAGTTGAAGATCGGGAGAAACTTCTTGACAATAATAGCAGTTCAACAGTGGAACCAGGTTCTCCTTTTGCTGAAGATCTTCAGTCAGAGGCTGGACAGGCATCTTAGAGTAGATGGCCTACAAGACCCTTCCAACTCCTGATTGTGTCAAGTTACTCATGCTGAAAGATCTGCTATGGCTGTCTATCAGCTATCAAGCCATGTTCAAGGTTTTTGTTTATTAACATCTGAAGCCCTAAACAATTTGGGACCAGATATTGCCAGGATACTTCCAGTACAGACCAAACCAATCTTTAAGGTCTTCCGAGGATATCCAGCTTTACATAACCAGAAGATTATCACTTAGTGACAACACAGAAGTAGGCTTTTTCAGTGATAGTACTCACCCTCTGAAATGCCCTCCCTTGGGTAATTTATAAGTGGAGATTGTAATGATTTTTAAACACAGTTTATTGAAGCTTTCCTGGACTCTGACCCTCAATTTTTAATTCTTGTTTTGTACACTACTCAAATTTTATTTGTTATATACACGTGTTTTATTTTTGTCTCATTTTTATCTTGCTTTTAGGATATTTTATTGATTTTTTTGTATTTTTCTGTAAACCACTTAGAGAATTTTTTTATTATATGAAGTGATATAATTATAACTAATATATAAACCATAGGACAAATTACTGATTCAGCATCCTATTTGCTTTCTTACTGCAGTTCCTACAAGACAATTTAATTTAGGAATGCTTTCTGGGGGGAAACCTATCCAAAATCTTATATGACATCTTTAAAATGGCAACCATGGGTCCTGTTAACAACAGATACTATAATGCAAATAACAGATACAGTGGTACCTCGGGTTACATACGCTTCAGGTTACATATGCTTCAGGTTACAGACTCCACTAACCCAGAAATAGTGCTTCAGGTTAAGAACTTTTCTTCAGGATAAGAACAGAAATTGTGCTCTGGCGGCGCAGCGGCAGCAGGAGGCCCCATTAGCTAAAGTGGTGCTTCAGGTTAAGAACAGTTTCAGGTTAAGTACGGACCTTCAGAACGAATTAAGTACTTAACCTGAGGTACCACTGTACACATATTTCATGTTTGCTTTTCTGTGTATGCATTTTCCTTTGTGCTTTTAAACTGCTGTAAGAGTATTTTGTGTATGTGCAAACTCTGCTATTATTTCTCCTCCCTTCGAAGAGGCATAGCCAGCAGAGATACAATATGTTTCTGAACTGACCAGAAACTTAATCTTATTTTTCATATGTTCTCTCTGGATGATGAGTCCCCACTTTCTTTCCTGTATTACATCATCTGCTTACTTCAGCCTCCTTGCTTAATGGAAGTGCTGGTGGTTGGCCGGCATCAATAAGTGCCTCATCTCACTTTCCGTCACCAAATCCTTTAATACCTTGCACTCCTTTTTCCTTTGTTGTTCTTTCTAGCAGCATTGCTCCGGGGGGGGGGGGGCTCTTCTTGCAGCCTTTAAATTCCATATGCTTCCCTGTGCTCTTTAGCACACTCCTCTCTACAGTGTCTATAGTTCAATGCTGTCCCAGGAGGTATCATGTTATCTGGCTCAGGTTTAGAATTTGACAAGAGACACGGCTCAATTTCAGCAGCTGATCTGAACCCAGTCAGGTATATCAAATGCCTCTTCCTATTTATTTCTGCTCACTCAGTTTTGCTATTGTCAGTTTGCTTTTAATGGATCTACGTACTTAGTGTATAATCCATTGCCAGTCTGTTTTTATCTGTCAGTAAGCAATTTCTGCTGTCCTGTATTTCGCTCTTCTCTTCATCTTTGCCACAGGTACAAACAAGTAGAGAGATAAATTATGCCCTCGATCCGTGGCCTGAATGTGCTGCTGCACTCAGGCTTCTAGTGGGAACAGGATACTGGGTTAAATGGGTCCTTGGCCTGGATCTAGCAGGTCTCTCCTTATGTTTTTAAATTAAACAACCCCATACAGAAAATGAGGGTGTTTTCATAGCACACCACTCTTGGCATCAGCACAGATGAATTCTTAAGCTTCCCCAGTTTCCGTTGGTAGGGAATTAAATGTACACTTTGGATGGAGGAGTCCTGGTGTGACATCTCCACAGCTTCCTCAGAGGACTTGTTTGTGCCTCAGGGCTTGTATACACGTATGCTTCATTTCCATGTTTGCAAGAAATAAATATTCATTAAATCACAACATGCACAAGGCTTGACATATTGAAAGTATCTTGGGACCCCCTCTGTGAATATAAATGAAAACAAAAAGATATATCTTTGATCTTATCACTTGAGTTTTTGATTTGATGTATTTTTAATTTTTCCATCACTTGGTCTGGACTCTTAGTTCTGACACTCCCATGATGCTTCCATAGACTTAAGTAAATTGGACAGCTTAGCTCTATCGGCTTCTTTCCTGCCTAGGGATGGGTGAGCTGAAATAGACAATATCCTCAAGCTCATTGCAGTGTGGAAATAGTGATGTACAGATTCACATAGGTAAGTACATGAGAACACAAAAAAGCGTAATATTGGCTTAAAAGAACCTAGCATTGGTGGTCTTTGGGGTCTCAAATTTCAACAGCACCCTGTGTGATTCCCAAATTCAGCACTCCCAGCTTTTTGCCATCCATTCTGCATCATAGCTGACCAAACTGGTTGCGTTCCCTTAAATTAAGGTTACCAGATTTTTTTCCAATGAATCCGGGGACACTTTTCTTTTTTTTTTTTTAAATTTTTATTGGGTTTTCAGCTTTTTCAGACAAACACACACATATAAAACAAACACAAAACAAAACATCTGTAATTTCATAGTCTTACATTCATTACCTTCTTTCAGTGACTTCCCCACACCCCCCTACCCACCTTCCAATTTCATTAAGTATCTCAGCAAGTTATTTGTTCATTTCTCTTAAATATTGTTCATATCTTTCTTAAAATTTATCATTTTTCCATTTTTACTTATCATATCCCATTATATACATTGAATCCTTTCTCTAAGGTCGGCCTAATTTCTCTCCCACAAATTCCTCGGTCTTTATATTAAACCAAAAATCATATATTGAACCAAAAATCATAATATTTCAGTTCTAGATCCCAGAGTCTTACCACCCTACACTCCCCTCCCTCCCCTACCCCGGTTTTTGCCCCTTCCCATATTTTTAACCCGGATTTCTCACATCGGAGGCCCTTAGGCCCCAATTAGTCTCTTTCCACCAATTTTGTTTATAGTCCTTTTTGTTGGTCTTCTCTTCTCGGAGGAATTCTGTCCCCAGTTCCTCATATTTTCCTCCTTCCAAATCAAACAGAAACAGTTTCTGTCCAGGATCAACAAATCTCCCCTGTTGCAGCTTAAAGAATAAGTCCCCATCAAACTTGTTCATTCTTTTATAGCTCGATATTCCAGTTATTCCAGGGACTTCCATCTTTCTTTGCAGATTTGTAATCCTTTGGTTGTCTTCTTCATTTCTTTTGTTCCCAAAAGTTACAGACTTTTGATTACTCTCTTCCTCCTGAACTCCCTCTTCTCCTTCTTCTTTTTCCCCCAGTTCTAAAGTTATCTCTTCTTCTGCAGCTGCAGGTTCTTTTTCCATCCGGTTAATTCCATCAACAGAGTTGCTTAGTTTAAGATTGAAGGTCATCAATTGTTCACTCATAGCCGAGCTCTGTTCTTGCAGAGCTCCCACCAAAAAAAACATTTTTTTTATCTCTGCCAGTAATTTTCCTTCAGCCGCCATTGCAATGTCTTTAGTTCCCTCCAGGGGGATTTCCATCATGGTTCTTTTCCAACAGTCCGTTACTTTGTTGTTCAAAATTAGTTTGTTTCCAGTGAATTTAATGTAACACTTTTAATCCAAAAATATATTTGTAGCACAGTTCCAGGTTTTAACTATCCGTTTGACAGCTCTTTTGACAGCTGTCAAACTCCTTATTCTTTCTCTCGGGTTCACACACAGGGCGCTGCCCGGGTTCGGGGGGGGGGGGGTCAGCCAGAGAAAACAAAAGAAAAAAACCCTCTAAAATTCCCCTCTCTTCACTCCAGCACAATTAACTTTTTAATCCAATTTATGAAAGCTTTTTCTTTAAACACCACAGTTTTTCCGACTTAGTGTTCCTCTCCTTACTTTAAGTCTTTTGGTGGGGGGGGGAGTGTGGACTTCCTTTTTGACACGTCCCCCGATCGTACTCGAATTCAGGAATAAAAACTTTTAGTGCCAAAATTTCCTTCTACTCACGGGTTGCTTTTTTCAGTCCCAATTTCAGGAAGAAAGACGGCGCTCTACGGTCATGGCTCGCGGCTTCGCTCCGCCGAGGTAGCGCTGAACTCTCAGCACCACGCCGCTCCCCAGTCCACTCCGCAGCCTTTAAAAAGGCTCTTCGCGGGTCGGGGAGGGCGCTTGAGGTGCCCACCGAGTTACCAGGTCCGCAAGCTTCCGCGCTTGCGGTTTTTAAGG
This sequence comes from Podarcis erhardii, assembly GCF_964252035.2. Taxonomy (NCBI): domain Eukaryota; kingdom Metazoa; phylum Chordata; class Lepidosauria; order Squamata; family Lacertidae; genus Podarcis; species Podarcis erhardii. Next base: position 6,505,040 of record NC_138501.1, on the reverse strand, counting down.
GTCCCCGTGTCGCCGGCACGGCAAGACCCGTCCTCGACGGAGCCGATTCCCTCCGGAGCTCGGAGGGAATCCGCCATTACCCGTTCGCGCTATCCCGGAAGTCTCGAATCCGGGGACACTTTTCAACTTCAATGGATTTTGTACGGGGACTGATTTGTAAATCCAGGGACTGTCCCCGGGAAATGGGGACGTCTGGTAACCTTACCTTAAATCCGCCTCTGAACCTAGTCATAAGGGTTTTTTTGTTTCTGAAGACATGATTTAGAAATTATTGTAGCCTTCCCTTGTCAAAGCAAAAAACACATATCTTTAGCAATGCCACACGCTAGAAAAAGAAACAGAGAATAACACCTCACTAATCTATATGCTGGATGTTGCCTTGCTGTAGGGGGGCTGCTTCAGATGTTACAAAATAGGCATGTAAAATGTCATTTTTTAAAGGTGAAGCCTTGCATGCATTCGGCAGATAAAAGCATGATTTATTTACATATGTTCCCATCATAAATGACATGTGCAAAGGAATAATTTCCTTGGTATAAAGTGTGAAGCAGCACCTGCAGTTGGGTAGAACTATGGAAAGGTTGGTTTTTTTAGTTGCTTAATTATAAAGATTGCTCACTCATTCCAAGGGTGGGTGATGGTTGCAGCCCAGCCCAGGTCTTGTTGCCTCCAGCCTCAGCCAGCTGCAGGGGAGAACTGGAATGACCAACCAAAAATGTACAGTGGTGCCCCGCAAGACGAATGCCTCGCAAGACGAAAAACCCGCTAGACGAAAGGGTTTTCCGTTTTTCGAGGCGCTTCGCAAGACGAATTTCCCTATGGGCTTGCTTCGCAAGACAAAAACGTCTTGCGAGTCTTGTGATTTTTTTCGCTTTTTTTCTCCCTTTTTCTAAGCCGCTAATAGCCGCTTAGCCGCTTTGCCGCTAATAGCCGCTTTGCCGCTAATAGCGCTAATCCGCTAAGCCGCTAATAGGGTTGCTTCACAAGACGAAAAAACCGCAAGACGAAGAGACTCGTGGAACGGATTCTTTTCGTCTTGCGAGGCACCACTGTAAATCAAATGGACCAATAGTGGCCTTTTGGGAAAGCAGGGTTTCAGTGATGGACTAGAGGGAGCAAGGCTTCACTCTAGTCCACTGCTACAGAGTATATAGGGCCGCTTCGCTGAGGGGTAGGGAGCGCATTTGGTGATAGATAGTCATGCAAACCCAAGCGTCTGTTGTTTGGATGTTACATGTTCACAGCACTCAGATGTCAATGTGCGATTACTGCAAAAGATACAATTCATCCAGTCAGCTAATAGTTATAAAGCAGTTAGGATGAGCATATGGAATCCAATTGTATGAATGGGCATCTATTGGCTTTTCTCTGTGACACCATTTTCATTATTAGGTTGCTTTGGTTGTATACTTTATATTTTACTTTCTTCAGTAATGTTTCATTCTGGGTTGTTCTATTTGATGTTTTAATGTGCTGTAAACCACTTTGAGATTTTTTCTTACAAAAAATTAGAGTGGTATAGAACTGAAATGAATAATAATAATAATAAATTTTCATGCTGAAAAGATACATTTTTAGACTCTAGGCTTTACAGCTATTTCCACTTGCTCAGCAGACCACTCGTGAATAAATGTGGGTTTTTTTTTTACTCCTTCTTGCTACCACAAGCCAGATAGCTACTTTAAGTATGCTACATCTATGTATGTATACCAGTGATTATTTTTTTAATGGCCATTTCCCCTGGTACACTGCCAAATTGTTTTTCCAGATGCTACCAACCTCTACAAAAGGTATAGAATTTAATGTGGTTTTCCAGCTTGCGACCCAGTATCAGTAGCAAGAACAAAACTAAGTCGAATGCTTATATTTATGTATTCTTTTGCATGCATTAAATATTTTACACTGAACATATGACTGGCTCTGTCATATGACAATGTGACACAGCCTTATTCTTTTGCCAAGTATTTCTTACATAAGATTTTTTGGGGGTATAATTTATTGGATATACTGAGTTGAAATGGTTTGCTGTTTACCCGTGCCTGCCTTATTATATGCTTTGTTCAGTAAGTTGAAAAAGCTTTCTAATTTTTCTCAGTATAAACACTGAGGAACCAAGTCTGGATCTTCCTACCATCTTTCCATCAGGGAAAATTGTGTGTTGTAGCCGTAGGCTGTCTTCCTGCCTTGGAGCCAAACTACAATTAATACATAAATTTGTCTTGCGGTTATAAAAGAGGGATACATTGTCTGTGATGGAGGTATTCTCATTATTTTCCATAGTTAAAGCGAGACCATATGCTTTCTAGAGTGTTGCAGGGTTGTTGTTTTTTTAAAGGTGAGCTGTTTGTTCACAGTTTGTCACAGCTGTTGACCCAAATTCTTGCATTGTGTATCTCTCTGCTGGGGTCCAAAACAACAGGGGAGTTTTTATCTTTCGAGACAGCTTTGTACATTTGTGCAATTTAACTTGAAGATTTGGGCCACAATCCACATCAGAGTGAAGCACACTTTAGCCCATGGAAATAAATGACATTGTTTGTTGGCAATTCACATTGTACTTTTCTTACACGTGTCAGTGGGACTTGTCAGGATGAGCCCAACTGTACAAGAATCCAAAGCAGTTGGCCAGGATGGCAATATTTGGATTCCTGCTTACATAGTCACACAATGTGATATGTAAAACTCAGGAGTAGACTACACTAATCGGATCATGCCCAATCGGATCATGCATAATTTGGGAATTGCTCTCTGTCATTTGCAAGCTGCAAAGGGATATTAGGATGGATGGGCAGCAAAAAGTCTTGAGCCAGCTTCGAGGCTTACACATAGTTTCTAGCCCACGGAATTATGTAATTGGCACAGTCTACACATTAAATGATGTGAGTGCATCTCGATGCCACACAAGTTTGCAAATCTGAAAATCCCACCTGATGTCATTTGTACTGAGGCCTAATTTTCTGAGCATGCTTTATTTGCTGGTAAAGTTGTTCTTTTTGAAAAAAACTATTAAATATGAACCATTTGAATGGAAATGTTTTTAGCAAACATTTGTAAGCTGTTCTGTCTCTCCTATCTTGTTCTAGTAAGCAATTATAGAAATATATAGCAAGACAGCATTTTTCTTATATATAGGAAATGGTCATATTTCTCAACAATTTTCTCAAAGTACATTTTTCTTTCTTACCCTTGAGGATTTTTCATAAATGGGTAGTTCTCTAATCAACTTGTTTTGGGGAAGAGTCTCTTTAATAACTTTGTGACATTTCTCAGCAAGCTTTTATCTTGACAGGTAGCACTAGACATACGCTGAAATCAAATGGATGCTTGCTGCATGAATAAGAGCGATTTTAAAAAATCAGCTCTGTAATTTTGCTTTTGTTTCTTCCCTTCTTTCAATCAGTGGAACAGAGCATTCCCTGCTGTGTTTGTAGTAGTAATTCATTGGAAATGTTTCAGTGGTTTTGCTACTGTTTCAAGAAGCCTCATTCAGCAGCCTGCATGTAGCAATGGATAAACCATGCGATGTGCCTGAATCTGGGAGGTGAAACCGTTGTGAGATTCCCTCAGCAGATATTTCCTGAAACAACAGAGCTGTGCAAGGAATGATGATGTACTACATATTATTCTCCTCCCCTCATATTCATCTCCCTGCTGTTTATATTCATTTTTAGATACATTATGCAACTCAGATTATGCACATGACATTAAAAAAGGGTTTCAGAGTGGAAAAAAGAGGCTTGCATTCATTCAGGGCTTCACAATGAGTAACACATAATATTTTAGGAAACTCTGATCTACAACAATTTCTCAGAAACAAAGGGTATAGAGGCAGTCACCTCCAGGCCAGAGGATACCCCTTTAAAAAGGCACACTCCTCACACTCACTCCATACAATTTATAGCATATTTAAAGCACTTGGCTTTACCCAAAGAATCCTGGGAACTCACAGAGCTACAATTAGTTTGTTAAGTACTCCTAACAAACTACAGCTTCCTATGATTATTTGAAGGAAAGCAATGTGCTTTATCGTATGGATGTCATATAATGTAATGTAATGTATGTTGTGATTGGGGCAGGAGGACTTATATGACCTCGGCCAGCCTCCACTTTTTGTTGTAGCACTTTGCTTTCACAGAGATCTCCAAGGTGCCACCCAACCATGCCCCATTGGTTTGAAGAATAGAGAAAACAGTGGTTAGCAACCAAGAAAATCAGGTAATTGTGATGTGATATTTAAATCTGGTAAAATTGCTACATGTACACATGAGCCTTAGAGTTCCATTTGGAGAGGGATTGGTTCGTAAACCACTCTGAAAATTGTAACTCTGAAAAGGGAATAGGAAACTCCTGATAACTCTCAGCATGTGTAACAAACTGAAGTTCCAATGATTAGGGGTTTTTTGGGGGGGGCATGACTGTTAAAGTGGTATAACGGTATAACAGTGCTTTAAATGTTTGGTGTGAATGTGTCTTTAACAGAACAGTATTACATACCCAGTACATTTGAGAGAGAGAGTGTGTGTGTGTGTGTAATGTTATTTCAAGTACTGAGTATATACTGGAAAAGACTCTCCTCCCTGCAAGAGAGGGGAGTGGTTGTGGCCGGGAGCCGGACTCCGCCTCAAGCAGGGGGGCGTTGCCCCCTGCCTCCCACTCACCTGGCTGGCGCCCACGCCCTCGGCCAGGCACCCAACCAGGTGCCTTCAAGGGGGCGTGTACAGCAGCCTAAATTGCTGCGGCGCCAGCCTCCAGCCCTCACTTTTTGTCGTCCCGTCGCGAGTCACCCACCCTCCACTCCCTTAGAGCAGGGTTTCCAGTTTTCTTTTGGCCTTGCTATGGACCTTAGGTTGGTCGACCTGGTTGTCCAGGGGGCCTGGTAGGAATTTTTCCATTTGGCATTAGGCTTTTTGGTTTTTTCGCCTACCTCGTAGCAATCGTCACAACTTTCGTGGTATTGGTGGGTAGGTTAGGCATTGGAATAATGTGTTGTGGTGTCGAAGGGCTTGGTGTGGCCAACGCCTTCAATTTTTTGGTTATTCCCTTAAAGGAATCCGGCGGTTGTGTATTCTGTCCGATGCCTGCTTGGCGGGAGGCCATGGCACGATCCTCGGTGACATCAGGGGAGAGCCTATAGTTGGATTAGCATCAACAGGCTCCACCTACTGGTGAATAAACCCCCCTTTGTTTTTTAGACTCACCCCTCTCCAAGTGGGTGGAGTCAGCTGACGTAATCCAATGCCTAAGCCAATACCTTTTCATTTGCTGTAATCAATAAAGTTGTGGCCTTTTCTTGCCCATTAACCTTATATCACGTGTCCTTGTGTTTCATTCCACTGCGCGGGGTTCGGGTCCTCGAACCACAAACACTTATAATACATTTTACTAAGCCATGCAACCTAGGATTTCCTTACCTAAATGATTATATTTGCAGGTTTTGCTCCAGGATAATGTATTAGTTGGTACAAATGAGCAGCAATCATATTTTGGCATCCTGTTCATACTGGGCACTGGTCTACCCTGAAGTGAGAGTGCCAGGCAATGACCTGTGGGCACTGATTGGGAATAATGGAGTTGGCTGGCAGCCTTTGCAAGTAGGAGGTGCTGTAGCTGCTTGCTGGTAACAGAGTTGTAAGTATGAACTGCAGGACCCAGGACAGCTCCCCAACATTGGTAGAAACTGAATGGAACTTAAATGTACTTGCCTAATATCTTAGTCAGTTAGACTGAGGCCAAGACAGGTACCAAATCAAGACATGTGCCAAATGACATGTACCAAATCTTCTGATTGCACTACTGTAGTCAGTAACATCATTTAACAGAAGGCATGGAGATATACCCTGCACTGTGACTTGCCTCTGTTTCGGACAGTGTGAAATTCTCTGCCTTTGGTTCAAGGCTGATATTTACCTAATCAGCTGCTTCTTATTGTTACTCTGTAAATAGGATGATATTCTAGTTTGGCAAGCTGTTGAGTAAATGTGGGGGAAATGAGATAGTTCACACCATTAAATTGTAAATTAGCGTTAGAATTTATTGCTCAGAGTGCAATCTTACAAAGTAGGCCCCAAAGAGTTCTATGGGGCTTACTTCCAGGTAAGGATTGCAGCTCTGTTAAATCCGCTATCCAGTATCCAGTTTTCCTAATCCTGATGTATTCTTAAAGCATTAAAATAAGTCAAGATGTCTTGAAATAATAATGTAACTAAAATATGACTAAATGCATCTAATATATCTTAGCCTTTCATGAACCCCTCTAGTGTGATTATTTTGCAATCTTGGCAGTTTATGAATTTGCTTAAGCAATTCCTTTCTAGAGATTGAGTAGTTTTGCTGCATTTCCCTAATTTTTAATTAAAAATTTAAAATAAACCCATAGCTTCACCTTTAACACTAAAAACATTCAGCAATGTTAAGGATGGTGTCTATTAGGGGATAACAGTAGGTAACTTCATAATAAAATGATTTCTCTTTTTAGGAAGGAGAATATGCTGCAACTTTTGCAATTCCTGACTACCAGGGCAGGTGTGCAAACAAGGGTCTCTGAAGTGAGGGTAAATTCCCCTTCCTAATTTATAGAAGACTGGAGAAGGCACTTCTGTGATTGAGTTCATAGCCTCTGGGATAAACCAAGTGTACGTGAGAGTAGTCACAGCCATTTCCTCCTGTTTTTTTTCTAAGCTTGAAACTGACATTAGAGACACTGGGGAATCATATATGATCTGAAAAGTGGATATAAGAGGAAAATATACAACATTCCCCCCCCCCCCACCACCTGAGCTTCAAGCCACTCTAGCCTCTGGTGTATTAACTCTTGTGCCAGCATTTCAGATAAAAGACTTAATCCAAATCCAAAACCCTTCTGCTGAACTGGCCACTGTGATAAGGAGAAAGAGATGAATTTGCATAAACAGCACATAATAATAATCAGTAGCATAACTAAGGTCTCATGGTCCCTTTGGCCAGGAATAAACAATGCATTTATATAAGCTTGTTTCTGTAGGAAAAAAAATACATAGAAGAAGCTCCGAATTCAGTGTAGCAAATATCTCCAGTAATTTAATAAGCATAAGAATATGAAAAGCCCCTCATTTAAAGTAACATCATATCTTGTTCAAAATGTGTTTTGAAAAAGTATCCAAAAGAAGACGGAGAGTAGGAAGGCCACAAAGGCACCCTCTGTCTTTACAACACCAACATTAACTCTTCAGAAAAAGCATGCTAAAACTATTAAATGAGAGCTAATTTTCCTACCCAAACAAGCCCATACCCGCAAACCATTATGTTTTTGTCCATTAAAACTGTTTCCTTTAAAACTGTTCTGAAATTTCTAGATGTTGACCTGCTAAATGTGGTTTCTATATATATATATATATATTTTAAGATACCAGTTCTGCATTTGATGGCTGGAAAGGGACTGTAATTTTGAAATGGTTTCCTCTTTGTAAAAATAATTTTGCCACTGGGGTAATATTATTCAACCAAGGCTGAAGTATGGTGCATGTCTCCGCAAATAGCATGAGCTAGGAACTGGTTTAGTGGACTAATTAAATGATTTCTTTGCATGGATTTAGTCTGATGCTTTATAGTGCAATCTTCTGCATTCTTACACGGAAGTAAGTCCAGTTGAGGTCAATGGAATTTACTCCCATCCTAAGGCAGCCTTAGCAAAGAAGCTATTTGCTACTTGATAAATTTCTCATATTTGTCAATTGATAAATTTGCCTGCAGAGGCATGTGGTGTTTACACATGACAAGACAGTTTCAGATGCGGCAGCAATTTAATGCAACCTTTCTGTTAGGTGAGAAATTGCAGCAGTTGCTGGTCAGTCACATAAACCAGGCTATCCCATGTGGAGGAATGCACATTACTATCATAGTGGCAATGTGCAATTGAAATAAGAAGGGAAACAGCAGAATGAAAAGCTTTCTCTCTCTTTAAAAAAAACGAGCTTTAGAAAACTTGTTTAAAACACTCTCATAAAGAAGCCAAAGCACAACTATTCATAGTAATAAGCTTGTGCATCTCCCCTCACCCTTTTCTCTGAGTCACTGCAGTCATGGGAAATTATTTCAGAGTGTTAAATTTAAGATAAGAACTGGGACCAGCTAAATAAGAGCAGAACGTATCTTCAAGGCAAACTTTCCCATTAATATGAATTAATTATACAATGTGACAGAAAATCTTGGCCTTAGCTGTTAATGCTCTTTTCATCTAAACTGGTTTTTCACTGATAACTGTATATTAATTTCATGAAGTGTATTTATTTAAATTCCGAATTAATAAAGTTTGCCACAGATGGCAAGAAGCATTTAATTGGCTTCCCCCCTATTTTTCACACTTTAGTTAAAAAGAAAACTGTCCAATTAATTATGAGCCACATATATCTTCAATATTTGAATAGTAACAGGATTCAGAATTTTCTTCAATTTTCTTCATGTAGCTAGGTAACAAAATTAATATTTAATACAAGGTAGTCCTTGGAGTTCCTTGTGTTTTGATATTCTGCAAATCACTCTTCCTCATCTAAAATTTATTACTGGTGTTGTTTTACACAACACAGTCCAAATTAGTTTTAGAAGTTCTAATAACAAAAATCTAACCCATGTATTGTTTTGAAGTGTGGTATTTCCAGCTGCTGAGATTATCCCACTTTGACAAAGTCTGACAACTGCTGCATGTAATTTTTTCTAAAGTAATGATTAAAACTTTTTAGGCCTTAAATGCATTTAGGAGATGGTTTGCATGAACACATTTCATACAAAGTGAGTTTGTTGTTGCTATTGCTGTTGACAGTCAGTGTATAAGTCAATGTTTGTCTTTTCTAAGGAGTAAAAAGCAGAGACACCACATTGCTGACAAAGGTCCGTATAGTTAAAGCTACTTTTCCCAGTAGTGATGTATGGAAGTGAGAGCTGGACCATAAAGAAGGCTGAAGAATTGATACTTTTGAATTATGGTGCTGGAGGAGACTCTTGAGAGTCCCATGGACTGCAAGAAGATCAAACCTCTCCATTCTGAAGGAAATCAGCCCTGAGTTCTCACTGGAAGGACAGATCCTGAAGCTGAGACTCCAATACTTTGGCCACATCATGAGAAGAGAAGACTCCCTGGAAATGACCCTGATGTTGGGAAAGATTGAGGGCACAAGGAGAAGGGGACGACAGAAGACGAGATGGTGGGACAGTGTTCTCGAAGCTACTAACATGAGTTTGACCAAACTGCAGGAGGCAGTGGAAGACAGGAGTGCCTGGCGTGCTCTGGTCCAGGGGGTCACGAAGAGTCGGACACGACTAAACGACTAAACAACAACAACAACAATAACAACAAGGAATAACTACTTCCTGACCAACATACATTTATGAAGCCTCACATTTCTAGGTTAACTAAAATATTAGATAGGATAGGGAAGCTGAATCAGTGGTGGGCAATATCTTAAGATAATGCTCTTTATAAAACCTACAGAATCCCTGTACCCTGCCTCTACCTTTTATGATAGAGCCACATCTTGAATGTCTTATCTCTTTCCCTGTTCTTTCTGCACCCTTCACAAGTGCCATTGCATAAGTACCTGATTCAGTTCTCTGCAATGGCAGATATTTTGCTGAATATGCCAGATACTCAGTTACAGTGCATATGCCCTTCTAACCTCTTGCAAAGGTGACCAAGATAAATATACTTTTGCGACCTTTGTACACAGAACAATTCTTGCAGCTCAAATGGATTCCATCTCTTAAAGATGTTGCTATGTTCTCTTAATAACTTTTTTGGATGCAGATATACTGAATACCAAAATAAAGAAATCTGCTTTCCTGCACCTAAAAAAGCAACCTATGAACAAACTTGTTAACAAATGTTAAATGAGGACAGCATCTGTATGTAATAGTGAGATTTGATGCTTTTTCCTTTTTAAGTTGCCTGCATTTTCCTGTTTACAAAAAGCATATGAAGCGACATGTAAATAGTGTGCAACTCTATGCGAGTTTTTGCAATGCAGATGTCTCTTTTGTGTTGAGAATTTTGTCACTGTAGACCTCTTCCTTCCCACAAGAGGGCAAAAGCAGAACCTTACAATATGATGTACTTGCTGTACACAGTATATAAGAAAAACCTGTCTTTTCTGAAGGAGGAATTTAGTATTGAAAAGATTTAAAACTGAAATAAGAACTATTGAAGCAAAGATGCCCAGAGTTTTTGCACTGACAGATTTAAATATGCCACAGGCCCATCTGTAACTTTAATGAGATTTTTGGGCATTTTCTTTGAGGCTTTTCTGGATGAAGATTTTGGTGGGGAAACAAACCACAATCTGCCAAGTTACAAGGAGATCAGGACAAATGCTCTCTCACAGATTTTCAAGGATAAGGAGATAGTTCTTCCCCTCTCCTCAACTGAATCCATGAATTAAATAAACTGTTTTGTTTATTTTCTTCTTTATTTGTTGTAAATAAACATTGCTAAGAAACAGGGGGTTGCTGTACCTTTGCACAGGCATAGCTTATTTCTTTTACAACTGTTAAGGAGAAAACAAAAATTGGAGTACCCTACTTAAAGGGTTTCCCAACTTTGTTAGGATCTGGTTCTGTGGGTCCAAAAACTGTCAGATTCAAGAAGAGACGGCAGCCAAGTTAAAGAGCAAAAGAGCAGCTGTTAAGCCTGATGGTTAATTGTCACAACAATGTTTCAACTCCTAAGCAAGCAAAGAAGAAGAAGCCAGAACAAAGGCTGCAACAACTTTTTAAAAACAACCACAATTTCCCACAATACATTTCAAGAAGCATCATAAAAATGTCAGAAACATGTCGATGACAGGTAGAAATCTGAGTCCCATGCATGCCCCTCGTCACTCAAGGCAGTGATTATACACCTGTCTTTCATCTTCTAAAGAAAGTGTTTGCAGTTTCCTTGATCTTGAATCAGTTGACATCATCTATTCTTGATGCACCTATCCTGAGATGGGTTCTGTACATTTATTGTGAGTCTGATGGGCTTCTGTCTGGCTCTTTGTCATGTGTGATATTGCCCAATCTGCCCATCAGGAGGGGGATTTGGTGATTATGTCTCACCCTGACCCACCCCCTGTTGGTGATATGCAGTGTCCCGTGCACAGCGGAAGGATGAGGAGTACGTGCCACATACTCTATAATGCTTTATTTACACTTCAAAGCTAGTATGTTACAGAAAAACATCTTGCCTCTGCCGGAGCAGAGAAAAGCATCCTCTCTCCTCTAAAGTACGGAGAGAACAACACACACTGAACTGCAAAGAACAGTGAAAAACAGGAAACCAGTGTACGTCACATCCAGTCTCCCTTTCCCGTGGGAAAAACTCCAACAGCAATTGACTGTGGAATGTAAACATTGTCTTGTGACAAGCATTTCGCTGCACAGTGAAGAGAGCAGAAACCAACATCCTCCCCCTTTCTGTGAACATCACTGGGCAGCGTGTTCGTACAATATCAGTACAAACCCAACTTCTGCACATAGGTACAGTGTTGATCCCTTGATACAATCTTGGACAATACATCAGCAGGAATTTCATCACCTGGCATATAGGACACCGTTACGAGTCCCTTCTGAATACGTTCCCTAGCATGTTGCAACTTCAATTGCAAGTGCTTCGTGCTTTGCTTACAACCTTCAGAATTCAGCAAAGCCAAACATGCTTTGTTGTCCTGGTAAACCTGGATTGGACATTTGACAGGAATTTTCATGTCTTTGCACAATTGTAACAACCATTCACAATCTTTAAGTGAATAAGACAGTGCATTCAGTTCAGCTTCACAAGTACTTAAGCTAACTGTTGTTTGCTTCTTGCATGACCAATCAAATAGACCCTGATTGTACATGTAGCAAACTCCAGACGTACTTTTCCTGTCTGTAGTGTCACTTCCAAAACTTGCATCTGCAAATATTTCAAGACCACCAGACTTCTGATTGTTAAATCTCAGTCTGTAATGCATAGTGCCTTTCAAATACCGCGCTATGCGTTTCAGAGCTTTCCAATCCTTAACAGTAGGATTGTTGACTTGTCTGCTTAGCAAATTACAGCTAACAGCAATGTCTGGTCTTGAACATCTGGCAATGAAGTTTAGCTTGCCTAGCACACTTCTGTACAGTGTAGTGTCAGAAAATGCTTCTTCAGTGTCATCTACCTGATAACCTGTTGTCATTGGTGTGTCTACAGGGTTAGCATCCATCAGGTTTAGTTTGCTTAACACATCAGCAATTTTCCGTGACTGGTGTACTAGAATGTTACCATCTTGATCTCTCTCTATTTCCAGAGATAGGTAGTTGTTTACCTCACCAAGATCTTTCATGTCAAAGTGCTCTTTCAGTTGAGCTAGGGCGTTATTGTACATTGTGACATCCTTCCAAAAGAATAAAAGATCATCAACATAAAACAAACAATACAGTTTCTTTTGCCCCTCCTCTTTGACAAATACACATGGATCAGCTTTCCCTTGCTTAAAACCTAGAGAAAACAATACTTCAGTGAGTTTTGTGTGCCAACACCTTGCACTTTGTTTGAGACCATAAAGGGACTTCTTCAGAGCACAAACAAATCCCTGTTTTACCTGTACGCCATCAGGTGGAAGCATATAAAGTGATTCATCTAGAGATCCGTACAGAAAAGCTGTATTCACATCATGGTGACTAATGTGTAGATTTTCCTCTGCAGCTAGCTTGAGCATAAGCCTAATGCTCTCATACCTCACTGTGGGTGAGTAGGTCTCGTGATAGTCTTCACCTGGTACTTGTGCAAAACCTCTGGCTACCAATCTGGCTTTGTGTCTGACTATCTTGCCATTTTGATCAGTCTTCGCTTTGAAGACCCATTTGCTTCCAAGCAATTTCATTCCTGGAACTACTGGAACTAGGTCCCATGTTTTGTTCCTTTCCAAGGAATCAAGCTCAGCCTTCATTGCATTTAACCATGGCTCAGCTTCCTTTGAATCCAAATCCTGGATTTCTTGGAAACTTGAAGGTTCAAATACCTTCTTGGAGCTTTTAACAGCTGTTACTGCTATCTTAGCAAATTCATCAGCAAATCTCTTTGGAGGTCTGCCTTTTGTGGCTCTTTGTGACCTGCGAATTAGCCTTAGGTCTTCAACACTCTCCTCTTCCTTCTTAGGAGAAAAGTGACCTATTGTGAACAATGGTTCTTCCAATTCTTGATCAGAGCTTTCAGAGGGTCGCATAGAGGCTTTCGCACTCTTGAAATCCTCTGAATCACCCGATTCAGTTTCAGACTCAGAATCAGAACCTTCATCAGTGGGTGTGGGTTGTTGCGGATGCTTTTGTTGTTGACTATCCTCAGTCTCATCACTGTCTTCAGGATAACATTGGAAAATTCCCACATTCTCCCCCCACTTGGCATTGTACTCAACACTTCTTGTGAGCTTAATTGCCTTTGAGTCAGTCATCATTATTCTGTAAGAACCTTTCTGATAACCTAGAAAGATACCATGCAATCCACGCTTGTCTAACTTGGAGTTTTGTGGTTAGTGAACCCACATGTCAGAACCAAAAATTTTCATGTGTTTGATGTATGGCTTCTTGCCAAACATCTTCTCATAGGGGGTACAACCAATCGCTGAAGATAACCTGCGATTATAACTGTAAGTGAAACATGAGAGAGCTTCGGCCCAATAACTCTCTGGAAGATTAGCATCATGCAGCAAGGTTTTTAACCCTTGAAGCAAAGTCTGGTTTGCTCGTTCCGCAAGTCCATTCTGCCATGGCGAGCGAGGACTAGACAAATCGTGTTGAATTCCTTTCTCAGTCAGAAAAGCTTCAAACTGCTGAGAAGTGAATTCTCCCCCGCGATCACTGAAAAGAGTCTTTACCTTCTTACCATGCACATTTTCCAACCAAGCACAGAATTCCTTGAACCTAGGAAAAGCCTCTGATTTCTGCTTGAGATTGTACACATAAATATACCTGGAAAATGCATCAATGAGAACCATGAAGTACCTGTTTCCACCCAAAGAGGGTGCTAGTGGTCCAACCAAATCAGCATGAACAATTTGGTATGGTTCTGTAGCTTGCCTACTAGACACCTTACCTTTCGCAGCCATTTTCACCTTGTTTGCTGCGCATGCCTTGCACTTCATGTGGTACCTGCAGGGTTTAATAGTCATACCTTCAACCAAGGCAGGCATCTTAGATACTGCCTCAAAATGCAAATGACCAAATTTCCTGTGAAAATCATGAATACATTCTGCATGCAAACTTTTGTTAGTACCTGCAATGCAACAAGTGTCATCCTGCACAATATCATCATAATACAAAACATATAAACGATCAACATATTCAGCATACAATACATAATCATTTTTCTTTGTGATGATGCACCTTTTGTTCTTAAAGGAAACGTCAATATTCCGCTCATTCAGCTGTCCAATGCTGAGCAGATTATGTTTGGCATCCGGCACATAAAGCACATTCTGTATCGATAAGTCCAAACTGTGAAGAACAACAGTTCCGTAGCCTTTACTGGGGATTGTGTGGTCATCCGCCTGGTGAATCGCACCTTCCTGCGGTGTAAAAGACACGAACAGTCGCTTATCGTTGCACATGTGGTGGGTCGCCGCTGAATCAACAACGAAGAAAGATCTAGACGTCTTCTGGACCTCTGCAACTTTTGGAGTGAAGCGTGAGACCATTGCCTTGTGCTGCATTGTCCTGGACACCGGACCTTTGCCTTTGCCTCGGCCTTTTCCACGCGATGAGCTTCCGCTGCGCTGCTCTGTCTTGGCCCTGGGATATTTGCATTCCCTCTTCATATGGCCTAGACGTCCACACGAGTAGCATTTCACTGCCTTCAAAGCTTTGGCGCCATCTGGTGGTTCCACTGCACTATGGGATGACGTCTGTGAAGTCTCCCCCTTGCCCATGCAGCTAGCACCCCGGCGATCTGCTTCATTCTGAATCATGGCAGTATCACTGGCTACTGTGAGTTGAGCATTTGGCTGATCAGTGGTATCAAATTCCCCACTTGCCTCAGCCAGCCTTCTGCAGCTAGCCATCATGACTCTGGCATTAGCCTTCTGCGTCATCTCTGCTGCTTTAAATCATGCTGCTTTATACAAGCTGCGTCTGTGCTGCTTCATTCCAAAGGCAAGTTCAAAACAGCCTGTGCCTGTGAGCCTGTGCCACTCTGCTTATCTGCAGCTGCTTCAAACCTTATTCCAAAGGCAAGTTCAAAAGGAAAGTTCTAAAGTGCTTTCTCTATGCTGCCTTAGATCCATGCTGCGTCACTATTGCAGCTGCTTTACTCCAAGAGCACTTTTAAAAGTTACTTTCGATTTCCCCGCATAGTAACTTTGCCCGGCAAACGGCTTTAAAAGTTCAAAGTCCAACCATAAAGCCATTAATTAGAAGCTGGCAGGCTGCCCGGAGCAGTAGCACATACCTCATCAATCATCTTGATGCGCAGAGATATCGTCCGATCCGTCCCTCTGCATTCCGATCCTTTGCCGGCACTCCGATTCGACTGTCTGGAGCCCATTCTTAAGATGACTGCGTTTTTCTGGGCCCGGAACCAAATGTTGGTGATATGCAGTGTCCCGTGCACAGCGGAAGGATGAGGAGTACGTGCCACATACTCTATATTGCTTTATTTACACTTCAAAGCTAGTATGTTACAGAAAAACATCTTGCCTCTGCCGGAGCAGAGAAAAGCATCCTCTCTCCTCTAAAGTACGGAGAGAACAACACACACTGAACTGCAAAGAACAGTGAAAAACAGGAAACCAGTGTACGTCACATCCAGTCTCCCTTTCCCGTGGGAAAAACTCCAACAGCAATTGACTGTGGAATGTAAACATTGTCTTGTGACAAGCATTTCGCTGCACAGTGAAGAGAGCAGAAACCAACACCCCCATGGCTACCCAGGTCTTCTCCCCTTTACCTGTGTACAGCATCTTTATTACCTTTACAACTAAATGAAACGATTTATTCAGCTATTTTGGGTGAATTTCTATATTTCAGAAAATGGAGTTTCCTTGACTTATTCTGGTAAGATGGTTGTAGACATTAATTCCTGAGGGTTTGAATGGGTTCGCTGTGTATCCATGTGTGTACTTTGCTTCAAGACCCTGCAACGCCTCTGATACATTGGTTGCGTACCCAGGGCCGTCTTTACCTGGGGGTGCAAGGGGTGCAGGGCACATGGGCGCCAAACTCTGGGGTGGCACCAATTGTATACCTACTGAATGCTGATTGGTGGCAGTGAAAAGCAATGGAACGAAAGTCCCCAGCCCCCCCCCCGTCGCTCTATTACTCCATAGCATCAAATATTCCTGATAAGTCAGGAAACAAATCAGTTTTCCCCGCTGCATCGTCGTTACAGGTGAGCGATTTGGGAGGCCTTTCATCCCAGCTCCGCTTCCTTAGCTGTCATTTTCACCCAGTGCAAAATGGACTATGGAAAAGATAAAATGTTTTATCTTAAGCTCAAATGCTTGATCTTACAAATGTTTTATAACCAACATGATACTGAGGACCTGAAAGACAGAAAGAAAAAGGTATTATTTCATCAATATTGCCCCAACTCTTGTGAGCAGAAAATATAAACAGTTCTGGCAATTATCATCTGGAGTTAAAGCTACGTAGCATTGGCTTCTCAAATCTAGTCCCTTCAAAATTCCTTAGATGTTTAGGACACTTCAGCTTTTCTACTGGCTTCTGTAAAGTTGTGTGTGGAATATGTTATTACATAAGTCTTCATGGCTCCTTTCCTAAGTAGTTCTTCCAAGAATAAACAAAACAAATTCCTTCCAGTAGCATTCCTTCCTTTGTTTTGTTTTCACTATGGCAGACCAACACGGCTACCTATCTGTAACTTCCAAGAATAGAGCATTATAAGCTCTACAGATCTCAAGTGGGCATAGTTAATTACCGTATTTTTCGCACCATAGGACGCACTTTTTCCCCTCCAAAAATGAAGGGGAAATGTGTGTGCGTCCTATGGTGCGAATGCAGGCTTTCGCTGAAGCTTGGAGAGTGAGAGGGGTCGGTGCGCACCGACCCCTCACGCTCTCCAGGCTTCCCACACCTCTCCGCAAGCAGCGGGAGGCCAGTGCTGGGCTCCCGATGCTTGCGGAGAGTTGCCAGCATGCCGAAGCCTGCGCGCGCTGAGATCAGTGCGCCCAGGCTTCGCGGACCTCTCCGCAAGCAGCGGGAGCGCTCCCACGGCTTGCAGAGAGCTGCCTGTTTGGGGGCTGGGGTCGGGGGAAGCTCGAGCTTCCCCCGCCCCAGCCCCGCGCCCGGGGGGAAAATAATTTTTTCCCCTTTATTTCCCCCCCAAAAAACTGGGTGCGCCCTATGGTCCGGTGCGCCCTATGGTGCGAAAAATATGGTATTTTTCTCTGGTACACTTTTAATGGTTCACCATCAGTAAAGAAAATGCAGAACAGAAGTTTATTCTAGAAGGTTTTACAATATTGTGTGAAAAATCTTTTGGGTGCAGTGAACAGGCATAGTTTAAGGATACAGTATAGTGATTTGAAGCAGGGAAAGGGCATATTTGCTTTTCATGCAGAAGATTTTAGGTTCAATCCCTGGCTTATTCATGTACGATTGGGAAAGCCCCCCATCTTAAACTCTGGAGAGCCATTGTGAGTCAGTTTAGGCAGTGCTGAGATAGATGGACCACTGGAAAACAGCTGCCAATATGTTCCTACATGTGGTTTATGTGTACAACAGCTGTCAGGCCCCATCAGTTCCAAAGAGGTGCCTAGAAAATAACATTTTTGAGTGTTTGTAAATTTCCAAATGAATTTTTTTTTATAATGTTCAGTTTTGGAAAAATAGTTCAGTTCCATTAGTACTGGTGTTTTTCTTATGGAAGCGGCTTTAAAAATAATAGATGTCACATGACGTGGTCTTCAGAATATTGTTCTACAGATAACTGCATACCATCTTCATTATATAGTTTCTTTTGAATGCTTTTACTAAGGTCCAGTCTTAATATTTTTCATGCTAGAAAAAATGAATGTATTCTGTAAAGCAGAATGGGAGCATGAGGGTGATTTCTGAACAAGTTTCAAATGTTTTCTGATTGACTTTCAGATTTGTAAAAAAAACCCCAACCCTTCCCCGTTACACAGAGGCTATCTCCACATAGGAAACCTTGTCCACTACAAAGCTCTCACTGACTGAAAATACTGTATTCATCATTTAGGAATTCCTAAATGTCTCAGTGCAACTCAGTACACCTAAGATATTGTAGCAGTTAAAGGTGTTTTAGTAGGAATTCAGATGGCATGTCATATACTAGCATGTTTCTCTTGCCTCACAAAAGGTGTCATGTCTTGATAAATCAAACCAATTACTTTACAGCTTATGAGAGCCAGAGGATATAGTCATGATATTAGTTCAAAACGGACACATATCTGCTCATTTGTGGAGTAAGATTCATAGCCTACAGATGGCCAGGAAAGGTACCGTATTTTTCACCCTATAGGACGCACTTTTTCCCCTCCAAAAATGAAGGGGGAATGTGTGTGCGTCCTATGGGGCGAACGCAGAGCTGCCTGCAGTCCCGGGGCGAGCGCAGCTCTGCGCAGCCATCCGGAGCGGGGCGCAAAGTCACGCCCGCCTCCCGATGGCTGCACAGAGCTGCCTGCTGTCCTGGGGCGAGCTGCCTGCATTCCGAAACCTGGGGAGACCGGCACGACTTACTGCTGGCCTCCCTAGGCTTGCGGATAGCAGGCTGTTCCCGGGGCTGGGATTGGGGGAAGCTCGGGCTTCCCCCGCGCCAGCCCCGCGCCTGGGAGGGAAATAATATTTTTTTCTTTATTTCCCCCCCCCAAAAAAAACTAGGTGTGTCCTATGGGGCGGTGCGCCCTATGGGGCGAAAAATACGGTAACTCTTGTACAATGAAATAATTCAATCGTCTTCTTTCAGGCTCTCACAAATGACTACTCCAGGTTTATGCTGCCTGGCTGACATATCAAGATGTCTATGTCTTGTGCTGATAACTTATGTGGACTTCGAATAAAATTTTGATATTATTTCCATTTTCTTACCTGGATAAAAATGGTCATTCTCTTGAGCAACATTCTTTTGTGTATCTATTCAGAAGTAAATCCCACTGAGTTCAGTGGGACTTACTCCCAAGTAAATGTGTATTGAATTAGAACCCAAACGGACTTTGGTTTTCACTGCTAGATCTTAAAATAGCGACCACATTTAGTTTATGTAATTTGGATTAAATGTTACAGATGGGAAGAAATATAATCTGGTACTTTCGAGGTCAACAGACTCTCCTTTTTATATGAATGCAATTAATTTAAAGAGGATTTTAACCACATGAATTCTGTTTGGGACTAAAGTGTGCTGTGTTTTCTAGCTGCTGAATGGTCTGATAGAATCATTAACAGAATACTATTTCACCACTGATTTCGAGGACTTGAATGTGATTGATGGATTTGATTTTTTTAAGCATGAACACACATAGTGAACTTATGTATTAACTGATGCAAAACTGGCATTCAATAGAAATGGACTGGATTTACCCATCCCTATTTTGCCAGGCTGTAAGCAACTCTCTTATAACTGTCACAGAAAGGAAAAAATTTGGAGACTGAGGTTATATCAACCATAGTTCTGGGCAGAGGACTAGAAAACTCAGCCCTTCATCACATTTCAGTTCCCAAAATTATTTGGGGAAGCCATGACTGTTCTTCGGCATCTTGTATTAGCAAAGTGGATAAACTACATAAGATGGCAAAATGGGAGACAGGGATATTGCATTGCATGCCCTTTGAATTCATATTGCATATATCATTCTTCTTCCATTGTATAAAGTGAAATATCATAGCAGTTTGATACTTTTTGTGATTTTTCTTCCACTTCTGACACAACTCAGTACCTGGAACAATAGGAGGATCATAGGAACACAGGAAGGTGTTTTATCCTATTGGTCCATCTAGCTCAGTATTGTCTACACGGACTGGAAGTAGCTCTCCAGGGTTTTAGGCTGAAGTCTTTCCCAGCCCTACTTGGAGGTGCTGGGAATTAAACCTGGGATCTTCTGCATGCAAGACAGATGCTCTATCACTAAGCTATGGCCCTTTCCCATGTCAACGTAGACTGGGACAGACGTGTGAACATGTGGGCTAGGAAGAGCACATCTTTGTTTGAGATTGTCCTGCCACGTGATGCCCCAAATCTTCCTGACGCATATGGAAAACATTGAGGCTTTGCTCCTGGCGGGTATATGTTGCCCATGACTCACTTCCATAAAGCAGTGTGCTCAACACACACGCCTGATAGACCTTCATCTTGGTATTGGTCATTAGCATCACATTATTGTATAGCCTTTTCAAGAGGCAAGCTATTTCCGTAGCTGCCTTACTAATAGGCTTGCCCAGCTCAGTGTCAATAGAAAGGTTGCTGGTTATGGTGGAGCCCAGGCAGACAAAATTGTCTACCACCTCAAGTATGTGGTCAGCAATGCTGATGCTGGTGATGTCCTGACCAAAAATGTTGGTCTTCTCTTCATCATACAAAAGATGAAGAGGTAAAAGCAGTAATGATACATTGGGCAAGAGACTTTGGTTATAATATACAGTATGATGATTGGATGAAATTATGGAATGAAAGGTTAAAATTTACGGCATGTACTGCGTTGAAAGAAAATGTAATGAAAATGGTTTACAGATGGTATATAACGCCAGTTAAACTGGCTAAAATGTATAAAACATGCAATAAGTGTTGGAAATGTAAAGAAAAAGAAGGTACTTTCTATCCCATGTGGTGGGAGTGTAAAAGGGTGAAAGACTTCTGGGAAATGATATACAATGAATTGAAAAAAATGTTGAAATATACGTTTGTTAATAAACCAGAGGCTTTTCTATTAGGAATGGTAGGAAACAAAATTAATAAGAGAGACTGT
The DNA here is from genome assembly GCF_964252035.2 of Podarcis erhardii. Lineage (NCBI taxonomy): Eukaryota > Metazoa > Chordata > Lepidosauria > Squamata > Lacertidae > Podarcis > Podarcis erhardii. The sequence goes on along the minus strand of NC_138501.1, from coordinate 6,484,134 downwards.
AAACTGTTTCAATATGCAGTGACTGCCGCAAGGATACTTCTGGCCCAAAGATGGAAGCAGGAAGAAATTCCAACAGTGGAAGAATGGAGAAGGAAATTGACTGAATATGCAGAATTGGACAAATTGACTGGGAAGATTCGATATCAGAAAGACCAAAAGTTTATTGAGGACAGGGGGAAATTTACAGAATATCTGAAAAATATATGTGATGTACAGACAAGGCTTGTTGGTTTTGAAGAGACTCTGTGAGATAGTAAGAAATACTGCAAAAAAGAGAGTAAGAGAAAAAGGAGTTGGGAAAGGCAATATTATGTTTAGAAATGCGTTAATAAATAGAAATTTTATGAAAGATTGACAGAGAAACTGAGGGAAGTCAAAAATTGAAGAATGAGTGCAAAATAATTTGTTGACTGTATAAAATTTGTTTGGAAAATGAATAAAAATTATTAAAAAACAAAACAAAACAAAAATGTTGGTCTTCATCAGGCTGGTGGGGAGGCCAAACTCCATTCAGGTTTGGACAGAATGGTTGATGAACCTCTACAGAGCTTCCTCAAAGTGCACTATCAAGACTGCATCTAGTTAAAACATAAACATCTAATTAAGGAACATAACATCCATAACAAGTAGTCACTGTATACAGAATGCTCATTCCTAAGTCTTCTTCTTCACAACCATGCTAACTCCTTTACATATGCTTTCTTTAACTTTCTCATTGCATTCCCTCTGTCTCTTGCAGCCACTGTCTTTTTCAAAGCCCCTAATGGGACAATGCCTTTTAGGCCAACCATTGTTTACCTGTCACTCACTGTAACTCAGCCCAACATTCTATTCCTCTTGTGTCTCATTCTTCTGCCCACTCTTCTGCCACAGAGTCCTTATCCCATTGACAGTTCCCTTGAGCCCCCCCCCCCCCCGATTTCACCTGCAGGCTCTTCTCATTAAAAGTTGACTGGGACATAGTTTGAGTTTCCTCTTCCTCTCTATCCTTCATTATATCAACTGAAACTCCAATCATTCTCCTTGGGCCCCTTAGTCATATTCACAATTTAATACATCAAAGCCAGAGCAAAGCTGTTACTTTGTACTGTGAGGAGCTGTTGGTCCTTAACGGGTTTCCCGAACATTTTCTTTTCTTCTGTCCATTGTACAACCAGTTATGCAAAGTAAGTAAGTAAGCAAGCAAGCAAGCAAGCTTTGGCCCTTTTTTTCATTTTAACACAGAACTGAGTTTCTTAACATTAAAGGTAAAGGGACCCCTAACCATTAGGTCCACTCGCGGATGACTCTGGGGTTGCGGCGCTCATCTCGCTTTATTGGCCGAGGGAGCCGGCGTACAGCTTCCGGGTCATGTGGCCAGCAGGACTAAGCCGCTTCTGGCGAACCAGAGCAGCGCACAGAAATGCCGTTTACCTTCCTGCCAGAGTGGTACCTATTTATCTACTTGCACTTTGACATGCTTTCGAACTGCTAGGTTGGCAGGAGCAGGGACCAAGCAATGGGAGCTCACCCCGTCACGGGGATTCAAACCGCCGACCTTCTGATCGGCAAGTCCTAGGCTCTGTGGTTTAACCCACAGTGCCACCCGTATTTCTTAACATTGCAACCATACTAAAATGGACTGCAGAAAGTGTGACCCAGAGCGCCTAGTCAAGATTCAAAGGACATAGGAATGCAATGCAGACATTTCATCCTTCCTCATCTTCTGTTGAACAACAGCACCCCTCACCATGCAGCAGCTTGGGAGAGTTTCAAAATTTGTTGTAGGGCATATGGATCTGTTGTTTGGTGCTAAAAGCCTAATTGTGCTCATGCATGCATCTGCATTATGCCTAAAGCGTTTGATGGAAAGGTGGCATTCTGACATTTTAATAAACAATAGTGTGTGAAGCTGCGATTCCCACTTAACCTGGGAATTAGCTCCATTAAATTCAATGGGACTTTCTTCTGAGTAGATTGATATGCGCTTTATCTGCGTATGTTCAGATGATGAAGAAGCTCAACTAAAGATACTTTTTGCTACTGAGCTAACTATATCATCCGTTTTAAGTGGACTGGGTTTTGTGCACCCTGCGTTATAATGAAGAGCTTCATTCTGACTGGATTTGAATTAGAACTCTTAAGAGTTCTACTTCCCTTCTTTGTTTAATGAGGAAGGCTTTCTTTACTTTCATGCCTCTCCCTCTTCCTCACCCCCTCTTTCATTTTATAGGAATGTAGGAAACTGCCTTCTACGGAGTCAGTCTCTTGGTTCTTCTCGCTCACTGTCATCTACACTACTGACAGCATCTCTCCAGGGTTTTGGACTAGGGTTCCCAGCCCTAGCTGGATTATTTAAAAATGTATTTTCTGAATTGGAAGCGTTCCTTTAAAATTGTACAGCTCAACTCCAACATGGGGAATAAAGGAATTATTTCTCTATTGTTGATTTGTAGATGCAAATCTATGAGATGAGGCACTTTGTTGTGGGAAGAAACTGTATATACCTCATATACTTTCAGAGCAGTCTCCCGAGGAATGACGCATTAGGAAAAAAAATCCATATTTTTTCCAAGCTGCCTCATGAGGGATGACACTTTAGAACAAACACTCAGCCATTTCCTTTTTAAGTTAGCAACATTAAATTGCCTGCAAGTGGGTGAGGAAGACAATACACAAATGAGCTGAACATAGGTCCTATGTGACATGAGGAGCATCTTTTCATTTATGCCAGGAGTAAACCCCCCCCCCAATGAACAGGTTTACCATGCCAAGCAAATCTCAATCGTCCCACCTTTACATCTGTGAAAAGCTCCTACCCATTCACTGCCATGGGACAAAAAGATTTTGTTTTCTTTGGCATTAAATTCACTAAGCAGCATGTCAAGGTTGGGCTGTTTACTACAATATGCGAGGCGAGATGAGGAACTTGAGGCCCTCCAGATTTTGCTGGATAACAAATCTCTGTCCATAAGCTGTGTTTGTTTGAGACTGATGGAATTCAGTAACATTTGAAGGACCAGAGGTTCCTTTACTCCTGATCTAGGGGAACCAAAAGAAATGTATAGAAGGGATTTTATGAAAAGACTTAAGTTTGTAAAAGTTTTCTCTTGTGCAAAATCGTGGTGTTGTTTTTTCAAAGCAAGCTCTGAAAGTTCAAAGCAAGCTCTGAAAGTTCAAGCAAACTTCTGGCTTGAAAGCAGGATTTAGTCAGTGAACTGGTGACCATAGAAACTGAAGAGCACCAATGGCTTGGTTTTATGGAATTATTCACTTAGGAATAATCTCACTCAACTGACTCAGTGAGATTATTCAAGAAATGCAATTAACCCGCCTGCCTCTACTGCTCCCATGTGTAAACAAGTATCTCACAGGAAATTGGTGAGGAGCAGATGTTAGGGGTCATCTATTGGCATTACTTGAAATGGTGATCTATAACTGAAATTGCCTGTGTGCTTATGAACCTCTGGGAAAACATATTTCAGTTCACTCTTTAATTATGCTTGCTTGGAAGCATGCTGTATTTTAATCCTAAACTGAAGTAATGTAAATGTAAATGCAAAAGAAATGACTTCATATTGTAATGGACGTAAAGGTTACTCTGAATAACAGTTTCCATAAAGCAGATTAAAAACTTTTATCTCTCAACACTTTTTACCGAAAGAGAGAGAGGAAATTTCATAATAGTTATCCAAAGAAGAAAACATTTCTTACTTTTACTCCCTACCTGTGGCTCAATATTGGTGATTTTTGCTTTAGAGCTAAGGTTCTCAAATGTTCTGAGGAGGGGTCCAGTGAGTGGTCTTAGAACACAAGATGCTGTAGCATTACAGAAGCTAATCAAGTATGGATCTGCTTAATAATCTGAGATGGAGTCTATTGAGAGCTGATGTAGATGCAGGATATACATACCTACATGTATCTACTATATATTCTGGAAAGTTGTTTGTTCTCTGGGAATCTGGATGCTTTTTGAGATATTTCCACCCAATTTGACATGAGGGTTCCTGTGGTGGTTTGGGGCTTGATTGTGGGTCAGGAGTTCCCTGGGTCAGGCTGGATCCCTGGGTCTGGGGGCTGGACTGTGCACAGCCATAAAACTAACAGAGTGCAGTATTTATTTCTAAATCTCAATTTTTTAAAATTTATTTTTGGTTCCTTAGAATTGCTGGCCAACACTGTGTACTGATTCAACTAGTCTATTGTGTGTTTGGGAAAGTTTCTTGATTGCCTTTTTGCTACGCATTTGGACACCATTTTGCGTGGTGATGCCTGAGATCAAGGAGCAGTTTTTAATTATGTACCATTTTGAACCAAGATGGTAGACTGAACCGTTTAAAACTGCACTGATTTTAACTACCGATTTCAAAATTGCACAGTTTTCTTTGTTTGTTTCTTATAATTTCAGAGCAACACCAGGTATAAGGCTGCTCATTTTAGACATATTTTTTAAAAACTGCTGCTGTGGGGAACTTCCTAAGTTAAGAAAGATGTACATACCATACCTTACCAAGAGACTTTGAACATCTACTAAGCATCTTGGATGTGGCTATGACTTTGTGAGGAAAGGTCTTCCAGTCTTTGCTTCACTCTGCTTCTTTCCCCCCTCACCATCCGTATACTGTGGTTGCTGCTAGTGAACCTTATCTGTCATGATCATCTCTTGTGACTGACATAGTACCAGACAGGCAGCTCACATAGCAGTGCATCACAGGGCAGCACTGTATGGCCCGATCACAACTCTGCTGCTGAGGAATTGGGGGCATTCAGTTGCCTGCCACAAGCAACCAGACATGAGTTAAACGCCAAAGCTCATATAGCTCTTCAAATGCGTACTTGAGCAGGGGCAGCCAGCATGTTGTCCTCTTGATGTTGTTGGACTATAGCTGCATTGGCCTCTTGATCCACCCCCATCGTTCTGCCTGGACGCTGAGGTCCAGTGCTGAGGGCCTTCTAGCGGTTCCCTCATTGCGAGAAGCAAAGCTACAGGGAACCAGGCAGAGGGCCTTCTCGGTAGTGGCGCCCACCCTGTGGAACGCCCTCCCATCAGATGTCAAAGAGATAAACAACTACCTGACATTCAGAAGACATCTGAAGGTAGCCCTGTTCAGGGAAGTTTTTAATGTGTGACATTTTAGTGCATGTTTGGTCTCTGTGGAAGCTGCCCAGAGGTGGGCGGGGTACAGATAAGAAATTATTATTATTATTATTATTATTATTATTATTATTATTATGGACTATAGTTGCAATAGACCATTGGCCATCTGTGGTTGATAGTTCAACAAGATGATCTGAAGGGCTCCACGTTGGCTACCCCTGTACTTGAGCGTAAAGGAGCTATCTGATTTCATTTCTGCCTAGCTGCTTATAGATCCAGGTACTGGTTACTGTATATACCAACTTCATTTCCACTGAATGAGATTCTCAAAATGAGTGATACTAACAAACTTGCATCTCGGTCATCGTATCTTTTGTTCAAACTCGTCTGTTGCTCATGTACCTATTTAGTAATAATAATATAATAATAATTTATTATTTATACCCCGCCCATCTGGCTGAGTTTCCCCAGCCACTCTGGGCGGCTCCCAATCAGTATTAAAAACAATACAGCATTACATATTAAAAACATCCCTGAACAGGGCTGCCTTAAGATGTCTTCTGAACATCAGGTAATTCTTTATCTCTTTGACATCTGATGGGAGGGCGTTCCACAGGGCGGGCGCCACTACCGAGAAGGCCCTCTGTCTGGTTCCCTGTAGCCTCACTTCTCGCAATGAGGGAACCGCCAGAAGGCCCTCGGCGCTGGATCTCAGTGTCCGGGCTGAACGATGGGGGTGGAGACGCTCCTTCAGGTATACAGGACTGAGGCCGTTTAGGGCTTTAAAGGTCAGCACCAACACTTTGAATCGTGCTCGGAAACGTACTGGGAGCCAATGCAGATCTCTCAGAACCGGTGTTATGTGGTCCCGGCGTATAGCTTTTGGTTTAGAAGAAGAGCTTTGGTGTTGGTTTGAATAAAATGATTGCATTATTCAGCCTTTGATCAGGTACTAATTAACTCAAGCACTCTGTGTATAGGGATCAGGAAGATTGATAATCCAATAAAATGAATGGATTAGAGGGTAAATCCTTGAACGCTGTTGTTCTTGGCTTCATGCTTATCTTTTTTTGTAATAGAAATGCCGTTTCCAGGTGTTGTGCTTGTAAGATGTTTGGTTAAAAATGATACTTTCCTTCTAGGACTTTTTAGCTTCTTAGCTAATTTAATAATTGGACACTTTGCTAAAATGTTTTTCACAATGGTGGATGCAGCAGGCTATTCACATTCTTATGATCTTAAGCAAACACACATTCAAGCCCTTTTCAGACCTTGTGTCTGTACCCAACAAGATGGGAGGTGGAAGGGACAGAATCAGTGTGTACAGCCGTACACTCCATTCACTCTTAAAACTTTGTAATGCCTGAGAAGGACTTTAGACTAGTGAAACTGTGGTGCTGATTGAAGGAGAGAATAGATATTTCTAATGGAATAGAATCCCCACTTCATGAAGCAACATAATTAATATACTAAAGTGTGTTTAAACATTAATTTCAAAAGCTAGGCATAATAATTATGTAGAAATAACCTATAGCCTTACTATATATATATGTCCTTTTTCCTTTTCAGAGAGAGACCAAAGGCCAGTTTCTCATAGATCATGTTTGCAATCATTACAGTTTGCTGGAGAAAGACTACTTTGGCATTCGCTATGTGGATCCTGAAAAACAGCGGGTATGTATATGAACTCTGAACAGAGTGCATTTGTCAATTTGTGTCAGGTCTGTAAAACTTCTAAGCTGGCAAGCAGAACCAAGAATTTCTTCTCATTTTCTATCTGGTCTTTCATTGCCCTAGTATAGCTTCCTCAAATTGTGATGTCGTAAGGGTCAGGGGTAAGTGTTAAATCCCCATTTATTGAGCTGATGAGCAATCTGCAATATACTAGGACAAGTGCAAGAGTTCTCCTGTGTGGGATGGTTAGGACCCTGCCAGTCTCTGAGCTGAGATACATACTACAGTTGCCATGGGGATCGGTATCCCTGTGGTGGCTACAATGTGTAGCCTAGCTGTATCTCTTCCCTGTTGATCTGTCAACCCTTTTTATAGCATGACCAGGGGAACCACAACTGTAGAAGCTGAAGATCCACTTCCACATTGTACCACAGTGTTTTGATGCTAGCCTTTTCATGGTCTGGAACATATATAAACAGTGCCAGATTTACGTATAAGCTAAACAAGCTATAGCTTAGGGCCCCACTCCCCCCCCCCCATTTCACTATTAATATACGTCTTCTTAATTGTATTTCAGTTCAACAATTACTTTGATAAAATACATATTTTGTTATGTGCAAATTGCTTTAGATACCTATTAGGTCCATAAATTCAACACAAAAAACAGTGACAATTTGTTGTTGACAAAGGGCAGCTGGACATATAAAGGGCCCCATTACCTTCGGTAGCTTAGGGCCTCATCAGACCTAAATCCAGCCTCCTATATAAATATAGGAGTCTTATTATTGTTGTTTTCACTATAGTTCATACCGTTAGAGCCACATTGGTATTTGGGTACCTTTGAAACTAAGATAATGGTTTAAAAATATACATTCAAAGAATTAGTGAATTAAAGAATTTAAGTTTTGCATATTGCTCCACATTTTAAATCAAATCATTCCCTCCCCACTGCTCTGGGTTAATCTTCTTAGATTATAATAGTGGGGTTATGAATATATAAATTGTGTTCTGAGAAGCTACATCCTAGAAGCTTGTAAATGTAATGCAAGATTTGTGACTGCAAATAAATCACAGGAACAATAAGGCTGGAAGATGTGGCTGGCAAGTGGCTGTTGCAAGTCTTCAACTTGCAAACAATAGAATCCTTAGAAAAGCTTTCAAAGCCTTTTTCAAAACTATAAATCTTCCAGCGAAGGAAGCCTCCTAGTTTAGAATTATAACAATGGGAGCTGTTTACCAGTGACCTCAGTAAATGACTATTAATATTGTGTATTAATAGGCAAACATTTAGTTTTATACTGTGTGAGTGGGAAAATTCTAACTGAGTGTTACTGTTGTGCATCACAGAAGTTGATGCACCCTTCCTGCTAAGGATTTAAAATAGCAATAGAAAAACTCCATCTTCTCATGCTTAACATCCTATTCATTTTAAATGAAGAAATAAAATTACTTCAATTTTTAATGATTTTGCAAAAGTAAATTTTTAAATCTTCTGTATAGGGTTTTGATGTCCATTACATCTGTCTACCTCAAACCATAACACATATCAATCACTGCTAGTTGGAAACACTTTTTACCTCCCCGCCTTGGGAAATGAACTTAAGAGGTTTACACGTGTGGACTTTGTCGCTTGGTTTTGCATACATTATGCGCTTAAATTCCCATTGTATGTTGAACACTATATTAACTACTCTTTGGAAATGTATATTTTACTGCTGTAAGCAGCTTTGAGACCAACATGGTGAAAGTGGGATATAAATTTGTAAATAGATGAATAAAGATAGCATTAGGAATGCATTGTTCTGTTTTTTAAAAAAGGCAAAAATACATTGAGCTATGGCAATGGCTATGCATATTGGGTTGAAAGCAATATGCTTGTCAAGATGATTCAGAGGCCCCCATGCCAATAAACATTATAAACAATACACGGAGATGTACATGCATGCTTTAGGTGACAAAGACTCATATCCCTTGCCTTCCTTTAAATGATCACTACAGAAGCAACTGGTGATATTATTGAGATGAGCGGCAAATTTAAAAACAGATTTTTAAACACACTGGTAGTGTCTCCTGAGGCTACTAAAGTTTTTTGCTGGTTCAGTAGTTTGATGCCCCCGCCAGCCTGCCCACCATCTCTGATTTCTGCTGCCTGAGTTTTGCATACAACCGAGTTTGCTTAATTGCAGTCTGTGCAGCTGCTTCTGCTTCCAGAACCATGTGGCTCAAACTCAGATTTATTGCTCATATTAAAGGACTCATCATGTTTATGAGTGCATTAGTTGTTTGCTGAATTGCACAAAAGTCAAGGATCTTCAAATGGAAGAGCTAACAAGCACACTTGGTTGGATAGCATTGCCTCTCAATAATATTTTTATATCATTGGCAACATTTATTCTTTTGAATTGATTTCTGTCAGAGCTTTATTTCTCGTCCAGTTTGCCTCTTTTTTCTTACGGTTTGTCCGTTTTTCCTTATGAAATTCATACAAAAGAATGTCTTGGTTTGGAGTAAAATTGACAAAAACCCCTACAGAATTATGCACACAGGAGCCCAGGAAAATAATCCTTTGCACTGTTGCACTGACTGGTAATAACTTGAACGACTTGCTTTCTCACCTGCACAGCTGACTTCAAAACAGCTTACAATGTGAAAAGTATTTGTTTGTGACCTATATCTGGACCAAACCTTTTGGAGGGATAGCTTTTGAATTTATGTAGTCAACTGATGCGTTATCTGCTTTTACGCAGCAGTTGTGGCACTGTTAAGGATGAAATGACAGCATGTGCAATTTCCCCAAACCAGTAATTTTGGAAGACTCCTGCAGAGTAGCTAGAAGGAAGAAAGGAGAATAGTCTGCAGAAAACAGAAGTGAGAACACCGGATTTCTGTCTATGAGCAAACAATCTTACTTCTTTTACCAGTTTCCCAAATGAAAAGAACACCTACAAATTGTAGCCACAAAGGAAGTGCTGCTGGAATTGTAGGCTATCACAATGGGCACCATGTAGAAGATTCTCTCTCTCCCTCACCCCAAATTTCCCTTGTAGTGTGTATTTGCTTGGGCCATCACTTTGCCAGATTGGCTAGTAGTTGAGGATGACTTTAGCAATTCTAAAGAAACTTTTAAAGTAAACATCTAAAAAAATGTCCTGTGGTTAAGGTAACCATTTACACATGTCCCTCCCCAAAAAAGAGGCAGGGGGAGAGAAAGGAAGAAAGGAAGGACAGAATGAAAGAAGTCACCAAAAAGGAGGTAGAAAGAGGGTGCAGACTAATATAAAATTTGCATATGCCGATTTATTTGTATAGATGCAAATTCAGAAAGCATTGTTTTAGAAGGCATGTAGTTTAAACATAAATACAAGGCATCTCACTGTAGCAGGAAAAACTACAACCAGGAGGTGTGTGTTGTTCCTGTTCAGTCTGCTGTCCAAATGCTAGTTGTGGATGGGGAACTTCAAGGCCTGATCTCCTTTTTATGATTCTTCCTCCTGAAACTGAGCTTGGAGCAACTGACCCTAAAATAGAGGTGTGTCCTCTGTAAAGTAGGTCACATGGTCTTCCAAACAAAGGCCAATTTTTTTGTGGACCAGAGTCTTCATCAGACACATATATCGGAAGTGGGTTCTGGTCCATGACAGCCTATGTTACAATACATCTATTCATATCCAAGAGGCTATAAGACTCTGTTTAAATTAGGGGTGGGAAACCAGTGGTCTTGCAGGTGCTGTTAGACTGCATGTCCTATCAGCCACAGCCAGCATGACCAATGGTCAGGGATGATGAGAGCTATAGTTGAGCAACTGTGTGTGTGTGTGTGTGTTTCTGTTGAAAGGGCACAGTGCAAAGCAGATTGTGAGTGGCATTGCCTGTGAGTAATGCTGGCAATATTTCAAGTAAGTCTGGCAGTAATAAACAAGGCTTTTAAATATTTAGTTCCCACCAAGTGGCAAATCTATTATGATGGCTGTTAAGTTGGTACGCTGGGATTTCCTTGCTTCTATAATGCACCCTCTCATGGCTTAAAGCATGTTTCGCTTCTGAAAAATAGTGCTAGTATTTCTGCATAGCTTCCGCATTCCTGGGTCTAGGGAACATTTTGAAATTCAGTTTATTTTGTGTTTTCTAATTTGGAGGTGGGTAGCACTCTTAGATGTTCAGAAACCTCTTTAGGTACTTAGCTATGTTTAGAGCTTTACAAACAAAGCAAACAAATTTTCTGACTGCATGAAATGACAGGAACAATATAATTTTAAAGAATTTTAAAAGTCATTCCATTTAATCCCAGCAAATCTTAAGACTTCTGCCATAAAAGTCTATCTCATTGTTTGCAGTTGTAGCAAACCTTCCTGAAACAACCACCCCCACCCCATTTTATTTGACTGAATATTGAAACAAATCATTCAGCACTGCAACATTCTGGCACTTCGAAATTTATTTAATATAGAACTTGTATCTTTGAAAATGAAACATGAATGGAAGGTTAAGCAATGGAGTTTTTTTTTACTATATTTGTTATCTTCATATGATTCATGCCACACAGCACCTTTTGCATAACACCAAAGCACATTTGGTACATATGTGCTGACAATGCAGAATTCTCTGGAGGTGTCAACAAAACTGTAGATGTGGCGACTGAGCAGAAACCGTATACCTGGATTTTCTGCAAGCTTTTACAGAGTTATGTACTTCCCTTGTACCCTGTGGGTTAGGCTGATTATGGGCCCAAGGCCACTCAGTGAAGTGTTCATTCTGCCAAGGGTGGCTGTTCTGCTGGCAGACATTGTTGGATTGCACCACACACCATGCAGGTGTTCGTTCAGCTGAACCAACCACTATGCATCTTTATTTGCTCATCCTGTATCTAGTAATCCAGTTGTCTAAATCATGCTAAACATCAGGAAGAACTTTTTGACAGTAAGAGCTGTTTGACAGTGGAATGGAATCTCTTGGTTGCGCTTCGAGCAACCCCTTCCCTGAAAATAACTTTACACTGCCACGTAATTTTAGTTTAAGTTATTGGGCGAAATTTAGGTCACAACTTTATTGATTACAGCAAAGTGAGCGGTGTTGGCTTTGTTGTTGTTGTTGTTGTTCTTTAATCATTTAGTCGTGTCCGACTCTTCGTGACCCCATGGACCAGAGCACGCCAGGCACCTCTGTCCTCCACTGCCTCCCGCAGTTTGGTCAAACTCATGCTGGTAACCTCGAAAACACTATCCAACCATCTCATCCTCTGTCGTCCCCTTCTCCTTGTGCCCTCCATCTTTCCCAACATCAGGGTCTTCTCCAGGGAGTCTTCTCTTCTCATGAGGTGGCCAAAGTACTGGAGCCTCAGCTTCACAATCTGTCCTTCCAGTGAGCACTCAGGGCTGATTTCCTTAAGAATGGAGAGGTGTTGGCTTAGGCATTGGCAACAGACTATAACTGACTCCTGCCTCTCTGGCTGGAAGTCCGAAAGGGTAAACACCAAATGAGGGAGCTACATCGATGAAGCTCACCCCGGGGTTCCTGTGGTCCTGGCATGGCCCTAGCCCCTCAAGCGGACTTTGGAAGAGATTCAGGACCCCCAGATTCCTTTACCGGAATACCCTTATTCATGGAGGGGCAGGTGATGCCGCACCTCCCCTCCCACACACTTCAATAAGCCAATGCCTCACCGCCAAACCTTACAAAGTTGTGACGATTGCTAAGGGGGTAGGCGAAAACCAAGTGGCTACATCCATTCTGCCAAATGGAAAAAATTCCTACCCAGCCCCTGCTCCAAAGCAGGCGACCCAGTCCAAAGCAAGGCCAAAGCACCACCACCTAAAATTAGGGAGGGAGGGTGGGTGTTCGCCAGCATTATGCAAGTTCCCCCAGTTACGCCGCATTGCCACTTTTATAGGCCCCAGGAATCGCGCCAACCACCCTGATCGGCCCAAACAGCCTGGCACGACCCTGGGGCCCAATGGTTAAGGCTTGGGCCATGCCCAGCCACAACTCTCTCAGTGGGGGTGCCTTAGGGGTCCACGTGCAACCAGGACCCTCATTAAGGAGGATCCCATTAGGTTGTGGACCCTCCCTCGTTAAAGATTTTAAAGCAGAGATTGGCTGGCCATCTGTCTTGTGTGCTTTAGTTGAGATTCCTGTATTGCAGGGAGTTGACCCTTGGAAGATAAGCCTTCCAATTGTACAATTCTATGACTCTGTGATTCTATATTCAGTTACAGTTCAGCTAGGAAATTCTTGCTCCCCATTCTCTTAAGGGAGAAGTGGTAACATCTCACCTCCTTATTGAAAGGAGAGATGAAGCCATGTTCAGCCTCACTGCTACCCCCTAAAAACTAGGAAGAAACAACTTCTACAAAACAAATACATTTTAATTGAAATGAGCCTATCTATTATGGGATATGAAATGGGTCCTCTTATGAATAATAACAGGTGAGAAGACAGGATTAAACAAACAGTGATGATAAAGCAGGGAAACAAATAGAAGATCTATTTTAGGGGGTCTGGTGCTACTTAAGAGATCTGTAAATTAGTGAGGTAGCAAAGCCTGGAGGTGAAACAAAATGATTCAGGAAAGTAACTTTTCAAGCAGACTCAAGATTTCCAAAAGGTTCTGCCCAAACTGGCTGACTAGATAGCAAAATGGCAGATGATATTCCACATTAGGTACACAGTGCTGCACATCAGCGACATCAGTGTAATCTTCACATATATGCTGATGGAATCTAAATAGTCTGTAACCAGACACAAAAATATCCATGTATATCCCCCCACCCCCCGGATTAGTTTCTGATGAGGCAACGATGATGCAGATTGTCTGCTGAAGAGCTGAAGGCTGCTATTGAAGCTTCCTGGTCTTCCATAACACCTCAGCAGTGCCACAGGCTGATAGTATCCATGCCACACCGCATTGAGGCAGTAATTGATGCAAAAGGGGCCCAAACCAAGTACTGAGTACATATGCATGCTTCTACTTCTCAGAGGTGCAATATTGCTCTATTTGCAGTCTTTGTTTTGCTGATTTCATTTAATATTCTAATTTTCTGAGATTGTTAATTTGGGGTTTTCATCAGCTGTACACCATAAACATCACAATAGGCTTGACATATCTCGCTTTGCATGTCATGAGTCTGTCTCATATATTAGTTTCACCTTTTAAGTTGAATTACTGAAATAAATGAACTTTTCCACAATATTCTAATTTTTTGAGTTTCACCTGTATGTAAGCGACAGGAACAACCCAAAGTATGACTAATTTAGATGCCAAGATAGCATATAAAGGCACATACGGAGAAGTGGCCATTTGACAATATTGGTAAAGAATACTTGGGTTTCCCCCCCTTTAAATGTATTTTGAGCTTTGTGAAATGACCTTTCCAACACGGACGCTTTTTTTGCCGTGGAGCCATGCATAACATATAGGCCTACTCAGCATTGTGGATAAGGGCACCTGGCCTGGGAAATGGCGACTCAGGGACATCAAAATGCTGATCCAGGATTAATACAGTGCTTAGAAAGTGAAGAACATTACAGGTCAGCGCACAACAAGCAATGGGATACCATATTGCAGGTGCAGTTGCCTCCCTAGGAAAAGAAGATAGAGAGGTCACATTGCTTTAGCAATTAAAAAACACTTCTCTAAATATTTTCAGTCTGACACCTTCACAGATAGTGAAATTAGCTCATAATACTGCATTTATGCCGTTTGATTTTGTCCACTCTGACCGTAAACACCATGGTTAATTAATTGAGCCAGGATGCAAACCTGACATTTTCAAATCACTTCAGCATATGAAGGTTTTGGTTCCATGCTTGTTAATATAGCAGATAATGTATTGATCCCTGTCAGTGATACTCATTTTCACCTTTTACATTTGTTGCTATAATTTAATTAAATTCTAATAATTTAATTTGCCTGCTCATGCATTTCAATTTTGCTAAATTTGTATTTGAAGAAGAGATGAGTGCAGATTGATAGTAGGAGAAACTTCATAGGAATGAATTAATAAGCATTTTAATGAATTATTAAGCGGAAGTGATAGAAAGATTCCAGTTTTTTATCACATACCCCAAAAGCAAAATTCCAGCTTCTCTGGGACAGTTGTAATAAATAATAAGTGAAATGAATATAACCTCTTTTGCCAGAAGCTAGGACAAAAGAGGACAGATTGCAGTGGTTGAGTGTAGTCCCAGGTTTGAATCAATGCCAAGCCTCATAGTTTGCTGGGTGATCTTGGTCAGTCACATGCCTAATCCAGAAATCCCTAACTATTTTCACCTGGGAGATCATTTGGAGGAGATCTGTGAAGCTATTGTGTGCACTGCCACAAAATGGTTGCCATGGGGAGCTTGTCTAGTGACAAAGTGATGGCCTAGCAAGTAGTCACAAGATGCAAATAACTTGTCCATGAAATTCAGTAGCAGGCAGAGGTTGGGTCTGAGTTCCAAATACCAAACCGCTATCCTCTCACCAGTGCATAACAAACTAAGCATTTTGCAAAAGGAAAACTGGTGGCGTTCAGAGAAACACAAATAAACACCACACATAGGCACCTCAAAACCAACTGAAAAAATATCCAAATATCCCCTTCAAAAAAACCCAAATGCCTGCCAGCTTCTCCCCCCTCACTGCCTCCTGGCACATCTGGCAGTTTTAGCTGCCCTGTCCTCTTCCAGCCTATGAAAGATGGCTCTGGGTCTACATGGCAACCAGAAACACTCTGTGGAAAAGAATGGAAGAGACTGTCGTGGCTGGAGGCCTGCTCTTCACTTTCCAGTGAGCATAGTCATTGCACAAGGTAAAAAGGAGCATCTCCACCCCCATCGTTCTGCCCAGACGCTGAGGTCCAGGGCCAAGGGCCTTCTGGCAGTTCCCTTGCTGCGAGAAGCCAAGCTACAGGGAACTAGGCAGAGGGCCTTCTCGGTAGTGACACCCGCCCTGTGGAATGCCCTCCCACCAGATGTCAAAGAGAAAAACAACTACCAGACTTTTAGAAGACATCTGAAGGCAGCCCTGTTTAGAGAAGCTTTTAATGTTTAATGGACTATTGTATTTTAATATTTTGTTGGAAGCCACCCAGAGTGGCTGGGGAAACCCAGCCAGATGGGCAGGATATAAAATATTATATTATATTATATTATATTATATTATATTATATTATATTATATTATATTATATTTATTATATTATATTATATTAATTATATTATATTATATTATAAAACAAATGAGCTCAAGGCACCCTCCATCTTGTTTTGATTTTTTAAAAGGGGTTTTTGGTGTCAGTTTTTAAATTTTTCAGTAAAGTTTTTTTGGGGGGAAGGAGTGACAGAGGGCCTTGATGGGCAACCAGGAGATGGTTGGGGGTGGGGGCATCATGGCATTGCGTTGGGGATCCTAATCTATTTCACAAGGTTAGATGAAATAGGTGAGAAGAGAAGCATCCATGCTGCCCTGAAGCTTCTTTGAGGGAAAAACAGTAACAAATGTAATGATAATAGAAACGTTGTAAGTGGATCATGCAAAAATTGTTCTTTGCTCACATTCCTTTGGACTCACTCCTTTGGACAGGCATAGTGTTTTGCAGAATGGACTGCACTTCCTGCTGTTGCTGACTATTGCTGGCTGGGCTTGATGGGAGCTGCTGGCCAGAAATCTGGAGGGTATTGCGTTAGCTACGCTGGCGTATTTGATTATGTCTGTGGTTGTATGAGGCAGCTATTTTTTTTAACCTGGCTTTCAGCGGAAAGCAGACCTCTTTAGACATGGCTTTGTGAAATCTAATCACCAACATTATTACCATCAGCAAATTTTTATTTGATTGTTTGTTTGCTTATGCTAAAACTTCTGTTTCCTTTGTGAACAATTTACAATCTGTCTGACTTTCTGGAAATGCATAGTTGGTGGGAATTTGCAGTATATATAAGCAATTATAAGAATTATATTTCTATTTCATGCAGTGTAAATATAGCACAGCTTACCTTTTTACATTAAATATTTGTCTTCTGAAAATACTGCTATAAATCAGCCTTGACTAACTTTCACAGCGGGGATTTAGAAGTGACATCAAATTTAAATGGGAAAACGGTTTCCTAGTTTCCTGCTAATTTATTTTATTCTATTATTTTTATTTATTAAATTTGTATGCCTCCCAAACGCGTAGGTCTCAGAGCGGTTCACATGATAAAATCAGAATATATCATATTTTCCCATGCATAACACACCCCTGTGTATAAGATGATCCCTATTTTTTGGGTCTCCAAATTAAAAAAATGGGGGGTGGGAGATTGCCCATAGTTGTTAAGCTTTTTTGGGGGGGGGATTGCCGACAATCTCTCACCCACACCTCACCCTCTCCAAAGCCACCAATCTTATGCACACTTACCACCAGCAACCACAATTTGCTGTAGAGATACTTCTTAGCAAATATACCATATTTTTCGTTTATAAGACACCGCCATGTATAAGACGTCCCCTATTTTGGGGGACTCACCAACTGCCAATTCACCCTCAGCACTATCCGTGTATAAGATGCCCCCTAATTTTTGACATTGTTTTTTAGGGGAAAAAACCTAGTCTTATACACTGAAAAATACAGTAGTTTCTCGCTCTCATCCTAGCCTCTCTTACAGGGTTATTTTTGAGGATAAAATGAGAGAGAAAGAACCTGTAAACCATTCGAGAGTTGCTTGGAGGAAGCTATGGTGTATAAGAAATAATAATATCTAGAGGTTTAAGTTTGTTCTAAGGAGCCTTCTCTAGCTCCCTGTATTAACAAGTTGTGGGTGGTATTTACTCAGAGTAGAATAATTGAATTGACTAAGTTAGGTCCATTAATATAAATGGGTCTAATTTGTTTATCTAACTTAGTTGAATGCTACCCTATAAATATATTTCTGTTCCACTACTGAAAACCCCTGCTTGCTTCATAGTTGATTCACTTCTTCCCATTCCTGTCCCCAAGGTCCAGACTTTGAACAAACATAAATACGCCCATTGTGTATACTCTTACTGCATTAGCTATGCCTTTCACGTTCAACTGATTCTTTTTCATTATCCTTCCACCAGTATAAGCATCCCTTTGAAGCTCTTTGACACAAAACACAATAGAAATCACAGCTGTTATGAAAACGGCTTGTCAGTTTATTATGACCTTGTGGCAGTAAATAAAAGTGATGTCTTTGCAACGCTCTAACCATTTATCTCTGCCTCTCTTTCCTTCAGCACTGGCTAGAGCCCAACAAGGCTATCTCCAAGCAAATGAAATGTAAGTGTTGATAGCTGAGTTTAAAATGTGGCGGGCTAATTTAAAAATGCCATGTAGTAGTATGTTTCTATCCCCTTCCCCACTGTACGAGATGGTTTCTTTATACCTGCTATACTCTTGCTGGATTTCTCGGGCCATTTCACGTGACTGTAGTCATTTTGAACCCAGATCCAAAGGAGCACCTCAGTTCATTCATAGAGAGCTGTGAAGTGTTGAGTAAAATACAGAAATGAGCGCCATATTCCTACCCTTTTGTTTTGGTATTCACAAACTTTATGCAAGTGCTAAAAGTGACTTACTGGGAAATATTGCCCAGTTTCAAGAAAGAGCTGTGCAGTTTCTGGTCTAGCCCAAAGGTGTGGCTTCCTAAAAGCAGCTGATTGGCCACTGAGAGAATGGGATGTGGGATTAGATAGGCTGCAGCCTGATCTAGCAGGCTCTTAGGTTCCATTCCAAAACATCTGGAAGACAGCAGGCTAGAGAAGGTATATCGGATTGTGTTGTAGATTGTAAAGCAGGCTTCCTCAAATTCGGCCCTCCAGATGTCTTGAAACTACAACTCCCATCATCCCTGACTACTGGTCCTGCTAGCTAGGGATCATAGGAGTTGTAGGCCAAAAACATCTGGAGGGCCGAGGTTGAGGAAGCCGGTTGTAAAGGATAAAAGTTGTGTGATTCTATTTAAATATTTCCTTCCTTCCTTCCTTCCTTCCTTCCTTCCTTCCTTCCTTCCTTCCTTCCTTCCTTCCCTCCTAAATGGCCGCAACTACTGTCATTTGTTAGTGATTTGATATGATGCCTGAGACGAAAGCTCAGTTTGCAGTATCTTAAGACTTGACTTTAGATAGTGAGATCTGCTGCTTGTTTTACTTATGTAGGTTGTTGTCAACATGGTTAATTTATGAAAAGGAGGGAAGTTCTGTCCCTTTAGTAGCATTGTACATTTTCAATAGAAGCATAAGTGATTCAGCAGCTAGCAGTGTATGACAGAATTTAGACATGTATATCAGAATGAATAAAATTGAGGTTGCAATCTTATACTCACTTAGGTAAAGGTAAAGGTACCCCTGACTGTTAGGTCCAGCTGCGGACGACTCTGGGGTTGCGGCACTCATCTCTCTCTTTAGGCCAAGGGAGCTGGCGTTTGTCCACAGACAGCTTCCAGGTCATGACTAAGCCACTTCTGGCGAACCAGAGCCGCACACGGAAACGCCGTTTACCTTCCCACTGGAAGGTATCTACTTGCACTTTGACGTGCTTTCGAACTGCTAGGTGGGCAGGAGCTGGGACCAAGCAACAGGAGCTCACCCCGTCGCGGGGATTCAAACTGCCGACCTTCCGATCGGCAAGCCCTAGGCTCTGTGGTTTAGACCACAGCGCCACCCGCGTCGTATAGAATTGAACTATCTATTTTTAGTTGTGCAGAGGAGTCTTCAATGCTCTCCTCATTTCCTTAAAAAGGTAAAGGTATAAACCCATAATTTTAAAACAAGGTGCACAAGAGACAAAGACAACATAAGAAGGCCAATGTGTCACATATATCCATTATACAAAGGGGGGGGGGGTCTGCCCACAATTTTCCTGATGGCCTTCTAGTACAGTATGATGATATTTCTTTTAAAAGAAGGTTTTCTGTTTTTAGTGGCTTTCATGAATTCTGTTTGATTAGCTATAATTTGTTGAAATTAAGTGTGAATAGATGTTATCAGTCTCTAGGTGACCCCTCACAAAGAAACCTGTGCAATCTGCTCTTAGCGTTCTGAAGGAGAAGCAAGAGTGAAGTTAAATAAGCAAACTGATAAATAAATGCCACTGTCGTAGCAAAGAGAATGATAGAACCAGAAGCGAAAGCCCATAAAGTTTAACAGAAATGTGAAATGGGGGAATATCCTTCCAAGTACTGGTGAACCCGGCTGAAAAATGGCTCTGGGTCAGAGAATATTCAAGCTTTATGGGATGCTCAAATTCATATCCTGAACCAGCTTTTTTCATATTCAGTGGCAATTCAATTCTGTTGAACATATTACGAACCCCTCTAATGTGTGGTGCCCTTGTACGTGGGATTCCTTGCCGTTAACAGTTTGTGTATGGCGGTCAGGCTACCATCCCAAAATACGATTGCAGTGACTCTTACTTGAGAGTAAGGAAGAGATCTTTATTTGGGGTAATATTACATGCGCAAGGTCCAGAAGTCAAGACTCCAACTTGTAAGAGCAAGACAAGAGGTTCATAACTGAATGGAAATTACAAAGATGTCCTGATAGTTGACACAGTCCTTCCAGCAAGCTTTTAAAGATGAGGGAGGAGGAGCTGACTCATAAGACTCTCTCACCCTGTGGATCTGAGCCCACCTATGAAGGTGATGCCTGATTCTTGGAGATAAAAATTTCCTGCCTTTCTGCCTCCAGTTCTGCCACTCCCTCCTTTGGTTCAGCATCTCCCTCTGGCTGAAGTTCTCCCTTCTCCCTGATGAGGCTCTGCACTCCACAGAAGGGGTGATGGAGAGAGTTAGCAGATCTGCTTCCCCCTCTCTGACATCTTCCTTCATCCTCCCACCTTGGGTGCCATCCTCCCAGCCCTCCACCTGCTCCTTCGTCTTCCTCCTCTTCCGTCAGGGGCTACTAAGCCATGCCAGTTCTTGGCAGAGCGGGGGGGGGGGGGGGGGGGGCTGACATCGGCATCTTATAGGAAGCTTTTATCTTTCCCTTCCCTTTGTCTCTTGAATACTCTTGGTGCGTAAGCCAGCGAGTTATTAGCATCACTTTAAAGATGCTGCACTGAATTCATGGCATGGTGTGTAAAATCCTTTTAAACGATTATGATTATGAATCCATTTCAGCAAAAGAGCTGTGCCTCAGATGACAGGAAAGCCTGTGACAAATCTTGGGCCCTCCAGTCTACCAGCTGGGCCTTATCTGACAGATAAAGAGGCTGTTCTGAAAGGAAGGACTCACTGCTACAATAAACTTGATTATTTATGCTTCTTTTGCATGAGAATCCTTTAACCAAAATGACATCTTATTTTTCTTTTCCTGTTCCAGTTTTCCTTTTCAGTTCTTTGAGTGACTGCTAGGCAATAGGTCTGTTGCATTGTGTATATGTGTGTAATTTACTGGCCAGTGCAGTTTTTCTAATAATAATAATAATAATAATAATAATAATAATAATAATAATAATTTATTATTTGTACCCCACCCATCTGGCTGGGTTTCCCCAGCCACTCTGGGCGGCTTCCAACAAAGATGAAAAATACACTAAAATGTCACATATTAAAAACTTCCCTGTACAGGGCCGCCTTCAGATGTCTTCTGAATGTCAGGTAGTTGTTTATCGCTTTGACATCTGATGGGAGGGCATTCCACAGGGCGGGCGCCACTACCGAGAAGGCCCTCTGCCTGGTTCCCTGTAACTTGTCCTCTCGCAGTGAGGGAACCGCCAGAAGGCCTTCGGAGCTGGACCTCAGTGTCCGGGCAGAACAATGGGGGAGGAGACGCTCCTTCAGATATACTGGGCTGAGGCCATTCTCATGAGTCACTAACCTTTGTTTATTGTTCCATAGTCTTGTGCCACAGTGCTGCATTAAAAATTTCAAACCCTTCATAATGAAGTCCACTAAACATATGCAATAGGACTACTGAACTATTGGACTATTGTCCCCTGCTATTAAAATGGCAATCCTTGCAGCACTTTCCGTCCTAATTACAACATGCACAACTGAATGATCCTTTAGTACTTTATGCAGGGTGAAGACAAGGCCATGTTCGATAATGGCTTGTGTTTGTTGAGTGTCCATAGAGAAAAGGCTATCCCAATGAGAAATTTATAGAAAAGGTTATTGCCTGTTCTGGTCAAGACCCCTGAAGACTCCAGTTTTTGTTTAAAGAGTGTATTATATTTCCCTTTATGTTATGGATGGGCAACCATTAACAAAAAAGCCTGACTGCTTTCAGCTCTTATGCCTGGCATTCACCAAAGCCAAGGCATATTCTGTGTAAAAGGTGTGAAATTCAGCGTTAGAGTTTTTGTTTTGTTTTGTTTTAGGATCCTACATTACTGTTGTTCAATGGACAAACGGAATTGATAGGTCATTTTAGTGCCTTACCCACAGTGCTGGTCAAACACTCTATATTATAGTAATATAATATAGCTACAGTATTTTAATATCTTTGGTATGCCTTTTTGCCCACAACTCATGCCAAGTAACAGATTCATCCTCAAAGCTTTCAATTTTTTAAAACTGACATGGGCTTGAAAGGTTTTTTTCTACAGTGTGGTAGAGGTAAGATGGAAGTAGTTTCAGTAAACTGTGAGTTGGTTGGTTTTCATCATTTCATCCCTGAAACAAGTTCTCAGTGAGGTAATAAGTGAATTCAGGTAGGGAATGTTGATGCACTGGTAGAACTCTTCTGTGGATTAGCTGGGATATTTGGCATGGCTTTTTCTGTTGTTTGGTTTGTCCAAGTGCTTTAAGTTCTACGTTCACTTCATCTGTCAATTTCTCTATTATTGTGCTAAATGTCTCCTCTTTAGCTTCCCTGTGCTGTTCCATTGTTCTCCAAAACTGTTGTGTATGTGCTTTCATTTCTATTACATCTAACTGATTAGATTACTGAAACTGGATGTCTGGTTCTAGCATTGAAGAATATTTGCTTATGGTCACAAGATGAACAATTAAAATAGATGTCCATGATGCACACAATAAGTGGTACAAAAGTTGTCTTGTCTTGGTGTTACTTGATCCTGCTTATTGTTTGAGATGCAAGACAACACTTGGGTAACTTTATGCAAACATAGGGATACTTGTGTATTGTTGAGTCTACTGTGTTTCACATTTCATTGGTACGTTAGGTTTTGGATGCCATCTTTAGATGCTCTAATGGAAAAAAACCTTTATAATGGCTCTAATTGTGCCAACTGTATTACACACATGATTACACTATTCAGATAATTTACAGTTAGATTAAGTCTATGGGATGAGCAGTGGACAAAGGTTGCCTGAGGACTGAGTGTCCTGATTTGTGCTTGAGTCCTCCCTTCTTTTCCTGCCATTACTGAACAACCATTATATCCTTGTCCAACTAGCTTATTGCGATCTACTCCAAAAATCAGAACAAGCAGATAATATTGTATTTGGTATGTCTACAGCAGTTTGGTCTGAGATTGAAATGAGACCAATGATTTATTACGTATTCCCACCATTTTCTTCTATAAATCTTACACCTCAAGATGGTTTTTCTATTCCAGAAATATTCTCTTTCATCTGCTAAACCTGAGAATCCCATGGAAACTTTGGCTTTCCCAACAATGCCTGTCTGCAAAATTTCACCACACAGCTTCATTAACTCATTTCTTCATTCTTGCAAATGTGTGCTTGGCCTTACCTGTCCCAGGTTTTTTAGAAACAAAACAAAACAAAAATCATCCATTGAATTAGCACAAAACTATAAAACCTCTATCATGTTACCTGTTGTACTGGTCTTACCATGAAGAACATGACCATGTGGTCCACAATCCCCAGGGGCCATAGCTGTCAACGTTTCCCCTTTTTAAAGGGAAATTCTCTTATTCCGAATAGGATTCCTCGCAAGAAAAGGGGAAAGTTGACATCTGTGCCAGGGTCTGATATGATAGAGTATAGCTTCAGTTTATTTTCCTCTGGCTCTTATGACTTACTAAATTTCTGTTCAATTGACAGCTTTTTCCAAAATGAAAATAGGCAAAAACAAATGAAAACCTGTAAACTAAAAAGCAAACTGAACCATAAATATTCTAAAATACTAAAATGTTGGCACTATATATGCCTTCTTGGGAACATAGTATATTAAATATTGTTGAATATGTCTGAGATGCTACTATACAACAATATAAGTGTGAGAGTATTTGTTCTAGTAAATATTGTTATGCTTTTTAATTACAAGTTAATGATTATAGTCAATTTAACATGCAGACAGTGGAAAAGAGCTTCAGAAATGTGAAAGGAAATCAACACCCCCTCCCTCCTTCCCTTCCCCGCTCCCTTCCTTCTGTGTAAGGAGTTTCCGAGCAAGTGATCCTTACTGTGAGAATAGAGAGATTAAAAATATGCAAGAGTGGCTCTGATGTCATGTGTTGAGTGTTAAAGGATCTGCCATGTTTGCAAAGTCCAGATAATGTTTATTGAAAGGGATAGAGGGTCAGAGAGAGGATTGTTGTACCTAAGAAGCTGATACCATTAATCTGTCCACTTCTCGCCTCCCAGTAGATTATAACAATTCAAAAATATAGTGACTTGCCCTTTTCAAGTGAACCATAATTGCCCTTGACAGAAAGCGATTTTTCATTGACAGCTGGGAGCTGGTTCTTAAAACCAGATGAGTCTTTCCATACACTTTAATAGTCTTAGACCTGGTTTAGGATCAAGTAACATGGATATTCATACATTGAGGTATCCTTGGCCAATACCAAGGGAACCAGTGATCCGAAACATACTGTCGTATTTGTTAAGTTGTGGGTGAACATATCAGACGACACAGTGATTCTTCAAACAGCTCTTGTTTATTCACAAGCCAGGACAGAACTGAACTGAAGGGTTCAGTCAGCCTGCTTATATAGAGCTCCAGTACTGTAACTGTAACAATTTTCTAAAACTAATCCAATCACTGAACGTCACTTTCGATCCCTTATTTGCATAATTATCTACAGTATCCCCTTGCTGGTCCAGGGTGAGAACTGGTACATAACAGTATTTCTGTACCTAATGAACTGACCTAGCAAAATGAATTAAAATTTACACAACAGTCTGAATACATTACATTGTTTTTTCTTTCTTCAGCCACTTGCTTCCTTCATCTTATTTATCCATTTGCGGCTGACTTTCACACTCTGCTTCCCACCCTCCCCGCTTTGCACTGTTTTTCCTTAACCCTCCTCCATTGTCCATTTTACAATTTGTCAATTATTTGCTTCATAACAGTAAGTCGGGTCCTCAAAAGATGAAACTGAGAACTTTATAAGAAACATTGCTGGTTTCACAAGAGCTGCCTAACTGGTTTTTAAATTATGTGTAATGATGCCATATTGACCCACCCAATCATTGTTTGACTGTCAATGTATTTAAGACTTACAGTTTCTTCATAGAAATACTTAAACTTGAATGCATATGATGCATATCACAGTGAAACATAAAAATACAAAAGAATAAAAGAAGAAGCTTTGCCCCTATGAGAAGAGCCTGGATGTTGTGTTTTATTATGGTGAGGGATGGCTTGACAGAGAATATATTTAATTAATAGCACAATCCTGTTATGAATGCTTATTCAATCTCCGAGGCTTATGTGGAATAAAGTAGACATAAAATTGCAGTCCTCCTACATACATTTTCTCCACTGAATGCAACAAGACTTTTGAGTATGCATGCTTAGGATTACATTATAAGACTGTACCAGTTCCTGGGAACAAGAAGCCACAAGTTTCCAAGATCAAGTAAATATAATAAAATCTCAAAGCAGTTAACAAAGAGAATAAAGCAATAAAATTATCAGTAAAAACAGTTCAAAACAATCATTTAACACGTTTTTAATAATCAGGAATGAACCAAAAACAGAAAACACATATAAACAGTCTACATATCTGGGCAGGCTTGTCTAAACAAAAGCGTTTTTAGCAGGCGCCGGGAAAAACTATAGTAATGGCACTGCCTGGTGTCAATATGCAGAGGATTGATGTTTTGCAAATGTGGAAAAGGTATTATGTGGCGCCCATAACGGTGCTGGTCCTGCCAGTTTATTCAGTGCCCGTTCATTCAGAGACTTGCTTCTGAACAAACCTGCATGTTATAAATTACAGCAGGAGCTGCTGTTTACCGGGTGGGGGAGGGGAGGCATTGGCGAGGACGCGGCTGCAAGGGCGTAGCGGCAGGGGTGTCGGGGGAGGTCCACAGGTGTGTCTGCACGACCCCAACCTCATCACCACCTTGCCCCTCCCCCTCCCAGTAAGACACAGTGACACCAGGAATTTTATTGCCGCTTGAGAAAGTACCTTGCATTTCTCATTCCATCGCAACCTACATTCTTCTCTACCACTAAAGACAATTACGTAAATAAATAATGCAAGCAGTCTTTTATTTCCCATGTCTTTCCTACCTGCATGTCTAGATTACGCTACACATGAAGTACCATATTTTTCCGTGTATAAGACCACCCTAAAAAATAATGTTAAAAATTAGGGGGCGTTTTATGCACGGATACATCTCCCCCCATTTTCTTAAATCTGTGTCCCCCAAAATAAGGGGCATCTTATACATGGGGGCAACTTAGAGACGGAAAAATACGGTAAATCTGCAGAGGTGCCAGCTTGTGAGGGCAATTGGGGGGAGCCAACGTTGTGTGCATGATGTCATGTGTGATGTCAATGTCCTGACATCATGCGGAGCTGGGGGTGGAGTTGAACACAGCAGCCATGTGACTTCAGTGGCTTCCTCCTCCTCCTCCTGACACTGCCACCAGTGGGGGGCTGGTTCGACCCTCCTTCCTCTCCACAGCAGCAGGAAGAGGAGAAGGAGCTGGCCGCTGGAGCCATGCCATGCTCAGCTCCACAATTCACCTTTGTGCTTTTTATACATAGTGGGGCAGCCAAAACCACAAAAATATTGGGGTGTGTGTGTTTGAAAAAGGGCTTGGCCCCTAGGAGCTGGTGCCCCTGCTCTCATGATATAGTTGCAAAACTGGTGTGTGAATTTACAGGTGCTACAGGTTGCTGGGACAAGTAATTCCTAAGCAATATCATCTGAAATCTCTGGAGTGGCAAGGGCTGTCTAAGTACTGAGAGCCTAGCCTTCTGTCCTTCTCCGCACAACAAAACAGAACTTTCTGCCTACTGAATGTCTCTAGACTACAGAAACATATGTTATAAACCACATTATTCATATACGGCTCATTGCACAGCCCCTGGTCCAGCCCAGATACAACCAATAATTAGGATTTTTAAAAAATCTTTATGGTGGAATTTCTCTGGCTTTTTTTCTTTAATTAAAAAATGACATGGTACACCTCTCTAGTTTAGACTGACTATATTGTGCTTATCACACATTAGATCTGCTTTTTGCTTGTTTCTCTTCTTAATTTGCTGCACAGCTATCCTGAGAAACCAATGGTAACATTTCCTGCAGTGCAAGAGAGGCCATGTTTTATGCTGCTCTTCTCATGCTTTTTCTTTATAATGTTTCAGCTCATCCACCATATACCATGTGCTTTAGAGTGAAATTCTACCCACATGAACCACTGAAGATTAAAGAAGAGCTCACCAGGTATTTTTTTTTTATCCCTGTCTGTTCATTTAGTCAATATTTTGGGAGCATGGCTAACTCTTATCGTCACCTATGATATGCTAACCTTCTACACTTTAGCTAACTAAAATTGTCCACTCATATGCTGGAAATTTTAAAAACTGCTTATGGGAGCTAAAATTGGGTCACCGGTGATTAGTAACAGAGTAAATGTGTTTATATGAAGCACTTGATGGTGAGGCACTGGTAGAAATTGGGATGTGAATCTAGATTCCTGGGCTCCTTTTCTTCTCCTCTAGCCTAGTAGGCCTCTTGTGATCTGCTGCTTTTGAAATTCCTGCAGGGTTAATCTGTGGCATACTTACTCAGGTGTAAGTCCCACTGGGTTCAGTAGGCTTCACACCCACATAAATGTTCATAGTTTCATCCTGTTGGGGCAAGGACACCCACCTGTGCAATGGGATCTCCTCTCCTTTCCCTGTGTGCCCTGTGTGCTCCCTACAACTCTCTGGGGCAGATGGGCGTGGGGGCCGCAGAGAGAGGAGAGGGCAAGGAAGCCCCATTGCACAGGTGGAAGCCCTTGTATCTGGGGGGGGGGGGTGACATAGTTGCATACAACCCGCAGTTCAATGTATTCATCTGTTTCAAAAAAGAGCTATGGGTTTGGACAGTTCCAGAGTACATAGAAATAAAAGCTCTAGGTCATGGGTAGGCAAGCTAAGGGCCAGGGGCCGGATCTGGCCCAATCACCTTCTAAATCCTGCCTGCGGATGATCCAGGAATCAGCGTGTTTTTACATGAGTAGAATGTGTCCTTTTATTTAAAATGCATCTCTGGGTTATTTGTGGGGCATAGGAATTTGTTCATTCCCCCCCCCCAATATAGTCCGGTCCACTGTCCCTCAGTCCGGCCCCCACAAGGTCTGAGGGACAGTGGACTGACCCCCTGCTGAAAAAGTTTGCTGACCGCTTCTCTAGGTTCTGTAGCAAGCCTGCCAGCCCTGCCTATGAACAACCTGAAAGTGCTAACTTTGTAAAAAAAAGTAAAAAACAAATAATAATTAAACTGTGGCCGCCAACAGAAACAAAAAGCCAAAATGAAAATGGCCACGGTGAGAACTGGTTTTTGCGTTTTTTGTTTTTTACCAAGTTGTGCTTCATAGGAACACTTGCTTTATAGCTGAAATTATGGAGCTAAGTAAACACAACAGTAGATCTTTGCAGTAAAAAAGCCTTGCCCAGACTGGGATCTTCCTGGGATGTTTTACGGAAGTTTTACAACTCCCAAGAGCCGTAGCCATGAGACTTGTGCTACCTGGGTCTGCTGGGAATTGTATTCCAAAATATTTGGAGGACACCAATCTGTGGAAAACTCTGGAAGACGCGCTTCCCTACATCTTTCAATCCCTAATTTCTCTCTGCTAAAAACAGAGTGAGATCTGCTTGCACAAGTGGGGGGGGGCTGGTAGATGCTTCCTGCATTCCAGAGGGCTGGGAGACACCCCCAGACACATTTTGGCAAAGTGTGTGTAACTGGGGCGGGGCGGTGGGGAGAAGTCTCACTGTGCAAGTAGATTTCCATCATGGCAGTGAGCGGAGAACCCTAATTTTGCCCTCATTTTTCTGCTGTGCCTTCCATGGGCATAGCCAGGATTTTTTGTTATGGGGGACAGAACTGATGTGATTGGTCAGTTAGTTAAGTATTTCTATTGTTTTACTTGATCTAAGGGGGACAGCTGCCCCCCTGCCCCCCCTTGGCTATGCCCATGGTACCTTCATGTTGATGAATGTTTTTAGATGCTGCCCATTGCAAACTGGTAATTGTTTATTTTGAGCAGTTCAAATTATTCATAAATGAAAATGTAGTTTATTAAAAAATACAACACTACGAATTGGCAGGAGGCATTATAAATTATTTTTGTCAGCGGCATAAATATTTGAAATAACGTCAGTCTGTCTGGGAAAAGAAAACATTGACAACCCTAGGGAGACTCGGCTGTGTGAAAATGATGTTTGTTTATTTTGACAGCGCACTGTGTGTAGCAATTTGCTCTGTTGGCTGACATTGCCAATTAAGTGTTTTCCTCCATAGGTTGTAAAGATCTTTCACTGAGCAATGGGGGAAATAGTTAAACACCTGGGAGCAAAGCTATGGTAAAGTCACAAATTTAGCAAAATCAAAATCACCTTAATTTTTATCTCTCTCTCTCTCTCCTCTTTTTTTGCACTGTATGCAGCATTGCTGGCGAAGCTTAAAAGTGTGCAAAATCCTTTACAGAGCTAGTGTGTTCTATCAGTTTTTGGGAATGTTCTTTTGGAATTTGTTACTGAAGAATCCTTTGTTCCCAGCTTTCTAGTTGTCCCTAAAGTCGTAATGATGAGACATTGGCAAAGTAAATTTTGGAGCAGTCAGATAAGCAAGGGAAACCTTTTAACACAGGGGGCTGCTTTGTATACTACATTTTTATTTGGGACTCGGAAATTAATACCAGCATACATGCCTAGTATTATCATTATTAAGAGAAACATTTCTAAACTGCTCTTCATCCGATGGATGCTAGAAAAATGTACAGCAAACATAAAAATGAATCCAAAATGCTGCTATAATAGCCTTCAAAGCAATTACCGTATTTTTCACTCTATAACACGCACCCGACCATAACACGCACATAGTTTTTAGAGGAGGAAAACAAGAAAAAAAATATTCTAAACGAAACAGTGGATGTATGAGTTTTGTGGTTCATGCTGTGGCCACTTTGCTCCTTTAAAGCAAGCAGGCTCTGCTTTTCTCCCTCCTCCCCGCTCATCCCCGGCTTAGCGAGCTGAAAAACTTTGCTGCTATGTAGCGAGCTGAGTGGGGAGGACAGAGGGACAGAGACCCTGCTTGCTTTAAAGGAGCCAACCGGACAGGAGCCACTTACACTCGTGTAAGCGGCTCCTCTCCTCTCCCGCTTTGCTCCTTTAAAGAAGCAGGCTCTCTGTCCGTCTCTCCTCCCCACTCAGCGGCTCTTCTCCCGCTTTGCTGTTTCAAAGCGAGCCACGGAGGAGGGAAGGAAGGGAAACCATGGATCCTCTGCTCACGACTGCAGCAGATCCCCCCGCCACCCGTAGGCATTCCCTTCATAACACGCACAGACATTTCCCCTTACTTTCTAGGAGGAAAAAAGTGAGTGTTATGGTGCAAAAAATACGGTACTTACTGAGAGGCAACAAAAGGTTTTAAAAGCTAACGGCAGGTTGAAGCAACAGTTATGATGAATGACCCACTTCAGATAGTAATCCATGCATTTTGCATGCTAATTGCACATGGAAAGCAACTGTTAAAGGATTGGACTGCTGTTCCTGTCTATTTTGGAGGTAAAACCTGCAATTTAGGGAAATAGATTCAATTCATATAAGATGTTATACATATGTTGTTGAAACAAAATATAAAAAAATCCTTCTAGTAGCACCTTAGAGACCAACTAAGTTTGTTATTGGTATGAGCTTTCATGTGCATGCACACTTCTTCAGATATGTTGTTGTTTTTCCATTTATTATATGCATAATATGCATTTTTAATGTTTCAAAATGAGCTGCTGCAGTACTACTACTACTACTATTAATAAAATGTAGATACTCATCACACTACTGTGTTTTGCAGTGCATTAAATGCTGAATGAATATACTTTTTGAATTGTGGGTGATTTCTGTTGTGAGGGAATATGGGTATGTTTGCCTTCATTTGTGAGTGAAGATGAAGGACAAAGTGTGCTTCAGGAAATAGATGTAGGCATACTGTCCAACTTATGGTTCAAATTGTATACAAATATGAGCTGTCATCTGATAAGAATTTGGTTTTGGAAACAGGCAACACTAAATGATTATGTCACCACTACTGATCTCTTCCTAAAAACCTATCTCACACTTGATCCTTTCTTTCAGCCTTTGAAAACATCAACTTATAGTGATAGGGGAATCCAATGTATATTCTTTATAGAACAGCGTAGTATGTACAGTGGTACCTCGGGTTACATACGCTTCAGGTTACACACTCTGCTAAACCAGAAATAGTGCTTCAGGTTAAGAACTTTGCTTCAGGATGAGAACAGAAATCGTGCTCCGGCGGCGCAGCAGCAGCAAGAGGCCCCATTAGCTAAAGTGGTGCTTCAGGTTAAGAACAGTTTCAGGTTAAGTACGGATCTCCGGAACGAATTAAGTACTTAACCCGAGGTACCGCTGTACTGAGATGAAAACATTAAATTCCTCTCTGTGGAATTCGTATCAGTTCTCACCAGAATGCAAACAGTTCCCCAAATGTGCTCTTTAGCCAGAGCAAATTCCCAAGGTAGTGCAAACTGATTTACACAACTAGGAAGTGTTATTAAACCCCCCCCCTCATTTAGAGGCTAGTGTATAATCATACTGTGGACTTATTTAGCACATTGCCTTGTGAAGTAAGACTTTTTGTATCTGTTCACTATAGTGGAACAAATTTTCTCTCTCGAGAACCAGTAGCACTTATGTAATGTGAATTTTTCAAAGGAGTTGAATGAACTGTGACAGGCCAAAGATTACATTAGGAAGATGCCACAAAAAGGGCAATTATGAATGAAGCACAACAATAATGAATTCTGCAGTAACCTTCCTTATTGGACCCCACGCCCAAACAACTTTTTGAACGATTAAAGATCCCTGGATTTCAGAGTAGAGCTGGGATCCAAATTACTAGAGGACTGGGTGTGGGTTGTTGTTGTTTTGTCGAGAAACAAACGTCCAAAACTTCCCCATTACAGTGGTACCTCGCAAGACAAATGCCTCGTAAGATGAAAAACTCGCAAAACGAAAGGGTTTTTCGTTTTTTGAGTTGCTTCGCAAGACGGATTTCCCTATGGGCTTGCTTCGCAAGACGGAAACGTCTTGCAAGTTTGTTTCCTTTGTCTTGCAAGTTTCTTTCCTTTTTCTTAAAACCGTGCATTCACTTCGAGGAGCAACTCATAGCACGTGGTGTGGTAGCCTTTTCTGAGGTTTTCGAAGACTTTGGTGATTTTTGAAGCTTTTCCAAAGTCCGTGCTTCGCAAGATGAAAAAATCGCAAGACGAAAAAACTCGCGGAATGAATTAATTTCGTCTTGCGAGGCACCACTGTATGTGTGTGGAAATAGTTACACAGATCTTCAGATCCTAGTCTAGGGATGTAGTTTTCTAATAACCTATGAAAAAATGTATGTGGTGCACAGTTGCAAATATATTTTCTTGTGTGTTTTTAGTAACCACAGGAGGCAGAAATCTTGAGCAGAAGACCATTAAGAAAAGGAGGCTGCTTAACCCTTGCCTTTCCAGTCACTTCGCTCACAAAACAGTCCCTTCCCCCAAACTCCTTTTTCCACTTGTGGAGAAAAAACATACAGATGCCCCTACCTTTTCCCGCAAGGGGAGAAGAAAGCGGCTGGGAGAATGATTCTGAGTTGGAAAATGGCCAGAGGGCAAAAGGTCAAGCAGCCCATTTCTTCCCTCTCCTAGTCTTTTATTTAAGATTCAGCCTCCCAAGATTCACCTGCTTTTGGTTAAAAAAAAAGTCATGGAACATGATATCTGAACATGAAGTGGGTCCAGCCACATATTGAAACTAAATCCTTCGAAGACAGAGGTCCTATGGCTGGGTCGGGATGGCATGGGGATGAGGGACCAACTCCCTTCTCTTGTGGGGGCCCAATTAGTGCCATTGCCTTCCATCAAGAGTTTGGGTGTAATCCTTGACGCCTCCCTTTCCATGGAGGCGCAAGTTACAGCAACAGCCAAGGCGACATTTTTCCACCTTCGCCGCATCAAGCAGTTGGTCCCCTACCTTTCCCGCCCTGACTTGGCCACAGTGATCCATGCGACGGTCATCTCCAGGCTTGACTACTGTAATTCGCTCTACGCGGGGCTGCCCTTGAAGCTGTCCCAGAAACTCCAGCGGGTGCAGAATGCTGCAGCGAGGCTCCTCACGGGGTCTCTGCCATGGGAGCATATTCACCCAGTGCTTTTCAAGCTGCACTGGCTCCCGGTGGAGTACAGGGTCAGATTTAAGGTGCTGGTTTTGACCTTTAAAGCCCTTCACGGCCTAGGACCCTTGTACCTACGGGACCACCTCTCCCGGTATGCCCCACAGAGAGCCTCAAGGTCCATAAACAGCAACACCCTAGTGGTCCCGGGCCCTAAGGAAGTTAGATTAGCCTCAACCAGAGCCAGGGCCTTTTCAACACTGGCTCCAGCCTGGTGGAACGCTCTGCCTCATGAGACCAGGGCCCTGCGGGATCTGATTTTTTTCCGCAGGGCCTGTAAGACAGAGTTGTTCTTCCTGGCCTTTGACTTGGAGCCAATTTGATTCCCTCCCTCTCTTTTTTCTTTTCCTTCTCCTGCGATGAGGCATTTTCATGAGGCATTTTAATATTTTTATGTTTCAATATTTTAATGTTGTATTTTAATTTTGTTTTAAGTTGTAAACATTCAACTTGTTTTTATTATTGCTTGTTAGCCACCCTGAGCCCGGCCTTGGCTGGGGAGGGCGGGGTATAAATAAAAATTTATTATTATTATTATTATTATTATTATTATTATTATTATTATTAGAAAATGTGTTTTCTCTCCTTGCACTTTTTCTTAGCATTTTGATTAGAATTGCATGGCAAACTTCCACTTGAATGCCTTAGTCTGATGGCTGGAACAGAAACACTGAGCATGGTTTGACTCAAGAGTAGACCCAATGAAGTAAATGAACCCAACCTAGTCATTTATTCCAATTGGTCTACTTTGAGTAAAATACCACCCTGTGTAGATTTATACATGGGGGGGGGGATGAATGCATTTGCTGTCGTCCTGAGAACCAAGAATATATTGGAATCTTTTAAAGGCACAGTTGTGATAAAAGGAGTATAAATTAAATATTGCATCTCAGCTTTGTTCATAAGCAGCATGCTTAATGTCATTCTTTCTTTTTCAACACATGGCCCGGTTGCTAGAAAGGAGAAAATATATTCGTACCAGCAACCTGATTTTTACTTCTGCATTGGCTCTCTGGCCAATTACATTAGCTAATGTTGTGATGTACATTGATTAAATGAGAATAAAGGCAAAATAAATATAGAAACAGAATCTTCATAAGATAGGGTCCCATCCAACTCTATGATTCTATGTGTGTTATATATAGTATTTTTCCTTACACCATGCAGGTACCTTTTATACCTACAAATCAAAAGAGACATTTTCCATGGCCGCTTGCTGTGTTCATTTTCTGACGCTGCCTTCCTGGGCGCATGCATTGTCCAAGGTAAGTGTAGACAACAGCATCTTCAGACCTTTTCTCAGAATCCTGACCAGATATACATATTGCAATATCAAAAATTTTATGAAAATTTTATAGACTAATTGGGTTTGGGTCCAGATTTAGTTAGTCATAGTTTAGTCCCATTGAAATTGATGTGATCTTAGTTAGCAATAGCGGCAGCTGCTGGGGCTGTATGTGGGAGCAGAGATGCGGGTGGCGCTGTGGTACAAACCACTGAGGCTAGGGCTTGCCGAATGGAAGGTCGGCGGTTCGAATCCCCATGACGGGGTGAGCTCCCATTGTTCTGTCCCAGCTCCTGCCAACCTAGCAGTTCAAAAGCAGGCCAGTGCAAGTAGATAAATAGGTACCTCTGTGGTGGGAAGGTAAACAGTGTTTCCATGTGCTGTGGCTTCCGTCAAGGTGTCCCATTGTGCCAGAAGCGGCTTAGTCCTGCTGGCCACATGACTTGGAAAGTTATCTATGGACAAACGCCGGCTCCTTGACCAGAAAGCAAGATGAGTGTCACAACCCCATAGTTGCCTTTGACTGGATTTAACCGTCCAGGGGTCCTTTACCTTTCCTTATGTGGGCGCAGTCTCCTCCTGGCAATGGCAGTGTTACATTTGCTGGGGTGGAATAAGGCCACTTGGAATAAGGCCACTTGCGATTTCACACTGTCCCACCCTATCTCAGTACAGTGGTACCTCTGGTTAAGAACTTAATTCATTCCAGAGGTCCGTTCTTAACCTGAAACTGTTCTTAACCTGAGGTTCCAGTTTAGCTAATGGGGCCTCCCACTGCTGCTGCCGCCGTGCGATTTCTGTTCTCATCCTGACATAAAGTTCTTAACCTGGGGTACGACTTCCGGGTTAGCGGAGTCTGTAACCCGAAGTGTTTGTAACCCAAGGTGTTTGTAACCCGAGGTACCACTGTACCAGGAAGCAGTGGCATCCACTGCAGAAACCATTGCAGCTCTGCCAGCTAGATATTATTCATTCGTTTGTTTATTTTTCACAGAACTTGTGTACTGTTTCATTGAAATAAAAGCTCAAAGCAGATTTCTGACAGAATGAAATAATAAGATTATTTAAAAGAAAATAATAAACGATAAGCTAAAAACTAGATTAAAATGCATCCTGACAAACTTGCCCCATTAATTTCGGTGGGACTTACGCATGACAGGCTTACTCTGGAGCCATCCAAATTATAAATAAATATGTAGCTGAAATAACAGGCTGCGTGTAGCTTTTTCTGTTTCTCTTTGGAGAGGGCGTTCCATAGGTACCACAACCAAAAAGGCCGTGCCTTCAGTAGTCATCTGCTTAAGATTTGAAACTGCCAGAGAAAGGCTTTCTGAATGACATTTAACAGGAGAAAGAACCATTCAGACACCTGAGTCACAAACTATATAGGGCTTTAAAGGTAAGCACCAGTGTCTCAATATTATATGTGGAGGTCTATTCATATATTAATTACAAATAATTCACTGCCAGTTTATTTTTTGTGACTAGGGATTCAATTTAGCTAACTGCTCACATATTTGGTACTTCTTCCCTAATCTTTCTTTGCATTTTTATATGTGCAGCTGAGTTTGGTGACTATGATCCTGATGAACACTTGGACAATTATGTCAGCGAGTTTAAGATTTTCCCCAAACAATCCCAAAAGCTGGAGAGAAAAATACTTGATATACATAAAAACGAATTCAGGTAATTTTGAAAGCTGATTAAAAGATGTATTAAAAGAGGATTATTTAACTATTATTTGCTAGTGCTTTCTGCAGGTTGTAACTTGCACAGGTAGAAAATAAAAATCTGTATTTTAAAGGGGTCAGTAGATGATAATGCAATATAAAATTTTGCAAGTCAACAGATCTGCTCAATATGTTATGATCCAAAACTGAGCAGATACCATGGTAAGGCCACAATTAAGCTCATTGATTTCAGTGAGCTAACACAGATGCAACTCCATATCTGATTGGTTTAAAAACACTTTGGTTTAAGAACGGACTTCCGGAATGAATTAAGTTTGTAAACCAAGGTACCACAGTATAAATTCTCAAAAGATCAACAAGTAACATATAATCACAACATACATAGTGTTTTATATTTCTCTATTTTTTACCTGGATGTAGCAAATACTGAGCTAGCGTATATGAATGTCACTGCTACTGACAAGCGGTAATTTTGATTTTGTGGTGAATTTTAAAAAAAAGAACATGGTTGCTATCTAAAGGTTTAGAACATACTTTGGTGTTCAGTTACTTTCTGGTTAAACATTTTACCATTTCCTAAAGAGCAGCTATGTTAGTTTGTGGTGCCTTGCAGTAAAAGCTAACTTGTTTATTACTGCAACATATTCACAGGCAAGGGTCTACCTCTTTGTTTTTTTTTCAAAAATAATAATTTTATTTTTCATTTTCAGATTTTACAAATATTTTGACAAGAAAAACAAAATCTTTACAAATCTAAATTACCTT
Organism: Podarcis erhardii; assembly: GCF_964252035.2. NCBI lineage: Eukaryota > Metazoa > Chordata > Lepidosauria > Squamata > Lacertidae > Podarcis > Podarcis erhardii. The sequence continues at coordinate 6,447,099 of NC_138501.1, read as the reverse complement.
CCCCTTGACTTCCCTCTGCTGTTTTCTGCAGTTACTTATTTCATATATTTTTATTACGGCATTTCCAATTCAAATATATTAACAAATTTTCCCAAATCTTCCCCTTAATTGTCTCTTACTGCACATGTTTATATCAGTCCTGCTAATGTTTTAATTTGTTTACAATATGTCTTCAAATAGTCAATAATTCCCCCCCCCAATTCTATTTTTAAAAGTCTACTTTGATTATAGTTCTCTTTCTAGAAGAAAATAATATGAGAGGTTTCGTTACTGCTTTCATTTCAATTGCCATTCTGTTGATTTTGTGGTAATTATCCTTTGAAGGATATTTTCTTATTACTGTTGGATGAGCACTTTTAATGTACATTACAGTTTGTAAACATTGTTGTTTGGTTTTTATTAGTTTGAATTTCTATTCTAGTTCCTTTGAGACTGTTCCAATGTAAAACAACTTATAAATGTAATGAATATTAATAGTTTATCATCATCATCATCATATATATGTAGAACATTTCTCTCCATTGACATATTATTTGATAACAAAACAGAATAGAGAGGACAAATCATTTCTCTCTTTCTATAGACATTTGCGGCATCTTATTATTTTGGAGATAAACGTTGTTTTGGGAAAGGCTGCCCCCTTCAGGCATACTTTTCAACTGAAGAATTAAGAGCATAATTTAAATTATCCTGCAGTCGATGTGAAAAGTGTCATGGAATGTTGCTAGAAAACCATTGGCTTTGTTTATGTAACACTTGCAATTACCAGCAGATTCCAAGACCTAGAAGTAGTCAGAAGTTCATTTAGGGAGAGATAAACTGTGCTAGCTGTTAAGGTGCTACACTCAATATGCCAGCAAATTTGGAAAACTCAGCAGTGGCCAGAGGATTGGAGAAGATCAGTCTACATCCCAATCCCAAAGAAGGGCAATGCCAAAGAATGCTCCAACTACCGCACATCTGCACTCATTTCACACGCTAGCAAGGTTATGCTTAAAATTCTACAAGGCAGGCTTAAGCAGTATGTGGACCGAGAACTCCCAGAAGTGCAAGCTGGATTTAGAAGGGGCAGAGGAACCAGAGACCAAATTGCAAACATGCGCTGGATTATGGAGAAAGCTAGAGAGTTCCAGAAAGACATCTACTTCTGCTTCATTGACTATGCAAAAGCCTTTGACTGTGTCGACCACAGCAAACTATGGCAAGTTCTTAAAGAAATGGGAGTGCCTGATCACCTCATCTGTCTCCTGAGAAATCTCTATGTGGGACAAGAAGCTACAGTTAGAACTGGATATCGAACAACTGACTGGTTCAAAATTGGGAAAGGAGTACAGCAAGGCTGTATATTGTCTCCCTGCTTATATGCAGGGAATTCATCAACTTATATGCAGAATTCATCATGCGAAAGGCTGGGCTGGATGAATCCCAAGCCAGAATTAAGATCGCCGGAAGAAAAATCAACAACCTCAGATATGCAGATGACACATCTTTGATGGCAGAAAGTGAGGAGGAATTAAAGAACCTTTTAATGAGGGTGAAAGAGGAGAGCGCAAAATATGGTCTGAAGCTCAACATCAAAAAAACGAAGATCATGGCCACTGGGCCCATCACCTCCTGGCAAATAGAAGGGGAAGAAATGGAGGCAGTGAGCGATTTTACTTTCTTGGGCTCCATGATCACTGCAGATGGTGACAGCAGTCACAGAATTAAAAGACGCCTGCTCCTTGGGAGAAAGGCGATGGCAAACCTAGACAGCGTCTTAAAAAGCAGAGACATCACCTTGCCAACAAAGGACCGTATAGTTAACGCTATGGTTTTCCCAGTAGTGATGTATGGAAGTGAGAGCTGGACCATCAAGAAGGCTGATCGCCGAAGAATTGATGCTTTTGAATTATGGTGCTGGGAGAGACTCTTGAGAGTCCCATGGACTGCAAGAAGATCAAACGCATCCATTCTTAAGGAAATCAGCCCTGAGTGCTCACTGGAAGGACAGATCCTGAAGTTGAGGCTCCAATACTTTGGCCACCTCATGAGAAGAGAAGACTCCCTGGAAAAGACCCTGATGTTAGGAAAGATGGAGGGCACAAGGAGAAGGGGACGACAGAGGACGAGATGGTTGGATAGTGTTCTCGAAGCTACCAGCATGAGTTTGACCAAACTGTGGGAGGCAGTGGAAGACAGGAGTGCCTGGCATGCTCTGGTCCATGGGGTCACGAAGAGTCGGACACGACTAAACGACTAAACAACAACAAACAGAATGCAGTATCCGAAGGCAATGGGCCAGCACAAGACCATGCAGGGAACAGTATCTGCAGCATGAGAAAGCGCCTGTTAGTGTGCATTTTTGCAGGATGGGCTTTGCACAAAATGACAAGCTTGGTCTCTGTGATATAGGTACACAACTAGGGTTGCCACAGCCGATGAGCTTTTTTAAAGGAAAAACCAAGTTGAGCTTTGTTTCAAAATCCCAGGCATTTTGCTAAAATTCCCCCAGACGATATTTCCAGCAGGAAATTCCAGGCATAGGGCAACTGCCTCTGTGGTTGTGCATCTTGCTTTCAATGCAGAAGATCCCAGGTTTTCAATCCTGGGCCTCTCTAGGTAGGGCTTGGAAGTCACCAGCCTAAGCCACCGCCATTCCGTATAGAGAAGTATTGAGTCAGACAGGCCAGTGGTAAGTTTCAATGTGAGGCAGCTTGCTATAGTCCTGTGTTCCTAGGGAACATATTGTGATGGCTTGTGAATGCTCTCCGCAAGAAATGCCTCTGCTCACTCAGAGATACATATATACAGTCTTGTACATTTCACATATGTACAGAGATACATATATACAGTCTTGTACATTTCACATATGTACAAACAGCACGTTACAATCATGCATCCGAATCCTCCGGCTCAGATTCTTGGAGTGCCTTATGCCCGCCCCTTCTCCAACAGAAAAGGCGTGGAATTTTCACGCGATGTCTCTGTCCCCTCCTCTTTAACACTCTCCTTTCCTTGGCATATGGAACAGGCATTGTTTCACTGTCTGTGCCAGAACTTCCTGTGCGGTGTTGAGGCTCTGGTCCAACATCTGTGAACTGTCCCTCCTCCTGCCTTTCCCTTCTTTCCTCCATCGCCACTTCCTGCCCCCCCTCCTCTGCCTGTCTTTCCTCCTCCCCTTCATTCTCCGTCAGTACCATGACACATATGCACACAAATCTGTCAGCTTCTGTTAAGTGTAAATAGGTTGCTTATGATCTCTTCAGGTACTACTTCAGGGGACACCCCCCCACACACAAATAATGTCTGGGTAAAATTGAGCAAGTGGGAAAAGTGAATTTTAAAAAAGGAACTATGGAGCCAGACAAGTTGATACAATAAATGTTTGAGTGTGTTCGCGGGTGGCGCTGTGGGTAAAACCTCAGCGCCTAGGACTTGCCGATCGCATGGTCGGCGGTTCGAATCCCCGCGGCAGGGTGCGCTCCCGTCGTTCGGTCCCAGCGCCTGCCAACCTAGCAACTCAAAAGCACCCCTGCGTTCAAGTAGATAAATAGGGACCGCTTACCAGCGGGAAGGTAAACGGCGTTCCGTGTGCTGCGCTGGCTCGCCAGATGCAGCTTGTCATGCTGGCCACGTGACCCGGAAGTGTCTGCGGACAGCGCTGGCTCCCGGCCTATAGAGTGAGATGAGCGCACAACCCTAGAGTCTGGCAAGACTGGCCCGTATGGGCAGGGGTACCTTTACCTTTACCTAACGTGTTTTTATTTTTTAAAAAACAGCTGCCTGTTTGGGGTTGGGATTTAGGATCAGGATTGTGCTATGCAAGGAGGGGTAATGCTTTCCCTCTGCGTCATAGTCCTGTTGAAAATGCACCCGTCCCCAAAGCTGACGCTACCCCTGGAATGGAAGCTGATATTTGTCTCATTGCAAGACTGACTGATAGGCAGGTGAAAGCAAGACAATCTGTGTAGTGCTATAGATAAGCATATATTTCAGGAAATAGTAAATGAAAATGAAAACAAGCTGCACAAAACAGCAAGTGAAGTCACATCAGACTGCAGGTAGTCCAAAGGTAAATCCTGTGATTGGTAGAAGGGGCATAGAAACATTTTTACTTAATACAGGATGCTTAATTCTAGTTCCGCAGGGGATCCATAGGTGCTTAGTATAACTGTCACATATTCTACACTTCAAAGCCTGAATTAAATGTTCAGTACTGTATTTGTAATATTGCCACATACTCATTACTGGCAGATAAAATATTGCTTCCATCTTCTATCCTCTGTGAGTTTAGAAAGACTGTCATGGGGTCTTGCCAGCTCAAAACATTTTTCAGATGTTATTTCACTGCTGGTGATTTTTGTTTGTTCAGCGCACTGTGCCATATTAAATTAGCATAAAGTGTCTCTGAGAACATTTGCAAGATCTCACTCTTTTATTCCACATTAGTCAATACACATTAGTAAATACTGTCATCCTATCTTTCTCTCTGTTCAAAATCCTATCACAAATTAGAATTATCAGTCCACGCTACAGAGTGCAGTTTCAATATCCTTCATTTCTGTATATTAATTACTCTTAACGTGCTGTTGGTAACATGTTTCAGGTGGCTAATGAATGATTAAAAATTGTCTTATGCACATTTTCAGTGCTTGTTTATGGCAGCATTCTAACAATTCAGTGATGATACTCAATGTATTTTTAAAAGAATTAACCCTGAATACCATCACAGCAAGGGACGCAGGTGGCGCTGTGGTCTAAACCACTGAGACTAGGGTTTGCTGATCGGAAGGTTGGCAGTTCGAATCCCTGCAATGGGGTGAGCTCCCATTGCTTAGTCCCAGCTCCTGCCAACCTAGCAGTTCGAAAGCACATCAAAGTACAAGTAGATAAATAGGTACCACTCCTGCAGGAAGGTAAATGGCATTTCCATGCACTGCTCTGGTTTCGCCAGAAGCGGCTTAGTCATGCTGGCCACATGACCCAGAAAAACTGTCTGCGGACAAACGTCGGCTCCCTCAGCCAGTAAAGCGAGATGAGCGCCGCAACCCCAGAGTCGTTCACGACTGGACTTAAGTGTCAGGGGTCCTTTACCTTTACCATCATTGCAATGGTTGAGTTTTATGGAAATGCTGATCTCTGAGCCTGACTGCAACGGAATCTCCTAAGAAGGTGCTGACAGAAGGCATGGTAGCTTTAGAGGACAGTGATTAAGCCTTGTAAGCTTTTCATCAGTTTGTCCACCATAGTGAACAAAGGGGATGCTACTCTAATTGACTTAGAAACTACCAGGTGCTAAATTTCTGTGTGATGAGGGAAGTTTTAAGCAGATATTCAGCATTACTAGTTTTCATGTTGCCTTAAGAAGTATGACATATCTGTGACAGAGTGAAAAGAGCAAATCAGTAACCAGCTGTTGAAATAAATAGTCGAGTGCCGTGAATTAAGACTCAGTAGAATGATATAATATAATGTAGTATTTAATTCTGGTGGTCAAAAAAATCCCAGGTACTAAATTTCTTTCTGCTAATTGAACATACTGTAGAAACCTCCTGTGGCAGCATTAGGATAACAATTTGTCATGGGGCCCTTGGATACAGCAGGGCAAAACAAATTATCAGTGAACAAACTCCATATCACATGCATGAGCTGCTAGGGAAATGGTGACTCACAGTGACAGGTGCCAAAGTGGGGAAGAGGCATCTTTTTCAGGTCTAAGAACATTTGCCGTTTTCTTCCTCATGAAGATCTATCAAAATGTGGAGCATAATCTCTGTGAAAAGCAAACAGAATTGGTGTCTGAAGGCTGTTCTGTCTGAAGTAGATGTCAGATTTCTAGCTGTGCTTTCTAGAGGTGCTTCTTGTCGTTCTTTTAAATGCACCACCTTAAACTTTTATCAGAAAGAAAGTACAATTCACGTTTATTCAACAGCAATTTTAGGGAGCAAACATACATACATACATACATACCATAGTGGCTAAATGCTGGTTCTAATGTAGTTTTGCTCGTAGGGATGAACCTTCATATGTATTTCATTCATTTTTACCTCCAAGAAGCTCAAGGCAGAGATAGGCGGTTCGATCCTACAACAATGTTTCCTTTTCTCACCCCAGCGGCTCCATTTCAATATTTTCCAGACGATCTGGGGTCTATGCTAAACAACCTGGGCTGTGTTACCAGGGGGATGAGAGGAGAAAACTTTAACCTAGGCGATCTTGAGGTACAACCCATTCTTCCCTCCCATTTTAACCCTACAGCAGCCCTATGAAATTGGTTGGACTGAGAAAGAGTGAGTGGCTCAAAGGCATCTGGTGAGCTTCATGGCTGAGCGAAGGCCTGCCCTGTCCTAGTCCATCACTGTCTGTTCAACAAACATAGGAGTCATATGGAAGGCTAACACATTTGTCTACTATTGCATGGCATGGTTTCAACCACTTCTGGGATTCTTTACAGAGCATTGTCTGACTCGTTAGAAGAGACGGATAGAAATCCTTACAATTGTATTAGTAGCAGCAATGTGTACATGGGCCATCACATATCTAACTTCAGACAGATTGTTCGCTTCACACAATGCTTTTCAATATAGTCAGCTCATACACTTGGCTACTAGTCACCAAGTGTACAGTAAGTGCTTTGAAAATCCTGGTTTTATTTTCTGGATACACATTGGAACATTAGAGTCATTTAGTATTAAAAGCGCACATTTTAAATAATGTGGACTTTCTTTCTAGATCTGCGATCCAGCTATTGGTTTATAATGTCTCTTTCCTGCTGAGGAGATGTGAAAGAGGGTGTTAAATTTGAAGGTGTCAATAAATATGAAAAGGATTTTTGTTCCTAAGTTGTTTAGAGTCCTGCTGTATTCTCTGTTTTAAGGTTTGATAAATTTACAAATGCCATTTGAAAAATAGCGGTGTTAAGTCTAGAATGTCTCTTTCTACAGATAATGACCCCAATTTGTAACTTGGGTTGTGAGAAATTAGTCCTCCTACCTCTTCTGTAGTAGCTTGCTGTACAGATTGTAAAATGGCGTTTCTTTTTTACTGATCAACGTGGAGGTTCTGTAATTTCAGCTTGTTGAAATTCTGCTTATCCTTCTCGAAAAATATCTCTGCAAAGTTCATACTCTCAGCAAGATGTACTTAATGTGAAGAGTACGTATTGGGATGGTGTGCTATTTAAGCAGTCCATAGTAGCTACAACCGCTCCTCAAAATTCCACTTACCCGGGTTTGATTGCAGCTCTTCTGCTTTGATCCTTGCAACTTCTACATTTGTTTTTAATTCAAGTGTGAGACCAGCAGCTGTCCCAGATTCCAAGCCCGTCAGCAAAGACTGTACAGAATTTCCCCTCTCACACTATTATGACACACTTAAGATCATTGCTCAGCCGCTGGCCCCTCAGTGGAGCTATAAGCAAGCATGATATTAAATCTAGCTTTTGGACTGAATTGCTTAGACCCTCCCATGACCTAGGGGAAATCTTTTCATTGTATTAGTTTGAAATCATTTGAATCAAGGTCTGGCTTAACAATGACTCACGCTGACAAGATAATAACTTTCTGTCCTTTTCACGTTACTTGAATGGTTTCCTAGGGATATTCCCCTAGAAATGAGGGGCGGGGGGAAATTTCTCATGGCTGTTTGTGTGTCTCTGTAGTGGCACCTTCTTATAGCAGTTCCATCACCTACTATTGTGCCATGTTGCTCTTGCTTGCTACACAAGTTGGCTCCCAATACACGGGTAGCCCGTATGCTGCTGGCATCAAGCTGGTACAAATGAGATGCACAGGCAATAGTTGTTCCAGTGCCATAACTACTTGACACTGCAGTAAGTAAAATTATGCCTTAACCCCTGCAAGGACCTATGGGACTGCATCTCCTGGTATGCCCTGCGGAAGACCTTAAGGTCCATAAATAACAACACTTTGGAGGTCCTGAGCCTCAAGGAAGTTAGCTTGGTCTCAACTAGGGCCAGGGCCTTTTCAGCACTGTCTCCAACTTGGTGGAACGCTCTGTCCCAAGAGACTAGGGCCCTGTGGGATTTGACGTCTTTCCGCAGGACCTGCAAGATGGAGCTGTTCCACCGGGCCTTTGGCTTGGACTCACTCTGACCCCTTATATGGGACTTGGTATATAAATTTTCCCTTGGTTTTTTTGCTGGCCCATGTAGGACCAGCATGGATAGCTGACTCGGGTGAATAGCTGATATTTCCTCCCTTTATGGTCTTGATTTATGGGCTACTACTAAAATGAGGCTGTATTTTAAGCTGTATTTTAAGCCGTATTTTAATTAACTGTTTTTTTTCTTTTTTCTTTTTTCCTATTACATTTTATTGTAATTTATATTCAGTGTTAGCCTCCCTGAGCCTGGCCCTGGCTGAGGAGGGCAGGGTATAAATAAAAAATTATTATTATTATTATTATTATTATTATTAAGTGGGCAAAGGCATTCTGCTCTTCCAGACTTACCTGCAAATTCCTTTGCTTCCAGCAACAATAGTTCAAGGCTGTTTAGCTGTTTCCATCTTTGGGCCTTTAAAACTACCTTTAGATGTTGAGCTGTCTTTTTTATAATATTTTTATTCATTTTCAAATACAAATTTATTTAACCAATATCAGAATTTATCACATAATCTTCTTTCTTTTTTACTTCCCGCAGTTTCTCTGCCAATCTTCCGTTTTGTTTATTTATTCACACATTTTCTGATTTTAATATTGCCTTTAATATATAACCTCCCCAATCTTATTCCCTTTTTTACAATATTCCTCATATTTTCACAGAACCTCTTGAAAGCCTACAAGCATTGCCTGTTCATCACATATACTTTTCAGATAATCTGTAAATTTTCCCCAGTCCTCTGATCTCGCAAATATTGAATCTTCCCTGTTAGTTTATCCAGTTCTGCAAAGTCCATCAATTTCAATCTCAATTTCAATTTCAATAAGCTGTCTTGAAGGGGTCTGTGACGTTAACATATGGGAATGCTGGAGGTGACATAGTTAATCAGGTTACCCAATCAGAACCCAGGGGAGTGGAGTGGTCTTGAAGGGGTCTGTGACGTTAACATATGGGAATGCTGGAGGTGAAATAGTTAATCAGGTTACCCAATCAGAACCCAGGGGAGTGGAGTCAGAGGGACTATAAAACCAGCTCTGGGAAGGGCGGAGAGGAAGACTTCGTTGGGAGTTGGGTGGTCGGTTGGAGTGGGAGTGGATTGGGATAGAGTCTGTGGGTAGGTTGAGTTAGTGTAGCGAATAAGCTGAGTCAGGAACAGTTAGGGGCTAGGAAGACGAGTAAATATCTGAGAGGTGGTTTAGTGAGTGAGAGCAAGTAGCGGAAGTTATAGGTCTGGATAGGCACCCCATGAATGTAATTGACCGATACCGTTTATGAAACCACACGCTTGTTAAACTGCAATAAATAAATGTTCTAATTTATGTTCCAATTTAACCCTGACTGGACTCAGTATTGTACCAGGTAGGGCCTGGGTGGTGGCAGCGAGAAATAAAATGGTGGCACAGGGATCAATAGACGGTGAAACGTCCAGGGACCCTGTGTGATCGCCATAGGGCCACCCAAAGTTCCCTGTAGTATTGTGCAGTGATACTTCAAAGAGAGCAGGGAAAGTGCTCTATTGCCACAATATCCATGAAATACCCTCCAAGTGTCCCTATTTTCCGGGGACAGTCTTGGAATTACGAAACCCATCCCAGATTCTGATTTGATCCAAGAATGTGCCCATTTCTCCCTGCCAGTGCCACCGCCACCGAGCTTGGGCAACTTGTAGTGGCTGCTGGAGAGCAGGTGAAGAGGAGGAGAGGCTGTTGCTGTCGCTGCCGAGCCCAGCCTTGTGTGACGCACCATCTCAGAAGTGCAGGCAGAGAGCAGGGCTACCCTGGTTGCGAAGAAAGCGAGAGCGGAGCAGAGAGCAAGGAGTCTTGTAAAAATAATAAAATGCTTTGTGCAGCCGTGTCTAACCTTGAGGAGGTTTGAGGAGGGTCAGTTGGGTGGGGAGTGAGAAATGCCCCTATTTTCATCTGAGGGAGGTTGGAGAGTATTCCATGAGTTCCACTGAAAAAGAAATTTTACTGGATTTAGGTTCCGCGCATGTGAGTAAATTAACACCCCCCCACACACACCAGGACAGGCATCTGCATGACTGATCCCATAAGTCAGTGCTTTAATGAGGTAGCTTGTTCAATTGGGCTATTAGATGAAAATCAATTAGTCTACTTGGTGCTTTTGTTGGTTCTTGTTTTGCTTAGTTTGACAAGAATACAATCTAATAGCCCAATTTAACGTGCTGCCCTTGCGTACCCCCAGAAAAAAGCACTGTGTGATGTAAACCAGCATCAGAATTCTTTCCCCACCCACATTCAGTTCTATGTTTTACTGCATTTTTTTAATTGGGTGGGGTGTGGGGGTTTTTTTGTCTTGAGAGTTAGTGGAGTTTGCAGATTTACTTTTCTTCTCTTTCCTCCACATTGTTAGTGCAGCCCTCCCTGGTACAAAGGCAGATTTGTATTTTTCTCTCTAAGAATTTCAGAAACGACTCCCTCCTTTATTTAATGTCTTCTTCTATTACTGTCCTCACTCCTTTTCTCTCTCTTTTTTAAAAAATAATATTTATTAAAGTTTCAAAAATGTTACAAAAATGAAAATGAAAAAGAAAATAAAAAATACAAAATACATGGGCTGACCTCCAAGTATTATAAGACATTAAAAGACTATTTGATACAACCACTGATGGAGGTTAGCAATGAAATTATGGAGGGGAAGAGGGCGCCGGAATCGTGGAAGGAAGCCTTTATCACATTGATACCAAAATCGGAAGCTGAAAAGACACAACTTAAGAACTATCGTCCCATCTCTCTCTTAAATGTGGATTACAAAATATTTGCAGACATTTTGGCAAGTAGATTTAAAAAAGTTTGAAATGAAGTAATCCACAAGGACCAGGCAGGCTTTCTCCCAGGTAGACACTTGTTTGCTAATACAAGGAACATTATTGACATTTTGGAACTTTTGCAAACAGATATAAATACAAAAGCAGTGTTAATTTTTATAGATGCGGAGAAGGCCTTTGATAATATCTCCTGGAAATTTATGAAGGGAAATTTAAAAGAAATGGGAGTGGGACGGGGTTTTGAGAATGGGATTGATGCAATATACTCAGAACAAAAGGCTAAATTGATAGTCAACAATGTGGTTACAGAAGAGTTTAAAATCGAAAAAGGAACACGACAAGGCTGCCCTATTTCCCCTCTGCTATTTATTTCGGTTCTGGAGGTGCTCTTGAATATGATTAGAGGGGACCGGTTGGTGGAAGGAATTCAGGTCGGAGCGAAACAATATAAACTTAAAGCTTTTGCAGATGACCTAGTTTTGACCCTGCAGGAGCCAGAATCTAGTATGAAAAGAGTATTACAATTGATTCATGACTTTGGTCGGGTGGCGGGATTTAAATTAAACAAACAGAAAACCAAGGTATTGGGAAAAAAATTGACAGATACAGAGTCAGGACGGTTTCAGAGAGAGACAGAATTAAATGTGGTTAAAAAAGTAAAGTACCTAGGGGTAAACATAACAGCAAAAAATCTGAGTCTATTTAAGGACAACTATGAAAAATGTTGGTCAGAAATCAAGAGAGACTTAGACAGTTGGACAAAATTGAAACTTTCTTTGTTAGGCCGAATTGCTGCTATCAAGATGAATGTATTGCCAAAAATGTTGTTTTTGTTTCAAACACTACAGATTGTGGACAAGACGGAGTGCTTCCGGAAGTGGCAGAGAGACATCTCTAAATTTGTCTGGCAGGGCAAAAAGCCCAGAATTAAATTTAAGATATTAACTGATGCGAAAGAAAGAGGGGGCTTTGCCCTGCCAGACCTAAAGTTGTACTATGAGGCCGCAGCTTTCTGCTGGCTAAAAGATTGGCTACTTCTCGAAGACACTGATGTACTGGATCTGGAAGGCTTTAACAATGCTTTTGGTTGGCATGCATACTTATGGTATGACAAGGTTAAGATCAATAAGGCCTTTAAGAACCATATTGTCAGAAAAGCAGTGTTTAATGTCTGGACAAAATATAAAGACTTATTGGAAAACAAAACTCCAAGGTGGCTTTCACCTCTGGAAGCTAAGGCCCGAAAAAGACCCAATATGGAGGCCAAATGGCCAAAATATTGGGAAATACTAGAAAAAGATGGAGACAATTGGAAATTGCAGAGTTTGGAGAAAATGAAGGATAAAGTGCGAGACTGGTTACACTACGCTCAGATTAAAGAAGTTTTTAAAAATGACAGAAAGTTAGGGTTCCAGGTGGAGAAATCGAAATTGGAAACAGAACTGTTAGAACCTAAGACTAAGGTACTTTCAAGAATGTATAACTTGCTGTTAAAATGGAATACACAAGATGAAATGGTTAAATCGGCTATGATAAAGTGGGCACAGGATATTGGGTATAATATCATGTTTGAGGACTGGGAAAGGTTGTGGACCACTGGGTTGAACTTCACTGCATGTAATGCTTTGAAGGAAAATGTAATGAAAATGATATATAGATGGTACATGACCCCAGTTAAACTTGCTAAAATATACCATTTGTCTGACAACAAATGCTGGAAATGTAAAGGAAATGAAGGAACATTCTTTCACCTCTGGTGGACGTGCCCTAGAGTGAAGGCCTTCTGGGAAATGATATATAATGAGTTGAAAAAGGTATTTAAGTATACCTTCCCTAAGAAACCAGAGGCCTTCCTCCTGGGTATTGTCGACCAGAGGGTGATAAAGAAGGACAGAACTCTTTTCCTGTATGCAACAACGGCAGCAAGGATACTCATCGCCAAGCATTGGAAAACTCAAGATCTACCCACACTGGAAGAATGGCAGATGCAACTGATAGACTATATGGAACTGGCTGAGATGACCAGCAGAATCCGAGACCTGGGAGAGGAGAAGGTTGAAGAAGACTGGAAGAAATTCAAGATTTATTTACAAAAATACTGTAATTTGGTTGAATGTTAAGAAGGATGCCAGATCATAAATAATTGAGCACCACTAAATTAGATGGAATTAGGATGACAAGTGAGATTGAGGAAAATATAATTTTTTTGGAGAATTATTAGATTATATTTAAATGAGCGGGACATAAGAACGCAAACAAGATGATAAATTGCTGGTAAAAATCTATAATGATGTAAGTGGGAACGGGAGACGTGAGGGAGTCCAAAGAAGCTATGAAACTATGTTATGATATATGTTACATTGTTTATTATTTTTGCATTTGTATTTAAAATCTTAATAAATATTTATATATATATAAAAAATACAAAATACAGAAAAATAAAAACAATTAAAAACATTTCAATCTTTCCATGTCTTGTCTTTCATTTACTTGTTTCCCTGACCTCCTCACACCTCCCTTTTTTGTATTCTAATTCAATTAGCAGTTTCAGCAAATCCTTTCCATTTTTGCTTTTATCTTAATAATTTATCTTAATATATTATAACTTTACATTCTTACCTATTCATAATCCAATTTTACCTAATTCTATAACATTACTGCTAAAACCACATAACTTCATTCCCGCATCCTTCTAACATTCCTTAATTTTACAGTGTTTCTGTAAATAGTCTTTAAATTTCTTCCAATCTTCTTCTACCGACTCTTCTCCCTGGTCCCGGATTCTGCCAGACTCCTTTTCTCATTTGTGACATGAACATGTGACATTGCTTGTGAAGTGGCCAATTTCTTTACAGTTTGCCTTGGTTAAAATGTTTTAGTTGTTCTAAATCCAAAACTAATAATTACTAATATATTTTCATTTTCTTGGCTTTCTCCCCATTCCATTTCCAAATCTGGGAGGCATGACTACTTTAAAACAGTGCAAATGCATAACATAAATTCTATCTACTACTGTTAAACTGATAATTCTATATTTGACTGCTACTTAATATTGAGTTTTGGGACGCGGGTGGCACTGTGGGTTAAACCACAGAGCCTAGGACTTGCCGATCAGAAGGTCGGCGGTTCAAATCCCCACGACGGGGGAGCTCCCGTTGCTCGGTTCCTGCTCCTGCCAACCTAGCAGTTTGAAAGCACATCAAAGTGCAAGTAGATAAATAGGGACCGCTCCGGCAGGAAGGTAAACAGCATTTCCGTGCGCTGCTCTGGTTCGCCAGAAGCGGCTTAGTCATGCTGGCCACATGATCCGGAAGCTGTATGCAGGCTCCCTCGGCCAGTAAAGCGAGATGAGCGCCGCAACCCCAGAGCCGGTCACAACTGGACCTAATGGTCAGGGGTCCCTTTACCTTTACCTAATATTGAGTTTAGACTATTGGCTCAACTAGTCTAGTAGTAGTATTTATATCCCACCCTTTTTCCCTGACAGGGACTTAGGGGACTTACAGATAAAAGAGAAGCAGCTACAAACATAGGAAAAAAAGCTATTATTAAAAACAGTTTAACATTAATAATATATAAATACGTTCTACTAAAACATACAGATCATTCTGACTGGCAGTGAGTCTCCAGAGGTTCAGAAGACATTTCTTAGTTTGGGGGCACAATTTTTTTCTCAGTTGCAGATCCTGCAATTGCATTATTTTTCACTCAATAAGACGAACCTAGTTTTTAGAGGAGGAAAACAAGAGGAAAAAAATTCTGAACGAAACAGTGGATGTATGATTTTTGTGGTTCATGCTGTTGTCACAGACATGTGATTTGACGGTGAGTTTGGGGTAGCCCAGTGCAAAAATCCTGAGAATCCATGTGGATCTGTGCTTTGTAACCACATTTTTGCACCATTGTGGCCCCATGAAACAGTGGATGCATGGTTTTTGGGGGGCAGGCTGTAGCCATAGAAATGCTATGTGATTTGGTGATGAATTTGGGATGGCCCAATGCAAAAATCCCGAGGATCCATGTCGATCCGTGCTTTGTAAATCTGGGCCCATCTGCCTGCAGTTGCTCTGCACAAATGCTGTGCTGCATATTGGTGAATCATTCTGCAAAGCCAGGAGTGATCTGTATGGTTTCCTCTAGATACTGGTGGACAACAGCTCCCATCATCCCTGACTGTTGAGCTTGCTGACTGGGGCTGATGGGAATTGGGAAAGACTTACCTTTGTTCTGATTTACAATTCAGTTAAACTGTAGGTGGGAAGCAGATGGGGTTTAATATCTCACACATTGAAAAAGTAGTTTTTTTGCCTACTTTAGATAGTTTAGCATGGAAGGAGAAGGGACCCATGCTTTCCCCAATATCCTATTCCCCAATGCAAATCCATAAAGAGGTCACTCTGTCCCAGGGAGAAGAAGAGCAAAACGAAAAATAACTTTGAAATTAAGCACGGCTTAATTAAGCATTTTGCTCACTGAGAGCAAAATGAAGGAGAAACTTCCATCTCATAGATTCACTTCCACCTGCCCCAGGGCAAAAAGCTGAAGGTCGCGCAGTAAAGGAAACCAGAGATGAGGGGGCCAAACCAGTTCTGCAGGATCAAACTCATTCCTACCATTAATTTTAATGATCTTGCCACACTGCTGGGTCTCATGGCGTGTGGAGGGGAGCTTCCCAGGTGGAATTATCCCTTCCCCATGATCCCACCCCATCCCCACACACTCAGGGCATGGGAGGAAAAGATGGGGCAGGGGGAAGATGGTGCAGGACTTCCGCTGATGGGGCATATTAGGGGATTCC
Source organism: Podarcis erhardii (assembly GCF_964252035.2). Lineage (NCBI taxonomy): Eukaryota > Metazoa > Chordata > Lepidosauria > Squamata > Lacertidae > Podarcis > Podarcis erhardii. The sequence continues at coordinate 6,431,409 of NC_138501.1, read as the reverse complement.
TTCCCCGTGGGTTTGTCAGGAGGCTGGAGGTTACAAACGCCTCTGCTCTCTGTGCATGGATCATGGATTACTGCACAGCATAGCCTTAATTATGGCTAATGCTAACGGCTTTTGATAATATTCACACCGCCACAAAGCATTTATGCAGACACTCTGTGCAGTAGATTTATCTGAAGTATGTATGTAAATCCTTGCTGCTTGGAAAAACACACTACCTTGGTGCCAGATCAGCAGGTATGCATGACATGGTTTATCATTTGGATCATGTTCGTGATTTGGATGCACGCATCGTAAAGTGGAGTGTTCCACAAGAATTCAAGTCTAGGCCTGGAGAGGCAGCCATGACCAAAATACCCTTGTTTATTTGCTTGTTTATTTCCAGAGCAGGAAAGAAACACATCTTAATAGGAGTGCTTCTTTAAAATGAATTTAGGAAATAGGTCATTGGAAACCAAGACTGCAGCTTATTTCTCACTAAGCTCCAACTGTCCCATGTGCACCAGGAGAGAGCAAATATTTGAAAGATACTTGATAGCCCCTGATTAACTGCACAGCTCACTGGAGTCCCGAGAATATGTCAAGAGCATCTAGGCTTAATCCAAAGGGATTAGGTGCTGTGAGAGAGTACAAGCTGAATCATATGAAAGATCTCCTATTTCCCCTCTCATGATAGATACCTTTGGCTCAATTTTTTTGTATTTTTAATTTTTTTTTCATTATTTTTTTTTTTTAGGGGTCAGAGTCCAGCTGTTGCTGAGTTTAATTTATTATTGAAAGCACATTCTTTAGAAACCTATGGTGTTGATCCCCACCCTTGCAAGGTAATGTATTTATTTTATTGTTTTAATCACAATTAGCATTTTCCATATTTAGTGCCTGTTCAATCCCTCCCCTATCTATGCCATTAAATACGTACTGGCCTACCATGGATGGGTCCCCTACTATGGGACTCGGGTGGCACTGTGGTGTAAAAGACTAAGCCTTGGGCTTGCCGATCGGAAGGTCGGCGGTTCGAATCCCCGTGATGGAGTGAGCTCCCGTTGCTCAGTCCCAGCTCCTGCCCACCTAGCAGTTCAAAAGCACGTCAAAGTGCAAGTAGATAAATAGGTACCACTCCGGCAGGAAGGTAAACGGCGTTTCCGTGCACTGCTCTGGTTCGCCAGAAGCGGCTTAGTCATGCTGGCCACATGACCCGGAAAAACTGTCTGCAGACAAATGTCGGCTCCCTTGGCCAGTAAAGCGAGATGAGCGCCGCAACCCCAGAGTCGTTCGCAACTGTACTTAACTGTCAGGGGTCCTTTACCTTTACCTTTTTTACCATGGGTGGAGCTCTCTATATATGGTAAAAATGCCAGTCGTCAGTGGTAGGTACCTCCACTTGCAGTCAAGCACAATTTGGGAGCCTGATCATCATTATAATAGTAAATAAAGAGCCATGTATTGCCTTTTAAATGTATTTGTGAGAGGAGGGCACTGGTTTACTTTTGTGTATTGTTGTTGTTATGTAATTTGCATTCTCGTTGTGTGTTTTTATGTTGTGAACCACCCTGTGATCTTCAGATGAAGGGCAATATACAAATTTAACAAAGAAATGTATGCAATACATTGCGCAATGCAGTACGTTAAGCATTTTCTCTTTCTGTATGATAACAGAGTACACTTAAACTTATCTTTCATTGTAACTGTAAGGTGTCTTCTACAGGACAGAAGCGCTGGGAAAGAAATTGTAGCATTTATCTTACTGTGTTTTGCTTCATATATTTCCAAACTGCTTTTAAAGGCAAACCGTATGAAGGCATTAAAAATGCATACTTGGCGTCGGACAACAAAGGCCAGTTTGGTCCTATCAATTTCAATGTTACTAAGCCAGTTTGAGTGTTAGTTTAAGTGGTTTGTTTATCCCACAAAAATTACATAGTACCAGACATTATCTATCTATATCTATCTATCTATCTATCTATCTATCTATCTATCTATCTATCTATCTGCAAATTGTGTTTCAAGTTGCAGTCTAATGGCCAACATAGACTATTCCTTGCCATTCTAATTTGGGGGCTGGGTAGAAATTTGCAGGGGAAAATCTGTGGGTAGGAGCAATGTGCATAAGCCCTCCTCTACTCTCCTGCAAATGCCCTCTTGCGAGTAGCCCTCCGAAGTAGACTATAAAATTGGTACTGAGCCCATTTCAGCAAAGGAAACTACTGACATTGATGTAGGTCTAATAAGAAGACCAGGGATGCGGGTGGCACTGTGGGTTAAAGAGCCTAGGGCTTGCCAATCAGAAGGTCAGCAGTTCGAATCCCCGCAATGGGTTGAGCTCCCATTGCTCGGTCCCTGCTCCTGCCAACCTAGCAGTTCGAAAGCACGTCAAAGTGCAAGTAGATAAATAGGTACCGCTCCAGCAGGAAGGTAAACGGCATTTCCGTGCGCTGCTCTGGTTCGCCAGAAGCGGCTTAGTCATGCTGGCCACATGACCCGGAAGCTGTACACCGGCTCCCTCAGCCAATAAAGCGAGATGAGCGTCGCAACCCCAGAGTCGTTCGCAACTGAACCTAACACTCAGGGGTCCCTTCTTATTTCCTAATAAGACCTAGCACTCATTCAAAAGCCAGAATCAGCAGATCAGCATTCTGCGCCAATATTTGACTGAGTGAAATGACATCAGCATGCAACAACTGAGATGACCCTCAGGTAAGTGAGGAGTGCATCACTTAAAAGCAGCTCCCAGTGCATCTAAAACCTACCTCAGTTGGAGTCCAAACTGATGTAAGCTGGATGTCAACATGGAAAATGACAGGAAAGGTTCAAAAACAGGTTCCTGAATAGACCAAGTGGAGCTGATTAGGAATATAGTACAGTACTACCTTGGGCTCATGGGCGTAGTGAAGGGGGGGGCAGCAGGGCAGCTGCCCCCCGCATCAAGTAAAGAAATAGAAAAACTAACTGACCAATGACAACATAGATAGCTCAGTTCTGACCCCCAAGATATATCCTGCCCCCCTAACATAAATTCTGGCTACACCCATGCTTGGGTTTGAAGTTAGGGGAGAAATTGCTCTGTTATTTTTGCATAATAGTGTAGTGCCTCGGTAAAATTTGAAACATTCTTCAGTATTATGTGTCTCTCCATTGCTACAAAAGTGTCTTGCACTGGTATAAACTATAAAACTTAGCAAGAGGGACTATCATTTAAATGTACTTAGATTACATTTTTATGCTAACAATTATACATGACCATTATGTTAATCCTCCTGTGCTGCCCACTAAACCTGATTATATTCTGGCAAACTGCGACAAGCTGGCTTTCTTAAACAGCTGGAACGCCAGCTTAAAAACAAATTCATAGGATCTTCTACAATATGAGGAAATATATGTAGCCAAATATTGAATTTTCTGCATGTTTGAACACCCCCCCTACAGTTTTTAATTTGTTTTATCTTTTTTCCATTTCTTTCAAGGATTCAACAGGGACCACAACATTTTTAGGATTCACAGCCACAGGTTTTGTTGTTTTCCAGGGAAATAAAAGGATACATTTGCTAAAATGGTGAGCTGAAAAATGGTTAACTGAATATGATTTTTAATGTTCTAACATGTCTTGGTTTCTTCCCTTCCAAAAACGTATGTTGGAAAGTCTTGCTATTTTTTCTATATATTCATTGTAAAGCGCTTTTAGAGAACCAGGATTATTAGTCCACATTTAAACCATGTGATCCATTTTTTTGGTGGTTCTTGGCAACATTTGAGAAGGAGGTGGGAGTTCTCTAGGACCCTGCCAGAGCCTTTCCAAAACTCAGCGCCAGGAGAGATAGAAGGAGGTCATCCACGTTGTGGGAGCTAAGCAAAAAGAAACGGACACTTTCCATACATTCAGAGAAGCACTTACATCTCCAGACTTCATGCATGTATAACAGTCATGTCAAACCAGTCAATTGTGATCTACCAGTTGATTGCGGGGCGTCCCTGCTTGATCCTTGTCGATTGCGTGATCCTGATTGATCGCCCCCCCCAAAAAAACCTCAAGAGCTTTGGTGAATTCTCCTCCAAAAAAGGTCAACAACTTTGGTCAGTCCAATATTTAGATCACTGCCAGTTTTTTTATAGTGGGACTAGATCGCAGTCTCTTGGGAGCTGGACATGCCTGATGTATCGGGTGAGATTCAGGGTTTGTTAAAGCATTACTTTTAATTGTGGTTCGAGGACCCGACCCCCGCAATGTGAAATGAAGACACAAGGACACGTGATATAAGGTTAATGGGCAAGGAAAGGCCACAACTTTATTGATTACAGCAGTGAAAAGGTATTGGCTTAGGCATTGGATCTCTAAAACAAGTGGGTTCATTCATCAGTAGGTGGAGCCTGTTGATGCTAATCCAACTATAGGCTCACCCATGATGTCACCGAGGGTCGTGCCATGGCCTCCCGCCAAGCAGGCATCGGACAGAATACACGACCGCCAGATTCCTTTAACGGAATACCCAAAAATTGAAGGCATAGTTGACACACCACAACACATTATTCCAATGCCTAACCTACTCACCAATACCACAAAAGTTGTGACGATTGCTACGAGGTAGGCGAAAAAACCAAAAAGCCTAATGCCAAATGGAAAAACTCCTACCAGGCCCCCTGGGCAACCAGGGTCACCAACCTAAGGTCCATAGCAAGGCCAATAACCTAACCCTAACTCAAAGGGAGTGGAGGGTGGGTGACTCGCGACGAGACGACGGCAAAGAATGAGGCTGGGGAGAGGCTGGCGCTGCAGCAAAAGGCTGCCGAACATGCCCACTCTGTGGCACCTGGTTGGATGCCTACAGAGGGGCGTGGGCGCCAGCCAGGTGAGGTGGAGGCAGGGGGCTAACGCCCCCTGCTAGGGGCGGTGCTCGGGCTCCCGCCCACAACCACTCCCCTCTCTTCCAGGGAGGAGAGTCTGTATCAACATGCCACAAGTCTTAAGATCTTTCATATCTCTTACACTGAGAAGTAGTACTACATATACAAACATAATTTCTCCCTGACTTCCAGACTCATCCCCAGAAAGAATGGGTTTCTCTACAACAAGGAAATCCTTTATTTTAAAAATGTGACTCAAATATGGATCAGGCATTACTCCAGGGGAAGGAGATGCCCAAGACTCATACTAGATTGAGTGCAACATTATGCTAGCTTTTGAAGCTGATTCCAATTTACTGCCCCGGCAAATCCGTTCTCAGATTAAGCACTGAAGTGGCTTCGTCTTAATTTCTGCTTGTGAAAGTGACCTTGCTGTACAAATGGAGCCACGGCACAGGACTGAAGTACACGGAAGTTGTATTCTGAACAATATTTCAGTGATTTCCTTTTATTTATTTGAATGCTTTATAGGCCACTTACAATCAAAGTGGTTTACATAAAAAATAAATACATCCTGGTACACAAGTATGCAGTAAATATATGCGCAACTGTTTAAGAAAAGAGAAAATCTAAGTCAATAGATCTAACATATATTTAACAATAATATAAATTCTAAAAAAGAGAAAATGTGTATAATCTAGCTTTCAAAAACATCCTACTCACATCATGGCTGTCACAACCTGTCATTTTCATCAAACACTCTCACCCACATACACAACCATTACGAGGGCTTTATTTCAATGTTTTATAACACATTGGAAGGACAGATCCTGAAGCTGAGACTCCAATACTTTGGCCACCTCATGAAAAGAGAAGACTCCCTGGAAAAGACCCTGATGTTGGGAAAGATGGAGGGCACAAGGAGAAGGGGACGACAGAGGACGAGATGGTGGGACAGTGTTCTCGAAGCCACCAACATGAGTTTGACCAAACTGCGGGAGGCAGTGGAAGACAGGAGTGCCTGGCGTGCTCTGGTCCAGGGGGTCATGAAGAGTCAGACACAACTAAACGACTAAACAACAACAACAACATAACACATCAGCCATAATAACAATTATAAAGCGGCCAAAACTCAATAATAATTAAACTCTCCACATCAATAATGTCAGTAAATCTAGTCCACTCCTACAAAACTGACAGGTATTCTCTTTCTGCCTCTCAGTCCTGTAGAAGTGCGGCCTCCAACCCAGGGGATAGTGCAAGTAGCATCAGTTCCAGGTTGTACAACCTACACAATTCCTCCTTAGCCTCCTGGTTCATCCCCAGATATTTCTTTTTCTTCTTTGGTGTGCGTGTATATAAAGCTACATTCTTCCCAATAATGCCAAGCCAAATCATAATGCATACAGTACTTTAGCAGTTGCACCCCATGACAGATCTACAGCATGAATCCAGCAACAAATGCAACACAACATCAGTGTGGTTGCACCCTCTCTGCAAACCTAAAAGGTGGCAGGTTCACTTTTATGACTGCAAACCTGGTTTTTCCAACGATACTGCAGTTAGACACAACTTTGATGCAAATGCAATCCTTGCCTTCAATTACACGTGCTACCTCTTTATATAGAACCCTCATTGAGTTGAATACGATTCAAGCATTTGATTGCATCACTAATTATTAGATTGCATCACTAATGATTCTACCCTGTTTCAAATATACTGTAGCACACCTTCTTTGTTAAAATGCACTAATTGCCTATGTTTTTATGTGTACTGTAGGCCACCCAGAGTGACTGAGGAAACTCAGCCAGTTTGGGCAGGGTATAAATAATATTTTTTTATTAATATTATTATTTTAATGTTTTATTCCATGCATTTAAGGGTCCTGAAGCATGAGCTATTAAAGCTGAAGTGTGCTAATAAAAATATATAACTTAGTTATGACTTCATGATTTGTACAAATAAATACGATGCATTGGTGTGAAAGTTTGTAAACAAGGGCAGTAGGGCAATTTATTAATTAGGTGCAAATTCTGTAATTTTCCTTTATCTCTGGTTGATTTCAATCTTCTGTCTGAAATGTGGATATACAGCAAATGAAATATGGATATACACTTAATTAAGTAATGAGGCTTCCATTGTACCTGTGATTAAGTCTCAGTGAACTCAGCAGGTCAGGCTTATTAGTAAGTCCATGAAATTTCTGATGACTTGTCCATATTTGGACTGAAAATACCAAACCCAACACAGGCATGCTCTTCTATCCATTTTTAAGTATAAAGCTTTAACCAATACAAGAGATCTGTAATTGAATGTTTTAAGGGTATTATACCTGTCTGTGCACCATCTGCTTCCAAATAATACATTACTTCTCGTTTTCCAACTATCTGCCTCCCAAGAATTAAAAATATCCTGATGTGGGAAGAGCACCTTATTAACATATTTTGCTGTTCCCCAAATTAATCTCTTCAAAACCAGAAGAGACCAAATGTGGCCCTCCAGGCCTCTTCATAAGGCCCTTGGGACTCTCCACTGGCAACGCTCTGCTCTTCCTCCTAGAGTGCTTGATTGTGACAATGCTTCTTCCTTGCCTGGAGGGAGGATAGAGCGATGTACATGTGTGTAGAACCTTCTGACTTTTGCATGGCTGGGATTTAGCCTAATGTACAAAGGTTAAGAGCCACATCTATTGTTCCACCCACTTTTGCCTTTGGCACTGACCACCCCCAGAATATGTCCCTTTAAAAGGTTCCCCAACCCTGCTTGCTCTTTTTTGGTTTCATTTCTCCCATGTATTATTTCTTTTCGAGTTGTAGCCAGTGCTGCTGCTGTTCTGCTTCTACAATGAAGATCGCCCCCTTCTCTTCCCTGCAGCCCACTGCACACCTTAAACATCTGTTTTAGGTGGTTTAGGGCCCCCCTGGAGCAGCTTTTGGGGGCATATGGGGAAGTTTAGTTATGCAAGCAGAACTCTGTGCAGGGTTAGATATAAGCCACTATAGATATTATTCTCCTTGGAACCATTCAAAAATTAAAAATAATGCCCCTACTCACAAGTTTTCAATCCAATTTATTGAATGCACAGCATTAAGAAATATATTGAACTGTTCAGTTTGTCTTATGCTATGGGTTTTAATAAGCTGTCACAGAATCATAGAATCATAGAGTTGGAAGAGACCACAAGAGCCATCGAGTCCAACCCCCTGAAAATAATTCATTTCACAGCAGCTTATTCTGAATGTTTATGAATTGGCTATAGTTTCATGAAACTGCCAATTGTAAAAAAAAAAAGTAATGTATTTTCCTTATTTAAAGTGCTTTCTTTTTATAGGTGTGATGTCTGCAAATTAAAGTTTGAAGGAAAGACCTTCTATGTGATTGGAATTCAGAAAGAGGTTGGATATTTTAAGTTCCCTGAATACTAAAATATTTTAATTTAACATTTGTGCATTTCTAATGGATAGCAAGCATGTTTGTTCTTGATCTTACAAAATAAGCTTTTACCTTGCATATGTGAAGCAGTCAACTTATGCTTTTAATTAAATATAGAATTTCCTCTTATAAAATGTAGCCTAGTTTTAGACAGAGAAAAATTCAACTGAAAAAAACTTAGGAAATCTATATAGCCTGTTGCAAAGGATTCTTCTTTATTGTTTATTTTTATGCATATTCATTACTTAACTTACACTTCATATAAGAAGAGTTGGGACAATAATCTTATTAGTAGCAAATCTTCAGAAATGAAACCATGTCAGCAGTATTACAAATTTGCCGATTCAAAGTTTCTGTATCTGGACTTTTTATGTGTTTCAATAATCCCAACTGGGAAATGTATACAAAGTGACACAGCAGGAGGCCAGGGGCTTACCAAGATATACCCTAGACCTGCTCTAGGAAGCGGGTCTAGAAAAAGCAGAAGGCAACCAGGCTCCATGTTGGGTAAACATGGAGGCAAGATTGAAAGGCATCAGCAGTCTGTGGTATAGATCATGGAACTCTTAGATTTGGAGACTTGGGCGGGGGGGAGAGAAGAGACCTAGTGGATCAGAGAGCCCACACTTCAAATTTTCTAAGTTGTAGGCCCTTCCCCAGCTTGAAGAAGTCAACTGTTTATCTACTTTTGTTTAATTTTTCTTTGAACACATAGAAAAAGGCTATGTTGTCATTCCATACCTCTACACCAGCAGCCTGCAAACATCTCTGGAAGTGTGGAGTGGAGAACCAGGCTTTTTACAAGTAAGCAAATCTATGTAATCCCAGGTTATAATGCAGAATGTGTAGATGAGCAGAGAGCAGTGAGAGATTCCTTTCATGTTCAGTGACCATGCTATAATAACAAAAAGCACTTTGACTGTTTTGCACATCAGCTTAGTGATGGTCCAGCCTCAGGTGATATCTACATCAATTGGTACGGTGGCTTTGATGTTGGAAGTGAAGAAATTCCTTTCAAATAACCTAAAGTTTGATTAGGTAAATTCAGTCCATGTTCTTTAGACACAAAGCAGAATAGGTATATTCAGTCCATGTTCAGTCCATGTTCTTTAGACACAAAGCAGAATAAGTTTTCGTTTTTATAAAAAAGCGATATTTTTAAAGGATCACCTCACACATGCAACAATTTAGCATTTGCCACCCAGAACTGTCACAGTGCTGTTCTGTGTCTGAAACTCTGGGAAAAAGGGGATTTATGGCACACATTAGCATGGGAAAGGGTAAAAAGGAGATAATCAAAGCAAGGAAATCATTGGAGACAGGAGACGGCTAAGCAGTATTTACACAAAATACAAGAAATACTAGGCTTGGCATTTGTACATTGCCTCAAAGCACCACCAGTCTCTGCCTAAAGATCCATTGTGCCTATAAATGAAGTCAGTACAAGGAAGTCTGACAGTTATGAGATATACTGTTGTAAGTCATGCAGTTGAAATGAGCAAAGCAGAGACATGGTTTTCTCCTCAAATGTGGTGCAGCCTGGGAAACCAGTGGGCCACTGGCCATTTCAAGTTTCTGGGATGCAAACCATACCTTCTGGTTTGTGTAACCTCAGTTCCTTATTATTTTTCGCTCTATTGGACGCACCGGACCATAGGAGGGGGAGAACAGGAAAAAAAAAAATTCTCCCTTGTTCTCCCCCTCTAAGTCAAGGTGCGTTCTGTGCGTTCAAGGTGCGTTCACCTGCTGGGCTCTGGAGGCTTTGGGTTCCTTTCGACCTGCTCTTTAGGGCTGGCGGGGGGGGGGGAGCGCTGCTTTCCCCCACCGCCAGCCCCAAAGACCAGGTCGGGGAAAAGCAGGAAGGCGGCCGCTGTCCCCCGAGCTTGTGGGGCTAGCGGTGGGGAAAAGCACTGCTTTCCCCACCGCCAGCCTCCAAACCAGGTCGGGTTTGGAGGCTGCTATCCGCAAGCTTTGGGAGCCCGCAGGAACTCCTGCCGGGCTCCCCAGGCTTGCGGACATCATACCTACATGGAATTACATATGTCCTGACTGTAAATGCATGTGTATCTTTGCAAAAAGTAACTGAGCAACGTACCTGAGCAAGAAGTCACTATTAACCACCAAGAGACAAGGCTGTTCTTTCTAAAGACCTTCCACTTAGGAAATGCATGTAATGACTCTGAAACTGGAATGTTTGAGTGCATGGAGTGGATTTGGTTGACAGAGGACTGAACCCAATTTTGAAAGGCAGAACAGGAATTGAACTCGAACTAGACTGTCTGCATGCTGGCTTTTATATACCCCTCCCTCTAATAATGGGGGGCAGGGAGGTGGCAACTTGCATGTTTATAATGAAACATATTATTAAACATCATTCAAAGCACATGTACTCTGTAAAGGTTGCTTTGATTTTCTTACCTCTCTGGAAATTGAAACAACATAGCAAGGAGTTTGCAAGTGATAGTGCTAACATTTGTGTATTAATGCATCCCTTTCCCCCCATCTTCCTGGAAATGTAACTGCATCTGCTTTGCTTTTCCTCCCCTGAAGGTATGCAAAATCAAGCCAAATCAAGACGGTGTCAAGCAGCAAAATATTTTTTAAAGGCAGCAGATTTCGATACAAGTAAGTGTTTTCTTATCCTTGTAGCAATGTCTCGGGGCAATGATGGGGCAATGGGAACTGCCAGTGATATGATGGGAAACTTTCTCCATCTGTGATCTTCCTTACCTTAGTTAGGGTAAGTTACCCTAACTTACCTTACCTATGCTTTGGAGGCATTTACATTTTAGTTGCTTTATTCCTTTTTGTAAACTGCCTTAGGGAGATGATTGAAGGATGATATAAATATTGGAAGGGGGGAGTGAACTTGGAGACCAAGACTGTGATTCTACACACATTTACTTGGGAGTAAGTTCTGTTGGCGGGACGTGGGTGGCGCTGTGGGTTAAACCACAGAGCCTAGGATTTGCCGATCAGAAGGTCGGCAGTTCGAATCCCCGCGACGGGGTGAGCTCCCGTTGTTCAGTCCCAGCTCCTGCCAACCTAGCAGTTTGAAAGCACGTCAAAGTGCAAGTACATAAATAGGTACCGCTCCGGCGGAAAGGTAAACGGCACTTCCGTGCGCTGCTCTGGTTTGCAAGAAGCGGCTTAGTCATGCTGGCCACAGGACCTGGAAGCTGTACGCCGGCTCCCTCGGCCAATAAAGCGAGATGAGCGCCGCAACCCCAGAGTCGGCCATGACTGGACCTAATGGTCAGGGGTCCCTTTACCCTTTACTTTAAGTTCTGCTGGACTCAGAGAGACTTGCTTCTGAGGAAACATTCCTTCACCAATTATTCATATGAAATGTTTGAGAAGATGAAGGCACATTGTCTTTAGTGGGCAAGGGCCATATTGGAACCAACCACAGATAGAACCTCTGCTGTAAATCAGAAATCAGTAAGCTGTGGTCTTCTAAATCTTCCTGGTCAGCAACTCCCTGAACCACTGGCCACTCTCACTGGGGGTGATCAAAGTGGGGAGTCCAACAGCATTTGGAAGGCTGAAGTTTCCATATTCTTCTTGTAAATAAAGCTGGGATTTTAGCTGCAATTCTTTCAAATGAGTTGAATTAATTTTTAAATATAGATCACCATTATACAGTGGTACCTCTGGTTACGTACTTACAGTAATTCGTTACGGAGGTCCGTTCTTAACCTGAAACTGTTCTTAACCTGAAGCACCACTTTAGCTAATGGAGCCTCTTGCTGCCGCCGCGCCGCCGTCATGTGATTTCTGTTCTCATCCTGAAGCAAAGTTCTTAACCTGAGGTACTATTTCTGGGTTAGCGGAGTCTATAACCTGAAGCGTATGTAACCTGAAGCGCATTTAACCCGAGGTACAACTGTATAGGCTAATATCCTTTAAATATAGATATTGATTGGTTGAAGTATTCAGTTACCTTACTGCACATAACATCTCAGTCTTTCAAATAGCTCATATGTTAAACTTTGTGTTTTGTTATAGTGGGAAAGTTGCAAAAGAGGTTGTTGAAGCAAGTTCTAAAATTCGGAGGGAGCCACCGGAAGTGAACAGGTACTTTGTCATCTAAATTCCACTAGCAAAAATGACTGTGAATGTCCAGAGAAGCCCTTAGAGCTCTTGCTCTTGGCTGCCAAATTGGTCATCATCCTAGTTCATGCCAGCATTGCCAATGTCACCTATACCTTCTAGACCAAAGAACTAAAGTAAAATTGACAGGTATTCCCAAATGAAGAAGTCACACAGTGTATATTTGATGATGATGATGATGATGATGATGATGATGATGATAACAACAACAACAACAACAACAACAATAATAATAATAATAATAATAATAATAATAATAATAATAATAATAATTTATTTATACCCCGCCCATGTGGCTGGGTTTCCCCAGCCACTCTGGGCAGCCTCCAACAGAATATTAAAATACAATAATCTATTAAACATTAAAAGCTTCCCTAAACAGGGCTGCCTTCAGATGTCTGGTAGTTGTTTATTTCCTTGACATCTGATGGGAGGGCGTTCCACAGGGTGGGTGCCACTACTGAGAAGGCCCTCTGCTTGGTTCCCTGTAACTTGGCTTCTCACAAGTTTGCTGACTCATTGGGTAGGAAGTTGTAAGGAAAGCAGAAAGCAACTATAAGGTTTCTTTTTCTGTTTTCTGGCCCATGCCTGCAAAGGAAGCACAACCTCGTAACTTGGAAGCCCAGCTTCTATTTCAGAAAATCCCAATTCTCCCCAAACAAGAAAATAATAATTGAGCAGAGCCACAATCATTGGCCTCTATAAACACTGCATTGGCCAGAAGGTGGTGAAATGAATCTAGACATAAACCTCTTTACTGCCTGGGCTCGGAAGGTGTAAAAATAAGGTGAGCATAGTTGATCTCACTACAATCTATACAGTGAAGACTGGGCTCACCATTGAATCCCCCCCCCCAATTGCTATTTCCTTGCTTTTCATTATTTCACATTTTACATACCTCATTTTCCTGCTGACCAAATATCACACAATAATATTCTAGGGACTGTGTAAAATAAGGAAAGGTAGACCTTTACTAAATGCTCTTAAAGTGTTTCTGAACAAAGAAACGCTATGAAGACAATAGACTGGCACCAACTGGCCCTGCCATGCCTTTGTTATATGCTTTGAAATATTGGGGTTTTATTTATTGTCAAGTGTTTATTGGTGAATAAGGTCTCATTCCCCGCTTCTTCTCAGAACCAACATTACTCAGAGTCGCAGCTCTCACTCTTTGAACAAACAGCTCATAATTAACATGGAGCCTTTGCAACCTCTCCTTCCAGCCTCAAATGATCAGGAAAATGTCCTCTCTGATGAAGGCAAGTCTGTTCCTGATGCAGCTTCTTGTTTGTTTGTTTGTTTGTTTGTTTGTTTGTTCGCTCTCTTTCTCTCTCTCTCACACACACACACACATACAGAGCAAACAAAAAATAGTCCAAACCAGATTTTGTGCATAGAATTCTAATTTAACTTTTGAGAGATGTACAGCAATCCTGAAGGATCCTTTTCATTTGGAGTAACAGGAAACAGCAGCACCACTTTTAAAATCACAACAACAACAATCTTTATTACGGTCCAGAGACCCAATAAATCGTTACAAAGCAATACACAATTCATACAGCCTACCTCCAGGTTAAACAAGCATTTTGTTCAGAATATAGGGATCATTGGTTCTTGCAAACACCGATAAAAACTTTGCCACTGCTAATGTTCTAGCATTTGTCCGGTCTTCCAACAGGAACCTGACATAAAATTAGTATTCTGTGTTTGAAAATGAAACATTTCAGCTATTTTTGCTTATATTAGATGCTGCTGCAGGCCTAACATGAAGAGTAGGAACTGGGACTCCTTCATTTGTATCATAATCTTGTGAAGTAGAACCCTCATTCTACAGAGGCAGCACTTAGGTTGAGGGATTACAAATTGTACAAGGCTTCCCATTGAGTCTCATGACTGAACTGGGATTTGAACCCAGAATCTGAGACTTCCATTGTCCAGTGAACGCATTGACTTTTCTTGTTGAAAGCCTCATGGTGAGAGTGCAGTATAACCACATTTACTCATATGGTTACAAATAGCCTGGATTTTGTGTACTTTTAAGTGGATTCTGTTTAGAAACCTAATAGGCCCAGGTGGAATTGGGAAAGTCCATTGGAATATCAGGTGGCACAAGAGTGTCTTCCTTTTGTTGGAGGCTGTCTAGTTCTGAGTACGAGATGCTGGAAACCACTTGTGTTGGGCTCCTGTTTGCTTCCATGGGCATATTGTTTGCTACTGTGAAAACCAGGTGCTGGCCAGATGCGCCACTGGCCTGATTCAGCAGGCTCTTCTTAAGTTCTTTTGTTTGCAGTATCAAAGGAAAGCTACTATTAGTTTGTTAGGAAGAAAGAGTTAGGGCTACTTTAGTAAGCGTGTGATAGAAGCAGCAATAGGAGTTTGCATAGGCTACTGAAGATGGTCGGGGAGGAAGGTTTGTATGTGAACTGATATTAACTAAGCACCATCAGAGTGGAACTGTGCTGTTCAATCTCTTTCTCTTTCTTTAATGGGGAGCTGCAACATCTAAACTTATTTGTTTCACAGGGTGGTATAGGTGGTGATATTATTGTGCTAACTTCACAGTTCTCCCATTATTTTGTTATTCCTGGGCAACATCCCCTATTTCCAGCTTTCATGATGTCCTCCCTCCTTTCTCCCCAATCTTCTACCTTTGTCCCTACATGAAATGCACAGTTTAACGAAAGCTCATGTTTTCTTTTTAATGTGTTCCTTCAGAGCATGCAGCTGATATTATTTCTATCCTGAAAGCCTCCTTGGCTTTTTTCTTTTACTGGTTCCATAGACCTTCCTAAACTTTAAAAAGTCTTCAGCTTCTTTAGCTGGGTGGCTGAGAAGCTTCTCCAGCTGGGATCTTGCTCTCACTGCTGCTGCTCCTTTTATACTCTGGCAGGGGAAGACCCTGCCATCAGTTCTCACCTGGTCCAGCATGACCCCATCCCTGTGTTCCTCCCTGGAAGCCTGGCAGCTTGGGAATCTGGCTCCTTCTCCGTACCGCATGATCCTCCCTCCTGTGTTCGTGCCCCCAGGTGTCTCGGTGAGTGATGCTTTGGGGTGTCTTGGGCATTTGGTGGCTAGAGGAGGGCTGGCTAAATAACTACTGTATATATATTGCAGGTTTATATATGTGTGTGACTACTGGGTTAAAAAATGCATTTGTTTGTGTGATAGATGAAGAATCAGGCAGACATAGTGTACACTGTCTTCCTCATTGAAACATGGTCACATTTCCAAGCACAATTCAAAGTGTCGGTGCTGACCTTTAAAGCCCTAAATAGCCTCAGCCCAGTATACCTCAAGGAGCGTCTCCACCCCCATCGTTCTACCCGGACACTGAGGTCCAGCACCGAGGGCCTTCTGGTGGTTCCCTCACTGCGAGAAGCCAAGTTACAGGGAACCAGGCAGAGGGCCTTCTTGGTAGTGGCACCCGCCCTGTGGAACACCCTCCCACCAGATGTGAAAGAGAAAAACAACTACCAGACTTTTAGAAGACATCTGAAGGCAGCCCTGTTTAGGGATGCTTTTAATGTTTGATGCATTACTGTATTTTAATATTTTGTTGGAAGCCCAGCCAAATGGGTGGGGTATAAATAAATAATAATAATAATAATAATTATTATTATTATTAGTAGTAGTAGTAGTATTTGGGGACTGGGTTTATGGATTACTCACAGTGGCATTTTCCAGAACCTTGAACCTTTCTCTGAAGATTGCTCCTTGGGTTTAAACCCTGGTCATTTGAGGAATAAGAGTAGTACAGTATTTTTGGCATACTGCATTCTGGCCTTGCTATCACGCTTATTCCAGTTTGGTCCAGAGGGGAGGGCTATAACTCAGTGGTGAAGCATCTGCCTCGTATGCAGAAGACCCCCAGGTTCATCCCCCAGCATCTCCTGCTAAGGCTGGGAGAGAAACCTGTCTGAAACCTTGAAGACCTGCTGCCAGTCATTGCTGAGCTGATGGAGCTGATGGGTTTGACTCAGTAGGAGGCAACTTCCTATGTTCCCATATCGACTTCTGCAGACTGCCATGAATAAATTGGCAGTATATTCTCCCTTAGTCATTAGATTCGTGAAGGGCTTGGTGCTTTTGAAATCTCTATCCAAGAGGATTCTGTGAGTCATGAACTATTAATACAGTCCACACGAAGCTGCTGGAATCACCTTGGATCTCTGTGATCTCATGTTCCTTATAAAAGGTTGCTGTCCTGATGACAGGGACTTTGTTGCTGGTCCATAGCATAGATATGCAGTACCCCCGCCCCTTCTCAGTTATATGGTGGGTTAGCCCCACTCTTGCAAAAGTAAAGTGGTAGTTAATTGTACAGATGCCTTGGGATGCCTTGCAGCAATAGGAATAGCCTTTGCCTCTTCTAAAAAGCGAAGGTGTGCACTTCTAATTCTGGAGAGTGGGAGCAAAGTGTGTATTTCAAAGGACACCCCCAACCATCAATACACATAAGGAAATGTTCTTGAAATAGTAGGCATTGCTGCAAGTTGGTGCTCGTGTAGCCTTGGTTTAATGCAGTTGTTGTTAAGGATCTAGATGACATTCACAAAAATAGAGCTTGCATTATGGAGAGCTCTATATGTATTCAGCAAAGCAAGCACTTCCGCTGCAAAGAAGCCACATTTAACCAGCAAGATACTAAGGCAAGCCTTTCAATAGCTAAATGGAGCAGAAATGTTCCAAAGCAATATGCCTCTGCATACCAGTTGCTGAAGGGAGCAAAATTATAGGTGTGTGCATGTGTGCGCATGCAGACACATGCATGTGCCAATAGCAGTGAATTTTCAAAAATATGAATTTTCCAAAAATAGAGAGAGAAAGTGGGAGAAATCATTAACAAGCATTAACTAAAAACAGAGGCCCACATCTTCCAAAGAGACAGGCTAAAACAACAGATTTGTTGGCTGTTGTTTCTGAATGAGAGCTAAGGTTATTTTAGCTCCGTGGCTTCAGTGAGGATTGTTTTCTGTATGTTTGGTGTCACTGAAGCAACCAGGCCTGAACGCAGATGACGGCTGGAATTCAGTCACCAGAAATGTCTTTGACACCTGACCGCAGTAATGATTTTCAACACAAGGAGTGCATTTGTGAAGAGAAAGGATCTGTTTCTTGCTTGTAGACAGTTTGATTTAATGGCTATGAATGTGTGTGGCTGACTCAGCTGTATGATTTCAGGCTATACGTTTCAGCCCTCCATATGTGGGTTTTTCCATGTAATATGATGCGATTTATTTATTTATTTTACACAAGTGTATCTGTTGACCTTGAACATAATTCACCACCTTCATCGATTCATTTGCTCACCTCGGGAGGCTTGTCTATGAATTAGGGAACATGTTAATAACTTGGTGAGGCCCTTATGATTTTATGCATTATAAAAATAGCACATCAGCACCACTTGTTGGCAGTTAGAAGCTTGCTTTTTATATCCTGGAAACTGCTCCAAGGGGTGTATTTTGCATCAGAGGATGACACAGGGATGCTGTGTCTGAAAATATGACACAACAGTCCAAAGCAGTTGTTCCTCTTCCCCAGAAAGAGACAGTTAATGGAGAATCCACTGAAATGCTCGAGTGGGAAATGAAATCAACATAATTGCTCATGTACACTCTGAAATTTGTCTGTGCCTTTACTTATAAGGTTCCCTAGTAGAAACAGAGGTTCCAATGGAACATGGTATGCATAGTAAACAAAATTGCCATTTGTGGGAGTCAACATGTCTTCTGCTGACTTGCAAAAATGGCATTGGTTCTGTCTGATGCATTGTGGACAGCATGATAATTTTGAGTCCAACATTAACCACCTCTCCTCATTCTACATCCAACCTGACCCTTATTAACTTTTCTTTTGAGATAGAATCGTTCATAAGAACATAGGAAGCTGCCACATTCCAAGCTGGCATTGTCCTGTTAAACTATTTGGGAGTGGCTCTCTAGGTTTTATCTCTAGTTTCTTCAGGAGATTCTAGTGATTACACCCCAGACTTTCTGCATGAAGCTAGAGATGGGCAAGATTTTCATTTTTAGAACCTTAAGTTTGGCTCTTCACATTTCCATGTAAGATTGCAGTTTCTTTTAAAGTCCTTGTGAAAACACTTCAGCAAATTCCTCCTAATATACACATTTTTTTCAAAGCAATTCTGCCTGCTCTGCATTTTTTTTTTTTACCAGGCAATATCTCCTAATGTAACACATTTTAAATATTACTAATATATGCATTTTTATCTATTGTTTACCCTAGTACATGCATTTTTGCACGCATTACTTGGCTGGAAATCTGCACTGCAAAATTCAAAAAAGTGTGAATCTTGAAGGATGGCTGCATTTCGGTTTGCATATTGTTTTGGAAAGTGTAAATTAGGTAGGTTCAAATTCCTCCCCCATCCCTACGCACAACACCTGTATCCTATCATGGGGCTGTAATCCTCTCCAGGAGGCTCATTCTGTTCTTTTTGCACTCTTAGTTGCATTTTCCCAAAACTCTCAACGACTCAGCATAACAATTGACAGATGGGACACACAGATCGCCCCAGATTCTGCTGTATTTTACCCCGGCCAGATTTTTGCCTTCAGCTATTCAAGAAGCATCAACTCTTCAGAGTGTGCTTTCTTCCTAATGTCTTATCTTTTGTCAAACTTTTATTTATTTATTATTTTATTATTTGCTTATATGTTCCACTTTTCTTCATGGGAACTTAAGGTGGCATACATGGTTCTCCCTCATCCTCACAACCAGGGGTGCCAACTTGAATAAAATATTGGAGGGGGGCAGGTAAGCCTTTCCCCCATAATCAATCACATGATGCAGTGCACACACAGTATTTGAATAGCAATGCCCATCAACTTTTTTTGCGGGGGGGGGGGGGTTCAAATATTTTGTTGGGAGGGTCGAAGAACCCTTGCCCATAGAGATTTGGAGCCCAGCGTTCTTAATCACACAGGGAACATCCGTGATTACCAGAGGTCCTCTGGTAATGATTACCTTCAGAACCTCACCCTCCAACTTGTGCAGTTTGGAATTTGGTGTGCTTGTCACTCTTTGTGTGTTAGTTTCACATATAGAGTGTCACATGCTGAAGAGATGTTCATATCAGTAAACAGTGTTTCCATGTGCTCTGGCACACGTCATGGTGTCCCGCTGCGCCAGAAGTGGTTTAGT
Source organism: Podarcis erhardii (assembly GCF_964252035.2). Lineage (NCBI taxonomy): Eukaryota > Metazoa > Chordata > Lepidosauria > Squamata > Lacertidae > Podarcis > Podarcis erhardii. The sequence continues at coordinate 6,411,867 of NC_138501.1, read as the reverse complement.
CCTGCTGGCCACATGACCCGGAAAGCTGTCTGTGGACAAACGCCGGCTCCCTTGGCCTGAAAGCGAGATGAGCGCCACACCCCATTGTCAAGTTTGACTGGATTTAACCATCCATGGGTCCTTTACGTTTACTTTACTTTTACATATCCAACCCCTTTGTGGTCAATAGTTTGGCCTGACAACAAGAACTAGAGCAGAATTCTGTCTGTTGCAGATTAGTTCTTTCTCTACAATGCCGAATGGGTTTGCTCTAGGAAATGTAGCAGATGTTGCAGCCATGTCCCATGTGCTTTGCTATCACTCTTGGCTTTGCACAATATAATAAACTTCAGGTGCCAGCCTTTTCTTTAGCAGTTGCTAGTAAACAGTCAACACTGCACACCCCACTCTAAACCCTTAAATATGGTTACTGTGCCGAAAATCACAACAATGGAAAACCTGCAAATATTCAAGTCACAATTGTTTCTCTGACATTTTAGTGATTAAATGCAACCTTTTAATTTCTTCGTTCGTTATACCTTACCACTAGAAGCTTGAAGTAAGAATTGAAGAGAAGGAAGAGCCTGCTGCTTAGTTAGAATGCTTGAGAGGTCAATACAATTTGCTTTTACTTAAATATGAGAGTTGTTCTACTGCCTGTTGATCCGCTACTCTGCATGATTGTGCAGTAAACTAGTTTAAAGGCTTGATGTGCGGTGCAGCTGTTTACTAGCAACTGCTAAGGAAATGGTTGGTATTTGAAGTTAATTGTATTGTGTATTATAAGACAGTTGGAAAGCTCTAAAAATAGCCTTCTACTCTGTTCTCTGGTGGGCTATTTCTATTGGCTGTGTTCGAAGCCTGTTATTTGATTCATTCAGCAGGACTCTCCCAGGCTGAACGCAGTGGAAACTTAGGAAAGGTCACAGCCAGTATGGGTGACTAGTTCATACGGCTGCCACAGAAAAATAACAGCAATTATTCAATATGGTGAAATGCCTAGTAAAAATCCAGACCAGGAGAAGTATTCATTTGCGAATGGTTAACCATTGTAGCAAAGATGTGTGCATTCGCCTGCTGAGACATGGGTCTAGGATCACAGCTACAACTGCTGGTAAGTTAAAGTGCGATTTTGCTTAGTTGTTTTATGGACAGAAAGGTCTGCTTTCAGTTTGTCATACTAATAAAGGTCCACATTTTGTGTGCAGTAAGCTATAGTATTAATATCTGAACAGTCACCCCCCTCCCCCCAAAAAAAACCCCTGACACAGAATAGGACAGGAGAAGTAGGGGGTGGGGAAGGGTGATATAAAAGTCATACTCAGAGTAGACACATTGAAATCAATTGACTTAAAATATCGCCCAAAAGTTTCAGAAGTAATTGCTTCTCAGTGAGGCGATTCAGGAGTAAATGAAATCATCATTCCATCCAACTGCTTGAGTTGACAAAGGAAAAGAAACTATTGATGTAAAGTTTTGGTTTTTTTAAAAAAGTTATTTCTGAAATTTACATACAGAACTATGAATCTAAGAAACTGAATTCAACAAACTATGAACTACAGATGGTTCACTCCCATGGCATTTAATGTTTAGCCTTGGAATTATGTACAACCAAGCACAAAGAGTTATAAACTTTAATTTTGTGCTGAAAACAAAACTCTCACTGAAAGCATTAATTAATACTAACTTTTCTTAAAACTGCATGACATTGAGAAGACAGTTTTGAGTTGAGAAATATTTTCAAAAACATTACAGTCTCTGTGTGGAAAAAATACAGCACTGTGATGAATTCTAGGATGTTTTATTCTCCATGGAACAATATTAAAATCACTGTGATGTTTTACTTTTTTGTTAAAAAAAAAAGGCAGCTCATGATCTTAGTCAAAATTCAGATTTTGTCAAATGTAGTTCACCAAAGCTAATAGATATTTTAGAAAGAAAGTATTAATTAATTAATTAATTAATTAATTGCAACACATTTTTATTTTTTAAAAAATCCAACCCAACAAATTTGCAGGTCAAATTAAAGCACTGGTGCTCTTTCTTGTTATTATGTAATCCAGCCTCCTTTGCAGCAGGCTAGGGGTGTTGATATTAGATTGGTTGGAGGTGTTCCTCCAGTTCTTCTGGATCAATCCCTATATCACTGACAGAGTTGCACTCCCCTTTTGGCCCACGAAACATGCAGGCAGGAGTGCCGTCAGTGAGATGCCCACTAGATATTTATCAGCAGAAGATCTTGAAACGGCATTTTGAAGGTGGGGAGGAGCCAAACTAGTCTCACTGCCATCACATGACAGCATTAAGCCCATCTGATTGTTGCACCAGCTCTAGACTGTCTTAGCAGTCTTACTGCCCCCGCCATCTGCCTCTGTTTCCATGAGTGGCAGGGCGCCATCCCATAAACCCAGGCTGGGGAGGTTTGAATTGCAGCCTAAAATATCAGGGTTGTAAATATTGTTTATTATGAACTAAATAAAATCCACCTGCTGCTTCTTAAGACAGAACCCAGATTAGTTTACAGTAACACAGAACCATATTACAACAATAAAAGCATATTTGAAATAATAAAAACAACAGCAGCAGCACTCCAAGTAAAGGAAACAACATTTGAGCAAAGCGGGAGGGGAATAATAATAATAATAATAATAATAATAATAATAATAATATCAAAAGAGAAGGCACAACCAAGCAATCCTCAACTCTCTCTAAAGGCTACAATATAAGCAGGGCTCTTAACAGTGCCTAAACATATTCAGTGCTGACGCTCTGAAGGCCAGTTTAGGGAGGGCAATTCAGTTTGGGTCCCAGAACTCAAGCTCCTTTTAGAGCAGTCATGGCCAAACTTGGCCCTCCAGCTGTTTTGGGACTACAACTCCCCCCATCCCTAGCTAACAGGACCAGTGGTCAGGGATGATGGGAATTGTAGTCCCAAAATAACTGGAAGGCTGAGTTTGCCTATGCCTGTTTTAGAGAGATCATCAAAGTCGAAAGCAAAGCATCAGTTGCTGAGAGAAGATCCCAGGCAGAAAGGACTCAATGAGTGGAAGTTGGGCAGAGCTGCTCTGATGGGAAGATGTCTGGGGTGTCAGATGGAGCTAGCCTCTTCTTCAGTTTCTGTGTCTAGAATCCTCTATCCATCCATTGCTGTTGACTAAAAATCACACAGGTATTTCCAGCATCTGATATCTGGCCCCATCAAAGCATATACAGTGGTGCCCCGCAAGACGAATGCCTCGCAAGACGGAAAACTCGCTAGACGAAAGAGTTTTCCGTTTTGGAGGTGCTTCGCAAAACGAATTTCCTATGGGCTTGCTTCGCAAGACGAAAATGTCTTGCGAGTTCCTGCGGGTTTTTTCCCCTTCCCCCCTTTTTTAAAGCCGCTAAGTCGCTTATCCGCTTATCCGCTAAGCCGCTAAACCGCTAATAGCGCTAATCCGCTAAGCCGTCAATGGGCTTGCTTCGCAAGACGAAAAAACCGCTAGACGAAGAGAATCGCGGAACGGATTCTTTTTGTCTTGCGAGGCACCACTGTACAGTTACTGGGGTTGCATGAGTCAAGCAAGTACACATGGCATCCTATTGCAGCTGTCAGTATCTCTTTAGAAAAGATCTCTAGCTAAGGTCCCGTTCACATATACTGCCAGCAGTAAATTGCTTCCCACTCACACCTTAGATAAGGTAAGAAAGATGGAGAATTCTGATGCTACACTACTGCTGGTTGCTGATGGAGAACGTTGCCCACTCAGCGCCAGTATCTCACATCCCCATAAGGAGGTGGACTATCATGCATGCTAAGTCGGGATTCAACTGATAGGAAATGGTGTTTGGATAAGCACGATTCTGCTAATTCATCTACGGAAAAGCAGTGTTGGTGGTAGAATGCACTTCATGGTGGTTATTAATACTTCATCAACTATGTTACTATGCAGGGAATTAAGAATTGCTGGTTCGCTGCACAGCTGAAACAGCTGAGAATGCATATATGCCTTTATCAGATACAGAAAAGATTGAAATCTCAAGATGAAAGCCAAATGAAACTGTTGCTGCACCAAGTACCAGTGTGACTACAGAAAATGTTTTAGACAATGAGAAGATGTAATGATAGCAGGAGAATTTACATCTAGGTCAGCAGCCATTCTGAGATAATTTATAAGTTCAGTTTCACATGTGCCATTTAAATGATTGATGAATTTGTAGTGTGTGTAAGACAGAAATGCAATTCTCAATGACTCTGCACAATATTTTAATTTATGGTATTGCAGGTAGAAAAATGCATGTACGGTTCCACTTCAATCTTCCTACTGCAGTTTTACCTTTGAACAGATGCATTCTGCCTGAAATGCTTTATTAGTTCTCTGCTTCTTTCTCCATATAGAACTGTATACATTTGGGGAAAGCTGTGGCTCTGTAAATTTGACACGTCATTGGAAAGCATCAGTTATATGCTTTAAATACATCAGTTATTTCCTTCACTCTCCCTTGCTCTGGTCTCCTGAAACCAATGTGGTTGGAAAAAATTATTATCATTTGTAGCAGTGTGTTTTTGCCCTTGAAATGGACATGTGGGCCTATATATTCACACTGACACTGGTATACATATTTCTATCCTTTTGGGGGAAAACGCTGATGAGGCTTTCTTTGGAGTTTGCCAGTTTCACCCACAGGTCAAAGAAGAACATGAATGAAATTGACAGTTGTCTCCACCCCAGAGACTAGAGTGGAAGGACAGTGAGGGAAATGGCAAGGAGAAGAGTGGGCTGGTAGTATAGAAAGGGTGATACACACTGAACCAGTTTGCGCATAACACTAAACCAAGCCATGATTTAGCATGAATGTGTAGGCTTCAGGGAGAAGCGTGTGGTCACATTGCAATGTGTTTGGTGCTGTGCTTTAAGCCATGGTTTGGCATAGTGCACTCACGGAACCCTGGCTTGTGGTTTATCTCAATCCAGACAAACCATGAGCTGTAACCAAAGTTTCATGATTTGTTTTGGTCACAGGGCAATACGGAAGACAAGTGTGCTTTCTCTTCTTACAGCTGAAGAAAATGTAGAAACAGTTGAAAAGCATAGCTTTTGTACATTGAGAAAACGTTCTCAAGTGACCATTAAGTACTTGAAAAAGAATGTGTGATTTTGACTTAGGAGCTGCAACATCTCACATATAGTTTATTTGTTTCACTATCCATTCTCCTCTTTCGCCATCTAAATAGCTGCGTTTGTATAAGTGGCATTCTGAGCCTAACAAAACAGAAAATAATTATTCCCCTGCATTGTGCTGTGCATACTCAGATAACTGATTTGGAAGAACAATAATTCATCATGTTTATGTGGGGGCACATTTGTAACCTTAATCTCATGTTAATCATTTAGGAATGGTAACTGATGATAGGATCTAGGAATTCTGCCAAATTTGTGCACAACATAGTTGGTCATGCAGTTGCTTCACTTCAGTTCCATCTGAAAAAAATCCTGTTTTCCGCAGTTGGAGTCTAAATACTTCTTTTGCAGAAGCTGAGATTGGGACAGTGTTTCTGCAGTTCATGACTAGTGAATGAATGTAGATAATACAAGCTGAGATTTTTAATTGCTTTGGGTGTGCTTTCTATTAGTGCTTATCTGAGTTTAATGTTTCTCTTACATAATTAATTCAAATGGAGCAGTGTTATGAAGTTTGATACCAAAAACAGAGCTTTCAATGAATTTTGATTTCTTGAACTTTGCCTTTGAGCTTTCTTCTTCTTTTCTATTGTATAACCTAATGTGCAAGAGGGCATGATGGGGGTGGGAAGGTATATGGGATGAGTACTATTTTCATCGGGACGCCGGTGGCGCTGTGGGTAAAACCTCAGTGCCTAGGACTTGCTGATTGTAAGGTCGGCGGTTCAAATCCCCACGACGGAGTGAGCTCCCGTTGTTCGGTCCCAGCTCCTGCCCACGTAGCAGTTCAAAAGCACCCCTAAGTGCAAGTAGATAAATAGGGACCGCTTTATAGTGGGAAGGTAAACGGCGTTTCCGTGTGCGGCGCTGGTGCTGGCTCACCAGATGCAGCTTCGTCACGCTGGCCACGTGACCCGGAAGTGTCTTCGGACGGCACCGGCTCCCTGCCTCTAGAGCGAGATGAGCACGCAACCCTAGAGTCGGACACGACTGGCCCGTATGGGCAGGGGTACCTTTACCTTTACTATTTTCATGGTACTAATGAAAATAGCTAAGACATGATGCAGACACAATGTTGAAGGGGGAAATGTAAAAGCCAAAATGAAAAATAACCAAAATGTGTCGATATCAAATAGTTCTATAAAGATTTATTTAAATTCACAATTACTGAAATATTTACAAAATTATAAACAAATAATTTGCCGTAAAACTCTTGCAGCAGAGGTGTATTGCTGCATTTTAAACATTGCTAGCAGGATTACAGATCACACTGAAATGTAAGCACTGTGGATTAAAACAGATTGGCAGACACATTCTTCTTCGGTGGCCAAATACAGAAAACAGTGTTTGCTCCTTCAAAGTTCAGTCAGAGTTCAGGTTTACATTCATTCATACATGTGTTCTTTAAGAAAAATATACCGGTATGTCATATTTTGATTCATCTTTTTTTCATGTTTAAGGTACTCTCCTAACAATAGTCTTATAATAATCTTATAAGAGGGAAGAAGTTTTTTAATAGCCTTTTTATCAGATCCCTTACTCATAAAACTCTTTTCAGTCAGGTTTGAAGTTAAAAGACAGAAGTACGACCTTAATATTTTATTGCACACAACACTGTATTATGTAGTATCTTGTCACATGGAACAGTGATTTATTATTCTATCCTAAGAAACAGTATCAAAAGGTGGGAGAATATCTATTTTTATATGTATATATTGTAACCAACAGATGTTAAACTAATGCTGCATATTATTACACATTTTTCAGCAGATACATGTTGAATGTATCTGACAATACAAAGAACCGCTTGATTTCAAAACTATGGTTGCTGCAAACTGTGCAGTAACTTAACATTACCTTCAAAGTTTGCAAAATGTAGATTTGCATTTTAATTTTTTTAATATACTAATATATACATATCACAATAGATTGAGTTGAAAAGTTAAGAAGTTCCATTCATGTCAGTTTGAATTTTGAGTTCAGTAATTTTTCATTTTATGAGCACTTGTTTCTGGAACCTTTCTTGTACTATTTTGTTAATATCTCTTTGAAATGTTTCACTGAGAGCTTAAATAGTGTATTTTAAATCTATTTTATAGGTATCCAGCTGCCCAAAGAAGATGATGTATCAATACCTATGATATCTAACTCTCCTGCTAAGGAAGCAGATGATAGTTCAGATCTCTCTATCGAGGAGGATGAGAAAATCAAGGAAGAGCCTTTAACAATATCAGAATTGATGTACAATCCAAGCAGCAGCTTGCTCCCCACTCCTGTTAATGATGAGGAGATTGATCTGCTTTTTCAAACCTCCCCAAGGGCAGATCATGAAAAAGAAGATACAGATTCATTTGAGGAACTGGAGGCAGATGAAAATGCCTTTTTGGTTGCAGAAGAGGAGGAGCTGAAAGAAGCCAGGAAAGCACTTAGGTGGAGCTATAACTTTTTGATGGGCAACATGAAGATAAATGCTGTCCTGAAGAGTTTTTCCAGACTTCTTCTTGTTGGGCTTGGAATAATGCTGGTTGTTTTCCCTCTTCTACTTGTGCTCTTGGAATCAGATCTTGATATCTCCTTCCTCCATGAAATCCGCCAGACTCCAGAGTTTCGGCAGTTTCACATTGAATATTACTGTCCTCTTAGGCAGTGGGTGGCCTGCAAAGTAGACTTTGTTAGCCATTTGCTAGGCAGCTCCTAAAAATTAAGAATATGCGACATGACTAAGGGCTATATTCAAAACTAGTGAATTTCAGTCAGTGCTAGGTGCTCATAAACATATTTAAGGCCATCAGCAAGTAGTTCTTCATTTTTAATCCATAATGGACCTATGAAGTTCTTAAGTTTCCTTTTCATAATTGAATTATTGATTTAGCTACATGGTGGCCTTTCAGTAACCAAAAAGCAGTTATTTTTTTCTTGCTTGCTTGTTTTTATCAATGACTGAATAGAACAGAAATTTATCATCTCTACCATTACAAGCCATGATGTACCGGTACTAAATTTAATTGGCAACAAAAAGAGGGTGATGCGTTTGAATATACTCCTTAGTGAAACAATCTCCACTAACCAATGCCTATACAAGCAATGTTGATTGCTGAGGTTTTCTTTCTTGGTTTGAATTTTCATTAAAAAAATAACAATATTTTTATGTGTTTACAAAATTTTGGTAAATTTTTAGCAAAGTCAACTTCTGAAGTGTACAGATTACTAAAATAAATGCACAAAGGCATGTCTTGGTTTTTTAAAATGTTTTAGTAAAGTTTTTTTTAAAGATTGAAGAATGGGGTTCTCAGACATCTGCACAAGATGGTGAGTAGATGAGGGGGAAATTAGGCAGGGTCTGCTAGATAAGAGTTGAAATGACAATACCATGTTTCTAAGGTCCAAACTACACATTGCAAAGCAAACATGGAATTCCCTTACAATGGTGATGTAGGGGTTTCTTGCAGGGTTGAATTAACTGGCAGAAAGAAGTGCTTAAGCCTTCTTGTGCCCAACTGTTCTCTCTTTTACCATGGTCATTTTCCAATGCTCTCCCACCTTGGTAGGCTCCAAGACTTAGAGATGCCCAGCTGTATGGGAAAACAGCCTAGAGGGGAAATATGCAGGAAAGAATCTTTAATTAAGCTCTTCTTTCTGTTCATTGATCCTGCCCAGCAAATCTCTATCGCCCCTGCAATCACGTCAACTGCCAGATATTTTGGCTTTCCAAATGCATGACATATAATGTGTAGTTCTGTCCTGGCAGTTCTAAAGCTGAAGAGAGGTGAGTACTTTTCATAAGATGACAGTTCAGCTATTCCTGTGGTTCACCACTTGACTCAATGGTAATGAAAGGTCTTTGCAGGGCAGTGGAAGTACGGTTCTGTAAGAGGTTTTCGGATTAACTGTAGATTGTTGTACATAACATAGAAACATGCAGATATAAAAAACAAAAAGTCTAGGTAGGCCTACTTAAATATATAGAACTTAAAAATACACTGGTCTCTAAAAACAGAGACAGACTTTATGAAATGCATCCTACCCCCTGAATCCCAAGTATCTAAAGATGATTTTCTTAGTTCTTGATACCTTTTATTACTATTTCATCATGATGTATCCCAGAGTTTCTTAGTTCTTGATTCCACTCATTACTGTTTCATCATGATAAATCCTGAGTCACCGTTTTATGTTATTATTTCTTGTGCATGCTAACTCTCTTACCTAATATAAGTGACAATGGATGCACATAGTTCGCTCATAAATGTGTCCCTATGACAGTGGTGTGTGGTTATCTTTGTTGTCTTTGATGTGCTGGAGGTTTTGTGCCTGTGTAGCTCCAAGTACTTCTAAGAGGCTATAAATGCATAAAACCTCACGTGTGTAGAAAAGATCAGTAAGTCCCAGTGCCCAACTTTGGGAAAAAACAAAACAAAAATACTTTGTATTCTCCAGTTTGGATTTCCTGACACAGGATTATTCTCCCCCTGTATCTAACTGTATCAACTGCAGGACTCTTAAAGCCAATAGACTGATTTTCTGCCAGTATGAAAAACACAACATTCGTTCCATTATTGCTGTAAGAATTGCTGCTATTTATGATTTTTATGGAATTTATCAGTGTATAAAGTACTCAATTTTTTAAAAAAAACATTTCCCCTCACAACAACCTATCGTGGTAAGGTTATAAGGTTGTTGTGTATCATTTAACCAGTTGAGCCTTCATAGTGTTTCATCCATGAGGAGTGTGAATCATGTTTAACATGTGAAAGCAGCACAATCTAAGTCACAACTGAACGTGATTAAGCCCTTCTTATTCATCTGCAACCCATAGATGCTCAACTGCACATCAGATTGTGTCTGTAATTTGCCCAATGAAGGCTTAGCAATTCTTTCCTGGGGAAACATCAGGCACTCTGGTGAAGCTTCATGTATATTCTCTAGCTCTAGAGAATGTAAGTAGCTGTTGGATCAGGAGGTAAAACTGCAATTTGTTTCCTCTTTTTGAGCAGTTGGCTAATTTAGAATTGGGGGGGGGGGCAATTTACATTTGCTTGCCTCCTATCCCTTTAAAAGGTACCAGATATCTTTTTAGAATAACCTTTTCTCAACAGTAACTATCTGCTGTTCTCTGCCTCTCTTAAACCGTCAGTTCCCTTGCAAACAGTTGCTGATCAATAGTTTTTATTGCATATTTAATTCTTTAACAACTCCTAGCTGAATCCTTTCAATTGAAACATAAATCCACTTAGGACACATCTGCCTTTGGTTCCCAAAACAAAGATAACAGACACCTGCATTTTAGGCACTATGATGATAGAATTAGGCAATACAGACTTTGCATATTGTGTACTAAAATAAAACCAAGTTCTATTCTGAGTCCTACAGATATATAAATTTACTGAGCCCCTTAATTATAATCACTTAGGTTCCTGGCTTCTAAAATGTAGTCTTGTTGATGTCATAGAGCTCCAGGAACATTAGAAACATTTGTTTGTATGATTTAATTAGGGAAGGGTTGGGTTGCATGAGGAACAGATTACCTCGGAGAATGGACTGTGCAATAAGGGTACATGTAGGGTTAAGATGCAAGTGCATGTACATGGATGTCTAGATGTATATACACATCCTTGATCCTGTAGAGCTTTCCCAGGTGAATTCTACAGAATTAATGGACACACCTTTTCTACATAACAGAGAGAACCGAGAAGCTGGGAGAGAGTGTGTATATAATCAACAGCATGTACTGCATAGACCGAAGCAAAGTCTTGTCTCCAGTACTGGAAGTGTCTGGCATATGAAGAGTCCATAGGTACAGTATTGTGTATTTCTGTCTGTGCTTGGAATATATTGTAAAACGTTATGTACTTGAAATCTATTTTGTGATTTGTCTAATATTTATAAACGCAACTCTGGGAAGAATTAAATAGGGTTTATTTCGTTAAATGCAAACACACACAAAAAATCTAGGGGGAAATGTACCTGTAAACTTGGGCCTTATCTTTGTAAAGTTCACATTTCTATGTCAACATCTTGATTGTTTTATATGTTACTATAATGACAGGACTCCCTAATAAAAGTATGTTGAAAAAGCCATTCTTCAATGTTATGCTCCTTATTGTGCAATAAAGTTCTTTGCAGAAGGAGAGTCGCTGCGTTATTATTGCTTACATCATAATCATCACATTTAGAGGGGAAAACACATTAATGGCACAGTCCTCAGACTTGATATGCTAGCATAGGGCATAGGATTAGGTGTGCTGACAGTTGTAACAGCCCATGTAATGATGTCACTACTGGAAGATACAACAGCAGTATTTAGAGTGAGACCGTAATAAATCTACACCTAAATGAAATTAAACTCACACCATATTATTCACTGCAATTATGTTTACTATATTTCAGAAACAGCCACCCAACTTCTTCGAATCATTCCATCAGCGCTTTCCAGGTAGAATGATTCCCCCTCTCCTCCCCCTGTGTTCCTTTGGGGGTTCCTCTGACACACACCCCTAGCCAATTTGGGGGGCTGTGAGGGGCTGGTGGGGGGAGCAGAGGAAGGAAAACTCAATTGCGCAAATGGAAATCTTTGCACAGAGCTTCTGATGTTGGGGCTGGCCCTATGTATAGCATGTAAGAGGAACTCGCTTTGGTACCTTCTTTATTTATAACTAATAGACAGTGGCCAGCATTGCTTGGGAATTCTAACAAGAAAGAAAATCAGTGCAATTTTGAAACCAGTGGTTAAAATCTGTGCAGCTCTTAAAGGTTCAGTCCATCATCTTGATGCAAAATGGCATCCAAACAATGACAAAAACCTGCTCCTTGATCTCAGGAACTATCATGCAAAACTTGCTTGATAGCTTAAGAGGTGTGAAAATCCACCGGGAACAGGCAAAGAAACAACACTTTCCAAAATATATAGTAGATACCTATTTATATTTATTACATCCAGACTTTCTTCTAAATAGCATGCATTCTATCCTCCCGTCGATCTTTGGTGCCTTAGGAGAAAATATGCTAAAAGGAATATGTATTTGAGAGTTAGGTATACTTGGCAATGGCATCCTAACAATGAACCACTCATGGTTTTACTTATCATACTTAAAAAGTTTAGAGAAAAATCAAGAGAATATGTCTTTGTAAAATGGGGATGGTTCCACTTCAGGAATTTTGTTTCATGAAAGCATCACACAGATGGTAAGTGAAACCAAACAATGATGAGTCAGTGCCATCTTCTGACCTTTTAGCATAATCCTTGTCTAATGGATGCTGATTACATTTATTACCCAGCCTTCACCAGCAGGTTCCAGGGCAGGGTATAACAGATCACAGTCACAGGACTAACATAACATCCATTATGAATACAGTACCAAGAACCATCCTGGGTTAATATATTAGGCAATTGGAAACCCTTAATAAAAAAGAATGGCTAATTTGAAAATTAGGATTTGGATGATTTTTGATGGAGATGTCAGGGATTGAACCCAGGACCTCCTGCATGCAAATCAGATGCTCCACCAATAAACTGTGACCCTTCCCTCGGCTTCGCAACGGTGATAGGGATAAGGCAAGGGATGGAACAGAGGCAGTCCAGATCACCCAGTACTAGGCAACCATAATAAGCTAACTGCAATCCTATTCATGTCTATTCTAAATGAAATTCCCGTTGAGATCAATTATTCCCAAGTGGGTATAGTTTTGTAGCCTTAATGTCTCTGAACTGGAGTTTGGTCTCCCTCTGTTTAGTCATTTGGTACACATACAATTTTGACATTTTATATTTTGGAGTTAATTCGTACAACACATTTTTCTCTGCAGGATCGGCTCTAAGCATGCATAAATATGTGCTGATATCAGTGCTTTTTGGGGCGGGGGGGACACAGGGATACGCATACCCCTAAACATTGTGAATCTAAGTTTGGCCTCATTGAGAGGCAGTATTTCAATATGAGTAGGAAAATGAGAGTACCCCTAAACATTATTTTTTTTTTTTAAAAAAAAGAAGCACTGGCTGATATGAACAAGTGTAATGCATGAACTGGGCAACTGCAGTTGGTCAGCAGCAATTGGCGTACAGTGGTACCTTGGGTTACATACGCTTCAGGTTACAGACTCCGCTAACCCAGAAATATTACCTCGGGTTAAGAACTTTGCTTCAGGATGAGAACAGAAATCGTGCAGCAGTGGTACAGCAGCAGCAGCAGGAGGCCCCATTAGCTAAAATGGTGCTTCAGGTTAAGAACAGTTTCAGGTTACGAACTGACCTCCGGAACGAATTAAGTTCTTAACCAGAGGTACCATCGTAGTCACAAAAGCTGCAGCACATATGGAATTTGCTACTGACCATCAGTGCTTTTTTTAAAGAAAAAACGGTGCCGGTACTCACCGTGAAGTGCCACACTTTTAACACACTTAAAACATTGTCCAGTGATAGTACGGAACATGAAACTGCCTTAAACAGGGACAGCGGGTCAGTCCAGCCCAGTCTTGCCTGTGCTCAAGGAGGCTTTCACAGGGACCCAAGCAGAAATCTCTCCAGGCCTGCAGCCTGTGATCCTTTTAACTGGAAATGCAGGGGTTGACTGGGAAACCTATATGCAAAACATGGGCTGAACCCCTGAGTGATGGGTCCTCTCCACTTAGAAAAGTAAGAGAAAAACAAAGCTACCCGCCCCAACATTATTTTGAAACAAGCTTTTAAAAAGGCAGAAAACAAACACACACAGAGAGACCACTCCAGGATTGTAAAAGAAATACGCAACTGAAATGCCTGTGGAACAACTAAAGTAAAATAGCTTGATGCTGGGACAACTAGCAACAATGGCTTAAATTGCAAAGGGTAATCTTACTGTGGAAATATTGGACACACAGATTACTTAGTCTATAGTAGACTATATAAAGTCAGAGGAAAATACTAAAATACTTGTTTTGGGATTTGAGCTGAAGCTTGAACTCCCACATAAGAAATAAACAGAAACTGGAGAGGGGTGTTCAGCTAAGGCTTGTTCAGAAGAGACCCCGTGAAATTAACAGACTTAACTTAGCCCTGTTAATTAATTTAAGTATTTGTGCACTACTGCAGCCAGTCTTTATACAGGACTCCAGGGCCCTTGGGTTCAAAATGAAGAAGCACAGCCGTCTATGGAGGCATTTCTGACAGTAAAAGGTAAAGGTACCCCTGCCCATACGGGCCAGTCTTGCCAGACTCTAGGGTTGTGCGCTCATCTCACTCTATTGCCCAGGGGCCAGCGCTGTCCGCAGACACTTCCAGGTCACGTGGCCAGCATGACAAGCTGCATCTGGTGAGCCAGCGCAGCACACGGAACGCTGTTTACCTTCCTGCTGGTAAGCGGTCCCTATTTATCTACTTGCACCTGGGGGTGCTTTCGAACTGCTAGGTTGGCAGGCGCTGGGACCGAGCGACGGGAGCGCACCCCACCGCGGGGTAATGGCAATCAAAGGTAAAAAAAAAACTGAGCCACTCTGAGCACCTCTCCCATTCATGCTTCCTAATAATTTGGAGATATTAGACGAAGTCTTACAGGGGCAAGACCGAAAATAAAAGCTCTCCATCTCATACTGCCGATATGCAAGTCAATGGTGCAACAAAACCATGTCCAGTTCTGGTTGCCTTGCCCAGAGAGCTGGAAAAGGTTCAGAACAGGGTAAGCAAAATACTCAAGGTGTTAGATGAAGGGTTGAGGCATTGGGGGCTTTTTAGTTGGGGTGTGTGCGCACGTGTTACAGGTGGAGACAAGTTATGCAAGGCGTAAAAGATGAAGGGAGCACAGCAGAGGTTATATTTTCTGAGAATCTTCTGGAAAAATAATCTCTCAAAGGACCTGTTGATGGCATTTTACCATTGTACAGTGGTGCCCCACAAGACGAATGCCTTGCAAGACGGAAAACTCGCTAAACGAAAGAGTTTTACATTTTGGAGGTGCTTCGCAAAACGAATTTCCTATGGGCTTGCTTTGCAAGACGAAAATGTCTTGCGAGTTCCTGCGGTTTTTCCCCCCTTTCCCCCCCTTTTTCTAAGCCGCTAAGCCGCTTATCCGCTAAGCCAATAAGCCGCTAAAAGCCGCTAATAGCGCTAATAGCACTAATCCGCTAAGCCTTCAATGGGCTTGCTTTGCAAGACGAAAAAACCGCTAGACGAAGAGACTCGCAGAACGGATTCTTTTCGTCTTGCGAGGCACCACTGTACTGTGGAAAGTGTATTAACATATGGTCTCTGTGTGTGGTTTGGGAGCTGCACGGCCAGGGGGGAAACAATGCTGTCCAGGGTTGTAAAGACTGCAGAGCAAATAATTGGGTGCACTCTTCCCACCTTGGATCAAATCTATGCTTCCAGGTGCCATAAGAAAGCTGCAGAGATAGCGCAGGAAAGTGCACACCCCGGAAATTACCTCTTTCAGCTTCTGCCTTCTGGAAGAAGGTCCAGGATTATAAAGACCAGGACTAGATGCCTGAGAAACAGTTTCTATCCAAATGCGATTTTGGTTTTAAACGCAGGGTAAGGTAGTCTTTATGTGAGTATATTGTATTCAATTATGGGGTATCAGAGTTTTTAGGGGCTGACCAGGCTGGGATAGCAGGCTGGTGGGTTTTTGAATGTCCGATGTAGATTTTTCCAATTTCGTTGTTCTGTATGGGACAATGACAATAATGATTGTTGTTGTTGTTGTTTAGTCGTTTAGTCGTGTCCGACTCTTCATGACCCCCTGGACCAGAGCACGCCAGGCACCTCTGTCTTCCACTGCCTCCCGCAGTTTGGTCAAACTCATGTCCGTAACTTCAAGAACACTGTCCCACCATCTTGTCCTCTGTCGTCCCCTTCTCCTTGTGCCCTCCATCTTTCCTAACATCAGGGTCTTTTCCAGGGAGTCTTCTCTTCTCATGAGGTGGCCAAAGTCTTGGAGCCTCAGCTTCAGGATCTGTCCTTCCAGTGAGCACTCAGGGCTGATTTCCTTCAGAATGGAGAGGTTTGATCTTCTTGCAGTCCATGGGACTCTCAAGAGTCTCCTCCAGCACCAGAATTCAAAAGCATCCATTCTTCGATGATCAGCCTTCTTGATGGTCCAGCTCTCACTTCCATACATCACTACCGGGAAAACCATGGCTTTTACTATACGGACCTTTGTTGGCAAGGTGATGTCTCTGCTTTTCAAGATGCTGTCTAGGTTTGCCTTTCTCCCAAGGAGCAGGTGTCTTTTAATTTCGTGGCTGCTGTCACCATCTGCAGTGATCATGGAGCCCGAGAAAGTAAAATCGCCCACTGCCTTATCCTATCGTATTGTAACTTTCTCACCCAACTGCTATGACCGATAACGAAGTGGAAGAAGAAAGCTCATTTTCTTCGTCAGGGTCACGGCGCCTCCTAGTGGAGCCAGCAGGCCTGGGCCGGTTTTTGTTCCCTTTCCTCGAAGCCCCTCGAGCCTCCATCTCCTCAGCGCGTCGAACTCGCCAGAAAGTCCAATGTCTTCCCAGGGAATTTGGCGGCGCCCCGGCGGCAGGGAAGCGACAGGACGCCCGGCGGCGGCGGAGGCGGCGGCGGCGGCTCCCCTGCGCCCTATGCCAAGGCAGCTGGACCCCCTTTCCGGAGCGGGCTCGAGCTGGCGACCGCACGAAACCGGCGCGGGGAGTAACGAGGAGAGCCGCTTGGCGCCCCTGAAACGAGAAGCGCTGAGGGGGAAAACCCGACGTCCCTCTCCGGAGGCCAAGCCGCCTCCCCGCCCGCTTTGCCGACTCCACCCCCAGCGGCCGGTTTCCACGGGGACAAGAGCCCCGCGCCGGAGGCAGAAGGAGGCGGCTGAGGCGCCACTCCTGCGGGTCCGGGCTGGAGAGGCGCCGCGCGGGACGGGGCGAACCGGGGCGCCCTTCTCCCCGCGCCGACAAGGAGCATCCCGCTCTTCCCAGACGCGGCCCCGGGAGTCTGGCCTCTGCCTCTGGGTGAGGAGGTGCGTTTCCACTCGCAGCTCCCCGTCGGGGACGCGGCTGGCTCGAGGTTTTTCTCCTCAGAGGAGAAGCCCCGGGTGCAGCCCTGGCATCGTCCCGCTTCGTCCCGCCTTCGCTCGTCCCGCTCTCGGGCACTTGCTGAGGCGAGCGGGCCTTTCCTTCCGCGGATCTCGACCCTTTCGTGTACAGTGGTGCCTCGCAAGACGAAATTAATTCGTTCTGCAAGTCTCTTCGTCTTGCGAGTTTTTCGTCTTGCGATGCACGGTTTTCCATAGGAATGCATTGAAAATCAATTAATGCGTTCCTATGGAAACCGCCTTCCCCCGACCTCTTCTGGCGGGCGGCATTTTAAAATCGCCCGGGACAGCGGAGGACTTCTCCGCTGTCCGGGCGATTTAAAAGCTCCTGGGAAGGCAAGCAGGGGGGACAAAGACTTTTGCCCCCGCCTGCCTTCAGAAGAGGTCCAGGACAGGCTTCGCGGACCTCTCCGCAAGCAGCGGGAGCGCTCCTCAGGCTTCGCGGCCCCGCCGCCCGGCTTCGGGACATCGTTCCGATGCCGGGCGGCGGGGGGAGGCGTTCCCTGCCTCGCCGCCCGGCATCGGGGCATCCTTCCGAAGCCCGGCGGCGGGAGGAGGTGTCCCCGCCCCGCCGCCAGGCTTTGGAGGAGGTCCGAGGACAGCGGGGAAGACGAGCTGCGCTTCCCCACTGTCCCGGAGATTTCCCTATGGGCTGTCGTCTTGTGAAGCAAGCCCATAGGGAAATTCGTCTTGCGAAGCGCCTCCAAAACGGAAACCCTTTCGTCTAGCGGGTTTTCCGTCTTGCGAGGCGTTCGTCTTGCGGGGCACCACTGTACAGTAAAAAGAGAAATAAACCTCCCATAAGCCCCGAGCATTTTCTGGGCGGGAGTCTCTCACGCCTCACCAGAAATTCACGGGTTTTGTGAAGGGGTGAACTCGGCGAGGGAGACCCGCGTGGGGCCAGATCGGGTCTTCTGGGCCTGAGACCTAGAAACGCTGCCTTTAAATAACAAACAGGATTTTATATATGCCTTTAAATAACAAACAGTGCTGGATTTATGTATAAAATTTAACGGGGGGGGGGGGACCTGGATGTATGTTTCCAAAATATAAGATAAAAAACAACTTCTTAATTTTTATTTCAGTTCAACAATTACTTTAATAAAATACATATTTTGTTATGTGCAAATGGCTATTAGGTCCATAAATTACCATCTGCAGGGGTGTCCAAACTTTTTTCAAAGAGGGCCAGATTTGATGAAGTGAAGGGCCATGAAGTTGTTGCGCTTTTTTATGATTTTACCCCAAAGTTGTTGAGCTTTTCTTAGGATTGAAGTTGTTGAGGTTTTTTTTTTAGGATTTTCCCCCAGGAAATAAACTGCCACAGGGACCGGATTAAAACGACCAGCGGGCCGGATTAGGCCCCCCAAATGGACTTTGGACATGCCTGCTATATAGCATATATTCAACACAAAAAGCAGCGACAATTTGTTGTTGACAAAGGGCAGCTGGACATATAAAGGGCCCCATTACCTTCAGTAGCTCAGGGCCTCATCAAACCAAAATCCGGCCCTGCCTGAGTGCATTCGCTGAACTTTGATATATTTGTGCACCACAGTGCTCTTTTTCTAGAAAAAGAGGTGCTGGATTTGGCCACAAACTTCTCCCTTGTTCTCTTTGAATGGCAGAGCTGAGCTCCAGTGAGCTCCGGCTCTAAAAAAACCCCCTGTTTATATGTTATGGAGTTGCAGCATATTGTATTTATATATATAACCTCACACAGCAGCATGTTGGCATATGGAAAGGCTTTACACAGCACACAATGGCCTCATTGCCAGGGAATTTTGATGCTGTGAGACATGTTTTCCCCTCTGTCTTAAGATCCAAGTAACAGTGGACTCATTGCCTTCGGTTGTTAATTAGCGTAAGGCAATCACGACAACATGAGTTCATCTAACCCTCTTTTTGAAAAGTCACTGGTGCCTTCTGGGAAATGAAAAAACAAGCTGTATGCATTATTTTTTGCCTGTCTTCTCCAAATCACCCCTTGATGCCTTTGTTTCCTCATCTTTGTCTCTTCCTCCTAGACTTAACATTTATTTCCCATATGGGCTGCCCTTCTCAATATTGAAGCAATATTGAAAGTGAACTGAATTAATATCCTGTCTACAATATTATATTAAAACAAGAGTACAATCAAGTTACACCTTTAGGTGGCAGCTTGAGACTATATTTTATTTTGAAAATGAATACACAATTTTGTTCATCTGTAATTACTATATTTGACATGAGAGACATGTGTCCAGTTTTGATTTGTTACAGCCCACCTTTTCTTTATTCAAGAAAAGGAGACCTGTGCTTTAGGTCAAGGCAACCAGCCTTAATTAGTCAGTTAAACTGGGAGATAATGACCTGCCCAAGATGACCCAGTTGGCTTTGTGGCCAAGTGCATAACTGAACTTAGCTTCCACATAGCTCAAATTGCCACTGCACCGTACTGATGTCTTTCTCTTCTTGATTATGTGGTTGAAGTAGCTTAGTTTTCTTTGAAATAATTTTTGGGCCTCACATCTTGAAAAAGGTGTGTTCAGATATGAAGCTTTCATGTTGCAGCCAGCCTATACAGTGTTTTTATCATACCCTTTCTAGTAGTGAGCTCAGGTGCTGAATGCTGACAAGATTGTAACAGAATCGGGACTACTAGGAATCAAGAGGGAGATACAGAGTTGTTTGGGAATTCCTGATTCTTGGAAAAGGACAGAAATATTTTTGGAGAAACCTCTGAAGGCCCCCCCAAAGCCTCCCTTATACAAAAACCAAACCCACCATTGAGAACTGGTCATGCTCACTTGCCCCAGAATGTGACTGTCAGCTAGAAAAGAAAATGTGGGGAGGGGAGAGACAATAGTGGAATGTCCTGGTTCCTCTTAGCTTATACTATTCAATAGGTGACTCAGTGAAACATTTTGTTTCATGCCTACTTGCTCCTTCTAATAACGATCTTTGGTGGCTGAGTGCCTATACATTTAGCAGTGAAACTCAGTAGCAGAGAATTCTGCATATCTAAGGAGTCTCCCAACAAATACACACACACACACACACACACACACACCCCGCAGTCCAATAAAGACCCATGGGGTTCCAGCAATATAGATAGCAGTTGAGGCTATAGAGGTAAGAATTAGGACTAGATCTGCTTAGCTTCAGCAAAACCACAACATTTGTACAAATAATTTATTAGGCCCTTTCCCACCATATTGTTCGTTTTTTCATGCATGGTATTGATAAGCCATCTTATAACTATGTTTTTAAGACATCTCACTACAAGATATTAAAACCATTTGAAATGCATAAACAACAAATTTTTGTTCTTATATTAACCTGATTTTGCTTGACACTTCAGTGGGCTGGTTTTTGCTACAATCTTGTTGGTGATCCCTACCTGTTAGACAAATGCAAAGGTTAAGAAGGTGGCCCTGAATGTAAAATTTATGACAGAATAGACATTTTACTCATGTGGACTATCCTGTTTGCACTGCCAATAAATAATTAGAATAGCTTTCATGTGTAACTGTGTTTGTTTCAGCAGATTGCGCATCTGTCTCCTAAGGTAGAATCACTCTGCTGGAAGTGAAATTGATACGGCATATACACAGAATCTGACATTCTCACGACTTAAGCGGCTAACTTTCTATGGAAGGACAATGTCTGGCACTGTTGGTGATGCTAATAGCCCAAATTCAGTCAAGGCCAAAGGTATCCCATTACATTCTGTAGCTGGTGCTAGCATGGGCTTTCAGCAGCCCAACAAGTCGCTAAGCAGAGGAAATCATTCAATTCAGAGACTCTCTAGCGTGAGCTATCCAAGAACGGAACAAGAAACAAGTAACACAAATGAACCACCACACAGAAAATGTTTAAGCAGTACCTACATATCAAAATTGGATAATCAACTACTTGAGGATGCAAGAATTCCTGAGACACAGAAACTGAGAATGGTTGCAAGCTGGGCAGAATTGTTTCATGATACATCTGTTGTTTGGGACAACCTGCTGGAAACTGGAAAATCTACCTTGGATTATGATACAGTGGTTCAAAATAGCAGTGGTGAAGATGCCATAAATAAAAATGCTGACGATTTGGAAATGAAGTTATTACATGCACATGTTTTAAATCCTTTCATAGCCTCTAAAAATAGCTTGGCGCGTGCTGAAAGATGTACTCCTCCTGTTTTTTTATGTTGTAATACGTCACCTCATCCTTGCAAGAGTTCTGCTCAAGCAACTAAGCCTGAGAGAGAAGGAAGGGATATTATGCTTTCCACCAACATTTCAGAAGAATGTGAAGTTGAGGATGACATGCATAGTAGCACAAGAGAAGCCAGTTCTTTAAATGCTCATAATGTAGATGATTCATGTACAATTACAGTGGACCTGCACAAAAATGAAACATTTTTTTGGCCTCCTCTCAATGATAGTTCAGATGAGGAATTTGCAGATGTGAAGATTGATTGTCTAAAACTACCAGAGAGCAAGGAACACACAAGCCCTCTTAACAGTGATGTTGAGGCAGAAAATATTAAACTCATTGATTTATCTGTGCTGGAAGGCAGACACTCCTTCACAAAAAGTTCTGACATCTGTGAAAAATGGAATCCAGGAACAGAAAAGCTCTTGGAGATCAAAGAAAACAAATGCAAAGATTTCATGTGGACTCTCAAGCCTAAAGCTTCCAGTGGGACCAATGATGTTGGAGAGACTACAGACAGAAACATCCCTTTTCATCTCAAAGTAAAAAAAGATGCATTAAGGGATGGGAGTTCAGACTTCCAGCCTCTAAAGAAAGGCATCGATCAGAGAAATGCATTTAAATCTGAGCATATGCTAGGGATGGTTAAAACTCTAGAAAGGAAGAATATCACAGAAGAACAAGCAAATAGTACATCTAATGGAAACCAATGTAACAGAGAAGAAAGGGAAACAGAATTTAAATTCCTGATGAAAGATCCAGCCATGCAAATTAAGAGTTTCTGTGGAAACACATTATTGAACCCTTCAGAAAACAGTACTTCAGTCTATTTGAATCACAGTTATAAAAGCACTTGCTTGGGCAGTAGTAGTGACTGCGTTTTGTTAGACATGCTTCTCCAGTTTACTGATAGTGTAGAACATAAGTCCAATACAGTTCCAGTATATGTGCACGGTGATATTCATGAAAATGTTTCTGAGGGTGTTGCAAAATCAGTAGTAGGTTCTAAAAAGAATACAGAAGAATTTCTTGTCCCAAGAATAAAAGCTGATGGTGATGAGAAGCTATTTTGGAATGACAAATCCCAGTTCGATTCCAACCACAGTGATAGCGTTTTGGCAAAATATTACTTCTATTTGAGTTATCTCAATAAGTCCAAAAGGCTTCAGCAAGAGGTTGGTGGCAATCTTCTCTCTTGTCAACAACATTTTGGAATTTCTAAAGAAGAAAAAATATCCGCACTCGACTACCATAAGGGTGGTAATATGTATGAGCCTAAGGCTACTGAATATACGAACAATGATGTAAGCTACTGTGAGGATAAAAGTTCTGAGGTTATAAAACAGCAAAGCCTTCTTGAAAAACAGGAATCAAAGTCTTCTTTTTCATGTAACAGCCCTGAACATTTATCTAGTCTATTACTGATGGAAAAGAAACAATTGGAGAATGGACACATTTTGAAAGGTAAAAATAGACTGATGTTGTCTAGCAGGATTGTGATGTATATATATGATTCCCCCCCCCTTTTGCATAAAATAATGTGTCAAAATAGCTACATTGTTGTGAACATGGAATATAAGTAGATATCTGCCAAATTTCATGGAAATGGCTTTATTTCTATACAGGCTGTGGGGTCTCAGTTTTCTGTGTTACGAACATAGCCTTCAGCCCGTTTGTAAACCCATAAACACACAGAATATGATTTATTGTTTTAAAACTCATAGCCTGCACCAATGCAAAGGCTTGTATTAAACAACCTAGGCTGCACTTACGTGAGTGCATGCACCACTGAAGACAGTGACACTTCTGAGAAGATGTATATAGGATTGCACTTTTCATATGTTGCACGTCAAACTTTTAAGTGCCTTCAGTTAAGCTTCTGTAGCACCCAGAGGCTACTATGTGTGTGCAAAATGAGTTTGAAAATTGCTCTAATGATGACGTGCCTCCTTTCTCAGGGACTTTGTATGGAGGAAGAGATGCCTGCCTGTTAATGTACTCACCAGCTCCCAGGCTTTCTGGCCACTTGGAGTGGCTTGGACCTTCACAAAAAAGATGGAGAACATTAAAAAAGGCAGCCCTTTGACCACCTCATAATAATGGAAGAATATTTAAAATTCAACATTTTTATGTGGATTTTCAGAAACAACCAATAATATGGAGAACTGAGACACATGCAGAACTGAGACACACTGTAAATAGACTGATGCATCCATTCCTAGCAAAAGGCTAGGAAATGCCAGGAATTATGAATGAATATCTTTCCCAATATATTAGATATTTGTTATGATTCTACTTAATAACATTAGAAGAATTCTGAGTGACCTGGTCCCATGCGATTCTAGTAATGTTTATAACGTGAAACCAATATTGGGTGGGGTGAACCAGATGGCACTGCCAGCTCTATGTTCATCCACATAATGGATATGGCTCCTATGCTTCTGCAATAATGCCTGGGCAGAAAAAGAAGGCAAAGAACAAGCAGGAGTGCATGGCCAAAACAACTGTTTACATTGATCAACATAAAGCATAGGAAGGCTGGTTTCAAGCCAGACAGGTTATTGCTTGGTCTAATTGCTATGACACTGCTCTTGATAACAGAGTAGGGGTGGAAGTCCTCTTCTGGTCACTCATGTAAGGAGAAGCTCAGCATGTGACACTGCTCTACGTTTCCTGGACCAAAACAAGTGTGATGTGGGAACTCTATGGTCTGTTCTTCCAACACTTCATCATAATCAAAAAGCATCTGGATCAGAGCTCTAATTTCGATTGGAACAGAAGGTGACCTCTAAGGGAGTACAGTACAGTTTACCCTTTCCCTTTCTGTGGTGATTTTGTGACTGAATCTCTCTTCAACTCCCTTTATCATGCCTGTTTTCAGCTCCCAAGCAGAGCTAATAGCAGTTGGGAGAGGGGAGATTGATTGTGGAAGTAGGGGAGAAGAGTTAAACATTATCTCCCTAGCACCACCTCTGCTGTCAAAATCAAAGCATCCACAGCTGTTTTTGAGCTTGACCTTCTAATTTGTTTTATGAAAATATTGGGAGAACTGACTATGGATCTCACAGACCATATCTGTTTTGGCATCCATGTTTGTAGATGATTATGTCATAACCCTTGAGTCTGCTTTTATTGTTATGACTATGGAACTACCTGTGACTGCATTGTCTTTTGTAGGCAAGAAGCTTTTGGGGGCCATGAAAATTGGCACAGATACGGTTGGTTTTAAGAGGTGTTCTGAGAGATCTAGCACTGTATGTGCATCTTTCACACAGAGAGAGCTGAAGCCAAGGTTTGCCCTTTTATATTTTAATATTTACCATCCAGTGATGTGTTATTGAATGTATTTTGTTGGCTTTTGAAAGAAGGATGAGTTTCCCTGATTCCCTGCAGGTAGCCTAAGTAAAATGTCTGTGTTAATTTCCCATGATGTCAAGATTAAAGTTTTACAAAGAAACTAATAGACCATCCCTTAAAAAACAATGGTTTATGTCTTTAAGAGAACTTTGATTTATTGTGGTTTTCCCTGCAGGCCTCTTCTCATTTAATTTAAAAGGCTAATTGGGAAAGAGTTTCATTAGAGCTGATACAAGAAACCCTAATAATAGTTGTAATCACTTTCTGCACCTATGTGTACATTTTTTCAGCATCATAATTATGTGTTATCAAAATGTATGGGTTTCATCAGTGATGAATTTATTCATCATGTTTTGTGCTTACATAGGGAGAAATTAGCTGATTTTTTTTTCTTTTGGAATATCTTTTGTGTGAATTAATTTAAGCAATTAAAATACATTATTTGCCTTTTAACTGATTAATTATAATTTAAATAAGTTTGTGTTTTACCAAAACAGCAATATTGGGTGTCTTTTGCCATCATTAAGGATGTGTAAAGTATCTACTTACAATCTAATCCCTGTTACTATGCAAAGCTATGTTTAATATTTTGTTATTTTCTTATAAAATTTAATAACCCCTCAAAGATAAACATGTGTGTTCTTAATCTGTAGTTTGCCCAACTGAAAGTCCTTCTCCACAAAAATATTGTGAGAAAGGTTGCTATTATTCTTTCCTTTTAGATAGTTTAGAGGGGACAGTGGCTCAGTTTAGGCATGATAATTTTGAGCTGATTAAACTTTGATTTATTGGCCATGTGCTTGTGTGTTCCATCCTCTCCTGCATATTCATTGTTGCCTAATTTGAATGTGTCCGGGTGACCTACACACACAATTAAAAAAACAACCATCATTTTAACAATAAAACAGTACTTTGCTTTGGCACGTCTATCTCTTGATTACAGTTTCCTGTAACTTCTGAACCTGGTTTTATCTTCTGGTTTGTAAGTCCCAACTAAACCATGGTTTCTTGGTTTGGATGTGAGAAGCAAGAATAGACTCATATAGGAAGGAACAAGGAAGGGGGATGTGATGATATAGCTCATTCTTTGACTGATAGCAAATGATAAGCCATGGTTTATGTCTGAACTGTGTCACTGTCTTACCCAAGAATGAGAAAGGAATTGAAGCCATATATCCAACATAGATGTCATCTTTCCCCAACCTGGTGCCCTCCATATTCATTTTGTACTACATCTCCCATCATCCTGACTACTGGCTATGCTGGCTGTGGTTTATGAGAGTTGAAGTGCAAAATATTTAGAGGGTCCCAGGCATGGGGAATACTTTTCTAAGTCAAACACTCCATCCATCCATATTGGCTCTTGTGGAGTATTTTTCCCCCATTTAATTTTGTTTGTTTTTCTTTCAATAGATCACAACATACTCAAAGACCAGCACAGACCAGTGAAAGAACAAGGAAAGGAAGTTATAAGTCTCAGAGCCATCCGTCTTCAGGTGTGTGAAATCTGGAGTGACCTACTTGGTGTCAAAGCCTCTCTTCTCATATTTGTTTCCATGTGAAAGGGGTACAGGATTGTGGCAGTTGGCACTGTCTTTGCAAGAAATGAGAGCTGCCCCCACCCTGTTTCCTCATGCTTTGCATTGTGGGAGGCTTCAGAATGAGTGGCAGGAAGACATGTGTCTGCTGTAATTTCTGCAGATGATGTCAGACATCCTGGATGATTTGGCTCAGAATATTTTTCTTAATCTTGTACCTAAATGTTTGTAGAATAGGATATATTGCTCCAATAAGCTTCCCTGCCCCCCAGTTACACATTTCTGCTTTAATATAGGCTGCAACCCTTGTAAACAGACCAGTATGCATTCCGTCTCTGAAACAACTGTACCATGTAAAGATCAGAAGAAAACATCTAATAATCAGAAGACAAGGAAAAGTTTTCTTAAAAATGCAAATGCATGTAAGTTAATGCCTATATATATATATTGTGAACTGAGATATAGCTGTCAATCATTCTGTGGGTTTCTTTTTTTGGGGGGGGGCATATCTCTTGTTTTTTCATAGAAGAGAAACCAAGTGTATACATGAAAAAAAACCAAACCCCAATTGGGTATGCATAGTCTTCTGGGCCTCACCTAAAACAACTCAGTAGATTTTGGTCCTAATACATTTAGCATGTGATATCCATCATTGGGCAATCTGCACTGTCCACTTTAGTGAAAAGGAAGATGTATATGTGTGAATCAGTTGGACAAGTAAAGTGCCTTTTGATCTGTTGAAAATATGATGAGTGTGTATTTTCTAATTTCTCTGGAAGAGTAACTGCATTCAGAAAATCTACAGTCCAAAGAAAAAACACTTGCCTGCCCTCATAGCTCTCTTGCTTGTGCAAGCTCCTCCATTTATTTCAATGGGGAATTTTACTTATTTCCAATGAATTAGATAGGAAAACTTTGTATGCACATCTCAGCTTCTGTGCCCGTAAGAAATATCTGAATTGTGGCATCACAATTTCCTTTTTTGTGTATTGAGGTAGATGTTGGAAAATGAGAGTACCCCTAAAAATTTCTTTTAGGAAAAAAGCACTGGGCATACATGTACAAAGGTTTCAGGGTGAGGCTGAGAAGCTGCACTCTGGGGACAGGAACATGAAAAGCCATCTTATACCAAGATGAAGGGTCTATCTAGCTCATGTGGTCTGTTGACAGTCAGCAGCCATCCAGGAATTTGAACACGAATCTTCCTTTCTCCATCTTACCCGAAGATGCCATGGTTTGAACCTGGGGTATGCAAAATCCAGTAAGTGCTCTACCATTGAGCATTTTGTGGAAGTGGGTGACATACTTGCAGAATATTATTCTGTGATCCTCAATTCTGCATGGAGAATTAAATGGAGACAAATGTGGAGCACGAGGGTGTTTTTGCATCCAGCACTTCCATTGATTAATTGATTATTTATTGATTGATTTGGAGCTTGTCAGTTCCTCCTCCTCCTTGCTTTCCAGAGCCGAGTTGATCTGCCAATGAGCTCCTGAAGCAAGCAGAAGGCGTCATGTGAAAAACAACAACACCCAAACCTCTCTTTAGATAAAAGGCTTACAATTTTATTCTTTTCCTCACAGGGTAATTCAATAGATGAATTACTTTTTCTCCTCCAACAATGAAGGGGAAATGTGTGTGCGTCCTATGGGGCCAATGCAGGTAATTCAATAGATGAATAGTCGTATCTGAAGAAGTGTGCATGCACACGAAAGCTCATACCTAGAACTAACTCAGTTGGTCTTTAAGGTGCTACTGGAAGGAATTTTTTTATTTTGTTTTGTCAATAGATGAACTACCGTATTTTTCGCCCCATAGGACGCACTGGCCCATAGGACGCACCTAGTTTTTTGGGGGGGAAATAAAGGAAACAATTTTTATCCCCCCCCCCAGGTGCGCTGCGCTATTCCCGAAGCTTGGGGCATGCTTAGCTCAGCGCGCCCCAAGCTTCTGGGTGCAGGCAAGCTCTCCGCTAGCCCTGGGAGAGCTGGGTCTCCCACGGCTAGCGGATAGCTTCCTGAAGCCTGGAGAGCGAGAGGGGTCGGTGCGCACCGACCCCCCTCGCTCTCCAGGCTTCAGCAAAAGCCTGCATTGGCCCCATAGGACGCACACACATTTCCCCTTCATTGTTGGAGGAGAAAAAGTGTGTCCTATAGGGCGAAAAATACGGTGTATATATAGTCATGATGCAAAAAATGACGTGATCCCATTTGAATACCGGGATTTTTTAAGAGAGCTTCACTATTTGCAGTTATAGCGGAACCCATTTCTATGCAGTAATTCTTATAGACTTATGTCTGTTATAGGCTGGTATTAAAAAATATTCAGGCTACAGATTTTTTGAGACACAATGAAATTCAGATAAGGTCAAGTTATGCAATATTTTGATCGAAAGGATTCTGAAAGGTTTGTCGAATTAGTGCAACTTTAGGGGATCCCAAGTAAAATCTTTTTGCTTCTACAGGGATAGAACTCAGACAGGAGCATGAAACTGCTGTTAAAGAATATGATGAAATAAATACAGTAAGTATATTTTATGGTAAGTATATTTTGTGTGCTGAATAACATAGAAGTTAGAAGTTTTGGAAACAATTTTTTAAGATGGGAGACTGACGTGTTTCTGTCCCATCAAGAATAGGCTCCTCACAGTTGCTAGTGAGACAAAGAAAAAACAATTTTGAAATTGGATCAACTGAGTTTTATTTCCTTGCTGTCTTGCTCAGGTGTGTGCCATTACTTTGAAGTTGATTGGCTTTCTTCCACCTCCTACCCCCCCCCCAATTATTTGGCACAACACACAGGAATCTTTTTGATTTTTAGGAATGGCATAGTGACAGCAAGCTCTTACCATGGCTCCTTCTTCCTGATGAATTGTGGCTTTGCATCTTCTCGCTGCTGACTCATAAAGATATTACTCGGGTTTCCCAAGTTTGTCAACGTTTTCATCGGCTTGCAGGAGATGAGTCCTTCTGTAAGTACCTTTGGGAATGGATAAATCCTAAGGTAACCAGCCTGGCAAATTCAGGCACCATGGTGCCTGCAAAGCCTTTCACTGGTGCCCTGGGCGGGTGACCCAGGTTCTGAGGTTTCATGGGGAGCGGGGAGTCCCGCTCCAGAAAAGTGGACACGGAGCAATGGATCCAAACTACAAGAAAGAACATTCCACCTAAACATTAGGAAGAACTTCCTGACAGTAAGAGCTGTTTGACAGTAGAATTTGCTGCCAATGAGTGTGGTGGAGTCTCCTTCTTTGGAGGTCTTTAAGCAGAGGCGTGACAACCATATGTCAGGAGTGCTCTGATGGTGTTTCCTGCTTGGCAGGGGGTTGGACTCGATGGCCCTTGTGGTCTCTTCCAACTCTATAATTCTATGATTCTATAGTCCTCCTAAAAAGAAAGTTATTGAGCAAAATGTGAAAGCACCTTCTAAGCAATTTCTATGAAATGAGATCATGTATGGGCATCTTGTACTAGTTCTGAGGAATGTTCCTTGCTGCTATTAGATAGCAACAGCATCAGTGTATGTTTGTTTAAATCAATATTCAGGACCAGTCAATGATCAGGACCAGTAGGACATAGCTGACTTAGTACGGAAAGCATAAGATTGTCAGGGAGGCTGTCTTGTCTAATTTTGTCTTACACCACACACTCCCTGGCAGCCATTTTGTTATGTCACATCCCCACATAGCAGCTATTTTTTGACTGGCGCCTCCACACCCTCAAAATTTCATATATGCCTGTTGGTCCAGAAAAATCCCCCCTCCCAATTCTACACACAGAAACTGACTGTATGGGCAGATGAAAATTACTTCAGTGGTGATGATGAGACATCTGAGGGCAGAAGGCTTGCTTTCAGGGTGCCAGGCAGCCTACATGGTGCACACAGCTCTGTGTCCTCCTCCACCCCATTGCCTCTTCCTGGTGCTTGCTCTCTGCCAATTTGGAACACATACTGTAATGGTGTGAGCAGGCATCGCATTAGTAGAGCAATGCTTGTGATACCTGCTGGAACCTGTTGCATTGCATCCATTGTCAGTCATACTCAGAGTGAGCCCATTGAAATTAATCGACATGATTAGCTTAGGTCTATTAATTTCAGTGGGTTTACTCTGAAAAGAATTAGCACTGTGATACAGCCAGTTATACATATTGTGTATGTTTTCCTGCCTCACAAAATAGTAAATCCACGTCTATCTATCGTCTACCTATCATCAAAGAATCCAGCAGAATCCTTTGATGGATCCAAGTCACTTCTATGAACAGAAGGAGGCCTTCTGCTTACAGAAGGTCTGGATCCAACCTGCCACGTGGGGCAGAGCTGCTATACTACCTTCTGGACAGGTGGGTTGCTACTGCATCCAAGGAGGCAGGGGGTGAGGTTGGAGTGGTGCAAATGCACTGATGAAGCCAATCCAGCACTCCTGCTGGTGTGTTTGCACTGTGCCAGTCTTCCTGCCACTTTACCGCTTGCTGCTACTGGTAGGCAAGAGCAACTTTCCTTCTCAGAAGCTAGGAAGGAGCAGCTCTGCCCCCACTGTATGAGCCACTTCTGGCTACAGAGCCATGACTTCTTATCTTTGGATAATGAAGGGGCCTTGTAATTTTTCTACAGAGAAATTAAGCTTCTCATTTTACTACTTCCTTCCTTAAATAGGAAAAACAAAAACAAAACGATGTTTGTTTAAAGTGCCAGATCCCATTGCATGAAAGTGGGCCAGCTCCTTCTGGCAAATTTCTGAGAAAAGGAGCGTGCTTAGTGCTGTGGCTAGGGAGGAAAACAAACTGAAGGTCAACTGCTGTAGCAGGTACACTTGCGCTTGTGTCACATTCCCACACTGAATTCCAAAGCAAATACTGAACACCTTGGGCAAACAAAGGTGGGCAATTAGACAAAGCCAAGTGCTGCAATTCACTAATGCTGCATAAATGTTGTAGAAGTGAATGCCTTCCTGCCTTTTTGTGCTTTGTTTTTAATAACCAAGGTTAGCGTTATGCCTGATCTTTGAATCTTTACAGAAAACTTCTGGTTTGTTTTGTGGTTGAAGCAGCTTGCAAACAAGAGAGAAAAGAGCAAATTTGTGGCAAAAGTTTCAGTAAGGGGAGGGAATTGGTGAACTTATGTATGAACTTCAGTAAATAAGCCAACAATAAAATAAGTTTGATTTCCTAGAGGGCAGGTAATGCAGAGTTCTTTGTGGTGACCTTTGTGGTGAACTTTCCGGTGACTTGGATTCAGCCAGGATTGCCCGACATATCTTTTATTTCTTTTGATTTTCTGAAGTGAATGCTTTCTGCATGGTTGGTGTTGCAAACAAGGTTTAAACTTTATGGGAAGAAAATTGAAGGAAATAATGATTGAGCAGGAGGAAACAAGGATATAACTTTCAAGCAATATGATTACCAGGATCCAAAGAGGCTGACGTGAAGCTGGGAATAC
This sequence comes from Podarcis erhardii, assembly GCF_964252035.2. NCBI lineage: Eukaryota > Metazoa > Chordata > Lepidosauria > Squamata > Lacertidae > Podarcis > Podarcis erhardii. Next base: position 6,380,189 of record NC_138501.1, on the reverse strand, counting down.
ATGCTGAGCCTTACCTTCTTGAACACTCACCACTTTTGGTGGGGCATTCAGATTGAGGCCAAAGTGGCACCATGCATTTAAAACGCTATTATACTACTCCAATAGTTACAGCTTTCCGTGAAGAATCCTGAGAACTGTAGTTTGTTGAGGATGCTGAGAGTTGATAGGGGACCTGTATTACTCTCACAGAGCTACAGTTCCCAGAGTTCCATGGGAAGACGGATCAGTTTTTAAACCAGTCTGGAAATGGTAGCTCTGTGAGGGGAATAGGGAAGCCATGATTGTTAAAGTAGTGTAATACTGTTTTATATGTGTGGTGCAGATGATGTGGCCTAAAGGTAAAGGTAAAGGGACCCCTGACCATTAGGTCCAGTCGTGACCGACTCTGGGGTTGCGGCGCTCATCTCACTTTATTGGCCAAGGGAGCTGGCGTACAGCTTCCAGGTCATGTGGCCAGCATGACTGAGCCGCTTCTGGTGAACCAGAGCAGTGCACAGAAACACTGTTTACCTTCCCACCAGAGTGGTACCTATTTATCTACTTGCACTTTGACGTGCTTTCGAACTGCTAGGTTGGCAGGAGCTGGGACCAAGCAACGGGAGCTCACCCCATCGCGGGGATTCAAACCACTAACATTCTGATCAGCAGGTCCTAGGCTCTGTGGTTTAACCCACAGCGCCACCTGTGTCCCTTGCACATGTGGCCTAAATTGTACCTAAAACAGCACTCTTCTTTCTAACAAGTGAATCTTGATTAACAGATTCTGAATGTTTTCACAGAACATAAAATGTTAGCAGTAACAGCCAAGGCAATGGACAGGCTACTGTACAGAGGGTTGCTTGTGCTTTCATGGGCTAGGAGTGGGGCCAAAGAGAAGCTTTGGGGAGCACTCTACCATGGAAAAAAGCAGTGCTGGAAACAGCCATAAATGGGACAGGAAAAGGAGGAGGCTACTATGAGTTGAAGACCATATAAAAAAACCGAAGGACCCCCAAACTGTCATACATGGGTGTTCAGAGGGTGCGGGTGCTAGTGTACAAAAAATGTCCCCTGATTCCACCTTCCACACTAAGACTGGACTGAATACCTTCCCTTCTTCATCTTTTCTTGTTTTGGAAAAGTTAAACTAATAAATCGGTAACAGTTTGTTTGCACAGCTTATAACAGATGACTCTGCTTTGAAAGAGCACTTGATCTGTGAGCTGTTTGTGCCAAGCAAAACTTCACCCCTAAGTAAAACACTCTTGAACACAGGAAGATGCATGATTTGCAGCCCTAAAAATGGTACTGATTCTCATAGAATAATGTTCATTCATGCAGTGAGTATTTGAAATTTCTCTGTGTTCATTGGCAGTGGTGGTGGTATTATCCTTATTTAGACTGCTGTATTTATCTTTGCTTCCTGTAGAGGAGAGGTGACTAACCTGTGGCCCTCCATATGTTACTGGACTTCCCGCTCCTAGCCAATATGGCCAATGGCCAGGGATGATGGGAGTTGTTGCCCAACAACAGCTGCAAGCCGCAGGTTAAACACATCTGTTGTCGAGAAACATCAGCATTTCACTATTGCTCTAAATTGCCTCTCCTCTAGGGACACGTGGAAAGTCATTTGGAGAGCCAGTTTATAAATATCGCACAATAAAGAAAAAAAGAGAGAGGAATGCAACATCAGAATGAAGGCATAAATTTTTACAAATGTTGTATATGCTAATGCACTTGTCAAACTGTTAATTATTTATGGACAACTTCAAGGCCCCTGCTCTTCCTTCTTATAGTTATTTATCTTTAGACTGGACTTAGACCAGGTAGCCATTGAAACAGAGTACTGAGGATGCATGACCATCCTAGAGGTCAAGCTGAACCAGGTTTTATGAGCCAGTGTGATGGAGTAGTTAAAGTGTTGAACTGGGAAGAGGAAGACCTGCATTCGAATCCCCACTCTGCTGTGAAGCTCACTGGGTAAACTTGAGATGTTCACTCCAGCCTCACCTACCTCACAGGATTGTTAAGAGGAGAAAATAAGGACAGTGAAAAACTATGAATGCTGTCTCTGAGCTTGGATGAAGGGTGATATTAAAACATCCTAACTTCAGTGGAGAGTCCGCATCCCTTTGTAGAGCCACAGCTGCTCCTGGGGTGTTTATATGGTAGTGTGATCAGCCACACACCAGGAAGGGTGAAGATGGATAAATTAAGAGCTGTTGAGGCTTTGAGGGGGAGCCAATAAGATACATGATATATGGGAGACCATTGCCAAAATAACACGGCTCTGTCCCAGCTCTTGAAAAGAGCCAGTTTCAAGGCTCCAAACTGGGTTCCTGAACATAAAAATATACAGAAAATGGTTTAATCTCAAACTGCATATTACCAAACCATTTTATCTTTAAAGCGCTAAACAGCCTCAGCCCAGTATACCTGAAGGAGCGTCTTCACCCCCATCGTTCTGCCCAGACACTGAGGTTCAGCGCCGAGGGCCTTCTGGCAGTTCCCTCATTGCAAGAAGCAAAGCTACAGGGAACCAGGCAGAGGGCCTTCTCGGTAGTGGCACCTGCCCTGTGGAACGCCCTCCCATCAGATGTCAAAGAGATAAACAACTACCTGACATTCAGAAGACATCTGAAGGCAGCCCTGTTCAGGGAAGTTTTTAATGTGTGATATCTTGGTATATTTTTGGGTCTTTGTTGGAAGCAGCCCAGAGTCGCTGGGGAAACCCAGCCAGATGGGCAGGGTACAAATAATAAATTATTATTATTATTATTATTATTATTATTATTATTATTATTATTTGTACCAATCCATACCAGTAACCCTGGGATTCATATTCAATTTATTTATGAATATATAAAACATCTATCTTTTTTCCTTTTTTGAAATAGACAGGGTCAAATGCTGTGCCGGGTGATTAGTCACTGTTGGGAAGCATGGGTGTAGCCAGGACTTTTGTTGGGGGGGACAGAACTGACGTGATTGGTCAGTTAGTTAAGTATTTCTATTGTTTTTCTTGCTCTAGAGAAGGCAGCTCCCCGCCCCCGTCCCCCCTTAGCTACATCCATGTTGGAAACTGATCTATGAGTTTTTAAATGTGTAGGGTACGTAGCGATTTTCATCAAACTTTTGCTACCGCCTTGCACTGTTTCTTGGCCAAGTCTCCTTAACAGTTTACCCAACAGCTGAATGCTAATTCCGTTGCTATGTACACTAGTGAGTGACGATAACAGGACACACAGGAGGAGAGTCAAACCCTTCAAAGAGCCCTTTCCTTGCAAATACATCTAGATGACTTACTCAGTTCTTGAGAACCTCTTCCCACAGTACTGCTGACAACAGGAATCAAATGGCTCCCTGCCCCACACACATTAAAGCAGTTTCATTAAAACAAAGTGTTTAGCTCTTTCCGCTTCATGCTAGGGATGCTAAGGCCTGAGACTTTTATCTCTCTTTCCTTGGCCACAGCACATGTGGGGGCTGCTAGTCAGTCACCTGTAGCTTAACATATCCTGACGGAAGGAGCTGGGTTCTTAAACACAAGAAAGAGACCAGGGAACTAACAAAGGAGGTATCAGCTGGGAGTGAACCACAGGGAACAAAATCATTTTCACCAGTTGAGGATTAAAAGCTGTTTCCCCCAAGAAGGGTGGTGGGCAGGGGAAGGCTTGGAGACAAACACTTTTGGATACTGCCAGGATTGTATTTGGCAGAAATGCTGGGCTTTTAACAAGCCTGAGGCTACGTGAATATGTGCATATAATTTCAGGTGCTTATTCTTTTCTTTTCTTTGGATGTTAATGGGTTTTTTTAATGCTGGGGCTAATAAGCTGGGTCTTGCGCACAGAGTCAAGCAGTGCAGAACTAATTAGCTGACATCATCAGCGCTGTTGCTGGAGGAAGTTGATACAAGGGAGCTGAACGGCACAATCTGATTCTGGGAATGAAACCGGGCATGACCGACGGCTCAGCTATTCTTCATGCAAGGCTGGACCTAGTTGTGAGCAGTGGTCCTCAAGTTCCTCAAATCTGATTAGTCTGTTAGGCTGGAAACAAAGGTAGCTATTGTACTAATTGGACACTTCACCTTTTTTTATTTATCTACTTCATTGACAAACTTATATACCAGCCTTCATCAAACAGATTCCAGACTAGTTTACAATAAAACAATGTAAGCCACAACATGCAAAAACAGAAGAATTTTAGAAGCAGCAGTAAAATGTAATAAAGAAAATGTTTTAATGCTCTTAAGATGTATTGGTCCTCATGTGAAAACAGTGGTGGCATAGGGGAAAGACCATTAATATGTACAAAGTAAGAATTCCTCAGTTTTTGTTTCTTACTTTTCCAGTGTTAAGTTCATATTGCTACATTTCCATATCAACTTTTTTTTAAAGCCTTCACAAAACTTCACTAGCATTTTAGTGCACAATTGTTCAAATAAACTTTAGTTTGCACTTTTTCTTAATAAGCACATTTCTTCAAATAATTCCCTAATGTTAATATATTTTGTGTGCTTGTTATTGCTATGGACATTTCCCCTAGTATATGAATTTCTGTACACATTTTGTCTGAGAACTGCACCACAAAATTCAGATAAATGTGAATTTTGAAGAATAGATGCATCTCAGGTAGCAGATTGTTATGGGAAGTAAGAATTAGTTAAGAATTTCTCCCCCTTCCCTAATAATATGAGCTGCTAAGGTTGGGAATTCATTTCCTAATTCCTGGGTTTGAGACCAGGTAGGCTCCGTATGTTTGCTAGTTATATTTCATATTATCTTATATCCTGGAGTCATTGGTCCTCATATGCTACTTTGTTTTGTTTATGGCATTTTATCTGGAGTAGAGAATCTCTTTTTATTATGACAAAATGTATATTGTTGCATTCTTACACTGCTGCCTATTATATTTAAAATGCATTCACTAGAATTTCCTCCTCGCCCAAGACTTTTGTTTCCCCCACGTGCTTTCTGTTAAGTTTCTACGATAGGTATGGCTTGTCTGCTCTCTCTCTGCTAGATGTTGTGCTTTTCAAAAACTATTTTCATTGGTTTATCCATTTTTATGTATAAAAAGGGTCTCAAACATCGAATGAATGAATGAATGAATGAATGAATGAATGAATGAATGAATAATGGATCACATAGGATGGCGTACGTCTCCTTTCATACCTTCTGTCCCTTTTTTATTCTCCCCTCCCCACCTTGTTAAGGGACGCAGGTGGTGCTGTGGGTTAAACCACAGAGCCTAGGACTTGCCAATCAGAAGGTTGGCGGTTCGAATCCCTGCGACGGGGTGAGCTCCCATTGCTCAGTCCCTGCTCCTGCCAACCTAGCAGTTCAAAAGCACATCAAGGTGCAAGTAAATAAATAGGTACCACTCTGGTGGGAAGGTAAACAGCGTTTCCGTGCGCTGCTCTGGTTCGCCAGAAGCAGCTTAGTCATGCTGGCCACATGACCCGGAAGCTGTTGGCCGGCTCCCTCGGCCAATAAAGCGAGATGAGCGTCGCAACCCCAGAGTTGGTTACGACTGGACCTAATGGTCAGGGGTCCCTTTACCTTTACCTCACCTTGTTGCTGTAGTGTATCCCATGCAAAGGGGCAGGTTATCCGTAGGGATGATTCCCTATGCTTCTCCACAATTCCAGGAGTGCTTTCCACAGTTCTGTATCCTCTGCTCATCTGCACTACCACCACAAACAAAGGCCTTTGGCATCAACTTTAGCACTGTGAGAACCTCTGTTTTGATTTAAATCAGCATGCTAGTGTGTAGCCCTCTTAAGGTTTTCAAACTAGCTTGAATCTATGTGCTGGAGCAAAGTAGAATTAAAAATCAAGCTGTTGTGGCTATGCTTCTGAACATATGATGTGATTGTGTATTTGCCATTGATCCTAAATCCTTAGGAGTAATAAGATTTGGCATTGGAGGCTACTTGACTAAATAGTAAGTACTGTACTATTGATAGCATATTCCAGGAACACATTATTCTTCTAGACATACTTAACTCTTGACTTGTCTTTAATTTTCACTTTCGGGGCAAAGCCTTTGTTTGCCTCAATATTATTTCTGTTGTTTAGTTAAAAAGTAATAATAATAAAATGCTATAAGTATCAGTATGCAGATTAAAAAACCTGGCTTCTCTGTCCCCAGGGAAGGAGACCCACCTGACGAACTGCCACTGCTTGAATGATGAGTGGTTGATCAGTTTGGGGAGTCGCCACCCCCAATGTTTCACTCTTGATCATTGCCACGATGAAGCCCAGAGAATTACTGATGTGGGATTAAAGCAGTTCTTCCAGCACTGTGGAGAATCTCTTAAGGTAGCACTCTGCTTTTGGAGAAACGTCATTTTGTCTCTGCAATTGCCGTAAAACGTTACTAATGAATAACATTTTATTATTAGTAGTATTTTACTAAGAGTTTGGACTGGGCACTTCTATGTGAACTTAATTTTAAAAACCTTTAGAAATAAGAACCTATACAGTGGTGCCCCGCAAGATGAATGCCTTGCAAGACAAAAAACCCGCTAGACGAAAGGGTTTTCCGTTTTCGAAGCACTTTGCAAGACGAATTTCCCTATGGGCTTGATTTTTTCCCGCTTGCGCCCCCCTTTTCCTAAGCCGCTAAGCCACTAATAAGCCACTAATAGCCGCTTAGCCACTTTGCCGCTTTGCCGCTAAGCCACTAATAGCCGCTAAGCCGCTAATAGCACTAATCCGCTAAGCCGCTAATAGGGTTGCTTCGCAAGACGAAAAAACCGCTAGACGAAGAGACTCGTGGAACGGATTCTTTTCGTCTTGCGAGGCACCACTGTACATGATTGGAAGCTGCCCAGAGTGGCTGGGGAAACTCAGCCAGATGGGCAGGGTATAAATAAATTATTATTATTATTATTATTATTATTATTATTATTATTATTATTATTTACATCAAAAGTAGGGTACCAGAGGCCCCCCAGATGTTGCTGCACTACAGCTGCCATCATCCCTGACGATTAGTCAGGCTGGCGGGGCTAATGGAAGCCCCACCACATTTTAAAGGCATGTTTTCCCGGAGGGGCAAGAGGTCCTCCACACAGTGGCTTGCTGAAATGCTGTAAGAAATGCCTCCCCACCCTCCATTAAATAGCTTGTCTGGTCCTTCCTGCTTTTTTTAAAAAAAATAATATTTATTAAAGTTTTAAAAATTACAGAAAGAAAAAGTAACAATACCACATTAAACAAAAACAAAACAACACATCACAATATAAAAAAAGAAAAAAACAGAGAAATGAAACCCATTAAACAAAAACAAGAACCACACACACAAAAAATCAGATCTCCTCATTACTAATCTTTCATTAGCTTATTTCCTTGACCTCCTCACACCTCCCTTTTTTGTATTCTAGGTCAATTATCCATTTCAGCAAATCCTTTCCCTCTTTTAAAATTTCTGTCCTGTAAATTGTCTTAATATAATGTAACTTTACTTTTCCTCCTTTCACCAATTAACAGTCAGTTATTCCCAAATCCTTTATATCATTCCTGCTAAAATCATATGATATTTTTCCAACATCCTTCTAACAGATATTAATTTTACAATGTTTCTGTAAATAGTCTTTAAATTTCCTCCAATCTTCCTCCACCGACTCTTCTCCCTGGTCTTTCCTGCTGTCCCTCATGTTGTAGCTGGCATGGCTGCATGTTGGCGGTGACACTAACTGCAGAGTGTGACAGCATCTTACATAGTAAGGGAATACATAATATTCCCTGTTGAATATACACAGTTGCATCCTTACATTCAATAAGTAGTTACAGTTTACAAATATTTGGCAGTAGGACAAAGGATATCACTCCAGGCACTTCGCATATTCCATCATATTTGGGAGTTATATCAGAGAGGACAAAATATTCTACAGCTCTGAAGTTTAGTTTCTGTAAAATATTTACTGCTTCAGTTTAGAAAAACAAAGCCACATTCTGGATACTCACTTGACAAGGCAAATAATCAGAAAAGCCATACTTTATGCTACATTAGATAAAGGTAAAGGGACCCCTGACCATTAGGTCCAGTCGTGGCCGACTCTGGGGTTGCGGCGCTCATCTCGCTTTATTGGCCGAGGGAGCCGGCGAACCAGAGCAGCGCACGGAAAAGCCGTTTACCTTCCCGTCGGAGCGGTACCCATTTATCTACTTGCACGTTGATGTGCTTTTGAACTGCTAGGTTGGCAGGAGCTGGGACCGAGCAACGGGAGCTCACCCCGTCACAGGGATTCGAACCGCCAACCTTCTGATCGGCAAGCCCTAGGCTCTGTGGTTTAACCCACAGCGCCACCCGTGTCCCGTATTCATACAGTAGTGAATAAAATAAAGGTTTAGTTGAGCAAATCTTGATACAAGCTGAATCCAAGGACTCTGTGAGATCTGTGGAAATGAGCACAGAAGCAGGTGCACTGGACAGGCAATTAAAGCAGACTCGAAATTGGGAGGTGGGATTAGACAAAAGAGGAACTGCAGGAACAGGCCATCTCCTACTGAGCCTAGAAGTGGTATCCCAGAGGGAGGAAAGGTGGTGTAGATTTTAAGCAAATGCATTATAATGAGATGTGTGGGCTGCTTATATCTACAGATTAATGAACAATTAATATATTGTTCAGTTTTTGAAAAATCAAAATGATTAATTCTGTTTTTTACTGAATGAATCCAATTCTCATTTGAATACTTTAAGAGAGAAATTGAGAAAGAGAATGAAAAGGGCCCACAAGAGGGAGCTCATAATGCCATATGATAGATAATACTGTACATAAACTCTTCATATTAATTGAGCAAAATATGTACGCTCCACATACAGCTGAGTAATTCATAGGATTGAGTAATGTCCATTTTACTTACAACTTTGTGCTGTGTGGGGGTCTAGTTGTTGTTGCTGTTCTAAGTAAATAATGTGGGGTTTTTAAAAATGTATTTTTAAACCCTAACCTATGACTTTTACAGCTAGAATGTAGCCTACTGTACAAATGTAAGAATCATCTGCTTAGCCTACTTTGTTGTGCCTTTGAACCTGGCCTCATTTTGTCTCTGACCCCCCACCCCGATTGTAAATGAAGAAGTTACTGAAAATGTAGATTCCAGAAACAGCTCTTCACTCCCCACAATATATACCACTTAAAAGCATTGTTAGATGTTGCCCTGTTGGTCTGAAACCATAGATAATAATATTAGTAATTGGGCACCTCACTTGCTTAAAAAGTGTAGCTGAGTAACAAAAGGAGTTTAGTTAATTTATTAAATCTGCATGAATTTACATCTGCATTAAAACAATAGTTGGAAATAGAAACCAATTTTGGCAAAAACACCTTGATGTAACTTGCAAGGCTGCTGGCATGTCAAAACTGACATAGGGACACCTGAAGGAATATAAAAAAATGAATGGCAACATTTCATAACACACTTTTTGTTTTTTATGAATGCAAAGCTCAATGTGGATATTTTCTATCATATATTTTTAAAGTTGTAGATTTTATACTGGTCGTGCCATAGATGTTTACTTGTAAATTTTAAAAGTTTTAAAGTTGACTCATTTGTAGCCACACAGATTTCCACCATAAGCACTCTGAAGTTTTATGAATATTGGTTTAGCTATTAAAAGTTAGAGCCTAATACCCTTCATTAAGGAAACATTACTATTAGCTAACACTAGGGGAGAAATTTGGTTAAGTTTGCATTTAAAAGCAAATTTACTTAATTTCCAGAACAATAAACTAACCAAAACATATCCTTCAAAATTTGCAGTTATCTGAATTTGGCAGTATAGTTCTGCAGCCAAGAAAATGTGTAGAAAATGCATAAGCTATTTATATTATTTATTAGATTTGTATCCTCCCTTTCCTTACAAAAGAACCCAGGGTGGCATGTGACTAAGGTAAAGTGTGCAGACTACTGCATTTATTAGTGAAAATCACATACAAAAATTCATTTTAGAAATATTAGAAAAAATATGCTTTGCAAAAATGTGTATATTGGGATAAATTTGTGCTGATTAATTTCCATAATTATTATTTTAAAAATAATGGGAAAATGAGAAAAACCAAAGTGGACAGATTCATCCATCCCTACTGACAGTGAAATCACTGGATCCACAGCTGCCTGCTAAGAAATGAGTGAAGCTCCAGCTAGCATAAAAGCAAACCAAAGGAAATGATGTTTTACTTCTTGATTGGAAGGATCCCAGTTTTGTATTTTCTTATGCTTTTTACAATATAGTATTTTCCTGATCCGTAACATAAGAATTATTTATTGTTAGCTCAAATGAGGGCAAGGAGTGTGTTTGCATGCGTCTGTAGTGGAAACATCTAAATGAACCATGACCGAAGCAGAGCAGGAGATAACAATTTGATATGCAAGCCAACAAGATTACTTTGTTTTCTGTGAAATCTGAAGAGCCATGAAAGTGCTGAATATTTGCTGCAACTCAGAGTTGAGGCTGAAATTAGTGCAGTAGGAATCTCAGTAATATTCATTGACCTTGCAGACATCTCATTTATAATAAGGCCACGGTCTGAAGGCACATGATACAGCTACCTTTCTGAAACTAAGCAGGTATAGAGCTGGTCAGTGGCGACAAACTAGGAACCCTATGTATTCTACCTTGGTAGCATTATATAAACAAATAAAGCCTGATTTCATAAAAGCTTTGCCTAGGGTTAGGGTTAAAAGGAAAATGTGCTGTATAAAATATGTTGGGTTACATCCAGTATGTCCCTATACTGATGGAAGGCACTTTGATATCCAATGAAGGCTTCCATCAGTCGGACCTGGAGGCCCGTGTTGGGTTGGGAATCTGTGCGTATGCGTGTGCCAATTTCCCCTTCACTCCTGTAGCCCAACCACATCTCTCACAAATATGCTTCAGAGAACTGAGGCTCTTTGGAACAATGTGGGAGGTGCAGTGGGGAGAAGGGGATGAATTAAAATGGCTTGCCTCCCTCTTCTGTTGATAGAACTCTCTGTCAGTAGGAGGCTGAATACCAGTAGGGGCTGAATACCACCCCCTCTTTTATTTATTTGATTCTGACATTCCTAACCCCTAAATGAGGTTGCTTGAAAATGTTATGACAATATTAAAAAGCATAATAATAATAATAATAATAAATAATAATAATATCAAAGAAGAAAAGTCATTTTAATGAACCCACACTTGGAATTTTCTTTTGCACATAGGAACTGAATATAAAAAACTGCAGTGGTCCTGGATTTAGAGGGGACAAAGTTCTGCTTCATGCAAGCACCTTTTGCCATAACCTGACAACTGTAGATATTAGCTGGACAGGAGCTACTGATTCAGGACTCATTGCCTTAGTAGCATCATCTATAAGGTACAATTAAAAACCGAAACATTTGTTGTTCTTCATACTGTTGTGCACAATTGGGTACCATTCTGTAGAATGGATCTGTAGAAACAAGGAGATTAAGGGGTCCTCCAGACTAGGGGTTTTTTTTGGAGGGTGTATATTGCAACATATTTTGCATTTAACAGGTGAGGATGGAACATGGAGGCTGAGAAATACATGACTAGCCATAGCAAATAATTAGTTAACTAAATGCCAGCCATAGTAAATGTTTTGTTGTTGTTGTTACTTGCTGTTGTTAAACTGTTGGGAGTCAGAAACCCTGTCTATCTATTTCAGGTCTTTGAGAAATCTACTAGTCTACCATTTGCCCGTGATCTATACTACCTTTCATGCTTTCAGGTGTCTTCCTATGTAGGTAGAATATCTGTGTAGAGAAATCATAACATAAGCTTAAATCTGGGCTGCATATTGCTTAATAGCTCAAATAAAAGAAGAGAATTGCTGTTGCTCTCTGTTTTTAGATTGCAGTGCCTTTCTACTAATGGATGCCGGATTACAGATGATGCAGTAACTGCCTTGATTGAAAAGCATGGGAAAAGGTAATTCATATACCAGCAGTAACTGCACCACAATACGAGTATTCAGTGCTTGTCTCATCACCATAGCTATATATGGTTCACAAGGTTGTGCATTTTCTCTCTGAAAACACTGCATTTTATTTATTTGCTGTTGTTGGCATATATAAGAACATAAATGGGCCTTGCTGGATCAGACCAAGACCTATCTAGTCCAGCATATTGTTCCTGCAGTAGCCAACCAGATGTTGATGGCTCAAAATAGAATATGAGTGCAATGTTGTTGTTGTTTAGTCATTTAGTCGTGGCCGACTCTTCGTGACCCCATGGACCAGAGCACGCCAGAGCACGCCCGGCACTCCTGTCTTCCACTGCCTCCCGCAGTTTGGTCAAACTCAGTTTGAGAACACTGTCCAACCATCTCGTCCTCTTTCATCCCCTTCTCCTTGTGCCCTCAATCTTTCCCAACATCAGGGTCTTTTCCAGGGAGTCTTCTCTTCTCATGAGGTGGCCAAAGTATTGGAGCCTTCATGGATCACTGCCTTGCCGTGGCGAAGGGGCTTCAATAACTCAGAGAAGCTATGAGCTATGCCGTGCAGGGCCACCCAAGACGGACAGGTCATAGTGGAGAGTTTTGACCAAACGTGATCTACCTGGAGTAGGAACTGGCAAGCCACTCCAGTATCCCTGCCAAGAAAACTCCATGGACAAAGACAACAGGCATGAGTGCAATAGCATGCCATAATTTACAAATCGTTATCAAAGAAGCAGCTGATATTGTAGAGACATGCTTTGTTGCAGCTGTGGCAGGTGAAGGCTTCTGGTTGTGCTGATACAGATACACTGTATCTGCACTCCTTCCAGCACTCCTTCCTCCTCTGGTCACTGCTATAAATACATGCCTGGGCTGTCTGTCTTCAGGCATAAAGGTCATCTGCAGGGGATTGCAACATGGCAAGGTTCGTGTTGCCAGCTTCCATGTCATGTCATCTTTGTGTTGCACACTTGGTCTGCCAATTAGCCCAGTGCCTGAAGCCAGCTCCTCATAGAACACATCCTTGAGGATTCTGCCATCTTCCATTCTTTGGACATGACCAGCAGTGGGCTTGGGAGAACACAGCTTTGTTTGAAACTCTGTCCTGCCATGTGATGCCCAAAATTTTCCTGACGCAGCACATCTGAGGCATCACCCCTGACAGTTGTAAGTTGCCCATGACTCACTTCCATAAAACAGTGTGCTCAACGCGCAAAGCCTGGTAGACCTTCATCTTGGTGTTGGCTGTTAGCATCACATTCCCTCATACCCTTTTTCTAATTGCCCTCAGAACAGTGTTGCATTATTGAGGGCTGGTGCCTTAAATTAGCACAAACTTTCAGTTGCAAAAGTAACCGCTTTTTACATTTTGCTTTGAGCTATTCCTTTGAAATAGTCATTTGGCAGCCAATTTCGGTTTCCGCCCGGTTTCGGTTTACCGCCCGGTTTCGAATCTTCCATTCCTGGGTAAGGTGATTGAGAGAGCGGTTGCTGAACAGCTTGGTAGGTTTCTGGATGAAACATCGGCTCTGGATCCATTCCAGTCTGGCTTCCGCGCTGGTCATGGGACTGAGACGGCTCTGGTCGCCCTAACAGATGATCTCCGCAGGCAGCTGGATCGAGGCGGGTTGGGGCTGCTGATTCTTCTAGACCTGTCAGCAGCCTTCGACATGGTCGATCACGAACTCCTGGACCACCGCCTTGCCGACGTGGGGATCCAGGGCACAGTCCTTCAATGGCTGCGCTCGTTTCTCTCTGGTCGGGGACAGAGGGTGGCGCTTGGGGGGGAATTGTCATCCCGCCACTCCTTGGTGTGTGGTGTGCCCCAGGGTGCAATACTCTCCCCGATGCTTTTTAACATCTTTATGCGCCCCCTCGCCCAGCTTGTCCGGAGTTTTGGGCTGGGCTGCCATCAGTATGCTGATGACACCCAACTCTATCTGTTGATGGACGGCCACCCGGACTCGGCCCCAGACACACTGATCAGATGCTTGGAGGCTGTGGCTGGATGGTTACGTGGGAGCCGGTTGAAGTTAAATCCTTCGAAGACAGAGGTCCTCTGGCTGGGACGGGACGACATGGGGCTGAGGGGGCAACTCCCATCTCTTGCGGGGGTGCAATTAGTGCCAGCACCGTCCGTTAAGAGTTTGGGTGTAATCTTCGATACCTCCCTCTCCATGGAGGCGCAGATTGCAGCTATAATAAAGGCGGCTATAACAAAGGCGGCATTCTTTCATCTCCGCCAAGCTAAGCAGTTGGCTCCTTACCTCTCTCGCCCTGACCTAGCCACTGTGATCCACGCGACGGTCACCTCCAGACTGGATTATTGTAACTCGCTCTACGTGGGGCTGCCCTTGAGACTGACCCAGAAACTCCAGCGGGTGCAAAATGCCGCAGCGAGACTCCTTACGGGGTCTTTGCTTAGAGATCACATTCATCCGGTGCTATACCAGCTGCACTGGCTCCCGGTGGAGTACAGGATCAGGTTTAAGGTGCTGGTTTTAACCTTCAAAGCCCTATACGGCCTAGGGCCCTCGTACCTACGGGACTGCCTCTCCTGGTATGCCCCACAGAGGAACTTACGATCTTCAAATAAAAACACCTTGAAGGTCCCAAGCCACAGAGAGGTTAGGCTGGCCTCAACTAGAGCCAGGGCTTTTTCGGCTGCGGCTCCAACCTGGTGGAACGCTCTGTCACAAGAGACAAGGGCCCTGCAGGACTTGACATCTTTCCGCAGGGCCTGCAAGACAGAGCTGTTCCACCTGGCCTTTGGTCAGGGCGCAGCCTGACTCCCTCCTTTGGCAATCTTTACAAAACTTTAGTTTATGGTTGCCATCAATTTTGATTTTAATTCATTTTTATAATGTTTTATAATGTTGTACTGTTTTAGTGTTGTTAGCCGCCCTGAGCCCAGCTTCGGCTGGGGAGGGCGGGATATAAATAAAATTTATTATTATTATTATTATTAATTCAATGCCAAATTATTAAAGCTGAAAGTATGTACAAGGTTTTGGGGTTCTGAACCTGTATTTAGTTATAAAAATGAAAAAGACAGGATTTCTTTTTTAAAAAATTCATGCTAACTTCTCAGGTACAGTTTTCATTTGCTTGTGTGTTTGCCTAGAAAGTTTTAGTCAATAAATACTGTCTGTCTCAGGCTGGCTACGACTCCTATACAGCAGGTGTCTGCCCAGGGCAACAAAAAGTTTAGTGGTTAATGCTTTAAAATTAATTTTACCCCTATGATGCATTTTATCCAAGGTGTGCTAACAAGACAAATGAAGACAATAAACTTATTAAAAGGCATGTAATATCATGGGAAATGAATACAATGCAAAACCATTGTTAACAAATGGTAGCCACCGTTTGTCAAAGCTTTGCTTATTTCTTTCTCTCTTCAACCTCTGTTCATTTTGCCAGTTTTAAGCTAGTCAGGATCTATATTCTGTAATTACAATTTTCTTACAATCCCTTTTACTTTATGCCTCACCCAGTGCTGTCTTGGAACTTTAAAGAGAATGTGCAATAAATATTTCCCTTAGTATTAACCTCTGGCCTTCAAATCATTCCTACGCCTATGTTTGTCATCATATGAGCCCTATTCAGGTGTTCTTCAAAATCATGTTGGCAAAGTCACGGTGGGAGAATTCTGTTTCCAGTTACTTGGCAGTCCTGCATGTGTAATTGGGTCCATGAATTACAGGATTTATGTTATCGTCTATGGCATCCAAAAATAGAAACATTTAGTATTTGCATGAAGGTGCAACTCCCAGCAGGTTCAGTAACAAATCAATAAGGAATAACCCATCCTATACCGTGAAATCTGGAAGATAAGACATGCCAAGGCTGGACTATTAGGCTATTGTATATATGTGCATAAATAAAGAAATACGAGTTGTGGGCCCATCCCTCCTCCCCCACGTAATTCTAGCTTGTTTGTCTTTCATTATATCTTAGGTACATAGTAGTTTTTTCATAATGGTTAGAAACAAAACCATCATTATACACAGTCTGTAAAGATCTGGCTGCTCCAATTATTTGTTGTATGAGATCATGCCCACGTATACTTCTGCATTAGAAAAAAACCAAAACCCCATTTCTTTCCATTAAGAGGCATCTTAATTTAGATGGGTCATTCTACTTAGGTGGTTCATTCTGCTTAATATGTATGACGTATCTGAATCCAAGAGATTCTTTTGTTGTTGAAGCCTTTGGACTTGATGTTCCGGGCTGTTTATTTGAGACTCTGTACAGGACTGTCTGGGAATTGCTTTTTGTACTTCTCTGTCTAATCTGTACTGATTTGCTCTAATTCCTTCAATATTTTCAGAATGCTGGCTCTTTTTTCCACTTTGGATAATTTATGCTTAAAGAATTGTATTTTTTTTTTCCTGTGAGTAACAGTTCCTATTTTTAAAAACCTACTCACTGCAACTGATAGCAAAGACAACAACAAAACAAAATACGGGAGGTTTATCTTTTTAAATTAAAGAAGAAGGTATTTCAAAACTGAGGAATGGGAGCTTTCAACCCAATGCAAATAGCAGCTCTTAGAAGAGCGATTTTCATCAGGACCACAGCAGGGGAGGGAAAAATTAAATGCTCCATCAATGCCTGCTACAATCTTGATAATTATAACCCCCCCTCAGCAGCTACTATATTCATTTTTAAAATTCACATTAAATGTAAAGATGTTTTGAATATGTTATGTCTGGTTCAAGCTGTAGCGACGGGGGACGGGACTAGCCAGGTTTTTTGCCCCAGGTAAAGCCTCCAGAGGGGTGCCATTAAGGCTCCCAGCCTGTGTATGTGTGTACACAAATGTGTAAGGGAGGTCTTTGACCTATGTAAAATGAAGCCTAGTTTTGCCTCTGTTCAACCATTACTTTGCACAGGGCTTCCCCCAGCAGGAACTCACTGGAACTCAGTTCCAGCACCTCTCAGGTGGGCGCCATTTCCACCATAAGAGAACAAGGTAGGCGTTCATGGTGAGTTCCGGCACCTCTTTTTCTAGAAAAACAGCACTGACTTTGCCATTTAAGCCATTGTGCCAGTAGTCATAGGGTCAGGCAACCAGAACCCCAGGGCCCAATGTTAGGGAAGACACTGGTCCCTTCTAATACTGTAGCACCTGACTTCAGACCTAACATGGCACCAGCAGCTATGTGAAGTGACATAGAGCCAAAACGAGTTTTCCTTGATATCTCCAGCGTCAGATTTACATGAATATAATCTGCTGAGAAGTTACGTTTTGATTGTCAGGGCTGTAAAATTAGAGCAGAACAAACAAGACACAAAATACCTTATTTTAAGTGGCTTAATCAGTATTGGCTTCTTGCCTTGATTGTTAAAAAGATGCTCTCATACAATGACTGATTTCAACAAGGGCTTCTTTCCCCATCATAATTTGACTGTTCTTTTTATTGCAAAATTTCAGAGCATGGCGTAGTGCGATGATTCTTCTTGCTGATGTGTTTACACATGGCAGATGCACTTTAATGATATGGAATACTCCAGCTGAGTGCAATAAAAGCATACGATGAATTTGTGTTTCAGCACAGAGTGCAAGTATGACTGCGAAGAACATCTGCGATAGTGCAGGAAAATATAACAGAGCCGCTTAAGACATGGCAGGAGCAACACAGCCAGGAGCTACTGATAAATAAATCAGAATGTCGCCTGCCTGATTTGCTGTCGCACATTTGTTTTTCTTACTGTTTAACCAGAGTTTCCTTAGGTTTTCACTTTATGAAAAATATTTTTAACTTCCTTTGTGGGTACAGCCTACATGGATTTCTCTCTCTCTCTCTTTTTTAAATATTTATTACTTTTAAAACTTACAAAAAGGAAAAAGAAGAAAAAAGAAAAAAAGAAAAAAAACAACAACAAGAAAAGGAAAGAACAATACAATACAATATATAAACAATACAAAACACAACATTAACCTAACAAAACAAAACAAAAACAATGTAAAAACATACATTGTACCATTTCAGTAGTCTATCTTTCATACCCTTGTTTCATCGACCTCCTCTCACCTCCCTTTTTGTATTCCACTTCTATTAATTGTTTCAGCAATTCCTTTCCATCTTTCTCTATTTTCTGTCATTTAAATATCTTAACTTATTTTTACCCTTATTTTCCATTAATACTATAATGCTTATTTATGCTTAACTCCTTATAACATTTCAACTAAAGCCATAAGATTTCATTCCAACATTTTTCTAACACTCAATAATTTTACAATATTTCTATTTCTGAAAATAAACTTTAAAACTTTTTCCCAATCTTCTTCCACCATCTCTTCTCCCTGGTTTCGGATACTGCCAGTCATTCGTCAATTCCAAATAGTCCATCAACCTGGTGATCTTCTGTCTGAGGCTCTTAACTCTTTTCCAAGTCCCTTCTGTAGGTCTTCTTCATATTTATACATGCACGTTACTTTGTCTTCTACTGATCTTGTTCTTATTTTCCTTCCTTTGATACTGAAGAGCAGATCTCGGGGAAGCTCCAACCTCGCAATGCTTTTATTCCTTCTCGACAGGTCAACCAAATCTCCATGGTTAAATCTAAAATCCATGAGGTATTTCAGGACATGTTTCAAAATTCCTCCAAATCCAAAGGCCTCCACAGCTCCAATCTCCTCATGACCCAAGTCCAAATCCTAAAAGTCAGTAAATCCCTGCATGAAGGGATCTGTCCAACTTTCCTTCTCCAGTCCAGGCAGGGCTCCGATCCTCAAAATCTGACTTTTTCTAGGATCAATCATAAAAGGCCTCAACTTATAGTCCTCAATTTGCCTCTGTAAGGCTGGGACTCCCACTTGTATTACTTTAGGTTCAGCAACAGCAACTTTCTCCTTCGCCTTCACAACAATTTGCCCTGTCAAAGTAGATTCCTGTATCAGATCCTGAATAATTTCTGTATTGATAGCCACTTTTTGTCCCAAGTTAGTCACTTTTTGCCCCAAGTTATCAATTTTAGTAGTCATGACATCTGTCTTCTTGTGGAGTTGTTCCAACGAGTGACTTATCTTGCATAATGCAATCACTAAAGCTTCTTCTGTCGACATTCTCAAATAGTCCAAGGTCAATCCCTGATTCTCACAGTCTCTTATCTTGCAGCTGGTTCCCCCAGCTCAGCTCTTATAACAGTTTCAAAAGCTCCCTCTAGAGGGAAACAGTTTCTATTTGTATCAATCCTTTTAAGCACAGTTCAAACAGTAAATATAGTTTCAATTTTCAGTTACTTTTCCTCCTTTTTAAATGCAGAAGAGGACAATGGAAACAATATATTTCTCTTGTTTAGTTAACTGTCAAGATACGTTCTATTCACAGCCAATGAACTTCAAAACGTCAATCTTACTGGCAGAACCCTTTTCGGAGCAGTGGTGATTTAATTTTCAACACTCTCTCCTGCAGGCTTGCGCGATCCAAAATTTCCCCCCTCTTCTCCTGCTTCCAAGGGGGGTTTAATAGTTTTAATCGATGGAAGTTTAATCCTTTACAGAAGACTTTCCAAGACCTTAGCTTGCAGCGTCTTTGCTTCAATCTATTTACAAAAGGGGAAGGCGGACTTCCTGTTTAAAACCTTCCCGTTTCGGTGCCAAATTAAAACATTTATAGGTCCAATTTTCCGTTCTACTCATGGGTAGTTGTTTAAAATTGAATTGTCCACAGAAAAAAGTCAGCGCTCTCTGGCAACAGCAATGCGGCTTTACTCCGTGAAAGAAGCAATCAGTTCGAAGCACCGTGCCGCTCACCCCACGTCGCTCCGGATCCCCGAAACCGGGTCTCCCCGCGAGCAGGGGAGGCGTAAAAGGTGCCAGCCGAATCCCAGGTTCACAGGCTTCTCCCGCCTGTGATTTTTAGTGGGTCTGCGCCTTCGCCGTGGCGGCCAGACCCTGTTTCCACGGAGTAAATTCCTCCCGATCAGAGGAATTCCGCCATTACCAGAGGCGCTAACCCGGAAGTCCCAGCCTACATGGATTTCTCTCTGGTGAAAAGCTGGTTCATACTTTGGGCCCTTCCAGGAAGTTGTTTATTGCAGGATCTCCCCCAGATACATTTTTTTTAAAAAGTAGCCACACGGTGTTGTTGGCATCAAAATGTCAGGCTGTATTCTCCCCCCACCCATTTAATCTGGATTTAACCTCTTTGAGGTAAATCTAATAAAAATATTTTTTTAAAAAAACCTGTTGACAACCAATCACTTGCAATATTTCAGTTTGCAAATTAAGCCCCAACTGGAAGCGTTATTTCAGCATATCTGAATTGCTTAACTGTACATGTTCTCACATTAATCTACCACTTTTAACAGAACCCACAGTCTGTCACCTGAGGGCCAAGCTAGACAATATGTAAAATGTGTGAATGCATTTTATGTATCTGGTTTTTAAAGTAAATAAACAGCAACTACTCAGAATTAGAAGTATGATGTGTTGGGAGGGGTGGGTTAGTCCTGTGCATGTTGATTTTGGTAAAAATGGCCCCCTCCCAAAGTTGTTATTCAACCAGAGAGAAAAGCTGTCATTGGCACTTTGTAGGATGTTGAATAGGATGCAGTTTTCCCCATGTGCTCCATGATTTAATATATCTGTTCTGAAGTTCATGGCGCTGCACATGTAACAAATATGTCACACAAGCTATTTACTGTTAGGGAGCTTAACTGTCTCAGTTCTGCCCAGCTTATACCATGCTGCCTGACTCTAGCTTCAAATGAGGATATTTTCAGGGTTTTCTATATCATGGTGTTTGGCAAGTCAATGAATGATGGTGAAAATCTAGCTTGTAAAAAATTATTGTCTCTGTGTTGGTCCAGTTATTGGGATGCCTCAGTTTGGGGAAAAAGGTGTCACAGTTGTAATATTCATTAAGGTGCAAACCTTATTGAAAATGGTGAGACTTCTAAGTAAATATGAAGCTGATTGCTCTGCTAATCAGTATTCTTGTTGATAAAGGTCCAAGTTACCAAAGCATATTATAATTGGAATTTCATGAAGATAGGCAAACAGTGTTAGTTATCTACCATGTTATATGTCTTCACCCACATCAAGATCATTTTTACCAGAGGAAATTCTGAACTGTGGGTCGGAAGAACAAAACTTGAAATTTGGACTGCCTTGACCAGTTTTCTACTGCAAATGCACATATTCACTGAAGTGCAAAAGTCTGGAGGGAAAATGCCCAGCTGAGCTTTCACTGATCAGATATGTTTACTGATATGGGGACAGGCCACAAGCACAGAAAGTTGTGAGATCTGAAGTTTTGAAGCTACAGTTTGCAGCTATGATTTTCATTTATTGCTGCCTCCTAATTTTAGTCCTGAAGTGATGCTCCCTTCAAGTAATGAACTATGAACTGTTGTACCTTTTTACAAATTAGCAAAGCCAGAGTTCATTCAGAGTCCCTTGGTTAAAAGATATAATATTTCTGTTTGCCTCCCTGCTCTTGCTTTGACCAAAATGTTTATGTTGTAACATCAGAACTTGGATACTAAGCCACATGACTGTAATGTACAGTCATTTCCCATGCTTGGTTCAATAAATCCAGTGGCTCCCAGACTTTCTCCCTCATGGACCACTTGACATCTGCTGAGGGCCTTGGCAGACCACTTGATGACTTGTCCACCCGCTGTAGCAATTGCGCTAAGATGCTGTATGATTTCAATTGTGTTTTGATTGCTTCTTCTATTTGTTTTTCTTTATTCCCTTCCTCTTGCTCTGTTTCTCGTGCTCCTACTCCCCTCTGCTCCTTTCCAGTTGATTCCCCCCTCCTCCTTTCACTTCTACTCCATTCTGCTCACCTTGTGGGTGGGCTGCCAAGTTCCTTGAGCAAAGGAGCAACAACCACACGCATGGTTTGCAGTGGCAACTCCTGTCGTTCTTCACAGACATGCTGTGGGCCACCTGAGTGAAGCTTGTGGATCACAGTTTGGGAACCATTGGCATAGTTAAAGGGTAAAGGTTGCTTTCCCACTAACCGTGTCCTTGAGCAGGGCTGGCATTGGCTATACAGCATCTTTGGGCACTTGCCTGGGCTTTCACCCAGTCCCTGGAACCTCCTGATCCTGTTGTGCCATCTCATAACTCTTGCTGCCTAGGTGCCTAAGCTAGTTGTCCGCACCCCGAGTTAGCCCTCACCTCCTTCCCTCTATTTATGCTAACATTTACCTGCCAACCTGCTGTGTTTAGGTGGAAGCAAATATTTTTTTTTCCTGGTTAAACCAAACACACCCTTTACATCATTACACGTCATTCCATCCCACCCTAATGTTCTAAAATGTCTCCCCCTTGAAGTTTAATCTTTGCAGAGTATTTTTGTGGTATTGAAATACTGCAGTCAATCTGTACCCCAATACTTGGGTCTGCCACCAGTTAACATTCTAAGCTGCTTCAAATCCTGATCATGTTAATCAAATGGGCAGCCATTTATTGACTTTAGCAAGGATTTGGGGTTAATGAAAATATACTGCGGTTTTACTCTGTTTTGAAGTCAGGTTTGGTGAGGCTGGTTAAGATTTATTCTGTTATTGAAAGGGTTATGACACAGATTCTCTCACTCCCTCCTTTTTCATCGTGGTTAATTCCTTTTGAAATAGAATTCAGTATTGTATTTAATTTCACAGACATTTTGTAATTGCAATTCTGCAGATATTCTGTTTAAATTTCTTCTTTCCCCCCATTTTCTGGAAGTGTAATTATGACCATTGTTTTTATTAATAATAAATGAGGAAAAATATACTAAACATATAACATAAGCCTTCTATATTGTATATTTAATAGCATAGGATGCCTCATACTTTTATGGCATCAAAAATGTAATAGCTGGTGTTGCTGATCTTGGTGTGAACACAGGGTTATTCTTTTTATAGCACTTCCAATTTGTGAAATTGCACAAATGAACCTATTTAGAGCATTTGAGATACAACTTCGTTAGTAGTTTTATCAACTACTTCCTTAAGCTGTTTCATGTTGGAGTTGTGGAATCAATACAGTTATGATACCCATATGCATCCTTATTTTTTAAAATATATAAACATTCTGGACAAGTTTTTTAAACAGTGGTGGTTTTAATGATCATTGAACTGATAGTATTAGAAAACCATGTTACTTTTCTCTATCGTGTCTTTTCTAGCCTTAAGAAACTGGAAATATTTGGATGCCATGCTCTTACTGACAAATGCTTGAGATCAGTGGCTGTGAAGTGTCCAGATCTAGAGGTGCTGAACATTGGCAGAATTCACAAGATTACTGAGGAGTGCTTGGCGAAACTCATAAGCTCTATGCAAAAGCTAACTAGTGTTAACCTTACGGGGCTCAATATGGTAAGCAGGTAGTCCCCCCCCTCCCCCCGCTTGTTCCCCTGTCTTCATTTGTGTGGAATAAATTGTTATGTATGTGCTGAGTGTGGGCAAAAGAAAGACATGAATCACGGGTATTCATGAATTCAAGGCTCACATGTACAGGTTACAAGTTCTTACTGGAAATCTGAAATCCCACTTAGCACTTTTCAAAAAGTTCTAGTTTTCAGTGTTTTGAAGTTAGGTTAGAAAATGGTGATAGCAAGGTGGGCGGAGACTTCTAAACCAGAGGGTGAGTTAAAAAAACAAATGGGCCACAAATGGGATATAACAGTTTTCATTGGAATTATGCTTGTGACTATATTCAGCAGTGACTGAAATTTGCTTGTGGCAAACTGTGAATGGTTTAAATCAAAGTTTGCCACCACAAGTTGAGTTAATTCCAGCACAACGCTGATTTATTATTAAATACACCATATTGTCCAACTGTGATATAGCATCAACCATGTTCATGCGCATGGAGTGCAAATTAGGCTAATTGCATTTAACTTGCCTGCTGACGGATGAAGTATTTCAGCATGAGGACTCCGTCTGTTGAAGAAACTACAGAGGGAAGATAGATGTGGTGGTTTATTATAATTATTACTATAATGCAAAAGTCATGTTGATATATATATTTCATGTTGTCTGTGATTGTGTCAGAACTGCGGAGGAGAAAAACAGCAGTGAGCTATATAAAAGTTTATTGCCATATGGCTGTGTATTCTCAGTATTTGTTTTTTTAACAGCTGCTATTTTGCCATCTTATGCGAGTACGTTTTTTGAGTAGGTGGTTTTTATTTCGCAGCAGAACAAATCTTGAAGTGACTCAGGAAAAGTGCCTCTTGTTTTGCGTAGGACTACGGTGGTTGATAAGACTGTCACAACTAGCATAGCCAACTGGCCAGTCTGCTGGCCTGTGACTATTATATATTGATGCATTCCTTCCTTTTCAATTGGTCGAAACTGCAATAGAGAGGCCTGCATGTCAGTGGCAATAAGGATGAAGAGTTGTGTTTCCTTTTTCTCTCTCCTGTTGGGCTGCAGGTGAGGGATTGTGTTGTACATTTAATTGTGAAGAAATGTCCTAAACTGGAAAGTTTGGTTCTCAATTCATGCTCCCAAGTAACTGATATAAGCCTTTTAGAAATCAGCATTGGCTTACCAGCAATCAGGTATGTTTGGAGACTAACTATTGTAAATGCATTTGTTATTCAATGGCGCGAGCAATCTTTCAATTCTGGGCTTAAAGGTCTTACAGGCCACCAACACACCAGATTTAATAGTCTAATGAAGAATCCTTTTATAATACTGGATCCTGCAGTGGTGCCCCGCAAGACGAACGCCTCGCAAGACAGAAAACCCGGTAGACGAAAGGGTTTTCCGTTTTGGAGGCACTTCGCAAAACGAATTTCCCTATGGGCTTGCTTCGCAAGATGAAATGTCTTGCGAATTCCTGCGGGTTTTTTTCCCCTCCCCCCCTTTTCCTAGGCCCTAAACTGCTTATCAGCTGATCCGCTGATAAGCCGCTAAACCGCTAATAGCGCTAATCCGCTAAGCTGTCAATGGGCTTGCTTCACAAGACGAAAAAACCGCTATACGAAGAGAATCGCGGAACGGATTAATTTCGTCTTGCGAGGCACCACTGTACTTCACTTCTTTTTTAAATGTGGTAAGTCAGCCCTGCTGCGTTTGGGGGTCCTCCTTCTCAATTTGCTGACTGGGGCACCAGACCTCTCCTGCAAAGTCCTGCCCTGGCGGCATCATTACTGTTCTCAGGTGTTTTCAACCACACTGTCATTTTTAACCCTTTAGGTGATGTGGTGTCCCTGCTTACAGGAGCATGGCATGATTCAGTGTTTGTGGTGGATGCCATATACGCTCAAAACGCAACCGTAAAATAAAAATATTCATTTTACAGAGAAGCATGCCATTTTGTAGTAGCCAAACAAAACACTGCACGTTTGCATGACACTTGGAAATGCATGGCAATATAAAATTATTAATGATTTAAAAAAGTATTTCAGGGCATCTTAGATTCTAAATGCTAGCTTTTGAAAAGGAAATCTCATTATAGTGTTCAAGTTGGAGTGCTACTTGAGAGTGAAATCTGCACTGCAGTTAGGGTTCCCAGCATTATTTAATGTCCCATGGTACAGCTTTAAACATATAGTGCAGCTGGGGCCTAACAAGGGAAATTTGTGAGAGAGATTAGGATGGAGCATATGATAACAAAGCCCATTCCTCAACTGACTTTGGTGAAAAGTGATTCCCCAATAATGGCAGTCTTTGGAAAGCCCAAAGATGGTGATTGGTGTGTGTAGAGTGACTTTTTAAGGAACCATTTATCTTGTTTCTAAAACAGACAGAGTTAGTCAGTTATCTGAGCAGCATGGAATTTTGTCAGCATTATTACCACTTAATCCTTGAAAGATTGGCTTTTTCCTGGCTGACGACCAGTTGTATTCTTAGATTGCCTTTAATTTCATGAGTTCATGTTGATAAGTTTGAAGGGCAGATAAAACTGGCTTGTACTCATAGTTCATTGTTTTATTTTATACAGTGCTCTTATTTGATAACTCATTCAATATATTTATTTGGACTGAAGACACACCATCATAATTAATTTATGCATCATCTCCTAATTGGTTAATTAGTTGTCCAACATACCATGTGGCAGAGATAAAGTAGAAAGCTTTTCTAAAACCATTATGGATTATTTACAAGATGCTTTACAGCAGAGTGTTTTATTACAGCTTTATAATTTTACCTTGCGATATGAAATTGTTTAAATTAATACTGCAGACAAGAGAATCAAAAGCCAAGTTTGGAGATTTGCTTGTTCAATGACCACAAATGAAACAAATGTACTTTAATTTAACTTTCTCTTTTTTCCCATTTCCTTTTTGCAAGAAATGAGAGTTTCATAGTATAAAAATAATTTTCAGTGTTACAAGTGGTGACACAAGAAACATGAACTTGTGAATCTCCTCTTTGGTGAAATGTGTAAGATCTGTGCACATCTGTGCAAATTCTTGCTTCCCATGTTACCTGGGAAGTGTTACAAAGGGAAGCTCAAGTTATTCCTCTGTAACCACTTATAAATATTGTCAGGAACTGCCCTGACACAATGTCATGACACAATCAGTATCCTTATGTGCGTACTTCTAGTTTAATCTGCTACAAGGTTGGATCATAAAAACCAACCATGTACTAAATGGAGCTGCCGTAACTACTCTAAACACTTACCTCTGATCTACATAATCAGCTGATGGCTATATATGGATGCTGGTTTTTTCTTTTTTCTTTTTTTTTTTAATTGCTGCAGGTACCTGGATGTTAGTGGCTGTAAAGAGGTCACTGACATTGGAGTTCAAGCTTTGGCGGGGAGATGCCGGAAGCTTTCTTTCCTTGATTTAAGTTCCACTGCAACCAGCAAAAGAGGGTAGGGTGTTTGAGGACATTTTGCAAGTGACGTGTTCAAGGAAATATGCAATAAAAATGTAATCTGACCTTCAAACAGTAGCAGCCAGTAATGGTACGGTGGAGCTGCCCTCCTGACACCTATGTTTCTGCAGCCTGCCTGGGGAATGAGGCAGGGCGGGACAGTTCAGCTCCAAATTTGTGGTTTGAACTGATTTATTTTCAGGCAAAATTTGGAGTTTCACTATCTCCCTTTCAGGCTACGTACCTTGTGCTCCTGACACAGGCTATCAGATATATGGCTGTTGTAGAGCATAAAGACTATTTCTGATTAGTTTATTATCTACATTTAAAAAGGAGAGTGGTTTTTGTGGTTGCTAAAGTAACCTGGTGTGCATCAGCGGCTACTAAGCTCCAGTTGTTACCAGTAGGTGCAATTTGTAATCTCCCTTTTCATCATGACTGGATTTTCACCCCCAGAAGCTGAGGATCTGCTAATTAAGATCCAGAGTGGAGAGTAGACAAAATAACCTAAGAGCTTTTCCCCGAACCCTTCAATTTCCCATTCTGATTTGCAGAGCATTAAGACTGTTTCATAGGTAGCTATGGCAACAGCTATATAAGTATAAGTGCGTTATGTTCTTTAGACGCATTCTAGCACTGCTGGACTATCCGGGCTTCATCTGATTGGTCTGCTCTCTTTAACTTTTTGATTCCATTATTTTCAGAAATGTTTCCAGCTGATTCTCATATAGCTATTTTTCTTCTATGAACTAAGTGGATTTAAATGTCACAGCACTGGAACATGTCCTCCTTGCAGTTATTCAGACTGCAGCACATTCAGCTAAATTGCTGTAAAAATATTGATGGACTTTCTTGATTGCATTGCCCTCCACTCCCACTGGCTGCAAGCAGATCAGTATCTTGTTAGCAACAGGCTCTGAAATACTTGAATAATATTATTTTTATTAATTTATTAAATCTCATCTGTAAATCTCAGGATACAAAACCACACAAAATGCATAATAAAAAAGAACAAAAATAAACCAATAACCCCCTCTCCCCACCCAAGCTGCATCCTTGTTAAGTATATTGAAGCTGATGGTTAATGAATGTTTTGGACATTTAATCCTCTGGGTGCCATGAAGACCTTCACTGGGGCCTCTAGGCTAGGCTCTCAGACTCTAAACTAGCCCTCCTGGAAAGAAAGCTATGAGGTGAAATGTGCAGGTGCCCTTCTAAACAATTTCTAAGCAATTTAGGTAAAATGAGCTGGTCTGGCTGTTCCCATCTGTCAGTGTTTTTAAGCAAATGAGTGGAGTCAGAGCTAAGTGAGTTGTTTGGATACCAGACAGTAGAAATCCCTGGGGTCATAAGCAGGGGCGCCGACTTATAAAAAATATTGGGGGGGCGGGGGCCCATACCGACTTATAAAAAATATTGGGGGGGCCCAAGACCTCCAAACCGCTGCTGCTGGGGGAACGAAAGGGGCGAGCCCCGGGCTGCCCCGACCTTAAGTGAACCTGTGAGGGCCTGCCCTTTGCGGCAGCCGATTGGCTACCGCCGTGGGCGGTGAATATTAATGAGCTAGGGGGAATCCCCGCTTCTCGCGGGGCTGACACCAGCCCCGCAAGATTGTTGATGGGTCGAGAGCCCGCAACCCCACCCCCTCTCTAGATCGGTAGTGGCTTTGTTTTAACTCATTACTGAATGTATTTTAAAAGGTAACTATCGTCAAACAAGGAAAATAAAAAATACCAACATAATTTTGTGATTTTACAAAGCATAATATAACTAATAATTTTCTTAAATTATTGGGGGGGCAGAGCCCCCCCAAACGAATTTTTGAGGGGGCTCGGGCCCCCTCAGGCCCCATGGAGTCGGCGCCTATGGTCATAAGAGCTTCTATTTTCTGCTCCCCATTAGTATGCTTTCCCTGCTTCCATCTTATTTTTTTAGCAGACCTTGGAATCTCCATGATTTCCTTTCCCTTTTTCCTGACAACCAGGATGTACTTTTCCTGTGGTGCTTTTGACTGAGATCAGGTACTCTTTGGAAGTTTTTGTCTTTTTGCAAATACTAGTACACAGTAAGTATGGGTGGATGGATGTTAAAAGAGGACTTTCCCCAAATGGCAAGTGCAAAATGTGAAAACTTTGCAACAAGAATCAGGGATATCTCCTACTGTACATGAAGTGATGTCCCTGCACTCCTTAAGAAGTCACTGTAAGTTACGGTACAATGGTATGCATTGTTTACTTCAGAAATAAATCTCCTTAGGTTTAATGGGGAATAGTCCCTGGAAACTGGGCACAGGAGGACAGCTGAGCTTTTGGTTTAGGATTGGCATTAGGGAAAGCAGAGCATTTGTGACTTTAACAGCTGTATGTCTACAATCAGCACCAGCAGGATATAACTGACTTCCTATGATAAACATGAGGTTCTTGAGGTGGTAGAAGCAGCAATGACAATGCTCTCTAATTCTGTGTTATGCCATGCCCCCCATGCCAACTCTTTTGTGACTGGCACCCACAACACTCTCCCAGAATTCAAAATGTACCAACTGGTCCATAAAGGTTGGTAACCCTGGTGTAGAAGCTAACCTCTTGTATGTGACCTTCAGAAATGAACGACAAAATAAATACTTTATGGAGAAGCATGAAACAAAGTTAAGAAAATGTGAAATGTGGCTTCTCCTACAGCAAAGCCCTTCATTGCTGATTTAAGGAGTGCAAATGTATCACATCCTGTAGAATACATATACCCCCAAAATGTCTGAATCATCTTGCAAATAAGTAGCTGGTCTTTAAAGCATGAAATAGTTTTTCACCTAGTACTGTGTCTATCAGGAATAGGTGTACTTAATCCGAGAAGTGACTTCATAGAGCAAAATTGCTTTTCAAATCTTACTTCAAAAGCAGAACTTAACTTGTAGCTTGTGTCTTGTTTATGGGCTTCAGGGTTTCCCTGTTGGCTAGCTTCTGCTTCAGGACTTTGGAATGTGTGAAGCTGAGTTTCTGCAAGAATATCTCCCTGGATGCAGTTGTGAAATTATGCAAAAATTGCAAAAGGTGAGTGTGACTTCCTCTAATACAATCCAGGTATTGATGATTTCATTGACTTAATAGTAAAGGGATCAACAATAGGACCCTACTGGAACTAAATTACGAGGAAAGGTTTTGGTATTTGGAGAGAAGGATGGAGTATCCTGGAGGAGGGCATGGCTTGACTGGAGCAGAAAGCCATTGCACTGTTTTATCATAGGTTCCACTTGTTTGCCATAATGGCATAATGGTTTGCCATAATGGCTAAATGGAGCCTCCCTGTGCAGAGGCAGAATGAATACCAGTTGATGTAGGACAGCAGTAGTGCTATCAGATTCATGCCCCACTGGTCGCCAGAAATTGCTGTCCGAAACAGAATGGTAGATTTGACGATCTTTTGATCCATCTGTAGCTGTCATTTTCAGTGACAATATGAGCAGGCAGTGGAGATGTAATCCACCCCTAGGGCTTTGTGCCCCTTGATGTTCATGTAAGCAGGAACTCCATACAATTGGACTTTTCAGACTGTGTATGGCCATATGCATGTAGGGGCCCATTTCATGCATTCAAACAAATGTGAAGTTGCTGAGGGAGAGGCATGGTCAAAGGAAGGATCCAAAACAATGTTCAGTTTATTCAAACCTGCATTAGGAAGAATTCATGTGTGTGTGTGTGCAGATTTTAATGCCCTGTAGTTAAGATTAAAGGCAGTGAGTGTGGTGTCATATTGCATTCCAGAGCAATTTGCATTCCAGACCTTTATTGTTTGTTTTATTTTGTAGTGTGAGTAACCTTAGTCTCCTTTGAGGTAAATGAATGGTGAAACCTCCATTAAACATTTCCTCATTTAACAAATTCTTTAGAGATACCGTAATGCTATCCTGCCTTTTTATTTTTCACTTGTTGCTGTTGTTTGGCTATTTGCTGGCTGGCTGGGGATCAGGACAATTTAGGTGGTTTTGATATTATTCGGTCGTAGAAATACCTCTTAGTTTTTGCAGTGCTTCAAGTAAGTTTTTATTACCAGCGGAAGAAGAGCTGTTAGTACAGAAGGAGACCTGGCAACAAGAATGACAATCAAATTTTAGTTTTTTTGTGGATAGAGTTTGACATCTCTCAAGGTGATAGCTTGAGAATTCCAAAAAGTGCTGGCAGCCTTCAAGCAGGAATAGTTCAGGCTCCTGTCACTGGATTTGCAAGGAGTTAGCACATTTGTTTCTCCAGAGATATTGGGCTCGCTCTGTGAGCACCTTTTAAACATTTATGTTGTTAGGGAAGAAAGAGAGCTTGCCTCCTTCCCTCTGCTCCCCGTTAGTTTTCTCTTTCCAAATTCATAACTGCCAAACTGGCTTCAAACTGTGTCTCTGCCATCTCTCCTAGCTCTGTTAGTTATTACCCAGTGAAGGCCGAATCCTAGTCCATCAGGAAAATATGCCTAGCTGTTAGGGAACATAGAATGCTGCCTTAAATCAAATCAGATTGTACTCTCTAGATG
Source organism: Podarcis erhardii (assembly GCF_964252035.2). Taxonomy (NCBI): domain Eukaryota; kingdom Metazoa; phylum Chordata; class Lepidosauria; order Squamata; family Lacertidae; genus Podarcis; species Podarcis erhardii. The sequence continues at coordinate 6,348,961 of NC_138501.1, read as the reverse complement.
TTATAGGGTACAACCTCCATCAGCTCCAGCCAGTGTAGCCAGTCATCAGGGATGATGGGAGTTGTAGTACAAAACATCTAGAGGGCATCAGGTCAGAGAAAGGACATGTACGGTGGTGCCCCGCAAGACGAATGCCTCGCAAGACGGAAAACCCGCTAGACGAAAGGGTTTTCCGTTTTGGAGGTGCTTCGCAAAACAAATTTCCTATGGGCTTGCTTCACAAGACGAAAATGTTTTGCGAGTTCCTGTGGGGTTTTTCCCCTTTCCCCCCCTTTTTCTAAGCCGCTAAACCGGTTATCCGCTAAGCCGCTAAAAGCCGCTAAACCGCTAATAGTGCTAATCCGCTAAGCCGTCAATGGGCTTGCTTCGCAAGATGAAAAAACCGCTAGACAAAGAGACTCGCGGAACGGATTCTTTTTGTCTTGCGAGGCACCACTGTTTACTGACCAGCCGCAGCTTTTCATGGGTCTTTTACAGCTGTACCTAGAGATGCCGAGGACTGAACCTGGACCTTTGGCATGAAAAGCCTGTGGTCTACTCGTTCTGTCACCACCCCAACCAAGACAACCCCATTAACAGATGATAAAACTCTATAAACTCCCAGAAAGTCAACAGCTACTTGGTAGAGGTTTCAGTGGCGCGTAATGCACATTCATCCTACTATCTGCAGAGCATCTTACAGGAACGGCCCTCTGGCGTTTTTTACAAGGAAGCAACATATTTTCGGGGACTTATTCTGTGGCTGCCAGATGACTAGTAAAACAAATTAATGAACTATTTACAAATGATGTTTTTTCCCCCCAGACTGAAGATACTTCATTTATATGGTTGCCACTTTGTGCCTGATCTGGACTCCATTAAAAGAATCAATAAAAACGTTGAAGTGCTGCATGACATGACAGCTACTAAATTGTCATCTGAATGAGGAACTTCACAAAAAAACCCCAATTTTGATTCAGCAAAGAGATATTACATTAGTTTTTCCTGCTCAGAGTTTTATTAAGAAGACTTGTACAAATTTATACTTGGGCAAGGTATAGAATCTACCTCTAACTTAGCTTTAATCCAGATACTATCTCTGCTGCTACTGTATCTTCAATATCTGTGAAATAAGGAGCACAAGGCTGTTTCAAGAGATACAATTTAACATAATTTGAAAAAGTACAATAAACAATAAACATAAATTGTGCTTAAAGCGTTTGACTTAATTCATATTTTATTTTTTATTTAAAAGTATGTGTAGAAGAAATATGAGGAATGGAAAAGCTATCTAGACACATATGAGCCTGCCACATACTACAGAGGTCCTACTTTCTTCCAAACTGACATTTGGCTTCAACAAAGGAAAAGGCTTTCTCTGTTGATGCACTCATTTATATTAATTATATTATATTATATTAATTATAATTATAATATTTACACACACACACCCTCTGACACCCTGGTTAATAAATAAATAATGACTTTCACGTTAGCTGCATTTCTTTCTGTGCAAAGAAAAGTGTGATAGAACTATTTTAAATTGTTGTTGTTGTTTAGTCGTTTAGTCGTGTCCGACTCTTTGTGACCCCATGGACCAGAGCACGCCAGGCACCCCTGTCTTCCACTGCCTCCCGCAGTTTGTTCAGACTCATGTTTGTAGCTTCGAGAACACTGCCCAACCATCTCGTCCTCAGTCATTGAATTCAAAGAGGGCACTATGTAGACTAGAGACCAAATCTGACACATTTTTAACATTTACAGTAATTTTAATTGGGGTTGCATTCAAACTGCTATCTCTTGTCCTTCCCCCTCCCCGCCCCAAAAATGTATAAGACATATCGGAACAAAGCTTTGTTTTCTCTTTTCGTGCTGAGAGCTGCGTCTCCCAACGCCCACTCTTACTGCTCATAAAAATAAATCATCTTTTGTTGGGTGGCTTTTCTGCCAGTTGCTTGAATAGGCTGGGTGGTGCCAAGCCTTCATAGGTGGACATTGGCAGCCTGAATGAATACAACCAGTGCTATCCATTTTACAGGTTACATCTCTGTGACAGTGCTCAGTGACGTCATATTTGATCTTAAGAAGAGAGCCAAGGGAAAGGGCCTGAATGGTTGGGACAGGATGTATTCAATCCGTTTGTAACCCTCTTTCAGCCCATTCCTGAAACTTGGTTGGAGTGTGCCAAAAGATGTGTCACCAGGGACGTCTTACCCAGAGAGGCTACAGGCGTGGGACGCCAAGCCGCCAAGTTCTGGAGGGTGCCAGGGAAGAGGTGGAGGCTGAACGTGGCACCTCCTGGCATCAGCTTGCTGGCCTTGCCTGCCTCCGCCATGCCACGCTGAAGCAGCGCCATGCCCAGAGCCTCTCTGCCATGGCCACTGCAGCACAAAGCATCCAGCTGAGCCTCCGCCTCTTCTCTGCTGCAGGAGCCGCACTCCAGCCACTGCCCGCCTCCTCCAGCCCCGCCGGCAGTGCTGTCCTCCCTAAAAAACTCTGGGAAACGGGGGAGTGTGCTGGAGGAAGCTTTGCACAATGGCGCCGGATATGCTTAAGACTGCCCTGTGTGCCACCACACCACCTCACAATCCTGCATTTTGCCAGTGCTGCACATGCAGTATGTTGGCCTGAGTGGTTGTGGGGGCTGTTCATCTAGCTATTGAACACATCTCCCCATGTCTCTCAAGTTCCATTTTTGAATCCAAGACTCTTTCTTAGAGGGCACCCACAGCTGCCCTCACCAGCCCATCTACTGTTAATGTAAGCCTGCAGGTTTAAGACCTTTATTTTGCCTGTTCCTTGAAGCAAAAAAATCACAACTGTTCTATAGGTGAATAGAAACCAAAATCACAGGGAGCAGCAGCATTATGTGAAGATAATAAGTCAATCATGATTCTATTTTGATTAAGGACTCATATTTCAGAAAATACATTGGCACACTTTCTGTTTCAACAGACACCTAGTCGGTTTCTGTCCTTGTGATATATGTAGGCAATACAATCTAAGTGATATCTGTTAACTGTAGTTTGAGCAAAGAAACCTGTTCAGCAAGTGAGCCCTTTCTTAGCGAATCCCAACCTGGCAAAACCAGTGTTGCAAGTCTATGCCACTTCCTTTCTCTGGTTCTCAGGTAATCTATTTTGAGCACACTGTTCTGCAAGCAGAAAGGTCAGTGTGTTTAATGTTTAGAAGCCACACACTTGTAAAGTCTAGACTAGTTAGTCTTCGAAAGGACCCCTTATATTAAGGAATAGAGACTGGATTCTTTTCAGTTTTCCCTTCTATTCAGCAATAATCCATACAAGATCAGAGTTTAGTGGCACAACACATGGAAAGGTCTACTAGGTCCTTTGACCAAGTTTTTGACCAAGGCAACTAAAAGATTTCAGACTACAGGATAAAAAGGAAATATATATGAGAACTTACAAACTGTGGCTAGTTAGACCAATGGTCAGCCACAGAATTAAAAGGCAGCTCCTTTAGCATTTTGCTTGTAGCCTTCCATGCATTTTTGGCCCCCAGGATGCATGCACATGCCTTCCCCCAAAGAATCCTGGGAACTGTAGTTTGTTAAGGGTGCTGGGAACTGTAGCTCTGGAGGGGGTAAACTACAGTGCCCTGGATTCTTTGGGGAAGTCAGGTGCTTTAAATGCATGGTGTACGCAGAAACTCCCAGCAGCAGAACCCAGTCAGGAATTATGGGAGTTGTAGTCCAGTAGCAGCAGCAGGACCACAGGTCCTTTTTTCATAAGAAGGTAATTCTATTTCACACACACCTATTTAGATAGACTCTCCACATACATATCTATAAGGAAACTGTCTCTTAACAAATACAAAATGCTGAAATGCAAGTGAGATAAGGGAGGAAAAAGAATGTTTCCATGGAAAAGATGCCTCATGGTGAAAATTCCATGCAATTTTAACACACTCCCAGTATTTAACACACTCCCAATGGGACTTAGTTCTGAGTAAGTGATTTTAAGTAGAAGAAGCCCGAGTAGGCTGCAGTCCTATGTATGCCTATTTGGGTATGAGCAAGCCTCACTTGCAATATAATCCTAAATGTATTTACTCAGAAGTAAGTTCAACTTGCTTAGGATTGCTGCAAACAAAAACATGTCTGCTGCCTTAGCTAAGCAACTGAAATAACTTACAGCACATCCCTCTGCGAGTTTATTTGGAAGTGAGTCTCATATGCAATTGGACTTACTCCTGGGTAAGTGAGCGCAGAACGGCAGCCTCAGGTATGCAAGAGAAATAACGCCCATTGTGTATTTGCGCCATTGAAGGGGTTTTCCACGGGTGGCTTTATAGGAAGCAGTAAACAGGTAAGTGATTTTTGGCCCAGATAAAGAGATTCTCAAAGAAACCATCTCTATATAGGCAGAAAAACCTCCCTGGGCAAGAAAAGTTTTGGATAGAATCCTTATAAATTAAGCTGGAGTGCTATAAGACCATTGCTCAGTGATAAAGCTCAAGGTCCCATGTTTAACTCCTGGTACTTTCAGCTAAGAGCATGGGTAGGCAACCTAAGGCCTGGGGGCTGGATCCGGCCCAATCGCCTTCTAAATCTGGCCCGCAGATGGTCCGGGAATCAGTGTGTTTTTATATGAGTAGAATGTGTGTTTTTATTTCAAATGCATCTCTGGGTTATTTGTGGTGCCTGCCTGGTGTTTTTACATATGAGTAGAATGTGTGCTTTTGTTTCAAATGCATCTCTGGGTTATTTGTGGGGCATAGGAATCCGTTCCTTTTTTCCTTCAAAATATAGTCCGGCCCCCCACAAGGTCTTAGGGACAGTGGACCGGCCCCCTGCAGAAAAAGTTTCCTGACCCCTGGCTAAGAGGAACGAGGTAGCCTGTGCTTTAAGAGGCCAACCGTGGACGTGCTATTAGGCGGGCTACTTCTTATATTCCCTACGGACTACATCTATGGCCGCAGGCTGCTTAGTCCGGATTAAGCGGTTTCAGCAAACCCTGAAATCCACGCCTTGGCGTCTAGTCCCCGCAGTGTGCTCTGCACCCTTGGCTAGTCCTAAAATCGAGAGGAAAAGAAAAAGAGAGAGTCGGAGGCGTGCGCTCCGACGGAATAGCCCCGGGCGCACCGCTCCCTCCTCCCGGCCCTGCGCTGCTCTTGGGAGGCGTCGACGGCGCGGCCGCCTCTCCACGGCCAAACGCGGCGCTCCAGGTGGGACGGGGCGGGCGCGGCGAATGGCGCTGGGCTCTCGGAAGAAACTTTCTTGGCTGAAGGGGTGGAGCGCCGAAGGGGCGGCGCCGAAGGGAACCGGCCCCCGCGGCTGCTGGGCGCGGGCAGGGTGGCTGGGCTGGGTGGCGGGTGCTGCCCGTCCCGCTTGCGATCGCCCTTCCGAGCCGGATCCAGCCTCCGGGTGCCGGATGGGCTCCCCCGGGGGAGAGCAGGGGCCCCTGGACGACGCGTCCTGGCTCCGCTCGCTCTTCGTGGCCTGCGACGTGAACGGCTCGGGCCGGATCGAGCGCGACGACTTCGGCGCGCTGTGCGCCGAGCTGCGGGTCCGGCCGGCCGAGGCCGAGGCCATCTTCCAGCGCCTCGACAGCGACCGCGACGGCGCCATCACCTTCGCCGAGTTCGCCCGCGGCTTCCGCGGCTTCCGCGGCGCCACGCAGCGCCGGAGGCGGCAGCAGCAGCGGCGGCGGGACAGCGCGCAGGAGGCGACCGAGGACGGGGCGGACGAGCCGGGGCTGCCAGATGCCCGCGACGTCTTGAGCCAGGCGGCGGCGGCGGCGGCGGCGATGGAGCCGAGCCAGGCTTGGCGGGAGTTCGAGCAGCGGCTCGGGGACGAGGCCGGCTTCATCCCCAGGTAACCCCCGCCGTCGTCCCCTGCCGGACTGGGGGGCGAGCGAGGAGAAAACCGCGGGGAGGAAGGCAGGCAGGCAGGCAGGCAGGCAGGCAGGCAGGCAGGCAGGCGCAACCCGCCTGGGCGCCCGACATGCCAGAACATCTGGGGTGTGCAGGGGGGTTACAGTGGCGTAGCGTGGGTTGTCAGCACCCGGGGCAAGGCAAGTAATTTGCACCCCCTAACCCGTGGATTTGCGCCCCCTAACCCGTGGATTTGCGCCCCCTAACCCGTGGATTTGCGCCCCCTAACCCTAACCCCCAGATGTTGCGCCCGGTGCGGCCGGCCTCCGTTGCACCCCCCACGCTACGCCACTGGGGTGTTATGAATGGTAAAAGGGCCTCTGAGCATGTGCCGAGTAGCGTTGCCGGCCTTTTCCTCTCTGCCAGCGACTCATTACAAAGCAGACAACGGTAGGGATTCCTATGCACCTGGAAAACTTGTCCGCCTTTCAAGAATGATGGAGTGATGGGGAGCCTGTGGTCCTCCAGAAGCTGGTGGACTCCCAAAGCCTCTCAGCCCCGTCAGCAGGGCTAGTGCTCAGGGATACAGAGAGCTGTAGCCCAACAACATCTGGAGGGCTGTAGATTCCCCCACCTTAAGGGTGCACAGGGACATCCTGCTTGGAACAAAGGAGCATCCCTAAAGGCAGTTTACCTTTTGTCAGGGATCAGCTTGTGATGTACCATATTTTTCCATGTATAACACACCCCCGTGTATAAGATGCCTCCTATTTTGGGGGACTCAAAATTAAGAAAATGGGAGGAGATTGCCCCCGTGTATAAGATTACCCCCCTTTTAACATTATTTTTTAGTAAAACAACCCCTAGTCTTATACACAGAAAAGTACGGTATTTATTAGTTCTTTATTTGTGTGTCCTCCCACACCTCACTTCCTCTGAGGAGCTCAAGGCAACAGTCAGAGTCGTTCCCCCCCCCCCATTTTATCGTGACAGTGGCTCAGTGAGGAGAAAAAGTGTGACTGACCCAAGTTAGTTATTCTAGTGGACCTTTCAACCTGGGATTCCTCATTTGGCACTAGCCACTGAACAACACTGTCTCTAAGAAAAAGGGATAAAGAGACAAAGCTTGTAAGTCAAAGCATTTAGTTTCTAGGCATCCTCTTGCAATTTCAGAAATTAACTGGTGGCAACGGCTCACTCTAGATGCATTTTCTGTCCACATAAACAATTTTATGTGTGTGTTTTTTAAAAGAAAAGAAAACACACACACACACAAACACACACCCTTTTCTCTGCCCCGCATTGTTTGAGATAAAACATTAGGCAGTGGCAATCCAGTCAGGCTGCAATAGGACTTTGGGATGGGAGAGGGGGGGGGGGACCAATAATAATAGAGGCCCTTAAGAGAATATTTTATGATGCAATCCATATCTTTGAAATATCCTGTGCTACAAGTCTGCAAGTTGCCACGTCGCTTCTGGACTCCTTTTTGTCCATTACTGCAGGCAGACGACGCTACTCTCTTTGTGGGTTTCAGGTCTTTTCTCTTACTGCTTAAGAAACCCCAAAGCAAGCAGCAGTGGTTATCTGAAGGCATCCCAATTCTGTAAAAGTTTGCAGAACACATTGCGAAGAAGAAGAAAGTGTACCTTGCCACTCCCTCCCTATTTTTGGAGTGGGCAGTTGCTGCGCAGCTTACAAGGAAAATATTGAACACAAACAAATGACCAAATAAATCGTTATCTTTTATTGCATCTGTTCCTGTTTAGTGTTGGGGCTCCATTTACAGCTGGAATAGCAAGGGGAGTTGTGTGGCTATTTAAGGCAGGGCAGGAAGTTTGCCCTTGTGCTGCTTTGGCTCTTGTGAAAATACTGCCCCTTCCCCATCTGTAGATGATCCATCTGCTATAGCAAGCCTGTCCAAATGGCAGCCCTCTGCACTGGGGTAGGAGCAGTTTTGGAACAGGCTCTTCTCACGCCACACTCCGCGTCCTTTTTTGAGACTGGATATGCCACTTCCTACGACTTCAAAGCAGAGGCTGAAAAGCAGTCAGAAAGAAAGGGTCGAATTTGGTATAAAGAAGTGTTCAAAACTCCTATTGTTCTAGGCACATTTTGTGACAGAGTTTCATTAGTGTGAGAAGTTTATGAACTCTGTGCGCAATACTGCACTGTCCCTCAGACCTTGTGAGGCGCCGGATTATATATATATATTTTTTGGGGGGGGGGATGAACAAATTCCTATGCCCCACAAATAACCCAGAGATGAATTTTAAATAAAAGGACACATTTTACTCATGTAAAAACACCAGGCAGGCCCACAAATCACCAAGAGATGCATTTTAAATAAAAACACACATTCTACTCATGTAAAAACATGCAGATTCCTGGACCATCTGCGGGCCAAATTTAGAAGGCGGTTGGGCCGGATCCGGCCCCCAGGCCTTAGTTTGCCTACCCGTGGCCTAAGATTTCAGATCAAAACTGCAGAGTGGAAGGAAAGGAGGACCTTTTTCTGTGTCTCCACTTCCAGCTACTCTCTGAAGTCTGAAGAAGAGACCCTCTTAAGAATATTAGGGGGGTGGGCAGGGGAAGGACTGGACCATGTGGAAAACGAACATAATATTTTAGCCACAGTTCATTCATTTTCAGCTTTGTATTCTTGCTATATAAAAAAAGTGCACCTAGACATTCCATTGTTGCGCCCATAACCTCGGTTTAAGGTGCCATTTAGCTACAACTTTCATGTCTCAAGTTTCTAACACTGGTATAAAGGCAAATTCCTTCACTCTGCAGAGCAGTGAAATCAGAATTTTGTAACTGTTTTAATGCACACATGTACAGGTTATCGGCCAGAAATAACTTTGAAATGATCAAAGCACCCAAAGGTTCCTCTCTGTCTCATGGATGGTTTAAATTGGAGGCAGTCAGACTTCTGAATTCCAGTTTTTAGAAGCCACAGGAGGGAAATGTGCTTTTGTTCTTGGGCCCTACATCTGGTTTCCCACAGACTTTTGGTTGGCTACTGCGAGAACAGGATGGAATCTACATGGGCCATTGGCAACCCAGCAGGCTCTTCTTAGGTTTGTGTTCTCTCCCTCTCCCCAAATGTATGACAATAACACAGGTTTCCATTCAACTTGAATTGCAGTTCAGTTTGTGGAAAGGGCATAGCTCGGTGGTAGAACATCTGCCTTTCATGCAGAAGGTTACAAGTTCAATCCCCGGCAGTGGCAGGTAAGGCTGGGAGAGACGCTGCCACTCTGTGTAAACAGTACAGTGGTACCTCAGGTTAAATACACTTCAGGTTACAGACTCCGCTAACCCAGAAATATTACCTCGGGTTAAGAACTTTGCTTCAGGATGAGAACAGAAATCGTGCTCCGGCAGTGCAGTGGCAGCAGGAGGCCCCATTAGCTAAAGTGGTACCTCAGGTTAAGAACAGTTTCAGGTTAAGAACGGACCTCCAGAACGAATTAAGTTCTTTATCCAAGGTACCACTGTACTGAGATAGATGGAGCAATGGTCTGACTCACTATGAGGCAGCTTCTTATGCTCCTGTGGGATCCTGGGACTATTAATGCAATCCTGCGCATGTCAACTCAAGTGAGTCCTGCAGAGTTCAGCAGAGCTTACTTCCAGGTAACTATGTACAGGATTGCATCCTCAGGCCCATTAAACTTGGTGGGCTCTCCTTCTGAATAACAAACACGCATAGGAAGTGGACTATCTGGGCCTGCAACAGATATTGTCAAGAACGAGGGTTTAGGCTTAGCATTCATAGTCCTGTGAGGTGATAAATTGTCTTGTGACAAGCATATCACATTCCGTGTTTGCCTTTATGGATGGGCCCTGTGTTTGCGCAGTAAGAAGGCTCTGTTTGTGATAGCTGATCTATGATAGCCATTTCGCCCAACCATGCTGTGACGTGAAAGGCTCAGTGACCAAATAGTAACGGTGACACCCTGGGATGCCAGAGGAGGGAGTGGTCATGCTAAAGAAATGCCACCCTGTGCATTTCTGCATTGCAAGCTTCTTTCATCTGCAATAATTGGTTACCATCATTTTGCTTATGATGGGCTTGCTGTTCTGAGTAGATTATTTTCTGTGAGTGGAGTAAGGTCTCTTCTGTCAGATTTCAAAGGCCATTTTTGCTTCTGCTGTACTATTGAGCTTTGTATGACAGAGAACAGCAAAGATGGGCTTTCTTTCCAACTGTATATAATAATTTATACTGCACTTCCTTCCATATATCCCAAAAGCTTTTCCCCTTTTTGGCAGCAGGTAAAGCTGTTTGCCTGGGCTTCTGTAGGATACTATAGCTAGTATGGAGCTTCAGTTTAGGAGTCAGTGAGTGGCTCTAAGTGGTTTTATGGACTGTGGTTTTAAGGATTTGTTTTACCTGCTCTTTTAATAATATTGGAATTATTTATGTATTGATCATTGTACTGTACCCTGGAATTTTAGGCTAAAGGAGAGACTTAGAAGTGTTCTTAATAGATAAATAAAACACAATCAATTAAAGAATTTTAATTAGCCACATAGGAAGGGATGTTTAGGTTTCGATTAAGGCTCCATCTAGGCCAGCGGTTCTCAACCTGTGGGTCCCCAGATGTTGTTGGACTACAACTCCCATCATCCCTGAGCTCTGGCCTTGCTAGCTAGAGGTGATGGGAGTTGTAGTTCAACAACATCTGGGGACCCACAAGTTGAGTAAGGCTGATCTAGGCCATGGGCAGGTAACCTGTCATATTGGGTTCCACTTCCCATCATGGCCGCTGGTTGGGGAGTCGAGCAGGATCAACAGGGCCAAAGGGTTAGTCAGTCCTGATGTGGCCCAATATCCTGCTTTGGATAGTTGTTGCCTCCTTTATTTAAGAGCCATAGCTCAGTGACAGAGCATATTATCTGCATGCAGAGGGTCCTGAGTTCAATCCCTGGCATCTCCAGGCATCAAAGGTCAGATTTATGTGCTTTTCCAGACAGCAGCAAGAAAAAGGAGGCAGTACTTAGCTTAAAACTTAGCTTAAAAAATTGTAAGAGTTTCTAAATTATTTGTATAAAAACACAAAGATGGTTTGCTAAAGCAGTGTTGTCTAAGCTTGGAAAATCCATCTTAGACAGCCTTACTAGTCGGATTCACATGGTGGAAGAGGTGAGAGGGTGTGACCTAGCTAAACCTGGCAGGACAGCTGACTCTATGGTTTTAACCCCTTCATGCATTAATTACATTTAAGCATGTTGGTTATATGAGGCTGCTGAGGGGGCAGTTGATTATGAAAAGGAACCAAGATGTCAGATTTTCAAGCAAAGGTAAAAATTATCATTGATTTTCTGGAACATAGGAAAAGGGGATCATTGCACTGCTGTTGTTCACTTTGACACTCGAGTCTGTAACTTGATCCATGTATTGATTTCCATGGTGTTCTGAGTGGGCTTAAGAAGGCCCTGGCTCTTTCATACAGAATCACATTAGAACACCGTTTCCCCTAGTTCAAGATGCTCCTTTGGCATGAAGTGTGAGAGTGCAAATTATCTACCAGGAGGCTGTTGGAAGGGATGCAAAGAAAGTTATGCTTCCATCTAAAGAACAGTAACCTTTAGTGGTGAATGTGCAACAAGCAATGCTCAGTGCTAGAAATGCAGTGAAGGGGACTCAAGAGTACACTGGGAATGAATCTACATGATACAACAAGAATCTAATTAAGCTTAGTATGCATTTGCCATATAAATATTTAAAATAAGCTGCTTACACTTGTCTGTCATTTCTTTTATATATATATATATAATTTTTATTAATTTCAACATACCAATTATTACCGTATTTTTTGTTCTATAAGACTCACTTTTTCCTTCCTAAAACGTAAAGGGAAATGTGTGTGCATCTTATGGAGCGAATGCAAGCTGCGCAGCTATCACAGAAGCCAGGACTGCAAGAGGGATTGCTGCTTTCACTGTGCTTCTGAGATTCAGAATATTTTTTTTCTTGTTTTCCTCCTCCAAAAATTAGGTGCGTCTTGTGGTCTGGTGCGTCTTATAGAGCGAAAAATACGGTATACGTTCCACAGAGCTTCACATCTTATACAATCTTTTTGGACTTCCATCAGCACCTCTGATGATCCACCATTTTTATCATTTCTTCTGCATTTCTTAAATTCCTATTGCCTTTAATTATCTTAACTCACAATCCACCACTTTAACCATTTTTTGCAATAATTCAAATAATTTACCTCACAAAACTTCTTGCAAACCTACAAACATAATCTGGTCATCACAATTACTTTTCAAATAGTCTGTAAATTTACACCAGTCTTCTGTGAATCTCTGGTCTCTCAGGTTTCGAATTCTTCTGGTTAGTTTATCCAGTTCTGCATAGTCCATCAATTTCATCCTCCATTCTTCTTTTGTCGGTAATTCTTCTTACTTCCATTTTTGTGCCAATAATATTCTTGCTGCTGTAATTGCCGGCACACTTGTCTGTCATTTCAGTAGCTTTGCGACCATTGGTTAGGAGATTGGAAGATTGGTTCAGATTTCATTCTTACTGACCAATCAACTAGAACACTGTAGCTTGTCTTTTCCTTTATATTTCTGAATAAAAAGGCTAGAGGGTTCTAGGCACTGCTTCTAGTTAGATAAGCACTGAAGTATTGCCATAGCTCTTTGTAGCCTGTAATGATTCTAATATGAACTTGCAAGAGCTGCATAATTTATATTTCCGTTTTATTGCATCAGAAACTCCTGTATTGAAAATATTAACTGAATATAGATTGCAGTTGCCCATTTGAGATATTGGGCTTATGTAGAATAATTCAGATGATCAAGAACTTTGTAGGCTGTTCATTTATCTATTCAGTATCTTACAAAATTGTTATAACATTATTTTTAAAAAAGATTGGAAATCCCTAAAGTCTTCACTTAAATATATATGTATGTTTTTTTTAAATATATAGATTGTGTGGGTGTGTTATCTTTAAAACAACATAACCAGAAAGGTTTGCAGAATAGGTGCTTTTTAAACTTGGAAGGGAGTCCTTGATTTGTCTTGCTTTCTGAAAGGAAATTTTTTCTTATTTTTCTAAGATGCCAAACAAAGGCTGCTCAGGTATAGCAGACTGCTGAGTTGGTGGTGGAATGAGGCATGTGCAAAGAGAGTTTGTGTAAGCATCTGCCTCCTTTTCAGCAGCTAGTCCTTATCGCAATGCCATGGATACAATGTTTGTCATAGCACTTTTAATGCAGTCCAGCTGCTTAATAGGGTGTTAGAGTGAATTGCCATAGCTTTGTTCGGCGTGACAGTGCAGAGTGTGGTTTGCTTCTAAAGGTAAAGGTAAAGGGACCCCTGACCATTAGGTCCAGTCGTGACCGGCTCTGGGGTTGCAGCGCTCATCTCGCTTTACCGGCTGAGGGAGCCAGCGTACAGCTTCTGGGTCATGTGGCCAGCATGACCAAGCCGCTTCTGGCGAACCAGAGCAGCGCACGGAAGCGCCGCTTACCTTCCCAGAGTGGTACCTATTTATCTACTTGCAGTTTGACGTGCTTTCGAACTGCTAGGTTGGCAGGACCGAGCAACGGGAGCTCACCCTGTGGCAGGGATTCGAACCTCCGACCTTCTGATTGGCAAGCCCTAGGCTCTGCGGTTTGCACCACAGCGCCACCCGTTTGTGATGGTCAAAATGGGATAGCTGAGCTGAATCGAGACACATGACAAAGTTAGGTACTTGGTGGTGCAAAGCAGTCTAATCTGGACTCAGGTTCACTATCCCACGTGAGGGGAAAGGATTGCTTGTTGTCTTCAGCCAAACATGCTCACCTCCTACTTCCTTGGGTGTGGGCTGTGCACAGAGTAGTAACAATGGGGGCAGATGCACGGATGCTTAGTCATAGTTTTGAGTCCTTTTTCTGTATAAAAGTGCAGCAGGACTAGTCCAAGATGCTTGTAGCCTAAGGTGAAGAACAAGATGACAAGCTCCCATTCCGTGTCCAGAAGCTGACTGAGCTGGTAGCTGGATCTTGTTTTAACTCTGGCAACGAAACTTGGTTTTCTCCTGCACTGGAGGGTAACAGACTAGCTTAGGGGACTCAGAAGTGGTCACGTGGCACACGGCTCTGTCATTCACCATCTCAGTGCCACTCCTCACTCCACCATGACGGCTGGGAACTTTGCTTGGGACAGCTTTTAAAATGACTTTGTCCTCCAGCCACAAGTGGAACTCCAAATCTTAATGCGCTTCTTCAAGCTTGGGTGACTCAAGCTTCAGGTCTGACTGCTGAATGTAGATTTCTCATTATCATTTCATTACCTGGAAATGTATTTGAGTGTATGTGGATCAGAAATTCCTTTAAGTGATTCTGGGGTATTTGGATTTTGTTTCTGACTCGTCTCTGATGCAGAAGCAAAGGACAAAGTTAATGGGAATTTTGAACACAATATTTTGCTCCTTAATAATTCATTTTCAACAAATGGTCACAATATTTGGCGGCAGCATTGATGAACCAACTTGCACATATTTCTCCTGGAATATTGCAGTCTTTAGGTTACCAGGGTGCCGTTTCAATCAGTTGAGCTACAGTAAGAGGTAATGATAATCAGGGGTAGAGGTTGCTCTGAAACAATAATCTCAAGTGATCTGAAACATGGGGTTATATCCTGTCTTGGTCATACTAGCAGTAGACACATTGAAGTTAATGGACATGATTAACTTAAGTCCATTAATTTCCGTGGTTCTACTCTGAGAAGAACCTACTTGGATACAAACTGCAGGAGGGAAGAATGATTTCCACATGCCCCTTCCTCTAAATGCCCCATGCAATTTCATGGACTAGCTAGCAGAGCAGTAGTCTTCAGCATTTTTGAGCACCTGCCTTTAATCCAGGCATAGGCAAACTCAGCCCTCCAGATGTTTTGGGACTACAACTCCCATCATCCCTAGCTAACAGGACCAGTGGGCAGAGATGATGGGAGTTGTAGTCCCAAAACATCAGGAGGGCCAAGTTTGCCTATGCTTGCTTTAATCCAAACATGCATTTGGGAACCCAACTCTTTTCCTTTCTTTCATATATTTGTCTGGTGCTACTGTTGTGACTGACCTTAGATCAGGCCACAATCTGAAAGTGGGACCCAACCCAGTTGAAGACTGGGCTGCTTGTTAATCTATATTTCTCTATTGCTTTGTAAATCTCTATTTCTGGTACCCTGTGCCTCTGTAAAGGTGCTGTGGAGCTCCTGTTGAATGGCCCATACAATGCCGCCACCTCGCAGAAGCCTTTAAGTGGTGGTGTTGCCCTTCACTGAAGATTAAGGATGTCTTTGCCTTCCCAGCTGACCGTAGTTCCGTAGTTAAAAAACTTCTCTGTGTCCAAAATGGCTCTGGGGCTGGTGGTAGCAGTTGCCAACGCATGCTTTTAATTTCAAATCTCATTCAGCCTTTTTGTATATAAGCATTCAGATGAGTGCCTGCTGTCGCCTCTAATTTAAAAAGACCCCATCGCCTCCTTGTGACTCCCGGTGCTTTCGGAGAGAGTTGCGCTGTTGCGCTTGCCTGTGGTGTGTTTTCTCGCTCCTTGCACCTGACTGGCACGGCATAAATGTAGGCCGCCGGAGTCTGCTGAATCAAGCTCTTTTGACAGTTGTAATTGGGCCAGCGAGGAACAACGAAACCATATTGTGGTTTTTGAGATCAAATAAGCTGAGCAAACTCCCGCAATTGCCGCCATATGTTTGTGACAGCAGCGGCTCTTCCTAGCCGAGCTCAGCAGGCGCAGACTGAACAGTATGGCTGGGGGCGGGGGGGGGGGGGGGTTGAGCCTTAAGCTTTCAACCTCCCTTCTTTCAGGCTCCTTGTTTGTTTAATCTTTGAAGCTGAAAAATCTCCAAGAACAGCAGCTGTGACGTGCTTGAGAACCAGAACAAAAGGTAGCACTGTCAGAATAGGGCCACGAAGCCGGCTTCTCAGCTCCTGAAGATAGGTTTACAAGGGCTCTATGGAAAGGGAGGGGGCAGGGCTGTGGGGAGATGTGTATTGTGAAGTTGAGATGGTGGGGTGTAGAATAAATAAATAAAGTAACAAGCTCTGATGCATGCATCCAGTGGGCCATTATGCAGAAACAAAACCTGTTGCTCCCCCCTGAGAAAAATCTATAAAAAGCATTTGACCCACAAAGCGGCTTAAACATGCCTGACAGCAGGTGGTAAACAAACAAACAAACAAAACTTTTATATGCCATCATCATTAAATTGGCCTGATGCTTTCCAGGTATTTTGGGCTACAGCGCACTATTGCAATTCAGAACATCTTCCAGGACCTAGGTTGCCAAAGGCTGAACATTTCAGAGCTATGAAGTGGAAGCCTCTTTTTTGAATCTCAGCTTGGCACTCAACCCCCTAAAAGACCCTTATCCCTCCTGAGATTCAGTCTTATGTACCTAATAACTTGGACAGAATCAAGGCTGTGGTGATTTTTATGCAAGTAGGTTGTTAAAAACAAAAGGAAAGTGTGGATTTATTTTTTTTAAGTGAACCCACCTTCCTGCTCTGCTTGTTGAAAATGATATGTCAGGATATTTGATGCCCCTTACAAGGCCAGTCTGGAAGACAGTATCCCCAGAAGGATGTTGTGCCCAGGAGATTGCCTGTCCACCAGTGTGTGAGGGAAGCTGCACAGACACTTTCTCTGATTATTCAGAGCATTCAGAAAGGTATCAACAGGCCCAATAGCCGAGCCAAACGCCTTGGCCAGACTCTGCTGCATCCAGCCCAGGTGCCAGTTCTTTTCGCATATCTCCTCAGGCCACACTGCTATTCTCCTTCATAATATCAGCCACACCATCCAGGGTCATTCCCCAGTGCAGTGTGTCCTTGTCAGCATTGCTCTTCTGTGGTCAACGCAGGACAAGCAAGTCAGTCTCTGCACAAAGGAGCAAATGGGAAACGGATCTGACATAAAGAAACGGCAACATTCACTCAACAAGTGGGCGAACATTTCAGTCTCCCAGGACACTCTGCTCACTGAGCTGGCAGTTGTCAGTCTAAAACAAAGGAACTTCAAAGGGAGACCACAGTGTGAAGTTGTTGGACTAGAATTTATCGGGGAATTTGATTCTATTTATTTAGCCTTGAATAGAGACAATGGCATCCCCTCTCACTACAGGGGTGAGTTAACGTACTGCCATAGTGAATTGCCACTTTGCTTATCTTATATACATTTGAACGTTGCATACAATTGTCTCAGACTGGGCTTCTCGCTGTTGTTTTGCACCACTGTTTATACCCCCCCCCCGTTCCCATTGTGCATACTTGCCAACTGAGGAGAACAGTTCATGCACCTGACAAGGTTGGCCCTAGTCCACAGAATTTTATGCCATGATAAATCTGTTAGTTTTTAAGATGACGTAAGACGGTTTTTGTTTTGTTTTTGCGGCAGCCAACTAAGACAGCTACATGTCTGGACAATTTTACGGAAGGTGCACTGAAAATTTGCTTACCTTTCTGTAAAAATGAAATTGGGCACCCGCCCTGTGGAACGCCCTCCCAGCAGATGTCAAAGAGAAAAACAGCTACCAGACTTTTAGAAGACATCTGAAGGCAGCCCTGTTTAGGGAAGCTTTTAATGTTTGATGGACTATTGTATTTTAATATTTTGTTGGAAGCTGCCGAGAGTGGCTGAGGAAACCCAGCCAGATGGGCGGGGTATAAGTATATTATTATTATTATTATTATTATTATTATTATTATTATTATTATTAGCCATGAAAGTTGGCCTCAGTTTGGCCCGATTCATCCACCACCAATTCCAATGAGTATTTTGGTTGCAGTTCCTAGATCATATATATTGACTATCTTTAATTATCCCAACAGGAACGCCAGTGGCATCCAATGGTAGGTTATCGGTTGAGTTAAGTTAATTTTTGTTACAGCATCCTAGAAAAGCTTTTATCGTGCTGCCTTTCTTACTAACAGTGCATGGGCGTGTGCTTGCTGGTTTCTGTCCACTTCTCTAAAGTTTATCCTGCATCTAAAACCTTGCACTATATATATTCTTCACACAATTATTGGGGAGCAGAGCTGGCCCCTTTGGCCCTGGCCCTCCCTAGGCGCCTATGCATTGGGGCACACATCTGAACTGGCAAAGCCCGTGCTGAAGCAGCTGCTGGGTGTGTGGTCTTCTACACAAGGAGGCCAACCATGTGATGAGGAGAGCCACTTGCATGGAAGCCTATGAGCAAGGAGCTGCTCACCCAAAGGCTTCACAAAAGCAGGTATCTGGTCCCACACATGGCTGCCTAGGAGGTGGGGCCATCAACAGAGAATCAGAGAATTCTAGAGTTGGAAGGGTCCACGAGGATCATTTAGTCCAGCCCCCTGCAGTGCAGGAATTTTGTCCAATGTGGGTCTCAAACCCACGACTCTGAGATTAAGAGTCTCCCGCTCTACCAACTAAGCCAGGGGTTGGCAACCTAAGGCCCATGGGCCACAAACGGCCCATGGGGGTCGTTTAACTGGCCCACAAGCTGTCCCCGAACTGAGCCGCCCGCTTGGTGATTCCCTGTGCACTGTGCTAAACCGGCCCAGTGTGGCGCGGGGACTTGCTTCCGCGGCGCCGGAAATCGCGCCTGTGCATGCGCAGACGCCGGCAATTGCACGCGCACAATCCAGACCACGGAGGGATCTCTGCTGGAGTGAACCAGCCCAGGCGAGGTAAACCTTGCCGACCTCTGAACTAAGCTATCCCAGCACATGCCTGGGCACAAAACCAGTATCATAGTTGGCATTTACATGGAGCAAACCGTTTTCTACCAAGTTTACATGAGCCAGTGGTGAGGAACCTCAGGCCTCGGGAGCCAGATATGGCCCTCCAGGCCTTTCTGTTTGGCCCTCCAAACTCTCCCCAGGCCACACCACTCACAGGCCCTGCTTTGCACCCCAAAGAGTGTTTGTCTGGCTGCAATTTGCCTTTGAACTCCCATTAGACCTCTTGCTTATCTGGATGGAAGATAGAGATGCGTCTGAGTAGAAACTAGCCTTCGGTACAAAGGCAAAGAATTACATTTGTTGCTCCACCTACTTTTGCTTCTGACCTCACCTTCCCACTGGCATGTGACCCTCAGAAAGTTGTGCAGAAGTTGCCTCTGTCCCCACAGTAAAAGCATTAATTATTGTGCAATTACACTGTTTACAAAACATTTTGTAATATTGTTTTGAAGATATCCAAATCTCTTCTGAGTTGATGCCATTAACCAAAGAAATGCTAACAATTTTGTAAGGGTTAAATATAATTGATTCGTGGTACAAAAGCCTAACCCGCGAAAACTGAATAGGAGTGCTTTTTCCTTCGCCATTTCAACAGCTATCTCTGCATGAGATATAAACTGATTATTTGTGAGAAAATCTGCATATGCTTTAATTGGTAATTTTTTTCCTCTTCCAGGCAAGAACAGGTCAGTGTTCTGTATCAGAACATCAATATCGTGGAACCACGATTAATTCAACCTTATGAGCATGTTATTAAGAACTTTATTCGAGAGATCAAGCTTCAGAGTGCAGAGATGGAAAACTTAGCCATAGCTGTAAAAAGGTAAGAGTCAAATGTTTTGTACTTCACAGTGAAACAATTACAGTGGTGCCTCACAAGACGAAATTAATCCGTTCCGTGAGGCTCTTCGTATAGCGGTTTTTTTGTCTTGCGAAGCAAGCCCATTGACAGCTTAGCGGATTAGCGCTATTAGCGGTTTAGCGGTTTTTAGCGGATCAGCTGATAAGCGGCTTAGGGCTTAGGAAAAGGGGGGGAAAAGGGGAAAAAACCCCGCAGGAACTCGCAAGACATTTTCGTCTTGCGAAGCAAGCCCATAGGGAAATTCGTTTTGCGAAGCGCCTCCAAAACGGAAAACCCTTTCGTCTAGCGGGTTTTCCGTCTTGCGAGGCGTTCGTCTTGCGGGGCACCACTGTACCATTTTTGTCTGCAGTACATGGTGTTGTTTAAAGTCACATGATAATGTTAATGGCAGCATTCAACTGCCAAAATTTCATTGTGAGTTGGATGAGGCTGGTGGGTGTGAGAAGTCAAAATTAGCATCGGTTATCCTGGAGTCTCTGAGAAGCTGAATGAAATGCTTAAGATCCAAAGGCTAATATCTTTCTTTTTCATGCTATGTTTTCTCCTTGCAACCATGGGGTTATATCCGCAGAGCAGACCCACTGAAATGAATGGACACAACCAACTTAAGTTCATTCATTTCAGTGAGTGTAACGTGGCTGGACACAACCAAAATTCCTTCCTTATGGAATCAGGATTGTAACTTTTAAAAAAATGTCCTCTCAGAAGTCTGTTTTACTTTAAAGTTATAGCTTTGAACACACATATGTAAAAAGGAAATAGTTATCAGTTATGGACTGTTCAAGCATGCCATCCAGGCCGATGGGACTGGTGAAATGCGTTTGAACTTTTTGTTGCTGATGGTATATATCCAATATTATTCCATGAGAAGCAACAGTTTTAGGTCCCAGCTGATCTACCTTTTTGTGGTAACACATCATAGGAAGTTGGCAGCAGAAAGGGAAGCGGAAAATGAAGCTGCCTTCTTTGTGCTGCCATTAGAAGATGTTCAGAATGGTGTGTGAAAAACCACTTCACATACAGTTCTGCACATCATTTGCAGTCACAGCCTTGGTAATTGGATGTCCTAAGCAGTTACAATGCTTGGGATATCTGTGTAGCATGTACCATGCTAAGATAATTCGGTTGCTTTTAATGACAGTAATGAGAATCAGGTGACTTTAATTTGGAGTTGCCGATCTGCACTATATATTTAAAGCAGTATCATACCACTTTAAACAGCCACGGCTTCCTGCCTGAGAACTGCAATTCGTAAGAGGTGCTGGGAGTTGTTAGGAAACCTTCTGTTCTTTCCAAAGTGCTGTGATTCCCAGAATTTCCTGGAAAGAGGTACTGTCTGATGAACTACTCTGTAGATCAGGCATGTCCAAAGTCCATTTTGGGGGCCTAATCAGGTCCACCAGTCAGTTTAATGCAGCCCTTGTGGCAGTTTATTTCCTGGGGTAAAATCCTAAAACAACCTCAACAACTTCAACCCTAAAAAAGCTCAACAACTTTGGTTATCCCTTTGGTCAGCCCTTACGGCCCTTCACTTCATCAAATCTGGCCCTCTTTGAAGAAAGTTTGGACTCCACTGCTGTAGATTGTAGCTCTATTACTGGCATAGGGATCTCAAACTTCAAGCACTCTTTACAAACTACAGTCCCCAGAATGCATTGGGGGGAGCTGTTATTGTGTAAAGTGGAATGATGCTGCTTTGCAGATGAGACCAAGGTCTTTGTTCACCTTTTCCCAAATGCCTGACTTGGAACATCTTGAGCCACCGATTCAGGTTAGGGATGGAACAAACCATGTATTCTCAATTTTCTTTGAAGTTTCTCAAGATGGCCTTGTGTGAATGCTTACATTTTAGAGCACAAGATAAAGCAGCAATGCAGCTTGGTGAACTAGAAGAGGAGATGGACCAGAGAATACAGGCTGCAGAGCATAAAATCAAGAAGGAGGTGAATAGTTGATGTTTATAGCCCTAATATTTCTTTTAGAACTGGCTTCTCTGCTTAAGAAAATTAGTGAAGAGATTCTGGCTTCTGTGCCTGAGGCTTCATACATGAAACCTTTCTCTGCATTCTTTCTCCTCCCAATTTGCCATGGATGTGAAAGGTATGAAGGTCAGAGCTTTCTCCACCTCAGTTTTTGGGTGGGGAGCATTAATAAGGAAAGGGTGGCTGGGGTGGTGCTGTTTTCAGTGCCTGTGAGAAACATTTTTTAGGCCAGATAGAGGCTGATGTGCATTTTAATTGGAACTTTTCTTTTCTTAAATGCACATTTTTGGTTGTATCTGGTTGTATCTATACCAAGAGTTTTCTTTTAGCTCAGCTTTTGTGTGTGTGACTTTTTTGAGAAATTGCCTGATCCATGTGATGGGCACGCAACTTGCCTGCTGTATAGCAGCAGTCAGCATACAGTTCCCTTGAATGTGGTGGCTCTAAAACAGGCCCTAATAGAAGAATTAGAACTAGTTGCTTTCTGACTAGTAGTAATATAGAAGTTTTAAGCTGCTGCATTTCTGTGTTTCATTCCTAAGTACCATATTTTTCACTCTATAAGACACACCAGACCATAAGACACACCTAGTTTTTGGAGGAGGAAAACAAGAAAAAAAAAATTCTGAATCCTAGAAGCCAGAACAGCAAGAGGGATTGCTGCGCAGCGAAAGCAGCGATCCCTCTTGATGTTCTGGCTTCTGGGATAGCTGCGCAGCCTGTATTCCCTCCATAAGACGCACACACATTTCCCCTTACTTCTTAGGAGGGGAAAAGTGCATCTTACAGAGCGAAAAATACGGTACCTCCAGACTGCACATTCAACAGAGCACAGGTTCTTTAAACTGCATGCAAGCGACTCTTCCTCCCACCCATTTCGATTGCTTAGTTACTCATTGAAGGAGCCTCTGAGTTGTCAAAGGTTGTGTCCACAATCGAGAGGGCTTTCTCAGTTGCGCCTAAGGCGCAGGTGATGAACATTGGGCTCTTCAGTTACTGCTCAGCTCCAGTTCCCATCTGCATGACCAGTAGTCAGGGATGAGGGGCGTTGAAGTCTAGCAACATATGGTGGGCCACAGGTTCCCTACCCCAAGCCTAAGGCAAGCTGGCCCAAGTTGTGACTCGCTTAGGCAATTGACCCCACTGGCCATGCATACCAAGGTGTTGATAAACCTCCTCCTTTTGCTGTCTTCCAGGAACTTCACATGGGGGGTTTGTTAAGCATCTAGTTAGGGCCCACTACCTGAGTAGCAGACTACCTTTCTCTTTCGATGTGTGTAGTGTAGAAGACATTAGTGTAGAAGTTGTGCAGGCCTGCCCTAAGAGCTTGTGTGTGTGCAGCGATGGAATGGCAGGGCTACACACCTGACCACATGTGACTTCTAAAATGTCCCTGAGGCTCTGAAGCATTTGAATTATTTGGGGGGGGGTGCAGTGGGGTGGAGGCTGTTCTTTGTGAAGTCCAGTCCGCAGATGGTAATTCACAGCTGATCCCACAGATCTCTGAGCACTGGCCTTACCATGGACTTTGAACCCACCTTATAAAAGTATCAGTATTTCCCCCTAAGCGCGCACACACACAATGGAATGTCTGAGTTGATAAGCATCTTGCCAAGTATCAGTCAATTTACCACCTAGATAGAAATAGCAAGGCTGGCCTGGTGATGACTTATTTCACTTATCATTCTTTACTCTGTCCTTCATTCACTGCTGCTCGCAATTTTAAGACGCATGACACCCCAAATGTAAATGCACTCCTTCGGTGATATTTACTTTGTGGGTTAGTACCGAACTATAAATTTTAATGGTAACCATGTACACAGTTATTACTGATGCAAGGCTGACTTATGACACAGTCACCTTGTATGTTGTGTGCTTGCTTGTCAGTGCCATGGGATTTCCCTGCACTTCTTTTCATATTGTGGGTTGCACAAACATGGATCCCTAAGCATATGCCCAACTCTCACACATGCATAGCCATGTGTAGAAACATTAAGGGTAGCCCAAAATATTTTTGTTGCACTGTAATGGGAAGAGATGCCTCCCAGACATGCGATGGTACATTGCTTAAGCCTGCCATTTGTAATTTAACAAATATATCATGCCTGTAGGAGAAGCGGAAAACAGAAGAGGCTCTGAATGACCTCAAGCGCCAATACGAAGCTGAAGTGGATGAGCTCCAAGTGACAATAAAAAAACTTAAAATGGTAAGTTGCACTGACTTTTGTGGTCTGGCATTTGTGACAAATTTATTGGGACTCGATCCTCTGATACGTTCACTGCTATCTTTGAAGTAATTAAGGGCATATCACACTTCAGAGGATGAGCCTGGAACTTCATCTTGCTGGAAGGTTGTTTGTAAGATTGAAGTCTATGAGTTGAAGGAGAAGAAGGGCTGCAAAGCCATGCTTTCTGAGAAAGGAAGAAACCAGTTGCTTTCAGAGTGCTTTCATAAACGATGATGTCAGGTCTCAGTAAGGGTTTCACTTCACTCAAGACTGCACCTGTGTGTGGAGAACTGTTTGAGAATTACTGTTTTATATTATCCAAATAACTACATAAAATTATTCATGTTCACAGTTACTAAAGCAAACTTTAAATAGCCACCCACCTACTGCTTGTGATGAGTGTGAATCCTCTTTAGCTAATCAGGTGGGGAGACGTTCCTTTCATAAATGGAAAAGCACTCAGTTCCTTGCCTTTGTAGGTTATTGGCACACCACTGTAGCTTAGAGGCCGAGTATCAGCTTCACATGCAGAAGATTCCAGCTTCATTCCCCAGTATCTCCAGGTAGTTCTGGGAATGTCCCCTGTCCTGAAAATTTGGGGAACAGCTGCCAGTCTGTGTAGACACTAATGAGGTAGGTA
Source organism: Podarcis erhardii (assembly GCF_964252035.2). NCBI lineage: Eukaryota > Metazoa > Chordata > Lepidosauria > Squamata > Lacertidae > Podarcis > Podarcis erhardii. The sequence continues at coordinate 6,324,684 of NC_138501.1, read as the reverse complement.
GGCTTGGCAGGGGGTTGGACTCGATGGCCCTTGTGGTCTCTTCCAACTCTATGATTCTAGGCCAGTGGTTTGACTCAGTAGAAGGCAGCTTCCCATGTTCCACAATTGGGCTAAAGTTGCTAAGAGCAGGCAAGCTGGCAAGGAACTGTTTTTGTGATAGTCGTTTTTGACTTATTTTCAAGGCTGTACTGAAATGCTTTGTAGTTTGTCTGTTTTTGGTTTTTTTTTAAACCCCCACTGTACTGCTTGATCCCTTTCTACTGCTCTTCATGCATTCTAATGTGTCCATCAAAGTTATTTTGTTACATCAATCACACTGTCTTTACTGTTTCAGCTTGAAGAGCAATCTAAAAACATTCATCACAAAGAAGATTTGGTGGCATTAAAGAACAGGATACATGATCTGACCTTGGTATGAGCTGCATTATAATTTTCCTACTCGGGGTGATCATTGCGCCTGTCGCGTTTCGATATGATCAGTATCTTTACCCCCCATCATATTTAAGTAGCTTGTTGGGCGATGGCATTTTCTTGAAAATTGTTGAGGTTGTAAAGAAGGATGACTGGCATTTCAGAGGGGGAAGAAATTATACTGTTTAAGCTGCGTATATCATGCTTGGGTGTCATTTTCACACATTAGCAATGGAGAATGTATAGGTATTACAGGACTCTGGCTTTTCAAAGTAAGAATAACTTTCTCATTTCTTTCTCACGGAAAATATTTTTGGCCTGTTCTGTTCTGTCGACCCAGTTTCTTAACAAATATTGCCTCAAGCTCTTTAAGTGAGGTTGGGTTAATATTAACTGATCTGGGGCCGGCTAGAATAACTTCCGTGTAGTCACCTCTTCATATTGGAAACCTAATTGGAAAGTGCATGTTGTGTTTACTTTTCATTTCATGAAATTTCCATGCTGCCATCACCATTAGCAGACATGGGAACTTACAGCAGTGACTGAAGACATTTTCATGTCTTAGTGGCATTATATGGTATGTCTTCTCTACAGATGTTTGTGGAGGAGTCTCCATGTAGGACTGTAACATGTAGACTGGCCTTGAGGCATTTATGCACTTTAAATGGGCTATGAGTTTGCACATCAAGCATTTTCATATTATCATTTCATAGTTAGTAGCAGTGAATATTTTATTTTTAGGTATTTTTGAACGTGAATTACATATGTAACAAGCGATTTTTAATCAGTAATATTGTTTTCCCCTGGTTTATTTTCAGGAAAACCAGAAACTTAAGAAAGATCTTATGGAAGCACAGACAAATATCGCTTTCCTTCAGAGCGAGTTAGATACTTTGAAAAGCGATCTTGCAGATCAGAGCTTGAGTTCAGAAAGGTAAGAGTCTTCAGTAGTCATATTTGTAGAAAATTGGTTATTTAGTTCCCTGTGTATACTCTGGTCAGTAAAGAAAAGTAATTGTGCAAATTTTTGTTTTGCAGAGAACTAGAAATGATCAGAGAATACACGGAAGACAGAGATAGTCTGGAGAGGCAAATAGACATTCTACAGTAAGCTGACAATAAATCACTTTTTATTTATGGACTTTTATACTTGAGCACCCATAATAAAATGAGAGAAAAGCAGATGTACTTGGCTGTAATGAAAAGTTTTGCTGGTTCCCTAACCTGCATTTCTGCCCTCCCATTTGATATATTAAATATTATGGCCAGACGGTTAAGCCTTTGGACTGCATTCCTTGAAGGCTGTTTGTTCACATATCAAGAAATCATTGATTTAGTTAGTTATTTGGTGGTTTTGTGGGTTTTTTTTTTACATTTATGGGGTCTCTCAGACCTGCAGTATCTTAATTATGCCTTTCTGCTTTCAACTCGAAATCAGCTTTGGCTTTGAATTTAGCGAATTGCTGACAGGTTAATGCCTTTATATCAGCTGCTGCACCACCTGCCAAAGGAACTTGCAAAGTTAAAATGAACAAGCTAGACCCAGAAAAATAACAGAACAGTCAACCCCCCCCCCCCATTGTAGGACCATTCAGGGAGCATTACGTGATATAGGAAAATCTCCTCCCCTACTTTGGGGTTACTGTAAGAGTCTAAATGGCATTAATGTGATTCCTTATGCTGTCTTTGATGCAATGATTTATAGTGATCCATTGTGCCACTATCACAAAAGTCAAGGTCACCTTATTAAACGCCATGCTATCTGTTGCTTTCAAAATGACAGATGATTGAAACTCTACAATCTAATTCTGATACCTTCTGAATGTGAATAATTTTGTTTGTCCTGGCTTGTTTTTTAGGTCAGCTAACAGGAAACTTCACGACAGCAACGATGGCTTAAGAAGTGCATTAGAGAATAGCTGGAGCATGTACAACAGATCGCTGGTAGGCAGTGACATTGCATAAGCAATATGTTTAAATAATTGTGCAGTAATATAAATATTTGCTCTTGGTTATACCAATATAAGCCGTAAGATAGTGATGGAAATAATGTAATCATTCTGGTTTGATGCCAAAGTAACTCACAGTGTGATCTTGTGCACTTTTACTCAAAAGCAAGTCCCATCAAGTTAAATGAAGCTTAAAAAGGTAAAGGGACCCCTGACCATTAGGTCCAGTCGTGGCCTACTCTGGGGTTGCGGCGCTCATCTCGCTTTATTGGCCAAGGGAGCTGGTGTACAGTTTCCGGGTCATGTGGCCAGCATGACTAAGCCACTTCTGGTGAACCAGAGCAGCGCACAGAAACGCCGTTTACCTTCCTGCTGAAGCAGTACCTATTTATCTGCTTGCACTTTGACGTGCTTTCGAACTGCTAGGATGGCAGGAGCAGGGACCGAGCAACGGGAGCTCACCCCGTTGCGGGGATTTGAACCACCGACCTTCTGATCGGCAAGTCCTAGGCTCTGTGGTTTAACCCACAGCGCCACCCGCGTCCCTTAAATGAAGCTTACTCCCTGGTAAATTAGGAATTATGGTTGCCACCAGAGAGTATATGTTGTTCTCTTCTGCAAAGCTAATGTACTGGAACTTTTCTCCATATAGGTTAAATTATGTTTCAGTCACATAAGGAAAAACTGGTGGGCAAAAAACAAACAAAAACCCCTCACATGGAAATCCTTCATTTACACTATTTTGCCCCTGATTGGACTACAGAAAAGGGGCTGACTGCTGTTCAGCTAGTGTAGCTCTTGCTTTGCGTTTTATCTAGTGTCAAAGTGGACCAGACTTCTGCTTGCAAAGCAGGATGTTACCTTCTTCTCTTCACCCCACAGCCCTCTGTGCAGCCTCAAAATCAGTTTCGGGGTGGGGGAGATTGTTTCCCTACCTGCCCAATGTTCAATACTACCCTTTGGTTTTGAACATTCCAAAATAACAAAAAAATAAATGTCCAGGATCAAGACTACCATTTGTTAGCTAAAGAGTACAGTGGTACCTTGGTTTACGAACTTAATCCGTTCCGGAAGTCTGTTCTTAAACCAAAGCCTTCTTAAACCAAGGTGTGCTTTCCCACAGCAGTGGGGGACTCAATTTACAAATGGAACACACTCAACAGGAAGTGAAACATGTTCATATTCCAAGGCAAAGTTCACAAACCAAAACACCTACCTCCTGGTTTGCAGCGTTAATCCAAGTTGTTCATAAACTAAGCTGTTCTTAAACCAAGATACCACTGTATGTTATAAGCCAGGTGTTCTGAAAAGCTTTCTTTACCTATGTTTTTCAGCGTCTGACAAACACTTCTCCAGGGAATACTCTCGCCAGAAGCAGTCCCAAATGCAGCGGCGGCCAATCTCCCCAAAATCCACGATATGACAGGTAGAACTGATCCAGGTGTTACTTTATTTTTTTCAGATCTTAGCAATTTAAAGATGACCTTTCAGGCAGTGATCCTGTAAACACAAGCACTTTCTGAAAATACTTTTCGCTGAAATTGATGAGACTTGGTTCTAAGCTACTGTGTTTCGAGGCCTGCAATGCCAGCAAAGCATCACAGTTGGAAAAAAGTTAGAGCTAAGCGTCTTCCCTCTGTATCAATTCTGTGTTTGTGTGTGATGGGGGAAGCCACTGTTCATTGGAACTTGCCCTATTTAAATCTAGGAGGACTGCTTAATGCCTTTTTGAGACATGTAAAGAGCACAGACTCACATCCCTAATCTTCTGTTTTAAGTGATTAAAGTTGCTGGTAGATCCAGACGCATTGATTGGCTGCCTTACCCCATGCCGCTCTCTAGTGGAGTTAATGATCAGCGAGCAACAAGGGACATGCTTCTGCCAGCTATTAGGAACAACTCGTTTGGATTCCATCCAGAGTAAAGTTAGCACTTCCCATACACTAACTGTTCTCGGCATTTCTACCCTGATGAATAATTTTGCAAACTTGGGGTTGGCACTGCAAGAGTTTCTAGAATATCATGCGGCAGCTTCAAGGACAGTAAATGCTCATTGAACTTCAGAGCAAGGTCCTTGCAACATTCTTTTCTTGAACGTTCATTGTTCCCTGTTCAGTGAAGAATTGGAATAACTTTTTCATATCTGCAGGAAGCCAAAACATTAATCAGTCCTCCAGTGGTTTACCATTATGCTTTCTTTAATGTCTCCTTAGCAAAGTGTATCTCAGGGAATTTGGAAACGATCTTCCAACTCTACCATTCTGTGATTCAAAATTAGGAGACGATTAACCATGTGCATTAGATTTGAACTAAGAGGTGATGAGGAAGGGAAAATGAGAGGGTGGTGGTAGCAGAGACTCCAAGGTAGCAGAGTGAGAACACGAAACAGTGGCCCACCTTGAGTGACTGTGTGTGTGTGTCTGAGTAGGATTAGTGGGGGAAATGGAAGCAGGACTTGTAGTTGGGCTGTTCTGGAAAGGCAGAAAAATGGCATACAATGTGTGTCTTGTGGCTCTTGGGCACACCAGTATTATTTGGCTGTAGATAAAGAACTTTGTCAGCCAATGTTACGGAATGTTGTTTCTCCATTCAGGTCATACCATTCGTCCTATATGGATGAAGACTACGATTCCCTGGCCCTTTGTGACCCTATGCAGAGGACAAACTGCGAGGTTGACAGCCTGCCCGAAAGCTGCTTTGACAGTGGCTTGTCTACCTTGAGAGATTCAAATGATTATGATTCAGAAGTGGAATCGAAACACCAAAGGATTTCTCAGAGGCCACAGGGTCTGCGTGAAAGCTTTACGGGTGACGCTTCTGATACAGATGTAAGCTCCAGACTTAGCTGCATTTTAAAAAGAGACAAAATTACTATTTGCTACCTGTTGAGCGAACCCAACAGTTTCATATAAGTAAGAAATAAAGCACTGGGTCTGAGTTATTACTGTGTATGCACAGACCAGAAGGGGGAGGAATCAATATGTGGCGGCTGTGAGGTTTATTTTGTGGAATGTTTGCTCACACATCTGATTTGTGAGCACACAGAATGTTTTTTGTCGAGACCTGATTAAAATAAAATAAAATTCATGAATGAAATGTATGCTAATCCACAAAGGACAGCATGTTTGATATGGCAGTGATCTGCTCAAGGCCCACATATCAGAGAGAATGATAACCATCTATGGTAATTCGCAAAGACACCCAAAAATCAAGATTGTGGAAGCCACTTCTTAGGTATTATGCAAGCCTTCTTCATATGTTTGAAGGATACACCATATGGAAGGGGAAGGGTGCTGTACTGTGCCCCATCCCATAGATCAGGTAGCTCCTTGGCCCTGTGTCTCTCGCCCTCCCCTCATCTCCATTCATTGAGTATGGTTGTTTGGCCAGTTCTTTTCAGTACTGGCCCCGACTTGGTGGAACGCTCTGTCACAAGAGACTAGGGCCCTGTGGGACTTGACATCTTTCCGCAGGGCCTGCAAGACAGAGCGGTTCCGCCTGGCCTTTGGTTTGGACTCAGTCTGATCCTTATTTTTCCCTCCCCTTATGGTTTTGATTTATGGGCTTCTATTAAAATGAGGCTGCATTTTAAATTGTATTTTAACACGTATTTTAATAAACTGTTTTTTGTTTGTTTGTTTGTCCCCCCCCCCCCTATTTTGTTTTATTGTAATTTTATTGGTGTTAGCTGCCCTGAGCCCGGCTCTGGCCAGGGAGGGTGGGGTATAAATAAAAATATATTATTATTAATAAAAATATAATAATAATAATAATAATAATAATAATAATAATAATAATAATATATTATATTGAGCAGAAAAGGCCATCCATAAGTTGCAAGCCCTGGACATCAGAGGGCAGGCAGAAAATAGCCTTCCCTGCTCTGCTAATATTTTACCTCTGTGTCAGTGTTTCTCAGTCTTTCTTAAACCCTTGCCCCCTTTTAGCCAACAAAAATTCCATGACCCCTTAGAACCTGGCTCCCCTAATTGTTTCATTTGGATTTTCAAAATGATTGAAATAGTGTGACTTTTAATTATTGCTACTTGCATTGTACGTATTTTGGGGGAAACCCTCTCTCACACACCACCCCCTGCCTGAAATCTTGCTCTGCTTCCCCTGGTGCGGCTTGCCCCACTGGTTTCAAAATGCTGCAATGTTTATATCCTGTCTCTGTTGAAAATGCAATGTGAAGTTATTTCCAAAAAAGAGACACTGCTGTATGCTTTGATCCACCTCTGCCCTTCCTAAGGCTAATTTGAGGTCATTGTGGAAGTTGGTAACCCTTGCTGGTCTCTGCAGGTCCCAGATATCCGAGATGAAGAGGTATATAGTCCTGATGACGTCGGCACCGTCTTGGACTGGAAGCCCACCCAACCAGTCAGTCGAAGCAGCTCTGGAGCTTCTATAAGGAAATGTCTCCCTGTCATGTCTCCACAGGTATGTCTCCACAGGTTTCACCTGAAAGCCATATTGATACTTTTGACCTGGGGTGGAGAAATTTTTAGCCTGAAGACCCCCCTTTCAGCTTTAGACATATCTAAGGGCTTGAACTGGGACGCGGGTGGAACTGTGGATTAAACCACAGAGCCTAGGACTTGCCAGTCAGAAGGTCGGCGATTCGAATCCCCGCAACGGGGTGAGCTCCTGTTGCTCGGTCCCTGCTCCTGCCAACCTAGCAGTTTGAAAGCACGTCAAAGTGCAAGATGATAAATAGGTACCACTCCAGCGGGAAGGTAAAAGGCGTTTCCGTGCACTGCTCTGGTTTTGCCAGAAGCGGCTTAGTCATGCTGGCCACATGACCCGGAAGCTGTACACCGGCTCCCTCGGCCAATAAAGCGAGATGAGCACCACAACCCCAGAGTCGTCCGCGACTGGACCTAATGGTCAGGGGTCCCTTTACCTTTAAGGGCTTGAACAGTGTAATATTTGACTAGTATTCCTTTAAATGGCAGGTTTCCTTCCTGTCACGCTGCTACCTCATGAAATTTAAAAACTCATGCTCGGTTTCTAAAGACATTTGCCAGGTGACATGAAGGGCAGCTGTTTAAGAAAGACAAGTCCGACACTTCATTGGATGGTTTGGAATAGACATGTGCTTTTGTCTATTGAGGATGCAAGGCGCCGTAGGAATGAGATTGTTGACTGTAGACGAGAGGCGGTTTGTACACTTCATGAATGTCAATCTTACGTGTGTTTGTTTGCCCTTAGTCGGACTCTCCAGACTGCAGCTCCAGATACCCAAGCTCAGAGAAAGCTTACAAGATAGTTCTTGCTGGGGACGCAGCTGTTGGAAAATCTAGTTTCCTTATGAGGCTTTGCAAAAACGAATTTCGAGGGAACACCAGCGCAACTCTAGGTATGTTCGTCGGACTTTCCCCTTCTGGGGTGTCAGCACCCTGGTCACAACAGACTGGAGTGATATTGTATCACTTTTGAAGGAGGCTTGAGCCCAAACCCTAGGTTTAAAATATAAGCAGCAGTGGGTGTGTTCTGCTCCCGATGGAGACAGTAGATATGTGTGTAATATGTAGCAGGCAGCTCCCTATCTTAGAATGGCAACCTCCATTCTAATCACTAGCAGGGGGTTCGACTCTGTAAATAATTTCTCTTCCTGACATGCTGCCTTTATAGTGAAAATTGGGCTCCCTGTCCCTTCAGTTAGTTAAGAAAAAACAAGGTACAACGTAGCTGCCTGCTACATATGTTAGGGAATCAGGCTCTGCTACACCAGTTAAGGAAGAACAATGTAATGCAGGCATAGGCAAACTCGGCCCTCCAGATGTTTTGGGACTACAGTTCCCATCATCCCTGACCACCGGTCCTGTTAGCTAGGGATGATGGGAGTTGTAGTCCCAAAACATCTGGAGGGCCGAGTTTCCCTATCTCTGATGTACACAGCTGCCTGATATATATATCTGAAGAAGTGTGCTTGCACACGAAAGCTTATTCCAGAACAAACTTACTTGGTCTATAAGGTGCTACTGGACAATTTTTTATTTTTATTTCGCCTGCTATACAGTGAGAGTATTTTTATTTCGCCTGCTATACAGTGCCATTATTGTGAAAGGAAGAGGCACAGTTTGGACCCTTTGTCCTATAGCAGAGAGAGAGGAGGAAAATGGCAGCCATCCAGGAGGCAAAAACCACTTGAAGAAACCATGGTTGGAATGGGGATGGGGAATGAAGCCTCTCAGTAACTTGCCATTAGACAAATATTGTGAGACTTCCACATGAATAAAGGCTTCCCCACTCTCAGCCCTGTGGGCTAATTGTATTGTGAAGGGGAAAGGCACTATTTATATACAGTGGTGCCCCGCAAGACGAACGCCTCGCAAGACGGAAAACCCGCTAGACGAAAGGGTTTTCCGTTTTGGAGGCACTTCGCAAAACGAATTTCCCTATAGGCTTGCTTCGCAAGACAAAAATGTCTTGCGAGTTCCTGCGGGGGTTTTCCCCTTTCCCCCCCCCCTTTTCCTAAACCCTAAGCCGCTTATCAGCTGATCCGCTAAAAGCCGCTAAAAGCCGCTAAACCGCTAATAGCGCTAATCCGCTAAGCTGTCAATGGGCTTGCTTCGCAAGACAAAAAAACCGCTATACGAAGAGCCTCACGGAACAGATTAATTTCGTCTTGCGAGGCACCACTGTACAGTGGAACCTTGGGTTACAGACGCTTCAGGTTACAGACACTTGGTTAGAGACTCCGCTAACCCAGAAATAGTACCTCGGGTTAAGAACTTTGCTTCAGGATGAGAACAGAAATCATGAGGCAGCAGGAGGCCCCATTAGCTAAAGTGGTACCTCAGGTTAAGAACAGTTTCAGTTTAAGAACGGACCTCCAGAATGAAATAAGTTCTTAACCAGAGGTACCACTGTACTCCGGTCCTTCTTTAACTGCTGCAGGTGGTGTGCATTTCTACTCTGTTATCTGTATTCTGTGCACGTGGATTTTGTAAAGATGATAAAATGCACTTACGGTCTGTTAATGGAGAATCTCATTTGAGTCACTGCTGGAAGACAGCATTCCTGTCAACCAGTAAGTGTTTGGGCGGGGCACTTAACATTGACTTTGCTAAAACCACCTTCTATTATTCACTTGTAATTGCATCAGTGATGCAGTTTTTAATCTATGCCAGGCATGTCCAACAGGTCGATTGCAACCTACTGGTCAATCGTGGGGTGCCCCTGGTCGATCTTTGGAACTAAATAAATAAATGGCTAGGTCTCTGCAGCCTTTTTGTACTGTGAGTAAATCGCAGTCTCTTGGGAGCTGGATGTGCCTGATCTATGCAATCTGAAAATGCCAGTGGCTTTTTGTATGTTTCTTTCTCTTAAAAGTTATGTTAAATATAAGTACCATCAATATATGGAAATGGTGTCATACCTGTGCCAAGTATTGAAAAATGTAGTTAATGTAATTATTTCTGTATATCTTTTAATAGTTATTAATGGGAAAGTAATCAGGTGTAGCCAACATGGGCCTCTCCAGCTGTTCTAGACTCCATCAGACTCAGACAACATGACCCATGGACAGGGGTGATGGGAATTGTAGTTAAGCAGCACCTGGAGGACACCATGATGCTAACCTCAACTTAAATTAAATATTGACATCACAATTGTCATAGGGTTGTGTCAGAGTGTCTTCCAGATATTATTAGACTCCAAGATGGCATGGCCTGCGGTCAAGGGTGATGGGGACTTGGGAGTCCAACAATATTTGGAGGTTGGGGAAAGGTGCACTAAGTTATTCCTCTGCCTTCGTTTACTTCTACTCTGTTAAAGGATATAATGGATTCTGTATTTTTTTTTTTAAGGTGTTGATTTTCAAATGAAGAGGCTCATTGTTGATGGGGAACCTACAGTGCTGCAGTTGTGGGACACGGCAGGACAAGAGAGGTTAGTATGACCTGGGGTTGTGCCTTGGGGTTAGATCTCATACCAAATTTCAAAGGGAGAAGCAATAATTAAGCTCAAATCTGTGAAAACGCAAGCCTCAGTCTTGACCGGTACTTTCATAAAAGTGGATTGAGTTTGCTGCTGTGCAGTGAATCTGGTTGAAGATAACCATGCGATATGAAAAATGCATTAGTAGGTAAGCTGAAATGAATTGGGATTGTTATTAATTTAGCAGTATGGACAGGGAGATTGCAAGTTTTCTATAAACATTTTCCCACTTGTGTATTACTATGAGGATCTGGAGGTGGGAAACCAATAAGATCAATATAATTCATTATATTTTTGCAAATTTCCTTTTTCCGCCATTTCTACCATATTTCTCGAAAGTTATGTACAGAAAGGCTTCCTAGTGCATCATAGTACATTTATATTGAAATCCTTCAGCCTTGGATGCTGAATGCCTTGAGGCAACGTGCCGTGGTTTTCATCAATTTTCCTTTTCCATTATATTAAAACTATTTTGTACAACGCAGGATATTCATTCCATGCAATACATTTATACATAAAACATGAGTGGTGGCATGTTTCAGGGAGGGAAGGAGACCCCCAAATTAATCACACATATGACTCCGTGGAGGTGTATTAATAACTAAGTCATTTTTAGACAGGATGGCATCTCTGCACCAACTCAGGAAGCTTTCAGTATAGCCTTAACTATATAACAATATAAATGGGCACATATATTTCCCATTCAGGTTTTTTATCTGTACGATTTAAGGATAATTCTGGCATGTTAGCCTTTAAAGTCCACCCAGGTCCTGGGCTCCCCATCAACAATGTTTGAATCGTGCCATTACTTTCAATGCCTAATAACTGCAGCTTATACAATCTGCATTTTTTAAAAAAATGAGGTGCCACCTTCCTTAAGTTTAAAAGTTAGCACAAAAGTTTGTACATCTTGCACTAGGTCAGTAATGGTGATGCTAATAGTATCCAAACCGAATTCTTGCTACCCATCAGCATTCAGGGGTCCAGACACTGGGATGCTTTGCTTTCTGTTTCCTTGGAGGCAGGTTCTTATCTTAGAAGACTTGGCCACAGATTGGACTTCCTCATGAGAGCCAATATTTCTCCTGCCTGCACAACAAATGGATTCAGGTCTCTGGGTCTGGTCTACTGAGTTCATTGAACTTGTGTGCAGATCAGACTGGAAAAAATAACAACAAAAGAGTTATTATTAGTGTGGTAAAACCTAGTGTGGCTTTAAATGTAACTTTCTCTTAAAAGGTTCCGAAGTATTGCTAAATCGTACTTCAGAAGAGCAGATGGGGTACTTCTGCTATACGACGTGACCTGTGAGAAGAGTTTCCTGAATGTACGAGAATGGGTGGATATGATTGCGGTAAGGATTTTGCCCATGTGAAACCTGTGGAGCATGCTTCCAACTCGGTGTACATAAGATTCCCACTTAAATCCAGTGAGCTTCTTCTGGAGTGCTGTATTTATTTGTAGACTGACACCTGACCAAATTCAAAGGAAGTCACTGGAACAGCCAATAAGCTGATTGGCAATTTCAGGGAGCCCCTTTGAAGTCTGGAGGAAGTAGCTATGATTCAAACTACTTTCCTCAGATGCAACGTTTTCTCCTCTGCTGATGTCTGCAGAGGGTGGAAAAGCTCCTTTGTAGAGTAAGTGGTTGGGATTCAAACTGCTTCTCCCAAATGGAGAAAGCAAACATGCTCAACTGACCCCAGTGGGGATTCCTGTCAGTGCCATCAGTTCCTTCACAGCTGTGGCCACACCTGCTTCTACCTCAAATCACACCTGACATCAGGAGTGGGACAAGTGGGCATGGTTCCTCACCCCTGGTTTAGGTTGTAAGAGGGATTTGATACACAGGTAACTGCAAGCATTGCTCTGAGCCATTGTGAGTCACAGGAAATGTCTTTCGCTTCCGTGGATAAACAGCCAATTCATGTATTGACTTGACCAATGTAGGGCAAGCACTTGCTTTCATTAATAAAGGCTAAATAAAACATTGACCCAGAGGGTTCAAGGTGGGATGTTCTTTTCTGCTTTTTAAAATGGAAACTCCCTTTGTTTTTAAATGTTATAATCAGATAGTTCCATTTCAGTGTGGCTACCTTATTCAATATAGCTTGACAAATGTGCCTGTATAATCTAACTGACGTCCATTGAAATTTGACCTTGTACTTTTTGACAGCAGAAGTTTAAATGTTTAATTGGAGCTTAGTGTCTCAAGCTCCAGCAACCCCTAAAACCGAAAACAAACTGTGTTCTTGCAGGATGCAACTCATGAAAACATTCCAATCATGATGGTAGGAAACAAAGCCGATCTTCGCCAGGTGCTTGCTGAGCAAGGACAGAAGTGTGTGCCGATAAACTATGGAGAGAAGCTGGCCATGGTAAGAACTACAGAACCCATCGCTCACAATCGAGAAAGACTTGGCAGTAGGAAGTGGAGGATTGGATGAATGTATTAAAATGATAGTGTCAGATCTTAGATTTATGAGAGTCAAGTCATAAAGAACTGAGATTGTAATTCACTTAAAAACATTGGTATTGGATGACACTTAATAAGTGCTTAGTTTGAAACTTGCTGAAAATTTATGGTTTGTCGCTGGCTCATGTTTTGGCAGCCTTTATTCAAATAGGTACCTCAAAGCATGCAGAAACAAAGTGAACTGCACCTCCTGTAGTTTAGCTTCTTCTCCGGTGTTCTGATGCCTTTTAATGAATTTGTTGGAAGGAAAACTTCCATGCATATGTGCATAAGCATCTTCTGCTTTTGTTTTTCCACCTAGACCTACAGTGCATTGTTCTGTGAAACAAGTGCTAAAGATGGATCTAATATTGTGGAGGCCGTACTTCATCTCGCTCGGTAGGTTGAAAGATATGAATTACTTTTTCTTAACCCCATTTGCGCTGTTTCTCTTTTTGGGCGAGGGGAGTCAGATCTGCTAAATGGCATGTCACGTCTTAAAAACATAAAAATCTGCACAGATGTTCTTTCTGTGTAAAATGAACATGAACCTTGCATTCCATGCGATGGCGTCTCCCGGAGAACTGCTTCCCAGGAGGACGTCAAGTGCGAAATACCTGTGTGCTCTTGTTTCATGTGCTGAGTGATACACTGTTTTCTCATGCATTCCTGTGTGGAATTGCTTTCTGTGCAGGAACTTTGTAACTTAGGAAGCAGCCTCAAAGGGCTTTTGAAACCTTAAGCAAAGGAACACACTGTACCCTAAGCCTCTTAATAATTGTCTTCCAAATGGTAACAAATGCTGTTTGTTTCAGTACCCAAACATAAATTATTTGTCCCTATGCTGCTTGAAATATATGGCCTTTCAAATGAAAAAATTAGGGGATTTCTGGAATCATTTTTCTACATTTTATGGCAAGCTGTTTTGTTTTCAAAAGCCCTTCTTGAATAAATAAAAATAAGTATGGGATTCCTGGAAAGAGGCAAAGCTGCTTGTTCATTCGGAGCACAGCGGAAAAACCCTTATCTTCCAATGGCAACAGGTGCAGCAGAGGTGTAACAATCCACTTATCTGGAAGTATCAATTCAAAGTTAATTGTTGCCTTGTGGTATGTTTCATTTCCAGGAATTTTCAGGCGCTACCCTTTAAATAGCGCAGTGCATTAGAGATTTCCAGGGAGCAAGTACAGAGCAATTATATAACCCAAACAGTTGATGGAAAACAGACCTCTTAGTTCTAATTTTCAGACTACTAAATGAATTATTCGAGACCTGAAATGTTCTCCTCTTTATGACAAAATGGAGATTTTAACCATTTTGTTCATCCTAGAGTGGGAAACCTGTTTTCTGGGGGTTATATCTGAGAGAGGTTGCGGACCATGAACAAACATACTCCAAAACTCTAGAGGTGCTTTAGTGTTGATCTTTCCTGACTGCTTCCAAACTGAAGAAAATAATTTGCTTGCTCCAATAATGTTTCCAGGGGAAGCCGAGAAGGACTCCTCCAGATATTGTTGGACCAACTCCCATTGGCTCCAGTCAGCATGGCCAATGTCAGCCATGATTAGAATTGGAATACAGTGGTACCTCGGGTTACATACGCTTCAGGTTACATACGCTTCAGGTTATAGACTCCGCTAACCCAGAAATAGTACCTCGGGTTAAGAACTTTGCTTCAGGATGAGAACAGAAATTAGGCTCCAGCGGCGCAGCGGCAGCAGGAGGCCCCATTAGCTAAAGTGGTGCTTCAGGTTAAAAACAGTTTCAGGTTAAGAACAGACCTCCGGAACGAATTAAGTACTTAACCCGAGGTACCACTGTACCAGCAAGATCTGTGAGGCACAACATTGGTTACCTCTGCCACAACCTCTTGAGCATGTAGATTATAACACTGCATTTTAATTTCTCTACTTTTACATGGTGAAGGACCATAGATCTGCGGCAAGGGCCATTGTACATGTAATGTCCCAGATTCAATCTTTTGAGTTCTCTTGCTGAAAGTATCTCAGATAGCAGGTATTGAGAGAGGCTCATCTCTCTCTGAGACCGTGAGAGCTGAACAGGGAATGAATGGGGAACATGAATGGGGCATTTGTGGTTCCTCCAGATGTTGCTGGACATGGCCAGTGGTCAGGGGTAAAGGGGTTCCCTATCCCTGGAGCAAACATTGCCAGGCTAGATGGATAAATAGTCTGACCTGGTGTAAGCCTGCTTCCTATATTACCAAGAGCAAGTAGACCCAATATAGCAAGCCATTCACAGGACTGCAGAAAGTAAAGGTAACCCAACTACATGTTAGAGCAGTACCTTGTATTAGGCCAACCAGAATGTCACAAAATAGTGTGCAAGTGTTGGAGTTTTCCAGAACTTTTTATGAGGCTAGATAGTAAACAACAAGGGGAGAGAGGCGAAGAGAAAATCCTGGCTGATAGTGAATCCATGGCATGTGAAAGGCAGCTAGCAAACTCAAACTTGGCTCGGTTGAGTATGCAGATTTTGGGTTGTAGTCAGATCTACTAGTAATCATACCAAACTATTATTTTTCAGAGAAGTGCGAAAAAGGAGTGACAAAGAGGAGGACAAGTCTGTGACAAACCTGACTGGGACATCATTAAAGAAGCCGTCTCTCACCAAAAACTGCTGTGGTGTTTAGAGAAAATCCAGCCCTCTTTTTGCCCCAAAGAAACAGATTCCTGTGACTGGGGCAGAAAAGGAGTAATGAAGGATTTAGGCATAGAGTGTTCTGTAGAGAAGAACCTGAGAACCATTACTCTTGAGTTGCCACGTCCATTCAGCAGCTTCAGGTGCTTTGGAAGCCTGTTGAGCAAAACCAAGCCAGGGAATCTGGGACCTTCAGTCCAGAAGCAGAGCCAGACACTCCTGAGACATTGGTTCCTGTGTGCAAGAACCAGTTGCAAACCGCCTGTGCCTTTTAAAGACAACCTGCCCAAGAAATGTTGAAGCAAGGCATCCTCCTTACTCGAAATATACATGTAAATATGTAAGCTCATTCTCTGACCTCCTGGGAGACATTTGCTGCTGTTCGTGCAATTTCATCCCTGACCTGAAACTTGCCCCATGTCTATTTTGAGTGGAGTTCTGCAGTTCTTAACTTCCCGCTGCATTCTGTGCTGCATTGGGTTCTCAAGGAAACATGGCGGCAGTCAACTTCTAGGCAAATGAACCTGCATTGGAAAGGAAAACGTGGCTGTGTCAGAAGCTAAACTAGTCATGTATCCCTGGCGTCATTTAGGAACTTTGGGGAAGAATTAACCATTCAAGCTTGCTTCTCCTTTTGGAAGCCATACATGTCAGTTGACCAGGATAAATGAAATGTGTCTTAGCTGTCACTGTGGTGATAAACCCGTGTCTGGGCTGTACAGCTTTGGAGTGCTCCCAGTTGCAGGGGATGTGTGTGTAAAATGTAAATTAAGCAGGTTTTGAAGAAGGCTAAGCTAAAACCTCTTTTCCCCTCAGGCACCTTGTGTTCTGGGTGGAGAAAATCCAACTAAGTTCTACTCAGAGTGGAGCCACTGAAATTCATGGGTGGAAGTTAGTCATGCCTGTCAGTTTCAATGACTACTGTGAGGACTAACCATGGATATAGTCCAATTTTTGTTATTGAAGAGAGTTAATTTGTGTGCATCCCACATCTCGAGAGGTATAGCCCAAGCACAGGCTCATGACCCTGGTGAGAATTGTCTGTCATGTGCCCTTTGTTGAAAGACCTGCTCCCCACATGCCAGTAGTCTCATAATGCAGTGGAGTTAAATATGGGTGTTTTCTTCCCACCTTCAAAATAATGAGCTCTAATGCTAACTGATTTAGATCAGCAGCTTTCACAGGCTGCACCCTAAGTAGTCTGTACTCAGCTTAGGCAAACAGCTGATCCAAGCCTCTGCATCTCTTCTGGAAATGGTTAACTTTGCAGTGGGCCTGAGTTCAAACAATCTAAAGGGAAAGAAAGGGAAAGGCCCCCAACAGATAAAACAATGGAGAACAAAAGCTCTCACATACAAAATTAGAGGGTTGATTCTGATCTCTGTTACTGATAACTACTACCTGGAGCGAGGACTTTTTCTTGACCTGTGGAACGGGAAGTTGGTGGAGATTTGTACATGCAAAAGTTCGTTGACTGAGCTAAGAAACTTGGGCTCTTTTATATACATGTTAAATATTTTATTGCATTTATAGGTTCATATCTTTTTCCTTATAACTAATTTATAAAAACTAGTCTATTTTTATAGATGTATAGATTTTATTTTGCTTTCCCATGCTTTATCATAGTGAGGAAAGTGTTTGCAATTGAAGCATTTGTTAGCTGTTCATGTCTGTGAAACTTACAGCAACCTAGAAAACTAGTCTAAATTCTGCAAGTTTCAATAGAACTGCCTGGGTTGTGAGGGGTGGGTGGGTGCACTGGTTTACTTGTAGTTCAGGAGTAGCTAACCTGTGGTACTTGGGATGCTGTTGGACTTCTGTTCCCTTCAGCCACAGCCAGTAGCCAAAGATAGCAACCTTTGGAGGGCGACAGGTGCTCCATCTTGGTTTAAGCAATGTATCCAAGGAAAAACTGCAAACAGAGAATTGGGGACACTTAAATACCACCAAAACTCTTATATTTCAAAGCAGATGTATCAGTGGAAATGTTTAAAATTGGGGTGAAATGGAAATACAAATGTTTGTAATTCAGCCAACTCGGATGCAAATCTGTGCTGAGTAGGGCACCGTAAGTGATTTGCATGTTCTCCTTTTATACATACATTTATACTCAAATCCTAACAATCTAGCCCAGAATTTCCAGTTTTCGCAGGTTGATTTATTTTAAAGATTTCTAGGTGTTATTTTAAAGCACCAGTGGCAGTAATCTTGAAGCATTCATGGTTATGGGTTACAAGTCTGATATGCAAACAAAAATTGAAGTGTTAAAATAAGTATAAACTACTCAGCATCAGGGCTTATGTAAGTCTGTGAAATGCCTGTGCAGTAGCAGGGGCCGCCAAACCCAAGTACTGGTTTTGTTACCTCGACAACAGCCAGCAGTTTAAACCAGCATTATTGCACTTTTGCAACTTTAGTTTCTATTTCTGAAGTTGCCAACTTCCTAGCAAATCATCCTTTATAGATTGGAGCGGTGCAAATACGAATCCTGCCACGTGCCAAGAAGTCCCTGTCTATTTCAATGGAAAGGGCGGTTCCATTCATGCCATGAAAAGTAGTACAGGATTGTTAAGAATCTGTGTCCCTCCAGATGTTGTTGGACTACCACTCTTTCCATCCCTGACTGTTGCCCTTGCTGGCTGGGGCCGATGGGAGTTGGAGGCCAATAACACCGGAGGACGCGGGTTCCCCCATCCCTGCTGGAGTGCAAGGAGGTCTTTTCCTCCACTCACAGCAACTCATTGCACAATGTGGGACACTGGACTGGGACATGTCAGTCCTGAATATGTTTGTGCCCATATGTTTGGTTAGCAGAGCTCAGCCACTTTGTACAGCTAATTTTCTTGATTTATTGAGTACTTGTAGTGTATGTAGTCTTAACTGCAAAAGTAGCCTTTATTTATTTAGTGACCATGTTACCATACACATGTATATTTATTTTCGATGGAAAATCTTTATATGATTTTGTTTCTCATAAATTATGTACATAAGATTTATTTTTATGCATTTAGCACTTAAATACCATTGTCTGTCACTTACTGTCTTTAGCTTCTGAAATGTTAACACATACTATGCTGTTTTTAAAGCCAATGATCTTTGTGTTTTGGCCGCCTTAGATAATTGATCTGCTAGCAAAGTGCTTTGGTAGCTGGCCTTTAAACACATGCCAATAGTTTTTATGAGCCAAAATATGCCGCACCAAAATGTCTTAGAATTAAAATGCTCTATAAAACATGAATGAGCACTCTCTTTATTGAAAATGTCATTTTTGAAGTCTTTCTAATATGGTTCTGTTAGGTAGTTGCAAACATTGCGATCCTATGTTTTTGCCCACGCAGAAGTTAAATCCTCTTAAGCGTTCAATGGGACTTGCTCCAGTCTAGTAAGCATGCCATCTTAGTAAGCATGCCTAATTAAACCATGTGAAACTCTGTTCTGTAAGTCAGAGGTGAGCAGAATCTCAACTAGGATTTCCTAGTTGATTTGAAGTATATTGGCACTGGTTTCTGGCTCCTAATTGTTTAACCATGATGACAACAGATGACCTCCCCACCACAGAAGAAGCTGGAACATATTAATCAGGAATGGATTGATTGATTGATTGATTGATTGATTATCTATCTCTATCATCTATCTATCTATCTATCTATCTATCTCTATCTATCTATCTATCTATCTATCTATCTGTCTGTCTATCTATCTATCTATCATCTATCTATCTGGTATAGGACTGTGAGTTCAGTCTACTTCTGGTGCTCAGAACAAATTCCTGAGCTAAAAATTCTTTCATTCTAAGTGTATGTCTTTGCACTTATTCATTCATTCATTTAAATAATGAATTAGGATTCATTTCACTTTTACAGGACCGTATATTTCCCCCCTCCCCCAACAAAGTTGTATCTCTGTGTATGGATGCTCAGTGACTTCTGAGAGGGGTGGGCAAGAGAATTAGGAGGGTGCTTGTTTCTTTAAGTATAAGATGGCGGAGGGTCTCCCTCTATTACACATCTGAAGAAGCTTTGCCGGCACCTGGCAGGTGGCTTGGTTCCTCTCAGCAGTCCCGCTTGAGGGCAACAGCACCCCACCCCTCTGCGCCATAGCATGAATCTGCCACAGCCCTTCTTCCCCAACACTCAGCTGTTTCCTCACTGCTCAGCTGTGTGGATGGATTGGAGGTGGAGGAGTCCCTGTGAATCGGTTCATCCTCCACAAACCATATTTCCACATGTCCTGCTCATTCGTTCACAATGTGTGCACAGATGGATGGATGGAGAGGTGTGTGAGAGAAAGAGGGTGATTATCTTTCCTCTATCTCATCCCATGTACATACACACACATACAAACACACCCTGGGTGGGTTGGGGTATGCACCCGAATGTGTGAGTGAGGATTGGCATCTTGATCTACAGTGAATGCAGATTTAAGTTGCCTGTGACCCTGGCCCTCTCCCCCTCTTGCGTATATTCTTTAAAAAACTTATTAGCAATCACTACAAAATACCAGTTGGCAATCTGACCTGAGTGAACAAAGAAACTAAAGGCAGGGCTGCTCCCAATTTTTCTCTCCTTGCAATTTTTTTATCCCTACTAAAATTATCAATACAGACATAATTCTGAATCTAAATGGCTTCATGTTTCAGAGCAGAAAGTTTTTTTAAATGGCATTTTTTCTTTTTTAAACTGCATTTTGTCCTCTCCAGTACTATGCAGTGCACTTTTTTTTGCGGGGTGGCGGGGTGGGGTGGGAAATAAATTGACAGGTTTTTTCCTTCCTCATGAAGGCTCTTTCCTTACCCAAATACACACACTGCACACAGAGGTGCCACTCCTTTCAAAATACAGATGCCCAATCCAAAATGGACCCTTTGTTCATTGGCAAGGCCTGCTCAAGATATTTTGGCAGCTGAGGCAAACCACAAAATGGCACCCCCACCCAGCCAGGAAAGAAGGGATAAGTGGGTGAAGACCTACACTGGGAACAAGGGGGCAAATCAACAGTTTGTGGGAAAGTGGGGAAGTCTCTCCTCTTCCCGGAGGGGAGGTGGTGTGAGTGGGAATCGCTTCCCATGTCTGTGGGGGTGGGGGCGTGGCCGCCCGCCCTGCGTCATTGGAGTCCTGGGCCTGCGTCGCACTCCAGCAAGCCAATCCGGCGGGTTGGTGGGCATGGTTTAGCCATTTCAAACGGCCTCAGGCCCTACGAGCTACTCCTTGCTCCCGGCCTCCTCAGATCACCCACTTGCCCTTTAGGCTTTGCTTCAGCACCTGACCTTGCTATGGACCTCGGTTGGTCGCCTTAGTTGCCCAAGGGGCCTGGTACGAATTTGTTCCACTTGGCAGATTGGCTCCAGCCATTTGGTTTTTTGCCTAAAGGTAAAGGTAAAGGGACCCCTGACGATTAAGTCCAGTTGTGACCAACTCTGGGGTTGCGGCACTCATCTCGCTTTATTAGCCAAGGGAGCCGGCGTACAGCTTCTGGGTCATGTGGCCAGCATGACTAAGCCGCTTCTGGCAAACCAGAGCAGTGCACGGAAACGCCGTTTACCTTCCCGCTGAAGTGGTACCTATTTATCTACTTGCACTTTGACGTGCTTTCGAACTGCTAGGTTGGCAGGAGCAGGGACTGAGCAATGGGAGCTCACTCCGTCACGGGGACTTGAACCACCGACCTTCTGATTGGCAAGTCCTAGGCTCTGTGCTTTAACCCACAGCGCCACCCGCGTCCCGGTTTTTCGCCTACCTCATAGCAAATCACAACTTTGTAAGGTTTGGTGGTTAGGCATTGGAAATGGCATTGTGTGTCGGAGGAGAGGATGTGACCATCACCTACCCCTCCCTTTGAAGGCTATTCCGTTAAAGGAATCCAGTGGTTGTGGTTCCTGTCTGATGCCCAGGTGGTGGCTAGGGCCATAGCACGACCCTCCGGTGACTCTAGGGGAAAGCTTCCAGTTGATTTGCACCAACAAGCTCCCCCTACAGGTTGTTAACCCTCGTGTGACTCCCTGCAGAGCGGGCAGGAGTCAAGTATATTCTGTTCGGATCCAGTGCCTAAGCTAATACCACTCACATTCTGTAACCAATAAAGCTGTGGCCCTTTTTAGCCCATTAACCTAAAATACTTGTGTGTCTTATTTCATCACGGAGCGCGGAGTGGGGCCTCCGCTCACAATCAAAGGCTGCTGTCAGAACCACAGTGGGTGGGTGCAAAGTCCAGGAGACCCCAGAGGGCTGCCCCAACCATTTCTTCTCTAGGGATGGGAGGAAAACAGCAGTGCCTCCTATTTACAGAGAAGCCCCTGGAGAAGCAGAATTGGGGGTGGGGACTGCAGAGAAGGTGGAAGGTCCGGCCTCCATGGAGTGTTGTTGTCACTCCAGCTGCTGCAGCTGTGAATCCTGTTGCCCAAGGCGACTGCCTCATCTTGCCTCATGTGTGGGCTGGTCCAGGCCACTGATATTTGCAGATTCTCCCACTTCCCCGTTTGTCTTTGCAACCCTCCATGCTTTCTTAAATAATTTCTTTTCGACCCAGATGCTTTGCGAATCTTTAGCTATCTTCAGCCACGCAGTTTCTTCTGTGTTGCTCGCCCCACCCTGCGACAAACTCTTTTCTCCTTTTACAATCAAATATACGACCACATGGAGTAATTCAGCCTTTCAGAGCAATCAATTCAGAATGATTTTCTGTCATTGCGATGCAGGCAGCACATCAAACCTTTCAAATCTCACCTTGCAGGGCTTGTAATGAAAATAGCCATGCAGAGAGAGAGAGAGAGAGAGAGAGAGAGAGAGAGAGAGAGAGAGAGAGAGAGAGAGAGAGAGATATGCTTTTGGCTCCTACAAGGAGCTCCTAGCATCATTCTGTGAAATACAGACCAACTTGCAGTGTCGCTCACTTACTCTGGTTTCACATTGCTGCCATGGTTTTAGTCAGATTTGCAGATTTTGCTTCCTTTAAAACTCATACAAGCTAAAACTCCCTTCAAATTTTAGATATAGAGAAGTTGTCCTGTGGTCCAAAAGAACTGAATTCTGCAAATGACAACCAAGGAATTTCAATGGAATAAAAGCGTGTGCATTTTTAAATATAGTATATAAAAATGCTACCACATGAGGGCAGCATTGCCCAACTGAACCCCTTCTTTTCCAACAAAGATAATACCTCAGGACAGATAGGCATAAAGGAAAATAATCATTAAAAATATACGTTTTTTATTAAAAAAAAACTAGGTTATTGCAGAGGAATGTTTCAAGCTAAAAGTCTTGCCAGGCACTCCTTCTGGAGGATATTTTTGTTTAACCATTTGACATTAAAAATAAAAATTACATTTTGCTCTAGGCAAAGCCTGGCACATAATATATTAACCTTAGAGTAGTTATTGTAACCCTGTTTGATCAGGTTGCTTGGGTGATTAGAGAAATCGAATGTGCATTTTCATGTTTTGCTTTAAAAACACTGTGGACAGACTGCTGTTGTAACTGTTTGTTGTTCAGCCATTTGAATATTGGAGTGAGAAGACGAATCGCTAATGAAGCTGGGGGCACTTCCAGACTTTCATTATTTTGGGGTGGCATTCAATCACGTCCCCAAAAAATCAGGTTGCAAAGTTTATTGGCAGGCCTTGAACAACAAATTCACTTTTTGCTTTAGGTAAAGTGACAGGAAGGTGCACTGGAAAATGCGGGATAATGCCCTTGTTTTGACAAGTCGTCTAACCTCCCTGCAGACAAATCAGAATGAATGCTCATTAAACAACCAACCTTGCCTAGCCTCTCAAGGACGAATGTGCAATGAATCTGGAGGTACCCTGGAGGAAAAATGCTACTGTGTTCCAACTTGTGGTTGACTGTGCCTCCACATTGCAAGCACATTGCCCAGTAACGGTAGCTTGTCGGTAATATGTGGTAATGGCTTCTTAGTTAAATCATTCCTGTTAATAATAATAATAAAACCCTTATTGTGGCAGTGTTGATAGGTTGCTTTAATTAAATCTGGTCACTTGTAGCGCAACTGACCAATCTCTGCTGCTCGGCTGCTTTTCATTTTAATTGCATGTAGAGCACTGAGAACTGAAATGATCAACCTTTAGGGTATTTTCATGAATTACTGGAAAGTCATCTGCACAAATTCTCTGCATCTGTTTTGAGGATTGCACTGCCAAAGCATTTTGCTGCTCAAAGCAGAGCCCAACTCCTTGCCACCAGGGGTCACTATTCTCACTTATTTTCTGTTAAAAGCAGGGCTTTTTTCCAGCAGAAACTCAGGTGGGTGCCATTGCCATTACAGTATTAAGAGAACAAGGGAGGCATTCATTGTCAGTTTTGGGCACCTCTTTTCCGAGAAAAATAGCACTGATTACAAGTATCATTTTTGCACTGTGTATAGCAGTGTGTGAGGGTTGTGTGTGTGTGTGTGTGTATCTTTTATAGTGATCAGACAATAGTTGTATGATGAGCTGATCTGTTGGCCAACCTTGTTATAGCAGTTGTGCTTTGTTTTGTGGTGTCTTTAAGTAAAAGATGACTAAGGTTTTCATTCATAGGCACCTCTCAAGCAATAACTGCACACGTACAGTATTTGCATTAATTGCAAATATTAAGCTTTGTTAACTGATAAAAAGTACAGACCAGTTATTATTATTTTTAATATATATGACCCAAATTGGACTGCAACTTGAAAATAAGATCAATTACAATAGGTTGAAAAGCAACGGCTGAATCAACAAATGGAACAGCCAAACAGCAAGCAGCAATTATTGAAAACGGACCAGCAGCCTTGCCAATAATTCACTTAAGAGTGGTTGGGAAGGCCTCTACTAAAATACCTAATGGAAGTAGCTGGTGGATCCCTGTCAGTGACACACTTAATACTGGTGCTGACACCAAGAAGACCCTGCATCAAACACTGAGCTACACTCAGCAGGGCCTAAAGCATCAGGTAGACCCCTATGGTATTAGGCACTTCCTGCCAAGCCCTCAATAGAATTTAACATCTCCTACATTGTGGTTGAGAGGCTATAGACCGTTCTATTGTTTGCGAAAATGCCTGAATGTGCTGGCAAGCGGAATCGTCAGCTGAAATTAATGATTCATTTTTCAGCTTCATTTGCACGCCCTCGGGTTTTGCGCTTGCTTTTCGGCACATAGTCTGGGCTTGGTTTATTACCGTATGCCATGAACAATTGGTCTAGACCAAAGAAAAATCCCTATGCATCTTTTGTTTCTAATTGTCGCTCTTCTTCTTGATTATTATTTTTTAATTTTTAAAGAAGGAAAATTGCTTTTTCCTCTTTAGCAATGGGGGCAGTCAGAGGCCTCTGGGTAGTGAATGGCTTTTTCCTGTTTCTCTATTTTTAAAAAATGAGTTGCATGGGAGACCTCAAAAAGCCATGTTCTGTGATTGTTTTTGCATTGCTTCAGTAACTCTGGAGCATTTATCCATGTAATAGCATGGTCTTCTGCTTCAGTGCCTGCACAGGCCTCATGCTTCAGTAACTTTGCTTGATAGGATTCAGATGGAACACTGCTTAGTATATTTTATGTATCTGGATGAATATTACAGCAAACAAGACATAATCGGCTTGACTTGGAGGCTAATTAGGCTTTCACTTTAATGTATAAAATTATATGAGTCTGAACCATCTTGTTTACGTGGAAACGTCGTCATGTGTCTGAAACGCGAATTATTGGCAAACAAATATGGAGAAAAATTCAATAATGATGCCTTTTTGCTTTGAAAGCGTTCACAAAAAGAGTGTTAATTTCAGTGGCAAGATTTGGCCTCTGGATTGCTAATTCTATGCATAACTTTGCTGGCACCTTGAAAAGATTCCACAGGGCTGGATCAAACAGGCAAAGGGTAACTGTTCACATTTGGATGGCAGAAGTTGTCAGAGGGCAAAAAGTAAGGCTCTGGCATAGGGTTGCGGGAACCTGTGGCCCTTGAGATGTTGCTGGCCTCCAACGTCCATCATTCCTGACCACTGGCCATAGTAGCTGGAGCTGATGGGAGCTGGGAGTCCCTGTAATATTGCGATGGCCTCAGGTTTCCCACCCATGCTCAACACAAGCTGATTTCCTAATCAGCTAGACATCGTGACTGAGGACTGGAGCTTCCACAGTAAGTAGAGTGGTGCCCCAGATTCAGCTGAGCCCTGAGCCAAATTGGACCTTATTTATTTATTTATTTATTTTTTAAAAATATTATTTCAAAACCAAAAAAATTTATAAACATCAAATTCAAAATCCATATTCATTTTCTGACATAAGACTATTACATAGATTACCTAAATTAAAATATATCTAATTGCTCTAGGCTTCCCTTTGCTATATGTAAATACAACGCAATTAACAAATTACATTATAAATGATATTATAGGTTCCCATATACCCCCCACTCCCCTTCACCCATGTGTGATCTCAATATTTTACTTCTTCCATTTTGTTGTGTTGTTATAATTTAATTATTATTCAATTGATTCTGTTATTATTTTCTTGCTTACCCCTGCACTTTTACACATTCTCTATTAATATTTCAATTCCGGAACCGTGTTTTTTCATGTATTCCTTCGCTCCATCCCACTCTCTAATTATTCTCTGATTTGAGTGGCTGCTAATAATTGCCGTCAATTTTGCCATTTCTACAAACTCAGAGTTTTGCCATTCTTGGGACTTGGGAATCAGAGTCAGGGATGGACAGCCACGAACCATCCAAAGTTGGGCTGGATGGCCAGGAGCAATCTATGGCTGTCAGGGTGGGAGAAAAGCCAAACATCATCATCATCATCATCATCATCATCATCATCATCATCATCCCCGGCCACTCTGGGCGGCCCCCAACAGAACACTAAAATACAATAGTCTATTAAACATTAAAAGCTTCCCTAAACAGGGCTGCCTTCAGATGTCTTCTAAAAGTCTGGTAGTTGTTGTTCACTTTGACATCTGGTGGGAGGGCGTTCCACAGGGCGGGTGCCACTACTGAGAAGACCCTCTGTCTGGTTCCCTGTAACTTGGCTTCTCGCAGTGAGGGAACCGCCAGAAGGCCCTCGGTGCTGGATAGAAGCGTCCGGGTAGAACGATGGAGGTGGAGATGCTCCTTCAGGTATACAGGACTGAGGCCGTTTAGGGCTTTAAAGGTCAAACCAAAACTTTGAATTGTGCTCGGAAATGTACTGGGAGCCAGTGTAGGTCCTTCAAGACGGGTGTTATGTGGTCTCGGTGGCCGCTCCCAGTCACCAGTCTAGCTGCCACATTCTGGATTAGTTGTAGTTTCCGGGTCACCTTCAAAGGTAGCCCCACATAGAGCGCATTGCAGTAGTCCAAGCGGGAGATAACTAGAGCATGCACCACTCTGGCGAGACAAACATCTAGCAGGAGAGCCTGTCAAAAGGCCAAGATCTCCCCTGACTGCTGGCTGCATCTTCTTGAGAGGAGCTGGCTATTGGCTCTCTCTTCCTGCTTCAGGCCTATCCTTGAAGCATCACCAATCAGGATCAATGGCCGTCTCAGTGGAGGCATTGATGCAGGGCTGGTGCAGAGCTCTCCTTTGCAAGCAAGGGTGCAGTAGGTGGTCCCTGGGTTGCCCTAGGTTGGGTCAGCCTGACTGGAGACTGCTAGCTCAGGGTGGATTGGGAGGGGTGGCTCCTGTTGTTGTTGTTTAGTTATTTTGTTGTGTCCGACTCTTCGTGACCCCATAGACCAGAGCACGCCAGGCACTCCTATCCTCCACTGCCTCCCGCAGTTTGGTCAAACTCACGCTGGTAGCCTCGAGAACACTGTCCAACCATCTCGTCCTCTGTCGTCCCCTTCTCCTTGTGCCCTCCATCTTTCCCAACATCAGGGTCTTTTCCAGGGAGTCTTCTCTTCTCATGAGGTGGCCAAAGTATTGGAGTCTCAGCTTCACAATCTGTCCTTCCAGTGAGCACTCAGGGCTGATTTCCTTAAGAATGAATAGGTTTGATCTTCTTGCAGTCCATGGGACTCTCAAGAGTCTCCTCCAGCACCATAATTCAAAAGCATCAATTCTTCGGCGATCAGCCTTCTTTATGGTCCAGCTCTCACTTCCATACATCACTCTGGGACACAGCCCTAATACAGTAGTCAGTTGGCCTGCTTCTATTTATTTGTCAGGCACTGGGGCAAACAGCTGAGATGGTAATCACCCCCTTGCTCTGCTTGCAAGTGCTCTAGCAGGGCCATCTTGCCAGTCACTGTTGGAGACATAGACCTGGGCCAGCTGGGTCAGAACGGCAATTCTGAGGGCAAGTGCAGACTGAAGCATTGCAGTGTTTTTGTTGCCCTTTCTGGAGGCCAGATAGGGAAACAGCGGCTGAAATAATGACAGACTGCAGAATCTGAGAAATGTACTCGATACGGCAATTAGACACCCTCCTTTTGCAGAAGTTGAGAAAGGGGAAGAGATCTTGAATCGCGAATGAGTTTGAAAATATTGTTGGCACTGCAGGGAAATCATAAAACTGATTATTAATGACACTTAGCATTTATACGGCACTTTTCATGTTCAAAGCACTTCAGAGTAATTAACTAATTACTGCAATCTCCTCCTCCAAACTTAGCACTGTGTTCCTGCCATTAGCCCCACTGGCCTTCGTTTAATTTTAATCCTCTTGATTTCCTCTCTGTTTCTCCCCCCCCGCCCCCTTTTGCGTCCAATGCTTTTATTTATGGACTTTGTGTTCTTCGTCTGCCTTCCCAACAAGAATCTCCATTCTAAAAATACATCTATTAGAAGACTGCAAGTCATAAACCTAGTTTAGATTATAACATTTAATTTACTGCATTTGCCTGTGCATCAGATTCTAGCAAATTAACCGTAAATTTCTATGTAGCGATTTACAGTTGGTGCTGGCGTTAACACTGCCGATTTATTGAGAGTTTACTGTGTATAAATATTCATGGTAAATAAACAAATGCATTATACAGATAATGCTGGCTTTAGCGCTGTTAAAAACAACTCCAAAATTTGTAATTGGGGGAGTATGCAGTCAAGTATTAATAAACCGTTATCATAAAGTTTACTGCTTGCATCATAAATGGAGTTTTTTTTTTAATTGAGATCACTGAATAAGAATAGAATTAACCCAATTCAGGATGGGAAGGCCAGATATTGGGGCTAGACATGAGTAGGCCTGATGGCTGGACAATCAGCAACTATCTGCCTGCAAAGGGGGAACTAGATAGAGTTATTTATTTTATTTATTTAAATATTTAGAAACTGCATATTCATCAAAAATAAAACAAGGTGATATATCACCTCAACAAAAAGCCTTTGTAAATACAGGTGGGTTTTTTCCCCCAAAAAATCACATTCCAAAGTCTGTCTGAAAAGTCCACTTTTAAAAGACATCTAAAAGAAAGCAGGGATGACTCCTGCCAGACTTCAATTGGCAAGGAGTTCCACAGGGCAGGACCTGTTGCACTAATGGCTTGGCCCCTGGTGGGGGTAGACTGAGCCTTAGGGGCCAATGAAAAGATCACAGTGATTGAGGTGCAGCATAAGGAATCAGGTGCGTTAGGCCCAAGTCGTCTGGGGCTTTTTGAATTAACACAAGAACCTTGAACCTGTCCCAGGAGCATAGATATAAGAAAAGATATTCTGAAGTTTATTAAGGGTTGCTGGAAATTGTAACTCTGTGAGGTGTAAACTACAGTGCTCAAAATTATTTGAGGGAAAGAAAGAGCTTCAAATGTGCTTTAATGGCCCAGTTGTGTACACAGCCTTAATCACTAGGGATGGCTTAAAAACATTTGCACAACATCTCCCTCTTTAGCATTGTGGACATAAAATGGAGGTTTTCTTGTATTGCATCCTCACGCTAGTGGCCAGTTGGTCAGTTCAAGTCAGGAATGGTGCTCTGTCATTGAGTGACAGTCTTTCCCTGTCGGCAAGACGTGGTGCTCGGCCAGCATCCATTGGACCTAAAGGGCTCACTGAACTCTGCAAAGGGCAGCCAAAAGCCTACATAAAAATCCATAAAAAGGTACAATCCTTAAAAATAACAGCACAACTCATAACAAATCACTAAAGAGAAATTACTAATTGTAGCAGCAGCTCATATATTTGTTTAATGAAAAGCCTCCCAGAATATTGTAATGAGATGAGGCCAAATGCACCTTAGGAGGGAGTGGGTTCAATATGTGAGGAGCTACCACAGATAGGAGGCTTTTCTTACCATTCTTAAAGGAGGGGCTGGTCAATATGGAATAAGGCATTCTTACAAATCTTACGGTTCTTGGTCTCTAAGAGTCTTGGAGATCTTTGGGTTCCTGCAGATACAGTGGTACCTTGGGTTACATATGCTTCAGGTTACAGACGCTTCAGGTTACAGACTCCGCTAACCCAGAAATAGTACCTCGGGTTAAGAACTTTGCTTCAGGGTGAGAACAGAAATCGCGTGGTGGTGGCTGGAGGCCCCATTAGCTAAAGTGGTACCTCAGGTTAAGAACAGTTTCAGGTTAAGAACGGACCTCCAGAACGAATTAAGTTCTTAACCCAAGGTACCACTGTACTAGAATGCACCCTGGCAAAGTTTCACTCAGACAGGAAAACAAAGAAACCCAATGCCTTGAATTGTCCGTTTTGCCTCTTGGCAGGATTGTTTGGAAACTTTCAAAAGATGTGATTTATGCTTTCAGTTTATTATTAGAAGAAACAGTGTGGAAATGGAAATGTTGGTGGCTGCATACCAAGGCGACCTAACTCAGCATAACACTTCAGAAACAAATTATGTAGGATCATTGCAAATAATTAAGCAGTGTCATTCTTGATTATCTTGGTAATGAAGAGGCAAGCCAAGTGCTACTTATTACACCTCCAGGGCCTGGCAATGCTGCCTTGTGTTTAAGCCCTAATTGATTTTTGATTGTCCTACCTGAAGAAAATATCTCATTTTCTTAGAACGGATCCTTCTAGCTATTTGTAATTATGATCCTGATCCCGGGGAGACTCGTTCTTTCTCAGATAACAGCAGAGGAATTATTGGAGTGAGTAATACATGTTGCGCATCTTAAACCTGGCATAGGAGAAGGATGTTGTGAGAATTTCAGATGTGTGATCAGAAGTTCACTGGAAGTCATCTCCTTGGTGTAAAGTTGTTAGAATGCCTAAGAGGGCCACAGCACAGGTAAGAGGTTATTTTGAATTCCAAGAACCTAAATATATGTTACGTTGAGGACCTGTGAGTGAATCTCGTGGTGTGTTTAGCCCTTTCGCTTCAGTTGTATTTCCTCCTATCTGAGGATGCGGTTTAGGTCAGGGAAGTGGCACAGGGGGAAAGGGGTTAAACGCCCCTTTCTCTAGCGCCTCATTTTTGAAGCCCCCTGAAATGTTTGGAATGCCACTGGTTTTTCTAATGGTTCCAACTTACAAGAGTCTGATGTGGTTCCAGCCAGTGGCGTAGCGTGGGGGTGCCAGGGGTGCCGGCCGCACCGGGCGCAACTTGGGCAGGGGCGCACTCGCACTAGCAGCTCTCTGCCCCTACTAAAATCCACTGGTTAGGGAGCCCGCGCTCGCTCGGCTTGGCGAGGAGGTCGCAGAAGGGGGAGAGCAAAGCCTTCTGCCGCTGGCAAAAAAAGGAGAAGCCGAGCGGGTGGGCGGGCTGGCTGGCTGGCGGGGGTCTGGCTGCGCCTGCTGCTGCCGTTGCCGCTGCTGCCGGGCTTTGACAGCTTGGCGAAGCGGAGGGAGAGGTAATTGCGTCTCTCTTTCCACTGGCCGCCTGGGTAGTGAGCCGAGCGGAGCAGGGAGTCTGGCGAGGGGGCGGGAAGAGACTTTCCCCCCTTTTTCCCACCTCGCCTGGTCAAAAAGGAGAGCGGAGTCTCCTCAGGGTGCCCTCAGGCAGGGCAGGGCAAGGCAAGCAGAGCGAGGAGGAGAGAGAGGGGAAGGGGGGGGAGCAGCCAGGAAACGACGCGGTGTGGAGGGGGAATCAATTAAGGAGAGAAGCCTCGCTGCTGCTGCTGCTTGGGAGAGTAAATTACTGTACTTGCCTTGCCCCGGGTTAGGGGGCGCAAATTATTTGCCTTGCCCCGGGTTGGGGGGCGCAAATTACTTGCCTTGCCCCGGGTGCTGATAACCCACGCTACGCCGCTGGTTCCAGCCCAGGTTTTACTTCAGATTTTCCCTTTCTGCACAAGATTGCAGTAGGCAGAGGGCCTTCTCGGTAGTGGCGCCCGCCCTGTGGAATGCCCTCCCACCAGATGTCAAAGAGAAAAACAACTACCAGACTTTTAGAAGACATCTGAAGGCAGCCCTGTTTATGGAAGCTTTTAATATCTGAAGGACTATTGTATTTTAATATTTTGTTGGAAATCACCCAGAGTGGCTGGGGAAACCAAGCCAGATGGGTGGGGTAATAATAATAATAATAATAATAATAATAATAATTGTTATAATTATTTGTATTGGTACTACAAGTTTTTAAAATAAAAGCACACTACTCTGGATTGTTTGTCTGCCTTTCCTTGGGCACATGAAGACTCTTCATCCCACCGCGATGTATACTTCCATCTTTCAAGTAAAAATTAAAGAAGAATGGCCGATGAAGTTGATGGACTATAGGGAATTGGTGGAAATGACTGGCAGAATCCGAGACCAGGGAGAAGAGTCGGTGGAAGAAGATTGGAAAAAATGTAAAGATTATTTACAGAAATATTGTAAAATTAATGAGTGTCAGGGAACTGCCATCGGAGCTCCAAGTGGTGGAGGGGCTCCAGGATGCTAGGAGACCCTCGGATGCTGAGGAGGGAACCAGCAGGGGGAGAGGGAGAGTTTCAGCAGAAACAGAGTCGGAGGAACGGCTCCGAGACGCTTCCAGTGAGAACAGCGGGGAGAGCTCAGGACCTCCCCTTGGGACGCCTACTCTGTGCAGGAAGCTGTCACGTAGAGAATCAAGGCGTAGAGTTTCTGTCAAAGAACTCTTATGTTGGAAGAAATTCCGGAAACGCCCACTGACGGATTCTGCCAGCGATTAAGGCAGCCATGCACCGATGGCTGCGCAGAGAGGGACAGTTTTGAAACTGATTACAAGACTCTGAGAGTGTAAGCGCTCACACACAAGTAGCCCCATATCTCATCACAGCAATCCGTCAGTCCCTGACGCTACTTGTGCGAAGGAAGGCATCATGAGCAACCCAACCGGAGCCGGAGGAGCTGGAGGAGAACCAACTCTGGAGGAGAGAAACAGAGATCTGGAACGCCAGCTGGCTCTGCTAACGGCGCGGCTTGATGAAAGGAGAGCTCAGGATGCACAGGGGAAACCCACCCCCATTGCAAGGAAGGTACCGGGGGAAGAAAACGTAAGGGTGGACGCTCTCTCCCGGAAACCAGAATATATGGAGGGGGAGGGAGCGCCGGAAGAAGCACATGTGATACCCGAGGACCACTGGGTGTGTGGGGCAGCACTGGTGGGACAACGAGAACTGGTAGAGGGGACTGAGAGCAATGAATACGCCCAAAATAAGCTCAGAGAGCTCCGGAGAGCAGGGGAGAACCCCGGGGGGTTTGAGGAAAGAAACGGGGCACTGTACTACAAGGGGGCTTTGTACATACCAGAGGGGGAATTGAGGAGTAGGGTACTCAAACAACTGCACGACAGCCCCACCGCTGGGCACTTTGGGCAACACAAGACAATGTTGTTAGTCACCAGGCAGTTCTGGAGGCCAAAGGTGAGGGAAGATGTACGAGAATATATAAGGGGGTGCGACCGCTGCCAGAGAGCCAAAGGGGAGAGGGCGGCACCGGCGGGGTTGCTGGAACCATTACCCACACCAGAACGGCCATGGCAAGCAGTGTCCATCGATTTTATGACGGATTTGCCCAAATCCAAGGGGAAAACAGCGGTCATGATAGTAGTGGACTTGTTAACCAAGATGTGCCACTTTATAGCTTGCTCACATGCGGTAACGGCGGAAGAAACCGCCAGGTTGTTTGTAAAACACATTTTTAGGTTGCATGGCGCCCCCTTGAGGGTAGTCTCTGATAGAGGAAAACAATTTACGTCCCGGTTCTGGAGGAAGCTCATGAGCCTACTGCACGTGGAGGTCAATTTCTCGACCGCCAGGCACCCAGAAACCAATGGGCAGGCGGAAAGGGCAAACAGTATTTTGCAACAATATCTGAGGTGTTATGTAAATGACCGAGAGAATGACTGGGTAGAGAAATTAGCCCTGGCAGAGTTCGCCTACAATAACGCAGAAAATGTGTCCACGGGCATGAGTCCATTCATGGCCAATTATGGGTGTCACCCTAGGGCCTTTCCAGGGGAAGGGGAGGACAGATGGAGCGTACCAGTGGCGGAACATTTTGTGGAAGAAATGGAAGCAATACATCAACAGCTGAAATTGAGTTTAGATAGGGCTAAGGAAGAATACAAGAGGCAGGCAGATAGGAGCAGAAGGGAAGGAGAGACTATAAGGGTGGGGGACCGGGTGTGGTTGTCAACACAAGGGTTACCATTCAAGGGAGGTTGCAAGAAATTAAGGCCAAGGCGACTGGGACCCTTCGAAGTTACACAACAGGTCAATCCGGTGGCCTTCAGGCTCAGACTGCCAGACAACATGAAACTACATCCAATATTTCATAGGTCATTACTGTCACCACACAGGGAAGGGCGGGAAATTTGGGGAAGAGAAGGTGAAGTTCCCGCGGCACCACAAGTAGAAGAGAGGGAGCGCAGCAGTCATGTAGCAGAAATACTCGACTCTCGGTGGAAGGGTAGACAGGTGGAGTACTTAGTGGCATGGAAAGGGGAACCGGAGTCCGAGAATGCTTGGGTACCCACAGAAACCGTCCAGGATGAGGTGATTGTAGGAGAGTTTCACCGCAGGTTCCCAAGGAAGCCCCAGCCAGTAGCTAGGTTCTGGGAGGAGCAATTCGGCACCACCGACGAGGAAGAGGAGTTTGAGGGGTTCCCGGAATCAGGACAGGAAGAGGAAGAAGAATCAGATGGGGAAGATTATTCGGGAAGAAGGGATAGTAGTAGGTGGAGGGCAGTTTTCGAGTCATCCGAAGATGGGGGAAATTCTTTCCGGGGGTTCCCAGCTTCACCACCCAGAGAAGGGGGGAGAACGGGGGGTGAGGGGGGTCCTGGAGGGGAGGTGGATGTCAGGGAACTGCCATCGGAGCTCCAAGTGGTGGAGGGGCTCCAGGATGCTAGGAGACCCTCGGATGCTGAGGAGGGAACCAGCAGGGGGAGAGGGAGTTTCAGCAGAAACAGAGTCGGAGGAACAGCTCCGAGACGCTTCCAGTGAGAACAGTGGGGAGAGCTCAGGACCTCCCCTTGGGACGCCCACTTTGCGCAGGAAGCTGTCACGTAGAGAATCAAGGCGTAGAGTTTCTGTCAAAGAACTCTTATGTTGGAAGAAATTCCGGAAACGCCCACTGACAGATTCTGCCAGCGATTAAGGCAGCCATGCACCGATGGCTGCGCGGAGAGGGACAGTTTTGAAACTGATTACAAGACTCTGAGAGTGTAAGCGCTCACACACAAGTAGCCCCATATCTCATCACAATGAGCTTTAGAAAAATGGTGGAATGAAGTTATATGGCTTTGGCAGAAATGTTATAAGGAACTAGGTACAGATAGACTGTTAATGTATTAAAGGGAAAAAACAAGGTTAGAATATGTTAAGACTAATTACAGGACAGAAAACAGAGGAAGATGGAAAGGAGTTGCTGAAACAGTTAATTGAAGTGGAATACAAAAAGGGAGGCGTGAGGAAGTCAATGAAACAAGTGAATAAAAGATAAGCTTGAAAATATTGGAAGTGTTTTTAATTGTTCTTGTTTTGTTTTGTTAATTTAATGTTTTATGTAGTGTTTTTGTTTCTGTTTTTGTATTGTATTATATTGATTTGTTTAATTCTTTTTCTTTCTTTTTGTAATCTTTAAACTCTTAATAAATATTATTTAAAAAAAACAACAAGTAAAAATTAAATCACTGGGAGATCCAGTCATGGATCTCCTGTGAAATGTGTAGCTTGGGCTGGAGATAAAATGAGATAGATGAAATGTTTATTCTGTGGCCTTATTTATGGTATAAAACCATACGTAACCATTATGTAACAGCATAAGACCACTCTCTTGGAAGTTAATATTGAGAACTGTCATTTGTTGAGAGTGCTGAGTATTTATTTCCAATAATAATAATAATAATAATAATAATAATAATAATAATAATAATAATAATTTATTTGTACCCTGCCCATCTGGCTGAGTTTCCCCAGCTGCGCTGGGCGGCTTCCAACAAAGATTAAAAACACATCAAAATACATTAAAAACTTCCCTAAGCAGGGCTGCCTTCAGATGTCTTCTAAATGTCAGGTAGTTGTTTATCTCTTTGATATCTGGTGGGAGGGTGTTCCACAGGGCGGGCGCCACTACCGAGAAGGCCCTCTGCCTGGTTCCCTTAGACATTATTGGCCCTGTGTTCTTTCAGAAGATGCAATGCCTATCAAGCCAGTTTAAGCCTTTGATATAGATGGGGCCTATAGAATTTGAAGTGGAACGCAACTGCTGTTTTCTGCTACAAGCACACTTAGGGTATTGGGTGAACTGATTTGCATGTGTGAGGAGAGGTCCTATGTACATGTGCATGTGTGGGATGCTGTGGTTTTGTTTCCCCAGATGCACAACTTTAGTTCCAGAGCAAGAAGCAGTGCTCTGGAGAAACAAATGGTTCCAAGTCCCCAGATGACCTGCTCTGTCCTCCTGACATCTTTGTATCTATTGAACATAGTTAAAACATTTGCAAATGACAGTCTTAAGAGCATGACTAGATGTTGTTATACCCTTTGGAAACCAAAAAGTGCCTGCCCTCTTGAATCTCTCTTGGCTAGTAAAAATAATTCTGGCTTCACAGCTCCAGTGTCAGTGATGTAAAGCCATAATCAGCCGAAACGTGGTACGTTTTGAGCAATATATATTGCACTGCAGGGTTCATGGGTAATAATCTCTAAATGCTCTCTAGCAAAAGATAGTTTCCTGAATAAATGAGGCACAACTGGGCATTGTTCCAATGAAAACGTTGGCTAGATGCTGCTGCTCTGGCTAAAGACATTGTGAATGGAATAGCTTCAGGCCACTGCTGCAGAAAAGAACGGCATTCCCCATCCAAAGGGAAAAGAGAATTGTAAAAGTGTGAAGTTGCTCATAAATTTGGAGATTGGGAGGGGGGGGTGGAACCCAAGAGCTGTATTTTGTGGCATGAAGTTGCTAATCAAGCAGGAATGCTGGAAGCAGTTGTGTACATCTCAGAACTGTTCCTAAATTTGGGCTGGTAGTAATTTTCAGGTATTAAATATAAAATGTAACAGACACAAAAAGAGCTTTTCAGTTCCTGTTTGGCAGTGGAACAGAAGAAGCATTTGTAGAAGACATTAGAAAAGGCATAGCCCAATGCAATAGGCCACAGAGCTGTGGGTCTGAAAAAGTATGCATGTTATATAGGTTATGTTTGGGATGAGTGGCACCTCATAAATTGTCTCTCATGCATCATATTTCACCGTATGAATGAAACTGCCTGATCCAAACTCAGTTAATTTGTCCACAAAACCTGGTGTTGTTCACCCTGACTGGCAGTGGGTCTCCAAGGAGACAAGCAGATGGCTTTCCCAGCCCTCCCAGCTTCTTCTCCTTCCTCCACTTTCAACTGCGGCTGCCAAAACATGCCAGATCCTGATAGAACGGGGTGTGTTTGTGTGTGGCATGATAGCAGCTTCCTTTACTCTCATAATGTGAAAATTCAGAGTGCTGACAAAGCCCACACAATCCCTTAAAAAGTCTATATGTACTTGTCCTTAGGAAGAAATAGAGATGGAGAAGACATGCCAATTTAAGGTGATTTTTTTTGCAAATGTAGCTCCATGCTGCTGACACTGCCATTAATTCAGAAGAGATAGAAAGGGCTAAGTGATGAAAAACTCTTGGCTGGAAACATGAAGAAATTATGTTGAGGAACTCATGTAATAGCAGAAGGTAGTCACAGGTTTATGGTCTGTATTGATTAGCTAATAGCAAGGAAAGGCAAAGTTCATGATGTTGCAGAAAAGAGTTGGCTACCTGAACCAGAAAGAATTGTGCTCCACTGCCAATTTGCAAGTTCTTGAGAAGGATCAGTTTCTAGAACAGGCATAGGCAAATTCGGCGCTCCAGATGTTTTGGGACTACAACTCCCATTGTCCCTAGCTAACAGGACCAGTGGTCAGGGATGATGGGAGTTGTAGTCCCAAAACATCTAGAGGGCCGAGTTTGCCTATGCCTGTTCTAGAACAACTGAGCCTATAAGAGGAAGGAAGGATATATGTGTTGGCACCAATTTATGAGATGTATTGATGGCCATGAATTTGGATGACTTTAAAATGGGTTCAGATACATTAATGTATCTGAATACCTTAATAAACCTACCAAAGGCCATGATGGACACATACTACCTCAAGTGTCAGCACCTCTGAATGCCAGTTCTGAGGAGGACATTGGCTTCATGCCCTGTGTACAGTGGACTTCCCTGAGGCATCTCATTGGTCACTGTGAGAATAGGATGCTGGACTCGAAGGGACGTTGGATCCTTTTTGTGCTCTTATGTGGCTCTGCAGGAAACAGAAAGTCTGTCTCAACTTCAGACCTCTACATATGACAAAAAACATTGCAGGAACTCAGGGCCAAACTAGACATGTGTGAATACAATTGATGCATGTGCCCTTTTCTTTTTCTTCCTTTTTGCTGTTATTTACATAGCAACCTGGAAACCCTGGGGTGTGGGGTAGGGAGGAGTAGTTTAATTTCCCCCACGCTGCCATGATCCTAACACTTTCTGTATCAGGAGCTGTGATCTCTATTTCAGGCACCATGGCGGCCATTTCCGTAACAAAAGCAGGCAATTTCATTTGGATCCAGTGCAATTAGTTCCAGTGCCAACACCCAGTTCCAAAGCGATGGAAGAAAGGTTGTCCTTACTCCAGAGGGGATTGTCATGTTTCAGGGAATGGAAAAAGTGTGGGCTATTGTGGGGGGATTCTTACAGGGGAATGCGTAGCCTTTCATGACACATATTTACGAATGTGTGAGTGCATGAGGTCTCTGGTGGTGCTGGTACAGGTGAATCAATTCCAGAGAGAAAGCAGAGGTCAAGGGCTGCCGAGGGACCACTTCTTCCAAAAGAACCTGACAGTAGCTCTGCAGGTGTAGGGGAAACTGATATCTCTACAAGAAGTGTGCATGCACACGAAAGCTCATACCAATAACAAACTTAGTTGGTCTCTAAGGTGCTACCGTTTCCATGTGCTGCGCTGGTGCTGGCCAGAGCAGCTTCGTCACGCTGGCCACGTGACCCAGAAGTGTCTCTGGACAGCGCTGGTTCCCGGCCTCTTAAGTGAGATGAGCACACAACCCTAGAGTCGGACACGGCTGGCCCGTACGGGCAGGGGTACCTTTACCTTTACCTTTTTTAAGGTGCTACTGGAAGGAATTTTTTTTATTTTTTATTTTTTTAAATAATTTTTATTAATTTTCGACAAACAAAAGTACAAACAAAAACATATAAACTGACTTCCCCAAACCTCCCCTTCGCTGCATCCTTATTTTATCAATTTTTTAGCATTCTTTCATCCAATTCTTAAATATCTTTCTTATTAAAGTTTATCAAATTCAAATTTTACAACTGTAATTCCTTGTGTCTAATCCCTTGACATCTTAGCATTCCATAATATTACAAACGTCCTTAAGATAAATTTTAAATTTTTCCCAGTCCTCTTCCACCGACTTTCTCCTCTGGTCTCGAATTCTGCCGGTCATCTCCGCCAACCCCATAAATTCAGTCACCTTGGTCTGCCATTCTTCCAGAGTAGGTAGTTCTTGCGTCTTCCAATACTTTGCCAGGAGGATTCTTGCTGCTGTAGTTGCATACATAAAAAAGGTTCTATCTTTCTTTGGAATTGTTTGGCCAACCATGCCCAAGAGAAAGGCCTCCGGTTTCTTTACAAAAGTCCATTTAAGGATTTTCTTAATTTCATTATAGATCATTTCCCAGTAAGCCTTAATCTTAGGGCAGGTCCACCAAAGATGATAAAAAGTTCCTTCACATTCATTACATTTCCAACACTTGTTATTGGGCAAATGATATATCTTTGCAAGCTTGACTGGGGTCATGTACCACCTATAGATCATTTTCATTATATTCTCTTTTAAGGCAGTACATGCCGTAAACTTAATGCCTGTGGTCCATAACTGCTCCCAATCAGCAAACATAATATCATGTCCAATGTCCTGTGCCCACTTAATCATTGCTGATTTAACCGTTTCATCCTGTGTATTCCATTTTAGCAGCAAATTATACATTCTAGACAAGTTCTTAGTATTGGGCTCTAGCAGTTCTGGAAGGAATTTTTTTTAATTTTGTTTCGTCTGCAACAAAAGTGATACTGCACATTTATTGCACAAAAGAGAGGTTGTCATATTACTACAAAATGGTGATATAAAGATAGCTTTGGTGAATATATAAATAAACCCCAAGCATAGCCATTCTTGGATGCTATTTGACTCTGCAGTAAAGCAAGCTTGGAGTGGCTGCCAGCCTCTACAATGCTTCAAACACACATTCACTCTGCCCTGCCATGTGGACACTGATTATTATGATTATGATTATTTATTAATTTATATCCCGCCCATCTGGCTGGGTTTTTCCCGCCATTCTAGATGGCTCCCAACAGAATATTAAACAGAGTAATACTCCAAACATTAAAAACTCCCATAAACAGGGCTGCCTGTTAGATGTCTTCTAAAAGTCAGCTACTGTAGTTGTTTATTTCCTTGACACCTGGTGGGAAGACATTCCACAGGGCAGGCGCCTCCACCGAGAAGGCCCTCTGCCTGGTTCCCTGTAATCTCACTTCTTGCAGTGAGGAAACTGCCAGAAGGCCCTTGGAGCTGGACCTCAGTGAATGATGGGGTGGAGACGCTCCTTCAGGTATACTGGGCCGAGGCCATTTAGGGCTTTAAAGGTCAGCATCAACACTTTGAACTGATGTCTTGGTGTATCTGACTTATGTGTAAATTAAACCCACATTTAAGTATGATTTTTGTCCTCAAAGTGACCTGTGGGTGCATTACCAGGAATAAAAAGCGTAGGACAAAATGGAGACTCCTGAAGGATTACTCAAAATTCATCTGGATTTGTTTGCACAACATTTCAGGTGTGTGTGTGTGTGTGTGTGTTATGCAGTTTCCACTGTTTATTGAATATTTGTTTGTGGGGAGAGAATACAATGTTGCATCAAGCAATTGTCATTCTATACTTCCCAGTGCAGCTCTCCATAACTTTCTTTACCACCAAAAACTTGTTTTTTTTTAAAGCATGTTTATTGTGCATGAGTGCTAAATTCACCTTCATCACACAACCTGACTTTGCCACTATGGAATTGAAACCCACCCACAAATTAGCAATAGCCTTGATGCATATTTGTCTTGCAATACAGTATAGGTAACTTCAGCTCAAGTCATTAAAGAAAGCTTTTGTAAAAAATAAAAAAACAACAACTGGGATCCTATTTCCCTTTCAGCCAAGCCACCAGCATCCTGAAACACCAAATACAAAGTGCTGCCAATTTATCAAAGCCCTACCTGTCCTGAGAGGACTGCAATTTTATATTACTTTTGGCCAGGGGGTTCATTTTACAATTCTGCCTGTGCATATACATTTCTTTAGGTTTAAGAAACCCAATTCAAATGCTGCCTTGCCGGAGAATCTTTAATCTTGCTTAATATGTCAGCTATGCTAGCAGAAAACGAGACCACCCATGTTTGTATACTACAAGAGAAAACCAATCCTCTCTTCATTATTCAAACCATCAGCCCATAGACAAAAGGGAGAAACAAAGAAACAAATCACTACAGTGACACCCAGATCTTTCCTATTTTATCTTGACAGGATTTTGTTTCTGCTGTGTTGCTTTTCTTCCTCCCACCCCTGGCTATTGCCTCCTGTTTCTCTTTATGGTAATTGAAGTTGGACCCCAAAGCCCTCAGAGGCTTGTATCCTCTCTTCACATGAGTGACGCTTCAGTGATAAACTTGAACTTAAACTTACTGAGGTGTAACTGAGGGTTCATTTGATAGCTAGTGGTTTTCAGCAGCACTGCGGGGCTTTGGGGGCTCGACGTGTGTGAGATTGTTAATGTCCTGTGAGGGAAAACAATAACACATTTCATTAATGCGTTCATGTGTGAAGCATCCATTAGTGCACTCTAGGTATTAATGACGTTATGCTTTAAAATGACATGTGGGGCATGACAGGAATTGCAAGGTCTGATGAGAACAGATGACAAGATAGGCAAATATTTGAATGGCTTCATTTGCCTGCCGGTCAAAGGATGGGCGGAGGGGACATGAGCAGGGGAAAACCTGGAAATGATTCCGTTCCATCTGTGTGCGGATTGGACTGAGTGGCAAGTCGGAGGGAAAAGAGTTAGCACTGATTCAGGAAAGTATTTACACAAATAGCTATAAAGCTTTTAATGTGTGTGTGTGGATATCTATCCGTTTGTATGCTTGTATTTATGTATTTATTCCAGAAAGACAAAGGGATGGGTGATATCCAAGTATAAGTCCTGCATTGCAGGGGATTAATTAACTTGAAATAAATACTATCTCTTTATTACAAGGGTTAGGCTGCAGTTCTATGTACATTTTGAGAACAATGGGACTTACTCCTGAGCAGGCATCAATGACTGGTTCACTCTTGGTTGTTTTTAGTATGATGTAGAGAGTGGAAAACAGACGGAAACAAATGCCAATTGCCAACATATTTCCTTGTATACATAAATTAAAAAGTACCAAAAGTGTGGCAAAGCAGAATTGCCTTGTTCTAACACACACACACACACACACACCCACACCCACACACACACACACACACCCCTAGTTCAGGGGCCTGATCTGCTTCACCCGCAAGCATTTTTCTGTCTCTCCAAAGGTTCCCCAGTGGTAGGGAAAAAGGAAAGACACAACACTGGGAAGAGTGGAGTCTAGTGCTGTGATGAGCATGCAAACTGCTCCTTCCCTAGTCATGAGACTGATCATTTAATGAGCAGATAGGGCAATAACCCTCTTCCTCAGGTGATCTGCACCAATCAGCTGGGGAGGCAGTGCAACCGCATATGTGTGTGCCTGTACAAGAGCGTGAGAGAGAAAGCAGGGGGTGACCACACCCACTTTTTGCCATACACACACCTGGCATGTTGGCTAAGGGCATTGGCAACCCTCAGGCCAAAAAAAGGTTAGCCACCCATGTTTTAGGCGGATTCTTGACCTTTGCAGTGCTGAGCAAGGTAGTAATTAGCCCATGACAGTCTAGCAGTGAAGGCAGAGAAATGCTCTTCAGCACCTGGGACAGCTCTTCAGAAGGATTG
The DNA here is from genome assembly GCF_964252035.2 of Podarcis erhardii. Lineage (NCBI taxonomy): Eukaryota > Metazoa > Chordata > Lepidosauria > Squamata > Lacertidae > Podarcis > Podarcis erhardii. Next base: position 6,281,854 of record NC_138501.1, on the reverse strand, counting down.
ACCATTTGGAAACTGGATAAACTGTTGTGGGCACCATAGCTGTCAACTTTCCCCTTTTCTTGCGAGAAATCCTATTCAGAATAAGGGAATTTCCCTTAAAAAAAGGAAAACGTTGACAGCTATGGTGGGCATCATGCACACTGCAATTATGCACACATGCAACTGTGCTCACTTGTCCTCCCCCCACCCCAGTCCTCAATGTGCTCACTTTTCCTCCCCCCACCCCAGTCCTCAATTATAGTGGTCATTCTATTTTTTAAAGCCTGATTTCATCATCCAGGGATTGAGACCCTGTAGGCACCAGGGAGGGCTCCTCCCAGTGCCTGTGTGCCCATAGGTGCTGCGCTGGCAACACATAGGCATTGTATCAGAGGGTGGCCAGACTTTGGAACAGAAAACAAATTGGCCTCCGTTGGTTGCTGGACTCCAATTCCCATTAGCTCTAGCCAGCATAGTTAATGGTCCAGGGTGAAGGGAGTTGGAGTTCTGCAGCCTTTCCATAAATCTTGATATAGGCCTGCCCAGCCAGTACTTCAGCTGACAGGGTCTTAAAGAGGCAACCTCTTGATTTGGAGCCTTGAACTTTGATGCTACCATGTGGCTCCTGCATGCCAAATCAAGCAGAGCCTAACAGGGGAAGGAAGGAGCCAAGCGTATTTGTGCACTGAGATGAAAAGAGTGTGCAAACTCTGGGTTAGCCAGGTCCAGCTCATTTGACTCAGGGTCAAAGAGAGGCCTTCTGTTTCAGGAGCTGTGTAGGCTATTCCCCGTCCGACTGGTTTCAATGAGCTTGGAGGGTCTGGGAGTTCCCAAAGCAGCTTCTTCCTGAGCCGCATCACTACAGGCCGCCTGAGGCCAGGGGGTCATGACACTAATATGCATGCAATAATGAAGATTATACCAATGGGGCTGGGGCTGTTCACAGGAAGAACCTAAAGCTGGGCAAATTATTTCAGTGGACAGGTTCACCAATAGGTCACTAGACAGCACTGAGACATTTGTCGATGGGAAGCTTGGGTTAATATCCTTCCCTCTCCAACCCTTGATTCTGACTCTCTTTGTTTTGCTTTGTCAGGCCTGTCTGTTTGGGTTTTCGTGATAAATTAGCAGATAAGCCTAGCTTGGAACATGGCTGGGTTCTTGCACAAGATTCGGGAAGAAAACGGATGTGACAGCTGCACAAGCCAGTCTTTGGATGACAGTACTGCACATCTCAATGCCATCAAGAATAATTTAACATGAATGATCTGACATGCTTGGCAGAGTCTCTGAGAAAGAATGGAAGGGAGGGACAGTGGGGGAATGGAGAAGGCACAATGTTTTGCTAACTCTGATCAAAAAGGCCTTCTATGGCTACAATGTTTCGATTTAGCCCCAGAATAGAATTCTCTGCTTGGTTAACATCATGCGGCCCACATTAACAGACGGTGTGTAGCTGCTATTGACTAGGAAGAACAAAGGAAAATATGCCCCCTCCCCATCTTCAAGAGTTAGTCTTCAAAAGAATTAATCACATACTTGAAATATTCAGAAGCCATCCACATTCAGGGTGAGGTTTGGCCGTACCTTCCTACCAATCTTGATTCCAAAGCCAGGTTGAAGACATTTGTTACTCATATAAGACCTCACTCCTGCCCAGTTAATGATTTCAAACATTGTTTAGCATTTTTAAAAACAAACAAACAAACAAACAAACCAAAAACAACCACCTTTGCTCAATAATGTTGCCTGCAGATTTTATATAAAATGGCTTTAAATGGAAATAAGCAATACATTATTGAAACTTACAAGCCCTCAAATGTCAAAGTAATCATTAATGGCATTGTAGTTCTCCTTTTTAGTTCTTTTTATTTTATCTGTAAGCTGCCTTGAGTCCCTGTCAGGGAAAAAGGCAGCATATAACTACTATAGCAATAGCAATAACACAATAATTTATTGTGATAACAAATACATATAAGAGGTTTTCTATTCATAACACTTTTCTACCAAAGTTAGAGGAAAATATGACTAGGGAAGAGGATGTTACTAAGATTTTGATATCCATAAATTTCAATGTTGCTTTTCCTGGAAGGGGCTTGAGACTGCATGTAAACCCCTTCATTAGTATCCATTAGTACCTAATTAATTTAGAATTAATATCTGTTAATACCTACCTATTAAAGATTACCCACAACTGTAGTATGGCTGATAGAGCTAAGCTTTGTGATAAATTGTTTTCATATTAAGCCAGTGCTTTACTAGGTATTAGTTGCTATTATTATTACAAAACATATTATACCATTTTTAGATAATGAAATGATAAAATATAGCCTAATAATGGGCATTATTCATTTTAAGAGTTGCTCTAGTGGAAGCCAGCACAATGAGTCCTGCTAGTGCAATGGTGATTTCTCTCCTCTCCTCTCCTGTGACCCCCAAATCTACTCTGAGGGGACAGGAGAACCCCCAAAATAGCACACAGAAGTGGTGTAGGATTTGTCCTTTATATGTCATTGCAGGATGAGTACTTTCTTTTTTAAAAAAATAAATTTCCACCATAATAACACAAACCACAAAGCAAATTAATACACAAAAACAGAAAAGGAAAAAGAGAAGAAGAGAAAAAAAAGGAAAAAAAGGGAGGGGAAATGGGGGGGGACACAATAAACAAATAGACAATAATAACAAACTTAATTCTTCACAAATCCAACTTTTTAAACATCTTGATTGACTTTGTCAAATCCCTCCATTCTGAGTTTCCTTGTAATTTAAAAGTAACAGCTTTCCAATATCATTATTAAACTAAAACAATTTCCTTTTTTATAATACTTTTTATTAATTTTTTAACATAAATATACAGTTTTAATCCAAATTTTCACAAATTCCATACTTTTGGACTTCCTTCAAGTTCTCTGACAATCATCCATATTTAACTCTTGCTTACGCATTTCTTCTGCTCTCTATTGCCATTAGTCCCCCCTCCAATCATCCATTTTCATTTAACAATATACCTCAGTTTTTACAGTGCTTCTTTAAACCCCACTAGCGTTGTTTGTACTTCACATGTACTTTTCAGATATTCCACAAATTTTCCCCAGTCCTCGATGAACTTTTGGTCTCGAAGATATCTAACTTTCCCTGTTAACTTGTCCAGTTCTGCATAGTCTGTTAATTTCATCCTCCATTCCTCTTTCGTCGGTATTTCCTCTTGTTTCCACTTCTGAGCCAGTAGAATTCTTGCTGCTGTAACTGCGTATTGAAAAAGCTTATAATCCTTCCTTCTTATTTCCTTTCCTGTAATGCCTAAAAGTAGGGCTTCTGGTTTCTTAACAAAAGTATACTTCAACATTTTTTTCATCTCATTATATATCATCTCCCAGAAGCCCTTCACTTTCTTACACTCCCACCACATATGATAAAACGTTCCTTATTTTTCTTTACACTTCCAGCATTTATTACAGGTTTTATACATTTTTGCTAATTTTACCAGTGTAATATACCATCTGTAAAACATTTTCATGACGTTTTCTTTTAACGCAGTACAAGCAGTAAATCTTAAGTTTTCCTTCCATAATTTTTCCCAATCATCAAATTGTATATTATATCCAAAATCTCTGGCCCATTGTACCATTACCGTTTTAACTTCTTCATCTTTCGTATACCAATCTAACAATATCTTATACATTTTTAACAGAATTTTACAATCATTATTTATTATAACTGTTTGAAACTTTGAATCTTTTTCCGTGTAACCACTTTCTTTAATATCTTTTTTAAGCATTTCATTAACCTGAAAATAATGCAACCAGTCATAAACATGTTCCTTAACTTGTTCATATGGTTTTATCTTCCATTTACTTCCTTCTTTAATTATTAAGTCTCCATATGTAATCCAATTACTTCTCATATTTACTTTCTTCACAGACATAATCTCTAACGGAGATAACCAATGTGGAACTCTTAGTTCTAATAGGTTTTTATACCTATCCCATACTTCTATTAATGAACCTCGGAATATGTGGCTCCCAAACCCTTTATGTATTTTCTTCTTCTCACACCATAAATACGCGTGCCATCCAAATCTGTTATCAAAACCTTCAAGGTCTAATAATTCCTTACTTTCTAATTTTATCCATTCTTTCAACCAACAGAGACAGGCTGCTTCATAGTACAGTTTCAAATCTGGTAGGGCGAAGCCTTCTCTTTCCTTCACATCTGTTAATAACTTAAATTTAATTCTCGGCTTCTTGCCCTGCCAGATATACCTTGATATCACTCTTTGCCACTCTGTAAAGATTGATACCCCCTTTATTATGGGGATAGTCTGAAACAAGAATAACATCTTAGGAAGGAGGCTCATCTTTATAGAAGAAATTCTACCCCAAAAGGATAGTTTCAGTCTGCCCCATACTTCCAGGTCTTTCCTTATTTCGTTCCACACCAGAATATAATTGTTTTGAAATAAGTCAATGTTTTTGGGAGTTAGCCAGATTCCCAAATATTTTACCTTTTTCACCACATCTATCTCTGTTTTTTTCTTGCATTATTTCTATCATATTTTGGTCCATATTTTTCGCTATTATTTTGGTTTTCTTTTTATTTAGTCTAAACCCTGCTACCATTCCAAATTGCTCCATCTCCTTCAATACTTCGATTACACCTTCTGTTGGATCTTCAATTGTTATTACCAGATCATCTGCAAAGGCTTTCACTTTATATTCATTATTTCCAATAATAGTCATCTTTTCTTGACATTCTGAATCCCATTTATTTAATTATAACTTAATTTGTCCTAGGCTTATTTGTTTCTTTCAAGTAATTTCTAATTTTTTATATTACAATATTTGTTCAAATAGTCCTTGAATTTCCTCCAGTCCTCTTGAAGCTCCTCTTCTTTCTGGTCGCGGATTCTTCTAGTCAGGTCAGCTAGCTCCGAAAAGTCCATCATCTCAGGATGAGTAGTTTTAGCCAATTCATGTCCTTTAATTTTTTTCAATTTATATTGAAATTTTATCATGTATTAACACAACAAATAATAGTAACAATAATAATGTATGGAAGTTCTGTGGAAAATTCTGTCATGCGCCTCTGCTTTGAGTTTTTTAAGGACATAGCAATACTCCTGATGCTAAGATAACTCACATTACGTATGGTAACTATCGACTGAATTGTTCTGCTCGTTTACAACATGTCTCAGAGGCTGTCCTGAGTAGAAATGCTTAAAATAAACCAAATTGATTTTAAAATAAAGCCTAGGTTACCACTTTTAAAAGTGAATATAACTTGATAAGCAGCAGAACATTCCTGGTGGTTACATGAAAAGAATGCTCAGATCTGTCTGGCCAACGTTGATGGTTCTTCTAACACAGCTAGTGGTGGAGGCCATTATGCAATGTTGATTTTAAATATAAACACCGAATATACAAGACGAAGCATAAAAACACCCTCTCCGTATGAATTATCCAGTGGCCATAGAATAGCACCTGAGATATTTTGACCTTTCCGAGTAGAAAATCACTGAGGGTAAATGGCAAGAAGCCAGAGGCAAACCATGACATTCATGTACAACATAGCTGACGACTCTTTCTTCACATTGCATACCTTGCAGTAGAGGAATGACATATATGTTATGGACCGATATCCCTGATTTGATTTCAACCCAAATAATTCCTTAACAGTGTTGCCTGTTAAATCAGCCAAATTAACTGATAGGTTACGATACAAAGGATTGGGTCTAGGTGAAATGTTTGAAAATTGTTTCCTGTTTGGAATGTATTGCAAAAGTAGCTGATGGTACTGTTTCTTTTTTATTATTATTTGTTGGCTGTCCTATGAAAAAAATGATACATGGGGATTTGCACATGATGGACTATTGTGGATACCTAAGAAGGCATGAAAGATAAGATTTACTCATGTGTCTGACTAGTCAACCTTTTATTTGAAATCCAATGATTTTTTATGTTGGAATCCACTCTTGAATATTTGTAGAATTGTCAGTTATGTATAGAATATTTCCCCTGATTAATCTCTTAAATAAAAATTCCTATTACCATAACCCCAGTATATTCACCTTTCTGAGACAGTAATGGCAGAGTGAGATAATTTGCTATTTAATACACAAAGCTACTATTAATTTATTTATTTAATTTACACTGTCATTTTATATTGCCCAGTAAACCATATATTTCTTTGCACAGTTTTGCATTGTCAGAAGGTACCATCATTTTAAATATTTTGTCTTCCATTCTCTGTTACAATAACATACCACAGTCAAATTAATACCACAGTCAAAATAATGCCAAAAACAACAACAAGCACACTTCAAGCTGTTGGCCCTTTCAATTAAAATTGGCCTTCATCGGGCCCACCTGATTAATCAACTAAGAGTGAAATTCCATCCATGTCTACTCAGAAGCAAATCCCCTTTAATTCAACAGCGATTCCCTGATAAATGTGTGTAGGATTAGAGGCTAAAGTTTTAGATAATTAATCTACTGCTTAAAATGATTTAAGTTTGCAGCTCTAACTGACAGAAATTGATAGCTGACATGCAGTATAGCATTTTATAGCTGACATTGAATGGATTTAGTATTTGACAAGCATTATTGGAACTCTGACAATATTTAATAAGTGGGAGTTTAAGGCATTTGGTAATTTACACTTGACAACAATAAATAAACAGATATGAAACTGCCAACACATTTAAAGAACATCTATTTTAACCCCCCCCCCCACTATGATCAAATTCAGTTTGTAATGTAAAATCTCCATTTATGTATAACTCTAGTTCAGATTTAGATTGTTATCAGATTACAAGGAATAACAACAAATTAAAGTCAAAAGTAATGGAATTACGCTTTTTCCTTCTCCCCTCTTAGTCAGTTCTTAAGTTCTCCTGTATTTTACCTCTTCGCCAAGTTTTCCCTCTTCTCCACTAAAATTATCCTCAAGACCACCTTTAAAGCAAAAACCTTCTCTAAAACATCCCAATATCACTTTGTGCCTTTTATTGCTGCATGGCAAGCAGAACTTATTAAGCAGGTGAACTTGTCTCGAATGACAGCTGTTCCTGTCCTCTGACTGCATACGCAACAACTCTCTGGAGATGAACAAAGGTTAATAATACCCTAACACTGCAACACAAACAATGGACAATCTACACACAACTTTCTGTGAACCTTCACCTTCATTGATATGCCTAGTCTTACCCTTGAGTAGAAAACAAATATATAAAGGGGAATCCCTGGTGATGTTATTTTCTGTATTAAGAAATTTACTTTTTAAATTATAAAATAACCCCAATTTTTTTAAAAGAGAGGAATTAGCTAGGTGTCTCCAGGAGAACATCTGCCATGACCTGAAGCAGCTCGGGCAGGGGATCCTTGGTGCAGTGGGGAGGTCAGTACACCAGAAGGAATCCTGTACTGCCCCTATTGCCCAACTTTCAGAACATACACTCAGAAAACTGGGTCTTCCCAATAGGACATCCGATGTAAGCTAGTGACTTCCTAAAATTCACAGCAACCCCCTTCCCCGCCCATATGACCTGGGTTGCTGTGCATACGAGAAACCTGGTGGACAAGCAGTGGAAAGGACAGGCCCATCTGCTCCATCCAACCAAGTCTCTGTCACACGTGCCAGGTCAAGTCCTCCATCCATGATCAAGTTGTGAATGGCAGTAGTGTTATGAATCATTGACCTGGCATTGCACAAGAGCACCTTCAGGTCATGTGGGTCTCCCTTGTTGATTCCAGTATCCATCCGGTCCAGACCAGACTCGGAGGCAGGGATAATCTTCAAACAACGATTAAACCTGCCTCCTTGGTAATGACATGGCCTGGTCATAGCATAACTCCTCCTCCTACCCGTGATCACTGAGATCGGGTGTCCCAGTGCATCCCCCCCCCCACATGGAACCTGCCCACTCCCAGGCAGCCCTGACCCGCTCCCCTTAAAAAACCCAAATACAAACTGTATAAAGCAATAGAAACTAATTAAAAGCAAAACAAAAAGCAATTCTTCTAAAAGTCTGGTAGTTGTTTTTCTCTTTGACATCTGGTGGGAGGGCATTCCACAGGGCGGGCGCCACTACCGAGAAGGCCCTCTGCCTGGTTCCCTGTAACTTGGCTTCTCGTAGCGAGGGAACCGCCAGAAGGCCCTCGGCACTGGATCTCGGTGTCCGGGCAGAACGATGGGGGTGGAGACGCTCCTTCAGGTATACTGGACCGAGGCCATTTAGGACTTTAAATGTCAGCACCAACACTTTGAATTGTGCTTTGAAACATTGTCGGGTGTCATTATTCTGCCCGGGGGTTGCCTGGGGTTCGGGGGGTTTCCACCTGTCCACGCAAAATGTAATAAAGATGAATAAATAAATAGATCTTGCATCAGATATCCCACTTCTATACAGTAGACTGGATTGGATAAGCATGTGTTTATCTCTTCCTTTCTGAAATGGATGTGACTTTAAAGTGATTTGGCTGCCTGATGTGTCATATCTGCTGGGGGTGGGGGTGGACCTTGATATGAACGCTGCATGCAGGGAAGAACACACCACTTCCCTCAGTAGTTTGTTCCAATTACCTTGGGTATAAAATTTGTTCCTGCCAGCCATTTTGACTCCCCCACCCACTAGCTATAATTTCTAACTAAATGGATGGATGAGTCTGTCCTCCCTGGCAGAGAGTCTGCTTGAGGAAATGGGATTAGGGAAACCATCTGAAATGTAAGTCAGAGATTGAGTACCACCAGCCCTTGAAAATAATGGCAAGTAGTTTAGATTTGATTAACCGTGCAAAGAGGAGCCAATGGGAGGTGTTCAATGGAAAGAGTGAAAGGGTCAGATCAGCAGCAAGAAAATAATTACTCGCTAATTGACAACACTCAATAATTGGTAATACGCCTCCCAACATTAATATGAGTTAGCAAGGCACTGCTGCTTTTTTTTTTTTTTAAAAAAAAAGAAAGTTCAGCTTTATATTCTGAATTCCCATTCAGTAATGGAATGATCGCCCCTGTGAATATTTTTCTTGATTCCTATTTAGAGAGAAGGCAGCAATCCAAGCACAGCAGCCTTGTCTACTGTGCCACGGCATTTTGTACTGACAAACATTCTAATAAATCAACTGAGGCATGGCATATTTCATTTGGATCCTAATTGCAGTTCTCTCTCATTATTGATATTAATGACCCAGTGGTTCTAACAGTTAAGTGACGAACTGAGCAGACAGTATGGTCCATAAGCTTAGCTGCCTTTTTTTCTTTCAAAGATTCAAATGTGAATTAGAATATGCATGCAAATTGGAGCCTAAAAGAAATGGTTGCCTTTCAGCACTATTGAGTTAGCTCATTTTATTGGAAATCAAAGTAACATTAACAAGGCAGTGTGTCTCAGCCACAGCGTTTAATAGTGCCTCATCTCCACCGACTGCACTAGGTGTCACTAAAAGAGCTATTAGCAGGCTCCATGGTGTAACAAGGAGAGCTTTTTTCTGTCTTCTTCTAAAATCTCTTCTATTTCGGTAATTAACAGTTTCCATTATTTTTTTTTTAACTTAGGGGGAGAAAACCAAATTGCTGCTTGAATGCAACCCTCTCTTGAATACACAAAAATAAATTTACTCGGGCTAGATTGAAATCCATCCCCACTGAAATATATTGCTACAGTTTTAATGAGCCCAGGCAATTCTGAATTTGAAACCCGCATTGCTTATATCAGGGGTGGGCAGCCTTAAAAAAAAAAAAAAAAGTTGAATGCTGCAGTACCTTAGAGGCTGAATACTGGGACTGGAATCAAAAGTAGGCAGGCCTGGAGTCAAAAGTGGGGGGTGTTAGGACTCCCAAATTGGGTGGTGCTCAGACCCAAAGGGACTACCCCCTTCTCTCTCCTGGCTGTCACCCTTTTTTTCTCTTTCTGGCACTCTCTTCCCTCTCCCTTTCCCCTCTCCTTGCCAGCTGCATCTAATTAGGCCAAGGGCTGCATATGGCTCTAAGGCTGAAGGTTGCTGACCCCTAGTCTATGTGGTTAAGCAGGAAAATGGATGTGATGGTACTAAGCAATATCTTTATTTACACACAGCTTCATGCCTGCATTTTTACTTTTGCAGCTCTGCTTTTCTGTTTGTTCTCAGATTTAATATGAGTTGTTGTTTGTTGCCACACATGACAACTGTTTTACAATCTTTCTCTTCCTGCTTGAAAATGCAGACTTCCAGGAAGAATGTCCCATGGTTCTTCTGGTTAATTTGTGCCATGTCCAGCTGTTCTACCAATGTCCTGAAATCCAGCATTTTCTGTTTTTTGCAACTAGTCCTTTAAAGGTGAACATGCTGTGTGACTGGGTGAGACGGTATTGTGTAGTGCCACAGTGTACTGGTGGCACGAAATGTAAGATATATTTATTATAACAGGATCAGGTTACATCGCTTCTACTAATGCAACATCATATCCTAAGATAGATTCCTGAATTTTTAAAAATAAAATCTTCTTTCACATATCCTAAAATGTGGAGTTAAAAACAAGATATAGTTCCTTTCTTGATCCATTGAGGTCGTTTTGAATTTGAACACTTGAAAGATACTTTGTTCCTTTCCAATCCTGAAATCTGCAGTAAAATATTTGCCAAGCGTTTTTGCTGAAGGCACTGAAGTTCTGGTATACTCTCCCTGTGGAGATTCATCAGCCTTGCTCTTTACTATCTGTTAGAAATAAATGGAGAATGCTTTTATTTCCTCAGGCTCTTCATCAGGGCCAACCCAAGAAGTTTTGCTTCCATTGACGAAGGCCAAGATGACACCCTCTCGACTCTGTGTTTCAGAGCCAACTCGACTGGTAGCTAAACCTTATTTTAGCACTGCTGACCGAACAGCATCTTCTGGGCAGCAGGGAGGCTTAATGGTGCAAGGTAGGCAGTAAAGCACACAGCTCTGTTCTCAAACAGCTCATAGCTGTTGCTCACCCCCAGGATCTCCCACCTGAGGCGACTGCCTCATTCTGTCTAATAGTAGGGCTGGCCCGCCTTTTAAAGATTTTTTTTTTTTTTAAATTAACAATTTCAACATAACAAATTATCAAAACAAATCATATTCATTATTCACCCCTTTTTTTCCCTCCCACCTCCCCAACAAACCCTCCCCCTTCCCCCCAAGACTTCTCTCAGCTCCTCTCTCTCATTTCTCAACTCATATTGTTCTCTGCATATTGTAAAATTGTATACATCCTTATATTATCTATTCACTATATTAACCCAATAAATTTGTGTATGTTTATTCAAAACCTGCCAAGGAGTCCAGTTCATTTTGTTGTCTTTTTAAATAGTTTGTAAAAGGTTCCCATTCTTCTTTAAAGTCACAGTTGTCCTTATCTCGCAGTTTGTATGTCAGTTTGGCCAGTTCAGCATAGTTCATCAATTTCTCTTGCCACTGTTCTTTTGTCGGGGTTTCCTCATTCTTCCATCCTTGTGCTATCAAGACTCTTGCCGCTGTTGTAGCAGACATAAATAAGTTCTTTATTTTCCTTGGCAGGTCTTGTCCAGGCCCTCCTTTTAAAGTTTCACTCTGCTGCTGATTTTTATTTGACTTCTAAGTAACTGATGCTCTTAATTGTTTGCATTTTTTTGCAATACAAAAAATTAGGGCAGACTTCAACTATCTTCTCCCATTTGCACAAGAATTTCCATGTATGTATGTAATGGAGCCTCCCTTTCTCTGCCCTGTCCTCAAATCTGCTCCAGAGGGTCAGGGGGAGCCCCTGGAACAGATTTAGGGAGTGCATGAGGGGACAATGTTCTGTGGTACAAATGTATATCCTTGCGCTGATGTAACAATAGACTTAGCACCATGATGGTAGTTCTCTTTTGTGGTTAAGCTACTCTGGTTGCTGTGTGAACAGAATAAAAGGTAAAGGGACCCCTGACCATTAGGTCCAGTCACGGACGACTCTGGGGTTGCGGCGCTCATCTCGCTTGATTGGCTGAGGGAGCCGACGTACAGCTTCCGGGTCATGTGGCCAGCATGACTAAGCCACTTCTGGTGAACCAGAACAGTGCACGGAAACACCGTTTACCTTCCCGCCGGAGTGGTACCTATTTATCTACTTGCACTTTGACGTGCTTTCGAACTGCTAGGTTGGCAGGAGCAGGGACCGAGCAACGGGAGCTCACCCCATTGCGGGGATTCGAACCGCCGACCTTCTGATTGGCAAGTCCTAGGCTCCGTGGTTCATCCCTTCTATGAACAGAATAATGAGACATAAATTTTAAAATTATACTCGTTATCATCCTGATGCAAGCAGTTATTCCACAGCAGAGTTGTAGGTGTAGGTGTTTGCAGATTGATCAATCTGCAACAGAGTGATAAATGGCTTTGTGGGTAGAACCTGCCCTTTGCCTGAGCTGTAAGTACAGTGCACAGTCTATTTTCTTGTGGGTAGGGAGGAAGGTAGAGTGCGCTGGAGACAAATGAAATTTCTTTACTTATAAAAATACAAATCAAGATGCAGACAACCATCTTAAGAGAACAGGGGCTGGTCATTTCATCCTCAGAAGCAAAACAGCATGATTGCTTGGTTTTTCCATGCCTTGGCCCATTTGCAGAGCATGCTGGATGTGTCTTACCCACAAGCCACTCATGCTCATGGAAGATGCTCCTAACGCCACCAAGCTTGTGCTTAGGTTCTGCTTACAGGTTTTCCACTGGCATCTGGTTGGCTACTGTGAGAATAGGATGCTGAACTAGATGGGCCATTGGCCTAATCCTGCGAGCTCTTCATGCGTTCTTGCATCTTCTTCTTTTCATTTTTTAAAAAACATTTTTATTGCATTTTCAGTTTACAGAAGAAAAAAGAAGAAAAATAAATAATACTCCAACTTTCAAAATACATTTTTAAATTGTTAGCTGGACTTCCCCACACCTCCCTCACCCTGCATTCTTTACAATAAAACATATCAGCAAATTATTACCTTGTTTCGTATCTTATTTATATCTTTCAAAATATTTTACTTCTAATTTTAAGGTGCCTTCTATCTAATATTTATGCCTTAAAATAAAAAAATATAATAACCTTAAATTTCAACTTTTTCTTAAGTGTAACTTATCTTCCTATTTTCTCGATCTAGTTGCAGGAGCTAAATTCCAAACATGCAGATTCTTAACATTCATGCATCTTCTTCTTTTCAGATAGCTCCAGAAATGGGAAAGTAACTCTCATTGCATATTAGCAAATGAGAAAGTTACACACAAACTATGGGCCCTCAACAGCACGCAAAAGGATTCTGGCCATAATACATGCCAGAATAACTCATGCACAACACTATCAATCCTTTAGTTACGTAAATCCGACTAACAATAACACCTACAATGTAACTGGCTGTGTTTAACTATATGAATTTTTAATACATCCAATAAACATACCTCTTTTCACATTATCAAATTAAGGAGAAGCAATTAAAGACCAACATTTTGGACAGGAAATACAAATAGATCAGTTCTTATATACGTAATGTCCAAATGGAAGCTTTTTTGTGTTCCACGTATGTCTTTATGAATACAAGTGACAGACGCGACAACCTTAAGAAGCAGTACTTGCAGAAAATGAACTTTTTTGTTTGTAATGTTCCACATTACAATGTTGTGTGCAGTTGCTGTTTGCAGGTATCAGACGAAAGAACTTAAGACAAGGATTCCTGGAATAATACCTTATATCTTGAAAGGTGGTCTGGTGTTGCTGTGCTTTTTCTTCCTTTCAAAATCCTGAAATGTGTTATTATCTAAAGCAAATAAGAACAAAATATGTACAGCTTTGATGTAAGTAATATTTGAAATATGCTTGTTTGCACAGTACTTCAAGTACTACAAAAATGTGTGTTCGTGCTAGGATTCTGCGGATAAAGTCATAAGACTTGGCTCAATATTTAAACAAAAATTAGCACAGACACTCTAAGAATATAAGAAAAGTTTCTTAGAACAGGCCAGTAGCCCATCAAGTCCAGCATCTTTCTCAACAGCAACAGCACTCTTCCTTCCAGGGTTTCCAGCACTGCCTCTGACAGAAATGTTTAGTAGCTAGAGATAGTCTTATCCTTCATGAATTTGCAACTTTAAAAACCTCATTTTGTGGGGATGATTAGGGAGGCAGGAGAGGATATATTATTTAATGATATCCTTCCTAACTTGTGCTAGCAAGTTCCATATTCTAGCAGAGTTCCAAACATCCCCCCCTTTTAAATTACGCAGCGAGCAGCTTGTTGCTGACTCATCTGAGTCTTACTATTAAAGATTCCTTCCTGATAAAATCCCTTCTAATCCCTCTTAAAAACACAAGAATCTTATTAGCGTTAATATAAAAGTAGTTTACTGACAGATGCATTCAGGTTCACAGACATACACTATACCTGAAGGCAGGCTTAGGTTACATAACAACTAGTAAAGGTAAAGGGACCCCTGACCATTAGGTCCAGTCGTGGACGACTCTAGGGTTGCTGTGCTCATCTCGCTTTATTGGCCGAGAGAGCCGGCGTACAGCTTCCGGGTCATGTGGCCAGCATGAGTAAGCCGCTTCTGGCGAACCAGAGCAGCACACAGAAATGCCGTTTTACCTTCCCGCCGGAGCAGTACCTATTTATCTACTTGCACTTCAACGTGCTTTCAAACTGCTAGGTTGGCAGGAGCAGGGACCGAGCAACAGGAGCTCACTCCGTTGCGGGGATTCGAACTGCCGACCTTCTGATCGGCAAGTCCTAGGCTCTGTGGTTTAACCCACAGTGCCACCCGCGTCCCCAACTAGTACTATTCCACAACAGCTAGTACTATTCCATAAAGAAATTAGGCCCAAGTGATTGCGACTAAGCAGTCACTTCTTCAAACACACAGCAACATACAAAATGGAGAACACACACTGATCAGACCATGGAGGCCATGTGTTCCTCCATGCTAGTACAACAGACCACCTCCTCTTCAAGTCACATGTAGTGGAAGTCTGTCCCAGCTTAGGAGGAAACAGGAGGTCTTCTTCTGAGTGGTACAAAACATCCCCTAACATGTCCACTGTAGGAATGTTGTTCTTGACTGCAGTTTTACATCCCACACTTTTAACTACAGCAACATGGGTTTAAGGGGCTACATGGACAAAGAAAATAATAATAATAATAATAATCTGTTTTAAAGAAGTTCAGGAAGTTCTATTCCTGTGTCATTTATTAGTCTTGTTTTTCATGTACTTTGCCATGGAAAGCAACAAACCTTTCAGCGGATGTAATGCTTTGCCCATAACTCTTTGCTATGAAATTGTGTTAAGAGCTAGAGGGGAAAAGATGTTTCCTCTTGTTTCTGGACCAGCCACATGATGTCATCCTGGACAATTCTCTTTTCAAATACAGGCTCCTTTTTGATAGGCTGAGAACAACCTGAGCTCAGTGCTTCTACCAAAGTTGAGTAATGGAGTGTGTTCAGCTATAGTGCTTTGTCTTGCACTTTCCCCCCTCTTAATTTATAGATCTAGTTACTGCAAAGTGCAAGAAATGTTAAATCCATATTGGATCTACCTATTTTCAGTCCTCTTGGGCTGTACAATAAAACATCCGCTGCCAGCTGACGTATGAATAGGTCTGTGCCTTTGATTTATGCCTCCCCAAATGGCGAAAGTGTCCAGGAATTTTGTTGTTGTTATAGGATACAACTCCCAAGAGATGCTTTAGAGGAACACAGAGAAGTATTTAGGGGACAGGAAGTTTAATTTGTCTTTCCTATTATTGTTTATGAATGATGAAATTCATAAACAATAAAGAATGTTGTTGCACTTTAACCTCCATTCAGTCTTAACCAAAAAAATTACACTAACAGGTTTTTGTGTGTATTTTTACTACTCCAGTGAGATTTCTAATGTCTATTTGGGGAGATTTCAGGCCCTAGGAATGTTTTTGTGTCTGTAGTGACAGATGAAGTGTGCTTGACAAAACCAGAACATACAGAGCCAGAAAACGTTTATTTGGAGGTGGTAGAATCATTCTGTGCAGTAAATACTCCTGGATCTTGAATAAATAATAGAATCGTAGAATCTGTCAGCATCGCCCTTGAGCCAGTGTCACCAACTGGACTCATGCACTTCAAACCCGACTGGGCTAGGCAAGCTGGGTAGCACTTCCAGAGACCACCTTCTACACAGGAACAGGTCAAAGTGCTGTGGACTCACAGCTTTGAGTTGTGAGCACCGGATTCACTTCCACAATACAGTCGTCGCACAGCAGAGTATAGCAGAGTCTAGCAGTGTATAAACGACTCGGAGAGCAGCTCTGTAGAATATCTTCTTTTATTCTATAACTACAACTATAATACAAAACTATATACAGAGCTAAATAGGTCTAAGCATAAATGAATGCTGCAGTGAGTGTCTGCAGCTGCTCTTAGCAGCAACGTTATCTCTACACACGATCTCTAACACTCAGTTTCTCTCTCTCCAACACACTGACTGACTGACTGACTGACTTGGTGCTGGAGCTGAATAAGTAGAAAGCAGAACACTGCTCCTCCTCTCTGGAGAATCAGCAGACTTGTCAGGAGATTCTTGGATATGGGAGGGGTGAAATCTCCTCAGAATCGTACAATTGGAAGGGATCCTGAGGGTAATCTAGTCCAATCCCCTAGATTGCAGGAATCTCAGCTAAAGCATCCCTGAGAGATGGCCATCCAACCTCTGCTTAAAAATCTCCAAGGAAGGGGAGACCACCACCTCCCAAGGGAGTCCCTTTCACTGTCTTGATGAAGAGCTACCCAACATTGCTGATAACAGAAGGTCCAATGGTGAAATGCGCCACTAATACAATTCTATAATGAGAGCCCTGTAATGTAATGAACAAACTCTGAAGGATGGGATCTTGTCCCTTTTCAAAATTATTATTATAAACCCTATGGATTATTTTTCTCCCCTGCTGCAGGCGCCGTGGAGAGGAAAGAGAACTTTAAGGATTCCTCATTTATCTTGTTTTTCTGTTTAAGTTTCGAGTTCTTGCAGAGTTCAGGTGTAATCACAGCCTTCTGTTGCAACAGGAACCACCATCTGCTGAGGCATTCTGTAAGCAATCTAACATCTCCCTAGAGATAGTTTAGCATTCAATTCACAAAGAAGGATGGCAGGGACATGTAAACAAAAGGAGACAACTGAAACAGTGAAGAATGGGCTGTGCTCTAAAGATTCAATATGTTCCTTTATAGCGGAAAAAGCCTGTAATGCCATAAAAGCCTGGCAGAGAGTTCTGATGTATTAATTGTTTCCCCCCCTGCCTCCTCCCTTCTGTGGCTCCATTAGAGAGTTGAAAGCAACAACCTGGGTTCTCCCCAGCACTCCAATGCTGGAGTTGATAGAAATCCGGGGCATGTCCCTGCTTCTTGCCCGTGTGTGACCTTCTGAGGTATGGTAAGGAAAACAATTAAGGTTTTTCATCACAAGTGTTTCCAGAAAGAAACTAGTTGAGGAAGTCTGAGGAAACTCAACCACAAAGCCTTTTTTAAAACAAAGGTTAGCACGTGGCCTGTGCTTTTGGTTTTGTTTTAACTAGGCTATCTATTAACCTTCTGGTTAATAGATAGCCTAGTTAAACCATCAAGTAGAATGATGAAAAGTGTGGATTTAAAAACCACATGCGTTCAAATGGGTGAGTTGGAGATTTATTTATTTATAAAATATTTTTATTAGCAGTTTCAACATAACAAATTATCAAACCATATAATCGCTTACATTAATTTCCCCCCTCCCTTCCATCCTCCCCCCCCAAGGACTTCCCTCATCTCCTCTCTCTGATTTCTCAGCACATATTATTCTCTGCATGTTATAAAATTGTACATATCCTTACATTATCTATCTAACATGTTACCAACCAATAAATTTGTGTATGTTTATTCAAAACCTGCCAAGGAGTCCGGTTCATTTTGTTGTCTTTTTAGATAATTTGTAAAAAGCTCCCATTCTTCCTTAAAGTCACACTTGTCCATGTCTCACAATTTATATGAAAATTTAGCCAACTCTGCATAACTCATCAGTTTTTCTTGCCACTGTTCTTTCGTTGGGATTTCCTCATTCTTCCATCCTTGTGCTATCAAGACTCTTGCCGCTGTTTTGTGAATTGGAGATTCCAATATCTATTCATAATTTTGTATATGAACTGTTCTGGTAGGATCAGTCCTTCCAGTAGGCAGTGTGAGTTGCACACCTCAGGCAGCTGACTTTGTGTGTCAGGAAAGTGCAGTTATTTATTTATTTATTTATTTATTTATTTATTTATTTATTTATTTATTTATATTAATAATAGTTGTACTTCTTTTGCGTCTGGGAAGTGGGTGGGTGCTTGCTGGATTTTGTGCCCCAGGTACCAAAATAACTTTGCATTCCTTGCCCGAGTGGGGTGTGGTGACCATTTGCTTTTCCATCCTAGGAAGGAAAAAAAATAATCATTGAATGGTCCCAGAAATGATCGTATTATTCTGGTTTAATGCAGAATGTAAAGATGTGATGTAGCATATGTAGCCCAAAAAAACTGGTGATTGGGTGATAGTACACTGTTTCTGAGCATCAGTATTATAAAGAAGGGTGATACTGTGCTTTAGTTATATTATAGACAGTTGGAAATAACTTGGCATGTGGCTTGGCTTACTTACATTGGCCATTTTGGCAGGTGCTACAGGTATATTCTGCTGCATTTCTTCACACTCATCTGCCTCCTGATTGTCTAAGGTTAAATGACCCCAAATCCTGTGTGGAAGCTGCCCCTGCCCCAAATCCATAAACTAATGCCTTTCATGGGCTTGGATCTAGAGTTCCCATGAGTGGAGTTAGCTCATAAGACAGGCATAGGCAAACTTGGCCCGCCAGATGTTTTGGGACTACAATTCCCATCATCCCTAGCTAAGAAGACCAGTGTCCAGGGATGATGGGAATTGTAGTCTCAAACCTTCTGGAGGGCCGAGTTTGCCTATGCCTGTCATAGGACATCCCAACTGGAGGAAATGGGAGGAAATGGCTCTTGCTGATTTTACTTTCCGTTGCAGCTCCTGTGTTGGTAAACCACCTAGAAGAGTGCAGGACGTGGGGTTGAAAGCTGCAGGAAGATGGTGGGAAAGTTGGCTCTACTCTTTTCCTCCAACAGGAGCCTCTACTGGACTGCAGTCCCATCATCAAAGAGCATCTTGGGATCCAGCCCATAGTGTTTGTGCTTGATGTTTGTGCTGGCTGATCATCATGTCTTTGCAGTAAGATTTGTTTTGCAAGTCACTTTGAGGTTTTTTAAACAGCATAAATATACAGTGTTGCCCGCAAGACGAATGCCTCGCAAGACGAAAAACCCGCTAGACGAAAGGGTTTTCTGTTTTTCGAGGTGCTTCGCAAGACGAATTTCCCTATGGGCTTGCTTCACAAGACGAAAACGTCTTGCAAGTCTTGCGAGTTCCCCCCCTTTTTCTAAGCCGCTAAGCCGCTAATAGCCGCTAAGCCGCTAATAGCGCTAATCTGCTAAGCTGCTAATAGGGATGCTTCGCAAGATGAAAAAACCGCTAGACGAAGAGACTTGCGGAATGGGTTATTTTCATCTTGCGAGGCACCACTGTAAACAGTAATAAGTATTAACAATTGTAATTTGGAGTATGCAAGCAGGAATGCACAAAGGTTTTCGGGTACAATAAACCTACTGGTTTCATCTACTCATAATATGTAGTACCGGTGCAGAGTTGGGATGAGTAAGTCGTTGCAAGGGTTAGGGTTCAGATCTATTTGCCTAAAGCATGGGTAGGCAACCTAAGGCCCAGGGGCTGGATTCGGCCCACGGACGGGCCAGGAATCAGCATGTTTTTACATGAGTAGAATGTGTGCTTTTATTTAAAATGCCTCTCTGGATTATTTGTGGGGCATAGGAATTCATTGATTTCCCCCCTTCAAAATATAGTCCGCCCCCCCAACAAGGTTTGAGGGACAGTGCTGCTGCCCCCTGCTGAAAAAGTTTGCTGATCCCAGGCCTAGAGACTGTGCTGATGCTGTGAGAAATGGGATTGTCAGGGAACTCAGCAACGTTTTGTTCCGGAGAAAGCAAGTTTTTACTCCTGCACCTGTTGTGATCTGGAATGTGATGCTATGTTGATGCTCTGGGAGACGTATCCCAGAATGCTCTCCTGCTAACCCCACTCAAGGGGAAAGGGGGAGAAAAGGGAACACTTGTATCACTCCCTGAAAACACTACACAATGGTACCTCTGGTTATGAACACTTCTGGTTACGAATGCTTCAGGTTACGAGCTCCGCTAACCCGGAAGTAGCTGCTCCTGGTTGTGAACTTTGCCCCAGGATGTGAATGGAAATCGTGTGCCAGAGGTGCGCGTACAGTGGGAGGCCCCATTAGCGAAAGTGCGCCTTAGGATAAGGATGGTTTTAGCTTAAGAACGGACCTCCGGAATGAATTAAGTTCGTAACCAGAGGTACCACTGTAAAGGGGTAGCCATTGCCAAGGCTCTGCCTTCCCAGCAGGAATGCCCAACCATTTTGTGAAATTCTCTCTCGTATCCACCCACTCTTACAGTCATCTTTCCTCCATTTTTAATAAAACAATAAACAGGATAGGACATTTATTGAGGACAGTTTTCTACCTGCGTAAAGACTTTAAATTGAGTAATTTTGGACACTTATCTTTTTTATGCATTGGGAAAGTAGTTGTGAAAAATGCATAAAGAAAATGTTACTGTGGAGAATTGGAAATTGCACAATATTTCCTCAGTGAATTTTAAGATGACACTTAACAGAGCATTGTCAAACCCTTTGGGAAAATTCCTGGCACTATCTTGTCAGCCCGAAACATTAAGTGGTCCTCATTTCTTCTTCTAATGACAGAAAAATGTTTTGTGTAGATTTATTGGAGAAGAGGCAGACTGATACCTTGTATAACTGGTTGATGCTGAAATATAGCTTTAACAGTGTGCTATGACTGAAAGCAAATGGCAGAAATTTCTCTTAGAGGTGAACTCAAAAGCACAGTTTTCTTTGGTCACGAGAGGCCATAAGTCACAGAATGCAGAAGGGCTTGCTTCAAAATAAAGGCCCCACAGTTTTAATTCTGCTGTGCTGTGTGAAAACCAGATGACCAGGGAAGATTCAGACATCACAGAAGGTCACCATAGCTTCTTTCAATCTCATAGTGTGGCAGCAACATCTCTACCCCCCCTTTCCCCCCCCAGATATCACCGTACTCTGAGATGACCATTTATCTCAGCACACAGCAGCCATATTTGCATGTGAACTGGTTGCATATAGCAATCACCGGTGGCAGCACTGACACTTGGACAGAGTGAGGCAGCCACATCAGACAGTAGATGCTGGTCTGTTTGGTGGGGGGGGATGATGACATTGCCCCGCCATTTATCTGGAACCCCTTAGCTGTTCCCCTCTGTTGGAGGGTCGAGCTCTGTGTGCCACACAGCCGTCTCTACCCACTAGACTAGCCTGCTGACCCCTAGTGCTGTTGGGGAAGCCCATTGCCACTATTGAAATAAACCTTAACTTCTAGTCCAGCTGGCTTCTGGGGGACACACAAGGGGTTCTGTATATCGGTTAGCAAAATGTTTTCGGACAGCCCTCATCATGACCACCATGCGGTGAAGAAACTGAAAATACAGGGGCTCCTCTCTCAGTTCCTTAGTAAGAATCTCATTTCACATCCCATTTGGTTTTACCTGGATGAAGTCAACAGGAGTTGACACTTCGCATGGATATGCATGTACTTTGACTGACCATGGTACAGCACAGCCTGGCTCAACCCATATTTTTGGTCTCATTGTGTCACAGTCTGGGCACACGTTGAACCACCACAGTGCTTGCTAACATGCACAAAACTGCCAGAAAAGGGTCAAGCTAGATGTGATGTTATTCCAGCGACTGGCCCTAGCATGCTTGTCCTTTCTATACTAAAGCACAGCCTTTCCCAGCTGCCACCACCTCAACCTGGACCAAGACTAGGGCATGGAGGAAAGGGTGTCTTTACCCTTAACCCCTGCCATGGTCCCAGTGTGCCTCAGGGCCTCTGTGGCTGGATTTGCCCTGGGAGAGAAGCTGCCATTGGCTGCTATTTAATCAAGAAAAAGCATGCATGCATGAATCAGTCATGCACTTAATGTCACCTATAGTTTGCTATAAGTTAACAATGTTAATTGGGCCAATTTCAGACTGAACCTTAAATTTCTAAATCTTCCCATTCGGGCAATCGCCAGAAAATTGGGGAATGGCAAACAATATATTATTAGTGGACTAGTAGTGGTAATATTTTGTTGCTCTTTTGTCTAACAGGGAAAGGAATTTGATTCTGCTTCTATTGTTCCTCCCGCAAGCAATGGGGGGGAAAGGGTCTGCTGCCAACGCAATTGGGGACATGCCTGCGGGAAAGGCTTTCCGTCGGAGGAAGGTGGACCCTGAGGATGATGATGAAGATGCACAGGTCACCGAGGAGGTCTGGCTAAAACTAGAGGAAGCAAAAGAAGTGCAGTGTCTAAGGGGGAGGCCAAATGGAGTGAGTGCTGCTGCTGTACTCATGGGGGAGAAACTACAAGAAGAAACGACTCTGGTGGATGATCCCTTTAAAATAAAGACCGGTGGAAAGGTGGACATGAAGAAACTGAAAGAACGGGGCAGGGCCAGGATCAGCAAAGAAGAGGACCTCAACCTTGGGACTTCTTTTGCTGCAGAGACCAACAGGAGGGATGAAGATGCGGATATGATGAAGTACATTGAAACCGAGCTGAAGAGAAGGAAGGGAATTGTGGAAAATGAGGAACAGAAAGTGAAGCAGAAGAACCCAGAGGACTGTCTGTATGAGCTGCCTGAGAACATTCAGGTCTCTTCAGCTAAGAAGACTGAGGAGATGTTGTCCAGTCAGATGCTGAGTGGTATTCCAGAGGTGGACCTCGGAATTGAAGCTAAGATAAAAAACATCATTTCTACCGAGGAGGCCAACGCGCGATTGCTGGCTGAGCAGCAGAACAAAAAGAAAGACAGCAGAACCTCCTTTGTCCCAATGAACCTGGCCGTCAACTACGTCCAGCACAACAGAGTTTATCACGAAGAGCTGAATGCACCAGTATGGAGAAACAAAGAAGAGCCCAAAGCCCATCCCCTCAGGGTGGGAGACACTGAGAAACCAGAACCTGAGAGGTTCCCAGATGAGAAGGCAACTGACGACTATCACTATGAGAAGTTCAAGAAGATGAACCGGCGGTACTGAGGCTGACTTTTCCGGAAGGCAAAAATTCCTCTTCAGACATTAACGGCAAATGCACAGGGGACTTTGAGAATGTGGTGGTTCACTTAGAATCATCCCTGCAACGGGGAACTTTTTTTGTAAACAGCTTTGATGTCTTTGCACTCAAGCAGTGTGTAAGTTTTAAGAAATTAAACCAACTCTTATAAAAGGTAGGCTTTATAGATAATCTAATTCAAGAAGATTGAGGTTGTAGCCCCACATTGTGGCTGTAGTGGGTAAGGGTATTGTACTACAGGGCTGTGTAAATTGTGGCCCTCCAACTTCCATCATTCCCAGCCAGCATGGCCAGTGCTTGAGGAGGATATGATTTGTCGTCCAGCAGCCTCTGGAGTGCCACAGTTTCCTCGCCCTGGTCTTGCCAATTTGCCAATGTTCCACCTAGTGTAATGCCTAATTGAATAATCCTCTCCAGTTGTTCTGTCTCCACAGCTGGAGGCAGTACCTTCTCTGAGTACCAGTTGCTGGCAACCACAAGAAGTGAGAGGGCTCTAGTCAGCTTGTGGGTTTCCCAAAGGCATCTGGGTGGCCCCTGAGAAAAGGATGCTGGACTAGATGGGCCATTGGCCCAATCCACCAGGCATTTCTTATGTGCGTAGTTAAATCCTAGTGAATATTCATAGACTACTATGATGGAGCAAGCAACAACTTGGGCTTTCTTGAGTTCAGCTAACAAAGTTTTAAATTGCATTAATGAAAATGCCCAGCGATTCTGTATGATTCACAAGATAAAAATAGCATCTACCAGGAAGGGTTTGCATCACTTTCTTCATTCGTCCTTGGAGATTTCTTTGGTCTGATGCATAACTTCCAACATAGCTTAAAATGGAGCGATATTTCCATTGGCTATGACGTTGGAAAATTGAATTGTGCTGTTGTTGCCTTTAACATCTTAACTGTGAGTCCACTAGGAAGCCAACAAGCTCACATAGCTGATTGTGACCCAATCTCTGAAATATCAAAGTGGGAGGTGCAGTTCAGATTCTTCATCCCTTGATCACTGCTGTCAAATGGTGCAGATCTATTCCCACAATGCATGGGGGTGACATTAATTTTATGATGTTTATGTACTCTCGCCATAAGGTTAAAGCAGTTCCTACTATTAAGCTAGATGAAATTGCATTACCGTAATGAAATGCACTTTACTGATAAAGAAGAATGTCACTTTCACAAGTGGAAGCTCTGTTAGCAAATTTTTACGAGAGAATTCCCAAAATCATATCTTAATTGCTTGGACAGCTGTGTAGTTTACATAACGAGCAAACAATGCCAAGGTTTTTTATTTCCTTTGTCAGCTGTACTGGATGTTAGTATGCATGGTGGACCTTTTTTAGGCCTTTTATTACTTGATTGCAAATCATTCTTCATTGCTGCCCAAATTTATAGAAGGACATTGCTCCCTGAGGTGCTGTATCCTTTCAGGTCTGTAACTGAACGTGACTGATGGCTCTAGTGTAACAGTTGCTTATTACGACGCTCACTGAGCTATGATTGCTCCAATACTTTATGTTGGCAGATGTGTTTCCCTTGGAACAGCATCTCTGAGACAGAGGTCATTGATCAAACCCCCCTCTGGCTGTTCCATTATGTGCAAATTATTGCTAAAAGCAGAGAGACCAAGTCTGTGTGTGTGTGTGTGTGTGCCTGGGCGCATGCGGTGCAGTCATTGCAGAGCAGAAGGAGGGGGAAACCTAGGATAATGAAGCAAAAGAAGAGAGAGAGAAAGAGCAGGAGAGAGTGAGAGAAGAAAAAGATTCCAAGTCTGCAATTTACAGTCAATTCATGCAGCGGGAGCAATTTTACTTCCATCGCTTAGAAGGAATGGCGTATGAGAAAGAGGCTAGACTGTTTCAGCAGCCTGACCAATTAGGGGAGGGATGGCTGTACCGCCTTCCAACTGTTGTTTCCATCTCTGCAGAGGTGGGATTAGCCAGACAGGGCCAAGCAGGAATGATTGGCTCACACCCTAAATTAGTCACAATAAGAGATTGTTTCGTTTTTTATTCTTCCACACTAGCACATTGGCTGGGCTCAAGAATTGGCTTCATTCACCTTAGGCTGAATTATAACTGGCAGGTTCAATATGGGTTGGAGACACATTAGGGACATTGGGGGCTGCACCCTGAGGCATCAGAATGATGCAAAAAGTATGACCCAAAACAACTTTTCATGGCTTACCCTGCCAACTGGCCTGCTTCAGGTTCTGATGGCAACGTCAAGGCCTCCTGTCTGCACCTTTCAGATGTGGAGCCAGGGAAGAGCAAATGCCAGTTCATCTCTGATCGGATGCTGGGTGGGATCTTTTGCACAAGGCAAGAAGCACGATGCACAATCCGTCATCTTGGTAGCAAGCATGCTAGCACCGAGTTCAGGGAGGAGGATGGCCTGTTATGGGTCAGATGTGTGAATTAAGAATGCTGAGGCTCACTGCTCAACCTATTAACTGTGTCATATCAGCATTCCAGGGTGTATGGAAAATATCAAGGTTGCTTCTCTGTTCTTGTTAGGGTATAACATGTAGGAAATAATATCCAAAGAAACAGTTTCATACATATGAATCTTTCTGGCTTGGTGCCTCCTTAGGTAGCAAGCATTTTCCACAGTAACCATTCCATCAACAGGAGACCCCAAATACATGTCAACATCAGAACTGTATAGAACTCATTATGTAAGTCTGAAGGTGTCAGGGACTGGATGGACACTGAGGAGCAGTGACTGGATGCTGATGAGTGACACCAGGAGAAAGATGGTTGGAGACTGCATAGCCTCCAACATTTCTCTGGTGAAAATATGGACATCCTATTCAACAACAACAACAAAAACAATTTTATTATTTAATAATAATAATAATAATAAATTTTATTTATATCCCGCCCTCCCCAGCCGAAGCCGGGCTCAGGGCGGCTAACAACACTAAAACAATACAATTTATACCCTGTCCATCTGACTAGGCTGCCCCAGCCACTCAGGATGGCTTCCAACATATATAAAAACAATAAAACATTAAACATTCAAAAACTTCCTTATACAGGACTTCCTTCAGATGTCTTCTATAGATTGTATCTCCTTGGCTCAGGGGCCACAAAGCTCCATGCCCTCCAATATTTATTTGATGAAAATTTGTTGTTGTTGTTTAGTCATTTAGTTGTGTCCGACTCTTCGTGACCCCCTGGACCAGAGCACGCCAGGCACTCCTGTCTTCCACTGCCTCCCGCAGTTTAGTCAAACTCATTCTGGTAGCTTCGAGAACACTGTCCAACCATCTCGTCCTCTGTCGTCCCCTTCTCCTTGTGCCCTCCATCTTTCCCAACATCAGGGTCTTTTCCAGGGAGTCTTCTCTTCTCATGAGGTGGCCAAAGTATTGGAGCCTCAACTTCATGATCTGTCCTTCCAGTGAGCACTCAGGGCTGATTTCCTTAAGAATGGATATGTTTGATCTTCTTGCAGTCCATGAGACTCTCAAGAGTCTCCTCCAGCACCATAATTCAAAAGCATCAATTCTTCGGCGATCAGCCTTCTTTATGGTCCAGCTCTCACTTCCATACTTCACTACTGGGAAAACCGTGGCTTTAACTATACGGACCTTTGTTGGCAAGGTGATGTCTCTGCTTTTTAAGATGCTGCCTAGGTTTGTCATTGCTTTTCTCCCAAGAAGCAGGCGTCTTTTAATTTCGTGGCTGCTGTCACCATCTGCAGTGATCATGGAGCCCAAGAAAGTAAAATCTCTCACTGCCTCCATTTCTTCCCCTTCTATTTGCCAGGAGGTGATGGGACCAGTGGCCATGATCTTCGTTTTTTTGATGTTGAGCTTCAAACCATGATGCAAATGAAAAGTGGGACATTCCAGGATCAACTCAGAAACTAGGATGGCTTCTGTAAATTCAGGACTGTCCATGGAAATTCAGGACACTTTGGAGGGTCTGAGACTGACTTGGAAGAAGAGATTGGTGATCTGAGGGAGCCTGTAACAGCCAGGAGACAAGAGTCAGAGGCAGGAGAAGCTGCAGGATTGGTGAGTGAAGAACAGGTGCAGGAGATGGTAGAAAGGTCAGATTGGTAGAAAGGTCAGATAGAGTCAAGGCCTTCCATGTCTCTTCCTCCTGCCCCCACCTCTCCTGGGCCACTGTCTCCCAGGACCAGGGAAGGATTGAAGAGGGAGGAGCAGGCATAATAGTCACCTGCTTGTGCGCAGCTCAGGTGGGGAGATACATAAGATAAGGGGCCTCATCAGGTGCACACCTAGGAGTAGCTGACAAACATAGTATTGATGGACATGCCTTTTCCTAACTTGTAAGTGTACTTTTGACAATAAATAGTTAATTCCTCACTCTAGACAATGCCACGACACAAGGTGACAGCATACCCTCCAACATTTTTCCAGTGAAAATAGGGATGTCCCATTCCATAATGATAATTTTACTACTTATACCCCACACATCTTACTGGGTTGCCCCATTCATTCTGGGCAGCTTCCACCATATATAAAAACATAATAACACATCAAACATTTTTTTTATAAAAACAATCCCTATACAGGATTGCCTTCAGATGGCTCAGGGGTCAGATAACTCTATACCCTCCAACATTTCTCCAATGAAAATAGGGACATTCTAAGGAAAAGTGGGACATTCCAGGATCAAATCACAAACCAGGACACTTGGAGGGTCTGTGACAGTGCATGAAATACCACTTCTGGGA
Organism: Podarcis erhardii; assembly: GCF_964252035.2. Classification (NCBI taxonomy): domain Eukaryota; kingdom Metazoa; phylum Chordata; class Lepidosauria; order Squamata; family Lacertidae; genus Podarcis; species Podarcis erhardii. Next base: position 6,253,903 of record NC_138501.1, on the reverse strand, counting down.
TCAAGATATGAAACTTTCTAAGCCAATATAGTAGCTGAAAATCACTTCTAGCCACTGATGACTAGAATCAGATCAAACCTAGATCAGGAGTCAGGAACATTTTCCAGCTTAAGGTCTATATTTCCTCCTGAGCAATTTTTTTTTGGGGGGGGGGCTGCATGCCAGTAGTGGGTGGGGCCAGAGGCTTAAAGCAGGTGGAGTTAAAGATGGACCTCTAACCTTCATACAGTCGGCCACATTCCAGCCATGCAAAAGTCAGAGGTTTCTACACACTTCTCTGTGCAGGCAAGCAAGGGGCATTCACACTGTTCCATAACACATTTCAGCCAGGGGGAAAAACCATTTGACAAGGGTGTGGCGCAGGACCATTGACAAGTGTGGCTTGGGAAAAGAGGATGTGGCCCTGAAGGGAGCTCAAAAATCAGACTGAGAGACCTGAAGGACCTGGGCTCCCCAATGCCTGATCTACATGAATACCAACTTTGATAACTTGCATGGGAGGAAAGACCACACTGATTAAGCATTTCGAGCAGCTACCATGATCTTTATAAAGGTAAAGGGACCCCTGACCATGAGGTCCAGTCATGACCGACTCTGGGGTTGTGGCGCTCATCTCACTATATTGGCCAAGGGAGCCGGTGTACAGCTCACGGGTCATGTGGCCAGCATGACTAAGCTGCTTCTGGTGAATCAGAGCAGCGCACGGAAACGCCATTTACCTTCCTGCTGGAGCGGTGCCTATTTATCTACTTGCAGTTTGACGTGCTTTCGAACTGCTAGGTTGGCAGGAGCAGGGACCAAGCAACGGGAACTCACCCCATTGCGGGGATTCGAACCGCTGACCTTCTGATCGGCAAGTCCTAGGCTCTGTGGTTTAACCCACAGCGCCACCCACGTCCCTATGATCTTTATACCTTGCCATAATTCATCTTAAATCTGCTTGACATTTCCAGTTCCAAGATCCATAAAACTGGAAGATCTGGGATGAAAGGAACTGTGTGTGAGAGAAAGAAAGGATAGGGGAGAGAGATTATTATCAGTGTATAGGTACTTCAATTGTCTGCTCAGCAAAAAGGAAACTGACAAAATGGATCCCTGTGAGATGCCATATGTCCCATTCCAAGTAGACAAAGTACCAATAGATCTTGATTCAAGGAATAAACATAGTTAAAGGTAAAATGTTTGCCAGAGTCTAAGCTGCATTATCGCAGGTTCAACAACGGTGAAGGTCTGCATGCTGGCCTAGTTCTGGCTCATCACTGTCTTAATTATAATTGGCCTTGTCTTGATGGTTGATTGCCAGGAATCATGAAATTTTCAAAATATTGTTACCAAAAAAATTTTCTTCATTGAGTATTGGGTGAACTCCAATTCTTCTGTTTTAAAAAGAACATTTAAGTCCAGTTTCTGGAAAGGCTTTGAAATAATATGTTTGCCAGGGCTGAAATAGCATTTTCCCCAGGTCACTAAATTGCAAGTGCTGTTAAACCTTCCTAGATTAGGAAACAAATATATCCATCATCTCTCCAGGTCACTAAAAGTCTCTGGAAGTCTCTTTGGGATGTTGGGGGAAAAGTGTTAGGGACCTTTTAACTTTAGTCCAGTCATGTGCTTTATAAAAATTCTTGCTGAGCTGTTCCATTTCTGGGTTGCCTTCCCCTAAAGTACTAGTTTTCTAAAGTGCCAGCGGAAATGATTCAATCTAAAGTGATAACTTTTCTAAGTGTCTCTGGTTGAATATAGTATGTAAATATGTGCAGCCAAAAGGATCTGTGAGGCAAAATATATTCTGTGAATGTAAAAATAATTCATTCTGATGAGCTCATGCTTTGGAATTGATTACTAGGCTGCTCAATAGTCAAGATACTAGTTTTAAGAGGGCCTCTCACTTGCTATAATGAGAGGAAACCATTTTAATTAGCCTGCCTTAACTATGCAATCAAGCATAGATGACCTTGTATACAGAGACTAAAAAGTCTTTTTCTCCTTCTCAGCATTTCTCTGCTGATTAGATAGTTTTCTAATATCAAAACTGCAAGCTCTATACTGTAGAGACTTAGATGGTCTGATCCAGACCCCGAGGGCCAAGCTAGACCCAACAACAAAGATGAGTGAATGCTTCTCCATCACTTTGAAGTTTTGTGCATTTAGCAGTTGCTGGGGGGGCGGGAATCCAAATCAGAACGTGTGTGTGTGTGTGTGTGTGTGTGTGTAGGGAGTTTATCTATTTACCCATGCACTATTTTGAAGCTGTTGTTTGTCTTGGTTGGAAAAGCAAATGTGCACACATATGAAAGTATGTATTTCTTTTAAAGAAAAAGGCTCCCAAAACAATTGGCTTTTGACCAATAAGTAGAAGATAGCCCTTGACCTCAAGCTTATGATCTAAACCAGGCATAGGCAAATTCAGCCCTCCAGATGTTTTGGGACTACAACTCCCATCATCCCTAGCTAACAGGACCAGTGGTCAAGGATGATGGGAGTTGTAGCCCCAAAACATCTGGAGGGCCGAGTTTGCCCATGCCTGATCTAAACACATGAAACAAAGTGGAAGGGGAATAAGAGGAAAGGGGGTGGGGGCAAAGCTAGGCACATATTTTGGAGATGTGGAGGGTTTCCTTAATTTATTTTCTGTTTTAAACAGATACAAGGTTTGCTCCTTCTTCAAGTGTGTTGGCCACTTCTGTTCTATACAATGCCCGAAGGCTGCTATATCATGGCCACAACAACTGTGCCAATAACTGAAGCAATGTTGCTGTTGTCATCGCAGTTTTCCTGCGAACACTGCTGATAAGTTTACTCAGGAGTCCTTGGTGAAAAACCTTATCAAAAATTCCTCTAAGTCCAAGAACACAGTGTCTACTGAACCACCCCAGCTACATGTTTGTTGACACTAAGAACTCTAAAACAGCTAGTTGGGTAGGATTTATCTTTTGCTTAAGCCATCTTGATTATTCTTTGCTGTGCTTGATAATTTTACCTTTAATCAGGCGTTCCACAAATTTACGCAGAATATGCACATTAGAAAAACACTATTAATTCAATTGATATGCTACACTTACTCCTGAAGGAGCTCAGGATGGCAAACACATCCATAATAACACAATTTGAAAAAATATATTCCAATAATAATTAAAAACATTCTCTCATCCAGTGATCTCAGGGTTGCCACGATTGGTGCAACAGAAATGTTTCCAAATTCCTCCTGAAAGTCAATAAAGAGGGAGACAGACACACCTCACCGGGAGGGCAGTCCATAAATGGGGAACTGCCACTGAAAAAGTCCTGTCATGGGACCCCAGTCAACTGTGGCTCCAGTGGTCGCTCCACCAACAAGGGTTCATGTCTGATGGTTCAGGGTTGGTTGATACTGGACCTAGCATAGATTGTGATATCTATTCTGAGCACAAAAAGGAAGTCTGAAAGCTGATATAATACAATGAGGAGGGGGGAATTCCCAATAAATATTAAATTATTTAAATATATGTTGTCTGGGGGAAATTTAACCACAACATCAACACTTACAGCTGTGTGTATGCGAAAGAGACACTTTATTTTCATTAAAGGGAAAGGCTTAATTTGGGAGGTGGAAGAGGAATGAAAGCTGCAGAAGAACATTAGAATCAGCTGTGTATGCTCTAAGAAAAGTGCCTTTTCAGTGGGAATGAGAGATGTTTTGAGTGGACTGCAGGTCAGAGATGCTGCTGCAAGGATATCAGGGTCGCCTTAGAAGCAATTAGAATTGATCCTTTTGAGGAAAAGTGAGTAGACTAAGAGGCTGACTTGATTCCCTTTCCAAGTATGCGTTGTAGCAATCCAATTAGATGGGCGAAAAAGAAATTGGGCAGAGTAGCAAACACACCACAGGGCCAAGGAACCAGAAGGGCGTTGAACAGAAGGGGGGCTGCACAGATTGCATACATTGAAAGCTCATTCCCTGTGCCCCTCCCCCCGGGAATTAAGCTTGCTGGAAGTTGTAGCTTTCTGAGCGGTAAACACAGTTTCCAGGATTTGGAGTAGGGGTGAATATGTGTTTTAAATGTATTGTGTGTAAGCAGCCTCTGTCTCAATCAAAAAGTTTCAACTTCAACATGGGGCTACGTGAGTTAAATTATGAATGAATTTATAAGTTTACATTATGAGTGAGGGGATGGGAAAAGATGGCAGATGGAAGCAGTCCGGGCTTCCTCCAGTCAGACTGTTCCCTCTGCCCACAAGGCCAATGGAAACGATGTACCTTGTGAGAAAGAAGAAGAGAAACAACTTAAATTTATTTGGTTTAGAATTTTTAAAAACTATAGCCCACCTTGGATGCCTTGGCAGAACAATTTTCTTTCTTTTTTTTATTATTATTTTAAAAAAATATTTATTTATACAACAAGAAAAAACAAGAAAACACACACACACACACAAAAACCACAAGTACCAAATTACACACAAATTACAAAAATAACCATAGACGCATAATTTTCTTGACAAACAATAAAACATCTATTGGTCTTAACACTAAAGACCCAACTTCCCGTCTATTCCATATTTCAAGTTCAAATTGCTTATTGCCAATACACATTTTTTTCATAATTAAACTTATTCTCAATAAATCTAATTTCTTCTCTCTACCTAGCAACTATTACTGAAGTTCCTCGAATGCTGCAACAGAATTTAAACTACTATATTTATTTTTCAGATATTCTTTGAAAACCTCCCATTTAGAAACAAATTCCTGTTTGGATTTATTCTTTATTTTTTCTGATAAACCATCTAATTCGGCATATTCTGTCAGCTTTTGGATCCAATCTTGTATAGAGGGGATTTCATTACTCTTCCATTTTGCTGCGATCAAAACTCTTGCTGCCGCCGTCGCATATAAAAAGATACCCTTCCTCTTTTGTGGAATATCCAAATCTGTTATTCCCAGGAGGTAGGCCTCTGGTTTTTTGTTGAAAGAGATCTTTAGCATTTTTTGCAGTTCTGCATGTATACTCTCCCAGAATACCTGTATTTTCCTACATGTCCACCACATATGGTAGAATGTTCCTGAGTCTCCGCATCTCCAACAATTGCTTGACACATTTTTATACATTTTTGAGAGTTTCCATGGTGTTAGATACCATCGATGTTGCATTTTTTGAAAGTTCTCTCTAATCGTGTAACAATTTGTGAATTTCCAATTGATCTTCCATAAATTTTCCCATTGGGCCATGGTTATTGAATGGCCAAAATCCTGGGACCACCTCACCATTGCCACTGTTACCTCCTCCTCCTTGACTGTCCAGTCAAGGAGGAGTCGGTAAGTTTTGGAAAGAGTCTTTCTTTTAGAATTTACAAGATCAGATTCGAATCAGGAAGTTTCTACTGAGAACCCCTTTTGTTTGTCAGATTTAAATTTTTCAAATAACTGATGGTATTGGAACCAGTCTGAAATGTGTTCTCTTATTTCCTCAATTTTTTAAAATTTTATTTGGTTATCTTCATTTTTTAGAAGTATTTTATATGTTGGCCAGCTTTCCTGAGTAATTTTCCATTTTACTGCTATGGCTTCTACTGGAGAAGTCCACCACGGGACTTTAGGCTCCATCAGATTTTTATATTTTTCCCATACAGCAAAGAGTGACTTTCTTATTATATGGTTGGTAAAATTTTTATGAATTTTCGCTTTTCCATATATTAGGTAGGCGTGCCATCCCCAACGGTTGTCAAAACCTTCCAGGTCCAGGAGGTCTGGATCCTGCAACGTGCACCAATCTTTTAACCAGGTGCAACAGGCTGCCTCATAATAAAGTTTTAGGTCGGGTAGGGAAAAGCCTCCTCTCTCTTTTATGTCTATTAAGATCAGGTGTTTAATCCTGGGTTTCTTCCCTTCCCACAAAAATTTGGAAATTTCTCTTTGCCATATCTTGAGACAACCTGCTTCACCGAGTATCGGAATCATTTGAAATAAAAAGATTAATTTTGGGAGCACATTCATCTTTATAATGGAAATCCTACCGAGAAATGTTAATTTTAGTTTACTCCAGGTTACCAAGTTTTTTCTAATCTCTAGCCAAGTTTTGGTGTAATTATCCTGAAATAAGTTTATGTTCTTGGGGGTGATCCAAATACCCAAGTATTTCGCTTTTGAAGAGATTTTCAAGCCCAATATTTTTTCTAAGTCGTCCTTTTCTTCTGCGGTTACATTTTTAACAAGCATTTTTGTTTTTGTAATATTCAGCTTAAAGCCTGCCACTTCTCCAAATTCTTTAATCAGTTCCAGCACTCTTTTCAGACTTTCTTTAGGATTTTCAGTCATAACGAGTAGATCATCCGCGAAAGCTTTAATTTTATATGTTTTGTTTCCCAGAGTGATGCCTTTAACAAGCTGGTCCCTTCTTATCTGATTGTTCAATACTTCCATCACCAAGATAAATATCAGTGGAGACAGTGGGCAGCCCTGTCTGGTTCCCTTGTTTATTTTGCACTCCTCAGTAATTCTTCCGTTGATGATCAATTTTGCATATTGTTCTGAGTAGATGGCATTTATTCCTTTACAAATATTTTCTCCCAGTCCGATTTCTTCCATTAATTTTTTTCATAAACTTCCAGGACACGTTATCAAAAGCTTTTTCAGCGTCTACCAACATAATAGCTGCTGGTTTATCAATTTTAATATCCAAATATTCTAATACATTAATCACACATTAATCACACATTGGCAGAACAATTTTCAGTTAAAATGCATTTGATCACAACAACCTGAAATATTAAGAAACTCTTGACTACAACAGCAACAACAGACACCACACACACAGACACACACGGGACCCACGCAGAAATAAGACAACAGTATGGAGGAGGCACATTGAATGAAAATGTAGCTTTAACTCTGAACATAGATCAGGATCTACTGGCAGATCTATGGGTGATCTTCCAGTAGATCAGCAAGGATTTCTGACTCCCAATTGTTTTATAACAGCAACAACAAAATGAACCCCTGCTCCCTCAATTTGATTGCTGAAATGTAGAAAGCTTGGGGAGCTAGAATAGGTGGAATAGTATGGAAAGACTGTGAGCTTAGTTCTAGTACTTACAGGAAAGCCCTGTGGTCAGCAGCTGCTCAGAGACACATGTTCTTTATAATAATAATAATAATAATAATAATAATAATAATAATAATAATTTATTATTTGTACCCCGCCCATCTGGCTGGGTTTCCCCAGCCACTCTGGGCAGCTTCTATAGAAACCAAAAATACACTAAAATATCACAGATTAAAAACTTCCCTGAACAGGGCTGCCTTAGTTCTAAATAATAATAATAATAATAATAATAATAATAATAATAATAATAATAATATTTTATTTATAGCCCGCCCTTCCCGGTTCAGAAAACCAGGCTCAGGGCGGCTAACAACAAATTTAAAACACTTAATTGTGATACAACAAAAAGCATGTCTTTTGCTTCTGGGTGTAGTTCATGAATGGTGCAAATGCAAAGCAGATCCCACAAGTCTGGAATCTGTCTTCTCTTCTCCTAGAGGCACTATCAATCTTCAGGAAGAGCTTTTTTTGGTGGTGCGGTGTGTGCATATGTTGGGTGCTGCAGTTAGAGGGAGAAAAATCCCTTCTATCAGCTGTTCAGAGGATCCAACCCTATGTTGTGTATTGAGTCAAAGGATTTTATATCTGTATTATTATTGTCTGTATTTGCATTAGGGTAAAGTAACTGCCTTTTGGTTCCAGAGGGTACAGCTACTATTGGTTCATTTAAGCTGCTGTATTTGGATCCTTTGTCTTATTGGTTTCCTCCAAAAGGCAGGACTGTGATTGCCTGATATTGTTCCCTCCAAAATGTATCCTTTCTAGCTAGTTCCCTGTCCCTATAAATGTAGCTCTCCCCTCCTCAGGTCTCAGTCTTGTTGCTTTAATAAAGAAGTGTTACTAGAGAACTGTCTCCAGCATATTATGTCAAGAGAGCTGAAATCACAAACCCCACGTCACAACAACTGGCGACGAAGGTGGAATCCGGAATGCTGAGGAGCGGTTAAACGCAGCCCTGCCTCAGAGTCCGGATTGTAGCTAAGAACAAGACTCACTGCCCAGCTGAGAAGACGACCCTGCCCACAGGACAATGGAGAGTCCAAGGGTATTGGAGCCCTTCCAGCCATCAGAGCCCCACACGTGGGAAGACTACGTCGAACGCTTCGAGTTCTTCGCAGTGGCTCAAGGGATCACCGATGCCAGCAAAAGAAGGGCCACATTCCTGAGCTACTGTGAGCCTGAGATCTTCAAGCTGGCCAAGGCATTGCTTGCCCCAGCGAAGCTAAGTGAGACATCTCTCAAAGATATTCTTGCCTGCCTAACAAGCCATTTAGCGCCTACTGAGACCAAGATGGCCCGGCGGATGGAGTTTCATAAGAGGCAGCAGCGTGCTGGGGAGTCTGTATCTGCATTTCTAGCTGAACTGCGGAAGCTCGCTCAGCACTGCGACTTCCAAGATCTGGAAGAGACTCTCCTGGATCGGTTTATCGGTGGTCTGAGCAGCAAGAAAGCCAGAAGACGCATCGTGGCTAAAGAAGAGGTTACCCTTGCTTCAGCCTTGAAGGAGGCCACCGCCACGGAGAATTATGAAAGAGAGGAGCTTGATGCCAGTCGCAGGGCCCCTAAGCCACAGATAGAAGTTGCGCATGCCATGGACGAGCTAGAGGCTACTCCGAGCCAGAGCCCAGTCTGTGGGGTCGAGTCAGTGCGTCAGGCCTGCACAGTGCACAAAGATCACCGAGGCAGGTGCCCTGGTTGTGGCGGAAACCATGAGCGGAAGAGTTGTCGTTTCCGGGATGCTATGTGCCGGATGTGCGGAAAGACAGGTCACATCGCCAGGGTCTGTAGATCAGCGGCGTTGGGAGCGACAGGAGCACCTAGACTGGAGCATCGCAGATCACCCACAGCAAACCATGTTCTAAAGGACTGCCACTACGTAATGGAGATCAACGGGAGGGTCGTGCAGTTTCCAGCGCAAGGCAAGGCACACGTCAAGGTGAAGATTAAGGGTCAGCTGTGCGACATGGAGGTGGACTCCGGATCTGGATTCACTATCGTGTCGGACCAGACCGCGAGGACATTCTTCCCCAGGGGTAAGTTGCCCCCTCTGGAGCCCTTCCCGGCAACTTTGCAGTCATACTCAGCGGGCCGCATCCATGTCATGGGAATGTGTGCCGTGAGAGTACAGTTCCGGGACAAACAGGTGGTACTCAAACTGGTGATTGCGAAGGGCAGTCGCCCCAGTCTCCTGGGCACTGACTGGTTCCCCGCCCTGGGACTGAGTATATCAGGGCTTAATTCAATCCAAACCTGCCCTGAGATGAGCGAGGCATTATGCAAAGAATTTGCTGGTCTCTTTAATGGAAAACTGGGTTGTTATAAAGGGCCCCCAGTTGACTTCGAATTGGACCCTGGGGTGGCCCCAATCTGACTCAAACCAAGGCGAGTGCCATTTGCACTGCAACCCAAGATCGAAGCAGAGCTGGAGAAATTGGTCAAGCAGGGAGTTCTCTCACCCATGGACTCCGCTAAGTGGGAGACTCCAATCGTCACGCCCCTTAAAGCAAATGGGGAAGTCAGGATCTGTGCTGATTACAAATGTACTATCAATAAGGCACTCAGGGGAAACTCATACCCCATTCCAGTCGTATCACATCTGTTGGCTAAACTGGCTGGGGGCAAGGTGTTTGCCAAAAGTGACCTGGCGCAAGCTTACCAACAGCTGCCAGTAACCCCACAATCAGCGGAAGCACAGACTGATGCATCAGGCATCCACCCCACAGATGCTAAGGTTAAGGCCATCATCGAGGCACCACGACCACAGAACAAGACGGAGTTGCAGTCATTCCTGGGACTTATTAACTTTTATCATTCGTTCTTACCCCAGAAAGCTTCGGTAGCTGAACCATTACATAGACTGTTGCAGAAAAAGAATGTGTGGCGATGGGGGTAGGAGCAGCAGAAGGCTTTTGATTCCTTGCGAGGAATGCTGAGTAGCAAGAGCGTCCTTGCTCATTATGATGAATCGAAGCCGCTGGTCCTGGCATGTGATGCCTCTCAATACGGCCTGGGGGCGGTGCTGAGTCATAGGGAACCGGATGGGTCGGAAAAGCACATCTCTTTCTATTCCCGTACGTTGTCGCCCACGGAGCGCAACTATGCTCAAATTGACAAAGAGGCGCTTGCAATTGTGGCAGGAATCAAAAAGTTCCATGATTATGTGTACGGTCGTCATTTCTCCATTGAAACGGACCACAAACCACTGTTGGGGTTGTTCAACCCAAACAAACAAACGCCACAAATTCTCTCCCCCAGAATGTTGCGTTGGTCTATATTCCTGAACGGGTTCCAGTACACCTTGACCCATGTGCCGGGGAAACGGTTGTGCCACGCTGATGCGCTGAGTCGATTGCCCCTTCCTGGCAGGAGCAATGAGGATCCTGCTCCAGCGGAGCACATAATGATGCTGGAAACACTTCCGGGGGCTCCTGTAACGGCTACTGATATTGCTGAGAAAACGAGGAAAGATGCTGTTCTCTCCCGTGTGCTCACTTGGGTGGGGAGGGGGTGGCCAGGTGGTCCGCATGAAGACAAATTCAGGCCTTATGCGACAAGGCAGCACGAGTTATCCATGCATAAGGGTTGTCTCCTGTGGGGAGATAGGGTGATCATCCCAGCACCACTGAGAAACAGGGTTCTTGAGACGCTTCACATGGGACACCCGGGAATGGTCAGGATGAAGTCGCTAGCCCGATGTTATGTGTGGTGGCCTGGAATGGATCAGAACATAGAACAATGGGTACGAACATGCAAGGCATGCCAAGAGGTGCGGCCAGAAGTGGCCAGAGCACCAGTTCACTGGTGGGAGCAGTCCAGATCTCCCTGGAGCCGGCTGCACTTAGATTTTGCTGGGCCATTCCAGGGGAAGGTCTTTTTGGTTATCGTTGATGCATATTCCAAATGGTTAGAAGTGGCAATGGTCCCTAGCATGGCATCAACTGCCGTAATCAAGGTGTTGAGGCAGCTGTTTGCAACCCACGGGTTACCTGAGACCATTGTATCAGATAATGGGGCAGCTTTTGTATCCCAAGAATTCAGGGCATTCTTGGCTGATAACTTCATAAGAAGGGTCACATCCGCGCCCTTTTACCCATCCTCCAATGGGCAGGCGGAGCGCATGGTAAGAACAGCCAAAGAATCCATTGCGCGCTTAATGGAGGGTAACTGGTCAGCTCGCATCGCGCGAATGTTATTTTTGCAGCATGCGACACCGTGTACTGCGACGGGCAAGTCGCCAGCTGAGCTGCTCTTGGGTAGAAGATTGGTAACAGTGCTGGATTATGTCCACCCGGATAAAATGCCAAACCGTAATTCAAGAGCAAACCCCCAGGCTGAGACTGACACAACAAGGTATTTCGCCCCTGAAGATCTGGTCTGGGTGAGGAACTATTCACGAGGTTCGCGGTGGGTGGCTGGTGTGGTCACCCGGACTAGTGGACCTGTGTCCTATTATGTGACCTTGGAAAATGGGCAAGTTTGGAAGAGACATATAGATCAGCTGAGGCACCGGGCGCTCAGCAGGGAGGAGTCTGATAATTCATCCCTGGCTAACGACGCAGAGCTGCAAGACCAGAGTGAAAATGGCCCAGAGGTGCAATCACCAGGGGCTTCAGCAAATGAACCAGGGTCTGCTAGTCCTCAGGATGACGAGGTACAGGTAGGGGACCCTGAGATGTCTGGGACTCCATCTGTTCCTGATGAAACCCCTATAGCAGCCCCCCTACCACAGGTGACACCCAATCCAGAACCGGCAACACCTGTTGTCAGGAGATCAAGTAGAAGTTGTAGGACCCCACAGTATCTGAGAGATTACGTATGCTGTGCTCACTAGGGGGGGAGGGGTGTTGTGTATTGAGTCAAAGGATTTTATATCTGTATTATTATTGTCTGTATTTGCATTAGGGTAAAGTAACTGCCTTTTGGTTCCAGAGGGTACAGCTACTATTGGTTCATTTAAGCTGCTGTATTTGGATCCTCTGTCTTATTGGTTTCCTCCAAAAGGCAGCACTGTGATTGCCTGATATTGTTCCCTCCAAAATGTATCCCTTCTAGCTAGTTCCCTGTCCCTATAAATGTAGCTCTCCCCTCCTCAAGTTTCAGTCTTGTTGCGTTAATAAAGAAGTGTTACTAGAGAACTGTCTCCAGCATATTATGTCAAGAGAGCTGAAATCACAAACCCCACGTCACAACACCCTATATATGAAGAGTTGCATAAGCCTTTGGTGCAGGATAGCTAAGGAGAGTTTGTGAGCTTTAAGCACATCCAGCCAAGAAGCTCTTCAGATGGTAGGTAGACAGAATGCCAAAATGTCTGGGAAAATGATCTCAGGCAACGCAGTCTGGATGCTTGTGTCTGTGCATGTAGTTTTCAAAGGCTTGACATTGTTGTATGAAAGTATTTCAAGCTTAGGAGCGGAATCCTTACTTACTGGGAATATCACACGGACCCAACAGTTTTGCTGATCTCAGAGCAATTAACTGAACAGCAGTGTGATTATGTTTTAATTCAAACAAAAACCGTATGAGCTATTAGTAAAAGATTATGGGTTATGAATAGAAGTACTGGGAAGGAAAACAGGGAGCATCGTCAACAAAAGGAACCCAATGGATCAACGGAAGGTTTTACTGTAGGAAATAATTGATGCCCTAGATAATTTGAAAATACAAATTTGACCTTAGATGGAGCCTAAACTCTTATTATTGTTGCCATGGTATGAAGACTATAGTTTAATCTGAATAATATAATTGCAAACCCTGTGAACAGAAGTTATTTATATGAAGGTATATATTTTATTGGCTACAAATAGCACAGTCCAAGTTAGAAGTTTCAGGGAGGGTTAAATGATTTCCTATATGTTGCCATGTGAAGAAACTGAATAAAAAATTAAATGGTAAAAACAGAAGTGCAGTTAAATAATGGCTCACTCAAGGCTCTGTATTTTTAAGTCTAGGTAAAGGTAAAGGTACCCCTGCCCGTACGGGCCAGTCGTGTCCGACTCTAGGGTTGTGCGCTCATCTCACTTAAGAGGCCGGGAGCCAGCGCTGTCCGCAGACACTTCCGGGTCACGTGGCCAGCGTGACGAAGCTGCTGTGGCGAACCGGCACCATAGCAGCGCACGGAAACGCCGTTTACCTTCCCGCCAGTAAGCGGTCCCTATTTATCTACTTGTACCCGGGGGTGCTTTCGAACTGCTAGGTTGGCAGGCGCTGGGACCGAGCGACGGGAGCGCACCCTGCTGCGGGGATTCGAACTGCCAACCTTTCGATCGGCAAGTCCTAGGCGCTGAGGCTTTTACCCACAGCGCCACCCGCGTCCCTCCATTTTTTTTTTAAAGTCTAAGCTGTACAAATAATGTTCCGTCAAACCTAGAACCGTTTGCCACATGTTGTCAGAACAACACCACACCTTCAGAACTTCTAAGATCTAATTTATTTAGCCACAAAACCCTGTTGAAAGGTCCATGGCAAAACCTTATAATATTAAAAATTTCAGTCTGGATGATTTCATCTCACTGTGCCCATGAGAAAGGGATAGAGAAATTCACTCCACCATGAAAACTGTGTTTGTCCCTGTGTGTGCATTCAGAATGACAAACTGCTGAAATTAAAGCCTTCTGTAGGCATTTAATCTGTGTGATTGGTTGGCATCTGTCTGTTTCCTGAGATAATGGAAGACTGCACTTTTGGGGCTGAAGTCAAACTGTTGGGGAGTTACAGCGCCAATATGGGAGAGACATGCTTTGTTGCAGCTGGGGCAGATGGAGGTGTCCAGTTGTGCCGATGCAGGTGTACAGTGATAGCTTGCTGTGCTGCTAAGACACTGTTGGCTGAGGGGCTTGTGTGACAACACCCCAGTGTACACAGGCTCCAGCTGAACAATCAATGTCCTGCAAAAAATGGAACTGATGTATCAGAGTTTATAAGCTTTGGGGTCAAAACAAAATAAAAAAATTCCTTCCAGTAGCACCTTAAAGACCAACTAAGTTTGTTTTGACTATGGCAGACCAACACGGCTACCTATCTGTAACTGAAGCTTTGGGGTGTACACCAGCAGGATCCTCTGCTGATAGGAACTTGTACAGTGGTGCCTCGCAATATGAAATTAATCCGTTCCATGAGGCTCTTCATATAGCGGTTTTTTCGTCTTGCGAAGCAAGCCCATTGACAGCTTAGCGGATTAGCGCTATTAGCAGTTTAGCGGCTTTTAGTGGATCAGCTGATAAGCGGCTTAGGGCTTAGGAAAAGGGGGGGGGGGAAAGGGGAAAAACCCCGCAGGAACTCGCAAGACATTTTCGTCTTGCGAAGCAAGCCCATAGGGAAATTCATTTTGCGAAGCGCCTCCAAAACGGAAAACCCTTTCGTCTAGTGGGTTTTCCGTCTTGCGAGGCCTTCGTCTTGTGGGGCACCACTGTATTCGGATCTGCACCCAATAGATAGTCCATTGAGAACATCAATTTAAAACCACAGTAGTGAATAAGCACACCAGTATGTACAGTGGTCAATATACCTTTGTCCTCAGTTCCTTGCTGGTGCAGCACGTGTTACGGTGAGGACAAAAGAACACTCATAATTTTAAATAAATTAAAATGTCTATCTCCATCCCCCACAAAAGAACACCAAGAGCTTGTTTTATTTGTAACTAGTGGCAGTTTATGCAGTCTTCAGTATTTATTGCCTGCCTGATTTAGTTCCAGTACTGAAAAGAGAGAAGGGTAATGTAAGGGAAATGAAAAGGCAGATCTAAATGCTTGTTTGGGATTGATACTGCTCTTCTTAATCAGAAGATACAGACTTTCAAAAAGTGGTTTTTTAAAGGAAAAGTAGAATTTAAAAATATATGAGTCCCTTAAACATAATGGAATATGAGCAAAATTATTTTCCACTTCAAGTAGACCTTCTGAAGGAAGGTTTTATTGATGTGATTTCACCAGACATTCCTTTTTGGGGGGTGCCTGAACAAGGCAATTCTAATGACTCCTTGGTCTAGTTTCTAAAGCACTAAATTTTGTCAGCCCTGAAGTTAATTTATAGTGTGGTGCGCAGCCATGTAGCTAATATCTCCCATTAATAACTGTGTGCATGTCTGATTTTCCACACTCTTTGCTGAAATATATAATCCTTTATTCCCCAAATAAAATGGAGAGGTCAACAAAATAGCGGGAGGCTGTGCGGTTTCTTCACAGTCTGCTTTTTTTGTCCTGTCACTAGTGAGATTGCCAAAGTCCATAATTACCTGTTCCTAAAATGTATTTGTCCACAAAGTAATGTTCAGCAGTATTACAAATAGAATGGCATTTCTTGCAAAGGTTCCTCTCTGTCTCAGAAAGTAGAATGGGCTTCTGCATATGTGTGGTCATTCACATGAAAACCATGGTTGAAAGCAATTTTGGGGTACATTTTTCAATGAAGAAATTTTCACAGAAATACACCTGTAATGTATGCTCTCTAATTACCTGTCACCTGTGCAGTAGTAAACAATGCCCCCAAATTTCAGCCACTTACTATTTTACAGGCTTCTTTCTATATATAAAAAACACCTGAGACCATCTTTACAAACCTTACAAATAGGCTTCTCCTTCTTCCTTTACTTTGGCAATGGTGTGAAATTATGTTCTGTGCTGTTTTTCAAACAAAAACTCACTGAGTGAAGGAGGCAAGTGTCCAATGTCTGATACACAGGGCAACATGAGCAGCACAGTGCCAAATTCAAAAGCTGGGGGGTGCGAAGGAAGAGTCTTTCTAAACAAAGCTTAAGTGAGGTTTTAGAGCATGTGAGTTGCAACATCAAAATGGAAATAAAACAAAGAATATGAGAGATATCCTGTGTGAGTCATTCGATAAGAACATAAGAATAATGTGCTACATCAGGCCAATGGCCCATCTGGTCCAGCATCCATTTCTCACAGCTAGTAGCCATGGATGGCCGTCATCTCATTCTCAGAACAGACCCTTTGAAGACCACAAACACAAGTAACTCAAGTTACTTTTATAACATTGGTGGTGAACCTTAGGCCAGCAGGTGAATGCAGCACTCTACATCTCCCTGTCTGGCCTTCAAAACTCTTCCCAGGCCACATTGCTTGGTGGCCCCATTTCACACCCTCCTTAGATGTATCTGCCTGGCTGGAATGTGCCCTTGAACTCTGATAACTCTCTGCCCTGGCTGGAAGACAGAAAGGAGTGCTCTCTCTGGGTAGAAACTAACCTGTTGCACTAAGGTAATATATATATTAATGGTTCTACTCCCTTTTGCCTGTTTCTATCCACCCCTAGTATATGGCCCTTGGAAGACTACCCTGAAGAAACGTGTCCCTTGGCTCCCTGCAATAGTTGCAAACGGAAATCCTTCACCCAGAGCCACTGACACATTATTTACAAAGTGTAAATAGCTGTGTTGCTGGCTATTCTATTCCATTTGAATGTTCCGTAAACTGCCCTGGGACCCCTTGGGGCGAAGAAATGGTTTAAAAATAAAATGAATAAATAAATCATTTTGGTTGGGCTTTATTTTATTGTTTGGATGACCTGGCTTGGTGGTTGTCTTGCTACAATAACGAAAAGGTTCTAAAAATGATGCTTCCATGTTTTGTTTGCCTTTTATCTCATGTACAGACTTTGTGTTAAAATGCTTCTTCCCACATGAGGGCATCAGAGCTGTTCCAACAAGCTAAGGGGACAGTCTCTTGGCTCTTTACTACGGAAATCATGAAGAATTTGAGCGTGTGAGGTGCATTTGCTCTTACAAGCCTTTTCTAGTTTGCACTTCTGGTAGACTTATCCATTTTCCATGTAGGAAGGAAGGCTTCATAAAATCAATTTACATCCTTTCTTTGCTAACCATGAAAATCAGACACAGATCTATATATACTGATCATATGTGAACTGTTAGAGGCTGTCCTGGATGGCCACCACCTTGCCATTAATAGCAACCTGCTACAAACAGACCCTTATTTAAAGCACAGGAATGTGGCCCCTGGAATAGTAAATATAAGCAACTGAGCTAAATGATGCTTATTTTAACTACTGGCTTAGAATGTGGCCCCACTGAGGAAATGTATAGGAAAGGGCTATTTAGAGAGATGCATACACAGCAAATTGTATCCTTTGTGTCAAGAAGAACTATTGCGCCCTCCACCATAAGCCATAAATGAGAATATTAAAGAAAGACATTCAAAAGGAACTGGGCAGAGACATTTCCCCAGTGTATTTTCATCGGGCCTCTCAGCCATTTTAGACCTTTTGGATCCTCAGGTGGCAAAACAGGATGGGCTGCTCCTGACCCCAGGAAACCTGCTGCTTTCATTCTCCTCTTTGGAATGGGCAATCATTAGTGTTTCATTCCTTGTATTTCCATCTCCCCATTTCCTAAATTTTGCTATCTTTCTGTCCATGCTCAGACCCAAGCTGCTGACATTTGCATTTGAGCATTCCCTAGGTGCATCTAGACCTCTATTTTGACTGAAGTCATATTCTAACTAACCATTTTTCCTGTTCTGCAGGCATTGCATTTGGTAATTAAGCCACAAAGCCATTTTACACTGAAACAGCATTTTGGCACTGTAAATAAGGAAACAGTTGTACTTCGAGTTGAAGGTAAGCAAGGTAAAGTGCCATCTTGCCCCAGGCAGGCAACAACTTTGGATAAAAGATCTCAAACTGTCATCCCTCCATTGTCACCTGAACATCAACAACTCACCCTCTGCTGTAAGGTCTTGGGGTAGGGTTACATCTACACCCCACCAAATATAATGAAACAAATAAAATGAGCCCACTCCCAAATACAGTACTATACAATACAATGCAAAGGGATGTGGGTGGCGCTGTGGGTTAAACCACAGAGTCTAGGGCTTGCTGATCAGAAGGTCGGCAGTTCGAATCCCCGCGACGGGGTGAGCTCCCATTGCTCTGTCCCTGCTCCTGCCAACCTAGCAGTTCGAAAGCACGTCAAAGTGCAAGTAGATAAATAGGTACCGCTCCAGCATGAAGGTAAACGGCATTTCCGTACGCTGCTCTGGTTCGCCAGAGGCGGCTTAGTCATGCTAGCCACATGACCCGGAAGCTGTATGCCGGCTCCCTCGGCCAATAAAGCGAGATGAGCACCGCAACCCCAGAGTCATCCGCAACTGGACCAAACGGTATGGGGTCCCTTTACCTTTACAATACAATACAATACAGTACAAATCAACAATCTGGATAGTGCATAGGGGAACACTATTAGTTCAAGCCAAGGAGAAGAGAGACATCTCCAGTGAGCACCAGAGGTAAAGAGACAACACTTGTTGTATCTTTATCGAAGCCATTACAGAGAAGGCTGTCCCATGGGATATCACCCCTTGCACCTCCAAGGGAAATGCCACTATAAACAGAATCTGTCCTGTAAGCCATAACATCCTGGCTGGCACATAAATGAGCATTTGCTCTTCCAGGCATATGTTAAAGAAAAATGCAGATACGCACTACAGTGGTGCCCCGCAAGACGAATGCCTCGCAAGACGAAAAACCCGCTAGACGAAAGGGTTTTTCGTTTTCGAGGCGCTTCGCGAGACAAATTTCCCTATGGGCTTGCTTTGAAAGATGAAAATGTCTTGCGAGTCTTGCGAATTTTTTCGCTTTTTTCTCCCTTTTTCTAAGCCGCTAAGCCGCTAATAGCCGCTTAGCCGCTAAGCCGCTAATAGCGCTAATCCGCTAAGCCGCTAATAGGGTTGCTTCGCAAGACGAAAAAACCGCTAGATGAAGAGACTCGCGGAACGGATTCTTTTCGTCTTGCGAGGCACCACTGTAGCTTACTGGGGTGAATGGGGCACCTGCCCCGACAACCTCACTTTGCCCTCAGCCAGTTTCCACCAGCCTGCCTTCTTACTTAATCCGGTCCAGGGAGTGGCATTGTCTGTCAGCAACCTCCTCCTTAGTTTCTGTTTTTCCCCCTTGTGGGGAGGAGGGGGGGGCAAAACTAGAATTATTTGACTCTGCCTGTCGTTAGCTCTGGCTCCACCCACTGTTGGCCTCTCTGGCTTCTGCCCCACCAGTCCCTGTGGGCCCCTGTCACCTCCCTAGGAGCTGGTATTCAGTGGCAGATATCTCATCAAGCCCCGCCCCTTACGTCCCTGGCTCTGCTGGCTCCACCCCTAGACTTAGAGTTTACGGTTACTCAACTGGACACTTCTAGGTTTCTCTTCCACACTGCAAGCACAGTCTGTGAGGGTCTGACAGAGATGGGGACATTTGGAGCAGGGTTGATGCGCAAAGCACCACTGCCCCTTCCAGCAACCATGTAAATCCTTGGAGGACCCAGTTTTACTTACCTTCCTTGTGAGAATTCTCATATTACTCCACTCTTCTTCCTGCTGCTTAAGCAGTTACTAGTACAGGGGTCAGCAAGGTTTATCTTGCCTGGGCCGGATCGGTCCCGCTGAGATCCCCCATGGGCCAGATGTCGCGTGTGCATAATTTACATGATTTTCGGCATCTGCGTCTGCACAGATGTGATTTCCAGTGCTGCGGAACTGAGTCCCCGCGCCGCACTGTGCCGCTTTAGCACAGCGCATGAACGGGTGGCTCGGTTCGGGGGCGGCTCGGGGGCCAGTTAAACAACCTCCACGGGCCGCTTCTGGCCCATGGGCCTTAGGTTGCTGACCCCTGTACTAGTCCATAGGAAAAGAACCAGTTCTCTTATCCCATGCCACATTTATTCAGCATCCTTTGGATAGGGATTTACTCAAGATATTTTTGGAATTTCAATAATATTTCCACATGGTCACTCCTGTCTACACACACTTCATTCTGGGAACCTGGACATTTATTTGTTCATTCTAAGTCATGGGTTGGCTCAGTGTTACTTGTGGACTGAGTCCGAGGTTCCTTCCCCTTTACTGTTCTCATCGTTCTGCCATTGCTGAGACCAGAGAATTACCTAAATTCTAATCTGAAATGAAATAGGTCTAAGGTTGTCCACTGTCTGGATGGATACCTTTCAAGAACCCCATATTTACTGTTTTGATTTCCTTAAAATTAAGAGTGTACAAACATCATGAATAAACATGACATTGTCTCACCCTTCATTTTCCAAATATCACCGTTCATTTTCAAATGTATTTGTGAATGAAAGTACAAAGGAATTTTCTGTTAGAGGAATTCTCATTTAAATTGAATAAAATACAATAAATAATTTCCCCTAAATATTAGCCACTACCTTGTTTCTGATATCTCTCCCTAAAGACCTTGCAGGTCTTATCCTGTTGAACTCTTGGAAAGATTATTCGCATGAGATCAACAGATAAAGTGTGAAGCTTCCTCGATTAAAGGAAGGAAGGTTGTGATAGCATCTTAGGCACTATAACAGCTTCAGCTGATGCAAATAGAGAATCCCTCCCAGTCTCCAATAGAGCATGTACTTATTGATTTCTCTGTGCAGATTTCCCTATCGCTGTAGCAAGAATATAGTGAAACTAATTATATTCTTAATTTGAAAACCCAAAAGGGCAAAAAGCAGTAAGCAGCATATGCAGCACACAATATTATTGTCGACTCATCACTCAGTCTTCATAAGCTTCTGGCTTCAACCATCCCTGACTGTTTGGTCTTTCAAGGCATTTGAAGGAAAGCCTAAAGGTTGAGTCCAAGAAGGCTTTGAAATCATGTGAAAAAGAGTTGGTCATGTGGGTGGGATGAGCACTGCCAGTAGATGCCACCCCATTCCAAGAACCAGGCCTTATTTGTGCCAACACAACCATGCCAGCCCAACCTCATTTGAAACAGTATTTGGGTTTCTGGATTACACCAGTGTGGTATAATGGGTAGAGTATTAGTCTAGTGCAGGCTGGCTCACCCATGAGGCAGGAGCCATGGGGCAACAGATCCTGATGTAGATCTTTAGTCCTTCTGTTATGCCTGATGTAACTCTTCACTCACCCCACCTTCTCTGGTGGGGCCTCCTGCTATTTTGTGGCCCATCTCAGGGGCCAAAATGTCTTGAGCCAGTCCTGGCCTAGGGCCTGGGAAACACAGGTTCAATACCCTGCTCAGCTATGAAGCTAACTGGGTAGGATAAAATGGGATAGAAGCTACAAAGCTAACTGGGTAGGATAAAATGGGATGGAAGCTACGAAGCTAACTGGGTAGGATAAAATGGGATTGAAGAAAACCACAAACCTACCCTGAGCTCCTTGAGGGAAAGGTGGATGATAAAAATAATAATAAATAATTCCCAACAGCTGAGTGTGTTATAACAGTTGTACTAGAGTTGAAATCAAGGTTGCCAGATTGGCAATTTGGAGAATCCTTTCACCTTTCCCTCTAGTACAAAAGACACTGATGGAATCAGTGAAGCATGGATCAGGAAATGCAGAGCACAACATTAATGCTGACATGGCATGATGGCAATCTTGGTTGTTGCTATGTGTTTCCCTTCAGTAAGGATGTGGGCCTCCTTATCTCCACTGCTGATGATGGCAATGGCTTCTTCCTACTTCAATTCCTGCTCCATGTTTTGGTGGTTTTAAAGGGAAAATACTTTCCAGATTGGCAATCTAGAAAGCCTCCTGAAATTAGGAACTCTGGACCAGGTTACTTGAAAGATCGTTTTGCTCCGTTGCCAAGCAAGGTCATTAAGATCAATGAATGAGTCATGCCACAGCCTAATGGTTATCAACTTGTGGTAACACAGAGGTGGGTTTTTTCCCCTGCTGGTGGCACTGGCATTGCACTTCCTGCTGAAAAATGAGAGGCCCCATCTGTACTGGCATTCCACCAGCTATTGAAGAGACACTTGTTTATACAGTGGAACCTCGGTTTTTGAATGTAATCCATTCCAGAAGTCCGTTCGACTTACGAAACGTTTGAAAATCAAGGATCAAAGGGCTGCCAGCAAGTTCAATGGGGAAAAAAGAAAAGAAAAACACACCTCGGAAGCCATTTGACTTCCGAGGCTTGTTCGAAAATTCACTTCTGGGTTTTCAGTGTTTGGCTTCCAAAACGATCGGCAGCTGAGACATTCGAAAACCAAGCTTTTACTCAGAGCCGGATTTAGGTTTGATGAGGCCCTAAACTACTGAAGGCAATGGGTCCCTTTATATGTCCATCTGTACTTTGTCAACAACAAATTGTTGCTGTTTTTTTGTGTTGAATATATGCTATATGGTAATTTATGGACCTAATAGGTATCTCAAGCCATTTGCACATAACAAAATAGGAGCCTACACAACATAAAACACTGTTGTTGTATGTAGGTTTTATTTCATTTGTTTTTAATCTTATTTTTTGGAAATGTACATCCAGTGTTTTTTTTCCCTTTAATTTTTTTTGAGGGTCCCCAAGAGAGTGGGGCCCTAAGCTATAGCTTGTTTAGCTTATACGTAAATCCGGCCCTGTTTTGACTGTATACGCATTCCCTTGATCTCCCAACCTGCATCTCCTGCTTTAACTGCAATGCCCTTTTAGTGCTCTTGTTTTATTGTGTGTTTTAATTATAGATGCTTATATTTTTATGACTGCACAATTGGTTTTAATACATATATTGGCACCCAGTCTCCAGGTGGTTGCGGTCTGTTGTGGCAGGCCCTCTGCTCCAAAGAGCAAAAGGCCTTCGCATAGTGCGTCTGGCATTTGGGGAATTCCCCCAGCCGGCTGCATAGGAGAGTGGGATAGCCCACCATCCCCTAGATTCAAACTGGCCAGTCAGGTGGCTATGAAGACCAGCTATAAAGACTGGCTACACCCAAACTTCGGACTGCAGTCAGCCCAAGAACAACCCACCCATTATTTGTATGCAAAGTTTTCTTCTTCTTCCTTGCACCATATAATGGACCTTGCTGTGGTTCATTAATGGTTGCCATATTCAGAGCCAGGGAGGAATTTTCCTGCAAACAGATTTGTAGTAGACTTGTAGTAGATTTGTAGTAGTAGACCCGTCTACTGCAATTATTAAGTTTGCAGATGACACCCCCATAATGGGTTTAATAACAGGTGGAGACGAATCAGCGTGTAGAGGGGAGGTCCAAAAAATATCTACATGGTGTCTAGGGAATAACTTGCACCTTAATATCAGCAAGACAAAGGAGATGGTGTTGGACTTTTGGAGGAAGAGAGGAGAACTAGCTCCGCTGTACATCGGGGAGGGCTGTGTGGAAAGAGTCTCTTCCTTTAAATTCCTAGGAGTTGATCTCAGTGAAGACCTTACTTGGAAAATAAATACAACCCAGGTGGTTAAGAAAGCCTAACAGAGACCCCATCTCCTCAAAATATTGTGAAAGAATGATGTCAATCAACATTTGATGATCTCCTTCTACTGGTCAACAATAGAAAGTGTCCTTTCATACTGCATCATGGTGTGGTACGCTGGTTTGACATCAACTGGTAGGAAGTGCCTACAGAGGGTGGTGAATACAGCACAAGATATTATGGGCTGTCCCGTGAATCTGCTGGATGAAATAGCGGAAGAACGTTGCCTCAGGAGAGTGAGGGAAATTCTCAGGGATGATTCACACCCTGGCCGGCACTTTCTTGATCTCCTGCCCTCAGGCAGAAGATATAGAAGCATGATTAGTTGCACCAACAGGGTAAAGAACAGCTTCTATCTGTGGGCTGTTAGGCTGCTGATTGAGAAGATAACAACAGGGCAACTGACTTTCGGGTTTGGTGGGTGTGTGCCAGTAAACGAGGGGAATTAGGACTAAGAGAGCTGAGTGGGGGGCGCTCGTGTAATCTCACTGTATATAAGTTGTACAAGTGACAATAAAGTATTTCAATTTCAATTTCAATTGGTTCTGTATGGAGGTTTTGCCTTCCTCAGAGCAAATGGTCTCAACTTTAGAGGGATAAAGCATTGGGTGGCACCCTGAGTCTAATATCAGGTTGGGGTGAAGTGGTGAATCACACCTACCCATAACAAGAAGCCAAGCGTGGAGGCAGACAGGCCACATAGCTTCTGGCAGCAGCCTTGGGGGCCATCTAGGTAGACCCATGTCCTGAGAAAGTCCCCTAATCCCAGGCATGAACCTGCTCAACCAGCCCTCCACCTGGAAGCTGAGAATGGATATATTCCTAATGTCTGAGCCAAAGCCTATCTACAAGTGTAATCAATTTTTCTTTACCACCCTGTGTCCCAAACGCATCATTGCACCTAAAGGCCAATCTCCCCTCAGTAGAAAAACAGATCTTGCTCAGGGCATTCAACTTCTGGCTCTGCCTAAACTCAAATCCCCCCGGTCTAGTGCAACAAGAGTGCCTGGTCTAAAATTGTCAATCAAAAACTTCACTCTTGTGGTTGATCCCCACAACAACTACTCACCGTGGGTTATAGTAAAGCAAACAATCTAATTTGCCAATGCCTAAATGATATTGAGCATCAGAACAACTTGGCCACAATAAGGAAATTTTGCCCATGGTTATGACCATTTTCCATCCTCTCACTTTGACTCTCTGGCACCCTAGCTGTATAATCTAGCAATTCCAAAATATAGACGTGCCTTCACCCTCATAAGACTCAATGTACTGCCCTCGGCTGTACTTGAGGGACGATTCCAACAGATTCCATATGAAAAACACTTATGTCCCTGCGGAGATGGTAGCACCAAATCAGTGGCGCATGCCCTCCTCGCGTGCACTCTTTATAAAGACCTGAGGAATGAGATTATTACGCCTCTTTTATTGACCATTCCAGGTCGCCCAACCACTCCCACAGTGTCGTATCTCCTGGCAGACCAAGAGGAGCAGATGACTGCAAAGATTGCAAGGTTTCTAGCTGGGGCAATCAGAATAAGGTCTACTATTTGACTGCTGATTCAGGACCCTAAACTGTGTTTTATATAATCGACTTTTTATTTTGTTCTGTGTATATCACAATGTTTTTTGTTGTTGCTGTGGCCGACCGCTGATGCAAATAAAGTTTCATTCATTCATTCATTCAGTGGAATCAATAAAAGTTGTGACCAATTTTAAATCCTAGAATGTTGTCTTGTGCAATTATTTTGCACCTATCATTGTCCAGGCCTTTGTTCCCTGTGGTGGGGGTCACTGCAAGTGGGTCCACAATAGGGTATATACATGTGCCGTGGAATTCTGCAAACCTTAATGTGCAGACATAAGCCTAAATGATTCTACTGGTTTTTTTTCCATTAGGACCCCAGGTATGGACACTGTCTGTGCCCAGTCCAACCATGCAAGTGAGGCCGTGAAGGGGTTGTGTTGTTTGAAATCCTAAAGTCTAAATCCGGGGTCTTCCCTTTGCAAAGCATTTGCTCTGCTATTGAGCCTATGCCTGGTCCCTGATTACTGCCGTAGCTGGAGGATGAAGGAGATTAATCATGCAGATCTGGTAATCTCACATCTGGTAAATGCTCCTCACTGTGATTGCTCTGGTTCTGAGGAGCACAAGAGTGAATTGCACTGTGCCTCCTTGTTTCTTCCTCTTCCTGCCACCCTGTGCCAGTTCAGGTAACATTAGTAACTATGATGGGAACCGCACAGCACCTGGGTAACTTGGCCTGCTTTTACCTCGAGCGATAATAATGTTTTCCCTGTTTTATTACAGTCTCTTGAGATGGCGACTGATTTGCATATTCTCTAACACTTAATTAACGATGTCACCTTCCCAGTGCCTTGAAAACAGTTTTCATTTTTTCCTCGGCAGACCTCCAACAATTACCTCCCACATTTTCTGCTGAAGTCCTTTTTATTACTTTAATGACAAATAATTGGACAGATTCTGAGTAATGAGGGTGAGAGCCAAAGGACTGTTGCATAGGAGACGGCTGCTTGTTACAAGACACTTTTAGTGGTCTCTAAATCAGACAGACAAGTAGAGTAATGAGCATCTTGCTGTAATGAGACACAATTAAGAATCGCTGCAGCAAATGACAGAACAGTTCATTGAACAATAACCTCCTACTTCTCTCTCTCTTTCCCCCCCTCCAAAAGAGATCGAAGCTTAATTATAGCATCACCATTCACAATGCTATAGTTAAGGTTGTGTCAGCATTTCAATTTGAAATGTGGTATTTTTCAAGGGGTTATAGCGTGTGTGTGCATGTGCGTGTGTGTACTCTGAGTTGAAACTTTATTAAGATGGGACGTCATTTTCCTCTGGACTTTTCCTCCAGCCCGGCCAAGGTTGAAATTTCACTGGTTGAAGTGCAATAGAGGCTTCATTCATCAAACATGTTTGGAATAGCCTCATTAACTATAATATTCTGGAATTTATGGTTTGCCAATTCAAGCATCTGGAACTGAAAATGGTTTAAGTAGAATTGGGATTGCTTCATGTGCTGTGCTTTCTTCTTCTTCTTCTTCTTCTCTCCCCCCCCCCCGCCTTCCTAACAACACAGTGATACTATGTGGGTATCTATAGCATGAGCAAATAGTTTGAATAAGTATTGTTTTAGGTAATTGCTGTGCCTATCATCTTTCTAATGTGTGTACCTCGAATGAAAAATACACTTATAGACTACGAATACAATATGAGGAACATGTTTCTTCCAACACAAGAAATCAGAGGTAGACCAATAATAAGATAACTCTTTGCTTCAAGAGTAAATAAATATCATTTCACATTTGGACAACTGAACATCAATAGGATTTATTTTGTTTGTGTTGGCACCATTTTCTCTCTCTATCTCAGATAGTCTTGTGTTCAGATAAGCCATCCTTACTAAGGATGGATAAGGCTCCTGCCTTGGTTTGGAAGGGGCTCAAATAAAACAAATAGTTCTCTGTCTCCAAAAGGAGAATTACTTACCGGTATATCCAAGTGCATTTTGAAGTTTGGGCCCAGCACCACACAACAGTATCACTGTGAGCAAGGCCCACATGCCCCGCAGTTCCACAAGTCCTGAACCCTTTTGGGGCTCTCAGGCTCCCTGCAGCCCTCTGCCTTTTCCACAAAAAATGGTAATGGCAACCACTGGTAGCATGATCAGGGTTCACAGTAAGGAAGACTGGGTCTAGAGCCTACTCTCTGCCTGAGAATACTGATGTAACAGCGTCTTGGTGTCAGGGATGCCTGGGGAAATGTAGTTTTCCAAGGCTCCCAAGTCCTTAGAAACTTTATTTTCCTGGCGATAGTATTCCTGGTACATAGCAAGTGACTGTGAAGGGAAATGGGGGACTACTGCAGTGGGGAGGAGGCCTAGCTTTGAGGATAGCATCAAATCCATTCCAAGGGAGGAATTTGGAATTCTATACCTGCATGGGTACGCGGGTGGCACTGTGGGTTAAACCACAGAGCCTAGGACTTGCCGATCAGAAGCTCGGCGGTTTGAATCCCTGCGACGGGGTGAGCTCCCGTTGCTCGGTCCCTGCTCCTGCCAACCTAGCAGTTCGAAAGCATGTCAAAGTACAAGTAGATAAATAGGTACTGCTCCGGTGGGAAGCTAAACGGCGTTTCCGTGTGCTGCTCTGCTTCACCAGAAGCGGCTTAGTCATGCTAGCCACATGACCCGGAAGCTGTACGCTGGCTCTCTCGGCCAATAAAGCGAGATGAGCGCCGCAACCCCAGAGTCGGTCACGACTGGACCTAATGGTCAGGGGTCCCTTTACCTTTACCTGCATGGGAAATGTGGGTGTGGTTTTCCCAAAATGGCCTGATAGTTCTGAGGCCTAGTACACTCAATTAGGCTTGTAGCCTGGAGGTTCTCTAGCCCTGTCTTTGCATGACTAAAGAGTACAGGTAGACACAGAAAGTACTAGCTAGAGATGCTTCCAGTAGGTGGGCTAATGGTATTGGGCTTTCCCCCTACCCTGGCTGGAGGTCATGCCACTGGTGAGTTGGGAGAGGGGGGCATGTTCTATTCTTACTTGCTTGTTCTTCTCCAGAAGGTGGCCCCTGGGGTGTATTGTTTGGCCCTATGGAACCTCCAGTGTAGACTTTGCAGTTTTCTCTCTTAAGCAGCGTGGCTGCTGATGTGCTGAGCCAAAGTCTGGCCATTATCAGGACTGGCTGAAGGCCAATCAACAGAACCTCAATCCAGATAAAACAGAACTTTCTCAGCCTGCATAGGAGAGGTGCAACCAATTCTAGAAGGGCTCATACTCCTTATGGAGTAGGTACAGATCTTGGAGGACATGAGTCCTTGGATTTGTTACTATCACTGAGGCATGTTGCGTCTGGGGTGTGGAGCACCTTCCACTGGTTTCGCCTGATGACCCTTCTGCAATCCTGTTTGGATAGGGATACCCTGGCTTTGATGGTCTACACTATGGCTGGATCTAGACATACCAAATAAGTGATTCAGTTAAACATGTCATAAACTTATACAGGGAAATCCAGTAGGGAAAGACAGGACTCTACAGTGCCATCTGGTGTCAATGTGTTATATCGCATATACAATGCATATAAAACTTTTTTTTTGTATCAATATAGCTGAGCCCTCTGGCAAGCTTCAGATTATACTACTGCAATGTGTTGTACATTGGGCCGTCTTTGAAGATGATTTGGGAGCTGCAACTAGCGCAAAATTCAGTGGCTAACTATTGAAACCAGATTTGGGATTTTGCTTGAGTGCAATGTTCATCAATTTGTTTCCATGCCCAATGCTATGTCCTAGTTCTGGCCAGCTATGCTTTGCTGGGCCCCCCAGAACATCAAGGTCAGCATTTCCTTATATTAACTAATAAGGCCTTTCTCTGTGTGCCCTGTGGAGAGATGATTGGAGAGGGAGAAGAGAAAGGGCTTTTTCTATTGTAAGCCCCACCCCACCAAATTTGTGGAATACTCTCCCCAGGAAGATTTGCTTGGTGCCAACACTGTCATATTTTCAGAATTCCTGCCCCTGCCCAAGCCATTTGCACAACAGAGGTCAGCTTTCAGTGGCTGCATCTTGGTGCTCATGTTTATGTTGGGTGGGAATGGATATCTTTGTTTTTAGGTGGCTTAAGTGATTATAGTGTATTTGTATTGTTTTACTAGAGGCATTGTTATAGACGGCATGCTAGTGCTTTGTTTTTCTTTCTGTAAGTCACTTTGGGACTTCCTTTGGTTGCTGGAAGCAATGAATAAATGTAGTAAACTAAGCTAACTAAACTAAACCAGACTTGCGATGTTATATTACCCCAAACTGATCTCTATGATACCAAAAGAGTTCTGCACTTTAGGGAAATGTTTGTTTTACAATTAATATTTCAAAAGGTCCTTGGAAGGGCATGCTAATGGACAGAGTGGAAATGGTTTTCTCCCTACCATGCTCTGATAAAGCCTTTCCTCACTCAAATTGAAAACGTGTTCTCATCTTCCTCTCTCAGATGCTGGAAGGTATGGATTACTTAATCGGTATAAACAAACCACAAACGAGGGAAAATGAGAAATGAACATTTACTTCTTATAGTTTTGGTAAGACTTTTTGCATTGTTCCAAGGGGAGAAAGCTGTATTACTGCCAATTTATAAAAATGACTAAGGAGGGTTTTTTGTTTTACTGATGAGAAGGGTTAATGAATTAATTCTATATAGATCCTGTCATGGCCACATTCTGCACATGAGTAGACTTGCAATTTCCTCTTTATACCCTCAGTCCACACCCTGGACATCCTTCTCCCAGACTACTGAAGTCTTCTCATCTCTGGTCACCTCTCATCTCTTAACATAGTTTATTCATTGATGTACCACCTTTTATTTAAAAATGACAAAGTGGTTTTAATATACAATAGAAAAAGTAAAACATAAAGTGCAAACCAATAACAAAACACAACCATAAAAGCAATCTAAACCTTACAGCAGCAACAAGAAGACACGGTTCATGTATTGGTTCAAGAATTTAGGTAGGTTTGCCTTTAAATGCAAATGCAAATGGAATCGAATCTGCCCCATCCCCACCATGCAAACATGGGCACAATAGCTGCATCACAGGATTCAGTGAAGACCCCTGAGCAGAAACAGGGTTTGCCAGAAGGCCATTTTGAGAAGCACTTGGGAGTGTGCCAAAGCCACATCAACCCAGCGGTCTGTCAATGCACCTGCCTCCACACATTGCTTTTATCCCTAGACTGGCAACAGGAGCAGGGAACACCTCACAATTGAACCAGTCAAGGGTCCTCCATTGCCAATCTCTAGTCTACTACTGTGCCATCTCACTTCAGTTGCATGTGTTTATTGTGTTGTCTGCATTCTTTGTTGTGTGGGTGTTCCTGGTTTTGGAAAAAACAAAATAAAAAAATTCCTTCCAGTAGCACCTTAAAGACCAACTGAGTTAGTTCTAGGTATGAGCTTTCGTGTGCATGCACACTTCTTCAGATACCAGAAGTGTGCATGCACACGAAAGCTCATACCTAGAACTAACTCAGTTGGTCTTTAAGGTGCTACTGGAAGGAATTTTTTTATTTTGTTTTGACCATGGCAGACCAACACGGCTACCTATCTGTAACTGGTTTTGGAAAATTTGTCCATGTGTTTACAAATATCTACCTTGCAAACTCTGTTACTGTGCTTTCTCCATTCCTTTGCAAGATCAAATCACATTTTTCTTTGCAAGCTTATATAAAAAGCAATGGCAAGAAATCTTAATTCCCCTTTGCTTTGCAGGATATCTACTGTAGCATGTCCTGAGCCTTGTAGGAGTTAATTTAGCAATACGTTCATTTCTCTCGTGATTTCTTTTTGTGCTACTATCTCTCAACATTTCTGTTCATTTTGAGAGTACAATGATTACACAATTCAAGGTTCTTCTTTGTGGTTTTTAGGACTATTTCTTATTGACTTCAGTCTAAATTAGATAAGAGATGCCTATTATTGCTTCTCCCAGCTTCCAGGAACCTTCTGCAAAATACATTTCAGAAATCCACATATCTATAGGTGCCCAGATATCAATACTTTTGTTAAGGGCTGCCAAACACCACTGTAAACCATAACTTTTGGGGTGTTTTGCGTTCAGATTATAAGACAATGTGTTTTATTCAGCAGATTTGTTTTAATCTAATTACATAGGTGATTAAAAATTACTGCATGCTGGTGCATCTAATGTAAGTTATCTATTATTCACACCACATTTACTTTTAATATTCATGCAGATTCCCTTTGACATAACCTACTGTGTCACAGTTAATCCAATAAAGATAAAATATAGCTCAGCAAAACACCAGTCGATTCCAGCTTTCTGGTAATTATTAAAGACTATTTCACACTGGTTCCTTCAATCAATGCATCCCCCCTCGGATGTGATAGTGTTCCTCTTTGAAGCTTTCAATCCTCCCAACAGATTCAGAGGAACATTCAGGCATTCTGGGCCTCAGAGGCAGTTCAAAGAACACAACTAGTCATCACAGGTTTATCCTCAAAGGCTGACACTGTCTGTTTGATGTATGGAGACTTAAAAAGTCATCTCTGGAAAAGCATGTGTTTGCTACCAGTCTATTGAATTGGCCATTTATCAGTTTATCTGTATGCACTCAGCACACCTACTAACAGCTCAAAGGATAGAGCATCCCCATTGCCTCCTGGACCAACTATTGATTCAATTCACTTCTCTAATTTCACATTGTTCAGATGTCCAGTCACCGGAGCAGCCACATCACCTTTGTAAGTGAACACAGATGCAACAGATCCAACATGCTGGTGCCTTCGGGTTTGTGTGTAATAAGTACAGAGAGAATGAAGTGTCGTCATTGTGCAAGGCTTAGCAGTCAACTCGCTTCCTGAGCCACAACACTCGCAATCTTTTCTTGCTGACATTTGCCAGGTACACATTCTGCTGATCAGGCCATGCAACAACCTTTGTGCGTCCAAAATATAGAGCAACAATGTATCACCCCTCCCTTTGCTTCTTTATTAATTTGTTTTTAAACACACACCATCAGTATGAATATGAATGTGCTTCAGTCAGCAGCAACACATGCAATAACTAGATGAGGAAACATCGAGTGATACTGAGAATTAAGAACACGAAGTACAAAAAAGAGATAATCTTGAGAAGTTTTGGATAGGCATGGTTTGTGTGGACCATTGCCATTTGATTCAGATTAGTGGCATCACTATGGTCAGACCAATGGGTACAGGTCTGGGACCCCACAGTCCAAGGAGCCTCTAAACCAGCAGCACCAGTATGTATCACCCTACATACAAGTGTTGGGGAACACAAGAAGCCACCACCATCATGCCAATCCTATGTGTTTTTAGTAATCTGGCCAGCTGCTGCTGACCAGATGTTCTATGAATGAAAAGTGCAGGTCTAGTGTGAAGAGAAATGTGGGTCTCGTGTGTGACCTCTGAATGACAGAAAGGGCATAGACATCACATGATAGATCATGTTGGATCTATGGCTGGGTTAATCTTTCAATTTCATTTTTTTCCAGTTTTCATTTTTCCAATCTCAAATTCCATTTGTTCCATTTTCATATCAGTTTGTGATTTTTTAAAAAAGTAAAAAGTCTGCATGAAATTCCATACTCATTTCTCCTAACACACACATTTTTCCAAGTAATTTTCTCCAACAGAATGTGTTTTTGCATGCCAAGTATCTTCATCTTAAAATGTGAACTGAACAAATTTTCCCCCAACATCCCTGGTAGGATTCCCCAGATATAGTCACTGTTCTCACAAGGTTTGGAAACATGAGCACATTAGCTTCTTCCACCATTATTTTGAGGGACCTTCCATAGCCACCAAGTCTGATTGAGGAAGACAATTTCCTGATAGGGTTTTCTCTGTCAATAATGCCATGGGTTGTATCCAACTAAATCATTGCATGTGTGAAGTTACTTCTGTGCACCCAGTGCAACTTCCTTTTCCACTCCTCCCCCTTTAGGTCCCACCTCCTCTGGGAGTTCACCTAACCCTCTGGGGAAGATTCAGGGACAATACAGGGGCACTCAGTGATTTAACTGGGCACAACCCCATACCTATACCCAAATAAATTATTATGGAGGCAATGGATATGAAACCGTTTGTTGAATGTTTCCATAGAATTTCACTTCACCTAATCAGATCACACAAATGGTTAGATGGCTCACTTAGATGAGTTCACTTAACCACTTCCTTATGAGGAATTAATAATAATATTATTCATGCTAGTATTCAGCATGCCAACCATCCTGGATAGACAGTCAGGGGTGGAGGAAGGGGGGTGCGGTGGGTGTAGGCCATGCTGGGTGTCACCACTGAGGAGGTGACAAAACACCGAGCGGCACTCACTGCAGGGCCTGCAGCATGCCTGAGCCACATGTCTCTCCTGGGAGAGACATAGTGGCTTGGGTGCGCACCGGCTCCACGCTGCCCAAATGGTCCATCCACTGCCTCCCTCCCAGCTATAGGGCGGCTGAATGGGAGGAGGCAGACAGACTCCGCAGGTGCACCACCCCAGGCACCTGAGTGGCTTCCTCTGCCACTGTAGACAGTTCCCCCACCTTATGTAGTTAATGACTTGGTTTTGTTTCCTTAGGCTGCAGTCTTATACCCACTTATCAGGGACAAAGTGGGTACCTATGGCATTTATCAGGGACTAAGTGGGTACCTATGTCATTTATCAGGGACTAAGTGGGTACCCTAGGATTTATCAGGGACAAAGTGGGTACCTATGGCATTTATCAGGGACTAAGTGGGTACCTATGGCATTTATCAGGGACTAAGTGGGTACCTATGGCATTTATCAGGGACTAAGTGGGTACCCTAGGATTTATCAGGGACAAAGTGGGTACCTATGGCATTTATCAGGGACTAAGTGGGTACCCTAGGATTTATCAGGGACAAAGTGGGTACCTATGGCATTTATCAGGGACAAAGTGGGTACCTATAGGATTTATCAGGGACAAAGTGGGTACCTATGGCATTTATCAGGGACAAAGTGGGTACCTATAGGATTTATCAGGGACAACGTGGGTACCTATGGCATTTATCAGGGACAAAGTGGGTACCTATAGGATTTATCAGGGACAATGTGGGTACCTATGGCATTTATCAGGGACAAAGTGGGTACCTATAGGATTTATCAGGGACAACGTGGGTACCTTAGGATTAAGGCTTTCTGGGAAATGATTTATAATGAAATGAAAAAGGTATTTAAATATACCTTTTTG
The DNA here is from genome assembly GCF_964252035.2 of Podarcis erhardii. Lineage (NCBI taxonomy): Eukaryota > Metazoa > Chordata > Lepidosauria > Squamata > Lacertidae > Podarcis > Podarcis erhardii. Next base: position 6,219,837 of record NC_138501.1, on the reverse strand, counting down.
AAGAAACCAGAGGCCTTTCTCCTGGGCATGGTCGGCCAATTGGTGCCAAAGAAGGACAGAACTTTTTTTATGTATGTGACAACAGCAGCAAGAATACTCATCGCAAAATATTGGAAGACACAAGACCTACCGACTCTGGAAGAATGGCAGATGAAGATGATTGACTATATGGGATTGGCAGATATGACCGGCAGAATCCGAGGCCAGGGAAAAGAGTCGGCGGAAGAAGATTGGAAGAAGTTTAAAGACTATTTGCAGAAATATTGTAAAATTAAGGAATGTTAGAATGATGTTAGACAGAAAATTAAGTGGTTTCCAGCTGTAATGCTTTAAGAGATATCGAAAATAAGGTTCTGAAATAAGCAAAAACTAATGGTGAGGATTTGCTGAATTTACAACTTGAATGAGAATATAAGAAAGGGAGGTATGAGGAGGTCCGGAAAATAAGTTAAAAGAAAATAGGTAAAGGGAAATTTTATGTGTTTTTAGTTGTTTTTGTATTTTTTTTTTGAATTTTTGTTTGTTTGTTTCTTTTTCGTTGTTTTACAATGTATTATTCTGGAAAATTTCAATAAATATCTTATATATATATATATAAAAAGGATTTTGTTGAGTTTGTAAAGCAGAGAAGCAGTCGGAAAGTAAATAACTTTTTGAGCCCTCTTCTGTGACAAGCAAGTCTGGCTATGGGAGTCTGTTGTTCTAAGCACCATGCAACCTGAGAGTTGCATCCCAGTATCCCTGGTGACTGAGGATTCTGGGATAGAGCTCCTTGGATTTCATGTAGCTATGTGCACCCCAACACCTCCTGTCATGTTGCAAGGACTAGCTTTTTTGACTTAGGGGAACATTTATGTGCATATGTGTGTGGTTCCCTGTGCTTTTGATCTAGGCTGGTGCAATGAGCTAACTCATTCTGTGTAACATGCAGGCTGGAGGTTCATCGTGTTTCGATCTTGCAGAACTGGGAAGTACATTTCAGTGCAGTTCTTATAAATAAGTAGGGTAGCCATGTGCGCTACTTTACAGAGAATAGTCCTCTGTTTTAAGGAGTCCTTTATTTGAAGGGATGTCTGATCCAAGTCCAGTTTAAAAACAAAAGAACCCCAAGAAGGGAAAGCAGGGGTCTGGAAGTCATTCACTAACAGTGAGCACCTGAACAGCATAGCAGGCCTGTAGTCACCGACTCACAGCCTTCCTCACTATGGTGAGATGAATTATGTTTCCACTTAAATGTTTGCAATTGTTTCTAAACTTGCATCTATACATATGAATTAGCCTATGCAAATGTTATGCAAATGTGTCTTCTTTTGGGGGGTGCATTTCTTCATTTCTGGCCGTCTTATAATCAAGAGGACTTTCTTTAGCCATGGCAGTTTTAGTATGAAATAGGCCTCCATTTATTCTCTCTCCTCTTACCCCAAATGCAGTATAATATTTTAAGTAAACACAGTGCACTTGGAGAAATGCAGAAATCTATCCTCATGTCTTCATTAAAGCGCCAAACTTTATGTACTGAAATGTGAATATTGCATTTTCCTATCCTTACACTGGCTTATCACATTAACTACCAAACACTCGCAGTAAGCAATAAAGTCGTGGCAGGGAATCAAAGTGTGTTGAAACTCCGTGTACAGAATTTCAACATCTTAGTAAAAAATGTTTCACAAGATATGACCACTTTCTGCAACTTTTTGAGTAATTTTGTGATTGCAAGATTGGTACCTCTGGAAACTACTTTGTTAATTTGCATGCACTTTAAATTATGATCTAACCATTTTTAATCTGTTTACAAGGTAAAAAACACATTTTTTAAAACATATATGCATTCTTAATATACAAATCTAAATAAGCAAATATATTATCATTCTACTCAGAAATCAAAGCAAACTTTTCCAGTCTGAGTGTAGACCTAAGAGTGGTAAATCACAACCTGTTTCTGTGCTGTATTTAAGGTAGCAATCCTATAGCCACTTACTGGAAAGTAAGCTTCATTGAACTCAACAGGACTGACTTTTGAGTAGACATATATAAAACTGCACTGTAGGGCATACTTTCAAAAAGAAAATGGTGCTACTTAGGTATGCATGCATAGGAATGTTTTATTCAGGCATCTGCTTACTGTGATAAAAAGGAAAGCATTAGATAGCAAAGCTTCCAAGGACCACGACATATTTCTTTTGAGTTCTGGATATAAAAAAGACCTAGAAAAGCAAGTTAAAATGAGTTCATAAAGTTATAAACTGTAAATACGTTGTAACATTAAATGTCCACCCAGGATAACAAAGTAAATTTTCCATCAGCCTCTTAACTGAAAACTTAAATTCTGGCTATGTGGGTGACTTCATTTGAATGCCACCAATAAATAGTAATGGGTATAATCTTGGGGGGGAAATATGCTGAAGTTAAGGAGATTTGAGTCCCAAAATAAACATGTCAGGTCACTGTGCATTTGGTTCAAGGAAGAACGAATGTTTTGTTCCAGAGATGCTGAGCGCATGGAACCACAGCACCCATTAGTTGAGTATTGATTAAAGTTTTAGTAGGCAAGACTGTAAATGGAAGAGATGATCTGCTCTCCCTTACAGTTTTTGGAAGTATTTCTCTCCTCAGCTCCTTAGATAAATCTTGTCCACTACCTGTCTGTCTGTTTAGAGAGGTCTCTCATGTGGCCTCTTTGTCACCTTTTCTCTAAGATAAGAAGTCCCAAATGCAGCAACCTTTTTTCAATAGGGGCATCACTCCATCCCCTTGATCAGGGGTCAGCAACATTTTCAGCAGGGGGCTGGTCCACTGTTCCTCAGACCTTGGGGGGGGGGCGGACGGACTATATTTTGGGGAAAAAATAAACACAAACGAATTCCTATGCCCCACAAATAACCCAGAGATGCATTTTAAATAGAAGCGCACATTCTACTCATGTAAAAATACGCTTATTCTGGGACCATCCACGGGCCAGATTGAGAAGGTGATTGGGCTGGATCTGGCCCCCGGGCCTTAGTTTGCCTACCTGTGCCCTTGATCATTTGATTAGCCCTCTTCTGAACCTTTTCCAAATCTACAGCATCCTTTTTTGAGGTGAGGCATCTAGAACTGTGTTCAGTAATCCAAATTATGCATTATTGTGTTGCCAGTTTAATTTTCAATCCCTTTCCCTAATGATCTAGCATGGAATTTGCCTTTTGCACGGTGTGTGCTTTTGAGTGCTTGTCCCCCTTTACTAAAAAGCAGCCATCGGGAATGTGATAGGATTGGGATGATGACACACAGGAAGCTAACTCTTCTCTCCTGCTGTGACTCTGATGGAAATCTTCTGTGAGATACTGTTATCTCTGGCAGGGAAGCTTTCATTGGCAACCACAGGGGATGGGGCCTGATCTAGGGTCAGGGTGCAGGGAAGGCAAATAATTAAAGCCCTCCTTCCTCATGCCACATTCCTGACCCAGATCCACATCTAGGAGGGGTGGGGGACAAGCACAAAGAGGCTGATCACAACCAATATAGGTTTGGCCTTAATCAGCAGAGCTGCAATGAGAATGACTGATGGTCCTTCTTCTTCTTCACATTGTGACTGAATTGACCCAGCATAGAGGCTTGTTGGGAGGAGGTGAGATCAGAGCACGGGATCACGCAGCGAAAGAGCAGGCAGCCTCCTTTGTGAAGATGTTCTTTGGACTCATTGGGACCTTTAATTATTTAATTACTTTATTTCTCACTCAGGGAGTTCTCTCATAGCATATTTTGGGAACCGCCGCTATGTACCCTATACCCACTGAAGTGTATATTACTTTGTCTTGCAGACACATATGAACTTTTCAGAATGCTATTATACAGATATAGCATTTCAGAGCACGTTTCGTCTGGAATGTAATTCCTTTCTGCTTTTTGAGGCGATTCTGATTATTTTGGGTGTGTGGGAGTGCTGGCTTAAATCTGGAGAGGCCCATATAGGAGCAGGATACTCTCATGCATATGCATGAGGTGTGTGTCACCCCCAATTTCATCAACATCACCACCATCCCTTTTTTGTTAAAACACACACATGGAAAATATTAAACCTCAGGCAGAGGGGTTTTTGGGGGGCGGAGAGGGGAGTACTTTCAAGGAAATGCGCTAGAGGCAGGGGAAGGGAAGAGACTTGGTGGCTTACTTCCAGATACATTGCACACAGTCTTTGCCTCAACCCATGTTACATTTCAATGCTACACACTTATGGTAGCGAGTGGGTGGTGCTGTGGTTTAAACCACTGAGCCCCTTGGGCTTGCTGATCAGCAGTTCGAGTCCAGATGACGGGGTGAGCTCCTGTTGCTTTGTCCCAGCTCCTGGCAACCTAGCAGTTTGAAAGCATACCAACATGAGTAGATAAATAGGTACAGCTGTGGCAGGAAGGTAAACAGCATTTCCGTTGCACCAGAAGTGGTTTAGTCATGCTGGCCACAAGACCTGGAAAGGTGTCTGCGGACAAGCACCAGCTCACTTATCTGAACAACATAACTCAGATATCATTGTTCTGGATTTTCCATTCACTATGTAGCTTTGCATTTGGCGGTATCTTCCCTCTCCCACTTTCTGATAGAAGTCATTTTACCAACATTCTCAAAAATGACCACAACGAAAAGTTTCATTAAACATAGTAAAACATGCATTTTGCCACACAGGAATGCATTCGTGAGAAATCTCAATTGCAAGAGAATGAGAGAGAGAGAGAGAGAAGTCAACTTCTAGACTGATATCCTCCACACAGTTTTGTGGGAGTAAACTCCATTGAACTCATTGTGGGTTACTTCTGAGTAGACATACATAGTGCCATTTCCTCTCACTCGCAAAGCAGGCTTTTTGGATCTCAGCCTGAAAATAATGATAACATAACACTGAAAGGTAACTTGGAATTACATCCACTCTTATTTCAGTATGTAATTTCATAGATGCTTATTAAAAGAAACATTTAAACATGTAGTTTTTTTCAAATTAGGGTTTGATAGATTACCTTGAGGGTAATAGAAAACTGCCTACAATCCCCAGATTTAGAGTGCAAATTAAAAATATCAGTCTGATGTTGTCATTGCCATTTCCTGAACATTCAGGTTCTGTACTTATAAGTTGTATAGTACCTTGCCAACAATTTGTTGGTTCATTTATTTCAATAATTTGTTCTGATTCATTACTTTGCTTCTTCCACTAAAAGTAAAGTATGTTTTATCACCAGAAAAGGTTAAGTGGGCAACATAAAATGTTCCAAGAAAGCATGTGTCATCAGATTTATTCAGGCAACTAAATCTAGTTTTTAAGAAGCCAAATATGCTTTCAATTATCACTCCAGAGAACTTTATGCTTCATTATAATTTTTTTTTGAAAGAGGCTTTACATGATGTCATAACCAACTTTTAAATTAGTTCAAAGAACATCCATTCTCAACAATTCATTTTAAACAAGGAGTACATAAGAAATCCATATATCAATGTTCACCAAAACTGAAATCAGTGGGGCTGACTTCTGGCTAAACATGTATAGGATTGCACTATTAATATGGATGTACATTTTCTGGCAATGTTACACTTTTGCTACAGTTGTAATCAAGGCCAGAAAAGATAGTGACATTGGATTTGAGTTAAATGTGTTGCATCCATATCCTCTTGTAACCCATGATCTAACTAGGTACATCTGATTTATTATTTCTCAGTCTATGTCTACTTAGAATCATAGAACTGTAGAGTTGGAAGGGCACCTAAGGATCATCTAGTCCAACCCCCTGACAGTGCATGAATCATAACTATATAATCCCTGACAGATGGCCATCTAACCCACCAAGAAGTCCGCCACCTTCTGAGGTAGTTTATTCTTCTGTCATACCATCAGAAATTACTTTCTCTAAAGTACCTGCATTTAAACTTTTAATTCCAATATATTTAAAATTTCCTGCAATGTTAATAACACTTTCATTCGTATTACAAACTTTATATAAGGTTTCGTTTCATTTTGCAAGTTTTCTATACACTTTTAATAGAGGTCATCAGAATTAGTTTAAAAAACAAGAATTGTATATGTGGTCTCCACTTAGCTACTACTGCTTTTAACACAAACCTACAATTAAACACTTGTGGATTTATTTATTTATTTTGTGTTTAATAGCTTCTGTACTCTTCTTGTGTCCTCTGCAGTTTTGTTTAAACAATTAGATATAATTAATGAAAACAACACTTTGCTCAATTTAACATTATCTAATTGCTAGCATGATAATCACACTGATACTTATTTAAATGGTAATCTATTTATCAAAGATACATATAACCTTATTTATGAAAATGAATATTCAGTCTACTATAATAACTGGGGAAATATATCATTCATTATGATGCTAACCCAACAGAGCATGTGCAGAGCAGCTGGGGGCTGAGCATAAATAGTCAGCTTTTTGAAGAGGAAGAGGGACTGAGAGAAGAGGGGCTGGTTGGCTCAGTCAATTTTCAGGATTTCATCTTTGTAAAAAAGGGCTGTGCACATGTTGGGGTGTGTGTGTGTGTGTGTGTGTGTGTGTGTGTGTAAGCCATGTGCATTAAATGAAAGCTAACCTGTGTGGATGTAACCCCTATGTTAATCTTGATGAATGAACATAAGCCAGTTTCCTTCCATTATAGATATATGAGTGCCATCTGAGAAGGAATTCATTCAAAATATGTTAGCTGAGGCCGTGCGGAACAGGGGCGGCAATTCTCACAAGTGTTTTCACCAGTGTAGGCAATTCCCCCACTTACAGCTACTTTTCTGTGAAAGGTTGCATATTTGGGAACACTGCCCTGGAAAAGGCTTTTAAGCTTGGTGGCATCCTGGCAGTTAGCTAGGGTGTTCCAGTCTGAAAGGCCTTCTTGCTGCTCTTAATCAACTTCATTTGCTCTCAGCGGCATGAGTATGTAGACAAATTGGATTGCCTACACAGAGCTGTGATGTCATCACCCTTCACTACCTAATACCTGGTCGTCTTGGATAGTTCTACAGGTCAAAAGCTAGCCCTAAGGAAGAAATCATAGAGAAGCAGCAGACAGGGGACATGACGTCAACAAACAGACTTCGAAAAAGGTGAAACATCACAATCAGTAACCATATCACCTTCAAAAAGCTCCCCCTTTTTTTTTTTGCAGAAAACTTAAACTAACCGGAAACTGCTTTCTGCTACTCCCAGAACAACAAGCACCCAAAAGCTCTTTTCAGGTGACCCTCCACCACCATAATGGTGGTGATGTCCCATTCTGTGATGTCCAAAGAGGCCCCGCCCCACGGCCTTTGATCTGCAGCAGGGTTCTAAATCATGTGAAGAGCCTCTCCATGTATCGTGGGCCTCCTGCTACAGCTATTCAGTCCCACTGCATACAGACCCCTGTGGGATCAAGTCATTGGGAACTCAACGGAGACAACAGAGCCATAAGCACATCCTCCCTCTCCTCACTCCCATGATGGGGAGCACACAAGGAGGAGCAGCCAAAAAGACCTCTTATATTAAGTAGCCAAGCCTTTCTTATACAGACAATTTGACTTCAAACAGGCAATATAATTTAAAGCAGAAGGTGTTCGAGGGCTCTCAACAGCAGACAGATTTATTTAACTTTGGTATCTGAAGACCTGTGGATATGAAATTTCATCATTTCATTATTCTCAATGCAACTATTTTAGCTTTCCTTATAATTCCTCTTTTGTTTTGCCTGAGCAGCAGTCTCCAGATCCATCCATTTGGAATTTAAATGAAAGCGTGTCTCTCTTTGGCCCTTCTGGGTGAAAAAAGTTAACAGTTTGATGGCATATCAAGATACAGCTACATAGATTTAGTCCATGGGTAGGTAACCTAAGGCCCGGGGGCCGGATCCAGCCCAATCGCCTTCTAAATCTGGCCTGTGGGTGGTCTGGGAATCAGCGTGTTTTTACAAAAGTAGATTGTGTCCTTTTATTTAAAATGCATCTCTGGGTTATTTGTGGGGCATAGGAATTTGTTCATTTTTTTCTTCAAAATATAGTCCGGCCCCCAACAAGTTCTGAGGGACAGTGGACTGGCCCCCTGCTGAAAAAATTTGCTGACCCCTGAGTTAGTCCCTTCCCAAGAGGTGTTAACCTTGGGTTAAGAACTTAATTCATTCCGGAGGTCCGTTCTTAACCTGAAACTGTTCTTAACCTGAGGTACCACTTTAGCTAATGGGGCCTCCTGCCGCCGCCGCACCACCACCACGTGATTTCTGTTCTCATCCTGAAGCAAAGTTCTTCACCCGAGGTACTATTTCTGGGTTAGCAGTGTCTGTAACCTGAAGCGCCTGTACCCCGAGATACCACTGTACTTACAAATAGAGGGAAAAAACTAACACATAAATATCTAGTTACAGATAGGTAGCCGTGTTGGTCTGCCATAGTCAAAACAAAACAAAATTCCTTCCAGTAGCACCTTAAAGACCAACTAAGTCAGTTCCTGGTATGAGCTTTCGTGTGCATGCACACTTCTTCAGATACACCTGAAGAAGTGTGCATGCACACGAAAGCTCACACCAAGAACTAACTTAGTTGGTCTTTAAGGTGCTACTGGAAGGAATTTTGTTTTGTTTTGACATAAATATCTAATCTACCCAGATATGTTTTGTGTGTTCACACACATACACAGAGAGAGAGATTTTAAAAGTCTTTTTTTTTTAAAGGAATGAAAAGAGTAGAAAAAAGTAATTAACCTTAAATATTATTGTTTCCTTACAGGGATGCTGAGGGATAGCTCCATCAGTAGAGCATGAGACTCTTAACCTCTGGATCATAGGCTCAAGCCCCACATTGAACAAAAGATTCCTGAATTGCAGGGGCTGGACTAGATGGTGCTCATGGTCCCCTCCAACTCTACCGCTCTATGGTTCCATGCATATTTGTAGTTTTAGTGAATAAGCCAAGGAATTATATAAACAGGTGAGATTGTTTACAGTCATATAAGTGAGAACAAAGTACAAGGCCAGGTGTTGTCTTGAAATGGAGTATTGCAATGGTTAACAAAAATGCTTTGCCTTTCTGTAAATTTATTAGAGACTTGCTTTTCTTGTTCTCTGCAGTAAGTAAGCTTTGTTAGGAAAGCTATTTCCCAATTTTTGTTATGCCATTGTTTACCATCCCTTTCTTTTTAAAATATCCATTTTCTACAATGGAATTAACTCTTTGATGTGGAAGACAGGGAGAGAGGCACTGGGGGGGGGGGGGAAACCAAGACAAATATTGGCTCGAGCTGCCATGGAGACTGAAAAGTACCACCTAGGCAGAACAGAACAGAATCAAGTTTATTCGCTTAATAGACTTTGAGTGCCTTAGGACACAGTACAAACTTGTATCCCATTATCAGACAGGCCTTCTCATGGCATCAGTGTCTGTCGAGGCTCATGAATATGTAAATAGTATATGTATCTTGGAAACATGCTTGACAAGAGAATAGCTAAAACGAACCGATTCTAGTTAGAAGCCCATCAGTGTGCCATGCTTTATGTTTGAACAGGCAGCCTATTGCTAAGTGACATATCATTAAGGCTATCTACTCAGTCAGCGGAAATGAAGAAATAATTTGTTCATAATAACCTTCAGATGACCTCTCAGGCAAAAAGAGAGAGGCATCTTTAAAGTGCTACGTCTACTGATACATGTCAGGCCTTGTGTGAGGAGGGGGTGTCTTTTGGCCCTGCAGTAATGGCAGAGCTGCCGGGGAAACAGAGTGATAAACACCTCCTGACAGGGCCATCGTGTGAAAAGATCTCATCACCTGCCATTAGCACGCGGATGAATAATTCAGGCCTCTCCATCACAGGCGGGGATTTCAGTCAGCGCTGCACTTGGGATGGCTTAACAGGGGGGGGGGGAGGAAGAAGATAACAAGGGAATTGGTTTTTTTTTACTGCATCACAAAGAGCAGTTTGCTAATCTCATATGTTGCTTGTAGTAGAAGACTTGTACCCCACCTCCTGCAAAACAAATAATAAGAATCTAGCGTGGTAAATTAATGGTACCCTGGGATAGTCATCATCTATTCATATATATTACAACAGAGGTACGCGCCAGTTGTCTATATCTGGTGCCAAAGGGTAAACTGTTCTCAAAGCTCTTGAGAAAAAGCAACAGATACTCCCTGCAGCCTAATCCTAATTACATTTAGAATCAGGTCCCATTAAATTCAATAGGATTCACTCCCATAGTAAATGTGCGTAGGGCTTGCAACCTTGAGCACACTTTGCCCACACAGCCACATCCTTTTAGGAGCCATTCCTATGAGCAGCTCTCCCCATATCTGCATTCGAGGCAGATCAGAACCACACCTATGCAACTCTGCATTGCCAGTGTGGTCAAAACCCACCTGAACCATGGGGCATTAATCAGGTAGAGCTCCTCCCACATGGTGAGTTGTGGATGGATTTATGGAGGTGTCCTGGGTTCAGCAACCAATAAATTGTTTGGACACACATGACTTGCTGTGGCAACTTCTCTACTGGATTATTACAAGGTTCTTTGAAGTCAATTCAGAAACTTCTGCTGGTCCAAAATGCAACTGCCAGACAGGGTGGATTTTGGTAATATGCCGCACAAGGCTCTGGCAGAGTCCTGAAGCCCTCCCATCTCCTTCCCAAAGTCCAGTGAGCACTTGCCCAGCCTGGACAAAGAGGCAGGAGGACTCTAGGACCTTGTCAGAGCCCTCACAGCTCCTTCCCAAAGCTGGACAAGCACATACGGGGCTTTGAGAGAGCGCCCATCTCGGCTGCGTGCCCATCTCGCACTGCCCTAAATTCACCTCTGTGCCAGATTATTGGCTGGGGTTCCATTTAGATCTCACATAGCTCCCATTTTAAAATAGCTGCACTAGTTGCCTGTTACGTTTCTGGGATGAACTGAAGGTGTCCATATTAGTGTTGAAAGCCCTAAATGACTTAGGCCCCAAATACCTGAAAGATCATCTCCTTCCCTACAGACCCTCTCAAATGCTAAGAGGGGGCCCTCTTGGTAGTTCCTTTGCCCTCAGAGCCTTGGGGGGGGGTGCCCTGAGAGTTGGCCTTCTCTGTGGCAGCCCCAAAGTTGTGGAATTACACACACACACACACACACACACGAGGTGTATTGGGCACTTTCATTATGTAGATTCCTTTGTATGTTAAAGAAGTTCCTCTTTACCCTGTGTGAGCTATATTTTCAGGACACATCCTATTTTCATATCTGTAATTTGTTTTAATATTAAAGTATATTATATATTAAAGTAGATATAATATTAATATTATATATACTATATTTTTAGTTGCTGTATCCCACCGTGGAGTCTTATGGCAAAAATGCTGCTGCTGCTGCTGCTGCTGCTGCTAATAATAATAATAATAATAATAATACTAAAGGAATGCAGCATGTGGATCAGACTCATGCCATTTAAACATTCACCTTCTCAGCACTTTCTTAGAACATTCCTCTTCACCTTGATCCAAAAGGTTACATGCAGATATGAAGCATTACAAACCCCAGAAATGTTTCCAGGTATTCCTAGTTTGGATAAAAAGATACAGAGATTAATTGAACTTGCAGATTGGCTGCAGGTGTCAAGGACAGTAACTGTATGAACACCGGAAGCTGCCTTATCCTGGGTCAGGTCAATGAAGCATCCAGCCCTGGTTCACGGTTGCTCTCCAGGGTTTTAGTCAGGGAGTCTTTTCCAGCCCTACTTGAAGGTTCCAGGGAATGATCCTGAGATCTTTTTTTTTTTTTTTTTACATCTTTTTATTCATTTTCTATAACCAAATCACAAAAAAAGAAAAACAAAAATAAGCAACACACACCAAAGAAAAAAGAAAACATCAACCAATACAAAACACATGAACAAACCAGAAGACAAACATTAATTAACAACAAATAACAGTTGACTTCCCTCCATCTCGGTTTTGGGTTATGTAAATATTAAATCCATTCTGTAGTTTTTCATTTTATGTCGTCTACACATCGCAAGGGTCATATTAAACCTACTGTGATTTTTACATCTCTAGAATTTGTTTCCATATATGTTATGAATTTGGTCCAATCGTCAATAAGCTTTGTACCTTTTTGCTGTCTGATGTTCTGCGTCATTTTTGCCAAATCCATATATTCAAATAATTTAATTTGCCAATCTTTAATGGTCGAGATATTTGGGGTTTTCCAATTTTGTGCTAACAGAATCCTGGCAGCTACAGTTGCGTATTGAAACATTATATGATCTTCTTTCTTAATCTCGTCTCCGATCAGGGAATGATCCTGAGATCTTTGGCCCTTTGGCCCTTCCTTATCATAGATGGTGGAACCCTGATCCAGTTAAGTAACTGTCAGCATCAGGAATGGGAAACTTGTGGCTCCCAGGTACTACTGACTCCCATTAGTTCCGTCCAGCACAACAACATCCCAGGTGCTACTGACTCCCATTCGTTCCGTCCAGCACAACAACATCCCCTCGGCCACCTGATGCATAATAATATAGTTGCATTGATGAATAAAAACACCCCCAAACTCATTCCCATTGTTCTAGATCACTTTGTAAGAAAGGTACGCTCTCTCTTCTGCCTGCACCTGTACAAGTGAGAGATGGGAATTCAGCGAAGGAAAAGGTAGGGTTACTTCAGAGGAAAGTGTCTTTATGACACCGATCTGCTCTGATGGATCCACTAATGTGAAATTTCTGACCCAATAGGCAGTGATTGCACATTGCTGAAACTCTTCTCATTATTCATGAAATATGTGCTATACAGTGTCAGCTCTCTCCCGCTGCAAACTTTCTGTCAAGCAATTATTTACTTCCATCACATAGTTTCCCACCCATTTTTGTCTTCTTCCTCTTCTTCTTTAACCATGATTATTGTTACTATTTTTTATATGCGTGTATTTTCCAGCATTACTACTAAATCAAAGTTCAGGATTAGACTGAATGGAAAAGGTTGGCTTGACTGACAGAGAGCATTTCATTTTTTAAAAATAATAATTTTTATTAGTTTTCAATTACAGTCCAATAATAGCCTCATTATAACAATACCAATTTATAATACAATTACTAATACCAATCGTTCAAATATCAAATTATATAATTTAGATAAGGTGCCCCCCCCGCATGCTAGAATTTGTGGTTTGATGATTTTCTTTATTTCTGCTTTCCATAATCTTATTAATTGCAATTATATTCCGGTCATAATAATAATAATCCCTTATACAACAACTGCAATATTAATAACTTCTATTTGTGTTGACACATTAAATGATTTATAAAACTGCAAGTGAGGCACTCAAACTATATCCTTATTCTTCCTGCGTGTGGCAATTATTCTGTCCGTGGTGTTTCTTCCTGTCCTTGTAAAATGTTATGTCTCTCTTTTCCCGGTTGCTGCTGTTATCCATCATGCCTTGGGAAGAGCTGATATCACATTTTTGTTCCAGCTATTTCTCCCTCACTCTGTCCCATGCTTCGTTGTTTTGCAACTCTAACAACAGCTGCAAAAGTCACTCTGTCCCAATAAATAACCTGTTTTCACCATTTTTCCTCTCAGCCTGGGAAGAGGAGTGGTCTGTCGAACTGCAGATCACTCAGTAATGAACCATATCAGTTCCTTGGCATTTCACAGACTCCTTTCATCCTTCCATCCAACTGAAGATAAATGAGCAATTATACTTTCAATTCAACTCAATTAAATTCCAAGTCCTTTTAGCATTATTCAGTTCATTCCGTAAATAATAAAGGATGGGGAAGAGTCAGCTCTAAGTTTCCATTGTAAACCTTTTGCAAAATAAAGCTTTCCTCCCTCCCCCCTTTTATACACACAGTTCTGTTTAATGTTATATTCCATATCTATAATCCAATTTCTTCCCTCCCCGCTTGTACAAATATAATTTGAACTAACATTCAAAGTGCCAAATCATAGATGTATGGAAGAAAACTTTAAATAAAGAAACCGTAGGCTCCCCTCCCTCCACACCGTCTTTTACACTAGATGAAGTCTTCTCTGAAGCTCAAACCTTAACAATCTTACAGCTGGTTCTGTCTGCAGTTTGTGATCTCATCTCTTCTAGAATGCACCTGTACTTTAGTTCAAATTAAGCTCTAATTAACAGAAGAACCTCTGCTTTTTAATGGCAGCGTATGAGGGTTTTCGGCAGGCGAAGTGCTTTTGCACTCATTGCCTCCCTGCCTCCTGCAATCCATGCTGGATTGAAAGCCGGGTACTGAGACGAACTGCAAGTGAAGCCGTTCCCTCCTGTCCCTGGGGGGAACTTGCAAGGCTAATTACCCTCAATCATCCTTGTTTTTCCTTCGCCAATGATCTCCCGCTGTCGTGGGGGCTGCCTCCATTAAGGCAGAGCAGAACCAGAAGTCTGACAGACAGCATTTCAAAGCCTTTAAAAACAAAGACTATTTTAAAATTTGCAACCAGCTGCCCAGGGTGGGTCTCATCGCTGGCAGTCAACACAGACTGACTCAAAACTGTGACTGCCATGCACCTGAGAACTCCACAGAGACAGGCACCAGAATTAGAGAGGTGCCAATGGCCTCTTGAAATTTCTTCACCCTATTTGTGGGCAGAGAAATTGGGGGGATCACTGATTTTTCTTCTATGGGCAGAACAAATTCTGCAAGACCTCTCAGTGCTGGAGGTCATGATCAGTAGTGGCTGTAGCCATTATTTTGTTTCCTAAAGTTTTTGTTGTTGTTGTTCTGTTGGTGAGGCAGCATCAGCATCTCTGTTGGTAGTTGGCTGCCATTTTGCTTGGCTCCATAATGCTTCAAAGCAGGAGTTTTTCTGGAGAATTATGGAGGGGAAATAGTCAACACCACAAAAAACGGCAGAAGAAAATTCTGCAAAAAGAAGTAGTTATCTTTCTTTAAGTGAAGCTAAAACGGGCAGCTGGCACGGTGTGCCGACGGCATGCACGCAACCTCCTGGAAGTGGCATTGTCACTGCTTACTGGGAGGGAGAGGGGTGAGGTGGCTTGGAGGTTGCTGTTGTGAGGCTGCACTGGCAATCTGTCTCATCCCTCACCCTCTCAATAAGTTACAGATAGGTAGCCGTGTTGGTCTGCCATAGTCAAAACAAAACAAATTCCTTCCAGTAGCACCTTAAAGACCAACTAAGTCAGTTCTTGGTATGAGCTTTCGTGTGCATGCACACTTCTTCAGATACACTGAAACAGAAGTTTCCAGACCCTTCTATATAGTGAGAAGGTGGGGAGGGGTATTACTCAGAAGGGTGGTGGGAATGGGTGATTGGCAGATAGCTGTGATGAGCCTGTTGACGACTCTTAACGACTGCAATAGGTCTTACAGGAAAAAGCAAGGGGTGAAAAGGTGAAAAATGGCTTTGTCATGTATAATGAGATAAGAATCCAAGGTCTTTGTTCAGACCAGGTTTCTCCATGGTTTTAAGTTTGGTGATAAGTTGTAATTCAGCAGCTGTTTTACTACAAAGGAATTTCAGAAATAGACTGGAAAGAGAAGCTGCTGAATTACAACTTATCACCAAACTTAAAACCATGGAGAAACCTGGTCTGAACAAAGACCTTGGATTCTTATCTCATTATACATGACAAAGCCATTTTTCACCTTTTCACCCCTTGCTTTTTCCTGTAAGACCTATTGCAGTCGTTAAGAGTCGTCAACAGGCTCATCACAGCTATCTGCCAATCACCCATTCCCACCACCCTTCTGAGTAATCCCCCTCCCCACCTTCTCACTATATAGAAGGGTCTGGAAACTTCTGTTTCAGTGTATCTGAAGAAGTGTGCATGCACACGAAAGCTCATACCAAGAACTGACTTAGTTGGTCTTTAAGGTGCCTCTCAATAAGTGTCAGCAAGACTACGACCAGCAGGTTATGTACATGTTACTCCACCTGCTTGCCATCCACTTGTGGAGGGAGGTGAGGAAATTGGGGAGCGTGGAGTGTTCATAAGCTTTCTTTTCTAAAAATGCCTTTGGAGCAAATAATCTTATCTCTACCAGAAATGCACCTCTCACTCAATGGGATGCCGGTGTGTGTTTGTGTGTGTGTGTGTGTGTGTGTGTGTGTGTGTGTATTCGTGAGAAGGACATAAGGTGGAACCTCAGAAAGCACCATTTCACTTTCCTGAATGGTCCATAGGCACAACTAGTTAATGACTAATAATAATAATAATAATAATTTATTTATACCCCGCCCATCTGGCTGAGTTTCCCTAGCCACTCTGGGCGGCTCCCAATCGAGTGTTAAAAACAATACAGCATTAAATATTAAAAACTTCCCTAAACAGGGCTGCCTTCAGATGTCTTTTAAAGATAAGATAGCTGCTTATTGGCTATGGCTCATGCAGCTACTTCGGAAGCTGATGCCCTCAGTTCATTTTACTTTTGGCCACAAGAAGTAGGGATAAGGCCCATCCTGCTTCACTATAATAGCCTTTTCCCCCACCTCTCATTTTCTACTTGAGACTTTATGCATTTCAACATGGCTGAATGGACAGATCCGAACTGAAAGTCCAGCCCAGCATGCTTTGCCATTTCTGTCACTCCAGTCATAACGTTTTATATATTTTACTCAATAAAGACTCTAAATTTGCAATTTTGCACACCCAGAGTCACATTTAGCTTGACCTACAGAAGCCTCAGCATGCCCAAGACCTTCTAAAATCAGTAAGACAAGTGAATAGCATAGTTAACATATGGCCTACTGATTTTAACAGAAAGTAAGCACAACTTAATGCATCTGGATTGTTTCCGCTGTGCTTTTTAGATAATACAGTAACAGCCAAATGAGCAGATGCGGTTTCCCCCTTTTCTCTGAAGTTGTGGTTATATGAAGACATATATATAAAGTGGATAAACATGGAAGTGCTCACTGGAAGGACAGATCCTGAAGCTGAGGCTCCAATACTTTGGCCACCTCATGAGAAGAGAAGACTCCCTGGAAAAGACCCTGATGTTGGGAAAGATGGAGGGCACAAGGAGAAGGGGACAACAGAGGACGAGATGGTTGGACAGTGTTTTCGAAGCTACTAAGATGAGTTTGACCAAACTGCGGGAAGCAGTGGAAGACAGGAGTGCCTGGCATGCTCTGGTCCATGGGGTCACGAAGAGTCGGACAACAAAATGACTAAACAACAAAACAACAACAAACATGGATATGGTTTTCACATAGGATCCCTGGAGGTGTGTGTGTGTGTGTGAAGTGATTTTTACTGCCTATGTGATGAGGGAACATGTAGCTTGGAAGAAGGAACTTAGATTGCCCTATTTTTGTTAGGTTCTGATGGACCCTGTTTGGCTGAGAAGGAAGTATAAGGATCCAGCACCAGACAGGAATGCTAATGCCCAAACACGGTATATCTGAATCTAAAATGAACATAACACAGCTGCTTCCTTCAAGCTCCTCACTTTCCTCAATGCCTCTCATGTGCATGTGAAACTAATAAGATTCCTCTTGCTCGATGAAGAGGAACCACCAAATGGGCAGAGAACATCTAAAAGATATATTCTGCATCAATGAGATTATTATCATAGACTGATGTCTCAGAGATAGTGGATGCCATTCAACAAGCAGCTAATCAGTCCAATGTTTATTTTATTTTTCTCAGAGTGATAAACATATGAAATATGTCAATCCATAATATTAATCTCAAGGGAGTCACAGCACTGGTTTCTTGGTGGCAGCAGTGCTGTGACTCAATGGGAGGGAGAGGAGGAGGAGGGGCAAGGCAATGGGGAGGTCAGGACTCAGTGGTTGCACTGGCAGAATTGCTGAATTGGACTCCATTGTGCATTTGCACAATTCTGACCTCTCCATCATCTTTGAACTCCTCCTCTCCCTCCTGGTAAACTGCAGTGACAAAAAGCTAGCATTGGGGCTCTACCCCACTGGGCAAGTGAAAGAGGTGTACCATGGTAATGTATTCATTCTAAATTTATTCACTTTTTTAAAAGTAGCTACATGTTTGATAAATGATATGCTACTTGACTGACATTAAGGGATCCTTAAAATGCACATCCTTATCTCAAAACACTGAAGATGTACACGTATTAACACCTATTAGTCTTAATGGAAGCGACATGCATATTATCTACCTCATCGAGCCACAGGAGAATAGCTAATTTAAAACTGTATAACTTAAAACTGATTTATTATTTCCTAAATGGCTTGGCAAGTCTCTTTACCAATACCTATGGATTTATCACAGTTCAAGATAGCATACAGTAACATTGTTCCAGATGCATATCATGATGATAGTGACTTTTCTCAGCTAGTTTCCATATGATAACTTTGACAGATTGACTATTCATGACCTGAAAGAGAATGGAGATAAAGATACAAAAGAAAGCTGTGATTCTGGATACAGTTAATATTGCCTGCAACATGGAAAACAGCCCCTTTTGCTACTTATACTTCATTTGACCTGTTTCTTTCAACTTTTAAATGTAACCTATACTGGGAAATCAAATTTTATAGTGAAGGGAAGTGGGAAGGAAGGAAACAGGGATGAGTGGAGGGCAGAGAAAGAAGGAAGGCTGGATCAATTCCAATAAGTGGGATTTGTACCAAGTATAGTAGACTTAAGGGATAACAGGGAGTTGACTTTAAGATGGAGGGAGAAGGTGGGACAGATTACACAACAACAAATTTGTTGTCTGCGTTTTTTCAGTTGATTTAGGACGAATCTGATGCGCTGAATCCAAAAATCACTTTGGTTTTGCTCAATCAGGTCAAGTTTTGAGCTATGGCCACATGTCATTTTTTTACGTTTTTGTTCACATGTACGCTTGTGTGGAGCATTTTAGAAGAAGTTGGTGGGGGCAAAATGCCATGTCGAATAATTGTTTTGATTGGAAATGATTATTTTAATGACAAGAAGTATTCAGGTCCGATAGTTCTGGGTGATTATGTCGAAAAGGGATCAGTTTGAAGTCATAAAACCTCGAAATCTTCCATAAATTGGTGCGGCAAAGCATAAAGTTGGGGGATCAAAACTAAGTTAATCCTGATCTTCAATCAGCACGTCGTCCTGTAGCTCATTGTGATGAAATTCCAGTGCCTATCTTCGGAGAACTTCCTGACATTAGTGATGAAGATGCCTCCAGTGTTGAAGGACATGAAGAAGAAGAAGTGGTTCTTGAAGATGATGCTCCACATCCATTTTCCCAAAAGGAGTTGATTGATCTAGTTCGCAACCTCAGCTTGTCAAAGGACTATGCCGAACTGTTGGCATCCAGAATGAAGGAAAAAAACCTCCTCTCTGACAGTGCTCTCATCAGCTTCTTCGGCAACAGGCATCAAGAGTACCTCCGTTTTTTCTCGGAAGAGAAGGACTTGGTGTACTGTGCAGATATTGCGCAGCTTCTGCTCAAGCTTGGAGTGCCACAGTACGAACCCAAAGATTGGAGACTGTTCATTGACAGCAGCAAGTGATCACTGAAATGTGTTCTGCTACACAATGGCAACCAGTTTCCCTCTATACCCCTGGCTCACTCGAGTACACTGAAGGAGAACTATGAAGTGGTGAAGTATGTGCTGGAGAAAAATGGTTATGATCAGCATAAGTGGTTTATTTGCGTTGACCTGAAGATGGTGAACTTTTTGTTGGGACAACAGTCTTGCTTCACCAAGTACCCATGTTTTCTGTGCATGTGGGATAGTAGGGGCTGTGCTCAGCATTACACGAAGAAGGACTGGCCTGTGCGGGAGGAATTGGTGCCTTGCAAAAAAAGGAGCGTCATCAATGACCCTCTGGTGGACAGAGACAGAATACTCTTCCCACCGCTGCACATCAAGCTCGGCTTAATCAAGCAGTTCACCAAGTCACCTCTGGACAAGGATGGTGACTGCTTCACTTACTTGTGCCAGGCTTTTCCAGGATTGACCATGGAGAAGTTGAAAGCTGGCATCTTTGACGGTCCTCAGATCCGTCAGCTCATCAGAGATCCAGAGTTCGGAAACTCAATGAATGAAGTGGAACTGGAAGTGTGGAAGGCATTTGTTCTGGTAGTGAAGAACTTTCTTGGCAACAATAAGGCCAGAAACTACGCAGAACTTGTCAACAACATGCTGACTGCTTTCAGAAACCTGGGCTGCAACATGAGCGTCAAGATGCACTACCTATTTTCACATATGGACCGGTTTCCTGAGAATCTGGGTTCAATGAGTGACAAGCAGGGGGAGAGATTCCATCAGGACATGAAAGAGATGGAGACCAGGTATCAGGGTCGCTGGGACGCAGTCATGATGGCTGACTACTGTTGGACTCTGAAGAGAGACCTCCCTGCCGCTGAGCATTCCAGGAGTTCCAAGAAACAGAAGTTCAAGCCCTGAAGTTTGAAAAATGGTGAAGCAACATGCAATTTACATGTACTTACCTTTATCAATGCCCACCATTCAGTTTACAGTAAACCTGACCTGATGGAGAGAAACGGATGCCATTTCCTGATTCAGCAGTGCAAAAATATCCTAAATCAGTTGTAGAAATCTAGACAACATTCAAAAAGTAAAAAATTGTTGCCCGGTGTTATGAAATATGCAGCTGTTCCTGGTATAAAATAAAACATACATAAATCTGTAGTATAGATATCTCTGAAACTGGGGAGAGATTACAATTCATGAATGTGAATTTTTCAACATGCAATGTGCACCTGGGTTAGGGGAAATACAAGGTGTTATTTTCTGGCATTACAAAATTCAACAGTATCAAAGTAGGAAACAGGATCCTCAGTGGTCTGGATCCTCAGCCCCCCTGCAGGTCACTCACCTGTCAGTCACTTGGTGTCACCATGATATCAGGTGATAAAGGAAAGTATTGGGAGACTGTCTATATCTATCTATCTATCTATCTATCATCTATCTATCTATCTATCTATCTATATCTATCTATCTATCTATCTATCTATCTATCTATCTATCTATCTATCTATCATCTATCTAATCTATCTATCATCTATCATCTATCTATCATCTATCTATCTATCTATCTATCTATCTATCTATCTATCTATCATCTGTCTGTCTATCTGTTTATCATCTATATCTATCTATCTATCATCTATCTATCTATCATCTATCTATCTATCTATCTATCTATCTATCTATCATCTATCTATCTCTATCTATCATCTATCTATCTATCATCTATCTATCTATCATCTATCTATCTATCTATCTATCTATATCTATCTATCATCTATCTATCATCTAATGATTTAGAGTATATAGAGTATATAGATAATGATATCGTTTCCTAGGAAAGGAAGATAAAGATGTTCTCTCTTCAGTTTTTTAACTGTCAGCCTAGTATGCTTCACAGATAAAGGTATATCCTGCTGTGAAATGGTTAATAACATTTCAAAAATGACCATTACTCATAATAATCCCAAGTGCCATTTGTGGGCATCTGGTAGTCATTAACAGGATTAAATTGATCAGATGAGTCATTTTGCTTAATTAGGTGGCTAACTGGCAAGGCCACCATACAGAACAGTATTAAAATAATGGGCAATAGCATCAGAAATACAATTAGCAGACAGAATAGGATGCCTTATCAGTCTTTTAGCTTACTATAACCAAAGAGCCATTATATGAGGATGTCATATATTGTTCAAAACCAACTGAACAAACTAAAGATAAAGACAGTTGATGTATAAAATAAATTTCCACATTATTACTAATTTTTGTGGAAAAAGATTTCAGTATTCTTAATTTTTGATTATGAATTTCTGGTTTTGCTCATATATTTGAAGGTCTCATAAATAAATGGAAATGACTGTAACTATCTTAGTTAACAGATTACAACTTGGAAGGGGCAGCAATTAAAATATTTACCATGAAGTGAGACTTGCCTGCCTAATGGGGTGAAGGGAGGCATATTTGCCTCCAGAGGGACCAGGGAAAGTTTAATCCTGGACTGAGCACATTGCCACATGCAGCAAATGTAGGATTCAGTAGCCATAATGAGGCTGCTTAAACACTAGTTAGGAATCATTTGCAACCAGCAACATGTACAAATGCCCACAATTGGGTGGTGACAGTGTACAGTAGTAAGTATAGTGGCAGTCTATGAACTCTAGGGGCCATGGCTCCACTCTTGAAGATCAACAAATCATGGGGCATTGTTATTGTATCTTCTTCACCTCAGTATCTTCTTGACTTCCAGCAATCACCCCAAATCACCTGCCCTAACCATATCCAGCTTTTCCTTGCCAATGCCACCCTCTGTCTCTAAATATCTAAGTTAAAAAATCAGTATATACATGCTAATAATAATAGTATTAATAACAACATGATCCTCATCATCATCTAGACCAGGGCTGGGGAACCTGTGGATGTCCAGATGTTGACTAGAACCCAGTCAGCATAGCCAATGATCAGAGATGAGGGGAGCTATAGTCCAACAACATCTGGAAGGCTGTGAGTTCGCCATTACTATCTGAGCCAATTTTAGTCATAACTGAATTAAAAAGGGTAAGTGTCCAGATTACCACGCACAATGGAGATAGCAGAGAAGAGTGTCAGTTCTGCTGCATGGAAGCCCCAAACTACTGTATGGATCATTACAAATAACTTTACCTTGGGTGGTTTAATTTTGACTTAATCTTATTTGTATTTGGGAATAGAGGGTAAAGTACTGGCTGAGTGTGATTTATGAAACTAGAAATGATCTTCTCTTTATTTTCCCTCTGAAGGGCCTGCAAAATTTGTTATTCATACAGTGAGTGACAGAACTATTGACCAGTGTTGAAATATTACAAGATTACAACTCACTTTGCTTTACTTTCATTGCAGTGTTTCTGTATGAACTCAAAATGACACAACAGAGCAGATGAAAGGCTTTAAAAAATGTGGCAGGAGGTCCAAGTGTAGTTAATGGAATATCTGGGGAGGAGCACAGAGGTGGTACTTTTGGGATGGAGAATGATGGGAGTTCAAGAAACTGAGATGGTATCACTGAGTGTCACCCGGGATGTGGCAGAGCAATTGTCACACCCAAAGGTGGTTGTGACCAGGGTGGAACGTGGCTCTCACCCTCTCACTTAATGCTGCTGTGGCTTTTTTTGCTGGCACAGTTTCAGAGCCTATTGAAGGAACAAGGTGGCTTACTGTCCTGAAGATCCAGGCATCCTCTGAAATGCCCTATTTTGTGCCCCACCTCTGGCGAAATACTGGCAGTGTGACACTGCCAGCAAAGCAGTGATGGCACTAGTGGGACATTTGGTGGTAGAATAATAATAATAATAATAATTTATACCCCATCCTTCCCAGTTTAAAAACCATGCTCAGGGCGGCCAAGAGCAAATATAAAACATTGCTTAAAATGCGACTTTAAAACAGCATAAAACAGCATAAAATACAACATAAAATGCAGCATCAATATCAATAAAATTCAAAAATTCAGGGGTCATTTTTTTGGAGGGGGAACCCAGTCAGTAGACATCAAATGATCACCAGGGCTAACTGGCCAAGTTGGTCCTATTAGGGCCAGCAAGGAGACCAGGGAAGAATTTAAATGTGGGGTCCCAGAAAGTGTTTCTTCATAGAAGAGGAAAGGGAAAAGGGAATAGAGGATCAGGCTAATTCAAATTGAAGGCCAGGCGGAATAGCTCTGTCTTACAGGCCCTGCGGAAGGAGATCAAGTCCTGCAGGGCCCTAGTCTCGTGGGACAGAGCATTCCACCAGGTCAGAGCCATCACTGAAAAAGCCCTGGCCTTGGTGGAGGATAGTCTGGCTTCCTTAGGGCCCGGGACCTTTAAGCTATTACTAGTCTGCTGGTGGAACTTCTTTCCACTGGTGGAGGAGCTCTGCTGCTGCATCGTATGACTGCCCTCCAGGAGCATAAGATTATTCTTTTACACTGAAAAACAACAGGCCTTAAAATATTGGCTAAGGGCTCTAGTGCAGTGGCAGAGCACATGCTCTGCATAAACCAATCCCTGCCATCTCTAAGCTGGCAGCAGCAGGAGGGTGGGGTGGAAAGGAAACCCTCTTTGAAACCCTGTTGAGCTGCTGCAAGTTTTGAATGAGATGGACCAATAGTCTGACTTGGTAGAAGAAAGCCATTCCTTGGTGCTGGGGAGAATTTCAATTCAGTCCACCTTTAAATGTTTACCTACCTAATTCACACTTTCTGAAATGATACATGAACCGGAATGCAATTATTCATTGAAATCTGAACTTCTCTAAATTTGGAGAAGCAGTTCTCCAGCCAAGTAACATCTACAAAAATGCATAGAGAAGGAGAAAGTGTGTCTAAAAATGCAAATATTAGGGGAAATTGCTTTGCAAAATATGTACATTAGGCAAAACTGCATACATTTGCGTGAACATTAGGAGAAATTTGCACTGCAATGCTGATGAATCTTCATGAGGACTTTAAAAAATGGAAACTGATGTAGATATGTGGAGAACCAAACCTGAGATTGGAGAAATGAGAGACTGAGAGAAACCAAAGCTGACAAATCCCTAGCTGTAGGGATGCGAGTGGCGCTGAGGTCTAAACCACTGAGCCCCTTGGGCTTGCTGATCGGAAGGTCAGTGGTTTGAATCCACATGATGGAGTGAGCTCCCATTGCTCTGTCCCAACTTCTGCCAACCTAGCAGTTTGAAAGCACGCCAGTGCAAGTAGATAAATAGGTACTACTGCAGTGGGAAGGTAAACAGCATTTCTGTGCGCTCTGGCACTTGTCACAGTCCTCTGTGCTCCAGTAGTAGTTTAGTCCTGCTGGCCACATGACCCGGAAAGCTGTCTGTAGACAAACACCAGTGCCCTTGGCCTGAAGTGAGATGAGCGCCGCAACCCCATAGTCACCTTTGACTGGACTTACATTGTCCAGGGCTCCTTTACCTTACCCCTAGCTGTTCCTATGCCCCCTTTTCCCTTGCAAGAAAAGGTTGCAGAATTGCTGGCCGATAAATTAAAAAAAGCCCTTGTTCCTCCAGCTATAGAGAAATAAAAGCTTGAAGCATTTGCTTTGATATGCACTGAAAGTTGTTGTTTCCAAACAGAACAAAACCAAGCCCCACCTGCTCTGAACCAAATGTCAAATCTGAGCTCAGGCTCGTTTGGTTTATAAGCTATTAGAAATAGGAAATGACAGTAAAAGCTCTAACTGGCCCTTAAGTACAATGCTATGGTGCTAGCAGGCACTGCGGAGATAAACAGCTGACATTTTCATTTGCTTCTGTGTCTAGGTTTCACTCCAGATCATGTTTGCCCTATTTACTTCTTCAGCAACAATGCCTCAAATATCCTACACTGTAATCCTTCTCTCAGCACTTACCAATGAACTATGAAATAGTATTAAATAGAATTAATTAGAAGTTTTAATGAATCATGTCTGTTCTCATTTATTATACAATGTAATTTTCAACAAGTGATTAATTATGAGCTACAGATGAGCGAATGGTTAATGTAGTTTGTTAACCTTAGGAAAGAAACCGTGGTACGCAGTGCAAGGAAGTCCCCCCCCCCCCATTATCTGAACACACTTATTCGCCACCACACCCCTCCGGTTCCGCCCTCCATCAGTTTCATTTTCATTTCTAAAAGGATTGAGCGATTTTGCCATTAATTGCAGAATCAGCCAATTATTATTTCTGTGTTATTCCCTTCTCTCCTGCCCCCACTCCATGCCTATTATTAGTTTTACTATTTCTCCAGCCAGAACAACACATTGAAAATCAGATGCCTACATTTGGTGAAACATTTGTATGATTGATGTACGTTGCCCCTGTATGCTGCTGTCTGTCCTACCCATCTAACCACTCCTCTATGTAACAGTCACATGGTAAGATGTGAAGTTGTGAACTTGCACTATGTGCATAGACACGTCCCATGGCTTAGAACCCTGATTGCACAGGTTTCTAAATCCTGGGCTGAGCCTACACACAGAGAGAAATCAAGGTTCCCTCTTCAGCGGTGGGTGGGAAGAAAATGTATGTTGGTGTGGGGTTGCTGAGCTGCAATGGTCCTTATAATTGTATGGAGCGGCTTCTGTAAATCTGGGAAGTTCCGCTCAAAATAGGACAGTTGTGTAGCATGCGGGGGAAAGGAGAACATTAGGAAAAGGCAAAATCCCAGGCTCTCCCTGTGGAAACTCCTGGTGGCAAACATATCAGTTTCTTATGGATACTATAATATGCTCAGGGCAAGTTCACAGATTTTTTTTCTTTCAGACTCTACATTGTTTTTGTTTAATATTTCAAGTCCAAGAGTGGAATTTAGTGAGATCGCTGCTCCTTAATCCAGAACAAAATGGTTGAGATCCAAGACTTTTGCAAAGGCCAGCAAATACCCTCCCTTATCTAGCCCTGAAAGAATCCCGTATAATAAACAATTTCAGTGGCAATGGGCTATTAGTAACTTGATAATCTTCCCTGATTCTATAGGCTAGAGACTAATAGCAATACAAAGTACAGATCATTTATTTATAACCTCCCATCCAAATATTTCAAAGGCACTTTAATGATGACGCACGTTGGAAACTGAAATTTCATATACACTACAGATCTGCATTGCTGGGCTAATGTCAGATGAAATCAAAGCCATATTCTCCAACATTCCTCAGATGAAAACAGGGATATTTCTCACTCCCTGCCACCCTCCTCAGCACCTCCTCCCTGAGCTCAGCAGCAGCAGCAGCACTAGCAAGGATCAAATTCTGGGATCAGATCAGAAGCCTGGGTGGCTTTCAAAATTCTGGGACTGCCCCTGGAAAATCAGGACACTTGGAGGGTATGCGAAGCAAGTCTTTGATGATGAAAACACATGTAGAACTTGCCATAAAATGATGCCGTGTGGAACACAGTCATTCAGGGTTCCAGCCACTCCATTCCATGATGCCTCCTTCCCTGGTTTCCTGCCTGTCCATGTTTTGTCAGTCAGCACTCTATGCCTGCTAAGCATACACAACCTTTTTGGGATTTGCTTTCTCCCAAGAGCTCTTCCCTCAAGATGTTTTGTACGTCTCCCGACTTTGGGGTCCCTCTGAGTATGCTGATAGCTCCCTCTTGTGCTTGGCTGTTGCCATTTTGCCATTCAGGAAACATGGGGCCTACATCAAAATGTTGCCTTGTAGGGATGCTGCTGTTGAGGGTTCAAACTGCTGCATTCTTTTGCCCCTGTCCCTGGTTTTCCTTCTCTCTGCCCCTCACCCCAACAATCCATTATTATTCCATGGCCAATGAACCCTGAGGGCTTTCCCTTGTACTGCCACAAATCCTGAGGTCCCCCTAAATCTGCTGCTACCTCCATTTTGTCTGTGGATGGTGCTGCTTTGGGTACCTAAGGACTGGCAGTCAGAAAATCGAGATTACTATTAGTATATATGATGGTGAAAACAGCTGCTTTATCTTTTCTACATCTCTGTATCCCTCCCTGCCCCAAGTCATATTTCTGGGGGAGGAATTTTTTTAAAGGAATCTTACAAGGAAAGGGGCTTTGACGGAGATCCTCAATTTATACTTCACAATCCTTTCTTTTAGTTACTCTGATGCAGTAGAAATAAAGCACTTAAAAGTGTTTTATTCATGCTCAGTCCACATTTCCCCCCTCTCCTCTTTGATTTCCTTGATGCTCAAGGAAAAGAAATCACTTAAAAGTCTTCTTTTGATGCTCACTCAACTCGCTCCCTTCCCCCTCGGCTCTTCTCTAAGTCTCTTTGACACTCTGTTCTTGGCTTCAATACAAACGAGAGAGATGTACACACAAATCCTATTCAGAATGAGATTATGATGCATCGATTGCATTCTGAAAGCTACATTGTACTTTCAGCTCACTTTGCCTTGCTCCAGTGCTTCAAGCAGTCGG
Organism: Podarcis erhardii; assembly: GCF_964252035.2. NCBI lineage: Eukaryota > Metazoa > Chordata > Lepidosauria > Squamata > Lacertidae > Podarcis > Podarcis erhardii. The sequence goes on along the minus strand of NC_138501.1, from coordinate 6,192,041 downwards.
GAGTTGTGGCCCTCTAAGCAGCATGACTTTCAATGGATTTTTTCCCCCTGGGTCTTTATCAACAGTCTTTCAAGTGGACCTTTTACTCCCTCCCCCACCCCCGGTGTTAATGAACAGCAAGCCTGAGAGGTGAACTTCACACACTTGTGAGACTGGGCAGAGGGGGAGTTTTGCTTCCTGCCGTCTCTCCATTGTGCTAGCAGTCTTTCTATTACCACCACCAACCATGGAGAATTTGCTTGCTATTAACCTTCTTGTAAGTAACGGTGAAATGGAGCTTCTATTAATCTCTTTTAGCCTGTCCCCTGCTGTAGGACGGGAACCTTGGTGGATACAGGCCTCCTAGTGATCTGGAACACAAATTGCTCAGGGTTCTAGATTGCATGGATGCCTGTGCATGAGAAGGATCCTGCCCTCCAAGGCTTTGTACATGCGGTTGCCACAGCAAGGGCACGCTTCCTTCTCATATGCTTTGTTTAACCAAGATTAGAATGCCTGAGTTGGAGCTGTGTATATGTGTTTATCTTGAATCAATTGGGTGTGTGGAGACCTAAATAGTAACGTTCTCAGAAATTTCTCTTCTGATAATTTTTAGCTCAAACACATAGCCATTAAAACCAGGGGGGAAACACATTAAAACACCCCACCTGCTCTAAAATGCTCTAGATAGTATTATTATTCACCCCATGGTGTATGTGGTGAGCAGAACTGTGGAAGCCTATATAATGGCAGCCCGTCTTTCAGGTCTGTAGGTCCCAAGGCAGTCAAGGACTTGTAAATCAACTTCAGAACCTTGGCTTATGCCTTGAAGTCCATAAGAAGTCTGAACAGACACTGGAACAATGCATTTGCAAACCCATCTCTTAGAAAATGTATGTGGCACAGTGCTTGTAGGATTATACTACTTCAGAATCCAAAATGCAGGCTGGGGTCACATTTTTTCCAAGCTCCTTCACATTTAATAACACATGTAAAAAACTATCATTCTAGGGAGATGGCATTGTTGTCACTCTTATCCTTGACAAAGTATTTATGTTTTTATACAGGAGAAGCTTTCATTTGCATTCTTAAGGTGCTGGGTCCCAGGAGTGATGCATCACATCCTCTCATAGTAGATTAGTCCTAAGATACTTCCAGAAACCTACCTCCATCAGTAAGTGGGTCATCTCTTTCTACAGTAGCTAAAACCTCTAAATGGGATTCAAGGTTAGCTTCATGAAGAGTGCAAGACCTCATCCTCTGCCTTTCAAAAAGCAGCTACTACAGGGTTTAAATTATGGCATATAAATCCATTGTTGGCTTATTTGAAGCTTTTTAAACTTGTTCTTCAGCTGTAATTTTCTAGTGGAATATTAGAGTTGTGTCCCCAATGGAAGATAGCATAGCCTAAAAACAGGTTAATGGATTGTGGAACTGTTGCCCTTGAACTCCTTTCAAAGTCAAAATCCTTCCTGTGTTTAAGCGGTGAATCATCAGTTCAAGTGCACAGAAAGAGTCAGCAAAATTCTTGGCAGGATAAAGGGATCTGCACTTTTTCTAAGCAAAGAAATAAATATAGTCTAAAACTACACTATTGCAATGCATTCTACATTTGAAAATGGTTTGGAAGTTGTGGATGGTGAAGAATGCAGCAGCCAAGTTCTTGCTGGGTGCAGCTGCAAGAAGACATATGTAACACCTGTTTTGAAGCAGCTGCGCTGGTTGTCTGAAGCAGCTGCACTCCTCATGAGCCCGATTTAAGGTGTTCACAATAGTTTTTAAAGCCCTAAATGACTTGCATGCCTTGATACATCCCAAGGTAGATGCATCAGAAGCCTCTATACCAGGGACGTCCAGCTCCCAATAGACTGTGATCTACTCACAGGATAAGAAAACTGGCAGTGATCTGCCCATTGTCGTTGGATGGGCCAAAGTTGTTGAGCTTTTCTTTAGGAAGTCAGAGTTGCTGAGCTTCTTTTATAAATGCCACAGTTGGTTGGAAGGAGATCACAGAGGGGCCAGAGATCTATCAGGATCTACCAGGAACACCCCGTGATCTACTAGTAGATCTACCTGACAGGCTACTCATGAAGAAATAACAAGCTGAAGTTAACCGTCTTGGACTCTTGATTGTGTAAACAGGCTGTCTGTAAAGATGTAAATCTTTCACGGCATCAGTGCTAAGAATATAGGTCCATTGACCAAGAAAAGCAGTGAACCCATCAGTACGCCATACCTCTTCCATTCCTTGAATATTTTACTTAATATATTTTGGGTGATATCAGTTATGCACACAGAAGTCTAGATGATAGCTGAAGAGAGAATCTTGGCCTACTAGCTCCTAGTCTTATATTTCTTCCAGTACAGCAGATCTACGTCTTTCAGTGAACAAAGTATCACTTTAAAAAGGGCATTTATATGCCTAAAGCCTCTCTGAGCACTTGAACACGGGGACTGCACATTATCTATTGGTGCTCATGTCTGAAAATTAGTCTCTCAATCACTTTTTCATTCATTACATGACTCAAGCTTGTTTTCTCCCCACAAAGGAGAGATGGATGAATGCAGGTAGAGTATCTATCGTCTCCCGAGGATGATAATTCTGGGACTGATATTACAGTATCAGCAAGTCAGCTTTAGTTTATTATCATGCAGAGACATCAGTCCCAAAAGCACAGGTTTTGAGGAGCTGCTAAGTCTTCATTGTGACATAATTCAGTTCTGGAGCACATGACCATTCGTAGAAAGAGTAGAGATTTAAAATAGTTATCCTATTCAAGAGCCTCTCTGCTTCACTGAAAAAAAGAAAAGAAAGAGGTAAAGCTTTGTGCTGGGTCTTCACAAAAGCTGACAACGGCAAACACCAATGCTTACGCTTTGCCTGTGCTCAATTGTATGCATTGGGGTGGGGCTGGTGAGTTTGTGAGTGCAGCCTGCATTGCTGATCAGTGCAACCCCCTGGTTCCTGAGAGCCACCATGGGCAGAAAATCAGGCAACTGGCTACAACAGCAGCAGCAGTGGTGCTGGTGATGACAACTGTAGTCTTGCCTCCTTTCCGCAACTAGTCCCAGTGATGTGCAGCTACCACTGCCGCCAAAAAACAACAACGAGCCAGTTCCTCTATGAAACAAAAGTAGGCAGGCTAAGAGAAACCTCAGCTGCTTGCAGGTGCAGCAGGCTAGATGAGATAAGGTTGATGGCCAAATCTGGCTTACAAGCCAAGGGTTCTCCACCCATGCCTTATAGGGTGGCTTATATTGTCCTTGAATTTAAAGTGGCAATCCTACAAGATGGTTTTTTTTTGGCGGGGGGGTATTGAAAAACCGTACAGCAACAACAACCCTCCGAATTTTGAATAAGAGTAAATTACTAGCTACAGGATGGTGTCTCCTGCTTTTGCTGTTGGATACATTCTTGAATTCATGTCAGATGCTATGGTTGAGCATTCCAAGCCACACTTTAAATGTCAACAGGCACCTCAGATCAAGTATATGCAGTCCTGGAAGTAATCCATAGTAACCCTTATATAACATCAACAGCACTAGCAGGAATAAGTTGCATAAAGAATGACTAATATCAGCCTGGTATTAAAATTCCCTCTCAAATGAATGATTCCTAAATAGAATGACACTGGCTAATATTTCCTTAAAAAGCAGTGTGCATTCTGGCCTTGATGTTGTTCTTGAAAAGCTAACACAAAAGTGTTCTCAATCTCTTGTATCGCAGCAACAATGCATCTAGGCCAATATTCTAAAAACTGATGTTAAACCACAGCTTAGCATTACAAGAATAAGATGCATCAGCACTGAACTTGTGTGCTTCCCCTTCAGCATTGCTGAAAGAAATTTAGAAGCTTTCATGTTCTGTTTTTGATTCACTACATCTTGCCAGATCTTAACTAAGATTGGTCAAAGTAAGCAAACTTCAATCCATAGTTTATGGAGCTGGGTTCTTTTTACTAACTAAACTTTAAAGTAAACTGTGATCAGGGGCGAACTTCGGTCTTTCAAATTTCAGCGGTGCCCTGTGCGAGGCCAAAATTTGGCGCTCCCACCTCTCAATTCACTATGTCATAGTTGCAGCGTCCCCCCAGGCTTGACACCCAGTGTAGTGGAACCAGTCACACTGCCCTAAATTTGCCTCTACTATGATTGAGGATTTGGACAGCATGCTACACTGTGGTTGATCTAAAATGGAAGTGGACATCATCTGTTTCTTGCATCCCTGACAGAGGATGAAAGGAAAGGGGGAGCGTGCAAGTCCAGGGAGAGGCTAGGTTTGTTGTAATAATGCTAAACCATACTTCAGTGTTACATTTTGACTACAGTACATGTGGCAACATACAGTCATTTCCTTTAAGCAGCCAACCAGGTGGAAGCTTGCAAGTAGGAGGTTAACACATGACCTGCGGCATCTAAATGCAGGTACGAATACTTATACTGTCTGTCATGTCTATTATGACTCAGAAATATTGAAGAGGAAAACATCCTCCCTCCTCTATACTCCTTGAAACTCTTTGGATTTCAAGAAGGCAGCCTGTTCAATGTCATCTTCTACCTTGTGGATGTATTGATTTAGAATGGACAAAAGCTGAAATGCCATGCTTACCATATTGTTATATCAGCTAATGGAACTTCTTATATTTACTGGTAAGGGAGCTGGAATGCAAAATAAACAGATAAGCAACGTTATTAAAAGGAAAGGTTACACAACCCTTGTGGACAGTCCTCCCTTTGTTCTGGTTGTTCAAGGAGAGCAAAAAGAGATATTGGCTACGGGATTAAATTGTCTAAGCTTTCATAGACTCATAGAATCATAGAGTTGGAAGAGACCACAAGGGCCATCGAGTCCAACCCCCTGCCAAGCAGGAAACACCATCAGAGCACTCCTGACATATGGTTGTCAAGCCTCTGCTTAAAGACCTCCAAAGAAGGAGACTCCACCACACTCCTTGGCAGCAAATTCCACTGTCGAACAGCTCTTACTGTCAGGAAGTTCTTCCTAATGTTTAGGTGGAATCTTCTTTCTTGTAGTTTGGAACCATTGCTCCGTGTCCGCTTCTCTGGAGCAGCAGAAAACAACCTTTCTCCCTCCTCTATGTGACATCCTTTTATATATTTGAACATGGCTATCATATCACCCCTTAACCTCCTCTTCTCCAGGCTAAACATGCCCAGCTCCTTTAGCCGTTCCTCATAAGGCATCGTTTCCAGGCCTTTGACCATTTTGGTTGCCCTCCTCTGGACACGTTCCAGTTTGTCAGTGTCCTTCTTGAACTGTGGTGCCCAGAACTGGACACAGTACTCCAGGTGAGGTCTGACCAGAGCAGAATACAGTGACACTATTACTTCCCTTGATCTAGATGCTATACTCCTATTGATGCAGCCCAGAATTGCATTGGCTTTTTTAGCTGCCGCGTCACACTGTTGGCTCATGTCAAGTTTGTGGTCAACCAAGACTCCTAGATCCTTTTCACATGTACTGCTCTCAAGCCAGGTGTCACCCATCTTGTATTTGTGCCTCTCATTTTTTTTGCCCAAGTACAATACTTTACATTTCTCCCTGTTAAAATTCATCTTGTTTGTTTTGGCCCAGTTCTCTAATCTGTCAAGGTCGTTTTGAAGTGTGATCCTGTCCTTTCGATAGTTTCTTGTTGTGTGTTTATGAGCTACAGCTCCTTGTATTTGACAGTGGATGGCGCAGCTTAGTATGGTGGCTCCACCATTAAATTCTACTTTAAAGGAAACTCCATTGTGAGAGTCTAGCACAAACTGATGACTAAGGTTGTGTACACTCCTGCAAGACAAGCATTCCATAAAAGAACAAGTCTGTCAAGAGATGAATGATGCGGCACTAACAAAACAAAGGCACTGACCATGACAGAATCGTGATTGTGGTGATCTGCAGTGCAGATCACATAGTTAGGTGGGGGATTGGCTGTGCAACTGGTGAATCACACACCAAAGATTTTAGGCTTCGGTTGTGCATCTAATGTGAAACTTGCCTCTGAATTTATGCAAGTGCAGTATGTGATTCCCCATACCCTTTGCAGAATGAATCTAAAGATGAGCCACATGTGCTGTATAAGTTAAATAGGGAACTCACAAGCAAGCTTTCAGAAAAATTACTACCTTTACTAAATTGTGTCATATCAATGAAAAATGGTAAATAAAAAAAAAAAAGATGCTATATAACAAGAGTTAGGGATGGGGGAATAGCTATTGTAAATCTTAAGCCACCATTGACAGTGTAGAGATTAAACCAGATACTTTAAATCTTCAACTGCTGTTGTCAACAAAGCAAACAACAGAGTACAATTCTGAACAACATAAAAAACAAAAATTAATGGCATTACATTGGGTAGAAAAGGTATTTTTTCCTAGTAATAAGTGCCATAAGTAATGTTTATGTTACACCATGGTGGAATTGCTCTTGCATAAATAGTTTCAAAATTGGAGCATGGATTCATATATTATAATTCCCAACATACACAAAGCACTCATTAATGTTTAACAGACTCTGGAGACTATGGAGTCTACTGACTGTTTAACAAAGACTTACGCAGTGAATGATCGATGCTGCAACACTATGTAGCATCCGCTGGCCCCACAGATCGCCAGCCTGGCAATGCTTTATGCATAAGGGCCCAATGCAGTACCATTGCTTGTACCTAGTTTATTGACATATTGATTCACTAGCTCGTTTTATGTGATCTGTCATGGAAAATAGAGTGATAAGCTGTCTATGTCTCCTTCTCTATCTTCACATTGACTGTGAGCTCCCTGCTTCCTGACTGCATTGTGTGAAAGTTAATACCATCTATAAGACAATCATGTCTGGCATCCTGTTTCCCACAGTGGCAAATCATATCCTTCTTGGAATCCCACAAGTGGGTCCCTGATACAATAGCCTTCTCCTCTTGGGGCTCCCCAACAGAAGATATCCAATAGTGTCCTGTCACTGATCCTGAAGGTTCTAAATGCACCCAGGGCTCTTTTTCATCCGGAACTCACTGGAACTCAGTTCTGGCACCTTTCAGGTGGGTGCGACTGCCATTCTTAAAGCATGAGGGAGGTGTTCATTGTAAGTTCCGGCACCTATTTTTCTAGAAAAATAGCAGTGGTAGCACCCATTGATAGACAGGAAGAGAAGTCCAAACTCTGTTCAGGGAGCAGTGCAGTGATGAATCTACCACTGCATCCAAAGCCTTGCCAACTGGCTTGGCAACAACCAGGGCAGAAGGTGCAAGGAGAGTTTTTATCTCTGTATTTTCCTCCTCCAGCTCTAGGCATGCCAACATCAGGGTCTTTTCCAGGGAGTCTTCTCATGAGGTGGCCAAAGTATTGGAGTCTCAGCTTCAGGATCTGTCCTTCCAGTGAGCACTCAGGGCTGATTTCCTTAAGAATGGATAGGTTTGATCTTCTTGCAGTCCATGGGACTATCAAGAGTCTCCTCCAGCACCATAATTCAAAAGCATCAATTCTTCGGCGAACAGCCTTCTTTATGGTCCAATTTGTTTCATATATCATCTGTATTATGCAAAGCAAACACACATAAGCATTATTGGCATACATATGTACATATGCAAGCACCTGCAAATTCAGCTACATTTTCGGAGTGGGTGATCCCAGCTTTACAAATTGTAGAAGAGAAAGCACATAGTTCATGGGAACTCTGTAATAGCACAAAGCAGAAGAACATCTATGCTGCAGTCCTATGCTCACTTACTTGGGAGTAAGTCCCATTTAATGAAATGTTTTGTTTTGAGTAGACATATATAGGATTGCTCTGGTAAATGAATTAAAACATGACACAGAGCACTGGTGCATACACAGTATTTGTGGTTAGGGACAGAGGGACAGGTGCAGCCTTCAAGACAGATAAATATGTTTTGGTTGGTTCCCCTGTTGAAAGGTTTGGAAAGGGATGTCCTGACACACAAAATGTTTGCATCCTCAGATTTCCTTTTCTTACAGTAGCTTTAACTGTGCTCAGAGTAGAAATCTAACAAGCCCTGGTTATTTTCATAACTGTGCATGGTTCATGTATTAGGTCAGGACTCTTTGATGGTTCAGTGGTATAGCAAAGGGCACATAGATTTTCAAGGACAGATCTTAAATCAGAGTTATGTTGTTAAAGCTTCAAGATAAAAAAAAAAGGCTCAACAACGCACAGCCTCTAAATTTACACCTTTCTTTGACCCAAGTAATGAATCATGCAGCGTATATCAAGATTTTCTGATGAAGTGATGCACACATGGTCTGTTCGATACTCTGCCTAGCTATTTATTTTGGATGCTGTCACCTAATGCATCCTTGAAAGCCTGACAGAATAAGCCCTTTACAGAAGATACTGAATGCAAGGTGGTATTTTGCTTTCATCAGTTTCAGCAGAATTGCAAGCTTCCTTTTTACTCTAAACTGCGCTGTGTTTTTACATTAGTCTCCTTCCTTGGAGGTTTTTAAGCAGAGGTTGGATGGCCATCTGTCATGTATGATCAAGCTGAGGTTCTTGCATTGCAAGGGGCTGAACTTGAAGATTCTGGGGGCCCTTCCAACAATTCTATTATCCAAGGGCATTAAAAAACAACAGTTATGAAAAAAACCATCAGTGCTGTTTCATGACCAAAGCAGTTATTTCAATAATTAATAAACAGATTCCCCCCTGCAGTGATTTTAGATTATGAAGAATTAGGCTGCAGGCACTTGCTCCAGTATGAAGCCACAGATCCTGATATAAGGTATCAGAGAGGAGGAGTTTGCAAAATCATGATGGATCAGTAGGAATATTTTCTAAGTGCTGCGGGCCCTAGTCACAAAATGGCTGCCATGGAAGGTTGGGGCATGGCATAACACCAGGGCTGGCCCAAAACATTTGAGTACCTGAGGCAGACCCAAAAATGGCTCCTCACACCCTGCCAGGGAAGAAGGGGTGAGGGAGGGTGCACATCAGGAATGGAGGACAGAGGGAGAAACATTGACATTGGGGGGTCTGCGGCAGCTGTGGATCCTGCCACCTAAGGCAGTTGCTTCACCTTGCCTCATAGGTGGGTTGTCCCTGCATAACACAACATGGCTGCTGGCGGGGGGAATGGAATTATGCAAACAGCAACCATTGTTGCTTCTCCTCGTCCAGTCCCAGACAATCTCAGACACCATGTGGAGTCAAGTATTTCTGCTGTTGGAGGAACGGCTGTTCAAGGCACAGGAGTCTAGTGTCAAATTTCATGTTGCGCTATTCTGTACACCCTGAGCCAATGTGGGGGTGCAT